>NC_090296.1:72025276-73297776 GCF_039906515.1 Pseudorca crassidens
GTATGAGATTTATTTTTCTATTGGAAAAAATAAACAGTATGAAAGCATTAAATTGGTAGATTTTAGTAATTTAACAATGAATGGAATCCCTATGTTACAGGCCCTATCTTTTCTTGGAAATTTTAGTGGTGGTAATAGATTTCAACAAAGGTACTGATGATAATCACTTTCCTTTTAGTCCATTCTTATATTACATTCTTGATTCACATGCTGATTCCTCACTGAGTCCTTAAGTAAATTTTATTTACTGTAAGTCTTTTCCAAGAAAGGAATTCTTGCTTTCCAAGGCAGCAATTGAAAGGAGATGAAAATATAATTTAATACTCTTTACATCACAGACATGATTTGAGACCAGTTACTCTGTTAGTAGGAGAAATTCATCATTCATTAAATGCAGGGCAAGCATGGCTATCCATAATAATTTTAAGTGCAATGCAGTCTTATAAATTTAATGTACACACTTTATTTAAATGATGCAAACAGCCATATGAAATAGCACATGATTAGAAAACAGGATGAACTCATTTTGCCTCCTGCTTGGTTTCTCATAAACATGAGTACATAATATTGTTATGCACTGTTGTTCATAGATGTCTTATTACATAAAGGGTAAGTATCATATTACTTTAACAGATTATTTTTGGAATTCTGCATGTTATTTTTTGTCTCATCAGATATGTGCCCCCAATTAAATGACATTTTCCCCAAAAATGTAAGTATTAGAAAACTTGTCATGTTAATTTTGAAAAAAATTGAAGTGTAGTACATATTACTAGATAGGATGTCATTCCATTGGTCTATATTTAAAAAAAAAAAAATTGTTCTTGAAAATTGAAGCATTACCTTGTGTAATTAATAAAGTAATCAAATCAGATTTGTAAATAAAATATTGTTTAAATCTAAAGTATTCAATATTTTGATTAGATTATTTTTTTAAGGAAAAATATTTAACGTGTATGTGCCGAATTTTTTTTTAAATAGTTTTTTATAATTGCGATGAAAGGGCAATTGTCTCATTACAAGTGGTACAGAAGCCAATACTTGGGTTACCATAGATATATAAACAAGTAAAAACTGTGGAACAAGTTTCAAGCTCATTTTGGAAAAAAAAACAGTTCTGTAGAAATGCATATTTGTATTTGTTTCTCTAATAAATCTGCAAATAGCTTTAAACACAAATTAGTTTTAATTATTTAAATTATGAGTTCTGTTAAGTAATTTAATATGTTTTGTCTTACATTTTGTGAAAACATTGTCTCATGAAATTAATAGAGGCTTATTGTGAAAATCAAGGTAGGTCTGCATTTATTTGAAAAGGTCAGGTATTTAGCATTTAAGTATGTTTACCTCTGTGAAATGATTAAAGAATTTTTATGAAAAACATGCTTCTTCCCCCTGCTCCCACCAGCAAAATCACATCAGTTTGGCCACTGCCCCAAACAATAAAAGACTAATTTACATCGGCTTTGACTCAGAATCAAATAAAAGAGCAACAAATAAGTGAAATCATATGTTCAAATGGCTGATAATCAAAAGATTGATACAGATATCTGACTTCTTTATATGTAGCAATGAAGAAAATTTGGACTCTTCTGAGCCACAGTGCCTCAATCTTCTTTAATGTGATTTACATATTATGATTAAAGTTGTTACACAGAATGCATATATTTCCCTTGAATTGTGACTTTATAATGCAATGTTTAAAATGTTTTAAGGTAAAATACAGTCATCTGTTTCTGTTATTAAATAATGTAGAGTCCCCATTTTATAAAAACTGCTTTGTAAAGGATAGATATACTAGATAATTATTGATGTGTGTGTGTGTATATATATATATATTTTTTTTTTTTTAAGTTGTCATTCTGCTTGAGCAGAGATGCTAAATAAGCTTTTGGTTAAGGACTCAATTGAGTATTCCTATTCTATTCTAACTACAAAGAGCATTCAAATTATAATGAAGTCTTTGGCTTTACCAATTTATATTTATTAGTAAAATGTTTTGGGAGATCTGGCTTATGAAAACTTTAACATATTCTAAGAGTGTTGTTCATTGGCTTATCCAATTTTACAGCTTTTGGCCAATAACAAAAGTACTGTTTCTTGTCAGTATTTAAGATTATGGGTAATTATATCTTTTTTTTTCCTTTAAAGGAATTATTGTAACCTAATTTCCAAATAATGACTTCTAAAAATTTCACACTTTTAATGCTATATTATTTTTTCATAATGTTAGAATATTATAGAATAATATTAGAATATTATAGATCAAGTCCATAGTATATAAAGTAATGTATTAAAATATTTCAATATATTTACCAAAACATCTTGGGTAGATTTGGTTATTTTATGGTATTTCTATATTTTATGCTGTCTATTTTAGGAGATAAATGCTGAAAAAGGTTCTGATTAGAGGAAGCCCATATAGACTTGTAGTGAGACCAATCCATGCTGAAATTGTATTGTAAAATAAAGTATTACTTTTAGGGTTTAAAGCATAGACAAGAATCAAATTGTAATTTAAAAAAATATTAGCGGGATACAAATTAACCTGTATCTCATGTTAAAAAAAAACAAAAACTGTTTTGAATCTAGTAAATCAAAGCCTAACCATTGTATTTCCAAAATAGGATAAAAAGTAAAAACCTTTTCCTTTCAATTCTGTACAGGATATATTTTGTGGGGTTCAAGTCCCTGGTAAAAAGCGTTTCCTATTAAATTCACCACTTAGGAGAGACAACTCTTAGAAATCTGTAACATTTCTATCTTACATCAAGATTATGGTGTTTTTGTGGGGAGGGGTAACGTTTAAACACAGGCAGATAGAAGGAGGATAGAGGCAATTATAAGCTCTATTTGCATTCAAACTACTTGTTTTATAAAAAATGATTCGGAAGGCCAAATACTCAATTACCTATTTTCAGTTAGATTTTCTCATCGCTTTGCCAGTAGAAGGAAAACCTTTGAGGCTGAACTTCCTGTGAAGTTTGACTCCATAAATTCTAGAAAATGTTACTTTTACGTGCACTACAAAGACTTAATCTAGAGAACTTTACAAAATTTATTTTTTTTCTTCAAATTGATGAAACTGATTTTTTATACATTCTAGCAGATAGCTAAATATAACCATTGTTCATTGCCTTAAGAATATGCTTATAATTTCAAAGCCTTAAACAATCGCCAGTGTAATTATTTCTGAACATAAAAATTCTTTCAGTGACATTTTAAAACCTTTCTTAGGACTTTTAAAGAAGTTTTCCCCGTATTCTCTTCCATTTAAGAACTACTTCATTTAAGATAATTTGATTGAGTAGCTTAAAAAATTATAGCCATTGTTTCTTTTAATTGGCATGTTACTTTGTTTTATTTTATGCATTAACTTTTATTATACAATAGTTTTCTCCAGATACAAAAATATTTGAAGGTTTTGTAGATTATTATGATGGTTTTTTTAAAAACGTTCTGAAAAGAATTCTAGATACTGATGGATCCAGTCATCATCAGTATGCTTAAAAATAGCTCCTGGACAAACTCTGAATCTGTTAGGCATTAGTTTTCAAGTGGATTTCTTCCTTGTGAACAAAGTCGGGAATTCTAAATACCTAGCTCAGATAAAAAGGGAAAAAAGATGGTGTAAGAAGGCAAAGCCCTGGAGAACCAGTCTTTCAAAGAGTGACAGAGTAACCAAATCAGGGTCCTGAGCCAACAAGGATACCTCATTCTGAGACTTTGATATTGCCCAGGCATACAGAGGTTAATGACAATGTAAGGTTATCTCTGTTGCAAATGTTCGTATTTTGTGGGTTTGTCATATCTTGGGTATTATTTTCAAATTAATACTACACTGATAGGTCTCCTATAGTGATAAGCAAAGATATGCACTAAATTACCAATGAAATGGCATGTAGAATGTAATGATACTGAAAAAACATGTTATTACATTATGCTGGTAATACTGCCCTACTGTCTTCATTACACCAAATACTTACAGATTGACACATAATTTTTGATTATTTTCTTTATTTCTTGTTCATATCTGTATCACTTTTTATCCTGCCATGAAGAAATCATGGAGGAGAGGGATTTCTAATAATTTAAAAATTTTAAGCACAATGTTATATCCAGAAACACAAAGTTGATAATAAAATTAAAAATTCAATTACAAAATCCTTACTTTTCTGAATAGTAGGTTATAACACTCAATTGAGATTATACTATGTATATACTGGTTCTAATTCTGAACTGAGAGTAAATTATCTTCACTATCAATAAGAATGCCACCATTTATCTATGGTAAAACAATAAAACTAATATAACTAAGCTTATCACACCTCTTTTTATAACACTTCAAATGTTTGAGAAATACAAAGTTACAGTTTAAAAAGTTACAATATTAATTATAATTTTTTTCTCATTAATGTCAGCTTTATTGCCATTAAGGCTTAAGTTTATTTAAAAAGTTGAACTTCTAAAATTAAATTTTTGCAGGACTTTAATAAATATAAAAGTAGACAATTTTTTTCTCAGGTATTATTAATAAAAGTATTTTCACAAATGATTTCCCAATATGTGATGAGATTATAATAACTGATATTTTATTATCTTCTGCCATATACAGAATGCACATTTATTCCTTATTTAATTTTCAATATTGTAAGATGCATGTATTAATTTTATCCATATGTCTCAGAAAATGAAATAATATAGAACTGCTAAGTCTCAACACACTAAGATAAAACTAATAAATTGAAAATTTATCCCACTTTACTGAGGACATAAAGATTTCAAATTTATAAATTAAAATTATAAATAAAATGTATTAGAATATTTTAAATAGTAAGCAACTTTAAAGCAAGTTGTGTTTTTGTTTCCAAAAAGTTTATATAGTCTGAAACTTTCAGAATCATAACTGTCATGTAAAGCAAAATACACTAGTAAGCATGTTTCCTTAAATTTTACATGTTATCTCCTTATGGATACCTTGATAAGTGCAGAAATAAAGCCAAACCTTTATGAGAAGTCAGGCATTTTGTGGGAATAACATGTTCAAGCAATTGGAATAACATGGTAGGGATATATGGAATTACTTGGAATAAATGTGTATATCTTCATCTGTCCAATGCATGGTTAGATATGTGGCCCTAGAGAAAACTTTTATTTCATTTTGAGTGCTCACAAGATGCAACGTACTACAGACTTTCAAAGCTATTTTCTAAGTGCTATTTTTGGTCAAGTTTGCTTTAGGAGTGAATAAGGAAAGTCCTGCCACTTGGTAGATTTTTTTTAAATTAAGCAATGTACATTTTCTCAAACTACCAAAGAATGCACATGATATAGAAGAATCAAATGTTGGAAAGTTTGCTGACTTTTACATGGATAGTTTATCTTCCAAGTAAGAAAAACTTGGGGGAGTGAATTAATAATACGTATTCAGGGAGAGTGAATTAAAAATACATATTCAGGAGGTGTTTAAATTTTATTTAGGAAATGCACATTTCAAAACCAAAGGAAAATTAATTAGTCCACATCGATTTTAATTTGAATAAATAGCATATATTTGGATAAATAAATGACATTATGGAAGTTATATGAAATGGATGTCAATTTCTTTCAATATACATGAGAGTACTAATACATTGTTTCTTGGCTATTCTTTTGGGCATCTACATTTTCAAGTATTCATAAGAGTCATTTGGTTTTATTTTTTTTAATTTATTGAATCTTTAAGTGTACTAAATTATAAAGATTATTGTATAAAAAGAAATCAAAATATTAATGTGTTCTTTTAAAGTTGTAAAAAAGTTCAGAAATGACATTTTATGAGAGACCAGTTTTAAAATATGAATAAGATCTAAAGGAAATTTTTTAAAGTTCTGCAATAACAATTCTTTGTCTATTATTCGCTGTTCTTTTTCTGAGAGGCAGGAAATTTAAAATGTGTGGACAAGCTCCATATTTGGTGTAAATTGCTCTTTATATAGTTTATAATTATTTTTCAGTCTCCTTAATGGTCAAATGCACTCCTTATGTATTTCATCTTTCCTTATTTATTTGATTATCAAAATAGTTGTGAGAATCTAATTAACTCTATCATATCCAATTTAACCATCACATTTAACATATCCAAAGGTTCTTATTTTTTTGAAGTATAATTATAACACTTAAAATTTTAAGTCCTAGGAGTGACTCAGTTGTTTTAACGGAGTGTTTTGATCACACATTCCTTATACTAAGTGGTTTTTTTAAATTTCCAAAATTGTGTTAAATTGTATTATATATATATATATATTTCTATTCCTTTAATATATATATTTCCTAACTCTTTCATCAAATGATGCTATTTTCCAGTTGGGAAGTAGCCTTTGCATATTCACTATTAATAATATATTTGTCTTTATTTTTATAGGCCTACAGGAAAAGCAAAAGTACATAGTCACTGAAAATACTCTTTATAAAACATCCTGTTTGCCTTCCATTTTAGAGTGATGGCAAAAATTTTAGGACTAGTGTGTCCATTCCATAGTAGGAGATTTATTTTTTTCTAAAATAATAATTATCAATCAATAGCATGACCTGGTGAGAAAAAAATACAACTATATTAATCTCAAATGCTTTAAAATTATTAGCTGTACCTTGCTTTCTAAATGAAGAAACATATAAGCCATTTGAGTTTATTAGATTTTCCAATCTGCATTCTACCCTAAAGCAGAATCTAGGCAAGAAGTATAATTCATCTAGCCCAGAATGTATTGAAGTTAATTCTCTAGATAAATGATATCCAAAATAAAGCATCCAACATAAAGAACTTAAGTTATAGGTATGATTTCTGTAATATCAAAATAAAAGCAGTAAATATCAGGGTGCTTGTAAATAATCAGAAAAAAGATTTTGTGACTCCTCTTAAGTAGTTAGGCTCATTATCAGAAAATTTAAAGAACATCAGCTAGGAACTATAAGTCCCACAGACAAAGCATGACATGAGGAAAAAAGTGGACCTTGAAGCAAAGAGGGATTTGAATCTCAGTATCACTCCTACAGTTAGTAAGGACTTCCAGTATCATGTATAGAATATGGGCATCACAATTACCTCAGCATATAAGGATTAAGTGAGAATGTTTGTTTTAAATTCCTAATTTTCAGTACCTAAATTCAACCTCAAGAGGTTTTCAATAAATATCAATTGCCTCTAAAAATGAAACGAAACAAATTCATAAACTGTATTTAACCAGAGTCTAGTAAAGTTTGTGAATACACTTTATAAAATGTATGCACCTGAAGGAATCAAAGATAAAGATCTAAATTTGAAAACCTTAGACCTCACAGAAAAGTACCTACATACAATACAAACACGAGACGTTATATATTTTCTCATACCCATTTTTATTACATTTCCTTCTGGATGACCCCCATAAAGATATTACAACAGATTTTTACTAAATAATCTATAGAATTCCTCATATTGACTAAAAGCAAACAGCAGCAATTCCCTAAATTAATCAAAGAGTAGAAAAAGATTAAACAAAGATTTGGCTTTTTAATCCTTTTTATTAATTCAACAAAATTAAAATTCTAATTACAGGTACAAGAGAATGTTTATGAACACTCAAAAAAACCACACTTTGTAAATATATCTTCCTGTGCCCATAAACTTCAATGAATAAATTAGAAAAACAGAAAATTTGTAATATTATGAATTTTTTTTTTTTTTTTTTTTTTTTGTGGTACACGGGCCTCTCACTGTTGTGGCCTCTCCCGTTGCGGAGCACAGGCTCCGGACGCGCAGGCTCAGCGGCCATGGCTCACGGGCCCAGCCGCTCCCCGGCATGTGGGATCTTCCTGGACCGGGGCACGACCCGCGTGCCCTGCATCGGCAGGCGGACTCTCAACCACTGCGCCACCAGGGAAGCCCTATGAATGTTTATAATAGAAAAACTTGCAATTAATAAGAAGACCTTCAGATTAAATAAACATTAACAATTGATGACTTTATTTGAGAAAAGAAGTTCAGTGAACTGACAGGTTTATCAGATTGTCCATTAATTAGTCTTATTTCAATTTAAATCTTCCATAAACCCCTCCAAAAAAACAAAACAAAACCCTGCGGCTGCTTTATCATGTAAATAAAAGAATAAACAATAAATAACTGGAAATTCACCAATAATGTACTATGTTGAACATTAATAAAATCTGACATATCTCAGCAAAATTTTGTTGTGTTTAGTGCTTAACATTCTACATCTCAAATAATTTCCCTGTATATCATTTTTAAATTTATTTTTACTTATTTAATCTTTAGTAAAGTTAGTATATAATAAAATTTAAAATATACCACATACCACTATATTTAAAAGGTCTAGTGCACATACATTTTTAAAAGTAAAAGGAAATTTGAGTTGAAATTTTTAAAGGTAATAAAAGTCTACTTCTGAGAAAGAACTCTTGAAAGCTAATGAAAAGATTCAGGGATATGACTGTTTCTTAATGGAAGAATTGTAGGATAACATAAATATTCAGGTCATTAAAGAACTGCAATGATCAAGGATAAGTTTATACGATAAGGAAAACGAGAGGAAATTTGGCAGTCTTTGTGGAGTGTATTTTGTGGAATAATTTTAGCCATACAACATTACACAGAGTGTGTTTACAGCTTGCATAGCAAATTTAAGGTTTAAATAAATCAGCAGATCCCTACATTTTTACAATAAGATCATAATTATACCCTAAAGTTTTCAAAATGCTTTGACACTGCATCAATTTAAATTGTTTTCTTCACAACAATCCCTTGAAAATGGCAGAACTAGTATCAAATGTTTTTTCCTTAAACCATGATAATTTTTTTCCTTAGGCCATGAAAATAATTTACCCAATTTCAATACTGGGGAGAAGGGCAAGACATAACTATTTAGTCGTAGTGGGAACTTTAACACACACCACATTGTACTACAAAAGGTAGCTCTTGGGCAGTTAAAAAAAAAAATCTCATATTAGAATTTAAAAGTTATGGTCAGCATTTCACCAGAATAGAAACAGAAAACAAAAGGTAATTTGGACAATCCCATGGGAAAAATTGACACTTCAATTAATATTAAGTGGGTCTTTGAATCCTTGAAATATCTGTCATTTTAGTAATAGCTACTGGTTGTGCGATATTTAAAACTCTAATGAGAATATATTTTAAAATACTCATTCCCCTACATAATTTGAACAACCAATACCTTTGCTGAAATTGGCTCTTAAGCTCAGCTCCCATATTTGGCTAAGAAGCGATCATCATCATGCATCAGATTCAGTATACAGGCAAAGGCTTAAAACATGGTTCAGTGCTTTTTTTCTACTAAAATGTGTTTAACTTTATTATGGACGTAATAAATTACTAGCTTCTTAGAAGTATAATTACAAAAGTTACATGGTCTGAAGATATTTTTGAAAGGAATACAAAATGGAAACTCAAGGACACAGAATTGCTTTTCGACTGTGGGCAAGAGTTATCCACTGTAAAGGATGTCTTTAAGCACTTTATAGAGGTTAACCAAATGATATTCAGTGTAACATGTTACATAAGAGCCTAGATCTCTAGGATAAAAGTATATTTGCTACCTTTAAAATGTTTCCTAAGACCAACTATAATGGAAAAGAAGCACATATTGCGAGCAGGAGGAAAGTACAAGATGGATATCCAAACTAAGCTAAGGCAGTGTTAAGAACTCTCGTTATTTGAAAACAAGAGGATTTTAAGAATTAAGTAGTTTTTTCATTTTTATTAAATTGAAATATTGGCAATGGTAATCTCAGAACATTTTGCTTGCTATGGTCTTGAAAGCATTAAATTGAATACTGTGATTAATGTTCAAAATACACTATTTTTCAAATGGTAAGAAAAGTTCTTTGAATTTAAAAAGGCTATGAAGATTCAGTTAATAGGGAAAAAAGGGAAATGAATCATTCTCAAATTGAACTTTGAAGTCTAGTTTATTTGGGCATATTAATATTTCTAGTGTATAATAAGCAATGGTAATCATCTTAATCGTTTTTGGTAGGTGAATATATTCATTAAGAAGATAGAATAAGATAATGAATATCCTAGAACCTAGATATTTTAAATCAACACTCTAAAATTATTTCTTAATGCCATGAATGTAATATAGTGACCAATGCTTGTTATCATGGCCAACAAAGATAATTCTGAAACATAATTTAAAGAGTGAATATGGAATAGTGTATGAAATTCTAAACAGTCTATAATAAGTGCAATAAAAATGAATTACAAATAGTGACCCTAAATAAAGGAAGGCTTATTTTATCAGAATTGATCAATAGTCTACAGACTTTACCCAGTGCCATAGGAGTATCATACCAAATATTTTTAAGAACTAACTCTAAAGGGAAAACATATTTTTTAACTCTACTGAAATTTTAACCATGATTTTTAAAGGGAGAGGTGATTTTGATGTTTTTCAGGGAATTACTTTATTGTGATTCAGAACCCTTTTCTAACTTGGTCTTTGTGTGTTTAAAATTACTTCTAAGGCTTAGAAGGGAATTGCATTTCAGTCCAAAAGCCTATGTTTACTGGTCTAACTAGGGAAAATGTTTTATTTTTATTTGAGAAATATATTAAAGTTATATGTAAAGTTGGTTACTATACAATCTTAGGAAACACCTTTTGTGTGTTAATAAGAGAAAAGCCATAGCATAGAAATGTACATGAAAAAATGATCCAGCTTTATTTTTCTTGCTGTCTAGTTTTCTCTAACTTCTCTGTCTGAAAATGATGTGAACATTATTCACTAGGGAAAATTACATACATGCAAAATATGAAGTATGTGCCTGGCATATTGAGAGAAACAGCAGCTCTACACTGTGGGCAGTGAGAAGACTGAAGATGATCCTGTGGGCTGCAGACAACAAAGATGAAGATGACAGTATCAACTTACATTTGCATTTTACTGTACAAAGTTCAAAACACTCCCAAGTACTTATCTCATTTGATTCCTCATAACCCACCCTTTAAAATAGCAAAACTCATGTAAATTCAACAATAGGAAATTTAAAAATATACATCACACATAACAGGCTTTTAAAGCATCAATCAAAAAGATCATATACTTTAAAATCTAGTCCATAAATTTGGTTCTCTCAAATTTATGCACTGTTCTCAATTTTAAACTGTTTTTAGTATAACCTTGAATTAGAAAAGAACAAAATTTTCTTTTGTTTATGAATTGACTTGTACTATTGAACTTAAAAATATCAGAGGGGCAAAATTAATAGATATGAATGTGTTATGGGGACTAGCCTCTTCTCTTAGTATAAAAATCAAAGACAGTATCTGGAAAATAAATGCAAATAATCCCATAGAGCCCACCTTTTCCCCCAACATTTAAGCCTAAAATTAATGGGTTTCTGTAGTGATGGAGTTCAAAGGATAATAGGTAACCTTGTTTTACTTTTATCATTCCAAAATTTAGAAAAAATATTTCTCCTAACCTATTCACAAATTTCATTTCTAAACTGATAAAGTTATTTCAGTTTCTGAATATTAGGAATTTTTACATCCTGGCTTTTAGCATAACCAAGAAAGATAATAAAAACTGCTTCTCACCACGTTTATCTTTTATAAATTATCATAAATTTTATTTTGAAATGACTTTGAAATGAAAGGTAAAAACAAATTACATTGCTTATATTCATAATGTGAATATCAACTAATTTAAATTATACCGATCCCTATACATACGCTCACATTGTATTATATAGTATCTCTCAAAAATAATTTTCCTTTATTTCTCTAAAAGGGTAAAAAAGTAATTTTAAATATGAACCTTTATATATTTTACCTGAAGTTTTGACAGCATATATGCTGAATACCTGACAATTAAGGCCAGGCCTATGAGGGTCAGTTAACTTTTATTGTGTATGAAGAATACGCCACGTGATTCAGCAACGGTGGCAATAATAGTATTTAAATGTGTAATGTGTTAAAATTTTAACCTGTTTAGTGTCTACCCAGACCCGCAGCTCTCAAAAATAATCCAGATTCTGAGAAGGTAAGTTAAAGTGTGCTTGGATTACACCCTTTATGTACTAAAATATTACTCATTACAGAGACCTGACTTTCAAGAAATGAGTAAATATCCACTCTTGACATAATAAAATCTCAATGGCCACTTGATGATACATATTTCAAACAGCTCAATTAAGTAAATCGAGACATAGAAGGTGGGAAATGTAGTCTCTGTAACACCTATTGTAGACTCTTTTATTAAATGTCTATTTAAGATTTTTTGCTTTTTGCATTAAACAAGCCCAGATCTGGGGACAATGCAGCTGACTCCAAGAAGTATGACTGGTTGAAGCCTGACTTTCCCCTTTTTTCCCTCAGTTTGATCTTAAATGTTTGTTTTTTTTTGTTTTGTTTTGTTTTTTGGTATTTTTCTGAATGATATGGTAAAGCGTGATAGGATAAATTTCCCTGTTTGAATTTTAAAAACTTCCTCCTAATCAAATGCATAATTAAAAGCTTTGTAACAGCTCTTATTTTCCGGGAGGAGACACTGGAAGTTGCTTATTTTTAACAGCCTGTAAAATTACTATATAAAATTAAATAATACAGCAAAATTAAATAATACAAAACTTCTGCCCCCTGTAGACATTGTTTGCAGTCCACATTATACACAAATAGATACGGTGGTTCTGTTCCTAAGTACGAAGATGATCAACTCTCTTACAAAATTATGTGGATATAATTGTGATATTCATGTTCATATATTTCTCAGCAACATCCTTATTGGTCAGGTGTGAAAATAAACATGAGAAATGACTGGGGAAAGCACTACCTGATGGCAGCATCAAATCAATGCATATCTAGGATGGTAAGTTTTTACACTAATGGCCCAATACTGAACATCTCCTTTTAGGAACAAAGTACACAATTATGATTCTCCAGATCATGTGGAAGTTCACATTCAGATTCACAAAACATCAACCTTAAAGGAACAGAAAATCACCAACACCTAAGTGTTATTCCCTATGCTACCTTCACACTACAATGCACATTACACTTGTGTCACATTGAGATCGTCATACTGAATAAAAATGAACATATGTTTAATTCCTGAAATTCAAACTTATATTTTTTCATATTAAATACCATCTTCCAACTTCGAAAAAATATGATTCAAGAAACACTCCCTAGTCCTTGGAGAAAGGATCTGAGTGAGAAATTTCAAGAAAATAAGAAGTTGCATTTTAAAAGGCTCATGTATTTATAACCCTTCCAAAGAAAGGATAGTTACAAAGCTAAATACGATTAAAAAATTAGCATCAAATAAGGTTCTTTTTTCGTTTAGCATACACTCTCTTATTATAAATAAGGGAGAAGTCTCAGTATAGGGTAATGATGATAAAGCATCTTATATTTTCATGGTAATTTTTTTTTGTTTTGCGGTACACGGGGCTCTCACTGTTTTGGCCTCTCCCTTTGCGGAGCACAGGCTCCGGACGCGCAGGCTCAGCGGCCATGGCTCACGGGCCCAGCCGCCCCGCGGCATGTGGGATCCTCCCGGACCGGGGTACGAACCTGTGTCCCCTGCATCGGCAGGCGGATGCCCAACCACTGCGCCACCAGGGAAGCCCCAGAAACTGCTTATTTTTGTCTGTGATTTTCATTCTTTAATTCAATAAACATTACATGCCTGCAATATGCTTGAAATTGGGATAAGTCTTGGGTTTATTAAAATAAAAAAGAAACAGATCTTGCTCTGACTTTGGAGGAAACATAAAAAGAAACCAAGGATTATAATATACTGTGGTACTTGATATAATAGCAGTTATCTATAGGATAATCACGAAATGCATAGGAAAATGCAAAGGAGATACTGTTAGTAGATGGGGTAGTGACCAGGTAAAGTAGGCATTTTTTTTTTTTCCAGATCAGTTAGTATTGATCACATGGCAAACACATGACAGAGTTGTGTGACTAGAAATCAAACCTCCTGATCTTCAGCCAAGTTTCCTTCCCAGTAATCCATACCACGTCCATAAATCTAACTGGGGAAAAGTTCACTTTGATATAATGCTTCTATAAAAAGGAACCTGTTTTTAAGACCTATTAAAGCACATTATAATCCAGGAAAGAAATGACTGATAGTCTGAAAAGAAAAATAGACATTTAGTGTTCTTATGTTCAGAGACCAGAATTTAAAAAGAGAAAGTTCATGGACATTAATATATAAACCCCTCTATTAAGATCACTTCACAATCAGCCTTACAGTGGTACAAGCTGAGCTGTACTCCCTTCTAATAGTCACAAGACCCAGGTACACATTGAGAAGAGTAATTGCATTTTCCAAAGCTAAACATACTGGACAGTGGGAATGGCCTTCACACTTTGAAACAGAGATAGTAACAATTTGAATTATCTATGCTTTTAGGAAGAGACATTCTACTTTCAAAAGCCAACAATAACATGAAACACCAGTCACAACACGGTGAACATAGACTCAGGGCTGGGAGGGACCGTGAGTAAGAGGTTATCCTATGCATGTGGAGCAGGTAGAGGCCTTGGGGTGTGAATTAAAGAGTCCACTGACCCAACATATCTCTCCCCTTTTTTTTCTGCCCATGTAACACACTCTTGACATTACCAGTCTCTGTCAAAAATGCAAGTCTATTGGTAAAGCCACAGTAAGCCATTCTCTTCAAGCAAATTAATTTATTCTATCGACCTTCATGAAGGTAGAGATTTGAGTAAATAGAATCTGAAGAAGAATTTAAAACAAGAGAAAGGACCAAAAGTAAATAAGCATCCTAGCCCCAGACTTCGCAGAAGGATACAAAATGTTGGGGCAGGTGATAACCTGCTTATATCTGATTGGGGAAGTGTGAGGAGGGATGTCCTTAGAGAAACGACAGTGAAGAGACATTGGAAAAGCAACACTATTTTTCACCTTCTTCATAGGGTGCCTACTCATATAATTCTTGAGTGTTCTTACTTCACATCCTCTTTCAGATCTTTCCACCACCCGCCCCTTTCCCACCTTCTCTACCTTCCACTTACTAAGTTTGTGTTCTAACTTTATCTCTTTCCACTCTCTTCAATTAAGAACACAGACAGAGTAGAGAACCAATCCCAAGCGTGTGTCCTGTATCAGGAGGCAGTTTATCCTGATGACAGGCAAAGAGGAGAAGAAAGCTGGTTGCCAGAACCTACCCAAAGAATCAGACTACCTATAATGAACCTTCCCTTCCGCCTTCAGTCATAGATCTGGCCTCCACAGGAGGCCATCACACTGCAGAGGAGGAAAGAGACCATGTTAATCAATGATGTATATTTTATTGTCCAAACCAGTCCACCTTCACAAGTCAAATGGTGGGCTATGAGTAATTAACAGTGCTACAAAACACACGGCCAGGATTTTCCCAGCAAACCGGAACATCTCGTCAAACTAGTCAGTAGCTGTGAACCACACTCGCAGTGACAATATAGACAATTCCTCTAGTCACTTACGTGAAGGCCTGAGAATATAAAACAGACCACTGAAGTCAAGTAAAAGAACTGAGGGAAGATGCCTGCTTTTTCTTCATTGTGGTGACACCAGGTTGCCTTTCTGAATACAGTATTTAATAACAGTATAAGGATTTGGACAAATAAACCTTGAAAACACTGGTATGATATATATCTACTTCATAAGAACATCCCCAAATGTAATAACCATCAAGTTCTGGGTTTTAAAAATAATGTTTATTATTTTGATAGCTAAGTCCTAAAATAAGGAACTCTCTTCCAGCATCCACTTGTCTTAGGCTGCAGTGAAGATTCAAATTTGGGAATAAAAGGAAATTGGGTTGGAATTCTACAGTGTTCCATTTTACTGCATTCCTGTTGTCTTTGGAACAGTTGATGAGGGAACCCTATGTAAAAATATATCCCCACTGAGTTACTGTCATGAGTGTGATGTTGATACACAATAAGGAATTTACTCATCCCAATGAGCTTGCACACAGCCTCTGGAGCTTAGACAAATTTCCAACACATGTGGGCCCAGTGGCTCCAGTTGCCTCCTGAACTACCTCAGTCCAGCCATTTCCAGTGATGCACCCGGTCTCTTTTCTAGCACTTGCCTCTGGAATACCTTGTGAATGAATTGCCTTTCTTTCTCTGTCCTACTACAGCACCCACCTTTATTTATTTATGTTGTCTTTAAATGACATATTAAAAAAAAACTCATCAGCATTGCAGTGTGATATAGAAAAGTTCCAAAGAACTTTTTCATCAGAACTGGTTAATAATTCACAACCAAAATCCTAGTTACATAAAGTAAAGAGACTCAGCTTGGATAAGACATGACTAACAATAACTAAATTTAGAAGGCCATGGCGGGTAAGTTACTAAACAATTGTATGTGATTTCTACTAGACTGGAACAAGTTGGAAGAACCTTAAATTTTAAAGAGAAGTTTTCTGGTTGAAGGGAGTAATTTGTTGCCTGAAATATACAAAACGATAATATTTTACCATAAATGGCTTCTCTTGGAATATTTTAAGAACAGAGTAGTCATATTTTCTTCATTCATTTCTGGATTACCAAGAGGACAGACTTTCTATGGTAGTGAAATGCTGTAGTGGCTTTTAAAATTTTATTCTCAAGCAGATCTTCTCACACTCTGATAATTTTTCAGTCTCATCTTACTGAATTTAACACAAAATTTAAAAAAGTATCTGAAGAAGTCACTTCCAAACAAGTTTTCTTCTAATGAATGGTTTCCAATCGTAAGCAAATATGCTCTAATAAACACATAATATAGCAATCATTCTCCTTAAAGATAGCATCCATGTCTCTGAACCTTGTACATGAGTATTCTGCTAATATTTGATGAGTAAAGTACTGAGAAATGTGAAGATATACCCAGGAAAGAGAAAAAAAGATATTCATCCTAGGAGAGATTAGAATCCATTGTGTATTTATAATCTTGGATTAAGTTTATACATGTGAGGATTTTCTACAGTTGACATTTCTTGCTGGCTTACACCTTATATTATAATAATTCATTTGTATTCACAACAAATCCTCTACTTAAAGCACAAATAATCCTAAAATAATGAATGACTGTGATTTCCTACAGAAGTCAGAGTTAAAAGAGGTTTTTTTAATGTTCTAATTATATAATCTTAAGATTCTTGGCAAACACCACAGGAGAATTTCAGACTCACTATCCTACTATTGCTGATAAGTATACTCTCACTCTGTCCCATCAAGGTTTTCTTGGTCCCTAAATTGCCATTATTTAATTAAAGAATTTTTTAACTAGAGAAGTTCTGTGATAATATAGGTCCATGTAACTTGAGAGTTAGAAAAGAACATTTTAAAACGTCATTAGAAGAACAGATGTTGAAGAAAGGAATGACTTGCTGGTGAGGAAACTGATAGCAAATTGAGGTAATATAATTTACCCAAGGTGACACAGCTTGT
Source organism: Pseudorca crassidens (assembly GCF_039906515.1). NCBI lineage: Eukaryota > Metazoa > Chordata > Mammalia > Artiodactyla > Delphinidae > Pseudorca > Pseudorca crassidens. The sequence continues at coordinate 72,042,744 of NC_090296.1, forward strand.
TCTAGAAGTAGAAAAAAAGCATATTTCCTCTAGTATAGGGGCTGATACATAGTCTGGTAGTTCTTTCGACCATTCTACTTTATCCAAACTTAATTTTCAATTTCTATGATGTGACTTGGGTCTTAGAACTAGGAAAAAACTTCAGGACAGCCCCTTATATGTTACTGGGAGAAGTCACCGAAATTTTGATTTATCTTAAAATGAGTGATAATATACACAATCTAGCTAACTTTCAGAGATTGCTAAAATAAATGAGGTAGAATTAGAAATATTTAATCTGTGCTAGTTGTAAGGAGGCCAAGGAAACAAAACAATAGCCAATCCAATGTTGTATATGTTTGTCAGTGTCATGTTTGCCTTCCATAACACTACATTTCCCTTTACGTTGTGTTTAGGATGATAACATTTTCTTGCAACTGATAGTAATAGAGCCCAAGAAGCCAGGCAGAAATTAAGCTGCTACTACAAACAATTCAAGAACAGCCAAGATGTGCACTCACAGATTTTCAGAAGAGTGAATAGGCTGCTTCTGAATGTGTTTTTCAATGAACTCCAAGGCACTGCTGTTGTGAGTAGTCACTACAGGTACTTGTCTGACCTACGCACAAAAGTGGATCAGATTTGGGTACTTATAGGGAACTGCCTGGCATTTAAATTTAACTCGCAGGCTCATCAGATGTGATTGATTTCTTGTCAGCCTAATGAAGTATAAGCTCTCATTTTCCTTATTCATTAGCTTATGTAAATTCCTGCCAAAGTCCATTTATAGGCTTTACTTTGCTAATACATGAAACTAAGAGGTCTCCTGATGCATTTTTGCTTTGCAAGAGAGATTCCATTCCTTGGTATTACAGTTCATTATCTCTTCAATCATACTGACTTGTCTAGAATTCACGGTACACAGTGCAGGATCCAACTTTTGGTACAGAGTTAGTATATATATATTTATTGTGAAGACTTGCTTTCTGGGGAATCATATATAAAAATTATATGTTTAAACTCCTCTCATAGTTGTTGGATTTCAAGACAAATTTTACATAAAGAAATACATGTCTCTCATTTTACCCCCTGCCTCCTTGAAATTATAAACCCTTGATAATGAGTTTCTTCTCTCAACATCTTAATTCCTGTGTCTCCTTAGTCTTATTTAGAATATGAATTATTATTAAACCTTCCTAGATTGCCCTTAATATTTTTTTCCTTTTTCTTCATATGTTTTAATCCTTTAGATACAGAATTTAATTATTAAGAAATCTCCTTCTTAAGTAAGTGACCACATGTTGTAGGAATTGTCTTTCTTTTTTCTGTCCTTTCATGAATGCTGAAAGGAAATTCAAATCTCATTGTAGATAACAACTGCTTTATCCAGTTGGTTGTCTGTTGGAAAATCTTATGTTGCCACTCTATTTCAATCAATGGAAAACTCTCTCTTCTCATTACCTATACATTGTCAGGATAGCACATCTCAGACAGGAAGTAAACCCTCACAGAACAGCAGCCGTTACTGTGAGTTATTTTGAACTTCTCCCTACCCTTGGTCCCCTCACTTTTGTCTGGTTGGGATCTATTATAAAGAATAAAATGTATAAGAAAACTTATTTTTTTAAATCCTTTTTCTCGACAAAATGAATTTCTTATCCAGAATACATCATGGATACATTAACACCATAGCAAAATGGAGTTAAGGGAAGTCTCACCAAATGAGACCTTCATAGTGTAATCAAATCAGTATCACGCATTTTCTTCTCATGCATGGGTGACCTGGACCAATGCTCTGTGGACCTTGGGCTTCTTTCTTGAGGAAGCATAGATATATTTTTCTAAGGCTAAGTAGCAAACTAGTGAAAGAGCCTCTATTCTGAGGCTACAGGTTAGATATAAAAATAGGTTAAGAAGTCCACAAGAAAATCATGATTGTTAAATCCTAATGACTGAGGGATACTTAATCATTATAAGTATAATGTACTTGTCATTTATGTCAGACCTTATGAAGTAAATCGTATGGAGAATATTTACACCCTCCATTGAAATGACCTTTTGTGCTACTGACTTTTGAAACTCCTGTCCTATTGTCCTCACAGCCCCAGAGATAACACTGGTCCTTACATAGAGCTGATGCTTAAATTAGTAATAAACAATCAAATAAATGAGTGAATGAATGAATGAACCATATTTCCTGAGGTTAAAAAAATAATAATAAAAGAATTTTACAGACTCTAGCCAGATGGATAATTGGTCTGACAACAGTGACAGTTATTTTGTTCTAAGGCCAAGGGCATGGAGGATAAAAGAAAAAGAACAAGTATGTTTAGAAAAGAGACACAAACCTAGAAACAGAAACCACTTAAAGGCATTTAAACTAATTGTGTCATTTCAAAAGAGAAATTAACATATTCAAATTCACACTGACTATATGAGAATCTTCCACTGTGGTTGAGGAAACAGGTCCGGGTTTTAAAATTCGTGCTGGAGTAATGTGACTCAAACAAAAACTGCAAGGGGACCAATAGACTTTTTTCCATCCTTATATGTGGCTGGCAGAAAGCAAGTCACAAAAAGAGAGAAAATAATTTGCTCTGAAAATAAAGTTTAACTGCAGTTTTCAACTCCAGTTAGTGGTTTGGCTTGATTCTATAACCTTTCAGGAAAATAAATGGTATCATTTATAAAATGTTTAGCATTCTCCAAGCAGCACAATAAACAATGAGTGAAAAAGAAGAGATGTCAACAAGTAAATGTTAAACCTTACACCATATAACATCTCAATAATTGCACATGTTGGTGGGAGTAGCAATAAACACAGTCCATCTGTCACATTCCACTTAATCTATTCACAGAGTTGAAGCCTCTGTGAAAATCCACTTTCCTCTCAAAGCTGTCAGAGGGGAATTACGATGCTTATATTCCTGTCCCAACTCTGCCAGTGAGCATATGACAGTCATCAAGCTATTTAACTTCTCTGAGCTTTAAAGCCTGGTCTCTGTAAAATGAGAGAGTCCAAATGATTTCTAAGATGCCTTCCATCTCTAGACAGTATTTTGTTTTAGTTACAGAAATTAATTAAAAGGCCACAATACTTACCTACAGATTCACAAATAGTCAACAAAAGTGATTAGTCTTTTCTCTTCATTCTAGATGCCATCATGTAAATTTGTCATTAATTCATCAGAATCAGACGAAGTAGTCCAAACTCACCACTGAGCCATTCACATCTCTCTTTCTGGCTTTTTCGTCTTCGATGAAGTGACCTATCGTTTATTCACTCTACCCTTAAATTTTCCCTCCTTCCCAGATTCCAAGCCTAGTTTCCCAAAGGAAAGTAAAAAACAGCTGGAATATATTGAATTCCTTACTAGTAAATTTTTATTAAACTTGCCCTAATAGCATGTTTGTTGTTGCTTTTGGTGATAGCTTTCGGTAATAACATGTCCCAGAGACATAAGAATTTAGGATTCATATGATAGAGCCCATAGCTGTTGGAATTCTGTTTAATTGATATTGACTTCCCAGTAGTAAACATTATTTTCATCATAGATATTATCTTCACTGTCATCATCTTTGCCATTAATCTCTGCACATCTTGCTTTTTTTCTATGATGTCTAAAAAGATATTATGCATATTAGGCAAAAGCCAGGGCTTTTCTCTTGGCAACATAATTCCCTTCTTGGGAACCAACTGTCTGCTGAAAACTGAGTGGGAAATCAAATGATCATTTGCCTTTGGATTTTGCATATGACTGCTCTTGAGCTGCTATGATGCAAATGTAGAAAAATGACCCATCTCAAACAAGTCAGGTCACATTATCCCACTCTTAAGACTGAACCCCAGATGTTTTCTTGAGTATCTGAACCTGAGAGTATACAACTGTTCTCTTTCTACTAAGGCAAGTGCAGTAAGAAATGAGATTGGTCTGTATTAGGTTTCATCTAAGTGCTTCCTGATTAAAAAGGGTTAGACCAGTTAAGAAAAAGAATGAAAAGAAGGTTATTGACACATCTCATTCTCTCCCTCTCCTTTCCAACTGTACTAGCCATATTTTAGAATGGGGAACACACCAAATTTAAACTTCATCTGATTCAGAAGTTCATCAAGGCCGGTCTTGGTTGAATATTTCCAAAACCGTCTCAAAAGCCATCTTTTGAATTCACACCCCAAGCTGCTGATCTGACTTCCAGTCTCAATCATTTTACCAAGGAGTTGTGACTGCCTGAGTGACAAGATTTCAGGAGCTCCAGGAAAACCAGCTGTTCCAAATGATATTTTAGCCCCGGCTGATGTATGGGTGATATTGTATAGAGCTCCACTTCTTTAATAAGATTTTTTATCTTTATGAAAATACAGTCACCCAGCCAGTGAAATAAGGTGAAACAAAGAAATAAAAGTCATAAAGGATTGAAAGGGAACAATAATTAGGCCTCCTTTCTTCACTCTCCTTAGTCTCCCAGGGGTTAACAACCCCAGATGTCATCAGTTAGCTCATCCTTAGTGTATATGTTTGTTTCCCTAACTAGACAGGCATTTTTTTGACCAAGAAACAAATATTTATTGAATGAATTTATAACCAATTCTGTTGAATTAACTCACACATTAGGCTCACACAAACAACCAAATTAATACATACAGACATATTCTGATAGACACTCTAACATAAAATAAACACTTGTGATGGGTATTTTTCTAGTTTTCTCCCCATAGCCTTTCTCCTTAAAATGGAGCTTAATTTCCAACCCCTACCCCCTTGGGGAAGTAGTACATTAGTTAATAATACTATTTTCCCAGACTCTTTGCAGCTAAGGTGGAAATGTGACCCAGTTCTGGCCAGTAGATACTAGTAAAAGTTGCTGGTAGAGCATCTGTGAACCCTTGGTGAAGGCGACAGATGTAGACAGGCAAAATTCTTAAGCATAGAGAACATGTCTTATTAATTGTACCAACCCCTGACCCTTTCTTTCTAACTCTCCTTTCCTCCACTGACCAAGAAGTGTACCTGGCATATAATAAGTGCTCTACAAATGTATACAATTGAATCAAATTAAATGGAATTCAGTTTTGGATTTTCTTTTCAGCCCTGATTTTCACTCAGTATCTCAATATGAAGAATGTGAAAGGCTCTAAGCTTGTTTTGGAGATTAATAATGAAAGAGATAATCTGGTATACTTTGTTATTACTAGCCAGCCCTTGGTACCAACTACAAAATTTCTCCCACGGCTAGTGAGGGCTCTCTTGTTTATTAAACTATTGATTTTCCCTGAGGGATAATCTATTCTGAGAAGTTCTGAATACTTTACAGTTCACCAAGGTTTCTTGGACTATGCTTTTAGGATTTCACTGATAGAAGAGCATCAGGTTGTCCATCTTCTGAGTGTGCTCACAGATACCCTGTCCAAAGAGTCAGAATAGCATAACCCCAATTTCAAATGTACTGATTAGCAAATACAAATTTCCTTTAATAGAGGTTAGGATATTACTTCCCCCAAGAAAAGAGCACTAGTAAAGACTATAGAATAATACAGTTTTAAAATATAAATATAGCCATTAGTTTGTCACTACTTTTAGCATAAACGGGGACATAATATTTTCAAACTAATATTATTAAAGTCTGGAAAGACTCAATACCCAAAAGAGAGGCCACTACTTTGACTTCCCTGGTCATACCTTGTTAATTTATGCCTTTTATTTTTAGCATTCATTTCCATAACCCCCACTTAACATTTATCTGAGATATCTGATCCTTTCTTTTTGTATAATAAAGAAGACAAAATAACCAACTTCACTCTCGCTATTACAGCGAGGTTCTCACTAATTGGGCTTGTCTAAACTTTTAACAATCTACTTGGAGAAAATTTAACTGAGAATTAAAAGCAATTCTGATCATCACCCCAAAAGACTTTTAAAAAATACATGAAAAGCATATGGCTCTTTGCTTGGATTAAAAGAAAGAGAAAGAGAGAGAAAAACAGAATTAAAAAAAAATTAAGTACAATTAGGTAGAAAGACGATCTCAATAGCTTAAGTCAAAGCTTACCGTGTTACTGAGGTGAATGAAATCTATTACATGAAGTCCTCTTTCATGGCTCTTACACACTCATATTGATCACCCCACCTGCAGCAACAGCATTTCATGCGATTATTGTCTATCCAAACAGTGCAAATACCAAAGACTACCCCCTTAGAGGAAAACCAATTAGACCTCCCTTGTTTTTCATCAGTAAATATACAACACACAACCAGGTTCTTCAGCAGACAGACAAATGATCCTTATTCTTCATAAACTTACATTCCTCAACAGGGACTTTTCACACAGTATCAGTAGGACCAAAAGGGGTCTCTTTACAAACTTAATGCATCGTTTAAGCTCATAAATTACATGTAAATATTATGTGTGTGTATCTATGTTCATTTTCTTGAAAGAAGGTCTGAAGCTTTCACTCGATTCTCTAAGGAGCTGATGACCACAAATTTGAAGAATGACTTCCCTCTGTGAACAGGTAGCACCATTGGGCCAGAAGAGCTAAGCAACTGCATCATGTTGGTCAGAACTCAGTGGGAAGCCCCTCTCTCCTAAGCTATTTCTTCTCAAACTTTAAAAATCACTAAATTCTTAAAAGCAGCAGGTCTGGAATGGGGTCTAATATTCTTAATTTCCAACAAGCCCAAAGGGAATGTTGATGTTGCTGGTCCATGAACCACACTTTGAGTAGAAAGGTCTGTGCTTCATGTCACATAAGCCCTTAATCAGTCATAGGCTAATCAAAAGCAAACACTTGGGCTTCCCTGGTGGTGCAGTGGTTGAGAGTCCGCCTGCCGATTCAAGGGACGCGGGTTCGTGCCCCGGTCCGGGAAGATCCCACATGCCGTGGGGCGGCTGGGCTTGTGAGCCATGGCCGCTGAGCCTGCGCGTCCGGAGCCTGTGCTCCGCAACGGGAGAGGCCACAACAGTGAGAGGCCCGCGTACTGCAAAAAAAAAAAAAAGCAAACACTTACTGGACATCTATTTCTGCTTTATTGTGCTGGGTGTTGCAGGAAAAGAGGGGACATATAATTTTTGCATGAAAATTTTCACAATCTAAGGGCAAGTTTTAGCTAGATGAAGATAAATCAGCAAGTTATATCAAATTGGATATAAGTAAGCATGGGATTTTGTGGCATAAATTGTATGTTCATAAGGGCTTAAATTAAAGGAAAGAAAAGCATAACTTCTAGAGAGAAGAATTAATGGAAAAAAGGTAGAATTTTAGCTTGAATTTGAAGATACTTAAGACTTAGGTTCAGGAAAAGAAACACAGTTAAAAAAAAAGAACCTACATAACCCTCATCTTAGCACCAGAAGTGAATTTAGGACAGTGAGAAGAGTAGCCTGATTGGAATAGAATTAGTTTGGGGACAGGGGAGAACAAAAAGGTAGCTAATAAGAACATCTACAGTTTTTAGGACTAACGTAATTATGCACATTATTTCGCACATAAAAGTTGAGTTGCATTGCCTAGTATCTAGTTAGTTTTTAACATTCAGTTCATGTTGGAAAGCTTAAGGCAGTTTTTCACTTTTATGCATATGACAGCCATGGCACATTTGAAAAACCAAAGATAAAGCATTAACGATGAATCCATAAAGGGCATGATTGCGTTTTTGTTGTCAGCTGCAGTAATTGGCTCCATTGCTTTGCTTTATTTTACTCACACTATTTTCCAAAGTGTCTCACAAACGTTTAAGAGAAATCAATTAGTGACTTATGCAACATTAAATTGCACAGAACTCTCTTATCAAAGGGTTAAAAATAATCTAGAGGGGAGATTATGAAAATTCTCATGAGAATAGATTACATTAGATGATTTTCCTAAAGCAAATGAGTGTGGTGCAGAGAGTGAACAAATCCTGGTTCTAGGCTCGGCTTTTCCACTAACTCTTATTTCACTAAGCTGTAGAAAAACGGGTTGAATAGGTGTTCCCTGAGATACTATAAAAATCTAAAACCATGAGATGATACCACTTAAGGTGTTTTCTACTATTTTAAAACATTATTGATGGGCTTTCATTCCAAAACCAGACACCAGAGGGTCTGCTGAGTAAACAAGGAAAAAGTTTCTATTTTTTCATCGCCACAGTGTAGCCAAGGAGAACACTCATGATGGAAAGATTCTAAGCAGAGTTTACAGGGGTGGCAAGGTCCCTGCTTCCACTTGAAATTAGAAACACACCAAGGTCATGCCTAGACTTCAGATAAAGTCCTGACTGCTCTCTCAGGAAATCCAAATCCTTCGAGGGTCTAGGTTATCCTGCCCACTGTGTGTTTTGCATATGGGTTATGTTAGGCCCAAAGGTGGCCTTCCTGTGTATCTGTGTTTCACTGTGTCCCCTGCTCAAAACTAGGAACCAGAAATATCTCTTCAGTCCACAAACTGCCTCATATACAGAAGTTTTCCTAAGTAGCTCTCCTTAAACACAAACTCATCGATCGGTAAGGATCCATGGAGATGAGAAGTAGTACATATGTTGGTGACTGTGAAAAATGTGTTTGGTAGCGCATGGCTTTGTTGATTTTCATGGTGAGCCTCGAAAACCAGAGGACAGCACAAACCAGTGGGGTCCTGAGTAAAATAAGGGAGAAATCCAAAACACATAGGAATGTATCCAAACCTGGGGACATCCTGGACGCAGAAATTAAGGTCACCCCCTTCACAGTTTCACCAGTGTCAGACTTGCATCTATTTCTGTATCGAAGATACGAACAGAATGAAGAGTCTTTGGACAGATGTGAAGAATACGTGCTAAGAAATATGTGGCTAAGGAACACAGGACTGTCAAGCACCTAGTTCTGCAGGCTGTGAGAAGGATTTTTTTTTTAATCAGAGTTTCTGTTGTGCTATTAATTAACCTTTGCTAGAATTGGCATTGTATTTGATTGGATTCAGAAGAAAGGAGTGTACACTTGGGTGGCTTGTGCTTTGTAACCTATTTACTGTTTTTATTGCTACTTGAAAGAACCTCATGCAGAATGGATCTATAAAAATCAAGATCCAAGGAGGATGGATCTGCTGCCCTGAGACTTTGCTCAGTAGAGTTCAGCACCTGGCCACAAGCCAATTGACGTCAGCTGTAATATTTGACTTCACTAGGAGCCTGGCCAGTGAAAAAACTGTCAGATAAGCCCCAGAATTTACTTAGAGCTTGGTCAGAGAAATGTTCTCTGGGCAAGAGCTATTTCTCCTCTTCCTCTGCATCCCACAGAGATGATCTGAGCCCCGCGCCTGCTTTGATGTCAGTAAGAACGTGGCAACCTGATCAGTTTCATGGGGAGCCGAATAAGACAAGCAAGAAGCATAGAGGGGAGCCCCTGCCAACTAGGAGAATTTCTAAAACGTAACTAAAACACACACAGCACTCACATACACATTCTGCAGATGAGAAATGGGATAAATATAATTTTTCCCTCTCCCAGTGCACAGATGTCATCAGAAACTATAGGAGAGAGCAGGTTGGAAATGAATACACCCTGTTTCACCAAAAAGAGAAAATAATTTTGGCTTTGAATAGCCAGAGTGAAGGAGGGGTAAGGAAAAGAGGTTGTAAATCCATTATGAATGTGGTGCTTGCCTTCATTCTTGTATGATGTTTCTTAAAGCTATACAATTATATTATGTTAATGCAATGTATAGGCCAAGTTATAATGGCAGCTAATGTGGTTACCTCTGACTGTGCAAGAAAGCATTCAGTAGAGCTGCTGACCCATCACATGCTGTTCAGCCCAGCTTTTCATGACCCAGGGTGGTTCAGGAGCACAGTGTAAGGGTCACACAGTGACTGTGGTCCCGCCATCCACAGAGATTTCCTCAATTCCACAGGAGTGGCCGGGTCTCCGGCTTCAACATTAATGTATCCAGGCATTGCTTAGCACCAACCTCAGACGCGCTGATTTATTAATTAGGAATTAGGACTATCCATGTTGTACCTCTTCCTTTCAGGTTGTTCCCTTCTCTCTCCACTCTACCTCCACCACAAAAGACACACTATGGTGCAGTGAAAAGAAGATATCATTGCCAATGTAACTTGACAATGAGGCGGGGGAAAAGTGAAGAGGGTCTTGTGTCAAGCAAAAGAAAAGTAAACTTTACCCTAGAAAAAGTAATTTTTGACTGAGAGAAGTAGAAAGTGGCATTTTTAGAAAGATTAACAAGGAATCTGCATGGAAAATTGATTCAGAAGGAGGAGGACTGGAGAGACCAGTTTGGAGTCAATTATCCTAGACGGATGCCGAGGTGATGAGCATCTGAAGAAGGTAAAAGCAGGGAGAATGGAAATGGGGTCAGCATTCAAAGGATGTTGGTATGAAGACTTACTGATGATAGTAACAGCCAACACAAAAGTGGCACTTCCTACACTTCTAAGTATTTTATGCACATTACAAGATTTAATTCTCTCATCCCTATGAGGTGAATACCGTTAGGAAATAGAGGTACAGAGGGCTTAAGAAACTTGCCAAGATTACACAAGTCGTTAGCAAAAGAGCTAAGAAAAGAGCCCAGGCAGTCTGTGTCCATATCCCAGCTCTCAACCAGTGTACTATTTATACTACGCTGCCCTTCACAGTAAACAGTCACCCCCATATGATCTTGTAAGCTCTTACATGGTGGTACAGACAGGCATTATCAATTATTTCACAGGCGGCAGGGTGGGAAGGTACAATCTTTGTCCTTACTATTGTAAAACATATGGCTCCTGGTCAGTGTATCAGTCCCCTTGGGGAGATGAAGCCTAGGTGCTGGCAGAACACACAATCCTTGACTTTTCTCTGTGATGGAGAAGCCGGTGCTTGAGGAGAATTGTTGATTTTCCAGGAGATCTAACTCCTTCTCCAGTGATGAGAAATATTGACCCTTTCAAATACACTTCTTGACTGCACTCCCTGCAGAGGATAGAAAATATCCACCAAAGGCAAGTTGAACATTTCATTTACTTGTGATATGGCAGATTCCACAGAACCAGGATCAAATCATAATTGCTTACCCCTAAAGAATCCATTTCTATTCTAGCCCAATACCTGCATCCTAAAAGTACTGCTATTGGCTTGATACATTCACTTCCATTTTGTACTTCTCATACAAACTAGTAAACAAGCAAAGAAAACACAAAGCAAAACCCTGTCTCCCTCTTTTGGTATGTGACTCTTGTCCATTGTGGTTTGCTGAGGATCTATCTGGTTCAGTTTAAAAGAAAGGCAGAGGACCCCTGGGATGGAATCACCAAAAACTCAAATTCACTCATTTTGGGTATTCTATGCTTTTGATGGATTTACTATATATTCCATTTTTGTCTTAAGCTGGTTGGGATTTACGTGCAATCAAAATTACTAATTCATTCAGACCTTATGAACTTACATCATTCTATTGACCTGGCCCAGATTTGCAAGCAGAGACTCCTACACACATCTTTCTTCAGCAGGTCTACAAGAACAAGGTGCCCCAGTGCCTTCTTGGGCCAAGAGCTTCATCCATAGGGTGGAAGTTCAGCATGTGAAAACAGAGCTGTTAATAGGCAGCCATCCACACAATGAAGACGCCAATGGGTGTGGTCTAAAAGCAGAGCAGAGTTCATTACAAAAGAAATGAAGTCATTCTTGTTTAATGAAGAGGCACATCAGGAACATGAAAGTTGTCCAGCTCTGGGGCTCATGAAAAGCCAAGGGGCACTAACAAATCTGAGAAGAACAGTTTAGACTTACAACTGCTCTGAGTGCATTTGCATCGTCTCTGCCCTCAAGGAGCATTTAACCCAGTTGAATTGGGGCAGAAAGGAATTTTTTTTAACTCCTTTTTTTTTTTTTTTTTTTTTTTTGCGGTACGCGGGCCTCTCACTGTTGTGGCCTCTCCCGCTGCGGAGCACAGGCTCCGGATGCGCAGGGCTAGCGGCCATGGCTCACGGGCCCAGTCGCTCCGCGGCATGTGGGATCTTCCGGGAACGGGGCACGAACCCGTGTCTCCTGCATCAGCAGGCGGACTCTCAACCACTGCGCCACCAGGGAAGCCCCAGAAAGGAATTTTTAAGAGTCACCTAGCCCTTTCCCCAGACTGCAGACAGAACTACCTACTCCGTTATTTAGAGAATCTTCTTTTTACCTTAGCACTGAGAAAGATCACTTCCACACAGGAAAGATGAAAACGGCGGATGTGTGTGCGCGCAAACATATGTATGTAGGTACTTAGATATGAATACCCCTCACCTCTTCCAGAATAAATGTAAGTGGCTCACAAGGATATATAAAATACTAGCAGGATGATGTCATATTTATCCTTCTGGAGTCTGCAGTTAAACTACGTGGGTTCACATCCCAGCTCTACTCTGACCTGGGAGTTTGGAAAGTCACTGAACCTCTCTCTGCATCAGTTGTCTCATCACTCTAATGAAGATAGTAATAGTCCTTATTATTAATAACTAGTACTGATAATAGCAGTTATTATAGTAGCTATGACATAGAGTTTTCCTGATTTTAATTAAGATAACCCATAGGGGCTTCCCTGGTGGCGCAGTGGTTGAGAGTCCGCCTGCCGATGCAGGGGACATGGGTTCGTGCCCCGGTCCGGGAGGATCCCGCATACCGCGGAGCAGCTGGGCCCGTGAGCCATGGCCGCTGAGCCTGCGCGTCCGGAGCCTGTGCTCCGCAACGGGAGAGGCCACAGCAGTGAGAGGCCCGCGTACCGCAAAAAAAAAAAAAAAAAAAAAAAAAGATAACCCATAGAAGACACTTACTGCAGTGTTTGGACCTAGACTCCGCCCTCCACATGCTTGTTCTTACTATTGAAAGCTTACCTTTAAAAAAAATCTCAATTCCTCCCCTAACAGCTAGAGGAAATACTAAAGTGTGCTGACCTTTTGTTTCCTCATATGTAAAAAAGGAGATAATTATTACTAGTATTTTGTAAGAATTAAATTAGTGCTATGTATTGAGCTCTTAACATATACCCTTGCAGGTAGTAAACACACAATAAATGGAAGTTGTTATTATTGTTATAAATATTATTATATTTAGCAATAACAAAATGGTGCAATTTAAAAGCAGGGGTAAAAAATAAAGAATAATAAAGATGGAGATACAAAAATAAGCTGGGAAATTTGCTGAAATATATTTACAATGTGTGCACACGGGTGTACCACAAAATTGGGTCTAGGTTTTCTGGTTGTCACCATAAAATGGGAAACTTTGCAGTTGCACAATCACTGTGTCTGCTCAACAAATACTAATCACTACAGAAGATAGAACTATGCTGGTTACTAAGAGCAGGGAGTCATCTCTCTCATGGGTACTCTTAAAGAGCAGAAAACAACCTCCACAGCACCCTTGCAATAGACATTGCTGTGAGACCCATCTCTTATGCAGTGTGATAGCACCACACCAAAGTATAATTTAATAAAACAACTCTATAAGGGCAAAGGGTGGCAGCTGCACATCTCCAAGTACCAGCTCCTTCCAGATCGTATTTTATCCCAAACTGCATAATATGGAAGAAATTCTTCATAATGAACTTCAAATTCTGCAAACAGTCCTTCCTAAATAGAGTCTCTCTTGACAGAATTTTTGATAAATTTGAGCAATAAGATTAAATCGGCAGGCTGACAGAGTGTAAGAGAGAGTAGAATTTTAAATCTTACTGTGATGGAGATCATATAGTTTCCCTTATTAACTAATTCTAAAACCCAACAACTCATTATCAGGAGGAAAGTCTAACTTGAATTCTATTAAAAGAGTATAAGCTGGGACTTCCCTGGCGGTCCAGTGGTTAAGACTTTGCCTTCCAATGCAGGGGGAGCTAAGATCCCACATGCCTCGTGGCCAAAAAAACCCAAAACATAAAACAGAAGCAATATTGTAACAAATTCAATAAAGACTTAAAAAAAAAAGTCCACATTAAAAAAAATCTTAAAAAAAAAAGAGTATAAGCCAGTGCATACTTCTCTGTCCTCAGAGATGATGGAGAATGGTCAATATTACTGGTACAATGACATATTATGTACTGGAAGGTAGCTCAAAATTTCCTTCTGGTTCCTTTGATACACATGGTGACCATAAGTTACTGGTTTAGATGGATTCAGTGAGCTGTGATTTATCGTGTATCCTTATATTGAACTTTGGAAGATGAACTCATCTTACCTGTTGAATATGATTTACACAGATTATTGAGACAGAATATTTGCCCGGTTATCCTGATAGTAAAGGCAAAAGCACACACACTTCCCCCCAGATACAGTAATAAACACTTTATTCAGGCATACGGATTGCATCTGAGAAGCAAAGCTCTAAAGGGTTATAGCGAATACGTATCTGTAAGAAGAGCTAGAAGTAATTCTTCTTAAACAAATATTATAACTGAGCATGTTAAACTCTGTTAAGCTTAGTTCAAGCTTGCTTAACAGTGTTTACCTTGGAGTTGGATGTATTAAATTCTGAAATGCAATTCAAGTCAACAGTTCGAATTCCAAAAGATCGTGCTTGAAATGGAATGTTCTCTTTTTATAACGTAATTTTTCAAATTGTTTTTAATTGGCCTGCAGCTTTCTAATAAGCATTAGCTGAAAATGTGATGAACCTTGAGTCTTTACCTTGCTGAAAGAGAAAAAGTGTGATTTCAATATGCCTATCAATTTGCTGTGTAATAAGGCAAGATTGGGTGGATCTTTTCAGTTTTAGAAAAATGAATCTAATTTCCATGAGACAATTTGAGGCACTGTTTAATAGGCTTTTACCTGTCAGACAAAAGCACAGGGAGAAATTGCAATTTTTGGCTTCCCCCATGCAAATGACAGGAAGGAACACACTCCACACATACCTCACTGACACAAGGGCTCAGGTTTGTGTAGCTGTCCTACTCTCCTTTCCAAGGCAGGGCGAAAGGCAACAATGGTTCTGCTTCAAGATGAAAAAGAACATAAACAGCAGCCCAGAAAAGAAGCCTCCAATGTTTTTCCTACAAGAAACAAAGGAGTCTTTGCTCCAGCTTGGAAAGGAGTAATTCTCATGCTTTCTGAGGCTCACACCCCCTCTACCAAGTGCTCCTCCGATACACAGATTCATTTCTGGCACAAACTCAGGTAGGAAAGGACTGGAGCTGCTGACCCAGAAACCAGCTTTTTTTGGCTGTCTTGGAGCAGGGACACAGTTATTGGGATTTCCTAAGCCTAAGCACATATTTATCTGGCGAGTGGGGAAGGGGATGTAGAAAAGTGTTTTTTGTTTTTGTGTATTTTGTACTCAAAATTTTTTTCTTTTGTATTTTTAAGTGCATGGTTGTTACACAAATCGTTAGCAGGTCGTAAAACCCCTTCTTTGTTAACAAATCTTTTTGGCTTTTATTCTTTATGGGTATTTGTGATTTATGGGCAAGGTATAAACACAAAATATACAAGTAGCTCTCATGTTGTTAGAAACAGGACCTGGCACAGAGACTCAAGAGTGTTCTTTCCAAGTAACATTTGAAGTTATAATAATGTCATTCCTAAGGTTTTGTCCAATTCCATTTGTGTCTGTGTCCCTCCTTACCTGGAATTATGATTCTAGATAATTAGGGAAAATGAACATGTAATTTTTTCTCTAAACATCTATAGGAGACTGTGTAAAAACCCATTCTTATTTTCCAAGAAAAAGTGGTAAATACAAAGAGAACACTGAAGAGTTTCCAGTATCATCTTCATCAGAAATATTAAATTTCATCAGGTAAGGTAAAGAAATTCTACCCAATTTGGGGAAATGGCCAATTATAGATAAATACGAAGAAATCAAATCTGGTCAGAGACTCTGAATCCAAGAATGGTAAATATAGTGGTAATAGATATTTAAATACTTCCAGTTCCAGTGATCTATTGCTATTTAACAAACCATTATATATTTAGTAACAACACTATTTTATTATTTTCACAATTCTGAGGGTTCAGTGGGCAGTTTTTCTGCTGCTGTCTGTCACTGGGGATCAGTCGTGTGGCTACAGTCATCTGACAGCTCGACTGGGGCTGGAAGGTCGAAGACAACCTCCTTCACACATGCTGGCTATTGGCTGGGGCCCCTCATTTGTCCTTCAAGTGAACACTCACTCTCCAGTGAGCTAAGTTAAGCTTCTTCACAGCCTAGTATAGTCTCAGGGCTCTAAGATAGTGAAAGAAGAAGCAGTAAGGCCTGCCAAGGTCTGGGCTCTAGAATTTGCACACCATGTTTTCTGCCACTTTCAGGTCAATGAAAATCGCATATTTGGCCCAGATGTAAGAGGTGGGTAAATAGATTCCATGTTTTGATGGGAGGAGCAACAACAAACATTGCAAAGAGCACGGTTCACTAGGGGTCGTTATTCTAACAATCTACCACATTTCTGAATTATTTGATTGAAATAAAATACATTCTATCAAACAAGTTTTTTGGTTTAAAAAAACCTTCCATTGTAGTCATTCAAGAAATAAGTTAAAAATCTTGGTAGATGAGACGCTATCAATATTACACAGATTATAATTTCTGGAAGAGCAGTGCTTTCTGTTTCCAAAATGTGGCCATTAGCAGCTACTCTGTCTGTACATTACTTGGCACTTAGCAGAAGCTCAGTAAATTTTTGTTGAATGAATGAAAGAAGAAATAATGATATATAATCCAATTACAAAAAATCAAATCAGATACAAGTTTGAAAAGCAGCTTTTTAATTCTTTATCAAGAGTTTGAATTAGACTTCTAGCATATCTGTGACTTCCCTTCTTCAGTTCCTTGCCCTTAGATATTTGATATTGAATAAATGTTTGTTCTCTGTAAAATAAGCTGATGAATTTAGGACTTTTCTCTGAATATAAAGAACCATTTTAAGACAAAATTATTGATTCCCATTGATTCATGATAATTAATCCATGTAAAGTAACATAATCTCTCTGTTTAAAAAAAAAAAAAAAAAAAAAGAGGCTTGAAGTTATCCCAAACTCCTGACTTATTGTCACATCAACTAAAAAGTACCTGTTGGAACTGCAACTACCATGAGAAAAAAAATTGTTATTTGGTGACCTACAAGAGAACTATAGAAAGGAACATTCTTTCAAAAATGATTTTTGTATTAATAAGAAAAATATAGAGCACTAGGTGGTAAGGGTGGGATTGTCGTGGATATGTATGTGAATATATATGTGCATATAAATGTATATGAGTGTGTGTGCTGGCTATCCAGCTTTTGAGAACTCCTCTGATTTTTGAGGCATTCCCAGTGAAACTTGGTGACAGGAAGCCAGTTATCCTCTATCCTCACTTCTGGCAGCTAAGATATGCACCTTCTACCCCTCTGGGTCTTAAAAGCTTGAGACAGTGAAACAAAAACACATGGATAATTGATAAAATATTTACCACAAATGGCAGCAATATTCCTATGAGTCCATCAGGGTAATGGGAAGTGGCCAGGAGCCTGAATGGTGTTTCCTACCCAGATAGTTATGATATTCTGAAATTAGCTCTTCCCCTGATGCTCAGACACCCTTAGTTCCATTATCAGAGCCTGTTTTTCACAGGTATCAAGTCTGTGAACCACCTATTGTCCTTCCAGGAAATTTTTCCCCCTACTTAATTTTGTTGCCTTCTGATACTTGTAATCAAGAATTGGCTGACAGAGGGAATTCCATATTTTTATGTTTTCTTCATTTAATTTAACTCTTCAAACGAATTTTAAGTGAATCAAATAGATAAGTTGAATGAACATCTAAAATTCTACTACCTAATTTTGAAATCTTCACATCAGGGATTAATAGGAGGTAATAAACTTCCTCAAGGATTAAAAATTTTCAGAGAATTTCTTTCGACCAGAATTGGCTGTGGTATGAAAAAGAGCTGTTGCATCCATATATACTTTTGGAGATTTGAGGATACCAAGTACTAACATATCATCCTCAGTAGAGCCTTTTCCAATGAGAAAAGACAAAGGAAACCAGATGAGATCAAAGCATCTGCTTCATTACTCAAAGCAGAGGACCCAGTCATTACAAAGTAATGCCTCTTCTTACACAAAATGCAGGGCAACATTGCACAGTGGAGAAAAGCTAGGTTCTGAAGCTACACTGGTTGGGTCCAAATTTGGTTCTGCCATTAGTACATGTGTGACTTTGATGAAGTCACTTTCCATCTCTGTACTTAACTTTTCTCATCTAAAACTCTATAGCCAAGGGTTGCATGAGGATTAAATGACTTAGTGTTTGCAAAGCACATATGCTTAGCACATGGCTGGCACTACGTGGGTTTACTAAATAACTAACTGAAATGCAAAAGTAAGTGCTGTTGAACTGTATAGCATCTTATATAATTGTACGTAATCTCGAAACTTGTTATAAATAAAAAACACAGAAAAGACCTCTCCTTTTTTCATAGTTATGAAAGTTAGGCATTAAAATAGGATGAAGTCCTTGCTGAAGATCTGTAGGCTAAAGCATTCATTCATTCATTTACTCACTCAACCACAACATAGTGAGGGTCTGTTATGTGCCAAGCACTATATTGCCCTGTATACTTGGTAGGTATGGAAGGCAAATTCAGAGCTACTGTCTTCAAGGAAGTTCCAATTAGAGTTTCTTAAGTGTCCTTACCCTCAAATAGCTGAAATAATCAAAAAACCATAAGTGAGAAATCTATCTATACCTTTATGCCCATCTAAAGAAGGAGTTTGCAATTTTTTTCATTTTTCTATAAAGGACCAGACAGTAAATATTTTCAGCTTTGTGGACCACATGTTGTCTCTCTGTCACAACTATTCTACTTTGCCATAATAGCACCTAAGTAGCCACAGACATTACATAAGTGACAAACAAAGACAGCTGAGGACCAGATCTGGCTCACGAGCCATTGTGTGCCAGGCCCCACTTTAAAGGCCAGGGGAAAGCCTGTCATCCTTATAAAAGAGTTAGTTACTCCTGAATCACAGGACGAGAATACTCACCACCCATTTTATTTATTAACACATTGTCCCCAAGCCTTGGGCAATAACTTAGAACAGCTAAAATAACAGAAGAAAGGACAAAGAAGCAGAAACCTATAGATACCCTTTCAAGCCTTCTACGGTACATACTGAGCAGGGGAAACTTCAAATTCTGAGCTGCACATTTCAATATGTTTCTAATTATGATTAATTCCTTTTGTATTCATTGTAGGAACATTAATCATGATTAATTAATTTGGTATGAATGTAGACATAGCATTTAATTTCTCCCAAATTTCAGGGAAGCCTATATGAATGAATAATTGAACAAAAATGAGTTGTAGAGGAAGACAACAGAAAGTTTGCAATGCCAACCAGAAAATGCAAGATGAAACACTATTAATATAGCATTAAAGCATTGGTTTGTTTTGTTTTTGTTTTGTTTTTGTTTTGCGGTACGCGGGCCTCTCACTGCTGTGGCCTCTCCCATTGCAGAGCACAGGCTCCGGACGCACAGGCTCAGCAGCCATGGCTCACGGGCCCAGCCGCTCCGCGGCATGTGGGATCTTCCCGGACCGGGGCACGAACCCGTGTCCCCTGCACCGGCAGGCGGACTCTCAACCACTGCGCCACCAGGGAAGCTCTAAAGCACTGCTTTAATGCTATATTAATGAGTGACGAGTTCAGTAGGCTATAAACACAGTATATGTGCCTCTTAGTAATACCTTATAGTGCATGAATATTTGTAGGGATATAAGAAACTCCAGAGCCAGGGAATGACACATCTCAGGTTCAGGCAAAATTGGTACTGGCTCTCTACTCCTCACCTCTGATCCACTTTCCAGAATTTCTGACAGAGTGACATTTCTCAATCACAGCAGAGAAAAATTCTCAGTTGAAGAGACTGAGGTCTGAAATTGGTTTTTTATAATTCTTTCTTTTACAAGGTCAAGACAACAGTTTGTCATCCTCCCTTTCTCTGTCTAATATGCATACATTAGTGTCTGGCAGAGTGTCAGTTAGTGGAAAAACAATATCATTAATTGATATGTGCCTTCCGTCCCTAGTGCCAAATCGATGTTTCGGTTTTTAAAAAGTACCCCTTTTCTCTAGGTAATACCAGAAATTATATCAGGAATTACCATCTAGCACAGATTGAGAGTGGGAAGATATGAAACGTGCACAAAGTAAATTCTATTACAACAATACTCTGAACCAATCACATTCTCTCACTAACTTTATTTGGAAATGTTAGTTCATTCCTTCCCATTTTTTGCTACTGTTGGCGATATTTTAAGGCCAAACCTACTGAAAAGTTTAAAACCAGAAAAAGGAAAGGCTTGAACAATGAAACCACAGGGCAAACAAGTGCAACCAGACAAGAAACAAACTATTTCCTTCACTTCTTCTTTCCTTCCTCCCTTCTTCCCTCCCTCCCCACCTCTTTCCTTCTTTTTCCCTTTCTTCCTTCTTTTTCCCCCCTTCCTCCTTCCTTCATTCTTTCATTTCTTCTCCTTTTTTAAAAAAATTTTTTTAAATCAATTTGCCTTCCCTACAACATAACTTAGCTAGGACACACCATTCATATTCCAAGCCCACCTACTAGTTTAGGCTATTGTTGCCTCTGTAAGAACCAGCTCAGATATGGACTCCTCATATTTCTCTAGGATGAGTCAGTTGTTCTTGTGCACCCGTGGTATTTCTCTCTTATCTCCATAGTCTGTCATGTTGGACTGGGATGATATCTCATATTACCTGTGCTTTAAGACTGTGAGCTCCTTGAGAACAGGTTCTCGCAGTCCCCAGCTCATCTTTGTGTCCTCTCTCCCAGTTTTGTGCCTGACACGTGGTCTAGTCCATGCTTCACACGTTTTGTGAGACGATTACCGCACTTTCTGCTTGTCTGCTTCTTACATTAGTCACCTCTCCTCTCTAACCCATGGGATACAGAAGAGAATTAAAAAAAAATTTAAGTAGCATTTTTGCCAGGCTAATTTTCAGTTCAAACATTTGCAGCAGTTTGATATTTCATATTATTAGAGAGCCTAGGTTTTTCACTTTTGCTATCTATCGCTTAGTATCATCAAAATAATTCCTATTACTGCTATACCCAAAAGAATGTGCACATGGTTCCAGATGATCGATTTCTCCACTTTTATACATCAGCTTTTCTTCTCCAACTCTTAGCTATTTCCTACTGAAAAACAAAGGAAACAAACCAACAGCAAGAACAATAAAACTGCTCAAGCTTTCTGTTCTGGGACCCTGCCCTTGTTTATTTCTTATCGGACAAATAATTCTGTAAGTTCTCTTTCTCAGCTCTTGTCTGCTCTCTCTGTTTGAACGTTGCTTTGTGTGTGCTCTTAAAGCCACTGCATAAGTGTGTTTCTTTGCTTCATTATCTGTATCACATATTCCTTAGTGGAAGTACAAGCAGGAAAGTTCTAGTTGTTGTTGTTTATTGTTTTGAACAATATCTTTGGGGTCAACATCTCTCCTCTCCATTCTTACCCGGGTGGTTGGGTGGGATTGATCCACCCCCAGTACTAGATGTGGGCCATGACTGAGCCTTTTGCCCTGGCCGAGAGATTCGTTCAAGGATGGGGATACAATCCTATCAGATTCAACAATTTAATAGAAGGTATTTGTTGGGATTCTAGGGAAAAGGAGCTTCTCTCTTCTCTGAGACTTAAGAATCAGTCTCTCTTTTCTGGTTGGTATGTCGAAGATGTTCCATCCAGAACCACTGGAGATGTATTTTGGTAGAGAGTTAGAGCTGCTGTGCCCAACAGAATCCCCTTTATGAAGGACAAGAGTGGATTGACTGCAAGAAATTATGCCCTTGGTGATATCATTTAAACTGCAAGAGCAAGCTTCCACTGAAGCCAACCTCTGGCTTTTTTGTATGTGAGACAATACATTCCCATTATGGTTTAAGCCATCTTGCATTGGGTTTCCTGCCACTGAAAACTACAAGGTTTCTTATTGAACTATGGGTTAGCCTAGAGCTGTATTTGAATCCTGACTGCATCACATTACAACCTGAACAGTCAAATAAACTCAGAGTCTGTCCTGGTTTTCCCACCTGAAAAATGGAGATGACATCTACTTACTGAGTTCATAACACTAAGAGACATTTATAAATATCCTGGCTCATCAGGGGGCTCAGCCAATGTTAGTTGCTGTTATCATTAGCTATCAATTTAGATTAATCTCCAAGTCCTAGTGCTTTACACAGTTACAGACACTCAATACAATTGTCAGTGAAGCTTGTTCAAAACACACACACAGATGTACATCTGTGTGCGTGTGCATGAATGCTCATATATATACGTTTCTATGCCACATGTCTGAAATGAGTCATAATTCACAAGAGGTAGGTGGCGAGTAGCTATTTGCAAAGCTGGATTATAAATCTCTGATTTAATAAACATTTCTAGAGCTACAGAGTTTTATTCCCATTTGACAAAGATCTGTAGAGGTTTTACCAACTTGTGACAAGAGGCCATTTTTCCCCACTTTGATGAGCTCATACTGTTGCTGGGCTGTATCTTGTAAATCAGGGGAAATCATCACACAAATTCTTCCGGAAGAATTGGATATGTCAGCTGATCTCGGCCCCATTAATTTCCAGTTGCTCATTTTACACAAATTATATTAGTTCCTCCCTGGGGTGGGAGCCCAGGGGCAGAATGAGGGAGAGGGTGGGAGGGAGAAGAGGTGAATGGAAAGCTACACTAGGTTTTCACAGCTACAGTAAGAACAGAAGGAAACCTCTTATCATGATAGATGTGTGGTTCAGACATTTCCGCTATGGAGACTAAAGACATTTAGTCTAATATCAGAGACTCAACCTTGATTTCTAGATTTTATTGGTAATATAGTAAACACAAGCTTAGTCCTTCTACACCAAAAGGAGGAACTGTAGTCACTGTTTTCCTGGTGATGGACCCACACCAATGAGTGGAAAGCAGTATCAGAAGTGTTAAGGGGCAGATGGTTGATTGCACAATCATCTAGAACCAGGACCTGCTAAGTGTTTACCACTCGGCCATGGGAATGAGGACAAGGTGCTGGGGACATAACTCCAGGTTTATCTGATGGCTTGTCAGCCAACGCTGTAACACTTTCATCACCCAGGCCGACAAGTTTTGCCGAATCACGAAATAACTTGTTTTAAGGCGTGCAGATGTCTGTGTGTGTCTTGTAAACAATCCGGGGGGTTGGGGAATCAAACGACAAAGGGCAGCTTTGCAGATCACAGCCCAGGATGATTGCTTGACAGGTCTGTGCCAACTCTGCTGGTGAACAAATAAAAACGAGCCATTCCCCTTCTCTGAGGACTCCGTATTTTTAAAGGGGGATAATAAATGCAAAGCTGTGCAAAGCCTGGCTGGGGGAAATGTGAAATCCATCTCCCATGATTTGCATAACATAATCAGCAGCGCTCTGACAATCAGGCTGGGGAGGCAGTTGGAACACGTGCTCCAGGGAGAGGTCCTGGAGCGCAAGCCCCAACCTGCCTGCTGCAAGTTCTTGATCTTGACCCCTGCCCGGTGACTAGCACCCCTCAGACACCCTCCCTCCCCAGAGTTGAAGACCACTAGAGCTGGCACCCTCTCCTCACTGGTCCCTCCACAATAAGTGAGGACCACCCCACAATAAAGTCTGCCTGCATTACCTGTTCCTGTCCCTTGAAAGAAACTGACGTTTGTCCAACGCATATCTGTGTGCCTGGTGACATGACTGAGAGGGAGCATTTCACACCATTTCTTGCTTTCTGCATGAATGACTCATTTTTCAGGGATGCCGTTCTGGCCATTTCAGAAGGTGTCTCGAAACGAAGGTAATTCATATCATTGTAATTCTACAGCACGCAGTGCTACAGGGTCCATTTTGCATTAATGTTTCCATGGCAATCAGATACTTGACATTTTATTTAAACTATTAATCTAGAATTGCTCACCAGCCTATGAGAGGAAAGTCAAACCACACGATTTCACTTCTGGAACCAATACCGAACCAATAGGTTAGTTGCATAATTAACTTTCATTGTTTCAAAAAACCATAGTCCCAATAGGTGCTAAACACATCACAGAATTTAAGCTCACCCCCAAATGCTCCCTTTGGGGCCTCCTTTTGTTACTTACATTCAAAAGAGATTGCACAGGCTGGACTGGGTTTCCCATGGCCTCCCCCCCTCCCCCTTGCTAGGGCCTTCCACACCAGACCCTGCACACTGAAACTCTTGAGTCAATTCAAACTGCATATGATTAAAAGATGGAAATATTCCCCATGGACATTGGGCAATTTATTTGTGAAAAAGATTTAATGAAGAATTTCAAAGCAGCCAGTGCCCTACAAAGAAAGCTCATTTGTGAATCTCTATGTTCTCTCTGCTGCCCTGAGCACAGCAGAGGGGCGGAGGAGGAACCAGTGCCCTGCAGCTATTGCCAAGTGTATCACATGTGAGTTTCTCAAGATATAAATATTCCCAGGCAGCTAAAGGCATTAGAACAGGCTGTTTTTAGATGGTCACCTCTAGGCTGGGCCTCCCCTAGCCAATTTGGGAGAGAGGCTGTCTGCCTTCAGTCTCCTCGAGGTCCTGCTCGCTCTACCTTCCCAGCCCTTAATGGTATCCTCTGACCCAAACATCCCAAGACAAAGCCACAGAGTCTCTTTCCTGAAGGGCTCTGCTTCTTTCAGCATCACAAAATGACCTTGCTCAATCTCCCTATCATTTAGTATTTGGATTCCAGCTGATACAAACTCCCCACACTCATACAATAATAGGCAATAAAGGATGATAAAATTCAGTTTCCTGGAACATTGAAGCTTCAGAATAAGAGGCATCTGAATTCGAATCCTCCCTTACTAGCTGTCTGACCTTGGACAAACTATGTGAAATCCTTGGGCCTCAGGCACCTCAGTTGTAATTTGGAGAAAATAATTTCTCACTTAAGGGTTTCTTGGTGTGTGTGGACTTAATAAGATTATGAATATAAAGCTCTTAAATCCACTTTAAAATACTGGTTATTATTTGTAGCAGAGGAAACAACATTGGACACAACATCTTGATCCAAATAAATAAATTTTAATGGAGAACTGACAGGACCCTCCAAAGTGCAAGAGAGGGCCAGTCAAGGGGATGCCTTTCAGGGCTCTTCAAATTGCCTCAAGGAAGTGCTACCCACAATGCAATATAATCTGAATCAAAACTACTGCAGAATTTTTGTAGAAATTGACAAGCTGACTTTAAAATTATATGGAAATGCAAATGACCTAGAATAATCAAAGCAGTCTTGGAAAAAAATAGCAAAATGGGACTTAAATTGTCTGATTTCAAGACTTACTATAAAGCTACAGTAATCAAGAGTAGTACTGGCATCAGGATCAACATACAGATCATTGGAACAGAACAGAGAGCCCAGGAATCGACCCATGCTTCGATAGTCATTTGATTTTTGACAAAGATGCCAAAGCAAGCCAGTTGGGAAGGAAAAGTCTTTGTAACAAATGTTGCTGGAATGAATGGATATTCATATGGAAAACAAAAACAAGACCCACAAACCCGCATCCTACCTTATTCTGTACACAAAAATTAATTCAAGATGGAGCATTTCTATAGGTAAGAACTTTTAGAGGATAACATAGGTGGGTATCTTCATGAATTGGGGATAGAGAAAGATTTCTTAGGTCACAGAAAACAATACCATAAAAAAAACTGGTATATTTGGCTACATCTGAATTAAAAACTGCTTATTTAAAAAACTCAGTTAAGAAAATAAAAGGTAAGCCACAGACTGGAAGAAAATGTTTGCAAAACGTATCTGACGGAGGACTCCATAGCCAGGGTATATAAAGAAATCATACACCTCAATAAGAAAAAACACCAACCACTCAATTAAAAATGAACAAAATATTTGAAAATTTTGCAAAAGAAGACATACAAATGGTCAATACACACATTAAAAGGTGCTCAACATCATTAGTCATCAAGAAAATGCAAATTAAAGCCACAAAGACATACCTCAAAACATCCATGAAAATGGCTAAAATGGAAAGGACTGATGACAGCAAGTGTTGGCAAGATTATAAAGGAACTCATACATCGTTTGTGGAAAAATTGTGAGTCACTTTAGTAGAAGTTCTGTAAGTGTCTTGTAACACTAAACATATGTCCTATAACCCATGATTCCACTTCTAGGTACTCACCCAAGAGAAATGAAAACTATGTTCACAAAAACATTTGTACAGGAATGTTCATGGATGCTTTATTCATAATAGCCCCAAACTGGAAATAACCTGGGGGTCTATCAACAAGATAATGAATAAACTAATTATAGTATATTCACACAATGGACTAATACTCAGCAGTAAAAAGAATTAACTGACATATGCAACAACATCAGTAATCTCAAAAACATTATATTTGAGTGGAAGAAGCCATATACAAAAGAAAATATACCATATGATTCCATTCACATGAAATTCCAGAATAGGAAAAACTAACCTATGGTGGAAAACTGTGTGACAGTCATTGGAGATGGGGACTGATCTCTAGAGGCATGGATACCATTATCTGGATAGACATTTGGGTTACATAGATGTGTGTGTTTGTTAAAAGTTAGTGAAAATACCCTTGAGTTGTACATTTCCTGGTATACAAATTTTATATCAAAAGAAAAACGTTAAACCTTGAATTTTTGTTAACCATATGCACACTGAAGTGTTTAGGAGGAAGTATATGGTTGTCTGCAATTTCCTTTGGAAGGGGGAAAGAATCAGATGGATATAAGTGTAGGTAGAACAATGGATACACCAACAGAATATGTGATAAAGTAAACACAAGGAAGTGTTAATGGTAGAATCTGGAGGGTGCTCACTAGAAAATTCTTTCACCTGTCTGTTTGAAAATTTTCAAAATAAAATGTAGGGGGAGAAGGTATGACTTACTGTTTCTGTTTACTTGCCATTACTTTAAAGAACTTTCAAAAGGCACATTACATGCTCTGGTGTTTAGATTGATTAAATTCTACGTGTTCATTTAATCGACAAACAGTTTGGGGACGGGTGTTCTGCTCTACCGTGGGCACTGGGATAGGCACTGGAGAGCCAGTAGCGAATGATATAGTAGTAGACTCTGCCCCATGGAGCTTACGTTCTGGTGGAGACCAATATATAATGAGCAAATAAATAGACTAATTACAAGTGGTGATCTGTTATAAAGGAATCACTCACAGGGCTGAGACTGAAGGGGCTGCAGGACAACCCATCTTATGTAGGCTGGACACAAAGAGCCAGCCATGTAAGCTGGGGCTATTTGGAGAGTCAAGAAGAGCAATCCAATGGAAGGTACAAGTTGTGCGTGACTCTGGGCACAGGCAAACAGCTGAAAGGCCGGTGGGGCTGGCCGGGGAGAGGAATTCAAAATGAAGATGGAGAGCCAGACAGGAGCAGGATGAGTGGGGCTTTATAATTCATGGTAAGGGGTATTTTAAGTGCAGTGGGAAAGCGAGAGTTCTAATTAGAGCGTGACATGATTAGATTTATGTTTTAAAATCAGTGTCCCTGTTATGGTGGGCATGCACTCGACAGAGTGCTGCAAGTCCAAAAGGAGAGACCAGTTATAGAGCCTGGGTGAGAGACGACAGTGGCCTGGATTAAGGTAGTGACAGTAGGAATGGAGGGAAGTGGATTGCTTGCCGATGAGCTGTGGTTGGAGGCTGAACATGCCTGTTCTGGTTCTAGATATGTACACATACATACATATATGAAAGCAAAAAGCAGACTCATAACTAAATGTCATAACGATGCCCTGAAGTCAGGAGGGAAATGAGTTTGTAAAATGTTTTTCAGTCCTCCTGGGAGGGAGATCGGGGCAGTGGAGGTGAGGCTTCCTTGTTCTCACCTTCCAAACCAGCAGTGCTGGTGTTTTTTGTCATCCTATTACTATGTTAGTGGGCTGTATATTAAGATCTTCTAAAAATTAGTTTAAAAAAATAACCATTAAGAGTCTTGTTTGTGGGGCTTCCCTGGTGGCGCAGTGGTTGAGAGTCCGCCTGCCGATGCAGGGGACACGGGTTCGTGCCCCCGTCTGGGAAGATCCCACATGCCGTGGAGCGGCTGGGCCCGTGAGCCATGGCCACTGAGCCTGCGCGTCCGGAGCCTGTGCTCCGCAACGGGAGAGGCCACAACAGTGAGAGGCCCGCGTACCGGAAAAAAAAAAAAAAAAAAAAAAAAGAAAAAGAGTCTTGTTTGTGTCCACATGAGCTAAAGAGGGACGCTTTTAAAGTCATTGGTATTACTATCAGTGAAGCTCCGTTAAAGACCCCTGCTGTTGGAGAAAATAAGAGTCTTTTTTGGTTGGGTTTTAAACTAATCCTCCAGATTGCTTGTCAGTCTGTATTAATCAAAATCACTAGATAACTACTCAGTACTGTTCCACTTTGCTCACATAGACAGTCATAGTATCTCATCTTAAAAAAAAAATTGTGAAATAAAAACATCATGGCAATCTGGCTCCCACATCTGTCACTGTGCTGTTGGCCAGGGCTAATTTGGCTCATTTGGTGAAGTTAGTTGGCCAGGGCCGCAGCTCCACAGTGGTCATACTTCGTCTTCCACTCTCAGAAGCTTTTCCTTCTGAGGACAAGCTTCTCTGATAGAGAAGCTTGCAGGGCTCTTCTTCCCTTCGGGACCTCTAAATCGTATTTTTAAACCTGGATTTTTTATGGTTAGGACCAAAGGCTGACTACTGTTTATATACAAAGGACTTACTGCAATTCTGTTTACCTTTCTACTGTGAAGAGGATTCATTCCGGTTGAAGGGAGAAAACTCTGTCTTAATTGGGTATGTCAGGAAAGGAAGATATTAAACCAGGCTAGATATGTAAACTTGTTTTCATTAGGTAATTGCCATTGGAGTCTTAGAGAAGGTAAAATAACCTTTCCTCAAACAAGCAAATGATCACTCTTAATACAGCAAAAGTCTAATTCATGGACGCGCCGACTGTGTCTTTATGCCTCACTATTCCTTTCTGTGGGCCCAATATACTTTTGTGCAGAGCCCTACCTCATATGTCAAGGCATACAGTGACCTTATAGAGAAGGAAGTTGGCTACCAAGTGCAGTTTTCCGCCTAGGAGGACCCTCTTACCCCTCCCTGGGAAGGGTCTGTGCTGCTGAATTATTCCCCTGATAAAATACAATGGATTTGCTCTGAAACATCTGAGGTTTACCTCGTCTCCCTTGCAACCAGGGTACCTGCCCGCTGGGTGGCTTAGCTGATGTTTGGAGAGTTGTACACACAGGGATTGGACAAAACTCTTTGGTTTCCTCTCCCTTGCAGTCCTTGCAGTCATTGCGAGGCAGCAAAGGTCATCCCTCCTCCGTTGTGCTTGTGTTCAAGGAAACTGCCAAGTTAAGAAGGAACAGGGATTATCAAGAGGGACTTCTGGGACTTTCATTTTTAACCTGAGTTGAAAACACGGGGGTTTGCAGACACGGGGGTTTGCAGACCTTATTGGTAACCCTTTAAACTGAAGTCAAAGGGTTCAAAAGGAAAAGGAAAGTCTGTGAAATATATACTAAAGGAAGAAACCACAGTGAGAGAGGGAAGTAATATGTGATTTGGGATAGATGCCTTTGACATATTCATTGATCTCAGAGACTTGCAGAGCACTGATAGCACTCTGGCCTCAGGGTGAGGGGCCTTGCCAGCTTCCAGATCAAAGGAGCGGCCTAGGTGCTGAATCCCTGGCGTACTCCCAAGCAAAAGTGCCTGGAGCCACATTTGCTAATTACAGGTTGTGTTCTGCTGTTTCCAAACAGGGTGAAAGTGACAGAAGTTTAACTGTGAATAATTACACACTTGAATAAGTATGTGATTAGCACTATTTGTTGTGGTCGGGACTGGAGTGACGGGACAAGAATGGAGTGATTGCATTATTTACAGCTTAATTGTAGACAAGTAATTACTTGTGTAAACGGATGGTGTGGGGTGGGAGAGGACCTGCAGAAGAATGTAGATGATCTGAAATTCAACTTCTTAAACCAGTCACCCTGGCCCCCTCCGCCAACCCCCTCGGAGCTTGATAAAGAGAATCAACTATGCATTTCTTGAACGAAATCCGTTAGAATGTTAAATGTCTTGTTCAGTCTAAGCAAAGGATCAGCAGAGACATTAAAAAAAAAATCTCAGCGTGGAAAGTAATAAATCACAAATGCCACCTAGTGGTTCTTAGTATCCGGTCGCTGCGTTATCTCTAAGTGTAGCCATAACCCTTTTCCAGTGAGGATTTTTCTAGTGGAGGAAGGGGTGTTCTAGCTGTGGAATTGAATTGAATGGACCAGAACCCCAAGTCCATCAGTTCATCCTCAGTTTCTCTCCTTACCCCCGCCTGCCTCACCAATCCACCTTAAAACCCGCCTACACAGATCACCACAGTCTGAAATTCGTCTCCACTTTACACCATTGTAACTTCGACAGATACAGTGGAAATTTGACAGCAAATCACTTTGTAGTTTTTACTTTCCCCAAGCCACTAAAATAATAAATGAAAAAGTCAACAGTTTTCTTGATCTGGGAGTAGACTCATGGTTGTGTTTCCCTGCCTCTCACTTCTCATTCACCAGGTGGTTTAAAGCCACTTTCCCAATTACTACACCCTTCGTTTCAAGTGTTCACATCTAGATTTGAATCCAGAGGGGTCCTGGTGCTAAAAACTCTCCCAGAGGAAGTGCCTGTTTGCTAAGAGCTTTGGAGGGGAGGAGTAGAGAGAATAATTTTTTGTTAAGTCTTGTTTCTTTTCACACGCTCCCTTCTCCCTGAGCTTCTTCTCATGATTTCATTAAATAATAAATAGAAAAATCAATTTTCCTTAACAGGTCAACATTGTACAAGTAAAAT
Organism: Pseudorca crassidens; assembly: GCF_039906515.1. Classification (NCBI taxonomy): domain Eukaryota; kingdom Metazoa; phylum Chordata; class Mammalia; order Artiodactyla; family Delphinidae; genus Pseudorca; species Pseudorca crassidens. The sequence continues at coordinate 72,073,565 of NC_090296.1, forward strand.
GCCTTGAACAGGGCCCAGAGGCTATTGCTGTAAACCCAACAGTACAAGCTGAGCTGAAAGCTGCCCTGCTGTGTGGCTCTGCGCAGATGCCATCTTCCACAACCAACAGGGCTGCCTTCAGAGTCTCTGTTTCTCTGGTTGTAACACCAGGAAAAATTGTAGTGGTGATGCGCCTGTCTCAGGCCACCAACCTAAGGTGCCCTTTGTATCGGGTGGTCACTTTCCATTTGAGACAGCTACAATTTCATATACAGGTTGTCATTTCCTATTGCGGGTCCATTTCCTTGTGTGATTACCACCCTCAGCAGGATATCCATGCCATTCCCTTTGTGAGACACTCCCCTGCAGGTGACCAGGGCGACCTCTCTCCTTCTCAGGACTGCCTGCGCAAATCCTTGGATTCTATCACCCCTCAAGATATGTCTAATTAGATCCCAGGGACACCACCTACTGGTATGTCACCAGAAGTCCTTAAGTTAGGCACATCACCCTTAGATGATGTATTAATTGTGCTTCTTTATTTTCTGTGTTTCCGATGCTTTGACAGTTGGGGCTTTGCTGACACTGTAGCCAATCCCTAAAATAGCAAACAACTCATCTGCTAGAGGGCCTTTCACATGCAAACTAACCAATCCAGAGTCCACACCCTCCCCCAGCCCCTCTCTATTAGGTTCTTACACTCCATCCAGGCCACTATCCGCACCTGCAACCCCTGCCCTAGTACCAGACAACTAGACACAGTCTTATACCCCAGAGCCCACTGGAATTATTCAAACTATCCAATCCTAAACCTGCTTACCCTGCCTTGCCCCATTCCTTCCCTCAGGAAATGACAATAAAAGTTCACGTCCATGCTTTCCCCTTGCTCTCCATTCTTCCTGATCAACCGTGGTGCATCCTGGTGTGACCATGCACGGCAGGCACGGCACAGCCCCTGCTCATGGGAACTGTGAATAACAACCATCTTTTCAATGGCAATAGACTCCTGATCTGTTGACCTCACCAAACCTGGATGACAACAAACATAAATGTTAATACAGATAGCCCTCATGCTTCTCCAGAATGGTTATTCCAGGCTATTACCACTTTTTCCTTTTTCTTTGGAGCTCTCATCCCAAATGCTCTTTGAACAACACACTCATCTTATAGTAGGGAAAACTCATTTCATCGGAAAACTTGTTGTGCTGGGTTGCCACATGCCAACTTATTCTTAGCTGTTCTCCTTGTTCTGTCACAGACCCCATTCTGCCCACAAGGGGCATATTTCACTCTTTTTAAGAAAACGATTTTATTGGAGTATAGTTGATTTACAATGTTGTGTTAGTTTCTGCTGTGCAGCAAAGTGAATCAGTTATACATATACATATATCCACTCTTTTTTAGATTCTTTCCCATATAGGTCATTACAGAGCACTGAGTAGAGTTCCCTGTGCTGTACAGTGGGTCCTTATTTGTTATCTCTTTGAACATTTCACTCTTAAAAATACTGGTCACCTCAGCCCACTCTGCCTACCCAAGGGAATATCTCTTTTCTTAGAAATGGTTGACCTGACACACATACTCTTAAATTCCCTGCTAACTTGAGAATGACCCTTTTGGAACTAATTTTTCTCTTCTTCACTTCACCATTCTGATTTGGTGCTTCTGTTTGTTCTGAAATATCTAAAATCAACTTCAGATTTTGAGAAACAGAGACCGGCCTTCAGCCAAAGACCAAAGGGCTGAGATGGAAATGTCAGGATGAAAAAGGAAGTTTGCTGGAAAGTCAGCTTGGAACTTGGCCCCAGCTCTACAAAGGACCAACAGAGCGAGTCTGGCCATGTCACAACTAATCAAAACCTTATGTTTCTAAGTGCAAACTGAGAAACTGAGTTCGGTGAGCATCCTTGGAAGGGACACGGTGCACCTTTAGGAAGCAGCCCCTCCTGGGATAACCTCTTTTGGATAATTCCAAATACGTCAAAAAGATACACACTCCTGCCCTGAATGAAAAATCTCTTTCCAACGTGCTCTTTGCCTTCCATGTCGTGAAGTCTTCTCATTTTCAACTTTTGTCAGCCATATGCCATTGACCCTACTCCGTTCTCCATTACTATAACTCCTTGCAAATCTGACAGACGTTAGTGCCCCAGGAGTGACCAGCAAATCTGGCTGAATTGCATAGCTGGTTCTCAGGGACCCATCCTAGGCAAGGAGTCTCCAATCATCCCATATCCACAGGGACCTCATTTTGGATTCGTATCCTCCATGAGACAGGCAAGGGTGCCACTCATGTCAGGGCTGATTCAGATCATTCTTTCCAAATGATGAAGTGAGCGGCGCTCCTTCATCCCAGATCTTCTCCAGTCAGTGTTTTCTATGATACAAACACCAGCCCTATTGTATATGTTGCCACTGCTCAGGAAATTCTATTCTTACCATAATGCTTTCCCTCAAGCTGTGCTTTCTAAAACCATAGAAAAGGTGTGCTTTGACTGAAAGCATGTTGAAGGTTGCTGGACATCAGCGTAACCCTAGTCATTGCCAAAAACTTTCATTGAATAAAGAAAGAGTGTTTTTACTTTCTCAGCTATGTCAATAGTGAGCACATAAACCGTCTATCCTAAAGGAACTAAGCCTATTGTATTTTTAAAAATTAATATATGTTAGCTGTTTTGTGGAAGGTTGGGAGGATGGCGAGAGGCTTTGGGTTGTCTTTTGCTTTCGTTTTATAGCCATGAATGCAAGATGTTCTATCCCTCATCACTTGAACAGCCAGCCATTACACACACCGATCAGAAGAGAATGCTAAATTGCTGGTGACTGCAATGGCATAAGCTATGTTTAATCATTTACTTTGAATCTCTTTAAGATGATAATACCCTAGCCTATAAGAGAATCAATATGTTGCATTAAAACAGGATTTGATGTCGCATAATACAATATTTAAAAGCACAATGGAAAAGATTCTCACAAGAACAATTCAGCCCTAAGTAGAAACAGATGATGACTGCTATGATTTCCACTCTCCTGTTTTTAAAGGAGAAGCGGTTTCTTTTTATTTTGAAAGGCATATTTTTGAGAATGTTCTGTTCTATCAAAAGTTGTAAATGCTGTGAGGCCATTGAGCTTAAATGCTTTTAGATTAGTTTTTAAAGAACCATATAATATGCCCGGGAAGCAGGACAGCGTGATCTTAATCCCCATTGTAGTGAAGTAGAAGCTCAAAATGTCACGAGGTGCCACACCAAAGCAACAAGGGAACATCCCAGAGTACGTGTTGATGGGAATTATCCCTCTTCCTTACTCATTTTCTTCCTCCAGTCAAAACAGCAGGGTCTCTGGCTTGAAACTGGGCTAAAAGGAACAGCATCAATTCAGGAGAGGATGAATGAAGGGGGAGTGGTGTGGAAATCAGGCCACCTCTCCAAGAGCTTTTAGGTGGTGAGTCAAATGGCTCTGCACCAAGCAAATTGGGGATGCAGCTGAGCTCATCAGGGGAGTTTCTAAGGCATGTATCCTCCAAGGTCCCTCTAGGTACTCCTCTGATATTGCCAAGTATTTGGGTTTAGTAAAGAGAGGACTTACTTGACTGGGTTTCAGGCTTGGCCACTAATTTGCTGAGTTTAAGGCTTCAGATCTTTTAAAATTGTGTACGAAGCCATTTCCTCTCCCACAAGGACTTCCTGGTGTTAGTGAATCAGTGGCTCAGATGTGCTTTGAGCTCCTGGGCCAGGTTTTAACATCCCAAGGTGTCACTCTCTGTGTAAGATTTCCTGACTCCAGTCCGTTCAACAGCAGTTACACCCAATGCCCACGTCTTTGAGCTGGGACAGGTAGAAAACTGGGATTTCCTTTGTTCAACCACTCTACAACCTAAGGCAGTCTGGCACAGAATGGTGTTGTGGGTGGATGAGCATCTGTTCTTATTTACAAGGATGCTGTAGAGTACTCTCATGCTCATTTCCTACCTCCTGGGACTTTTGTGAGGTTTATCGTGATTATTCCAGCAGTGCACCAGAGAAGGCAAGAGCTTTGGAAGTATAAAATATATTTAGTGGGCTTCCCTGGTGGCGCAGTGGTTGAGAATCTGCCTGCTAATGCAGGGGACATGGGTTCGAGCCCTGGTCTGGGAAGTTCCCACATGTCGCGGAGCGGCTGGGCCCGTGAGCCACAACTACTGAGCCTGCGTGTCTGGAGCCTGTGCTCCGCAACAAGAGAAGCCGCGATAGTGAGAGGCCTGCGCACCGCGATGAAGAGTGGCCCCCCGCTTGCCACAACTAGAGAAAGCCCTCGCACAGAAATGAAGACCCCACACAGCCAAAAATAAAATAAATAAATAAACAAAAAAACAAACAAAACAAAAAATATATATATATTTCGTGTTTGCTGATGACTAACAGTGCTTTTGATTTTCCACTTACTTTAAATTTGTGATTTTCTTCAACATGGAATTCATGCTGAACGTGCTCAGGAGGTGAAAGTTGGTGAGGCCAAGTATCTCAACATTATTTTGGTGATACTTTTTTTTAAATTTAATTTTATATGGTCGAACTCATAGGTGCACAAGAAGCTTGTATGTAACATCAATAGACACACTTTCAGTGTGGTTCTCCTTAGTTAGGATGTCGTCACTTCCCGGCTCCCTATCCTCTCTTCTCTTTTCATCTGCCTTTCCCTCGGGGAGCTTTAATATACATTCATGGCTTCAGCTGAGCTCAGATGAGAATATACAGCATGATGTTCCATGCTGCCAACCAAAGAGTAAACCTTTTTTTTTTCAAAATAATATTTGTATTTCTTCTTCCTAACTTTGGAGTTTTGTAATTGCACTTAAATCTCTCTTTCACATCCCCAAGGTCCATTTAATTACCACGTTGTGATACTCTATCTACTAACCATCACAGATATCCATTTTGTCCTCTCTATGCACGCTGCCACTAATGTTGGGGATATTGTAGAAGCTTCCTGACACTTCTACTGACTCAGTCGCACTTACTTCCAACCCCTCTAGCTGCTGTCAGAGTAATCTTCCTAATACAAAAATCTCATCATGCTTAAAATCCTTCAATCGTTCCCCATTGTTTTCATGCAGAATCTGTTCTGACTCTTCTGTCCATTTTCATCTCGTGTAACTTCCTAATACTCACATTACGCTCCCAGTCATACCAAAGTACTTGCATTTTAAAATCAGTCATGTTGGGCTTCCCTGGGGGGCACAGTGGTTAAGAATCCGCCTGCCAACGCAGGGGACATGGGTTTGAGTCCTGGTCCAGGAAGATTCCACATGCCGCGGAGCAACTAAGCCCGTGCGCTACAACTACTGAGCCTGAGCTCTAGAGTCCACGTGCCACAACTACGGAAGCCCGCGTGCCTAGAGCCCGTGCTCCGCAACAATAGAAGCCACCGCAATGAGAAGCCCGTGCACCGCAGTGAAGAGTAACCCCCACTTTGCCGCAACTAGAGAAAACCTGCACGCAGCGACGAAGACCCACCTCAGCCAAAAGTAAATAAATAAAAATAAATAAATAAATAATAAAAGCAGTCATGTTCTTTCATGCCTCTGCCCTTGGGCCAATTGTTCTCTATTTCTAGAATGACTTTCCAACTACCTTGCCTTTTTTTAATTTTAATTTTTATTTTAGGATTAACTGACTTGCCTTTCAAGATTCAGTTCAGTTATTTCCCAGAGATTCAAATCAGAAGATCTTCTCAGAATTCCCTGATCTGAGCTAGATGCCTCCTGTTTTGAGTTCCCAAAGTACCCTGTGCACACCTGTCACAGCAACTATCACACACTGTTGTTTCACAGTATCAGCCCTCATGTGTCTCTCTCTCCGCTGCACTATGGACTCTCTGAGTGCTGGTTTTCACTTTTCTTTTTTAATCTTTTTATTCCTGAAGTCTAGCCTAATACCTGGCACACAATAGGGGATAAAACTAAGAAGAAACTTAGATTCTGAGGGGGATAAACTTCCTTTTCTTATAATGGAAAGTATAGTTTGCTTGTTGTAAAGAATGACAACATAAAGCCCATTTAAATAAAAATGCGTTGGGATAGAATTCTGATTTCATATTCTGGAGGACTGAGTGGATATATCATCCAAAAGATTTCTGAGGAACTTGGAGAAAGCAGATCTGGTAATCTAACCTAAGAAGTGCGTTAGAATTGCCCGTAAAACAGAAAATAGGAAAATGTTTGGAGGTCCAAACAGAGTGTGGCTGAGGGAGGAATGCTCACCCAGCCTTCCATCAGCTTTCCTACCTTTCCCAGCACCCTTTGCTGTTAGACAGGGCCATGCACCCTGCCCAGTCCTGGCTAATGAAATGTGACCTGTGTCACTTCCAAGATAAGGCAGTGAAAAGCCCATGCTTGAGCCTTTCTCTCTATGATGCCAGGGCAATTGATGAGATGATGCTGTACCTGTTGCATTTACAAGAAGGGAGAGTTCTATCAGTTTGGGTGACAGTATGGAACAGAGCATTGTGCAGACTAATATGAGAAATAAAGTGTGTGGTATCAAACCTCTGAGATTTTGGAGGGCGTGTGTGTTATCGCATCGTAATCTAGACTATCTTAATAGAGAAATGATTTAGAAATAAAACAAAGAAATAGAAATGTCCTTTTTAAAACTGGATGACAGTAATTTGATGCAGATAAGTGATGTCATCCTTCTCCAAGGACATTTAAACCTGAATTCTTCTATAGAGTACTGCTGAGAGACAGTTCTCCATGGACCTCTCACATGTCTGCATGTCTTATGAGCAAAGAACTGACTTCCTTGTTTTGTACTGTCTTTTCAAGGATATTTGCTCAGTGCACATCCTTGGAAAATATAGTGTCCCTTTTTGGAGCAAAGGGCAGGGTAACTTTCAGCCTTGGAAGATAGTGTGTCACTCTGGAACAGTGGACAGACATGCTCATGCCACATCCAGTATATGAGATTATATTCCCTAATTTCATAGTTCCTCTTCTGTATTGCAATCCATTGCATGTGCAGGTGTTACCTGGCCCTCTTCACGTTGCCCTCTGGGAAATGGGGCTTGGGGATCAGTACAAGAAAATGCTGAAATGCTGGCTACTTCTATTTCCGTGAACAATAAAGATTTTTGTTTCTAACCCAGGGTTTTCATGTCTTTTGCCAGCATCCGTGAAACTGGAGTGTAGTATCTTAGTTTGCGAGTCACGTAAAATCTCAGACCTTCACAGTCCTTGACAAATACTAGGAAAATCAAGTTCAGTATAGGGGCAGGGCTTGACTTAATGACAGTTAGTTGTATGATACCATTCCTGAGAATCAAACAGATCATGGATAAAGGAAAGACTTCTCAGGGGCTCAGAGCTGCTGAGGCCTCCATCAGAATACAAAGGAACTGATCTCAAAGAGAGTGCTTCATAGCCCAGGTGGAAAAATGCCTTTCATGTGCAGTAGAGAAGGCATTAGGAAAGAACTTTTAGAATCAGTGCAGCTTCAAAGTACAAGTGCAGTGCTGAGAATTCTAGAACATGATGATTTCTGGCTGCCCATGGGAGTAGGAGAGGAGAAGGTATACAAAGGAAGAAATCACTTTAGAAAATATTTTGGCCTTATCATATGTAACAACATGCACACATGCTGAGATCTAACAATTCCACTTCTAGATGTATTCTCTATAGAAACTCTTACAAAAGTGCATCAGGAGGCCAGAAGAATATTCACAGCAGCACTTCTTGTTAAAACAAAATATTAGAAACTACCCAAATGACAATTGACAGGAGAATGTATAAATAAATTGCATTATGATCCTACAATAGAATATTATGCAGCAGTGAAAATAAAGCAACACAGTTAGACGGACCCTAGACCATAAGAATAACTCAGTACAAAATACACACAGTGTTTTACAATTTTTATAAAGCTCAGAACAAAACAAAATTGGTAATATATTGTTTAGAGCAGTGCTTTAAAAACTTTTTGACAATTGGCCAAAGGAAGAAATACATCTTACACTGAGATCCATGGACCACTGTAAGAAATGATTTCACACACATACTATAATACACACACACACAGAATGAAACAAATTTTCGTGCAACATTACTTACCCTTATCATGTCCAGCGTACTCTGATGTTTTCCATTCCCTTGTATTCTATTTCATTAGAACCAAATTCTGATCATGATCTATTAATTTGATTACATGGCCATAACCTGAATGGAAAGACTATTGATTTAGGGATACTTATGTATGTGGTAAAGCTATAAATATAAGCAATAGAACGATAAACACAAAATATGTCACAGTGGTGAGTAGCAGAAAATGGGATTGTGGGGGGGAGGAGCTCACAGGTAGTAATAGTGAGATTGATAACATTTTAGTTTTAATTATGGTGTTGGGCTCATGAATATTTATTTCATTATGTTACTTAATTACATATTTACATTGCATATATTATGTGCATGTATCAATTATAACAAAATATTTTTACAAAGAGAAAGAATAAAGTGAATAGGGGAGGGGAAGAGGGGAAGAAAATAAGGAAATGCAGATAGTTTCTAGAAGGGACTAAGGATCTCAGTCCCTGAGTTGTCATGATGACCAGGGAGTTTTAAATCTAGAAATCTTTATAGGCTTGTGAAATATTCAAATGTCTGAACCTGGACTTCTGTCTTTGCATGTTCAACTGAAGATGACTGGAAAGGGTCTGGAGCTCAGTCCAATTGTCAGAAACCACCTTTCTCTGAAGCCAGTTGGAATCCCAAGGGCCTCATCAGAACTCTAGGAAAAAGAGGACAGGAAGAGCAACAGACCAGGTAAAATATGGGGAGCTCTAAAGAGACAGCACTGGAGCCAACCATAAATGTGGTTCACTTGTAGCCTAGGCCATTTCCTCATGGAGAAGAGGGATTTGTACTTTAACCAGATTCATACTTCTAAGACCAAACACAATGAAAAAAAAGAAGGGGCAATTAATCTACAGATAATCAATGAAGAAAATTAGTCCAAATAAATTGAGATTACAATGTGGATCTAAACTTTTTGAAATAGTATGAATATCCGTATTAATCATATTGATTGAATCACTTTCATGCTTACCTTTCAACTTTTACTATTTCAAAACTAAATCAAACCACAGATACCTGGGTACTGCTGAATTGTGGGTTAAATGCAGAAGATAAGTGATTTTCTGTATTTTCTTATATTTGAGACTAGCTCAGAATATGAGGTTTTACATTTTCTTTTCCATTCTACAAAATACAAACTCTGGGTCATAGGATGTGTGGAATATCAAAGTAATGATGCCTACTAAGGTAGTACCTTTTTCTCCTAATGAGTTTTTGCATGGATTTATTCTAAAAGTGATTCAAGTGTATTGATCATTGTATGCGGAAGTGCTAACTGGATAATACATTTGCAGTGTGTATCAAGAACTGGCCATCTTTCTATAGGTGATGTTGGTTGAAGCCAATCCTTCACTGTCTGGCCTCACTCTGTTGTATTCAAGTAACCCGAATTTCTGGAGTTAAAGATGGCTTCTTATCCAGCGACCTGATAGCATAATGATAAACAGAAGTGATTCTTAAAGAAAAAGAGCCTAGGACCTCGGTCTGTTAACATTCATTATGTTACATAGAAAGACTCTCCTAGGCATAAGGATAGGACTTCCAGCGACTCAAAATTGGAAATACCTCCAGGAGAGTAGTATCTAAATATTGTCTCTAAGGTAACATTGTAGAATGGTAATTGGTAATTGGTGTTGCTTTCTGATTATTTCCAGCTCTTGGCCTCCTAAACACACAGTAGGGTTGCACTTCCTGCCCCCCTTGTGGATGTAGGGGCCATGTGACTAGTTCTGGATGATGCATTGTAAGGGGAAATGATATGAGTCACTTTGGAGCTGAGCATTTATTTGCATGAAGTCCTCCAGGTCTTGCTCTGTTCTCTGGCACTGTGCTCAGTAATGTTGGAATGGAAGCTGCTCTATTAACCTAGGGTTTCAAATGATAATGATATTGAGAATCTATGTATCTTGAGCAAGAAATAAAACTTTGTTGTTGACTGCGGGTTTGCTTGTTAACTCAGTATGACCTAATCTGTCATTACCACCTATAACGGTTCTGATCACCAATTCCAACGTGTGTGTGTGTATGTGTGTATGTATGTGTATGTGTGTGTGTGTGTGTGTGTGTGTGTGTGTGTGTGTGTGTGTGTGAAGGGGGAAGTTCCCAAACATCCAGCAGTTCTCCAGACACTAGCTGGGTGTCCTACAATTCAACTTAATTCTGACACTATCTACCAGGAGATACTGTCAGATTCCTCAGGTTAAGGGCTCAGTCCCACAAGATTGCCCTCTACTTCAGAGGCTAGTCACAAGCCCAGGTTATCACCTATACTTCTGACCTATGGGCTACAGATTGGAGTTTCACATGAACCACTCTGCCCCCTTTGGGTTCAATTAATTTGCTAGAGTGGCTCACAGAACTCAGAAACATTTTGCTTACTAGATTATCTATTTATTACAAAGGATTACTAAAGGATATAAATCAGTGACCAGATGAAGAGATGCCTAGGGTGAGGTATGTGGGAAGGGCTAGGATCTTCTATTCCGTCTCCAGAGCACCACCCTCCCCAAATCTCCACATGTTCACCAACCTGAAATCTCTCCAAACCTTGCCCTTTTGGGTTTTTATGGAGGCTTCACCAGATAGGCATAGTCGATTAAATCATTGGTCATTGGTGGTTGAACTCATCTCCAGCTCCTCTCTCCTCCCCTCCCCAGTGGTCAGGAGTAGGGGTGAGGGCATGGGACTGAAAGCTCTAACCCTCTAATCACATGGTTGGTTCTCCCGGCAACCAGCCCCCATCCCTAGGTGCAGTCCAAAAGTCTCATTAGCAGTAACACAAAGCACCTTTTATCACTCTCATCACTTAGGAAATTCCAAGGGTTTTAGGAGCCCTGTGCCAGAAATAGGGACAAAGACCAAATATATTTCTTATTATAAATCACAATATCATACTATTATACCTTCAATGGCCTGAAGTCACCTTGGCAGTTATACAGTGGGAATGCTACAGCTCTTCTGTAGTATGGTCATGGTAAATATTTCTGAATGATCTCTGCACTCTTTCCTGCTAACTCCAGTCTCTGCCTTTTATCCTTTTCATTATGGCAATCCAGGTAACCAATATCAAGAAATTCTTCTATTTGAATGGGGGCAATTCTTTTGCTTTAAGGAACCCTGAAAATACTTGGCAGGGGAAGGATGCATAGAGAAACCCTTAATGGAAAATGAGAGGAGATGGCATTTCTGGGACATCTACTCTTACATCCTGACAATACCAGGAAAGGCGATATTGATGAGACTGGAATGATGGCAGAGACAGCACAATTGACAATTTACCTGGTAAGCTTTGAGATTGACCCTTATTGTACCCAGTGCATTGGGTACATCGAGTAAACTCACACAATATTTCCTTTTATATATGTTAAATATAAAGGAAACAGAAATCCTGAGAGATTAAAAAAATGTTAAGAGAAATACATAAGCCAAATAATATTTATTTTCAAAACCACTAGCCATTCAGTGAAAGAGAATTTAGGAGAACAAGTGGATCATAGAATTTTAGAGCTAGAAAGAATGTTAGACATCATCCAGGTCACTTTCTTGATTTCACAGATGAGGAAATTGAAGTCTTAAAAGGTTAACTGACTTGCTCAGAAACCAGTTATTTGATGGAAAAACTTGATTTAAATCCATTGCTACTTCCCCTATATCACAGTTTCAAGGTTTTCATAAAGATAAGATTCCTGTCTTCTGATACTGCACCAAGACCAAAAGCCACCCAAACAGAAGTTCAATTATAAACGACACAGAAAGCTTCAAGAAAGAGTATGTCCCTGTACGTGATGTATAGTACAGATATTACTCATTTTAGATGAAAGATAAGAAGTAACTGTAATTTTTTTTTTTATTTCCTGACTCCTCAATATTAAAGACTTCATAGAGTAGATATACTCTACTTCAGATAGTAGGATCTACTGGTCAAGGGTGGTATTGTGGCTAAGTATTAACTAGACACTCAAGGTATACAGACAAATATTAGATTACTATATCTTTTGAACTTTGAGTGAAATCATGGAATCCCTCGAATAAAAAAAAAATTTCATAACCTTCGAAGCAATAGTGTGTTGATGGTGTCCCAGTCCTTCAGCCACTACAGCAATTCAGATCCAGAGTCCTGTTGGTTTCTCCTTCAAAGGTCTCTGCTATCTCTCCTTTCTTTTCCAATGGCTTGTTTATTAAATTCCAAATCCTCAGTTTGTTGTTTATACAGTAGTACCCCTTATCCTCAGCGGATACGTTCCAAGACCCCCAACAGAGGTCTGAAACCACAGATAGTACTGAACCATATATATACTATGTTTTTTCCCACACATACATACCTAGGATAAAGTTTAATGTATAAATTAGGCACAGTAAGAGGTTAAAAACAATAGCTAATAGTAAACTAGAACAATTATAACAATATACTGTAAAAAAAAGTTATGTGGATGTGGTCTCTCTCGAAATATCTTGTACAAATTGAATGCCTTTTCCATCATAACTAAGCACTCTTCACACCCTGTGGCCATAACTTTTGCAGTTTGGGGTGCAACAGCAAAACTAGCATGAATTTCTTTTTCCTTCTTCACAATTTCATGGCTAGATTCGTTCTTACCATAGATCTTAGCAACCTCAGCACACGATATATATTTCTTCTTTCCTTATTAAGTTGAGAACTTTCATCTTTTCACTCAAAGGAAGCACTTTTTTGCTTCTCTTTGTCATATGCAAATTGGCAGCATCGTTACTCTTGTGCTTTGGGGCCATTATTAACTAAAAATGAGGGTTACTTGAACACAAGCACTGTGACGCTGAGACAGTTGAGCTGATAAGCAAGGTGGCTACTAAGTGACCAACGGGTGGGATATGCTGGACAAAGGGATGATTCACGTCCTGGGAGGGATGGAGCCGGACTGCATGAGATTTCATCACGCTACTCAGAACAGCACACAATTTAAAACTTATGAATCGTTTATTTCTGTAAATTTCCATTTAATATTTTTGGAGCACCGTTGACCACAGGTGACTGAAACCACAGAAGACAAAACCAAGGATAAGAAGGCACTACTGCATTTCTCCATATTCCTGCTGCACTGTAACTCCCTCACACAGTCACAAAACGAATCACATATCACAACAGGATTCTCAATTTTGCTCAAACTTTCCTTGTCGTAGAATAATCTTTGCCCTCTTTTACGCCCATCGAATCCTTTAAAGGTCAGTTCTAAAACCTACCTTTTCCCAAAGTCTTCTCAGGCTCTTCTGGCTCTCATTAATCCCCTCTGCTTCAGGGAGTGTGGATTGCATATTAGAATCCTTTCTATCAAAGTTTCCATTTAATGAAAATACCAATGCCTGGAACTGCCTCGCCTCAATTAAATCAGATATTCCCTGCCACCATCACATTTAAAAGCTCCTCAGGTGATTCTAAGGTAGTGTCAAGACTGAGAACCACTGTTCTAGAGAATTCATAAATGCCATCGTTTGTGTAGGTATGTATTCTTAATATGTGTACTAATACTCAAGATCTTCATGTGTGTAAATTTCTGCTTTTCCAAGTGAGGCAAATATCATGGGTTACGCTTATTTTGAATCCCTGCGACTCTTGGTCTTGAGATGAGCACAGCTAAAAGCTCTGAAGGGTAAGGTCCTGTTAGCAATATGGAGCTGCCCACAGTCTGCACATGTATGTATATATGTATTTATTTATTTATTTATATTTTCACTTTTTCTATACTTAAAAGTTTCAACATGCTTAAGGGGCAGAGGTCTTTCCTTTGGAAAGAACCCCTTTCATAATATTTATTTGAACCCAGGAGTAATTTAGCTGGTTTTTATTTAGTAACTCAGCTGATTTTGGTTTACACATTTTATAAAATCCTTTGTTAACTCGTCTGCATCAAAGCTTTCCTGCTGCAGCTATTAGGAGTTTTTTCATTGTTAGTTTTAGAGCCAAGAACACATTGCAGTTGGTTGTAGCCTTCTAGAAATCAACAAAAAGTGGGAATTAAAGATAATTTCTAGAACAGCGATATTTGTCTTTTAGCCTATTATGATCAGTCAGGCAAGATGTAGTGCATAATCTAAATCCAAACTCACAAAACTCTGTGTGTCTCACTCTAGAAAGAAGTTTTATGACGTTATGAATGTCTGTCACACCCACAGCCTCTGGCTTCCAAACAATACAACCAAGGAGCCGTTCCTTGGATATGATTTGTTGTGCTTTATACTGCAAGACTCTTAAATTGAGCGCAACTGATTAGACCAGGGATGGGTGCCTGAGTTTAAGACTGTGGGTAGGTTAGATGGGGACCCTATGGAGGCTTTGGATTGGGAACTCTGTCCAATAGATGCATCATTTCCCACAAAAACAAAGCACACAAATAAAAACAAGGTCTAACTGAATTAACCAGTTTGGGGACGGGGGTATGTTCAAGAGGTAGAGGAAAGAAGTAGGAAGATAGACACTGGAGCTAGAGAATAGAACACTTCTAGATGGTTGTTCTATTCTGAATGATGATTCAGGTCTTCATAAGCTCGGTTTTCTAAGGCTAGACAGTTCCTGAGCTACATTTCATATTCCTGTAAGATTAACTCTTATTATCTTGGGTAACCTGGGCATGTTATTGTGTCCTGGAGGAAGCGAGAAAGCTCGGGTTTCCTCTGTGGGGGACATACTCTCATTTCCTCAGTCTTGCTTCCATAAGCAAATACCAACTAGAGCTCATTATATATGTCCACAGTGTTCCTTTTCAAATAATCTATAACACAACTAGGGGCGGGAAAGATTTATCTAGAAGTACAAGATACTAGATAGATCTGCAATGTGACTTTTGCACATAATTCAGGACTGAGTTTTGAAATTAAGTTATGGGACCCTTCTTATTGCTATTGTTGGTTCCTCCAAAAGCCTCCTCCTCGCGATAACTGCTCACACAGAGTACTCACTATGCTCCAGGCACCATTCTAAACATCTGACCTACATTACCTCTTTTAATCACCACAATAAACTTATGAGAAAGGTGCTATTGTCAACATTACCATCTTTACATTTGAGGGCACTAATACCCAGCTGCGTTGCCTCCGTCTCATAGCTGGGAAACAGTGGACCCAGATTCAAACCCAGGTACTCTGACTTCTGGGTCTATCATCTAATCTCTTCGCTTTAGTGTTTCAAGGATTTATATCAGCAGTACATGCCCTGTCTTCCTCCTACTAAGGAGAAATGATTAACGCCATTCAACAGTCATCAACAGTTAGAATCATCACATAGCTGGCAAACAGATGAATTTCCAATCAGGAATTTGAGCATTAAACCATTGGACACAGTCAGTAGCCTTGCATTTACAAAAATTGGAGTTAAATTTCATGTTTGCTGATTAGCTACTTGGGAGTAGAGAAGGGTAGAATATATATCCTCAACTGACTGAAGAAAGCAGGATTAATTGCTTTTTTTGTTTTGTTAAAGTATATTGTAGGCAAAAAAAAAAAAAATTGAGCTTAAAAACACCTATTTGTTTTTTTCTCCAGATCCCATGGGTTTATGAATAAGCATTATAAACACAACATTCTCCCTTGGTCTCTGTGATTGACTGGTGTCTATACGTTGCATGAGGGCATTGCTTTCCTTCATCATGTCTTCATGGTTAAATGAATTAAATCTCTAACAGCTCTCACTACAGTCCTTGCTTGATTGACCCATGATGCATGATCCATCCGGCTTGCACTAACACTTGCTTCCCCTTTCCCTATTCACTGATTAGCACCCAGCTAACTTCACTGCCCTAGAGGATCAGGTGAATGAAAAGCAGCTGATGGGCAGAAAGTGAAGAGAGTGACTGAGCCTGAAACTGCAGAATAGCGTTATCCACACGGGCTGTTTTATCTGTATGCAGACTGCCTTTTGCGTGACCCCAGATAAGGGAACGTTGTAGCCAGAAAAAGATGAAAGCAGGGAAACCCAACCATTGTAGGCATTTGTTCTTATCTTTTATTTTTATAAAGAATAACAAAGGTTCCCAGCAGATAGAATCAATGCTTCATATGAAACCCAAATTCACAGTTTGTGTAAGTGCTTTTTTTTTTTTTTCCCACAGCCACTAATGTTGTGTTGATGCCCTACATTTCCATTCCTTCCCACGCCCAGGAGGGGAGTTTAGAACTTGAATAGACCTTTGAGATCACGTAGTCTCACCCTCCCTCCTGTCCCCTCCTTCTCCTAATAAGGAAAGTGAAGCCCCAGGAGGTTAACCGACTTGCACAAGGTCAGACGAGCTCAACTGTCTTCTAAACTCCACACAGAACTTTTTTTTCATTTCCAGCTTTAAATTATTTATTCAGTTTTTTGCCATTTTCACTTCATTGAAATGAGCTCTCTCTTCTTGCTATTACATCCTGGAAGCTATTTATCCAGCCTGATTTAATTGCATTTTCATGCAATTGTATTACATTTTGCAATTGCTATTACATTTTATATTCTCTGTGTTTTTTTTTTTTTTTCGCGGTACGCGGGCCTCTCACTGTTGTCGGACGCGCAGGCTCAGCGGCCATGGCTCACGGGCCCAGCCACTCCACGGCATGTGGGATCTTCCCGGACCGGGGCACGAACCCGTGTCCCCTGCATCGGCAGGCGGACTGTCAACCACTGCGCCACCAGGGAAGCCCTATTCTCTGTGTTTTTATGTCCTGGTGCCAACTGTTAGCATCCTCTGTGTCCTGCTTTATTTTTAAATTACCCCAGGTGTTTCTTAGGCTAGTTTTACTTATATTGCAGCACAGAGTTAAACATACTAACATAGGGAGCATGATTCAAATCCTAACTTAGGGTCCTGTGAGGGGAAGAAGTAGAAAGCTAAGGGTTGTTATTGTAACTATTTTAGCGTTTGCCACATTATGACTACAATAAATTAGCATCCTTGGTCTCTGTGTTTCCAAATTCCTCTCCCGTCCTTTCTCTTTCTTATAGATCCATTCAGAGAAGGAGCTCTCTCCTGAAACCACCCCTGTCTTCCGAAATTAGCTTTAGGAAGTCATTGCAGATGTCGAACATTAAGTAAATGAACCCCGGTTTAAAAAGGATTTACACAAATTAGATGGAAAAGCTCAAGGGAAACCAAAGCACTCCTCATAGGTCAAAAAGCCTGAGAAATTCTTTAAGATATTCACCTGTTTCCTTAGTGGGCAAATGGGTAAATATAAACTGAGGCAAAGTTTGAGAGTTTGTTAGAAGGGAAGAAATTTTGAGACATTAAAAAAAAAAACACCTTTAAAAGTAAAGAGAAATTCATTACAGTGAAAGTCAATAAAATATGTAGCCAAGAAAATTACTTTTTTTTTTTTAATAGCTCAGTAGAATAATAGCGCTTGCCAATTATGGAGGAGATATTTTGATGCCTGCTCAGGCTTGGCCTTTGTTTAGATGGACTCCAATCCAATCCACTGTCAACTGAATTACATGCGCCATGGACTTCAAAGGCTCTGTGCTCAATGGGAACGTCCAGGATGGAGTGCTGTGAGAAATAAATGATTGTGCTGCAGTGCAGGCTGCCAAGCTGTGGTGATCCCTTTTCAGTCACTGGAAAAATGAGGTGTGCAAATGGACGTCACGCTGTGTTAAGGGAAGTCCAAAAATATAGTTGCAACACAGTAAGCAAACTTAATGGAGGCAAATCTTTCACTTCCCTTGGACAGCTACGCTCTGCAGGTGGTCTTACTGATGGACACAGTTGTGTATGTGGATGTGTACATATACATGCTTGAACACTCCTTTCTGAAATGTGTGTGTCAGAGTTGAAGTCACAGCAAAATTTGAAAGAGCTCGGGTGAAAGTAAAATTTGCTTCGGGTATTTGCTTTGGCCGTTTACCCTGACTCCTGGGTAGGACAAGGTTTTCCAAGGGAGCTCTGATTACTGTGACTGCTTTTGGGAGCAGTGAGTCCTCCTCTACTGCCTTCTGAGAGGAGATGTGTCCACAGAGACTGCCAGGTGAAGGGTGAAGGCTACAACGCAGTTCTCAAACTCTAAGCTGCATTAGAATTACCTCGAAGTCTCCTTAAAGTAGATTGTTGGGACCCCCTACCCCAACTCCCTGAGTTACTGATTCCATAGGTCTAAGGTGGGCCCCAAGAATTTACAGTTTTATCAAGTGGCCAGGTGATGTTCGTGCTGTTGGTCTGAGGACCCCACTTTTAGCACACTGATCCGTGATCTGCCCCCACCCGTCTGGATGTTTTCATGTGTGTTACAAACACATTGCACCTTAAACAAGCAAGGTGCCTCTCTCTATGTGCCCGACTTTACATGTTTTGTTGATGCCAAAGTACATGATGAGAAATGCCAAATTACAGATATAGCTGTTGAGCCGCCAGGACTTGGAATTCCTCATCTCCCCACTTCAAGAGAAGGCTGGAACGAGGTATAATTGTGATATTTGTTGGAAGGGTTTTACACAGGAGACACTTTCATGCAGTACTATTGTCCTTGTAGGGCCAAATATTAGACTCCGCAGAAGAAGATCATTTTCCTTCTTTCTCCAACTATTCTCCAGAAACCTGACCTTTAACATATCCAAGTGGTTCCTGACTTTATTTTTTATTTTTTTTGCGGTACGCGGGCCTCTCACTGTTGTGGCCTCTCTCATTGCGGGGCACAGGCTCCGGACGCGCAGGCTCAGCGGCCATGGCTCACGGGCCCAGCCACTCTGCGGCATGTGGGATCTTCCCGGACGGGGGCACGAACCCGTGTCCCCTGCATTGGCAGGCGGACTCTCAACCACTGCGCCACCAGGGAAGCCCTGGTTCCTGACTCTAAATCCATATGTTCTTGGTGACACTGACTTAAAATAATTATTTAGGGGAAAGATCCTCACCAGCAAGGAGCTCTGGCCTTTTGTGGTAGCAACTTAGCAACTTTCCAATAAGGGAGCAGGTTTCAGGATAGAGATTAAGTCTAATGAGCCAACATTTTCTTTAGGAGTAGACAATGCAGTCTTACATTAAAATACAGCAAAGGAATTAATAGAAAAGGAAGTGGGCATATGATTTAAAAAAGGTGCTCAGTCTCACTCTATACTCCAAGAAGTTGAATTTGGAGCGACAGGGTACCACTTTTCATGTGTCAGATTGGCAAACGTGAGCACACTTGATCCACTGATGACCAGGGTGGGTATGCTGAGTGTACACTGGAACAACATTTTGGAAGTCATGTTGGTAATAATGATGAAAATTAGAAAATGCACTTGACTCAGAAATGTCACTGCTATGAACTTACCTTATGGAGACAATTGCAAACTTATGTACAAGGATGTCTATAGAAGTACTATTAGAGTCACAATTGGGGATGGGTGAAGTTTATTTTGATAGAGCTATATAACGTATGCCAATTTAAAAGAAAGGGGGCATCTCTTTACTGGATGGTTGTACATATTTTTCTTTGACTACTCCACATCTGACTATATTTGGGGATCCCCAGCCTTCAAAATCAGACCCCTATTGACCATAGAAGGAGAAAATGTTGGAAACTCACTTTTCAAGCTTCCCTTCACTGGACCTGGGCATAGGTCTTAGACTCTTCCATTCAGAATGAACTGCCTCAGACTTTGAAGAGGAAGCTTGTGATGTAAAGAAGCAGGGCTGCACAGAGTCCATTCTGATGAGAGGGGTGACAGAGGTGAAGTCTGCTTTTCCTGCAGGGGCAGCAGAGGCAGTATTTCTGGCAGCAGCATCAGGGCGGCGACTGTCATGTCCACTGAGGAAGCAGCAGTGGTTGAACCCAGGCTTTAGCAGAGAAGCTGGGCAATGAGGTTTTGGAATAATTTCCTGATGCGGGGTCTTGAGGCATGGTTCTCAGGCCATCTCAATTCTGAAAGCACCCATTTTACTTTTCATAAATGTTGTTCTCCTTCAATAGGGCAGAATTCTGTTGCCTACAACTGGCAACCTTGACGTGGTGCAATCTTTATGTTCTCCTATAGCAAAATCTCAAAGATAGATTTAGTGAAAAGAAAAGATGCTGAATAATAAATAGAGTATGAAGTATATGATTCTTTATGTATGATTGAAAATTTTAAGATAGAAGGATATATAAAAATAATTAATAATGGTTTTATTTTTCATTTTGAACACATCTTCTGTTTTGTGTTTTTTATTGTGATGTAGCAATATGTTATGTAGTAAAATAAAAATTTAAATAAAATAACATAATGGTACCCACTCAAAGCATTTCAAGGTATTTTATTCCTATGTTTTTAATTCCCTGGAGCTCTTATTAAAATCACATAAACACAGTTTTCTTTGGAAGTCCTGATGAATTTGTTAACCAGAGCTGGGCTGTGGTGATGCCCCCTTGGGGTGCTGAATCAGCCTTGCCCCTGGTGCGTTTGTTTTCTGGTGTTGGTGGAGAACATCTCCCTGCAGGGTAACTTCTGATTCTGGCTGTCAGAGCCTGAAAAGGACTACCAGGCGAGCTGTCTTCCCTATAATGTGGGTCCTCCCCTTAAAGAGTGAAAATCGCCAGTACTAGTTCCAATCTGGCTGGAAAGTGTGACCTGAAGGACACGGAAAGAGCACATTCACCTGCTTGTCTCTCCTAGATTCACCACAATCCAGGCGGGGGGACAAAAATACAACTTCAGGACAGATGTGTCAATTCTGTGCCTATAGAATAAAGCACAAGTACCGAGGAAACTAACAATTGCCTATCCTGTGCTTTGTGGCAGATGCTGTAAGGGGTGCATATCCCTTGTCTGTGCTGTAGGGCAATTCCCACAGGGGAAAGAGCTTGGGCTTTCCAGCCAGACTGCCCTGAGGCTGAATTCTCGTGCTTCCCCATCTGGGTTATTTGATTTCAGAACTTCACCTATCAAAAAAGGGGAAAATAATACCTAGCTCATAGAGTAGTTTTAAAATTTGGAGATAATACATGTGAAGTACCTAATAAAGGGCCTAGAACATAGTAGGAGCTCAATAAACAGTAGCCCTATTCCCAATGCTTATCCCCAAGAAAATCTCTTAAGTTCTCAACAAAGTTAATAGGGAAACGAGTTCCAGATGATAAAATTTTCTTTATAGAACACAGTTACTCTGTATTACACAGGATTTGTATTTGGAGATGTGACAGATAATTTTTGGAGGCATGGAAAAAAAGAATAATTGTGTAGTCTAAATTTCCTACACCATTACTCAAAACCATCTGCAGTCTCTTCTCCCAAATATATTAGATGAATTTCTGAAATTTTTGAAATTTTGAAAGATTTAAGCTTGACAATATAAGTTATTCCCCTCATCATGATCAAATAATTTTTCTTGTCAATCCTAATGCAAAATGGCACACAAGAACATAACACTTATCCCCTCAAACTATAGCTGAAATATATTTCATTTATCAAACCTTAATAAAACTTTTACCAAGCCTATTAATAAAGCATTGCTTTTAATAATTTGACTTCCATTCTTACAAGCATCATAGTCTTGCAAATTGGCGCGAGGTAGATGAGAAAGCCCATCTGATAGCTCCCTATATATCAATATGCCCAGCAGGGGAAATGGCATTGCTTCTTATTGAACAGCCACCTCCCTGAGTGCAAGTTAATCCAGGGCCTCATGGGACTATCTAAATCTGCCATCTTTAGAATTTGTAGATTAGAATTGGTGGTTGTGGGGCCATATATTTAAACTTAGGCAGGAATCAATTCAGAAGATGTTAGCTTCAGATTCTGAATAGAGGCTCTGTGGATGTGGCTCTGTGTACTGAGTGGCAGAATCCTGTTAGAAGGGTGTTAAATAGTTTTCTCAGCTTCATAAGGAGTGTTGCCGCTTTGGGGCTCTAGCATGCAACTGAGTTGAGTAATTGATGTCTTCCTATAACTTACGAAAAAGCCTTTCCAACTCTTAAACTGCCTTATTAAGAATCTGTGTCACACGTTCCAGAGCAACCAGAACCTAGAAAATCTGTATTCGTTTCTTAAGAAATTGAATCTTTTATTCAAAAAAGAAAATTGTACATGTAATATCTTTACTCAGTTAAAAACCCAAAATATATAAAAACATATAGAATTTTAAAATGTCTCCCTCTCCTTTCCATCTGTCTTCCAGGTCCTGTTGTAACCCACCCCCATAAATAACACTATATTTGCATGTAAAAACAAAGATACATCCACATTCTTATTCTCCCTTCCTTGTAACACCACAGGTAGCATGTTTTACACACTGTTCTGAACCTTAAATTTTTTTTTACTTAATATATCTTAGAGATTTTCTTATAACATTACGTACATTACATATTTTCTGTGTTAGTCTGAGAAGCAGACGTGAAGACAATATTCAAGATAAGACTCCTGCAAGAGGGGGTGAAAAGGAGCCAGGAGGGCCTAGGAGAGTTGTCAGATCACAATATAAGACTGACTCCAAATGAAAGACAGAGAGAAGGACAAAGAGAAGGAAGGTGCTCTCTCCAGGAGCACCAACCTCCCAGCACCTCTATGTGTTCACCAACCTGGAAGCTCTCCAAATCCCATCCTTCTGGGATTTTATGGAGGCTTCATTACATAGGCATGATTGATTAACTCATTGCCCGTTAGTGGTTGAACTTAATCTCCAGCCCCTCTCCTCTCCCAGGAGTCCAGGGGGACAGGACTGAAAGTTCCAACCCTCTAATCACATGGTTGGCTTCTCTGGTGACCAGCCTAGGTGATCTAGGGGTATTTCAAAAGTCATCTCATTAACATAAAAAAAGACACCTTTATGACTCTCCACACTCTTATCACTCATTCTTGTCTCTGCCTTTCCCTCCCTCATTTGTTCATCTACTATCAGAGTAAGTAGCCCAGCCCTTCACACAGTCTAAGTAAAATTTTTTGGAAAAAGAAGAAAAGATAATAATTATTCTATTTTATCCATGAGAACGTTGAGATTCAGAGAGACTTTGACCCAAGTTTCCACATCTAGCTAATGGCAAAGTCTTGTTATATTTAGGCAGTAAAATATGGTACTGAGAGCATGAACTTGGAGGTAATACTCCCAAGGTTGGATTCCCAGCTCTACCCCTTATTCACCACCTATTCTTGAACAAATTTACATCTCTAAACCTCAGTTTCCTTCTCTTTAAAATGGAAATAATGATAATATTCCCGCATTAGAATCTTGTGATACCTAAGGGTTGACATGTGACCTAGTGCCCTGCATGTCGTGACTCTGCAGGCTTGTTCTTTTCAGGATGGCCCAGCCCTCTCAGATGAGGGAGAAGCTCTGTCTTCATGTCGCTGGTGGTAGTAGTAAGGTGTTCCGTTAGGAAGGAGATACAGGCGTTGTAGTGAAGGCTGATTCGAAGCAGGAAAGTACCAACATGTATACATTCATTATTTGCTGAGTTCCATTGGACTGAGAACTGAGTTTCACTCTATTCCAAACTTTGGGCAGTCAAATGCCCTGCCTGGGGTCTTTTAACCCATCGTAAGTGCAGAATGCATGAAGTTTGGCCAGGTTTGGGGTTGTTTTCATCTTGAATAAGCCTGTAATAACCAGTCAACTCTGTTCAAGCTGGAGCTACTTCCTGGGGGAGAGCATCTCTGTGCAGGGAGGTTGGGTATTTTCAAATATTCCTGGAAAGGAGATTCCATCACTTCCTAGAATCATATTAGAGAGTCCTAGCAAGATATCAGTTATTTCCACCAAGGTGCCCTTGATTTCTCCATCACCTGCCTAAACTTTGTAGACCAGGCTAACTGCTAAAGGTCTCTGGGTGACTTTTTATTATGGAGTTCAAGTTTAATAGGTAGTTTCTAATCTGACTATTGGATGCTGGCGTTACTGAGAGAAACAGTGCAGTCTCGGCAACTCATCTCCACTGCGGCAGCAATTCTGAGATGCACCTGCCTGTTGGTGACATTGATTTCTATGAATTGTTTTAGTCTTGTCAGAATCTATTCATCAGTCAGTGGACACCTCATCCTTGGATGAGACTTCATCATGTTTCCATCTTCTCACTTCTCTCCAGCCCCTCCAGCCTGTCAGGAAGAAAACAGGTTACCTTGGAGACAGGACGTTTGGAAAATGTATGAAACCACTACCTCTGATTCAGTTATTAGATATAGGTGATTCTCTATGCTTAATTTAAATATCCTTTAGAAAGGGAAGTAATGGTTGCAAAACGGAGGATTTTTTTTTTTTTAGACATAGAGTTAGGTTTGTTCAAAGAAGTTTAAAAATCATTTTTTTCCCATTTTTTAAATAATAAGGTAAACAATTCCCTGGGTTGCCCTGAAGATCCATTTTATAGTAGAGAAGAGAGGAATGGGTGAAAGAACCTCTCAAAGTTCCTTTCTGCTGAAAGAGCCCAAGAAAGTGAATTTATAGTGGGACAGAAGCCTATATGAATTTAAACTCTTTTATTCCACCGTTTTGAGAAATATTATATGCCACTATTTTTTTATACAGAGAAAAAGGTACATTAAAAAAATTTTAAGCATATGGTTTACCATTTTAACTTCTGTGTGTGGAAATAATATATAAGGG
This sequence comes from Pseudorca crassidens, assembly GCF_039906515.1. Lineage (NCBI taxonomy): Eukaryota > Metazoa > Chordata > Mammalia > Artiodactyla > Delphinidae > Pseudorca > Pseudorca crassidens. The sequence continues at coordinate 72,098,138 of NC_090296.1, forward strand.
TTTGATATGTATGTATTAAACATGCGTATATGATTACTCCAAAGGTAGATATCACACTTGCCACACTTTTAGCCTCATAAGCATTTCTCCTTATCCATTCTCTCCTTCTAAAGGGTGACGTTTTTCCTATCACTTGTGCATTAACGGCTGACCAGTGGCCATTTTCCAGAATTAAGGACTTTTCAGAGTCAAATGCTTATGGAACCGTAAATATTAGGCTATGGCTGCATTCTAAGAATTTCCTGGCATGATAAAAGGAGGGTCAAGCTTCCTACTACAGACAGTGTTGTTTATACAGCCCAGGGAACGCCTAAGTTAACTCTGCTTCTGCAAAGGGATTGACCCGGCAGGCTGTAAACCATTCACCACGGTGTTCCTTGAACCACAAGGAATAAGCACAGATCTCATTAGGGAGCTTTGCACTTTAATTCTTGTCATTGAGTCTGCAATTGACCCTACTGCATGTTCCATTCAGGACGTCAAAGTAAGGTCATTAACCACCAAGGGTGAAGGGCCTGTGCCGTGATCTCCTTAAATAAGTGGCTTGAGTTTTAAATGCAAAACCATGGGAAATTCCTCACCTACCTTTTAAGGATACCTCGGTGGAAACTGAAGCCCTACAATTTTCTCTATAGTCTGCATCTTTGTTCATGCCAAAGGCATTTAATCTCTTTTCAAAATTACTTTTACTGAGACGAAAAAAAAAAAAAGACTGCATCAGAAAGAGCAATTCAATTCCATCCAGTGAGTTAAGGTGGTAGCCTTTCTGCACAAGCTTTATTGTTTCCTGCTCCTTGAAGGAAGAGAGAGAGGGCTGTGTTATTCTTGGAGCACTAGATGTGTACCTGGTGGGCACTGCACTGGGTGTTTTACATACCTCCCCCACTTAGTCTTCACAGAACACTTTCAGTTAAATTTTAATCTATCCATTTTATAGACGGGTAAACAGAGTCCTAGAATAGTTCACTTGTCCAAGTTGAAAGAAGCTAGAATTAAGTCTACATGAGCCCACAACCAAGGTCCTTCTACTAAACCACTCTGCCTGTCACAGTTAGAATGCGGGGCTGTCTATCTCCAAAGACCATGTCCATCTTCCTCCCTTTCCTTCTTCTTGCCTCCAGTATCTTCCCCCCTTTCCTTTCCTTCTTTGTCTCAATTTTGTTTACTAAATATTTCAAGCACATTAAAAAGTGATATATCAAATATCTATGTACTGCCTCAAACCAAAGTTTATAAATATTAATATTTTGCCATACTTCCTTTAGATTTTAAAAAATAACGAAAATATTATATATTTGATTAAAGGCACCTAATCTCATTCCTAGCCCATCTTCCTAATAAGTGAACATTATCCTGAAGTTGATATGCATCCTTCCAGTCAATTTTTATATCATTGAAACATATGGACCTCTCCAGTAACAATGTATATTTTTGCAGTGGTTAATATTGTTTTATGAAATTTAAAATTTACATGGTGATGCTACACAGCATGAATCTTTTACACCATCCTTTAAAAAATTAATATTATTATTTAGAGATTTTTCCATGTAAATGTAGTTCTAGTTTATTTATAAATATACAACTATTATATAAGTATACAACACACAAATATTTAATTATATAAATATGCAGCTATATATTCACTGTTGATGGCCAGTTACATAGTTTACAGTACTTGCCTATTACAAATGTTACACAATGAAAACTTTTACATGATTCCTTATGCCCATGTTCATGTTCCTCCAGGATAAACACCTAAAAGTGGACCTTCTGGATCATAGGGATGCACATCTTTAGCATCAGATATTGCCAATGTCCTTAAAAAGTACTGTATGGATGTAAATAGCACATACTAGCAATGTATGAGAACTTGCATGTGCTCATATTCTAGCAAATCATTAGTATTATCTGACTTCTTAATTGTTCCTAACTTCAGAGTATGAAACAGAATTTCACATATTAAAATATGTGGGGTTTTTTAACATAAAATTTAACATCTTTTCATAGATATGGTGTCTTTCCTCCTATGTGACTTACCTGTTCATATATTTTGCTGATTTTTTTTCTCTTGGATTATTTATCTTTTTCTTATTGATTTATAGGAGTTCTTTGAATAGTCTGGATATCATTCTTTCATAGGGAATACATAATGCAAATGTCTTCTGTTGCTTGTATTTTCACTTTGTTCATGATGTCGTTTGTCATACAGAAATTTTTAATTTCAATATAATCACTTATCAAAATAGTGTTTTGGGGTTTATTTTTGTGCGTGTGGGTTGCTTAAGAAATAAGTTACAACTCCAATGTTATAAAACTATTTAAATATTTTCTTTTAGAATTTAAATTTTTTTCTTTCCTCATCTAGGCTGTCAATCCATCTAGAATTATTATTTTTTTTTATAGAGTGAGATCAGGTTTATCTTTTTCCAATGGCAAGCTCAGTTCCAACACACCTAATTGAAAAGTTAGCCTTTTTCACCTTGACTTGTACTGCCTCCTCTCTCCTACATAAGGAGGGGTACTGCTCTGCAGAATTCCAGGGGGCACCATTCACATCCTATTCTATGCAAATGAGAGTCCTGGAGCACACAGAAGATAATGTAAATGATGTTCTCTGGAGCTATGCAATGTGGCAGTCCTGTATAAATCTCCAGTATACATGTTTGTTTGTGTATTCGTTTCCTAAGACTGCCAAAACAAATTACCATGAACTGCAACTGCATGGCTTAAAACAACAGAAATGTATTATCTCAGATCCTGGAGGCAAGAAGTCCTAAATCAAAGTGTTGGCCATAAAAAGGAACGAAATTGGGTCATTTGTAGAGACGTGGATGGATCTAGAGACTGTCATACAGAGTGAAGTAAGTCAGAAAGAGAAAAACAAATATCGTATATTAACGCTTATACGTGGAGCCTAGAAAAATGGTACAGATGAATCGGTTTGCAGGGCAGAAATAGAGACACAGATGTAGAGAACAAACGTATGGACACCAAGGGGAGAAAGTGGCGGGGGTGGGTGGGGGTGGGGGTGTGATGAATGGGGAGATTCTGATTGACATGTATACACTGATGTGTATAAAATTGATAACTAATAAGAACCTGCTGTATAAAAAATTAATGAAATAAAAATTTTTAAAAGAACCAAAAAAAAGCAAAATAAAGTGTTGGCAAGGCCATGCTCTCTCTGAAGGCTCTGGAGGAAGATACTTCCTTGTCTCTTCCTAGCTTCTGTTGGTTGCCAACAATCTTGGTGTTCCTTGTTTTGTAGATGTATCCCTGCAACCTCTGCATCATCACATGGCATTTTTCCCTGAATGTCTCCTGTCCTCACATGATCTTCTGTTAAGGACACCAGTCATTGGATTTGGGTCCAGCCTAATACAGTATGACCTCATCTTAACTATTTACATCTGCTAACTATTTCCAAATAAGTTTACATTCTGAGGTTCTTCATAGACATGAATTTTGGGGGACAGTGTTCAATTGAGTGCAAAACATTTGTTTTGGGACAGTTTCTTTCTATGCTGTTGGCCTATTTGTCTACATCTGTGCCCAAACGACCTTATTCAATTACTGTGGCTTTATGGTAAGTCTTTACATATGGTAGAATGAGTTCTCAACTGTCTCTAATCTTGTTCATCTTCAAACTTTTCTTGGCTTTTCTGTGCCCTTCAGGAACAATGGAATTCCTTTTTGGAATTTTCGGTTGAATTTTGAGATTAATTTGGGAAGAACTGACATGTTTATAACAGTGTATGTAAATAGCTCCCTTCATTTAGGTCTATTTTCTTGACCTTTTATATGTTTCCAATTTTCCCCATACATATTTTTCACGTTTTTTTTTTTGTTGTTACTTTTTTTCCCTATATACCTAACGGTTTTTGTTTCTCTTATGAATGGAATATTTCTTGTTATCTATTTGGTTGTTGCTAGCATTCAGGAAGACAGTTGTTCTTTGTGTATTTATCTTGTATTTAGTGCCATTGAATTCTCTTATTAGTATTAATCATTTATCTCTAGAGTCTTTCTGTTTTCCTATATAGAAAATCATATTGTCTGTAAAGAATAATTTTGTTTTTCCTTTTGAACCCTGATAATTATTTCCATTTTCCCTTATCTTTTTGCATAGACTGGGACCACCAGGAAAGTTTTGCATAAAGCAGTGACAACAGGCATTAATTTCTTGCCTATAGTACATTTTTACAATAATATTTTACTGCCCAGAGATTTTATGTTGTCACAGTAATGATTCATAATCAAGTTTTTAATATTGTCTATCTCTAAGTTTCTGTCTCTCTCAGCCCTTCTCAGCTGTCTATAATTGGCAGAATTGGTTGCATCTAAATCTCTATAATTAAGTCCAGAAATATATAATAGAGCCCCTTTCCAACATTTAGTGAATTGGAAATTAAATGTTGTCCTGAATCTGTGGTGAAAGCCTCTGATTCTCAATCTTTTTTCTAAAACCTTTTGCTTCCTGAGAAACAAACTGCTCAGAACTGATCCTTGCCTGAGCCGTCTTGTTCTGGACCTGGTATCCTGTTAATCTTTTCTAATTCTTCCTTCTTAGGGGATAGACTAAGGATATAGGCCTGTTTCAAATCAGAATCATTTTCTGCAGCCTGAATGTTACTACCCATACCACTCATCTGGCTATACACTTCCCAAGTGAATAGACTAGTAATTATCAGCTTCATTTTTCTTTCTCATCTCTAACATACCAGAGGGTTAAGAACACATAATGAATCACTATGACAATAAATAGCTACCAATGAACAGCTAGCTACTGGCAGGGAGGTGGGTGTACCAGAATCTATGGAGAACTAAGAATAGCCAGGCAAAATGCCCCCCAAGTCCCCAGGTAATTCTAACATACCATCTTCTTTTCCCCTCACTTAAGGATCACTGATCTTGAGGTACTTATTTCCTAGTTTTACCCACTGAGTCAGAGTCCTTGAGGGGCCACACCTATTCAAACAGAGCAGAGTTCTCTGTGTCTCCCTAGAGGCTGTGATTGGGAATGCAGATCATTTCCCTTTTCCTCTCACCAACTTTATTCCTGATATAGACCTTCTTTTCTTGGATCCTTTGAGGCATCAAAGGTCTAATGGCTAAACTTCTGCAAATGTTGGCAACAGCTAAAGAAATCATTCAAAAGTTCTCCATTTATAAAGAAATACATTAAAAATAATGATCTGGGGCTTCCCTGGTGGCGCAGTGGTTGAGAGTCCGCCTGCCGATGCAGGACACACGGGTTCGTGCCCCAGTCCGGCAAGATCCCACATGCCGCGGAGAGGCTGGGCCCGTGAGCCATGGCTGCTGGGCCTGTGCGTCCGGAGCCTGTGCTCCGCACCCGAAGAGGCCACACCAGTGAGAGGCCCGCATATCGCAAAAAAAAAAAAAAAAAAAAAGATCTGTAATTACAAATGCTGCACTACAGGTATCATTCAGTAATGAAGGATTATTGTGAATTGGTAAAATTCTTACTATCCTTAATCTCCCACTTATTACCATATTATCATATAAGAACAGCAGCTACTTGGAAAATCAATTTAGCATCTCACTTCATTTCAGTGTATACCACTCGATTATATAAAATGCTTTCCTACGTTTTCACAGTTTCAAAACAGTTATAAGAAATCCCATCATTGTAACTTAAATACAATATTTTGATATATATGGGTAGTCTTGAATAAATTTTACACCAAAGCAATCTAGAAAACACTGCATTATTTAGTATGTCTTCACTCATTAAAGAAAGTTTTCTTCTTCTTCTTTTTTTAAAAATTAATTTCTTTCTTGTATTTAACAGTTTGTTTTTGTTTTTCTATAGCCTGAGAGTTATACTTATTGTTTGGTGGCTTTCAATTTTCTAAAAAGGATACACCTCATTGGAATTTTAGCTAAGACACATAAAAAGGCAAAAGAACAGACAGAGCTGGACAAATAGGACATTTTCAGAATGATATGAAGATGTATTTCCCTTGGCTCATCTATAAATGAAACTGTCATTGTGAAAACTGCAGGGGTAGAATCTCTCCCTAGTTGAAAATCCTCTTGGTTTTTAAGAATCATACAGGCCCCATTTCAGAGCCAGTTCTGCAACTTATCAGCAGAGAAGCCCAGGGTAATGTCTTTTCTCACAGCACCTCTTTCCTCATAGACACATTGGGGGCTACCAAAATTTTATCTTAGTAGACTGTCATAAAGATTACAGATCATTTATAAAAAGACCTTGACACATGGGAAGCACTCAATCAGTAGTATTATCTTCTAGCCCTTGTTAAAGGCGTATCATTTGGTTTCATTTTCTTTTATTTAAAGACTGAAATCTGACTCAAACCCATCACATATTTGTTGAATGCCTCCTATGTTTAAGAAATTAAGCACTAAGGTAGTGAGCAAAGACAGACATGTAACATGCTGCCCCTTTTCTGCTAGTTTACAATCTAATTGAAGAAGACAAATCAGACACAGAACCAGATACCTGACAGTCCAAAAGCATGAGTGTCTGGTGGATGCCTGACACCTTGTCCTTCTCAGTAAATACATATTGAAAAAATAAGTGAATGAGCTCAGGGGAGAGAGAGAGGGGATTTATCTTCAGTTGGTCCTGGGGGCTTTCACTGAAGAGGTGGAATTTTAAAGTGAGGTCTTCAACAAAATACGTTTGGATATATAGACAAGAAAAGGAATAACGTCCTTTCCAGCAAGAGTGAAAAATATAAGTTCAGTTCAAGAAATTGCAAGCAGATCGGTTTGACTGAATACAATAAAATAATTGTTTTCATGACCTATTCATAAGAAGAGAGAAACACCTTTAAATTCATGGAAGGCACATTCTCTGAGAAGCATTTAAACTATATCTTATAAGCCATGCTTAGGGAGAAATTGATGCTCGATAAAAAAGTGTTTCAGCTTAATAGTTTTACTCAAGTAAAAACACAGAAAGACTGGCTAGAAAATCTGGTTTGGAATCATTGATGAAGCCAGCCTTTGATTATACACTAAGATTACAACTAACTTTTAGTGCCTGTTTACAATCACTTCAAGACCCAAGTAGATGTATTGTCTGATTTCAGCACCTCCTACCTACAAAATTTTCCCTATTCATGTAGGTGAGTTCCCGTATTGGTCCTCCACGTTTTCTCACAAGCAAATACGCCTGACTGTCACCTTAGGGTTCTGCTATGTTCTTCCTCTCCTACTAAATCTGCCCTTGACCAAAGTCATCTTCTCTCAAAGCTAGCAGAAGCAGCTTTATTTTTGCCATTTCTGATATAGCTTTCATGAGATCACCAGTGTCTGTGCCAAGGATGCTTTATTCCTCCGTTTCAAAGCCGCTACTCCTCGAGGTGGTACATACAGTTGGATTTTGTGTGAAGATGGGAGGCACACTGTGTTGCTTGTACCCCAAAGCAATACTGCTTCTGCTCAGCATTTGAAAAAGTTTCTCACAAAGCCCTTACATTATTCCCTCCCCTCTTTTGCTCCTGCAAGCAACTCCAATGATTCTTCCAAACAAAAAAGAATCCTTCCAACAAACAAACAGACAGACAAATGCAAGCAACACAAAACAAACCATACTTGTTTCATAGAATCAAACAGTTCAGACATAGTACTTTCTCTTTCCATATACAGACAAAGACTGTGCCATGACCATTTCTCCCAAGAATTTCTAACCTTTTCCTCTTGCTCACCCCTCAAATGAATACAATATTAAGAAACTGGTCCCACCTTGACTTTTTCAGTACACTTTTATTCAAGATAACTCAGTTTACTTGTTTTACAGTTAGAGAAACATTTCGTATGTGCATAACTCAAAGGCTTATTCAAGGGACTCAAATAGTTGTTCCAAACCTAAAGTTTATACTTCTAAAGAAAAAAGGTAAAATGTTAAATGACTGTGGGTTTTTTCCCAGCCTCGACCTTCAAAGTTTCCCCCCCCAAATTAGAATCTAAGTTTCCACTAATATACATCAATGCATTTAATTAAATAGGAAGTTTTCCCTGTGTAGTATTCGGGTTACCCCTTTGGCTCTTAAACATTAAGAGTCTGAGAGATAATTGCAAAGGTGATACTAAATCAAGGTTGCTAAGGACATGAAGGAGTTAATGAGGTTTCTAGTATCTGCAGCAATCTTAAAAAAAAACAAAGTATCTGCAGCAATCCTAAAAAAAACAAAAACAAAACCCGAGACAACATAAAACAAAAAAACAAAACAAATGAACTGGAATTCATTGCTCTGTCTCCAGCAGAGCTACATTAAGGAAAACGTCTGGGTATTGAAACATCCTTTGGAATAGGGTAAGATGTATTATTTGGTTAAATTGCAAGTATCAGGAAGAAGGATCACTAATAAGGAGATACTCACTGCTCATTGTTCTAGTAACAATAGACTCAAATGAATAATTACCTGATAGCAGGAGATAGGGCTTCATTTTATCACAGAAATACTCTTAATTAGGCTTGCTACACCAGTGTAAGTCTCATCTGAATTGCCCACGTATTATTGATAAACTTTATTGGATTACTTTACATATCATGTATTCATCTTGGTCTGATCAAGTTTCAGTTGTGCATTGCAATTTGCTGACTATGGTTGGTTGGCTGGTGCATTGAAGTTCATCAGCCCCCAGTTCTAATTCAGGACGTCACTGAGGTATGAAAAGATTAGGTTATTCTGCAGCCCAGAGGTTGATCCTTTATTAGCTTCTTCAGTATTTGATAATTATAATGAAGATCACAAAACTGCAAGATCTAATTAAGTTTGGAACTTTCCAAAATTGACTTTCTGTAGAAAATTTTATGCTGAATGAATGTGACAATCCAGAAAATTAAAGAAATCGCCTCTTGCATGACTCTATTTCATTTTCCTCTTCATACATAGAAGCATAGAATCCTGGGGCTACAAACAGGGTTGAACAACTTCCTAAATTAAGAACAATTTTGCACATGGCCAAGATTTTAATGTCTATTCCCATCCAAGAAAAGTTTGTACATAGTAATGCTTCTTGTGGGTATAAGGCAGTTTAATTTTCTGAGTATTTTTACCTGTGTTATCTTGCTTTAACCTCACACCATCTGAGTTAGGGAGGAGAGATGTCTTGATGCTGCCTCATAGAGCTGTGTGACCGCACACGGAGCTAGTAGATTGTGGGTTCAATTAATATCAATAGTAAGATAACTTTTTGGAGCCACCGTTTCTTCTCCTGAAAAGGGGGGATTATAATACTTCACAGGGTTCTTGTGAGGATTGGAAATGGTCTCAACTGAGTGTGACCTTTCTAATATGTGGTTGTGATCCCCTTATCTGCTGGGCCTGATTGTCTTTGAGCAAGAATCTTGTCTTAGGCAGACAGTGTTCCTGTTTCCAGGCAAATGTGCCTCATCCCTTCTGGACTATGGGAATGAAGTCATGTGAGCATCTCAGCAACAATATTTGCTTTTAAGATTAAGCGTTGCAGCAACCAATTTAACTGTATTTTCTCTCATGAATACAAATACAACGAAGAGAGCTAACTCATAATCACCAGTTTCCATGTAAATTTTGTCCAGGAAATTGACATAGGAGTTCATTTTGCTCCCTTTTTTTTTCATAGGAGGATAAACTGTCTCAGATGATGCACTGTATTTCTGATAGGTCCACTTTAAGCATGTGTGTGGTACTCTCTGCTCTCCAGCAGGCTTCATCCGAACAGTTTTCTAGGTTGTATTCTCACAGCTGTCTCATTTTCCTCTTTTTTTCCTGATTTGATCACATCCCAGATGCAGGCTGGTCTGCTCTAAGAGGCCTGAATTATTGCCAATGCAGTGTGATTTGAGAGCCTAGAAGGACCGCCGTAACATAGGGGCCACCCATGTGTTCAACGCTCACCCCCAGCCTTTCATCACAAGTACAAGCCAACTCAACAGTGATTGAGGCCTTTGTAATCAAAAACTTGTCATCACTCAGGTGTTTTATCCTGGATGATTTGTCAGATTCTCTGAGTGGGGCAGAAAGATGAGGAAAATCCCAGTAAGTTGCAGGGCAGGTGGATTTTCACTGTGCAGAGTAGCAGAAAAAAAAAGAGGGTCTTGAGTACACCAAAGGAAAGAACCCTAGTCAGATGCTGGGGAGCCTGGATACTGGTGGGTGGAGAATCCTGGTGTTCAAAGGGAAGGTGAGACAGCACCAAATATTGAAGACTTTCATTATGGTTTCCTCGGGGCGTTCCTGCCATCAAGCCTTTCTTGACGCACTTCCTACCTGGCAGGCAGCTGGTGTCCTTTCAGCTCACCTTCTCACTCCATGTGCTGGCTCTTCTCTGGCTTAGGTCATTGCCAATGCTTATTTTGGACTCTTGGCAAGAATAGCCATAGGCTCACCATGCATCTCTTCTCCTGGTCTTCTTGCTTCCCAGTGTCCCAAAGCGTGTATTTTATTGTTATTCTGAGAGAACTGGGGAGGAGAGAAATTCAATGATTCCCTTTAGCCTCCACGCTTTCCTTTCTGCTCTGTTTTCCTTTCTCCTTGGGAATCCTCACTAGCACAGAACCTCATTTCACAGCTCCACATATTGGATAAATATATCCTAATGTGCTGGTCAACTAGATAACACATAGCACTAACTGCATAGCAGACACTTTACATGCATTTGTTAGCTCAATACTTATTGGTGGATACTCTTATTTTCCTCCTGTTGCAAATGAGGAAACTGACTTGCTCAAGTCTTGTGGCTAGTAAGTGATCAGGCTGGGATTTCAACCCAGGCATTATGAAGGTTAGGCAGAATGGTGTTTTCCATATTTTAGATATATTGTGATACTAAGACTCTAATGGCTTCTCTGATGATAAATAAACTTTTTCAGAGCAGATGTAGAAACTCTCTTATCTTCAGTTTTCTTCCTCTATGTTAAATATAATGGATGTGTTGAAGTGTTAAGTCTGATGTAAAACCCTAAAAGTGTCACTTGAAAGAGAAATAAATAGACAAAAGTATATGCTGTATTTTCAGATGGATTAGGGCACAGAACGTCTGAATGAGTTTCCTCATAATTGGTTAAAATTTTAAAAATTGAGACCCAGGTAAATGTATAGTCACCCATATTTTAAAGATTCCTTGGTAACCTGCCAAAGTTCACGAGCTGTTGACCAAGGAATCCAAACTCTATCAAGCAGTGGGTTATTGTTTTAGAAATAACTGGCCAGCCTGCTACCAACATTCTATGAACTGAAGGGCTCTAGGGAAACAACTCTTATAAAACCAATTACCTTAAAGTAAAGTATTCCTGGGGTCAGAGATTAGTGCCAGAAAATTCTACTTTTTGTAGTTTTCATTACTTAAGAGCCTTTATTAAAAAGCAAAAATATATTAGGAATAGTTAGAACTCTTATCAGCTAATTTTTAATAGTTCATTGGCAGAAAATAGGGAAAACATAAAGCAGAATAAGGTTAGAGGATATACCAATTAAAAACATAGGGGAAAATAAACAAAGGAATGGCAAGAGTGCTCACTTCCCAATCTTTCTCCAGATGTCTCTGGCAAAGCTTAGTCCATCTTCCCCGCCAGAAGGTAGAGTCCATGAGGAGGAGGCTTTGCTCTGTTCATTGCTGTCTCTCCAGAGTCAAAGCAATTTAGGCACATAACAGGTACTCAATCAATATTTGTTGAGTCAATGGCTAAGTGAACATCAACAGATTAAAGGTTAATATATAACTGCTGAATGAAAGTTTCCATTGGCATGATTCTGAATACTTAAGGAAGATACCCTTTCATGATCAAGACAGTTACAACCCTGGGTATTAATTTTATTATCTTTAGTGACTAGCATCTAAACCACAGGATTTTAAGCTCAGTAAAAGGAGGGATATGTTTGTTTCCTTTTTTTTTAAACCGCTATTGAATAAATGAATTGTCAGGCAAAAACAGGAGAAAACAACAGTGAATTAGATAGTAAATAGGAAATACTGCATTATTGTTATAAGAGTCAGATCAGCAATTTTATTTGGTGCATGGGAAGAAAAGAATAGGGCATGTAGAAAGAAAAGTGCATTCTTTGAATCTGTTTTAAAACTTTATTCCTCTTGTGCTTTGAGTTTACTTCTGTATAATTGGCTCCCAATAAATGTTTATTGACTGATTTACTGATTCCTCTCTCACTCCAAAACCAGCAATCCTAACTCAAATATGGCCCCAATTTAAAATGGATTAAAAATAAACATTTATTTAATTTTCACTGTGCTCATGTCCTTGTGACTCATTTCTGCTTATTGTTAGAACCAATATGTAAATTACCAGGACTCCAAAACTCACCTCCTCTTCTCTCATACTCCCTCACTGCCCCATTCATCTATTCCTCCATATTCAGTCTTTTATCTATAGAACTAATGTCTGTTGGGTGCCCATCAAGACAGGGTCTGGCATATGATGGGCACTCAACGAACAATTCACTTATTCTGATTTGGAAAAGTACCCTCTTGACAGTGTGGAAGATGAGTTGGAAGAATGTAAGGCAGAAACCTTGAGTGTAATTGTCTTGAAAAACTTTAAATCATATCACATCAGAATAAAACTCTTGACTCCACAACCCTCCCAAAACTTGTTGGTCTGTTTATGACTTCTGAATGTGCTATACTGTACTCATAGACTGTATACATTATAAAACATACACAAAAATAGAAATTAAAAAATAATGCCATAAAGTTAAAAAATTTTTTTCTGTCATGTTATTTTCTACTGTAATTAACTATGATCTTAAGGTATAATATACACTTGGAACGATATGTATATAAATCCTTATTTCAGTTCTTATAATTTTGAAACTTTCTGAATTTTTGTCAGATACGATTAGATATTAATTGTTGGTACCTCATAATGCAGCTGACAAAGAGTTTATTCTGGAAATAGAGAATGGTTTGTGCTTCCATTTGCTTGAGTTTGCTTCTGTTTGCATCTTTAGGATAATCTTAATTTTAAGATTTGTTATTTTGTTTTTGCAGTAATCTTTTTAAGCCTTATGTCACATGGTAAGAGCTGATTTTGTTAAATGAGACAATATGGTATAGAAACCCACTTGCTAAGTACTGTGATGCTTGGGATAAATTGAAAGTAAATAAAAGTGTCGGTAAAACACCATCAATCCCTCTGTGTTATAGAACTCTCACTTTTTTTAAAAAAATAAATTTATTTATTTTATTTATTTATTTTTGGCTGTGTTGGATCTTCGTTGCTGTGCGCGGGCTTTCTCTAGTTGCGACGAGCTGGGGCTGCTCCTTGTTGCAGTGTGTGGGCTTCTCACTGCGGTGGCTTCTCTTGTTGCGGAGCACAGGCTCTAGGCGCACAGGCTTCAGTAGTTGTGGCACGTGGGCTCAGTAGTTGTGGCTCAAGGGCTTTAGAGTGCAGTCTCAGTAGCTGTGGCACACGGGCTTAGTTGCTCTGTGGCATGTGAGATCTTCCTGGACCAGGGTTCAAACCTGTGTCTCCTGGATTGTCAGGCTGCATTCCACTGCACCACCAAGGAAGTCCCAGAACTCTCACTCCTTCTGAGAGATTCCTTTGCCGATCTGACGTGGTATTTGAACATCTGATGTGAGACCAAGAAAGGGTACCAAATACATTTGTATATTACATAAAAGTAAAGCTCAATTTTTCTCTTTTAGGTAAAAATATAGAACAATCTAGTACTTTTCTTCCTCCAGGGGAAGAAAACATCCCAGTGAATTATCATGGGAGCCCCTAGGGTTCACATGCCTACTTTTGAGGTCCTTGCCCTAGAGGATGCCAGAAAGAAGCAGTGGAAGGGGAGATGTGAAGAAAAATATAAGAGGTAGAAACAAGGGAATGTGGTGCTAAAGCCTGATTCTTTTAATGATTCTTGTTCAATTAATGATTTATTTTTTCAGTTTCTTCTACTACAACTCTTATTTTCATGCACATCTTACAACTGAAGCACTGCAAGGTGTAATTGTAATTTCAGGCTATTTTAATTTTCTTGTTTGTAATAAGAATACTTTCTAAATGTTATATCATGACATGCATTGTGAGGTGTAAATGATGAATATCTAATCATAGCTGACAAAAATTCAGAAATACAACTTTTGTAATATTATTATTATTATTATTATTATTATTATTTTTTGCGGTACGCAGGCCTCTCACTGTTGTGGCCTCTCCCGTTGCGGAGCACGGGCTCCGGACGCGCAGGCCCAGCAGCCACCGCTCACGGGCCCAGCCGCTCCGCGGCATGTGGGATCTTACCGGACCAGGGCACGAACCTGTGTCCCCTGCATCAGCAGGCGGACTCTCAACCACTGCACCACCAGGGAAGCCCTGTAAAACTATTGTAAATTAGAAGTATAAAGAACCTAATTAAACACAGAAAAAACATTTTTTAAATGTTTTGTATTTATTTTTCAAAGATCTAGAAAATTATGTAACTTCTGAACCTACACTTTTGTATATTACATATTAAAAATACTTGGCAGTTTATGCAGAATAGCCTGAGAGAACCTAAATCCTGTCTAAAATTTTAAAACTACAATATATTCCTGATAACTTCAATTTATCTTATATATAAGCATATTATATTACATATACCACATTATACATTATGTACAATATGTGTAACATATATTGTTATATTGTTTGTGAATTATATATCCTTTTTTAAATTTCATTTTTCTTTATCTTGATGTTTATTTTTGTCCTTTCTTCAATCACAAACATCTCAGCCAGAACCAGAGAGGCAACTCAGCAATTCAAGTCTATCTTACTCAGCAGCTACAATAGCAATAGTGGAAATTAATGTTTATGTGTGACTTTTAGTTTACAAAATGTTTTCACGTGTATCTATTTATCTGATTCTTCCAAAATTCTGAGGTAGATATTAATATTATTAGTAGTACTAATTTTATACCCCATTTTATAGACAAAAAAATTAATGGCAATGTGACTTGCCCAAGGGCTTCAAGTCCACCAAGTGTAAGAGCTAGGACTTGAAACCACATGACTGTATTTTTTTTTTCATAAATAATACTCTATGTTCTCTTTGTGTATCAATAACATTGTGCAATGAATTTTTTCCTTAATCGGCAGTTCTAGCAGGAAGTATGGGGAAAAGAGGTTAGACTCTTCAAAACACTTTTTCTAAACATGAAACATACAAAATTAAAAAAATAACTACAGAAAATAATATAATAGACACCTATATATCAACCATCAATTTAAATAGCTGTTAATATTTTGCAAAATTTATTTCACATCTCTATGTTTAAATATATAAATTAATACTTATAATGTTTATATCTAAGGCTCTCTGTCTCATTCCATTTCCCTCCCTATCCGAGAGTTATCCAGCAGTTGTAATATATTATTCCCATATGTTTTTATACCTTTTCATGCCTTTTATATAAACACCATTATTCTGGTATTTTAAAAACATATGTGTGTATTTCTCTGTACGTTTGTGACATTATGCCATATATTTTAATTGGCAACTTGCTTTTTTCAATTCCATGACATGATGTGAGGATTTAATTCATTCATTTACACTCCTGTTCAGTATTCCTTTGCATGAATAAGCTACATCGCATTGCCTAATTGAGGGCAACTTGGGTGTTTATGCTTTTTTTCTGTCACAAACATTGCTACAGTAAGTGTTTTCATACATTTAACAGACTTTTAAAGTAGGTATCTAAGAAGAGTAATTGCTGGATCTTAAAGTAGGTGTATCATCAACTTTACCAGGCAATTCCAAATTGTTCACCAAAATGGTGATACCAGTTTATACTCTCACCAGAATTTCCATATTCCAATGTCCTTATTTTGCTGGTTCTAACAGGCTATACATTTTTGCCAGCTTAATGAATATGGAATATTGTTTCATTGTTTAATTTGTACATTCTTGATTATTAGTGAAGCTGAGAATTTTAAAATATTTTATCAGCAAGTCATGTTTATTTTCTTGTGTTTCCTTTTATAGCTTTGCCCATATTTTCTATTGAATTACATGTCTTTTTCTTATTGATTCATAGAAACTTTTATATATACTGTTTTATAATCTGTTTTTAGATGCAAATATTATAAATATTTTTTAATTTGTGACTGTTCTTTTTATTTATTTTGTCTTACAACTAGTTTTAATTTAAAAGTAATATTTATCAATCTTTTCTTCTATGAACACTACTTTTCATAGTTTGTTTAGAAAATCTTTCCTCTCTCTCTCTAAATTCTTGCACAGGAATCTTTAAATCTTATTATCTCATTTGAAATGCCCTTTACTTTCTTCACGATGATGAGATCCCACTTAACACCAGGATTTAAAATTTAAAAGCAAATGATAGGAAAGAAGCCATTTGGAACAGGCCACCTACTGTATGATTCTAACCACAGGACATTCTGGAAAAGGCAAAACTATGGAGATATTAAAAACATCATTGGTTACCAGGGGCTTAACAAAGGAGAAGGAGAGATACATAAATGGATCACAGAGGATTTTTAGGGCAGTGAAACTATTCTGCATGATATGGTAATGGTAGATTCATGACAATATACATTTGTCAAAACTCATAGAATATATAAACACAAAGAATGAATCCTAATGTAAACTATGATTGTTGGTTAATTAAATATATATTAATATTGGCTCATCAATTATAACAAATGCACCACACTAACGCAAGATGTTAATAATAGGAGAAAAGAAACTGGTGGGGAGGGAGAGGGGAATCAGGGGGTATATGGGAACTCTCTGTACTTTCTGCTCATTTTTTCTGTAAACCTGAAACTGCTCTAAAAAATAGAGATTCTATTAAAACAAAAAAATTCTGTTAACTTAAAAGAATGCATTCTCTGGCAAGGAATACTTTTTTTCACATATGAAAGTGATTGGAATCCTTAAGGAAGTATTAGAAAAGAACTGTTTTTGCAGTTCAGAGATAAATTATCTGCTGACAAGGGTGCCTAGCCCGGTATTGGTTTATGCCTGTTGTCCTGGTATAATTATTAACAGCATCCTCTATCACTCTCAAAACATATTGCTTTTAGATAATAAATCACCTGACCATTCTGCTGATAGCTCTACAGGCTTGACTATTAAATATGGGATATACAGGTTTCTTTTTGACTAAAGCAGGCTGGAGGGTGGTTTATAGATGTTTTCCCAGGTTTCCTGATTCTTGGTAAAAGCAGCAGCTTGGTTTTCAGCATCATCATTACCTCCGGCTCTGGGCTCAGAAATGACAGCTGTAATTAATAACTGGGGAAAGAAATTCATAGTTTATGCTAGGAGACAAGTGTGGTGTCAGTAGAGGAGTGCTAGAAAGCAACAGATCTTATTCACTGGGAGAAGAAATGGAAATATTTCCTCTTGATATAAAACATGAAGATAAGTGTGCCATTTCTTGATTCTTCTGCTCTGCTCTTTACCTTGGTCCGCTAGCCCATGTAAGGAATAAGTGTACGTGAACTCTAGTATCAATTCTGCTGTGTGGTCTGAGATAAGCCACTTCATCTTTTGGGGCCTCATTTTCCTCATCTGAAAAAGGAATTACCTGAGTCAGATAATCTTCTTTTTCTTTTAGTCCTAAAATTATATGATTATGTGTTCTACGATTTTTAGATATGCCACTAGGAACTAAGAGAAGTGGGAGATAAGGTTGGGGAAATAAATGAGGCAAAAAAGTGGGAAGTTCTGAGAAGTTCAGACTTGAGACTTACCCTTCCAACTGTGAGAGAGAAGCTGACATCAAACAAACATTCTCACTGAGAATAATGAGAAAATCAGATAAAATATAATAAACAACAGTTTGAAGGCATTAGAGAGAGGCAGCCAGGATTTGAGAGGCTGTGATTGCAGAGACAAGGGAACCAGTATCATATACTTTGCTTATCCCTCCTGGAAACCAGCTGATTCTTGGTGCTAGGTGTGCGGTTAAGAATCTGGGGAGAGTTCTTACCAAGCGACACGAGGAGCCGGCAAAGCTTTGGCAACCACGTGGGGCTGGCGAGATAAACTTGGATTTCAGAGCTGTTAAAGCATCCAGGACTTGAGGATCCAAGTTCCTGGAGAGAACAAGGAAGTAGGCCTGACCTTAGTGTTTTTCCCTGTTAGGAACATGCTAAAATTTTAAGCTGCTCAGGGTTAGAACTTAAGAAGCTAAGCAAAAAAGTGCTGAAAAACAATGTGGAGTTGTTGGCAGACTCATGGTCTCAAGGAGAGGAAAAAAACAAGATATGTCCAAGAGGAGGGACCCAGTAAATATCCCAGGCTCCTGGTCAGGATCCCTAGAGGGCTGTGCTCTAGGACGGTGGGAGCAGATATACCAGAGGTAGATGGAGGCTTATTAAGGCCAAAATCCACTCTCTAGTCAGCTCAGTCTTGGATTAGACAAAGGCATTCCCTTTCTACTCTAAGTGGGGAAGATGACAAACAATATTATCTTAGCACTGTACACATTTCATACCCAATGTATAATATTTAGTTAAAACGATGCATGCACACATACATAAAAACAGGTCTAGATCAATAAGGAATAATGGCCTTTTCAGTTTGTAGTGTTAGGATAGTTGTTTAGACATGAAAAAAGAAAGAAATTGGACTCCAGCCTTATCCATATGAAAAAATAAATTTCAAAGGGATTAAAGAACTATATATAAAGTGACAAAATTAATAAATTTAAAAAGAAAATAGAAGAAAATAATTTTAGTATCTTAGGTAAAGAAAGTTCTTTAAAAAGAACCTAAAGGGAAACAAAAAAGGATAAATCTGACTCAAGTAAAACTAGGGATGTCTGTTTATCAAAAGATACCTTAAAGAAAGTGTTAGCAAAATTCTAAAGCAATCAGAACTCTTACACATTGTGGGTGGGAATATAAATCAGTATCGCTATGTTGGAAAACAGTTTGAATTACCTTGTAAATAATCTCAGCTACTCCACTTTCTTGATACGCCTTAGAAAAAATAATGCATGTGAGCATCAGTTTTAGTATAAGAGTGTTTGTAGCAGCACATTTTGTAAACGTAAAGCAAACGGACAAACATTGAAAATAACCCAAATATCACTCAGGAATAGAATGAATGAATTCTTTGTGGATGCATTCCACTGAATGCTAGAAACTTGCATAAAGGAATAAACTGCATCTATTGCAAAAACACGGAAAACTCTCAGGAACATAATATTGAGGAAAACAAAGTAAGTCATAGCAGGATACATAGGATATGTTTCTATTTGTATGAAATGCAAAGTTTGACATGATTTCTCAGAAATTATTGAGCTAGAAAAAATAGTGGCACAATCAATGAATAAACATAGACTTGGATCTTTGAAAACAAACCAACCAGCCATAAACTAGACAAAGCCATCTAATGTAATCAATAAACAGCAGAAGAAACACAAATATATGTGCAATTAAAAATGTTGTTTTCTATTGCTGCTCTAACAAATTACTATGAAACAGTTTAAAACAACACAATTTTATTATCTCACAATTCTGTAGGTCAGAAGTACAGGTGGGCTCAGCTGGTCATATGGTCCCTCTGCTCTAGGACTCACAAAGATGAAATCAAGGTGTCAAACAACCTGGGCTCTCAAGCAGGGATGCTGGGGAATCATCTGCTTCCAAGCTCATTTAAGTGTCGGCAGAATTCAGTTGCTTGTGGTGGTAGGGTTAAGGTCACTCCTTCCTTGCTTGCTGTCAGTGGGGACCTCTCTCAGGCTTAAGGTTCTCCTAAAAGTGTCCTGCATTCCTTGTGAACTAGCCCCTCCATCTTCAAACCAGCAATGGCGTGTCAAATCCTTCTCATACTCCTAATCTGTCTCATGCTCCTTCTGCCACTTTCCTTCTGCCATACTTTCTGGCTCCAGTCAGAGAAAGTCCTCTGCTTTCAAAGGCCTTGTACTTTGGTTGTGTCTACCAGGATAATCCAGGAAAATCTCTCCTTTTCAAGGTCTGCAGCATTCATCTCAACTGCAAAGTACCTATGCCATATAACATAACATTCACAAATTCTGGGCATTAGGACATGGGTATTTCGGGGGCGGGGGAGGTGCACAAGAAGAAAGGTTTAATCTGCCTACTACAATAAAATGAGGAAGGGGAAATAATCACTGATGTAGAAAAACATTAAAAAAATTACAAAGCAGTAATCTATGCAGGTAAGGGTGAAAACCTACTGAAACAGATGATTTTGTAGGAAAATATAATTTACTAAATTTTACATGAGAAGAGACAGAAAAAGAATCTATCCATGGAAAAGAACGAAGAATGTCAAATTTCCCACAAAAGCACACAAGTCTACATGGTTTCACAGTTGATTTTTTCAAACCATGAAGAAATAGACAGTTTCAATGTTACCTACATGATCCCAGAAAACTGAGAGACTACTAATGGTGTGCCAGTCGTATTTATTGCTATCCAGCCTCTTATCTGACCATCTGTGTTCTCTGCATTTCAAGGGTCTGGAAGAGGGCTTTGCTAGTAGTGTTCTGTTAGTTCTGCCAGCTGGAGGCACTAATGCAAGATTAGGAAGGGAGAGGAGTGGAGAAGCCAAGTCCTGCTGCTGGCTACAGTTGTGGGTCCAAAGCTGGTACAGGAAGGCTTATGAGGGGCAGTGATGGGGGGTCCAGAGGCAGTGGTGGTCACAGCAAATTCGTGGGTACTTCTCCTTCAGGGGCTGCAGCTGCTTGGTGTAGGTCCTGATCTCAGGATGAAATGGACTTCTCTCTTGCTCTTCCAGCCCTTCCAAACATTTTGAGACCCTATACCCTATTTTAACTCCCTCTCTGATTGAAATACCCTGAGTGGTTTCTGTGCTTTTTATTGCAACCTGACAGATAAAGAAGGTAAGCTTTCAAGTTATTTTTATAAAGCCACTCAAATTGATCACATAATTTGACAAACACAGCATAAAAAGAAAATGACAAACTAGTTTGATGACTGAATGTCAATGCAAAACTTCTGAATAAAATGTTAAATAAAATATTAGAGTAGAAACATAATTTAATGGATAATTTTATAAATGATAAGTCATGACTAACTGGGGCTCATCTCAAAATCATCATATTAATATGTCAAAAGAGGAAAAGGGAATGAAATAAACAGGTATAAATTTTCCAAAAAGGGAGACAAATTTGTTTCTTATGGTAATGTACTAATATAGTCCCAAATAATCAGCTGAGAGCTATTGGAAACAATATGAATATTTAATGAAGTGGTTACAAATTAATGTATGAAATAATTAGCTTTTTTTTTTTTTTTTTTTGCGGTACGCGGGCCTCTCACTGTTGTGGCTTCTCCCGTTGTGGAGCACAGGCTCCGGACGCGCAGGCTCAGTGGCCATGGCCCATGGGCCCAGCCGCTCCGTGGCATGTGGGATCTTCCGGACTGGGTCACAAACCTGCGTCCCCTGCATCGGCAGGCGGACTCTCAACCACTGCGCCACCAGGGAAGCCCTAGCTTTTCTTTTAAAAACAATAACTGAAATGAAAGAAAGTATCCTAGTCACCAAATCAAGGAGAAAAATAGAACTGGAAAAATGCTTTGAAAATGTGCAGCTGCATGACCACTGATGAAAGGCACAAAAAAAGCCCAAGATATGAAAAGATGTATTTTGTTCTTTGGTTAGAAAGCTCAACGTTGCAAAGATATTAATTCTTTGTAAATGAATCTGCTAAAACCACATATTCCCATGAAAATATCAAAATGGTTTATTTTTCATTTTTTTGAATCTGACAAAATAATACTAAAATATAAGTTTGGGAGAATACTGATAGAAAAAAGAAAAATGATGTGGGCAGTCTAACTGTATCCAAAAACAAAATGTACCATGAATGTTACAGTAATTAAAACAGTATGGCACTGATACAGGAACAGACCTGCTGACAATGAAGCAAAGGAGGAAGTCCAAAATAGACTCAAGTACCTATGGGAATTTGGTACATGCTGTAGTTGGCATTTCAAATCTTCGGGAATAATAAACATTTGAAGTCACACGAGTGAATTAGTTTTTATTATTGGAGTAAAGAAAGCTTTTCTAAGAATAAACCCAGAAGCCATAAAAAAATAATTGATCTATTTTGAACATATATATTAAAATTTTTCTATTAGGCAAGAGATATGGATGGATAGATGGATGGATGGATGGACGTATAGGTAGATAGGTAGATAGAGAGAGTCAAAAGACAAATTTTTTCACTGAGCAAGAAATATTTGTAAAATGTATATCCAGCAGAAAGATTGAATCCCTAAATATGCAGAAAAGCACATAAAAGTCTATATAAAAAAGATTAACAAACAATCCAATAGAAAAATGGTTAAAGGATACGAACAAATAGTATGGCTAATAACCTTAGTAATATTTCCAACATTCTTTAAAATTAATGAAATGCAATTTAAAATAATGAAATGCACTCTCTCATTAATCACATTAAGAAAAATTGAAATCTATAATCTCAATGTTGGCAAAATAGAACAGAGTGACTGATACACTTTCTGTACGTATAAAATGGTACAATCTTTTTGGAGGTAAATAAGCAATTTCCATGCAAGTTTTTAAATTCATATGTCCCATAAAGAAAGACTGGGGATTTTCTCTACAGATTTAATTCATATATTTAACACATATGTATAGGACACTTACTATGTGCCATTCTCTGTGTTAAATACCAGGGATACAGTAGTGCCCAAGACAGTCTTTGCCTTTAAGGTACCAGCAATCTAAAATGTGGCATTGCTTATAGTGATTTGAAACAAAACAAAACAAAATGATGTTGGGAGAATCTCTGTGTGTTGGTAATCCACACAACATGATACCATGAAATTATTCAAGAGAATGAGATAAGTATAAATGCACTTTGCAGGAAAAGTTCATCAACTATTGTGAAGCAGAAAATCAAGTCACAGAAAGTATGCATGGCAGGTTGTTTTCCCCAAAACTTATAAAGCACACACACACTCATACCAATAAGACAACAAAACATCTGGGAGAATACACACCTCATTCAAGAGGTCACCTCTGGGCAGATGCATGGGAAATGATGGTGATGTCAGACTGTTCCCCTTAATTTCATAGAATTCCAAATGTTTTTTTTCCCATCATCATAGGTTAATTTTTAATAATTAAAAAAATCCATCTCAGATCCTTTTATAAAGAGTTCTCTCAAAGGGTCTTCAGTATTTATTCCCACAGTACATTGAGATCTGTTGGCGAAATCCAGATTCCCAGGTCCCCCCATGGGGAGCGGATTCCTGCCTAATTAAGCAACCCAGCCAGCGGAGAAGGTACCGGCACCACCATTTGCAACACCAGGACTCACACTGAGAGTTGCTCACACTCCTTAATTGTGTGGCAGTCTGTCTCAGCTAGAATTGATTTCATTCTCAAAGTTCAATACCTTCCAACCTTGCTGACTAAGTCTACCCTCACCTTTGTAGAGTTTTCATTCTGGAAATCTTCACTCCCTTGTTTAGTGTTTGAAGATTCAAGGGGAGAGCTGTCATTACTTTTGTAACCCAAAAGTAATCATAAGGTGGTTATTTTAATACTCTCCCCTTTAGATTTAGTGCCTGAACCAAACAGGATAAAAACTGCGGCCTTGACACTTCATTTTGCAAACAAACCTTTTCAGGCATCAATTATGGTCCCAAGGCAGCAGTACTGTGGGCATCTTAAAACTTCTTTCTTACACAGAAGAGGTTCACAGTTCTGTAAAAGTTTTGTCATGGCATTTAAGTAGTCTGATTTTCTACAATGCAATCATACCTACAAATATGATGGATTATATCTTAGTCACAGTGATTGTTTTCAGTGGGGGGAAAAGCCTCCATGGACGAATTGATACTAGGCTCCATGCTGGGTCTTATGCATTAATCATGAAGTATCATGCTTATGCAAATGTGTAGAAGCCCAATTAGGCAGAGAGCACAGAGCGCTGGGAATAATGTTATGGGCTATTGGGTGTTTGAAATACACTCCTTGGCCAAATTTTCAAAAGCAAAGCAGATTTGAGATGCCTTTTTTACTTTTGAAAACAGGTGTACAATTGTCTTCTTGGTGCTTATTTCATGCCTTCAACCTTAAAATAAAGCTTTCTCCCATTTGGCATGATTTTCCCTCATTGCTCAACAGGAGCAGTGGAAATTCTGAATTACTGACAAGAAAATAAAATGTTCATTCAAAATCTAGACGTGCTGAGAATATTGAGGATACATCAATATTTGGGGGTTTTGCCACACATTTTGAATGTTTCATAGATTCAGTTTTCCTCTGGTAATCTCTGCCATTTCTTATATTTTGTATGATTAATCAAAATATTCAGGTTTCTGTTTTGCAAATCCTCTGCACACAATGCAAATGTTGTGAAGAGAAAATACAAAATGCTGGAAGACAAGCTCTCACTTTTATGTATTACTTCCCACTCTCTGACTTTATTTTGCTATCTTGAAACTGCTGATGTCTTATCCCTGGCTCTTATTTTCATTCCCTTGTTGGAACTCCTCCAGGATTTGGAGAGGATGTAGTGATGGATGGACAAAAGCATAAGAGTTTAGAGAAGTTTGCTGTCCCCCATTTAAATATCTCTAACTAAGGTGATCATTTTGAATGTGGTTATGTCTACACTGGTACTTATTCAGATTAGACAGATAAAGTGGCAAATCAAGTGTTGCTATATAAGAAAAGTTCATAGGTTAGGAAAAAAGACTGTAACATTTTTTTTGCAGTCATGTGTATGTAATCCTTACCTATAACTATCTAGTTTAACAAAAGCTTCAGACACATATTTGAGTTTTTTTTTTTTTTTTACTTAACTGGAAACCAGCTTAGTTCTTAAAACCCCAGTTCCTTCAAAAACATCTAGGCAACGGCTGATTGACAGGTCATTTACTATATAACCCTTGCTTGCAATATAGATCTCACTGATGGCTGGGGGTGGGTGGAGGCTGGGCAGGGAGTGGAAAGAGAAGGAGGGGAAAGAATGGAGGGAGATGAGTTGGAAAGAGAAGGGAAGACGAGCAGGTCAAGGGACAGAGAGAGAGAAAGAAGGAGACTTTCTTTATAACATTTTGCAGTGGATGTTAATGT
This sequence comes from Pseudorca crassidens, assembly GCF_039906515.1. NCBI lineage: Eukaryota > Metazoa > Chordata > Mammalia > Artiodactyla > Delphinidae > Pseudorca > Pseudorca crassidens. The sequence continues at coordinate 72,123,202 of NC_090296.1, forward strand.
CTGGAAAACTCTCCTTTGGGAGGAGAAAATACTTCCTGCATGTAAAAATGGTGTTAATCCACTGCTCTGCTTTTAGAATGCCCCTGGCTATGTGAGTAGCACTTCCAATTAGATCTGGTTGAAAAGTTTGTAGAGAAATCTAAAGCCCTCCAAATGCAATTTATTACATTAGACTGTTCAACAAAAGATTGGCTTCTCTTAGCCCAAACCATATTCTGGCCTTGTAAGTTAGTCCAGTCCATCTTTTCTGACATAGCTTCTTAATCCTGGCAACAAAATCATCCTTTTTACTTCTCTGTCTCTGTCTCTCTTTTCTTTCTCTTTCACACACACACACACACACACACACACACACACACACACACACACAACTTTAATAATTAAATTAAAAAATTTTTAAGTAATTACTGCCCCTCACTCTACAAAGACTAGGAAAAGAACTCTCTATGTAATCATTGTTTCAGTGGAGAAACTCATTCTAAATATATTATTGAAAAAACAGGACCAGCAAGTGGACTTTCTAGGCCATGTCCTATACTTCCCATGACTTTTGAGCAGCTAAAGAAAGAGAGCTGTACCCACTGACCCGATATACAACTGGGGCCCTCCCCTCATCTGCAAATTTGGAAAGTCTCCCTCTCCCCACTGGCACTGCCTTCCCTGAAACCGGAACCTACAAACAAAATGATCAAAGAGTGAGACAAAGACCACAGTACATCCTTTTTTTAAAAAAAATTTTTATTTTATTTGTTTTTTTTACACAACAGGTTCTTATTAGTCATCCATTTTATACACATCAGTGTATACATGTCAATCCCAATCTCCCAATTCATCCCACCACCCCACCACCACCCCCCGGCCACTTTCCCCCCTGGTGTCCATATGTTTGTTCTCTACATCTGTGTCTCTATTTCTGCCTTGCAAACTGGTTCATCTGTACCATTTTTCCAGGTTCCACATATATGTGTTAATATACGATATTTGTTTTTCTCTTTCTGACTTACTTCACTCATAGTGCATCCTCCCAGAAAAACATCTGATTTCTATCTTGGGTAGGTTTAAAGAGGTTTAAAACAGGCGTTTTCTGTTTCCATAGCAAAAAAGGAAACAGCAACTGGAGCAATAAGGCGATAAAAAATTATGATGTCAAGTTGAAATTTGTTGAACGGAAATTAATAAAACCTGATGATACTCCAGAGTTTTCTTCTGCACAAGCAAGGTTATAAAAGGGCCTTTTGTGTCAATGTTTTGCTTGTTTGCTTGCTTTTTGTTATTGTTTTGATTTTCATCTTTACTATGCAAGACAAGTATGTCTTCCCAATATGGTCTGGAACAAAGGGGCAGAGTGATGCTTGGAGCAGAGAGACAAGTAAAATCATATCCTTAAGAATATATGCTGTGATCTAGTAAAATGGAACTCAAAATACCATGTTTTCAGACAGAATAGCTCTGCCAGCAGAAGGTGGTGATCATTCCCCACAGAAATGCAGAGAAAGAAGAAAGGGCGGACTTAAATTTCACCAGCCGGTACTACCCATCACTTATATCAAGTAAGATCCCCAACCCTGTTTGTAACTGATCCTGAGAAAAATATCTCCTCCTGGCTCTGCCAGTTAATTGCCAGCAAATTTGCTCCCTGCCTCCCATCACCTGTCCTCTTCCAGTTAGCTGCACTGAGCTGGTCTGCATTTACTGTCTACACTGCTTTCCTCACTCTATTTATCCTTTCCTTCTAATTAGAACAAGTAGCAGCAGTTCTCAAAGTGTGGTCTGGGGACTCTTGGGAGAGCACCAAGACCCTTTCAGGAGGTCCTTGAGGTCAAAACGATGATTTTGTAATGTTATTTGTCTTTTCTACTCTTAATCTCTCACAAGTGTGCAGAAGAGTTTTCCAGAAGCAACACGAAGTGTGATATCATGACAGATTGACAGTAAAAGCAGATTTGAGATTCCAGCTGTCTTTTATTAACAGACATTAAAGAAATTCACAAAAATCTAGAACAACACCCATATTCTCACTAATTTATTTTTCTTTTGGAAAATAAAGTGATGTTTCATTAAAATATGTTGTTTGCATTAGCATATAATGTTATATATAAATAACATTGTTATTTTAATCTATTAATAAATCTATGTTCTTAAATTTTCTGAGTCTTAATTCCTAATATGATAAATGCTGATAGATATAAGCAACATAAAAACAAAGGTCTTTAAGATCCTCCATAATTTTTAAGACTGTTAAGGGCTCTTGAGGCCAAAACATTTGAGAATCCTTGGCCTACAGAACGAGCAGAGCAGACTGACGTAGAAAGTGACACCTTTAGCTTTAGTGCCACAAAGTACTTATATATTAAGTACAGGTGGGCCTTGCTTTACATAAACAAGTGTATTAATATCAGAATGCATAAGGAAGATAAATTATTTGGTGAAATTCAAATTATAAAATGATTTCGATGAGATTCTTTAAAGCGCACCGCACTTTACGAGTGTTTAAGGTATGCCTAGTTCATAAAATCCTAAGTGCATTTTCAACTTCTAAGGACACATATAGTCAGCCTGGTGAACACCCTGGCCCTGAACCTAGGTGGATTTATTGTAACACTCTTTAGATATGAGAAAAATAATAGTAATTTAACTGGGCTTTAAAGACAATGAAACTGAGAAATCTGTATTTGGCCTTTCTTATAAAAAAGTTAAAACCCAGAATAAGAGACAGGGAAAGTGAATATGTATCTGCCTCTAGAAAGCAGAGATTAATATCTTTTTCAGAACCAGTGGATTTTAGCATATTTTTTTTTTAAGTTAGAAATAAGAACAAAGAATCATCCAATAGGAGAAACTAGATTATTCTGCCAAATTTGCAACAGCGTGTTGCTCTTTGAGGCACTACTAAGGAAAAATTAGAGCAGGGAAACTCGATTAAAATTGGTTTGGTGGGAATCAAGGGAGTCAAGGATTGAGAACTAGAAACCCAGAGCTGAGTCTGGGGACCTGCAGAGAGAGCTGTTCAACTTGGAATTAATGAATGGGTTGGGGTTCAGCAAAGACAGGCTGAACTTGAACTACACAAGAGCCAAAGACACTACCTGTCCTAGGAGAAAAATTAAAAACATAGTTAATGAACAAGTTAACAAGTATGTGTTTAGTTAGTAACAAGACCATGTGCTAGCTATGAGTGGGGGGAAGGTACATATATACATGGTGTGTGTGTGTGTGTGTGTGTGTGTGTGTGTATTTGGTATTGGTGCCCAGGTGTCCAGACCCTGCAGCACACGTCCTTGATGGCAGCAAGCTTGCAATATTGATTGGCCCTGAATGTGGTCTATCCTGGGGAGGAGGAGGTCAAGAGGCCCAGAGACACGTGGTTTGGAAACTCTCTCCTTCGCAAGAAGGAGAAATGCACATATACTTCTCTGATTTCTGGAGCACCGTTCCTAACCACAGAGTGACTAACTCACCGCTGAGAATCCTGTTCTTGACAGCAATTCAAAATACCATGTTTTCAGCAAGGGCTACTAATTCTGACATTTTATTTTCAGCCATTTGGATCAGTTGACATTTGACTGGCTCTCGAGTTTACTATCAAAAGATGGCTTTTGCTTCTCCACAGTTATAATATTTGCTGAACTAATTTTTATCAAATTTTTAAAAATGTCATCATCTTTAGCCGAGGAAAGGACAAGGAATATCCTTCTTCAAATGAGAGTTCTTTCTTGCTTGTTTGTTTGTTTATTTTGTTTTTGTTTTTTTTTTGCGGTACGCGGACCTCTCACTGTTGTGGCCTCTCCCGTTGCGGAGCACAGGCTCCGGACGCGCAGGCTCAGTGGCCATGGCTCACGGGCCCAGCCGCTCCGCGGCATGTGGGATCTTCCCGGACCGGGACACGAACCCGTGTCCCCTGCATCGGCAGGCGGACTCTCAACCACTGCGCCAACAGGGAAGCCCGAGAGTTCTTCTGTGTTAGCTGAACATGAAAGTTTAGAATGAAAAGTCTTGGCCATCAGACATGTGGCCATAGCCTCTACTTAAATTTTCAATTTAATTTGTTCTATTTACTATATGCCACATCTATGTGTGGCTAAATTGTAGCTACGTAAAATCAGAGCTAAGTAATTGCACTGAAACGTTTATATGGTTAAATCATGTGATGGAAAAGAAAAAGCATCGGTCTTCCTGCTCACATACTATAGGTTCCAAGGAATTATGAGAAATGATTTTCTAAAATGTAGTATCTAATCTGCCTATAATTCCTAGGTTATCCATGGATCTTAGTCACTTATAACTCATACATACAAGTATACTCAGGTAAACACACATCCTGCTGCATGCTGCTTTAGAAACAGAGGAAAGAATGAGATGTGGAAAAAACATTTAAAAAATAGAATTTAAACTGAGAAGCTTGATCTGACAGACCACTTTAGCAATTGTAAGGAAGCGAGCTGCAAAAACATCCAATCAGAATTAAAGAGGAGGATGGGAATGAGAGAAGCAAGCTTCTGTGGACAAACAAGCTAGGACCGAAAAAGGTTAACAGAAATACACACACACACACAAACACCACACACACACAGAAAATAGGCCCTGCTCCTACCAACCTTACAAAAATTCTGGAAGAAAAGTTCAGGCTTCTTTGGATATTGCAGAACCATAGGAATCTCGTTTCTGGTAAGGAATGCAAACAGCACTGTGTACCTACAGTTAGTGATTGGACATACCTCTCAGAAAATTTCTCCACAAAAAGAAGGCAAGTTCCGTGATTGAAACCCTGCAAAAGATACTTAAAATCACCTTAATTTTCTTTCCAACTCCAGAGCCATGAACAGAAGGGCCCTGAGGGTGGCTTTCCTTTCTTGGGACTGTTGTCCACTTCCCTTTTACTTAAGTAGTTTCATGGGTTCAGAGTCTGTTCCAGATTCGTAGACATGTTCCAAGGTTAGGCTCATAACTATATTAGAAATGAATAATACCCCCAAAACTTTTAGGAAAGTGGTGACGTAAGTAATACAATTATTCAGTTTCAAATGTAAGATTCATATACTGACCAAGCAAAAGGCCTTCCTTCACAGCCTGGATGGTGATTACTGTTGTCTGGACACTAGCTTTCTATAGGGTCCCAGATAGGAAATGGCTCCAGATCTTCTTCTAAATCAAAGATCTTAAAATGTTTTGTGTCATGACTCTCTTGGGCCATCTGGGGAAGCCTATGGACTCCTTCTCAGAATAACATTTTGACAAAGGCAATCAATTATGTTGAATAGGAATCCCCAGCTTCAGAATATATCCATATTCTATCCATACGATGATGTATTCTGAAGCTGGGGCCAAAAAAATCTCCTGATAGACTGGATCTGGCCTGAGAGAGGGAAGCCTGAAAAATGACTCCAAACTTTTTGGGCAGGACAAATGGGAGGATGGAGTCTCCATGAACTTAGCCTATCTTTACTGGACACTTGGAGAGATACAGGGGAAGCAACAGTGGTCTATTGTCTTTGAGAATTTTTTTCTTATTATTAGGCATCCACTAAGTCTGTGTTGTTTACCTGGCTTTCTTTTTTTTTTCCTGCAGATGGAATTTATAATGAGCCTTGATGAGAAAGGAAACTAGTAAATATTGCCATTTAAAAGCTCATTCTTCAATGCAATGTGATTTATTTGTTCTACCTATGCTTTTCCTTTATTGGCCATTAATTGAGTTATTAGATATCTTTCATGCTGTAACAATGTTAGTCCCTTACATGGTTGCCACTCATGGTTAGATATTCTCTGTGAGGGTCTGCTCGTGGCCAGCCCTGGCTTGAGGCTTGATAAACTGTAAATAATTCAAAGAAGCCAATGGAGAAAGCATCACAAGCACTCACCGTGAGCTCAGCAAATTCAGGGTAACACTGACAGTGATAGTAAACCTTTATTCAGAACACATTGTATTTGGTTTTTATTTCTGAGTATATCTGATCATTGTTTCTTGTGTTATTCTTTGGAGTAGTTAATGAAATGTCCAAGGTCAACTTTCATCAAGGAACAAGGAACTGAGAAGTGTCACCTGACAGCTCCTCCCATTCACAGCCAGGTAGAACAAAGGCCAGTTAATGAGTGGCCCTGCTCAGCACACAGTAATAGGACATGGGGTCAAGCATGGGATGGGGGCTTCCATTCCAGAATCTAATTGTCTTAGCTGGTTGGGCTAGAGGAAATGGGAAGCTCACTGTGTTTGACTTAAACTGTTCCTTGCTTTACCTTTGAAACTGCTGGGCTTATGGTCCAAATTGTTTCAGAAAACCCTGTTCTCTGTAACTACTTAGGGCTGTCAATAAGGAGAGAAAGGACTAGGGAGATAAGAGATGAAGTTTAAACTAAAAGGAGAGTGATGCCAATTTACACCGTGCTGGGATTTTTTGAATACGTGTTTGCTTTCCTTCAGTTTGGGGACTTGGGTTTCTAGTTTTGAAGTAGGTATATTCTTACAGCGTTGCTCTAACTTTTCTGACAACAAGTGTAAATGTCTTCTAAACTAACATGTGCCGGAGAAGGTAAAGTCATAAAAAGTATGCGTGTTTGGCAAAGAGTATTACGGACTTAAAAGTGGGAGACAAGAGAAAGTTATGGGGGTAGAGAAAAGGGATGAGGAGAAGATAGAGGAAAAGAAAGAAAGGGGGAAAAATCTGTTCCTTTTCTTTTATCTGTGCAACTCTAAAACCACTGGAACCAAAATGAAGAAAACCACAGAGGACAATGAATTCCCTCTTCACCGTGTACAATGTGTAATTCTCTCTTTTAGTTAGGGATATATAATACCTACTCTAGGCAAAAGTGTAAAGTAAATGAAATTATTTCCAAAATCTTTCTATTCCTCATTTGTTGGATGCAGTCATAATACACACAATGGCATTCAACTCAAGCCCCTTGGAAATTTCCATGTGGGTGTGATGAATCTTCTCTGAATCTTCTCCCTTGTCCAGTGTCCCAGACTTTTAGAGCCCAAAATGTGACTAGCATTGATTAAATCTTGTAAAAAACCTCTAAATCATAGGATTAAGTCCTTTAACTAGATAATTATCTAAATAATAGGTAATAATTTGTAGATAATAGCTGAACTCTTAACTCATTTTAGACAATAGTTTCATTTTAACAAGATACTCTCATGCCTTACCAGGAAGAAATAGCATGACCATTTAGACAGTGTAAGCGAATGCTAATAAAGATGTATTTTGACACGACAGTCCTTTCATTTTTCTTTCAACTGACTTTTAGGCGACCACCTGTTCAGGCCCAGGAAACCATATAGGCAAACAGTGAGAAGACTATAGTCTATAGTCATACAGACTGTAATGTGTCCTCCACATTTTCCATCATCAAAATTACAAAATGATTAGGAAATACCCTTCATAAAGAGAGTGTAAAGAATTTGAGATTCTTTATGCTCAGGGTAATTTAGTTAATATGTTTAGGAGCTGTATATGAAATTATTGATTTCTTAATTATTCCATTTCACGGGATTAAAAGAAACAGGCTCTAATTGTAGTAGAAGAAATTTATTTATGACCCAAGGTTATTACTTAGCTTCTACATTTTGGAACTTCAAATGTAAAGAATTTGCAACTTCTACCTCCGTGGATTTTTATGACCAGGTGAGATTACTCTCCTGATGGGCTGGTTCGCTTATCAGCCTGATGGCATGTTTAAGTTTTCTTCTAATACTAGGATTTGGAGCCTGTGGTGCTTCCCGGCACTGTCCTCTCCTCACACAATGCAGGGGCAGCACACATGGTGGTTCTTTCTTGGTTGTGAATTCCTTCAAGGAATGTCGAGAATTTACTGAAATCTCTGCCTAATTGTGGAGAATAAATTCTCATGCTGCTCTTTTGCAAATATTTCAAATTATTTGCCTAACAGTAAATTAGACCTGACAAGTTAATTGGTTTAGGGAGCCATGCATGATGTTTGCTCATTTGTGACTAATTTTTAACACATTAGTACTTTTGAAAAAAAAAAAAAAGATCAATTTGGAGAAAACTGGGTCTAGAACGCAATCATCCTGCAAATTCTGTTATCAGGGAGACCACAGACACTAAAATTAGTGTGAGAAGCACAAAGGTGGCTCATTCCAGACCTGGCTGATGACTCATATGACCTCAAACACGTAATTTTACTTCCCTTTTCCTGGGGTTTTTCTTCCAGTATAATAGATCGAATAATAGTACCCACACATAAAAAAATTGTACCCACTCATAAAAAAATTGACAGAATAAATGAGATAATAAAAATAGTAGGGAATAGTTGTTGAAAAGACCTCAGGGCCTGGTATTCACACTCTCTCCTGCTGTGTGGAAATATCTGACCCACCCAAATCCGTTCTTTCAATGACTGTTGAGCTAAATGTAATCTCTTAGGATGGAGGAGCTGCCCCTGTCTTCCACTCGGGTACTCCTCTGCTTTCCGGACTTGATGATTGAATCATTTATCACAGTGTTGAACCTACATCTCCTTTTTGGTGGCAGATAGATACCACTGTTCTGCGCCTTTTCCAGTGAACCTGGCAAACAACAGCATGCTTGAGAAAAGCCACGGAATCTCTTGGAGAAAAAGCCACAGAATCTCTTGGAGATAATACAGCTTGTAGTCATGTGGTTTTGTTTTTTTCCCTCGGTCTCCTTTTCCTTAGGATTGGTGTTTGGTGAGTGATAGAGTGGAGCTGGACACATTAAAAGGCAGAGTCTCACAATGAGCACAATTTATTCTTCCTTTGAGTCACACTATCACTGATAAACAGAGACATTTGGTAGCTGTATAAGCTTTTGGTAGCCAGTTGTATATTTTTAAAAAATATTTTTAGCATAGAGCTACAAATAGACTGGAACTTGTCATGTAGTTAAGTAAGCCCTTGGCATTTAGGAAATACTTTGAGAGGTTTACAAACTCAGGCCATGAAATGTAGATATATGAGAGACAGATAGATAGATAGAGATAGATAGAGATACAGATATAGACATCAGTACTTTTAGATAGTTATATAATGATTTTTATCAGTGAAAGATCAAAGGTAAATTCGTGTGTTATTCTTATCAATAATTTCATTCTGTCATCCAGCAAGGGAGCTAGGGAGAAAGTATTTTCTTTGAATTTCTAATTCTACTAGAGAAATTGAGGCATAGACCACACACACACACACACACACACACAGGGCTATAGAACATGTGGAATGAGAGACATTAGCCACTTGTGCTGGTTGGATGTATTGTATAGTCAGTCATTTTTAGAATGAGAAATGAGAGATATTTAAAAATTCATATTTAGTTGATTTGAATTGTTCTTGGTCATTGGTGTTCTATTTTGTATAGTCTAATTAACTCTTACTGCTTGAGTCTGCACCCTGGGGTGATTTTAAATAAGTAAATATGTGAAGAGTTTTCATTTGTACCAAGATGTTGACTCACTGAGTGATCCTGTAGACTAGCTTCCATCTTTTCAGCCAGGATTCCTTCCTTCTCTCTCTTTCTTTACAAACACCACACATGTGCGCGCACACACACACTGATGATCAAATACCTCTCTCACTAAAATTTTGAGTGCATTTCTGCCAAAAGTGTTACGTTTTATGAAAGACTGAATTAATATGATATTTTTAGATAACTGCAATTTCAAATTACACAGATAAGCAACTATTGGAATGTAGGTTTTTTTCCTGCTGTTTAGTATTTTAAGAAATATAGCTTTGAAAGTTCTAGTAGCTATTTGATTTTAGTGTCCAATTTTATAAATGCTGCTTCCCCCCCAAAATAGTATTAAAAATAACTATCGAAGCCCCCCTATACCTAAACAGATAACTTTGTCATATGTGTCAACTACATGGTAACTTCTGCATTTCTAATTTTGTACCCTTTTCTTCAAGAAGCTTTCACTCTTTAAACAATAGACTGGGGTCTCAAACACGCAAACATTTTGGGGCTTGTTCTGACATGGTGCTTTGGCCCTTGAATTAGGAAGTGAAGTGGAATAGAAAACAAAGCAAAACACAAAACCGATGCAATCCTTTTTTGCGTCTTTCCCTACCCAAAAGGATAAACTCTAACCAGCCTTTATAGCCTCTACTTTCTAGGGAAAGAAGAGAGAGAAAAGAAGTTTTAAAAAAAGGCAAGACAGGAAAAAATGAGTGATGAGTAGGGAAGCTTGCAGCAAAGTAATGAAATTAGGGCCCTCGAAGTACCAAGTATATTTGAATGCCATTCTATTTAATTCCAACTCAAGACATTTTAGAAATATTAAATTATTATCTTTCCAGGAAGAAAATGAAGAGATGGAAGGATTGCTCCCTTATAAAAAATGTGGCAGGGTGAGTTGAGCCTACAGCAGAGGATGGGGTGGATTATGTAGCCTTAAAGTAGGATGGACTGTGTGGCAGATACCCAAGAGCCTGCAGAAAGCAAGGATGGACAAAAGCCAAGTCAGCATGAGTGAGTTGACCAAAGCCACATCAAAGCATTCACTAGCCAGGGGTGAGCATCAAAGTAAGTATGGTATCCAGTGAATAGCAGAGAGTGGGCCATCCTGCCAGAGACCAGATGACGCTTCTTATGTACTCTTGGGGACCTGTATGACACCAGAGTTCCCTTCCATCCTTGTCTTGTTTCAATAAGACACAGGCCACACACCATATCATGTTCAGTTAGTATCTTGGGAAAAAAGCAAGGAATGAGGAGGATATCTGTGAAACTGAACTTTATTGTTGTTCAACAAAGACAATACCATCTGAGAGGACTACTTTGATTATTGAATCAGACTAAGATTAAACATCTGTAAAACATAGTTTTTCCTGCTAACCAGAGAATATTGTCTTGAAGGAATCTCCAGAGACAAACAAGGGGACACATTTTCTCTGCATATCAAGTCTCAACTGATGCAACTTTTTTTTTTAAATGCATTCTGGAAAACTATCCCTTCTTGGAGAGGGATGCTATTCTGTGTGTGGAGTGGTGGGAGCCTGCATACATTATTCTTCCAATGTAAACATTTAAGAAAAAATTTCTGCACTATTTCCAATCTGTTTGGTTCCTCCATCCTTGCATAGGAGTGTTACCTGGCGAGCTTTAAAAGCTACCCCTCTCCAGCTGTGATCAATTAAGTCACAAGGTCCCTAGTCAGTTCTAATGTTTAGTCAGGGCTGAGAAACATTGGTATAGTCCATCAGGAAGGGTCTTGTGAGCCATATATGCATCACTTTTCTAAATCTGGGCTAGTTTCAGTACCATTAACATTGTTGAATGGCTGCCAGCTTTGCTCTGCACACTTAAGAAAGGTTGCCTTTCAAAAGGGTAAATGCTATTCAATTCTTTAACATCTATTTAAAGCTGTCCTTGCTGTGCTAATGATTTGATACCTGACAAAAAGCACTGAAGTTTTACTATATCCTCACCCATGTCTATTAATTCCCACCTTCCACTCTGAAAGGCAATTGCAGTTTAGGTAAATGAAGAAAACCTGGGATAATGCCTGTCTCTGACCCAATCAGTAGAAACAGCATCCTCTTCCATCCAACAGATAAAGAAGGGCTGATGATTCTAGGTTTTAATCCTATGTGTCTGGTAACTGGTATTTATTTTTGTACATAGTGAGCCATGTATAAAATGATGAACCCCGTATTCAGACAGTCAGGGAAACAATTCAAATCCTTACCCAAGTCTCTCTGGTCAGAAGGATTTATCTAGGTTCTGAGGCTACCTTCCACTCAAAGAAACTTTGTTTCAAATCCATGGGTACTTTGACTTATTAGTTTGGATGTAGCACTATGTTACTAGCCCTGAGTTCCTTTTTTGGACTGTGAACTTTAAACTTTCTCTTAAAGTACTGTTTTTTGTTATGGAGATTTAGCCACGGATGGAACTCAGCAACTTTGGATTTGCTTAACTTTGACACGATCATAAGAACACACTGGCAACCCCCTTGTGCATTCAAATAGCCTTGCCTGAAAAGCTGAACCAACAAATCTTTAACAGTTACAAGAGTAATGTGTACTGAGAGGCAGTTACTGGTTAGAGATTGGGTTCAAGATGATTTTTCAATCAAGCTGATTCAAACAAAACCAGAGAAGTGTCATAAAAATGTAATTTCACACACAAGAAGCACATTCAAAGGCTGATGTTGCAATAGACATTAATAGACATTCTCCCCCTTCCTTTTTCCCATCAAAAATCTTAGCCATAGAAACTAAAATGAGAGATTTTTATTGTATTTTAAAGCTTGGATGAGGATTTTAAGAGTAGCAGCTTAGAAAAGACAACAGCTTCGTAGAGTCAAAATATTAAACCTTGCCTCCTGTCGCTGGACTTCAGCATTATAAATTACAAAGTGTCTAGGAAATCTAGTGAAGTATGTATGAAAAAACTTTGAAGAAAAGTTTTTAGAAACAATATTAATATCAGAGAAAGATCTCAGAATTGTATATATTTAGGAAAAAACCCCAACCCTATAAACTTTTCCATATATATTGGATTTATTATATTTCTCCAAAGCAATTTGAAAGGCACTGAATTATGTTCCTTTTCAGCTTCCAGAAAAATAAAAACACCATAAGTAATAAAAGCAGAAAAGTTGACTCTGAAATTCATTTTCGTATAGATTTATAGGAAAACGGCTTTGATGTCTTTTCCCTTCCCTTGCCAGTTTAAAAAAAAAGGAAAAAGAAAGAAAGAAAAGGGAATGTCTATTAAATTTAACATAAAAAAAATCCACTCTTCAAACCTCATTTATCTTTGATGAGCCCTGGGCAGAGTGCCATAATAACACTATGCACATTATAAGAATTCTATAATCATTCATACTCTCTTCCCTTTCTTTTATAATCAGCTGAGTGTTGTTATTGGCCTTGCCTCTAACAAAGTTAGCAAGGCTGGACTGACACTATGCAGTACAGGCTGCCTTACACCAAAGGGAGCTGAAAGCGGATTTCAACATGTCCCAGTGAGGAAATCCTCATTTCACTCTCAACACATGTGCATTTAGGAAGCTTTCTTTGGTATGTTAGGAGCTAACGTCTTAATTAAGTGGGACCTCTCAGGGGTGCAGGTGCTCCTACTGGTGTTAAGGGGAATCTGCCAATGCCCCTGGCAATTGGTGGGGAAATAGATGCCTCGGTCTTTTCTGAAAGCTCAGTGTATGTGAACTGCTCAGACCTCACAGATGTAAATCCTGGCTGAATCCTGGCTCCCCTTGTTCCCGCTAGGTATCATAAAAGGACAAACAGGGAGCGCTCAATTTAATATTGGGACTGTATTTATGTTTCAAACCAAGTAGAAAACCCAGGGTGAATGGATCTGGCACATTCAAACTTTCATTCTCTCTTTATTTCTCTTCCTGGCCATTAGAATGAGAATATGTTCATTAACTGAAAATTCTGGTTACCAGAGACCTAATCAAAATAATTTAAAAATGTAAAAAAAAAATGAAGTCATCCATTTTTCTAACAGTAAAATGTCAGATCTGTTTGATAAAACTAGGTTTGATGGAGTCTGAAACCTAATTTTATATTTAGCCATTGTGTTTACTGGAGGAAGTTCTCTGTTTACCCTTAAGAAATTATGTACTTATAAATCTGGCTTATAGACTTGCTGATGATACTAGGGGGAAAAAAAAAAAACTCGGATAGAGGAGAATTGCAATAAAAGAGTGCTCTTGGCAAAGGCAGATGGCTGTTTGTTTCCTTGGTTCAAATCCTGGTCAGTTGATCTTAGACAAGTTTCCAAACTGCCTCCAGTCATTTGTTCTTTCAATATATATACAGCTGCCAGGAGCTGCTTTCTGAATACAAATCGGATGCTATCCATGACTGTTTATGCCAGTTCATAATCACATAATGCTTACAGTACCTAGCACTTAGCCTCATTTTCAATTACTGAGGACAACGTGATGTATTAGAGCTAGTTGGCACTAATCCAGTGTGTTTTAGTTGTTTTTTGTTTGTTTGTTCGTTTTTTTCTGGAGCTTAGAATTCCACTGGCTTTCCATCCTTCCTTTATACCAGTTTTATCTGGATATATTGTGAGGTTCTTTGCAGTTTTGCTTTGAAAAGAGTTCTGCTGAGTTTTTCACCCTTTAATGTATAGACACTAAATAGAGGTCCAGAACGGTGAAATGACAAGGGCACACACTGGTTTTTATTTATTGCGCATCCTAGTATTATGCTTCTTTTCAGTTAGAACTATTTAGTTTTCAAGTTTAACTTCTTTAATTTGAAGAACGACCTATCACGGTTAGTTCCCTGATGACTGACAAAATCACAATTAAAGATCATTGCAATCATTCATCTACATCTATTGTAAAGGTGCCAGATTGAGATATCTAGAGCATCTAATTTGTTACATTTCATGGACACAGGCTGGCCCTCTAAACAAGGCTCCAGGGCACTACTCCTGTTCCACATTTCCTTGTAAAACTGCTTCTGAGGAATCTGATGCATGACTTTTCAGACTTTCTTCCAGTAAACCTAGACTAGACTGCCCAACCTCAGTCTACTTGATTTCTTGCCATGGATAGAAACATTAGCATGTGAGTTGCATTACAAGTTGAAAGACCTGTGAAAACTTTGACAATTTTCTAAGTTGAAGCCAAGATGATCTAATTATTTTCCTTGACGTGTGTTGTGACTTAGGCTATCAAAATGTGTATTGTAATTCTCTTTGCATGAGTCTTGGAATCACCATTATTGTTAACACTTACTTATGAAAGTGGAGTGATTTGGGGATTCTTTCTCAAGCACCTTTCCCCATTCCATGTCTTCATAGTTAATGAGTTTTTTAAAAGTTTTTAAAATGTTTTTTAAAGTTTTAAAAACACTGTTTAATCAGTGTTAAACAGTCTAATGTGAAAGAAACAGTGAAAAGATCCCTAGATCCAAAATATATTGGCTCAAGTGTAGGATTTGCCACTTAATAAACCTGATTTGGGGTATGTTGCTTATGTTCCTGATTTTTAGTTTCTCTAATTTTTGAATGGGAATAATAATCCCTGTCTATTATTAGAGGACTTTGTGAAAA
Organism: Pseudorca crassidens; assembly: GCF_039906515.1. Lineage (NCBI taxonomy): Eukaryota > Metazoa > Chordata > Mammalia > Artiodactyla > Delphinidae > Pseudorca > Pseudorca crassidens. The sequence continues at coordinate 72,138,225 of NC_090296.1, forward strand.
CAATATAATACACGCAATTTTTTTAAAATTGGAAAGTAGTCACCATACAGATGTAATATTCCATGTCAGTCCATCTCCCAAACCAAAACACTAGAAAATAGACTATCAAAAATAGACAATAGGGCTTCCCTGGTGGCGCAGTGGTTGAGAGTCCGCCTGCCGATGCAGGCGACATGAGTTCGTGCCCCGGTCCGGGAAGATCCCACATGCCGTGGAGCGGCTGGGCCCATGAGCCATGGCCGCTGAGCCTGCGCGTCCGGAGCCTGTGCTCCGCAACGGGAGAGGCCACAACAGTGAGAGGCCCGCGTACCGCAAAAAAACAAAAACAAAAAACAAAAATAGACAATCATGTCATGAGACAAGGCCAAGATTAGCTATAAGAAAATAAATTAATTATTTGAAAAGGAGCAGAATAACGAAAGTTAGAATCATGATAGAGTTTATGTAAAAATATACTTGGTGGTTTATAACAGCCAGTGTAGTCATAAGGCTGATATAATACAAAAACGTAGTTCATATAATTTTATGCTATATTAATAATAGTATACTGACAAGAAGTTAATAATCTCAGTGGATTCTGCAGTGGTCTGAGCACAGCTAATATATTGAATTCAGTTCTTGGCACCATGTTTTTAAAACAGGCATTTTCAAATTGCCATATACCCATAGGAAAACAACCAGATGGCAAAGTTCTATATATACACTACCAAACGTAAAATAGATAGCTAGTGGGAAGCAGCCACATAGCACAGGGAGATCAGCTCAGTGTTTTGTGACCACCTAGAGGGGTGGGATAGGGAGGGTGGGAGGGAGACGCAAGAGGGAGGAAATGTGGGGCTATATGTATATGTATAGCTGATTCACTTTGTTATACAGCTGAAACTAACACAGCATTGTAGAGCAATTATACTCCAATGAAGAGGTTAAAAAATAAAAATGGAATGTGCATAATGGATTGCTAAAGAAACGAGAGCATGGTAGCTCAGAAAAGAGACGATTTGGGGACATAGGACAGCTGTGTTCAAACACTGATGAGCTCTCAAGCAGAAAAGGGTTTAGACCGAATCTCAGGATTTCTTGAGAACAAATTATAATAATAGTTTCCTAATACTATCTTTTACCACCCCTTTGACTACTAGGGTACAATAGTTTGATTTGCAGGCAGGGTAGGTGTCCCCTTCCTCCCTTACTATGTAAAATCTGTTACTTGGTTGAAGATGAAAACTTTCCTAGAAATAGTTGGCTTCAGCAGAAACATGCTTTCCTTGCTTAAAATTCCTTATGATATTTTATATGTACAATTGCATACATACAGAAGAATGTTTGAGGACTTCCCTGGTGGTGCAGTGGTTAAGAATCCGCCTGCCAATGCAGGGGACACAGGTTTGATCCCTGGTCTGGGAAGATCCCACATGCCGCGGAGCAACTAAGCCCATGCACCACAACTCCTGAGCCTATGCTCTAGAGCCCGCGAGCCACAACTACTGAAGCCCGCATGCTCTAGGGCCAGCATGCCACAACTACTGAGTCCCCATGCTGTAACTACTGAAGGCCGTGCGCCTAGAGCCCGTGCTCTGCAACAAGAGAAGCCACCGCAATGAGAAGCCCGCACGCCGCAAGGAAGAGCAGCTGCAACTAGAGAAAGCCCACGCGCATCAATGAAGACCAATAAATAAATAAATAAGTAAATAAGTAAAATAAGATGGGTATATCTTAAAAAAAAGAAGATTGGTTATATGGGGATGAAGTTAAGGGTACGGAGAAGGGGCCTTTTGGTGGTAATGTTCTACTTCTTAATGTCGGTGGTGGTTACAAGGATGTGATCACTTTGTGATAATTTACTGACCCACATATTTATGATTTATACTTTTCCTGTGTGTTCTTTATAATTCAAAAGTAAAGTTGATTTTAAGAAGGTTATAAGTAATATATACTTAAGATATAAAACATACAAAAAAACTTTAAATATTTCTTAAGCTCATATAAGCACTAGGAAGCTGTTATGCAAATAAAGAACTCAAAAATGATCAATAATATTGAATTAATCTATGTGCTCCCACTTTATCCATTTCTATCTCCTCTTCTTAGAGATAACTGCAAGTATTTATTTGCATTTTTTATTGATTTTTCCCTTTCTTTAAAAAAATAGTTTTTATCCCAAATGTATGTAATCCTAAACAGAACTTGTTTTCTTTCACTGGTTGTAGAACTTTATCAAATATGCTTGCATACTGTGTGTAGTCTTCTGTGATTCACTTTTTCCGTATTGTTACATGGATTGCTTTTTCTATTGATTTATTGGAATAAACCCTCACTGGCTAAATGTGTTGCAAATATCTTCTCCTAGTTTGTGGCTTTCTTGTTTTTCTTTTGAAATGATGTTGTCTGATGAACGGAGGTTTTAAAATTTTAAGGGGGTGGCGTTTATTGCCTTTCATTTTGTAATTAATGGTTTTTGGATATTATTTAGGAAGTCATTCCTTCTTCTAAGGTCATACAGCTATTCTTCTGTATTATATTCTAAGTTTTTAAGGAGTTGCACTTTCACCTATAAGTCAATCTATCTAGAATCGAAGTCAGGAGTATCCATTTTCATATGGACAATTATTATCTGAACACAATTTGTTGAACAGCCCCTCACTTATCCACTGATTTGCAATGGAACTTCTGTCATATAACAAATTTATAAGAAACATAGGCATGTTTCTAGGCTTTCTATTGGTCTAACCCTATACTAATACCACACAGTACTACGTTACCATAAATCCATAATGGTTTTATAATTTATAGGGCAAGACCCTTCACTTTTTTCTTCTTCCTCAGGATTGGCTTGGCTCCAATTGGTCCTTTTCTCTTCCATATACATTTTAGTATTAGTTTAGCAAGTTCCTTATAAGAGCCAGCCATGCCTATGACTTTAATCATATTAAATTTTTAGGTCAATGTGGGTAGGTTTGATCTCTTACTAGTATTGAGTCATCTTAACCATGAAGATCATGTGACTCTATTTACTTAGGACTTTAATGATGTTCTTTAGAGTTTTATGGTTTTCTCTATGCAGGTCTTTTACCTTTTTGTATTTTAAAGAATTATTCCTAAATATTTTTGTGGTACAGACATGAAATTGACATTTCTATATTGACATTTTATCTAGCTTCGTCTAAAACTCTTATTAATTTTAATAATTTTTTTTTTTGTGGTACGTGGGCCTCTCACTGTTGTGGCCTCTCCCTCTGAAGCCAGGCTTCAGACGTGCAGGCTCAGTGGCCATGGCTCATGGGCCTAGCCGCTCCGCGGCATGTGGGATCTTCCCGGACCTGTGCACAAACCCGTGTCCCCTGCATAGGCAGGCGGACTCTCAACCACTGTACCACCAGGGAAGCCCAATTTTAATAATTTTTAAGTGAATTAGTTTGGGTTTTTTATGTAGAAAATCATACATCTGTAATGGCTGTTTTTATTCTTTCTAATCTTTGTGACATTTTTTCCGTCTCTTTACTCTGTGCCAAGATCTGCAGTAAAATTTCAAATAGCAACAGTTATAGAGGGCAGCCTTATCTTGCTACTGATTTTAGCTTAAAAACGTAGAGTATCTTCTTGTATTAACAAGGTTTCATAAGACACCATTGCTCCTTGGAAATCATTCAAAATTAACAACATTTTTTTTTTTAATGAAAAAGATGCACAATTTCTATCTTCATTAAAACTAGGGACAGATATAATTCATAGACACAAAAATACTTATAAAAGCTTCCAAAAATAGCTCACCAAACAGGAACAAAATCGTGCTGAATTAAAGCAAGAGTTTTGAAGAATTAGGAAAAGGAATTCTAGAAGACATGGAACAGATATCCAAATGATGCATAGGTGCAGTATCTGAAAAAAAAATCGAAACAATGGAACAGAGAATAAGTTCCAGATACAATTCAAAAAAGCTTTCTTGAGATTTACAACAAAACAAAATAAAAATGTGTATCTACATATTGTAAGGACACACCATCAAAAAGCAAAAACAAAAAAGAAAAAAACTGACCCAGAAAACTCAACATTGGGACCAAGCTTAGTAAATTTCTTGGATTTTAAAGATAAAGACTCTTTTGGGCAGTGGTATAAAAAGAACAAGACACTTATAAGGGGGAAAAGATCAAGCTGGCCATGGATTTCTCCACAGCAATTGACAGAAGGGAAGAGCTACAAAATACTCAAGGGAAGAAACTGTGAGCCAAAGATTTTTTAAATTCAATCAAGTTGTTCTTCAAACATAAACACCTCAGATAAATAATGTTAAACATGTAAGAAACCACAAGTCTTTCTTGAAAAAACTACTGGAAAAATTAAACAAAGAAACGAGCTGGGGAAATTGTGGCAAAATAATTTGTTGAGCATTGAACATAGGTAACTATAAAACTAAGTCTCAAAGAAATGTGGTGCTTATGATGACAGAACAGAATGTGAAAGTTACATGCCTATATATTTATAAATGAGACAGCTACACACATGTGGAAGGAAGGAGGAAACAACATGAGGAATAAGTTCATTGATTAAAAGGATTAGCTAGGAGTCAAAGGAATCCTTCAAAGCCAAAAAACCAGTAATATAATTATAGATATATTTAAAAGTATAAATGTAAATATTGGTAAAGTTAATATTATCGACAAAAAATAGAAAGTAGAGGTCATAACAAAGTAAGGATAGTTACTGTCAAAAGAAATGGATTAAGTAGGGATATTAGATAAGGTCATAATTATAAAGGTAATGACTAGAACAAAAAGAAAAACTTTTATAACTCTCAGACCTACACATAAAAATAAAGTGAAGAAAAAAGACCACTATTTTAAGTCTCTTTAAAAACCTACGAAAAAAGGGAATTCCCTGGCGGTCCAGTGGTTAGGACTTGGTGCTCTCAATGCTAGTGTCCTGGGTTCCATCCCTGGTCTGAGAAAAAAAAAAGAAAGTAATGCAAATTTTTTGGAATTCCCTGTCAGTCTAGTGGTTAGGACTCTGTGCTTCTTTCACTGCTGAGGGCCCAGGTTCAATCCCTGGTGGGGCTGGGGAACTAAGATCTCGCAAGCCATGTGGTGCAGCCAAAAAAAGCAACATGTAAAAAGAAAAATATAATGTAAAATTATTCAATAGAAATAAGATCAGGAACATTTTTCATATCAATAAATATAAATGAAATTAACTCATATTTTCAGAAAGATTTTCCAATAAAGCAAACTACTTCATATAAATATATATGTCTATTCTCTATACGTGATAAATGGCTAAAACAAAGTAATTCAGAAAGACTGAAAATAAAAGAATGACAAATTATACAAGCAAAGGCAAACAAAAGAAAGCTAGAGTCATAATCTATTAGTCAAGGCAGAATTCTGGCCAAAAAAGCATTAACTGAGATAAAGGACAGTCTGTACTGTTAAAAAGAGCCATCTACAATGAAAACATAGTAGTGTTGAATATCTATGAGCCAAATGCCTCAACTTCAAAAAACAAAACCTACAAGATAGAGAAATAGACATGTACAGAAGAGTTTAACTCACCTCTCAGCCCATGATAGTGGTTAAAAATTAATTATATAAAAAAATGAAATAAAAATTTTGTTAGGAAAGTATAATTTATAAAAATTAACCAGTAAAGAGGTAGAAAATTAGATTAATTTTCAGGGAAGAAATAAAGTTGTCCATTCACTACCTCACATGGCTTTACTTTCTACCAAATCTTTGAAAAATAGATTACCAATGCTATTTCAGCTGCTCCAAAGAATACAATATGTCAGCAATTGCATTTTAAAAGTCAGTTAAGATATCACTTAGTTCTTAACATATACCTGTGGGACGTCAAGTTGATCAAAGACCTTGAAGACTAGATGACGGACAAAGAGCAGGAGAGTTGACATTTTCCAAAATGTGAAGTGAAGGTATACTGCTGATCCTTCCTGTTAAAAGAAAATTGCTCTGGTGGTTCTTTATAATTTGTATAGAGGAAAATAGCACAATTTATTTCTGAATTGATTTGCTTCACACCTAGACCATATCTGAAGATCCCACATAGGGAACAGCAGCTGCAATTAGAATCAGCGATAATTAAATTGATCATAATCTACAGATATTCTCCAATACCCATCTGCCTAATGAGAACATTAGGAGTTTGTAAGTATCATCATTGCCACATTTTAAAAGTTTTAATGTTAACAATAATTTTGGCAATTTCCATAAGAATGTGGTCTGCTTTTGGTTTATTATTCCAGAATATTAATGTGGAAATTCTACTTAGTCTATTTCAATTATATATTTTGGAATTGAGGAAATAACCATGGACATCTGAGCATATTATGAGGCAAATCTAGGTCAAAATTCTATATATCATCTAACATCGTAAGCTCCTGCTTTGACTAATGGTAATGCAGTGGCATTTTGGATTCCTAGAATTTTTCTAGATTTATAGATTAATTACTGAATCCATTTATTTCACTTCTAAGGACACTATAGTTCTTTACTTACCATCAAATATCCCTATCAAAACAGGGATCCCTGTCTGATTGCCATTCTTTCCCTCTGCCTGTTACTGTGTTTCCCAATGAAATTAGAGAACTCAGGTCAATGAGATATCTCTCACCATTATCATCCCTAGTCTTCAGAGGACAGACACCACAGAGCTTTTCAGTCATGTTGGTTCTCCCCTCACTAATTCATTTTTCGATGCCTAAGAAAATGAATGCCTAAGGGGACCTCTTGAGAAACAGTAGGAAATAGGATAGATTATATAGTATAGTAAATCCACTCTAACATTTCTAAATATCTGCATAAGTCTTTGGATTTCTTTCTCTACATTATGCTAGGGAAGTTCTGTCATGTAACTATTGAATATAGGTCATTGAATATAGGTCACCATTGAGTTCTGGTTTAGTCAACTCACAAAGCCAACTATTAGAGTCATTTCTAGCTGCTCAAGCTCACACATTAAATCCAGTGGATAAGTGTACCCAGAGTGAAGAATTTGAGTCAATGTACTATTATACTCCATTCCCCTTGACCTAACACCCATAGAATTGATTCCTATCCATATTCTCCAGGTGTGTGCTGATATAAATTAGAGAAATCTTGCATGTACTTTGGTGTTTAATATATGTTTTCCTGAGTCAGATGTTGTACTTGCTCTCATTGGGGAATATGTAAACAGATTCTAGTTATGGTTATGGTTATCATGAAGCAATGATGGATAGAGAGGGTATCTTAAGGAGAACAGTTATCCTCTTGCAAGACAACTGCCTTGGGTAAGGTTATTACAGGATCTTCAAGCAAGAGTAGATGAGCTTCTTTAGTCAAGAAGAGAGGCATTTCTTCTACTTGGCTAGGATGCTCATATACCTCAGATTTTCCCTCATCTACCCAAAGGTTTCAATTTTAAGTCTCAGGGTCCCTACTCCTTCCCCATCAATGCCTTTACTTTCCAACAACTCACTTCACAAGGGGCTGAGTTCAACTTACGTTGTAATATAGCATCCTGTATAACTAAATTTTTAATCTGATTTTCAGCCGTATCTGCCCTGCTCTAAAATAGATAAATAAATGATTAGTTTAGGGATACTATGAACAATTTTTGACCATGCCTTGTGCTGGGAGTTTAAAGCTCTGAATTTGTGAGTTTATTTCTGTAGACTCTCCAGAAGTAGACATCTAACCCCGTAGTACTTAAAAATCATCATTGCTACCTTAACAACTCAATGCAGCAACTAATTGTTATCCCAAATTACTGCCTTCTATAGGCAGTTCATCCCAAGTAGTCTCAGTTGATAATTTAAGAAATCATGATTCCAATGCATGCCATAGATTAGCAGTATCCCATTTTCCTGTGAGTATATGGCATCCCTGCCTTTAAGCTCCCATAACTTGGCAAATCACTCTGAGAATCCAATCTTGGTGAATTGTTTCATTGGCTTACTGGTACTGGTAACAAATACTAGATAACTTAGGGTACAGTCAGTAAAAGAGAAATGATGTTTTATTTTTCACAGAGGTGTTTTCATATAGGTAACTAGTTACAAATTTGTTGAGGAGATGAGGGAACAAAAACGGGAAGATGATGTAATCCAGGGATTAACACAGGATGCAGCCAATATCAAGTCTGGGGTAACAAAGGAGAAGATTTGGTGTTATAAGAAATAAAGAATACCCCTCTGTTGTGTGACTTGGGGTACAACAAGGACTTGACATCCAAGGAGGGACTCCTTAGGCAATGCTGAAACCATGGAGCAAGCGCTAAGAAGCCAGTACTGCAGCTAAGGGGGTTCTAGGAAGACAGGTTCTAGGACTTCTTAGAGGGGGTGATACACTGGAACCAGGGCTGAGGAAGAGACTCTGCCATGTGAGTGCTGGATGTGTTAAAATGTGCTCTTGAATGGAAGGTGTGAAAGAGAAAGAGTCATTTCCCCATTTCTCATTTTCTAATATCCAGCAGTATCTCAGAGTGGCTGAGTCTAACTAGAAGTCAGTCAACAAGACAGGTTGTCACATGCCAACATAGAACACAGAAAGGTGGCAAAGGTGGCAGAGAATATTCACATAGATGACTTTGTCTCACTTTTCTTAGCTTTCCCAATGGAAGGATAAATTCTGTTCTTCCAGAATTTGGAGGGTAAGTCTTCTAGTTCTATTTATAGCAATTTTTATTCTTATTTCAAAGTTCCACTCTGGCTTGTCTTTTTCTCCATTTTTGCTACTATTGTCATCTTAGTCTAAGACCCTTCCATCTAATACTTGCCTTGTTTTAACCCTCCCAATAGAAATATACTACAAAGGTCCATGAACTTTTATCTTCAAATTCTTACTATTTTTTAATATACACTGGGCTCTCTGCTAAAGAATTATTGATGCATTAATTAGGATGTATAGCTATGAATTTATCCTTTATGGTTTATTTTGTTGTGAAAGGGAAATAAAACATGTCAGAGTTCAGAAAAGCAAATAAAAACTCTGAATAAAACAAAGAGCTGTGTCATTGTCAATTCTAAAACCACAAAGTTCAGAAGATAGATTTACTACATCAGTGAAACCTATTAGGTCAAGGAGTATATAGCTACTTTATGTCATGATTGCAATCCTATAAATTTACCTCCCATGCCCATCCCTGTTATATATCCCTAGACATCATTCACAGTGGGCTATTTTTCTTCAGACATGACATCCTCTCACATCTCCACAGATCATGCTGTTCCAATTTTCCCTTTCCTCCCTTCTTTCTAAGTTGAGTAAATGCTCTTCACTGAGTCAGGCTCTGCTCAGGTGTTCTCACCTTTGTGAAGACTTCTTATGTCATTTAGAACATTTCCAGAGTGCTTGGGTCACACAATTTGAATATCGCTTAGGACATGATGTTTTTAACACGTTAATACAAAAGTAGCATAATAAGTAAGGTGGATTTTCCACGGTATGGTTTCCCAAGTGAACCTAACCAAACAGGAACTTCAACACTGTACCCAATCTTTGAGGCTTTCTATCTCCTCCATGAAAGTTTGAGCTCCGCTTTGAAGGCAAGAAAGAAATGTCATTTGTACTTCTATTTCTAGCACCTAGTTCGATGCTGGATACATAGTGGGCTTCAATAAATGCCTAATGTATTTTAATTATATATCAATGAAAGAATGCCAAAGTCACATATTATAATGCTTTTGGATGGTGTGCGTATTTCTGATTTTCCTACCTGTTCTGGTCTGACAAGTACCAATTTTCTAACCTTTAAATACATCTTTAAATACATTATTTTTAAAAGTTAATATTCCTTCCTGAAATTATTTAACCATTTCTTGCAGACATTTGAAAACCCAAAGAAGCACATTTTATTCCAAGTTTTATGAACATATATTAGTTTTATCTAATAATTTGTGTCTGTTAGACTTGACCCAATTTTAATCTTATACTCATCATAGGGATAATTTATGTGAAAAATATTGCAAAGCCTCCTTCAGAGAGCTGACCTTCAAGAAGGGGGACTTACATAATCTCTTTTTTGTCATATTCTTGGTTGGATTACAGTACCATTCTGGATGGCAGTAATTATACCTTATATTTAATTTTTTGGGGAGAGGCTTTGCGATGACTCTAAGCCTAGGAAGCATTGTCAAGACATGGGCCGGGTTTTCAAACAGCCGCTACAACCATGAGAGAAAGGGCAAGTTTTGTCCAAGGGCTGTGGGATCATGAAGCATGACCATGCCTACACACATGGATCTCAGTGGCCATCTGTAGTCTCATCTTAGGGTATGAAAGCTCCACTTTGGTTAAGATATTTTGTTGTGTTTGATTTCTGAGTATTTCTGTTCTTAACATCAAAGACCTAAAAGAGAAAAACATGCTAATGAAAGAGAAATGAGCTCCATACTTAAACATAAATGAGGTTAGACTGCTAGGATATTTCATCTTCAGAAGCTAGTATGTTACCATAGTGAACAAATGGACTTTCTGTCTGGGCAAAGGCCTATTTGCCCTCCCAGCTGATTCCACCCTGCACACTGATGGATACAATGCTAATAACGTCCAGTTGTCTCTTTCTTCAACACATTTCATTTCTCTGCATCTTGACACCATGTCAGTTTGTGGCAAGCTGTGGCAGGCACATTGCCTAAAAGGATACCCATGTTGGGAAGCAGCAGCTGAAAGTGCAGTACCAGGATTAGCCATTAGCAGTTGGGGAAGAAACATTCTTGTTGTTGTCTTATTTGCTGGAAGGCTACCCACTGGCATTTGAAATAGTTCTCTCCTGTCAACAAAACAAATTGTTTTGCAGATCTACTAGGTGTTTAGGGGATAGAGGAATAGAATTTTCAAATCTTTAGGAGCTTTTTCAGGAGACGATCAGTATTTTGTAGTAAAATCTGAATTTTTCTTTTTAAAGGATGGGTTCTTCCTTCAGCAGTAATGGTAAGGTACCCATTGTGCCTAAAGATTACAGGAAATACTAGTTTTCAGAGGTCTTATTAAAATTGCCCTACTTTTGGAGGGTATTAATGAAAATTTAGATATCTTTAAATATCTTTACTTTGGTCTCCCAGGGTATCAAGGTAACCTGAGTTAGCAGAACAAAAGATAATGTCATTGTTTGGAGAAGCTATGATAACTTTCTTCTTTAATCTTCAAATGACCTTTGCCCTTGAATCCATACTTCACATTTATCTTATCTGTTTTCTCTTACTTGCCCTCATTGGCAAAAAAGATGTCAGTCTACAACATAGGCTGGGAGTAGTGCTTATGAAGACCTATAGATGTACCTTAATGTATTAAAATTAAATTATATAAAACAGAAAAATGGTAAGGCCTGCAGTGAATAACCACCTTTGCAATGCAAATATGCCTCTCTCTATTATTCTTGCAACTGGAGGTGTTCAACTTTTATCTCTTTTATTTCTTTACACTTCCACGTAGAAGCTCCTTTCTATGTTTTATTTATTTCTACTTCTGATTAAGATTTCATCTGAAGAAAGTGTTGTGCTACTAAAAAATTTTTTTAATAACACTGAACTATACACATTACATGAGACAGAATGAGGTAAAATACCAGTCTCCAAAAATCTTTGAATTAAGGATACCCGTTTGAATTGTTTATCTCAGTGGGAATTATCCTGTGAAAGTCATAGAACCCTTTGAAGAGTTCATCATCCTTGTGACACTTTATGAAAGTTCATAAATTCTGCCAGGCACATGTCTACTTGTTAATATTTACCAAACCCTCTGGGCCATCAAGACCCAAATATTTACTATCTATATACTACAAGTATATTTTTATAGTACTTATGAGGTTTTTTTGGGTTTTGTTTCATTTTGTCTTTAGTAGAAGCCAGGAGTGATAACTGAAGAAAATGTGAGAACATGATTTTGTGATTTGCATCAACATACCTAATATGAAACTATATTTCCCAGTATTTCCTTCTCTGCATGGTTCAAGTTTAGGGCTGTCCACAGTATAAATTTGTGCAGGATTTGGAATATAGATATGAAGTAGTAGTCATTATACTCTAAAGCATGGTTGGCAAGCTCCAGGCTCAGCACACTGCCTGTTGTTATCAATAAAGTTGTATTGGACATAGCCACACTTGTCTTCTGCTATTTTCACGCTACTGTGTTATACAGTTGGGTGACCACAACAGAAGCCAGGTGACTTTCAAAGCCTAACGTGCTTTGCTTTATGGCCTATAGATGCTGTACCTATTGATATATATTTTATAAAGAAAATTTGCTGACCCCTGCTTGCCAAGTGCTGGTGCAGCTCATTCAGGCTGTTTCCCTTCCTCAGCGTGGAGCAGTTGGATCTCGCCCTTCAGCTTCTCTGAGTCCCGAACCAGGCCTGTGCACAGCTCTGTAGAAAACGGCCCCAGCTCTATCTGCAGGCCATCTGCATTGCTGGGATTAGATATAGTGAGAGATAGATATGGTTTGCAGTTTGCCTTTGTGGGTTCCAGCTATCTTCATATGTTCTAGCTTGTCCTAGATTTTCCATGTTATGAATCCAGTTTTCTTCCAGTTTTCTGGCTGCTTTCCTATTGACCTATAGTGCCTCAGGCCCACTCCCTTAGAGGCCAAGGCAGCAACCTTTCTCAGACTTTTTTTTCCAGCTTCCCTTTGTTGTCAATTGGTTAGTGATTTTTCTATGATCACTCAACCATCTCCTTCCTATTATTTCCCAGAAGCCCCACAATTATTTAGGATTTAATCCCTACAATAACTCCTAATTCTATACCACTCAAATTTGTTATGCTTTTCTTGATTGAATTCTGAATGTTACAGTTATTGATACTGGGAGTGGAGTGCTGCTGTTACCAAAACGTAAACATGTCTGGGTTTGGGATTAAGCAGTAGGCTTCTGCACTTTCTTAACAATTTGACTTCGATTTTTTCCTCTCTCTTTCACCTTCAATCTCTCTGTTTCTATTGGATCAATCTCAAATACTCAATTTCTCTGCTCCATGAAATAGTCAAATTTCTCCAAAAAACATTTCCCACAAACTGCATTTTCTTGGACATCTCTTATCACTCATTCCCAATAACATACGACGTCCATACAACAGTCCACCCAAACTACCCTTGAAAATTCCACCAATAACCTGCATGTTTCCTAAGTCAATGGTGCCTTTTCTCTTCTCTGTTGTCTATGTTGTCTCCTGTTGATTTGTTTAAATACCCATCTGCCTTTGTCACATTGACCACACCTTCCTCTTCAAAATCTCCTCTTTAATTTCCTTATTGTATTGTCTTCTAGTTCTTTTCCTACTTTGTTACTCCTCATTCTGCTTCATTAGCTCCTTCTCCTCTACCTAATATCTTATGGTTGGGATTCCATTCTCTGTCTTCTTTTGACATTATATCTCCAGGTAGTATAAATTCTCATAGATTCAAATGTCATCTTTCATGATTAGTTGGCCTTTTAATTTATATCCCCAGTCCAGATTACTTTTCCAAGCACGAGGCTCAAGATCCAGCTGTTTATTTAACGTTTCCTCTAGGATGTCCCATAGACATATCAAATTTAACATATTTCTTTTTGTTGGATTCCCTAGAAGCAAGCTTTGAGGTGGAGATTTGGGAGCATGTGACTTATTAAGGGAATGTTCTCAGGAGAAACCTGTGGAACCTAGGAGCTTTGGACTGTAACTTGAACTGCAGGATCTATCCTGGTTTGAGTCTTTTGTACACCAAACCCCATTATGTGCTACCGCAGAAGAGTGGTCAAAACTACCAGGCTTCCTTGGATATAGCAGAACTAATAGCCTAAATGCAGTCCTTATTATTCTTCAGGAAACGTTGCAAGTGTGAGCTTTACCAGGAGCATCCTGAGCAAGTAGGAAATAGGTACACTAGAATGGTAGGACTGATCCAAAGGTGGGATATCTCTAAAAGTTTAGGAAAATATTGTTATTTCTATAAGAAATATGTAACTTGTTAACATATAATGGGCTTATTATGGTTATTTTAAGTGAATTAATAAACATATTGATATTTTTAAAAGAAAATTAAATAAAATGAAAAATTTAATTATTTAGTCACACTAGTCACATTTTAAGCTCTCCATAGTCACAAGTGTCCAACGGCTACCATATTGTACAGTGCAAGAATAGCATATAGTAGGCACTCAGAATTTTTTGCATTGATACTAATATAACTCCATCTATGCTATTGATTACACTTCCTGTGACACTCTGTCTCATAAACACACGCACTAGCTCAAACTGTTCCTCGGTCCAAAAGTAACCTTCTCGTTTCCTCTCAGTGTCCCCACCCTCACCCTGAAAAATAATTACTAACTTTTCAAGCGTCACCTGTCAATGAACGTTTTGACTCTCCCTTCCTTGAAAGAATCAATTATTTCATCCTTTCAGTTCCACTGTACTTCCATGGATTTCCATCCTAGTATTTTTTTTTCATACTTTTTGCATTTCTTTAGCTGGACCGAAGTCTCCTGGATGGCAGGGCCTGGGTCTTATTTGTCTTTGCGTTGCTGTATCTAGCAAAATTCTAGCATACAGAAGTCGCTCAGCAAATGCTGTTTAAAGGGAAAAAAATGGAAGGATCTCCCTCCTCTTTTTATTTTTTGTAGTCTTATGACATCTATTACTTTTACCTCTCATATCTTTGACTCTCAACTAACTTTTCTTTTTTACACAAATATGGTAAAGTCTGTTCTATTGAAAAAATCACATTTATGAAACTTTCTTGATGTCATATTTAAAGGTTACATGATTGGATATACCAATTTTTAGACATGCAGATATTTTACCAATGACAATAGTTAGTAATATAGAAGTCTACAACACTTTATTCATAATTCCAAAAATTTGCATATTCTAAACATCAAAAGGTTTTCTTGTAACTCACCTGGTAACAGATGGTAATAATTCCTGATTTGGTATGCATGGACATGAGGCTATTTATAGCCTATTGATCTCTGTTAATGTGAATATTAAAATGGTATTTGAGTATTTGTGCCTCACTGCTTTTCTAAAATCAGAAGACTTCTGAATTCTGAAATATGTCTGGCCTCAAAGATTTGGAATTGTCTGTGGACCTGTGTGTCTTGTGGTTATTTATACATAGCAAATATATAATATGTAGATTTTTTATTAGTAGTATAAAATTTAACAAAGATAGTTTAACTGGTTTATTCCTAAAAATCATTCTATGGCTAGTTATTGAAGTTTTAAAACTTCAACAAAAATTCTGTTTGGTACTTGATAAAGGAAACTATTTTCAAGATTTTGAGTGTATAAAAAATCAGGACTATTTTTTTTTGGCTGCGTTGGGTCTTTGTTGCTGTGGGCAGGCTTTCTTTAGCTGCGGCGAGCAGGGGCTACTTGCTGCGACGTGCAGGCTTCTCATTGCGGTGGCTCTCTTATTGCAGAGCACGGGCCCTAGGCACGCAGGCTTCAGTAGTTGCAGCATGGGGGCTCAGTAGTTGCAGCACGTGGGCCCTAGAGTGCAGGGCTTCAGTAGTTGTGGCCCGTGGGCTCAGTAGTTGTTGCTCACGGGCTCTAGAGCGCAGGCTCAGTAGTCGTGACACATGGGCTTAGTTGCTCCATGGCATGTGGGATCTTCCTGGACTAAGGGGACCATGTCCCCTGCATTGGCAGACAGATTCTTAACCACTGCGCCACCAGGGAAGTCCAGGACATTTTTTATGTCTTATTTTTTATTCAGATAATGACCAGATGACAATAGCTTTAGTTTCTTTTTTTTTTTTTTTTTGTAGTTTCATTATTTTTGAGAACATACTTTTACAGAGCCTAAAATTACAGAACAGTTCTGGAATTTTCTATACTTACACTGTTTATACCCAAAGTTGCCAGATACTGTGTCATCTTGATTGACATAGTTCTACCAGCCAGAATAAAACCATCTTAAAATGATATGGTGGGCTTCCCTGGTGGCGCAGTGGTTGAGGGTCCGCCTGCCGATGCAGGGGACGCGGGTTCGTGCCCCGGTCTGGGAAGATCCCACATGCCACGGAGCGGCTGGGCCCGTGAGCCATGGCTGCTGAGCCTGTGTGTCCAGAGCCTGTGCTCCGCAACGGGAGAGGCCACAACAGTGAGAGGCCCACGTACCGGAAAAAAAAAAAGATATGGCAAACACTTGACAATTAAGTCACACAGAGAGGTCCGTACTCCAAAAGCAATCATGAAAACTTAAAGTGTGATTCATGCTCAAAGATTGTGAATCTCCCCCAAATTTGTGACTGTATTTCCTGTAAATAACTCTGCAGTTTTTCAGTAACCATGGTTCCACTGTCTCTAGGAAAGTTTAGCAATGGAAGTGAATGGAGTCTCCAGTGGGTACTGGCCCAATCCACATGAACAATTTGAGTATGAAAGTACTCACTTCCTGGAACAAATCAATGATGTTCTTGTATTTCCCCCTGCAGTTTCAAATTCATTGTGTTGAATTACTCTATCATATCAGTAAAAAAAGAATACAATCTTGTGAACCGATAAGCTGGAGTAAGCCAATAAGCTGGAGATCTCAAAGACATCGCTTTCCAAGAAATGCCTGATCTGGGGAAGCTGTTCAGTGAATCTCTATCAAGTTTCAGTGACTGGGTCAGTTATTAAGCTATTGTCTTGCAGCATCAAACCCACCCAGCCAACCGAAGGTTTGGGAGGCTGGGGCTGAGACTCTGTAAACTGCATTTCTGTTTTGACTCCCAGTTGCAGTTGGCTTATAGGAAACACTAGAGAGAGAGACCAGGAGGCTGGAGGACAAAGAAGAGACAGGCTCCTTCCTGTTTACTTTCTACTCCTGATTTTACTTCTTGCTCCCATCATTGTTGTCCTAGCAAACCTTCCTCACTCTGGCAGCAAAATTGTTTTCTAGTAGTAGCAGGTATTTGAGTTTGCTGTTTCTCTAAGACTCGCTCCTCCAAACCAGCCTCACTGAACCTCTTCAGACATACCAGCAACAGCTGGCTGGTGCTCCCTTCTCAAATTCTGGGTTTCAGCTGTATAGGGTCTCTCCTCTGAGTATTGGAGATACCAATACCAGCCGGCCAGAGACTCCCCTCCTCAGACACTCTAAGTCCCCATTCTCTGGTGCCCTTTCTCTTCTAAGCTTGTAACTTTTAATAATTCTAACCTCATTCTCTTTATCCCCCCAGCCTAGGGGCTGTAGCTGTTTCCTTGTTACCATTTCCTTGATGCATTTAGCCTTGCCATTTTGATTTTAGAGTTTTCCAATGCCTGGGCTAAAAATTATTTCTATTAAAAAATCTCACAATTAAAATAACAGGTGTGATTTCTATCTTCTGACTGGACCCTGACTGATACAGTGATATAGCTATAGGATTGCACTAAAGTAAACTCAAACATAAGAATTTAATTCAGCTTCTCCTACACACACTCCTAACTCGTTAACATCTAGCACCAGATGCACCACCTCAATTACTTTCACCATCACGGCAAGCAGTGAGCCTCATTTGCAGGTTCAGAGTCCTCATTTTTCTGGTAAACTTTAATTATCTGTTAAGTCCTTTTACTCCTTTTTATCAATTGCAGATGGTTGGTGTAGCAAATAAACTCATTTTCTCATCATTAGACTAAATTTCTCAAAATGTTTTGCTGAACAAACATTAATCCTTATTAGCTAATATATGCTAGTATAATTAAGAAAACTATTTTCCCCTAAAATCCCAGGCAATCTCCATTTGCCCTTGAGGTCACACGCTGGATACTCCCTATACAGAAAAATGTCCACAACAAAAGTTTGTATTGCAAAGTTTTGTTTGCTTGTTTTTGTTTTGTTTTTCTATTTCAAAATCATATTGCACCCTGAACTTTGCTTTAAAATAGATAACTGGGAATTTGCTTTAGCATTTACAATTTTCCTGAGGCATAAGCTCAAATTAATACCAATATCTGTTTCTACACATCACTATCACACTTTTTAATCTGTTCTTAGAATTCCTTAGTGAAGATTTAGGGGTGTGGAGGATGGCAGAAAAAGCATGGAAAACAGCTCCAAAGTCTTTGGTTTTGTGGAAATCAGTTTTTGTAGGCTTTATAGTTCAGCTTCTTTTTTGTAAGCTAGCCCTAAATGCCCTGAAATGAAAAGTAAATCAAAACAAATCTCTTGGATCATTCTGATATCACATTGTATATGTAAACAGTGCTTTCCAGTTGGTAAGCATAAGTAAGACAGATCTTTCCCAGAGAGTTTACCAGCTTACACGGATGCTACATAGGAGGAAAACAGAGAAGAGGTTGTTTTGCTTTTGTTTGAGATTCACAACAGCTGTTGTATTCTTCTTGACTGGTTCCAAATTTAATAAGGCCCAATAAATCTCTAAGAAAATAGCCCTGAGACACTGCTATTGTTTTTATTTTGGTGTTGAGCTCATAGTACAAAGTCTTTCTCTTTTCAGCACACTTTCTGGCAAATTTCAGAGTAGATCATGCCAAACATAAAACCCAAAACGCTAGCCCAGAAAATCACGGAGAAAATCACATCCCTGGCAATGGATATTGACTAAGAGAAAGCTTCCCTTAAAACCTAACTCAGACTGCTAGCATTTGCAAGTCAGGTGGAGATTGCTGGTCTGGCTACCCTCAGAGCCTTCAATGCCTTTTTCAAACCATTGCTTCAAACTCTTGGCTATTGTTCCCTTATAAGTAATTTGGTGGAAAATATCATCAAAAGCTTACGTAATTTCTCTGGTCTGCAAAATGCACGCAGCCCACTTCACTGGGATTCACTGTCCTAGAGATTACACCCCCGGTGTAAGCCACCGAAAGGAGCATACTACTGAAGTGAGTAATATAGTTTCAATTTTTAATGAAGTGTTACTTGTCCACAACATTATCTCTTTTAGGTTCCGGGCTGTGTGCCAGTGACAAACTGAGCAGCTCAAAATCTTATCTATTTTTAAGTGACCAGGATTTAGAGGTAAATTCCCTGTTCTCCTCAGTGAATTGATCTACTGTTTGGCTACCATCAAATATTTTACAAGTGTACAAGATGTGATTTTTTTTTTTAGTGGGGATGGGGACTGAAATATATTTCTATTTCCTCTTTTGGGCAAAAGTTTAAGTAATATGCACAGCTGAGTATGTACAACTGAAGCACATCTTCAGATGAGCTTGAGGCTTTTGTGATTTCTGCCTGAGTTGGGGAACAAGTAAACATGTTATAAATGTGAGCAAGTCTGTCTGCGAGGTAAGCAGGTAAAAGGAAGGAGAACCATCCTCTGTGCTCCAGTTATTTGTACTTAAGTGCAAGTAACACTACTTCCACGTAGGATGGGATAAAAAGAAATCCCCAAAGCTAGGCTGAATGAAAACATCCTCCTCTGTGAAGATGGAAGAGAAACAAGACCAATGTCAAGTGGCTGTTGGGTGGAAGAACATGGCTGAGGAGAAGGAAGGGAAACGCTGAGCCACTGGATCATTCTTTAGAATCAGGAAGTTTCACAGGGACCTCAAATGTAATAAACAGGTACTGACATCAGCAGATGTCTTTCCTGTGGAGGCGCACAACAGTCACTGCGTCCAGTTTTGAAATGACTTAGAAGATGAGCAGGGTATTCCTTGAGCATATATCTGAGATGTGCTGGAGAGCCCAGAGAAATTTACAAAACTTATAACCTACTAAACTCATGATCTACTAACCAGTTTGGCTGCTTTACAGGATACCATGAGAACTTTTCTCATTTATTCCTCTGGCAAATCTGAAATCCTGTTAGAAACCTAAAGGTTAGAAGGAGGCAGGCTATACTTTAATTTCTCTCTTTTTTAAGTTTCAGGCTCTGACTTTGGAAAGTAAACAAGAATGTTTGGAAGAGTACAAGACATCAGAATTTGATATTCTGGATCATTACTTAGGGTATCCAAACAATGACATTAGAAAAATATTCTGATCAAAATGACTTCAAACTAGAATGAGTGGAAGGCATTAATGAAATATAAGCAGGCAAGACTGTAAAACTTACTGTGTGGTTGGCAATGGTTATATCATGAAATAATGATGAAGAGCAGAACAGTATTTCACAGAAGAATAAAGAAAGGAATTCAAGAGCTAAACTAATAGCTTCAGGCAGGTATAATGTCAATATACAGTATAGTTTATAAAGTGTGCCTTAAATATAATATGCTAAATATTCTCATAAGGCAGGCATTACCAAATCTTTTTTTTAAATTTTATTGAAGTATAGTTAATTTACAATGTTGTGTTTAATTTCTGTTGTACAGCAAAGTAACTTGGTTATACATATATATATATTCTTTTGGCATTGCCAACTCTTGATGTTGGGACATATGACCCATAAATATTTAAATAACATTTTTTTTATGTCTCTATTGGAGTATAATTGCTTTACAATGGTGTGTTAGTTTCGGCTTTATAACAAAGTGAATCAGTTATACATATACATATGCTCCCATATCTCTTCCCTCTTGCGTCTCCCTCCCTCCCACCCTCCCTATCCCACCCCTCCAGGTGGTCACAAAGCACCCAGCTGATCTGCCTGTGTTATGCGGCTGCTTCCCACTAGCTATCTACCTTAGGTTTGGTAGTGTATATATGTCCAGGCCTCTCTCGCGCTTTGTCACAGCTTACCCTTCCCCCTCCCCATATCCTCAAGTCCATTCTCTAGTAGGTCTGTGTCTTTATCCCTGTCTTACCCCTAGGTTCTTCATGAAATTTTTTTCCCCTTAAATTCCATATATATGTGTTCGCATACGGTATTTGTCTTTCTCTTTCTGACTTACTTCACTCTGCATGACAGACTCTAGGTCTATCTATCTCATTACAAATAGCTCAATTTCGTTTCTTTTTATGGCTGAGTAATAATCCATTGTATATATGTGCCACATCCTCCCTATCCATTCATCTGATGATGGACACCTAGGTTGCCTCCATCTCTGGGCCACTGTAAATAGAGCTGCAATGAACATTTTGGTACATGACTCTTTTTGAATTATGGTTTTCTCAGGGTATATGCCCAGTAGTGGGATTGCTGGGTCATATGGTAGTTCTATTTGTAGTTTTTTAAGGAACCTCCATACTGTTCTCCACAGTGGCTGCATTTACATTCCTGCCAACAGTGCAAGAGGGTTCCCTTTTCTCCACACCCTCTCCAGCATTTATTGTTTCTAGATTTTTGATGATGGCTGCTATGACCGGTGTGAGATGATATCTCATTGTAGTTTTGATTTGCATTTCTCTAATGATTAATGAAGTTGAGCATTCTTTCATGTGTTTGTTGGCAGTCTGTATATCTTCTTTGGAGAAATGTCTATTTAGGTCTTCTGCCCATTTTTGGATTGGGTTGTTTGTTTTTTTGTTATTGAGCTGCATGAGCTGCTTGTAAATTTTGGAGAATAATCCTTTGTCAGTTCCTTCATTTGCAAATATTTTTTCCCATTCTGAGGGCTGTCTTTTGGTCTTGTTTATGGTTTCCTTTGCTGTGCAAAAGCTTTGAAGTTTCACTAGGTCCCATTTGTTTATTTTTGTTTTTATTTCCATTTCTCTAGGAGGTGGGTCAAAAAGGATCTTGCTGTGATTTATGTCATAGAGTGTTCTTCCCATGTTTTCCTCTAAGAGTTTGATAGTCTCTGGCCTTATATTTAGGTCTTTAATCCATTTTGAACTTATTTTTGTGTATGGTGTTAGGGAGTGATCTAATCTCATACTTTTACATGTAGCTGTCCAGTTTTCCCAGCACCACTTATTGAAGAGGCTGTCCTTTCTCCACTGTACATTCCTGCCTCCTTTATCAAAAATAAGGTGACCATATGTGTGTGGATTTACCTCTGGGCTTTCTATCCTGTTCCACTGATCTATCTTCCTGTTTTTGTGCCAGTACCATACTGTCTTGATTACTGTAGCTTTGTAGTATAGTCTGAAGTCAGGGAGCCTGATTCCTCCAACTCTGTTTTCCGTTCTCAAGATTGCTTTGGCTATTCGGGGTCTTTTGTGTTTCCATACAAATTGTGAGATTTTTTGTTCTAGTTCTGTGAAAAATACCAGTGGTATTTGATAGGGATTGCATTGAATCTGTAGATTGCTTTGGGTAGTAGAGTCATTTTCACAATGTTGATTCTTCCAATCCAAGAACATGATATATCTCTCCATCTATTTGTATCATGTATAATTTCTTTCATCAGTGTCTTATAATTTTCTGCATACAGGTCTTTTGTCTCCTTAGGTAGGTTTATTCCTAGATACTTTATTCTTTTTGTTGCAATGGTAAATGGCAGTGTTTTCTTGATTTCACTTTCAGATTTTTCATCATTAGTGTATAGGAATGCCACAGATGTCTGTGCATTAATTTTGTATCCTGCTACTTTACCAAATTCATTGATTAGCTCTAGTAGTTTTCTGGTAGCATCTTTAGGATTCTCTATGTATAGTATCATGTCATCTGCAAACAGTGACAGCTTTACTTCTTCTTTTCTGATTTGGATTCCTTTTATTTCCTTTTCTTCTCTAAAAAGAAAAGATTGCTGTGGCTAAAACTTCCAAAGCTATGTTGAATAAGAGTGGTGAGAGTGGGCAACCTTGTCTTTTTGCTGATCTTAGTGGAAATGCTTTCAGTTTTTCACCATTGAGGATGATGTTTGCTGTGGGTTTGTCATATATGGCCTTTATTATGTTGAGGAAAGTTCCCCCTATGCCTACTTTCTGCAGGGTTTTTATCATAAATGGGTGTTGAATTTTGTCAAAAGCTCTCTCTGCATCTATTGAGATGATCATATGGTTTTTCTCCTTCCATTTGTTAATATGGTTTTTCATTGATTGTTTTGCGTATATTGAAGAATCCTTGCATTCCTGGAATAAACCCCACTTGATCATGGTGTACGATTCTTTTAATGTGCTGTTGGATTCTGTTTGCTAGTATTTTGTTGAGGATTTTTGCATCTATGTTCATCAGTGATATTGGCCTGTAGTTTTCTTTCTTTGTGACATCCTTGTCTTGTTTTGGTATCAAGGTGACGGTGGCCTCGTAGAAAGAGTTTGGGAGTGTTACTCCCTCTGCTATATTTTGGTAGAGTTTGAAAAGGATAGGTGTTAGCTCTTCTCTAAATGTTTGATAGCATTGGCCTGTGAAGCCATCTGGTCCTGGGCTTTTGTTTGTTGGAAGATTTTTAATCACAGTTTCAATTTCAGTGCTTGTGATTGGTCTGTTCATATTTTCTATTTCTTCCTGCTTCAGCCTTGGCAGGTTGTGCATTTCTAAGAATTTGTCCATTTCTTCCAAGTTGTCCATTTTATTGGCATAGAGTTGCTTGTAGTAATCTCTCATGATCTTTTGTATTTTTGCTGTGTCAGTTGTTGCTTCTCCTTTTTCATTTCTAATTCTATTGATTTGAGTCTTCTCCCTTTTTTTCTTGATGAGTCTGGCTAATGGTTTATCAATTTTGTTTATCTTCTCAAAGCACTAGCTTTTAGTTTTATTGATCTTTGCTATCATTTCCTTCATTTCTTTTTCATTTCTTTCTGATCTGATTTTTATGATTTCTTTCCTTCTGCTAACTTTGGGGTATTTTTGCTCTTCTTTCTCTAATTGCTTTAGGTGCAAGGTTAGGTTGTTTATTCGAGACGTTTCCTGCTTCTTAAGGTAGGATTTTATTGCTATAAACTTCCCTCTTAGAACTGCTTTTGCTGCATCCCATAGATTTTGGGTCGTCATGTCTCCATTGTCATTTGTTTCTAGGTATTTTTTGATTTCCCCTTTGATTTCTTCAGTGATCACTTCGTTATTAAGTAGTGTATTGTTTAGCCTCCATATGTTTGTATTTTTTACAGATCTTTTCCTGTAATCGATATCTAGTCTCATAGCATTGTAGTCGGAAAAGATACTTAAAACAATTTCAATTTTCTTAAATTTACCAAGGCTTGACTTGTGACCCAAGATATGATCTAGCCTGGAGAATGTTCCATGAGCACTGAGAAAAATGTGTATTCTGTTGTTTTTGGATGGAGTGTCCTATAAATATCAATTAAGTCCATCTTGTCTAATGTATCACTTAAAGCTTGTGTTTCCTTAGTTATTTTCATTTTGGATGATCTGTCCATTGGTGAAAGTGGGGTGTTAAAGTCCCTTATTATGAATGTGTTACTGTCGACTTCCCCCTTTTATGGCTGTTAGTATTTGCCTTATGTATTGAGGTGCTCCTAGGTTGGGTGCATAAATATTTACAATTGTTATATCTTCTTCTTGGATCAATCCCTTGATCATTATGTAGTGTCCTTCTTTGTCTAATAGTCTTTATTTTAAAGTCTATTTTGTCTGATATGAGAATTGCTACTCCAGCTTTCTTTTGGTTTCCATTTGCATGAAATATCTTTTTCCATCCCCTTACTTTCAGTCTGTATGTGTCTCTAGGTCTGAAGTGGGTCTCTTGTAGACAGCAAATATATGGGTCTTGTTTTTGTATCCATTCAGCCAATCTGTGTCTTTTGGTGGGAGCATTTAGTCCATTTACATTTAAGGTAATTATCGATATGTATGTTCCTATTCCCATTTTCTTAATTGTTTTGGGTTCGTTATTGTAGGTCTTTTCCTTCTCTTGTGTTTCTTGCCTAGAGAAGTTCCTTTAGCAGTTGTTGTAAAGCTGGTTTGGTGGTGCTGAACTCTCTCAGCTTTTGCTTGTCTGTAAAGGTTTTAATTTCTCCATCAAATCTGAATGAGATCCTTGCTGGGTAGTCTTGGTTGCAGGTTTTTCTCCTTCATCACTTTAAATACGTCCTGCCAGTCCCTTCTGGCTTGCAGAGTTTCTGCTGAAAGATCAGCTGTTAACCTTATGGGGATTCCCTTGTGTGTTATTTTTCCCTTGCTGCTTTTAATATGTTTTCTTTGTATTTAATTTTTGACAGTTCGATTAATATGTGTCTTGGCATATTTCTCCTTGGATTTATCCTGTATGGGACTCTCTGTGCTTCCTGGACTTGATTAACTATTTCCTTTCCCATATTAGGGAAGTTTTCAACTATAATCTCTTCAAATATTTTCTCAGTCCCTTTTTCTCTTCTTCTTCTGGAACCCCTATAATTCGAATGTTGGTGCGTTTAATATTGTCCCAGAGGTCTCTGAGACTGTCCTCAGTTCTTTTCATTCTTTTTTCTTTATTCTGCTCTGCAGTAGTTATTTCCACTATTTTATCTTCCAGGTCACTTATCCGTTCTTCTGCCTCAGTTATTCTGCTATTGATCCCATCTAGAGTATTTTTAATTTCATTTATTGTGTTGTTCATCATTGTTTGTTTCATCTTTAGTTCTTCTAGGTCCTTGTTAAATGTTTCTTGCATTTTGTCCATTCTATTTCCAAGATTTTGGATTATCTTTACTATCATTATTCTGAATTCTTTTTCAGGTAGACTGCCTATTTCCTCTTCATTTGTTAGGTCTGGTGGGTTTTTACCTTGCTCCTTGATCTGCTGTGTGTTTCTCTGTCTTCTCATTTTGCTTATCTTACTGTGTTTGGGGTCTCCTTTTTGCAGGCTGCAGGTTCGTAGTTCCCATTGTGTTTGGTGTCTGTCCCCAGTGGCTAAGGTTGGTTCAGTGGGTTGTGTAGGCTTCCTGGTGGAGGGGACTAGTGCCTGTGTTCTGGTGGATGAGGCTGGATCTTGTCTTTCTGGTGGGCAGGTCCACGTCTGGTGGTGTGTTTTGGGGTGTCTGTGGACTTATTATGATTTTAGGCAGTCTCTCTGCTAATGGGTGGGGTTATGTTCCTGTCTTGCTAGTTGTTTGGAATAGGATGTCCAGCACTGTAGCTTGCTGGTCGTTGAGTGAAGCTGGCTGCGGGTGTTGAGATGGAGATCTCTGGGAGATTTTCGCTGTTTGATATTATGTGGAGCTGGGAGGTCTCTTGTGGACCAGTGTCCTGAAGTTGGCTCTCCCACCACAGAGGTACAGCACTGACTCCTGGCTGCAGCACCAAGAGCCTTTCATCCACACGGCTCAGAATAAAAGAAAGAAAAAGTAGAAAGAAAGAATTAGTAGAAGAAGAAAGAAAGAAAGGAAGGAAGGAAGGAAGGAAGAAAGAAAGGAGGGAGGGAGGGAGGAAGGAAGGAAGGAGGGAAGGAAGGAAAAAAAGAAAGAAGATAAAGTAAAATAAAATAAAGTAAGATAAAATATAATAAAGTTATTAAAATAAAAAATAATTATTAAGAAAAAAATTTTTAAAAAAAGGACGGATAGAACCCTAGGACAAATGGCGGAAGCAAAGCTATACAGACAAAATCTCACACAGAAGCATACACATACACATTCTCAAAAAGGCGAAAAAGGGAAAAGATCGTAAATCTTGCTCTCAAAGTCCAGCTCCTCCATTTGGGATGATTCATTGTCTATTCATGTATTCCACAGATGCAGGGTACATCAAGTTGTTTGTGGAGCTTTAATCCGCTGCTTCTGAGGCTGCTGGGAGAGATTTCCCTTTCTCTTCTTTGTTCTCACAGCTCCCAGGGGCTCAGCTTTGGATTTGGCCCCGCCTCTGCGTGCAGGTCGCCGGAGGGCATCTGTTCTTCGCTCAGACAGGACGGGGTTAAAGGAGCCGCTGATTCGGGGGCTCTGGCTCACTCAGGCCGGGCGGGGTGGGGGGGAGGGAGGGGCACGGAGGGCGGGGCGAGCGTGCGGCGGCAGAGGCCGGCGTGACGGCGGGACGTTGCACCAGCCTGAGGCGCGCCGTGTATTCTTCCGTGAGAGTTGTCCCTGGATCCCGGGACCCCGGCAGTGGCGGGCTGCACAGGCTCCCCGGAAGGGGTGTGTGGAGAGTGACCTGTGCTCGCACACAGGCTTCTTTGTAGCAGCAGCAGCAGCCTCAGCGTCTCATGCCCGTCTCTGGGGTCCGCGCTTTTAGCCACGGCTCGCGCTCGTCTCTGGAGCTCCTTTAAGCAGCGCTCTTAATCCCGTCTCCTCGCGCACCAGGAAACAAAGAGGGAAGAAAAAGTCTCTTGCCTCTTCGGCAGGTCCAGACTTTTCCCCGGACTCCCTCCCGGCTAGCCGTGGCGCACTAACCCCCTGCAGGCTGTGTTCACGCCGTCAACCCCAGTCCTCTCGCGGCGCTCTGACCGAAGCCCGAGCCTCAGCTCCCAGCCCCGCCCGCCCCGGCGGGTGAACAAAGCCTTTCGGCCTGGTGAGTGCTGGTCGGCCCTGATCCTCTGTGCGGGAATCTCCCCGCTTTGCCCTCCGCACCCCTGTTGCTGTGCTCTCCTCCGCGGCTCCGTAGCTTTTCCCCTCCGCCACCCGCCGTCTCCGCACACGAAGGGGCTTCTAGTGTGTGGAAACGTTTCCTCCTTCACGGCTCCCCCCAACTGGTGCAGGTCCCGTCCCTATCCTTTTGTCTCTGTTTATTCTTTTCTCTTTTGCCCTACCCAGGTACGTGGGGGGGGTTTCTTGCCTTTTGGGAGGTCTGAGGTCTTCTGCCAGCGTTCAGTAGGTGTTCTGTAGGGGTTGTTCCACGTGTAGATGTTTTTCTGGTGTATCTGTGGGGAGGAAGGTGATCTCAGCGTCTTACTCTTCCATCTTCCCGGAAGCCCTAAATGACATATTTTGCTTAACAAGTGAATTCGATAAACAGGAAAGAGAATTTGTAAAATAGAAAAAAAAAAGATACAAGATTTATTGGAACAAATTAGAAGATAGAGGCCTGATAATCTGAATAAAAATAAAAGTAGAGAAAATCATGAGGCTGAAAAAAATATATGAATGTTGGGGGTAACATTATTCTGTTCTAATGTAAAATCTCAGCCTTATTATTAGCAGTGGAAAGACATCAACACTCAGACATTAGTTGAAGCCCCATTCGGCCACAAATGAAATATTGGATAAATTATTGCCTTGCTTAGATGGTAATTTGTTCTTTCTTCAGAAGGCTGAGGAAACAACCAATAGAACTAATGTCCTAGATCGGTGGTGTCCCATGGACGTAACAATGGAGGGAGAGAATTTGTCTTTGCAAAATTCCCCCAGGTGATTCAAATATTCTTTCCCCTTCACATTTGAATACCACTGTCTTAGATTTGCTTCTAACCAACAGGAAGCAATAGATTGTTAAAGGATATGAGGTTATCATATCAGATATTTAACACACCAGCTACTTAACCTAGTCCTATGTTAAATAGCCCTAGATATTGGGAAAATAGATGTTGAAAAATTCAGCACAAGGGTGGATACTCTCAATTGTTGAGCAATTGCTCTGGTCCTGGCACTGAGCTAGACACTTACATAACTGAACAAAAATTATTTAATATTTTCCTAAAAGTCGTGAGTATTTCATTGTAACATATTATTATTATCCAAGTACAAAGAGGAAGGAAATGAAAATTCAGAGATTAAATCACTTGCTCCGGCTTCTGCAGGCAGCCAGAGCAGAGCTATGATATGAACTCATCCTTCAGGGTCCAAAGCCAGAAGTCTAACCCCCTCTCAGATGTCTCCATGAGGCACCTAAATAACTCCTTGTAGTGGTACAGGAAATCTCTGATGTGTTCAGATTTAAAACACACACATGCAAAAGATGAAAGGTGGGCATTTCCAGAGACTGGAATAATCCCATAAGAGTAAATGTTAAGACTAAACCCAAAGGTTTCCAGAAACAAAGAGGACTATATTGACTGTTTTCTAAGCATGAGAGACAGAGAGAGAGGGCGCAATCCACTACTGCTTAGGGAAGATAGCATAATATTATCAAATTACAAAGGGGCAAAAACTCTCTCCTCATCTAACTTCTGTATTCTTCACCATATTTCCAAGTACTGTCTAACAGTAGTAATCTAGTATGAAAAAAAATCCAAGAACTCTAAAAAGTTTGCATTCCCTTACCCTCTCCTGCTGCTAAACCTTTAATAGCATTTGTAATCTCTTCTGTCATTGGAGGGTTTTCCCATCTTAATTTACCTTTCCGAATCTCCTTTGTGCTCAGTCTCTAATAAACTACCTGAGGAAAGTCACTGTGCACCCACAAAGAGATCCACAATTGGCCTAATTAGAACCAAAAAAAACACTATTAAAATGAGTTTCATCCTGTCCCTCTGTGCATATATAAGCCTTTTATATATGGAAAATGCTTGCATTTAGTCATTTTGCACACACCGGATGTAAATTACAACTTTTATCATTCTACGTATGTGGTCAGTGGAAATGCTCAGTGTATTATTTGTACTAATTACCTTGGTAGTTCTTTATTTCTGTCAAAGTCTTAGCATCCAGCAACTCTAGAGGTTGTTGATGGGTAAAAACTAGTCCTAGCTAGTAGGATTAGGATAGTAGCTGAGGTCAGTATTGCTATTTTCAGCAGACAGAGGGTCTCTTCTTGGTACAGTGCCTTCCACTGTTTTTTGTTTTTAAATCATTTTCTATTCCAAATGTCTGGAATTAGAAAATGATGGTAGAGCTGTAAGATCACCCCCAACTCAAGCGTAGGCCTGTTCCTCAGCTGGAAGCGTGCCAGAACTCAATCCATCTCCCGAGCAAAGCGTGAGAGCCGTGTGTTTCCCTGGGTCATTCCACGAATCTTGTTTCACCTGGTCCGTTACATTGCCGAGACCCTCAGGTGGTACTCTTTCTGATGGAGCTTTGAAATCCCTAGCATCTCTGTTTATGGGCAGTGATGCTCTGGATGCAGCCTGAACTGTCTCATGACAACTGATTGTTAAATTTTCAGGAATTTTGTGAGCTGATTGATGTCATGGAGGAGCTTAAAATGGGCCATGGTTGGAGTATTTACACCACAGAAATCAGCAAATGCTACAAATCAGGGCTCCTCCTACTCCAAGAACCATTTGTTAAATATTTACCAGCGTTGTACTGGTGGTAGGCAATAATTTCTTACTATTGCACCCAGGACTAATTGGAAGGATCGTTGACAGCCCAAAGAACAATTTTCTTGTTCCTCATTTCTGAAAACAGCAAGTAGCTGCACTAACACAGTTGAAAATCTCTTAGGAAAAAATTCTCTTTCCCCACCCCTGCCTCCCCACCTCCCTTAATTCCCAGCCCTTATTTTCCAATCGCTTCCCTTTCAAGTTTGTGCCAAGTCAGAAATGCTCCAAGGTTGTTTCTTCTTGTGGTATTCCTACTAAATAATCATTGTGCTCTTTATTTGGTCTCTACCATGTGCCAAATGTGGAACCTTATAATACAGCCTTTTAGTTTTTAAAGACTAATAAATTCTAGATAGAGACCCAAACTCAGGTTAGATAGACTCTCTTTTTATTCCCAATTCTGTTGAGTCGTTATATAAAGACAAATATAGTAAGAGAAGTCTTGGTGTCTGAGGACTTGCGTCTGAGTGGCGGATACACCTTGCTAGTTGGGAAGCAGGGGGATTTCCTTGCATTTCCTGGTATTTCCTTCACTGCGGAGGGTGCTCCCCTAGAGCAGCTCTCCTGATTTTTCTTTACCCCCCTGCATACTACTCTCTAGGAGAGGTCCAGTGGCTTGTCTTATTCTTGATTGTCAAAGTGCCACTTCTTACTTCTTCCCCTCTATGGGATCCAATTGCCAAGGGAGAAGGCATTCTGTTTTTCCCCCTATGCTGTATACTTTATACGGTGAGGACTCCAGGCAATTCAGTTGTCTGAAACTGATAGGAAAGTCTCTTTAACTTTAGAGTTCTGTATTAGGAAGTCCTTGGTTCTTAGACATCTATATCATGTTCTTCAATTTAGACTTAATAATAAACGTGATATTCCAGTCTCTTTTCAGACTCCTTTGTCTTCATTAACGGTTCAGAACTCAAAAAAAGAAGAGGAGTGTGATTTGTAGGGTCCCTTCAAACACCAAAACTAATGCAATCTTGAGATTACTTAAGTTCTGTTTCTGCCTTAGTGAAAAAGAGGAAAACTACCAATGTTGCTAGGTCCCTTGATTCACCAAATATTTACTGAGTACATTGTATTTACTAAGTGCCCTGTGTGTATCAAGCACTGCCAAAGGTACTAGGAACATTGTGTCCCAGACACTATGAGGGCAGCTACAGACATGCGAAAAAAGAATTCTGCATAAAGTTTATAATCTAGAAAAGGGCAATAATATTATACTCTGAGTGTCATAATAGGAGCATGGAGAAGAGAGTACCTAACTCTGCCCAGGTGGAGTTCAAAGAGAGAAAAAACATATTTAAAAAAAAAACACCTCCCCCCCAACAAATCTTTTACCAAACTCATTTTTCTTTTAATTTAATTAACTCACAGTTCCTGAGAAATATGTTAATGATATAGAAATGAAAAAAAAAAAAGCTGGATGACCTATGCACTATCATTGATCCTTAAAAAAATCAAGAATTGACCACACTGACATTTGCCAAACTGTATTTGTTTTCTAGGGCTGCCAAAACAAAGTACCACAGACTGAGTGGCTGAAACAACAGAAATTTATTTCTCACAATTTTGGAGACTAGAAATTCAAGATCCAGGTATTGGTTTCTTCTGAAGTCTCTCTCTCTTTGACTTGTAGATGGTCATCTTCTCCTTGTGTCTTCACTTGGTCTTCCCTCTGTGTATGTCTATGCCTTAATCTCTTCTTCTTAATCTTTGTTTTTCCATTTTAATCTTTTATTTTTTTAATATTTAAAAAATTGAAGTATAGTTTATTTACAATGTTTCCATTTTATTTGTTTTTGGTTGTGTTTTTTTTTTGTTTTCTTTTTGCCACACCACGTGGGTTGTGGGATCTTAGTTGCCTGACCGGGGATCGAACTGGGGCCCCGGCAGTGGAAATGTGGAGTCCTACCCACTGGATTGCCGGAGAATTCCCTTAATCTTCTTATAAGGACAGCAGTTGTATTGGATTAGGGTTTTCCCTAAAGACCTCATTTGCTTGTTTACTTCTTCAGAGACCCTATTTCCAAATGCAGTTACATTCTGAGTTACTGGAGGTAAGGACTTCAACATATAAATTTCAGGGGGACACAATTCAGTTCATAATAGCCACCTTGCATGAAACTTCTCTAGCAATAGTGAAGAACTTAGCTATGATCTTGAGAATCAAGCACTCCTTTCCAGAAGTCAGTGATTTGCCAAATTGTCCTTAACAAGTACATCCTTTTCCTCGCTATAAATTTTATCCTTTCTATATGACCTGTTGATAATACTGGCTTTGGGGGGTTGGTTTTTATGTATGGAACTATGCAATTATGAAATAGTTAAAAACTGGTGACTATTCAAATTCTCTCCTATTCTTTTTTTTTTTTTTTATCAGAAGGAAGAATTTCATGTAAGAGACCTTGGTATGCCACAGGTTTCTTAATCTCGCTCATGTTTACTTTATCTCTCTTTCTTATTCCCTTGTAATGCTAAGAAATGCCTCGGGGCAAAACGAAGGAATAAATCAATTAAGAAGCATTGAATTCATGCATGTACTCTTCCAGCTGAGTTTTCTATTTATGTAATTTTCAGAAAATTGTGGAAACTGTTAAAAGAGAGTGCTGCAAAAATGGAAAGCTCTTAGTAAATGATTTACTTTGGAAAAGAAACCTCTGTTGGGAACATATCTTGCTTCTGAAATTATCTAAACTTGTGCATAGAGCTTAATAAGTATTAGCATTCCATTGATTAGAAATCTGCCATACCCTTTGCCATGTCTCTGCTATGCCTACAGATGGGTTTGGAATTCTACCATCAACCTGTGCAATATGTATGGAAACTGGAGCAAATGTCTTTTTATCCTTAGACCTTGTGCTTTCTTACCATCCTGACTCTGCTTTATCATGTTCTACTTTTCTGCCTTTATTCTCAAATGTCTTTTATCTTTGTTATCCTCCCTCTCTGCATTTTACTTTCCTATTTCATACCTCAGTAGGTTTCTTTCTGAAGTTCTGGAGAGTTTTAAGGAAAATAGTTCAGGCAGCAACCCTAAGGAAATAGAAGTGTCCAAATTAATACACCCAATTTCATGGGCAAATGTGACCAAATTATCAATTTATTTGGAGACTGATGCAGTAGTTCAGACTTTACCAGGTACAAAATCTCTAATAGAAAATACCTTAGATCTAATAAAAATTTAATGAGGGTTTTGTTTTTCCTTTAATCTTGATATTGTTAAAGTGTTGAGTCCTTTAAATCTGGGGGACAATCAATCATTGCATATGTTTTAGTCTCGTGAGACAGTTTTTCAAAGAACTTAAATGTTAGTGCCACATTAATTGATTTGTGGGGGAAAAAAAGCCTTACTGAGTTTCAACTGCTTTATTCTACCCATACAAGGTAACTAAATTTGGGAATACTAAATTAGTAAAAGTAGTTGACAGGCAAATTTATTTTTCTCATTCCCATTCCAGAGTATCTTCCTTCTCACCATGGTCTCTGAAGTGGAGAGTCAGTAGTAAACTGGTGAAGAATATGAGGAATCAAAATAAACTATATATTTATTATTCCTTTTCTCTAGAAAAACATCTTATAAATTGTATCAATAAGAATAAAAATAATAGTAATATTTATATTAACATCTAGCATTTATTGTGAACTTATTGCCTGCCAGATACCATGCATTATTACATCATTTAAACTTGAAATTGAGAATGTATTATTATTAGTCAAATTTTACCAAAAAAATCAAACTAAAACATTAGAAAGACCTGGGTCACGTGGCTACTAAATGACAAAACCAAATACCCTGTCTTTCTCCAAGCACTTCTTGCCATTTTTAACCATTTTGATATAATAGCTAATGGATACATCTAACTTAGTGTGTCATTTGAAAAGGAAATTTTTGATTGATTATAAAAACAACTTACTGTCTCAAAAACTCCACTTCTCTGAGACTTTTTTCCAATAAATATTAAAGGAAAGATACTTTATATATTGACTTAGAAAAAATTAATGTATTTCTCAAATGCAGGTAATAAGGGAAATGGGAATTAGGTATTCTGGAAGAAGAGAGAAATTGTGTTAGAATATTAAAATTTTAATAATGTCTGCTCCTTGCCACAGATGTAATACTTCTGTTTGAATCTTAGAATAGGCCTGGGGAGTTTTATTTCGAACTGGCAAAGTGATTTTCAACTTGGGCTTTCTTGTTTTCTAGACTTCAACTGTTTTGTTTATCTGATTCTGTTCTTATGCTTTTATTCTCTTATGCCTTTTCTTACTTTCTGATTCCTACTTTCTCTCTTATTTTTTTTTAGCTCTCTTCCCAGAAGGTTTCCTTTCAGAATATAGGCGTATTTCTAAGAAAATGGCATAGGGAGTGGGCTCCCCAGAGCTCAGGTCTCAAGAAATAAAAGGGCTCAATAGAAATAAAACAAGGAATCAGTTCCAGACCTGGTTGAAAATCTTGACAGAGATAATGGATCCTTGGCCTATTTCCTATCTTCTTCATTAACACTTTATTTTGGGTGAAAGTATCAGAAGTTTTTTGGAATGTGAGGTTAATTAAGAATTTAAAACAATTGAGTGTTAATGTTTGCTCTTTGGTTCAGATGGCCCAACTCCAAGAAATCTTCCTTAAAATGCTTTAGGTCCTGAAATACAATAGTCTCCCACATTATCAAGATATAACATAGAATAAGCTGGGCCAGCACATCGGTCCTATGCAGAAGTGAGTCTAGATGTCACTAGATTGATTACTGGAGATCTTCCAAAGGGGAAGAAGTTCAAATAAAATAGCATGCAGGACTTCAGCATCATTCCGTTAACTAATATGTACTTACTGAGGGACCATATAGTGTATATTTCAGATTTGCAAAAAATTTGATACATAAATCTATTAGCCTATGTATACTGATGGACCTGTGACGACAAAGCAATGCTTTTAATTGTAAAGTGTTTTCACAGTTTCAGTGCCAAAGGGTGTGGTGAATTAGCAAAGTTAAAGCCTCTGACTTTGGACCCCTGAACTTCATGGTTTGATATAAATCTTTGGGTTACCATGTCAACTGCTGCCACCATGAGACAGGTCCATAGGGGAAGGTCTCTTTCTCAGGCTTCCTGGCAAATTTTGCCTCACCAATCCCAAAGGCCCCTTACATACAGGCAAATGCTTATGTTGGTGCCCCTTAACTTTGTCATAGGCACAAGAAAAGTTCCAGAATTTGGTGATGTATAGGCAAGAACGAATAGAAAATATCTTCGGTTTTTGAAGTGATTGCAGTTGTTGGATACTAAGGATAGTGTTTTGTTTTTTGGAGGGTGGTGACAAATTTTGCTCAGAGACTGTGATTGTCTTTGTCAATAGTTTATCTAACATGGGTTCACTGCTGAGATTTCACAGGCCAAAAGCATACAGGATAATGTCTCTTAATAAACCTAAAGAAATAACATAGTCCAAACAAGTGATACATTAATTTACATTATCGTTCTAGTCAAGGGGATGTGAAAGCAATGAAGTCTAGGTGTAGTTGAGGTGTACCTTTTCTACAAGTTTCGGTTTCTCAGGAGAGACCGGGCCTTGCCAACCAAGAGCTGACGTCCTACTGCCAGCACAATAAAAGTTCCTGGTTGCTAGAGCACGAGACCAGGGAACTAGGGTAACACTGGTCTTGACAGGCAGTCTGATCTTCTCAGGTTGCTGCAGGATTTGTCCCACTGCCTATAAAGGAGTTGCCATTATCACAGCAGGAGCTGTGCCCCAAGGTCTTCAGAGAGCTAGGCCAGCAAACGGTAGCTTTGCCTAGTCCCAGACTCTCAGATGGCCCTTACCAACCCTGAGTGTTTATACAGTCTAAATGCCCTCTCACCATATTTGCTTCTACATCTGTTTTTATTGATAAGCCCCCCAGTAGCTGAGCCTTGAGTGCTTATCAAAGACAACAGCTGAGATGATGACATCCTGACACAGCCTACTTCACTCTTATACCAAAACAACTCTACTTCTAAAAATAACTTCTTTGTTTTCTGTCTTTGTCATAAATAAGTGGATTAAAACAACTTCATTTAAGTCATAATAAGTGGATTTGAAATTATATCAAACCAATTCACAGCAGACACTCTCCCTGAGGATCTTCTGACTTTGTGATCTAGGATGGACTTTGTTTCTCTCTGCTACGGTTTATGTTCCACTTTTTGAAACAGAAATGTGTGCCTGTGTCTGATTTAAATCCTTGGGTAACTGATTTAAATCCTTGGGTAACTAATTTTATGTTGCTTTGCTGCCTTCTTCTCCAATCTCCCTTGGTGGTTTCTCCAGATCTAAAACATCACAGACCCACAAGACTCTTTTCTTTAACCACGTGATAACTTGAAATTTCTGCTTGCTTGCCCTCCATATCCTGTTCAGAATCCTGCAGTATTTGTGACATCTTATGATATGGAAGGATCAGGTTTTTCACTGCATCAAACTCCTCTTCCTTTTCATAGACTGTTGCAGTTGTTTCAACTCTGCCTACACCTGCTAGGTTTAAAAATTTAGTGGAAAATTTCTTATTTTGTTAAAAATCTCTCGGTAGCCGCAACCAAAGTATCTTGAATTTGAGGAGGTAGATGTTATCTCACAGATGGTAAAATAAGTTAATATTTGTATCTGTGCATGTACACAACAATATAAATAAGAATACATAACAAATATATATATATATATATATATATATATGCTTACTCTTATTTCTTTTAGACCTGAACAAATTCAAAGGTAAGGATTTAAGTCTTTGGGGGAGTTAGTATTTGCTGGTTGATCTTCTTAGCCTGACTTCTACACATTTTCAGAACCCATACTTATCTGGATGCTTATACCTAGACTTGTTTCTCTACAATAGTAAATACTCCAAGAAGATGTTAATCCATGTGGTTATCATTTATCTATGGAAGATATTTATCCAAGAATATGATTCTAAATCTTTATCCATTATGAGGGAGTATCAGGGTCACTACCTTCCTCCCTCTGTCCCATTGCCACCCAA
Organism: Pseudorca crassidens; assembly: GCF_039906515.1. Lineage (NCBI taxonomy): Eukaryota > Metazoa > Chordata > Mammalia > Artiodactyla > Delphinidae > Pseudorca > Pseudorca crassidens. The sequence goes on from NC_090296.1 coordinate 72,175,032, forward strand.
AATCTCTTTCTTTACTTACTTAATTCTCCACTTATCTCTATCTTTGGATTGTGCTGTGGCACAAAGAAAATTGTGCGGTTGTGAACTGCTACATACTTTTTCAACCTAAATAAGTGATCTGGAATTTTGAATGACGTATTTAAAATCTTTTGAAAGTTTTAGACTTATTTTTCTCTCATAGCAAAGATAGATTATGAGACTAACAAGTCAACTTACTTTGGGGGAATTCTCATTACTGGATTATCAGAGTATTAAATAATATGCTTCAAGCACTGACACGACTAAATGCTTTCAGAAAAATATTGTGTGATTTTTTTAAAATATTTGATAAAACAGGTTGAAGTGTAATACATTGGCACAACAGAGGATGGATTGGAATTTTAAAAATTGTTATTTGAGATAGTTTTGGAATGTTATCTTGTGTCTTGTGATTCAAAATATAATGGCAGGGCTTTCCTGGTGGGGTGCAGTGGTTGAGAGTCCGCCTGCCGATGCAGGGGACGCGGGTTCGTGCCCCGGTCCGGGAAGATCCCACATGCCGCAGAGCGGCTGGGTCCATGAGCCATGGCCGCTGAGCCTGTGCGTCTGGAGCCTGTGCTCCGCAACGGGATAGGCCACAACAGTGAGAGGCCCGCGTACCGCAAAAAAAAAAAAAAAAAAAAAAAAAAAAATATATATATATATATATATATATATATATAATGGCAATGATAGAATAAGAATAATTTGAGCTATGTTGGTCACTGACAGTCATTGCCTTTCGCAAAATGTGAGGTAGGAACAGCAATGGTAAGTGAGGTTGGAGAGAGTTATACTGTGAGAAGGAAACTAGATATGGGCAAACTAAGAAGTGCTATAATTTAAAAGATTGGAATAGACATCACATAAAATATTCTGTAGATTCATTCATTAATGAAGGGCAAAACAACTGAATTCGCCTTCTCCTTTTAAATACTTTGAGTTACTCAAAGAAAATGGAGACTTCAGTGGTTGTTGATGTTATAACATTCTTTTCCTTAAATGGGGGATTTATTCATTAATTAAACAAGTCATTTTTGAATACTTTATTGAGCACCTATTGTTATGGAAGCTCTCCCAGTGCTGTGGGTTTTAAAGTAGAAATCTAGGCGGAGTGGTAGAGCTTGAAAGAATCTTGGAGATTGCACTTGAGTATAATCTTTTTAACAAATGGGGAAATAAAAGGAATGTAATGTCCAATCATTGTTCTGAAAGAGTTTATAATCTACATGGGTAACAAAAAGCCTTGTTCTTATGAAAAATTACATAAAAATGTTAAGCTAGTATTCCATAATGGTAGAAATAGGGACTTTTGAATTTAACTCTGCTACTTACTGTGTGACCTCTGGCAACCTACTTAAGCCCCTGAATACTTCAGTTTTCCTCATCTATAAAAAACATATCTTGTAGGGTTGTTTTGAGAATTAGATGTGATCATTAGAATGTTTTTAGAATGTTGAGGCACATCCTGAACATGATAAATGCTCAATAAATGGTAATTGTTATTATTACTACTGAGCTCTTGCTGTCTTGGGAGTGCCATACCAGTAACATAGATGTCAATTGCTGTAGGAAATTGACGTCTAGGAAAGCAGTGTCAAAGATCATTTTTTCCCTTTGTTCTCTATTCTCCTTTCCCTTTTTCTATTTCCTTCCCACCCCTTTCCAAAATAAAATGACACCATAGAATAACTAAAAACCATACTTTTCTTTTGTCTCATATCCCACCAGTTGTCCTCTGCACTGCTGCCACACACACATATCCACCAAATATTTATTACCTTAGAGGCACAGGGTCTCAGGATTTGGTGACAATTTCTTTGTAGATTATGATGGGTTAGCCTCTATGACTGAGTCTGTCAGGACAAGAGCATGGTAATTCACATCTTCAGTAATATGCAGCCAACAAATAGTAGCTGTCATTTCCCTTTTAGAAAAGCTTCAGTTTCTTCAACGTTAGTGCTTTTGCAAAACATGTTTTTGAAATAAATAGTTATAAAATAATTTTCCGACAAGCTTCATTTTCTGAGAACACGTAAGGGCTCCGGTCCCCATAGGGATGGAAACAAGGCAACTGCTCAGAAACTCCACCCCTGCTGCAATAGCACAAGGTACATCATGCTACTTTCTGATTTCTAAATGGAAAATTTTTAATACCATTCTTTCTCATTTCATTTTTCTTTCTGCATGACCTCTCCCTTGCTACCCTTTTGCTTGAGGTTTTGATTGCCTTGCTGAATTATTTTTCAACCTTTTTACATATTTATTATTCCATAAGCCTAGATGTTGATTTTCTTTCATACTTGATTTAATTTATTTTATGAGTTTGTGTTCAATTTATGGATTTTGAGATAAATCTCTCTCATTGGTTCTTTACGCTATAGACTGCATAAAATCTGATTTATAAAAGTTCACTTTGTTTTTGATGTAAAGGCAAATATCACATTTGATTTGGCCTTGGTTCCATGGGCTTATTAAAGAAGGGAAATGCTTTTGATACTAGTAAAATTAGCCCTTTTGATTTTCAGTTGAAGCAAAGAAGAGGGAAATTGACATTTGCCTGAGTTTGATATTTGAGCTGATTCTGATCTTTGATTATTTTTAAATGTTTATGTAAATCCGAATTCTGTCTAAGCAATCTACTATTAGCAGAATTTTAGCAAATCAGCAACCATAGCAGAGCTAGATGCTTTCAAAACTAAAGCCACTTACATATTTTACAAGAAAAAAGTTTTTTCACTTAAGAGCATAAAAATAGTGGTGATCAAACAATTTCATTTCAGATTCTATGCGTTTTTCATGAATGAGCTAGGTAGGTCCCTAGGACCTGTCCTGTACCAGTCCAGGGTACCCATCTTTTACCTGTTAGGGCCTTCCAAATTAAATTTTGTGATATATACATGGGTATTGCATATTGTGTAGCATCAGACATAATGTATATTTAAAGGAATTGCCCAGAAAATAGCAAAAGGTCTTTAAGAGATATGTGGGTGTATTTTATCATGATTATTGCAGGGCTCACAATTGACGATATTCACCTGGATCTTCTCAGTGCTCAGCAAAAGGTATTCTATCATCTTCAAACCTTTCACTAACAATTCTTATATTTTCAAGACAGTTTTTCCCCCCCTAAATATTTTGTCTTGTTTATTTCTTGAGGACTTATTTATGCAGAGACTTTCTTCTTTCTTTTCAGACAATTTTTTTAAAGTATGACCTGCAGTGTCTTAAATATAAATGAAGAAGATATATGTTTGGAGCTTTGGAGGAGTAACTGGTATCAGATGACTCCTTCTAACTAAACAACTAATAAAGGTGGATAAAATACAAAGAAAAAAATCACCCAATATAATTTGAATAGTGCTATAATTATTAAAGAAATTGAGTTCATATGTTTAAAACTCCAGAAAAAGTTGTCTCAAATATACCCAGATGGTTTCACTGCAGAATTCTATCAAATATTTGAAGAATTAATACCAATTATACACAAATTACTTCCGGAAAAAAAAAATTTCCTCCAGAAAATAGAGGAAGAGGGGATACTCTTCATTCATTTTATGAGACCAGTATTAGCCTGATACCAAAACTGAATAAAAACAGTACGAAAAAGAAAACTAAAGATAAATATCCCTCATGAACACAAACTCAGAAATACTCAAAATATATTGGCAAATTGAATCCAGCAATATGTAAAAATAATTATACACCACAACCAAGTGCAAAGCTGTTTCAGTATTAAAAAATCAGTCAATGTAATTCGCCACAGGCTAAAGAAGGGTCAAATGCTCATATCAATATACAAAAAGACTTTTGATAAAATTCAACATCCATTTATGATAAAATCTCTCAGCAAGCTAGGAATAGAAAAGAACTTCCTAGACTTAGTAAAGAGCATCTTTAAAACACTTACAGATATCATCATACTTAATGATGAAAGACTGAATGCTTTACTCTCAAGGTCTGGAACAAAGCAGGATTTCTACTCTTACTACTCTTATTCAGCATAGTGCTAGAAATCTTAGCCAGCATAATAAAGCAAGGAAATGAAATAAAAGGCATACAAATTGGAAAGTAAGAAAAAATCTATATATGCAGGTAACATAATGGTCTATGCAGAAAAATCCCAAAAAACTACTCCCCAAACCCCCCAAACTTCCTAGAACTAAGTTCAGCAAGTTAACTGGATATAAGATTGATGTAAAAAAATCAATTGTATTTATATATACTAGCAATAAACACATGGAAATTGAAATTAAAACAATACCATTTATAATTATTCAAATAATAAAATGTTTAGATATAAATATGGTAAACCATGTACAAGAGTTGTATGCTGACGACTATAAAATGTTCATGGAAGACATTTTTAAAAGATCTAAATAAATGGAGAAACATACTGAGCTTATGGATTGAAAGACTCGGTATAGTAAATACAGTCGATTCCACTCTTGAACAACATGGGTTTGAACTGCGCCAGTCCTCTTGCATGTGGGTTTTTTTTTCCCTAAATATACAAAAATATATGTGTAGAACACAGTGTGTAAGACTTGTATTGATAGCCTATCCTTACATAGACATAAAGTGAGTGATATTTAATACAAAATTAATAATGTGTCAGTTTTCTTGCTGTTTTATAACTTTGTTTTCAAATAATTACAGTACTGTACAGTATGTCTCTTGTAATTGGAGAAACTGAGTATCAGCCTATCATCACAGGTAAGTAGTTTAAAAAAAAAATGTAAGGCATTACCCATAAATGAGAAAGTCAATATGTTGGACTTCATCAAAATTTAAAATTTTTGCTCTGTGAAAGACTCAGGAAGATGAAATGACAAAGTACAAACTTGGAGGAAATATCTGACAAAGAACTTGTGTCTACAATATGTAAAGAATCACAAAGCTCAACAGTAAAAATAAACAAACAATACAGTTAGAAAATGAGGAACACCACGAACATACACATTAACAAAGAAGATGTACAGATGACTAATAAGCACATGAAAATATGTTCAGTATTATTAGCCATTAGGGAAATGCAAACAAAAACCATAATGGGATATCACTACATGCCTATTAGGACAGCTAAAATTATGTCAGTACAATACAGATCCTGGCAGGATGTGCAGAGAAAATGGATCTCTGATACATTTGCTAGTGGGAATGTGAAATGGTACATACACTCTGGAAAACAGCTTGGTAGTTTCTTTAAAAACTAAACCTACTCTTCCTATATAACCCAGCAATCACACCCCTGAGCATTTACCCAGAGAAATGAAAAATTATATCCATACAAAAATCTGTACTTGAATGCTTATAGTAGGTTTACTTGTCATGGCCCCAAACTGTGGACAAGTTAAATGTCCTTCAGTGGGTAAAGAGTTAAACAATGGAATAATATTCAGCACTAAAAAGAATAAAATATTGACACATGCAATAAACTGGATGGATATTAAGGACATTAGCCTTGGGGGAAAAGCCAGTATCAAAAAGTTACACACTACAAGGTAATGGATGTTAAACTAGAGGAATGGGTGAAGTATGGCATGTTAATAAGACTTTCTTTGAGAATCTGAACAATAAAAGGAAGAATACTAATTTGAATTGTTTCTTCAATTTGCCATCTTTTATTCTATTTACACCATTTTTATGACTAATAAGATAATATATTGTGTAAATTGATACAGTTGTTTTTAAAATCTGTCATTTTTTCCTCTCCTAAGTAAATCTAGAGTATATGACTGAGCTAATGTCCTCCTATGTTTATGCTAAATGTTTCTATGATTCACAAACTCTGCCATAGTGAAGTGAAGAAACTAGTCTGAAACTTTGTTGAAAATGTTCCCTTTTATTTAGAAGATTCAGAAAAAAAGAGGAGCAATATCATTTAATATCCCAGGCCCAAAAAGAAAGACGAAAGGGGGAAAAAAAGATTTGTCAAAAATCTGAGAGTAGGTTCTCCAATTATTCTCTATCAAAAATATATGTGTAGAACACAGTGTGTAAGACTTGTATTGATAGCCTATCCTTACATAGACATAAAGTGAGTGATCATATGACCTGCAGTGTCTTAATGTATTTTCTTATAATGCCAGTCATACTCTACAATTTTAATTTTATGACTGTCTGCTTACTTATTCATTGTCTGTTGGCCCAACAGAATGGAAATTCCATGAACATTGAACTAACATTACCAGGGCCTGCCCTCACATTATGACTGTGTAGGGGAGAAAAAATAATTTTTCCTTTACCCTTCTAGGTTCTTCACAGAGACCCCCCGTAATAAAAAGACAGATTAATTGGAGAAAAACAAACAGAAATTTAATAACATGCATACCTCCTGTATACATGGGAGAGGCCCAGGAAAACTGAGTAACTCCCTGAAATGGCCCAATCCACCACCTTAAATACCATCACCAGCTAAAGACAAAAGAAAATGTTGTCAGGAGGAGGCCAGTTATTGCAGGTTATCATTCAAAGCACAGTAAACAAAGGTATGGTGTTGTGCTCTTATCGTCGTCTCCGCTGAGAAGAGTTTCTAGAGATTTAATCATCCTTTTCTTCCTCTTACAGAGGAAGATACCCTTAAAAACCCGAGATTTCCCTTATAAATGTAAATGTCCCTTACAAAAGGGTAACTTGGACTTGGTTTTTAGAGCTTTTCCTGTGTCTGCTGTTTTTTCAAAAACTAACCACCTTAAAATAATCCTTATGCCAGAGGCATATTTTGGGGTGGCAGGTTCTGCTCCCCTTCACTGGCACATGTCAGTCTCTCAGTATATGTTTATCTATGCAAGAATGAATGAAAAAAGGATTTGGCACTGAAGTTTAAAAAATCTGCTAGCTTAAGTGAAGAAAACTCGCTAATATTTATAAAGGAAAAAAAATCATTCATTTAACTAATACTTATCAAATACTTATATGTGCTAGATATTCCTGTGATTGCTCATGACACATCATTGGGGAAAACAAGAGACCGTGTAGGGGAGCAGAATTTGCCATCCCCAAATATGTCTGCTTGGCATATTAACTATTTTAAGCTATTTTCTAAGAAACAGTGTAAGTGGAATAAACTCTAAAAACCAAACAAGAGTGACCCTTTTGTAAGAAACATTTCCATTTATAAGGGAAACCTCCATTTGTGTGTCTCCCTCACTGTACCAGGAAGAGAAGGATGACCAAATCTCTGACACTCATCAATGGAAAAGGCAACGACTTAAATGCGTGTAACAACCTTACCCTTGTTTACTCTGCTTTTCCTGGTACTCTCCTATAACTGACTCTCCTCACCATCAATGTCTTCTTTTGTTTTTAGTTGAGGATGGTATTTAAACGGAGGGCTTCTTTCTCTGCATGACTTACTTCACTTAGTATGATAATCTGAACTTATTTACAAAGCAGAAACGGACTCACAGACTTAGAGAATGAATTTATAGTTACCAGTGACGGAAGGGTGGAGGGGAGGGATAGATTGTGAGTTTGGGATTGACACGTACACACTCCTTTATTTAAAATAAAATGCCTTTCCATGAAAAAAAAATTAATTTAATTAAAAAAAAAAAGAGAGACGGCTTCTGCCATTGTGGTGAGTTACTCAGTTTTCTTGGATCTCTCTGATGTCTACATGTTATTAAACATCTGTTTGACTTTCTCCTGTTAATCTGTCTCATGTGAATTTAATTCTTAGATCAGCCAGAAAAATCTAGAAGGGTAAAGGAAAATTTCTTCCTTCCTGACAATCAACATGAACATGTCTGCCCTCATGGAGCTTATGTTCTTGTGAGAGAAAATAAAAAGATCGAATGGACGAGGGAAGGAAAGGGTTTATTTATTTATTTTTTAAGTTTTTTATTTTATTTTATTTCGATGTGGACCACTTTTAACGTCTATTGAATTTGTTACAATATTGCTTCTGTTCTTATGTTTTGGTTTTTTGGCCACAAGGCATGTGGGATCTTAGCTCCCTGACCAGGGATTGAACCCACACCCCCTGCATTGGAAGGTGAAGTCTTAACCACTGGACCACCGCAAAGTCCCAAGGAAAGGGTTTTGAAATGTATCATCATCCATAAAACTTTGCCTGGATTGGAGGATGAGTAAAACCAACAGTTTATTTCCTAATGATAAGAGCTCTGATAGGGCTTCCCTGGTGGCGCAGTGGTTGAGAGTCCGCCTGCTGTTGCAGGGCACGTGGGTTCGTGCCCCGGTCCAGGAAGATCCCACGTGCCGCTGAGCAGCTAGGCCCGTGAGCCATGGCCTCTGAGCCTGTGCGTCCGGAGGCTGTGCTCTGCAATGGGAGAGCTCTGATATTGTCATTTCTTTACCTTTTTTTTTTTTTTTTTAAATCCAGGACAGGAAAAACTGGAAGGATAGCTAATTAAGAGAAAGCTGTAACCCAAACCTCTCCCAAGTAGTTTTGAACTATTAGCTGGTGTAAATTCAGCACACTGGAAAATCTTAGGAACGGGACTGTGGAAGTGAAGTTTAGGAGCTAAACCTGATATTCATTCAAAGTGAAATTAGATGTAGAGAACTGAGCTAAAATGTGACATTGTACAGAGTATGAAGGAAAAGGGGCAATAGATCCTGCTAGGTACTGTGTAGAAGCTACTGATTTTTGAAAAGGAGCATCTATTCCTAAGCATTTCATGCATTAAATGCAATATCTTACTTAAGATTGTCCTTACCCTTGTATAATTTGTAAACTGTTTATAATTTTATTTAATAATATAACATTTATTTGGAAAAGAAAGAATGTTCTGTTCTAAGATTCGATGTCTAAAGTAACAGTGGCCATAATAGCACTGCCACTGTAACAGCTGTAACAACAATTACCCAAGTTGTGGACCAGTTGGGAGACAGCCTAGGGCAAAGGCATAGTGATACAAGTAGTATCACTTATTGAACATTTATCAGAGATTAGCCGAGAACCTTCGAAACCTCTCTGATCCTAGTGATAATACCAAGAATCTTGATCTTCAATCAACTTTCTACCATACACTTTGTTCAGAGAGGGAAACTGAGTCACTTGAATGTTTAAGAGATTCCCAGAAGTGTGTAGGAAAACAGTAGCACAGCTCGGGGAAACATAAGAAAATCTAATTTAAATCTGTAAACAGAAACACTTTGCCTATTTTAAGAACCCTTGTAACTGTATCTCTACGATAAACCTGCAGATCATCAAAAAATGTATGGAGTCCTTTCCATAATCAAAGTCATGTAAGGATATGAGTGAGCAAGGCGTTCTTGAGGGCAACATTACGGAAATGACATTATGCTGAACACCATTTGTCAGGGAAATGCATTAGGGTCATTTTTATTATGTAAGTATGTGGAAGGAAGAGAGTCGCTGACTGTTTCCCAGACATTCCCTGCTCTAGAATCTGTGGCAAATTGCTAAATTAATCCCAGCAGGTATTCTCTAGAGCGACAGCTTTATTTAGGCGCGCGTGTGTGTGTGTGTGTGTGTGTGTGTGTGTAACCTTAACCAAAGCTGATGAAAGTCTCTTTTTGTCATATTGTCTCTCTCTTCTAGAAAAAAGAAATAGTCCTTCCAGCCTAACCCTCTACTTGATAGATCAAACGCTTAATGCTTAATGTCTGAATTGTCACATCCGAAAGCGGCCTTATAAATCCAAACTCTGCTGTTTATATTTTTACACCCAGATTTCTCAACTGACACTCCATTGTATTTATGGGGTCTAACTTGCTCCACCAGATGAAATTTTATTCAGGGGTCAGTGATGTTGGCTTCTTAAGGTCACTTTCAAAAGTTTATTTCCCAGCTCCTTTTGCAAAGTGGTGGGGGTGGGGGTTCCTAGGAAATAGCAAAGGCACGTTGGTGTGAGGCTCTCTGTGCAGAACACAGTGCTGTTTGCCTCGAAGCTTGCTCTTCTGGAGTAAACATTGTTTGTTAGAGAGAAAAGATAGGATGCTGCTTCAACCTTGAAGGGGAAGGGAAGGAAGAAATAGCATTTTCTCAATATAAGCCTCGGTGATAACACCAAAATGTGAAACTTTATGAACGCTCTTTGAGAGATTCTATTTTTTGATAACTCAGAAATTGCATTTTTGGGAGGGTGGTTTCAAAAAGGGAACACTAGGGCTTTGATTTGGTCCTCTGTTTTTATCTGCAATTTTAATCTATATACAGGGAAGGTTTTCTTTGACATTTGTAGCAGCATTTCTGAGATTGATGTTGCTGCCTATTATTATACAGGAGAGCATTTGATACTAAAGGTTCCCACAGCTCCCATCAGCTTTCTATAGCAGGTCTGCTCTCCTGACATTTAATGTCCCTTAAGCCTGATATAGTCTGATAACTTCAACATGAAGCTGCTTTGGGGAGAAATAAAGAACTGCGGTATCCTTGATTCTTGGTAGGGACTGTCACTACCTGCATCACCAGTCACCCATCAAACTTTCTCCTTAATATGTGTGAATTAAAGTCTCAGAAAAGTACGTGCATTGTGTCTGTGTGTATGTGTACCAAACACACCAAGATTAAACCAGATTAGAGAAAATGTAGTCTGCTTATAAACACAGCCAAAGGACCCAGCATCTGTCACCTTGTTGAGATGTCTAGATTATCTTTCTTAGGCTGAACTTTGAGTGAGACCGGTTAAAAGTAAAACTTTCCTATGCCTCAAATATCAGTTTTTTCACAATCACTCTTTTAGTCTGTATGCCTAGAAAGAAGTGTCTTTGCTGTAAATGCCTTAGCTAACAAGAGTTAGGATCACCTCTCTAACCATAATTCAGAATCCGGAATCCAGAATCCCAATTGGATCCTGGTGAAATAAATGGGTACATCCACTCAATGGGTGAACTGTCAATGGAATAATCTGTAGCTGTAAGTTTATTCTTAAACCTAAAATTTCTGTGTAACCTGATTTGAAAGCTTTCCAGAATATGTTATCAGTAGAAAAAGCAAAGTGCAAAAAACTGTCCATAGTCAGCTATTTTGGGGTGTATGTGTAAAGTAAAATATTCATATTTGCTTGTATTTGCATAAGAAAACACTGGAAAGATATGTGAGAAACTAAAGTACTGAACAGTAGAGAGGAAGGCAAGGGAAAAGGAATGGATAGGGACAGGGGTGGGAATAAGAGCTCTTATTTATAGCTTGTTATTTTCATTTTTAACCATATGAATGCATTACCTATTAAAAATTTGTAATTTAATGTTTAAAAACATTAAGGCCTTCATTTTCATTGGAGTTTTGTTTAATATCTAACAGCATTAACTGGACTCTAGGAGACCTGGAGTTTGCATTTGGTTAAGCCCCAATCTCCAAGTTGTACCACTGAGTTCACAGAATCATTCTAACTCAGTTTGGGAATTTGTATTTTATCACTTGTGTGCCCCTTTAGCCCATCATAAGCTCACAGAGGGCAGGCACCATATCTCTGGTGACAGTGCCAAGGACAGACCTACACTCCTGAAAAACACTTCCAGGAGTATGTGTGATATTTCTGAAATAAGAGAAAGAATGATGACCCAGTTTCTCAGCAGTAAAGACCGATTGTTTTTTAAACTCATGGTAGTCTATATCCAAGATAATAGTTTATAAGAATGCTGTTTTTCAGTCCATTGCTCATGAAGAAAATTAACCTTTCTCATTTTAGTCATCTTGAGAACTACTCAATTTCAATACAAATGAAAGAACAGAATAAGGAGAGAGTATGAACTTTCTGAAGTTATCTTCTTAGCTTAATCCAAAAAAAAAGCATTGTTATACTTAATCAACATGTAATGAATGCAAAATATGGGAAATTTAAAAATCTAAGATTGGTAGAAGTATGTCCTGATAGCTTTGTTAAACTGGGAATGGAAAATGAAGTTAACTCTCTGACGTCTCCCCAAACAAACTAATGTACCTAAGCAACACTATCCTGTGATGTAATTTAAATAACAAAATAGCCTGGAATACAGCTCAGAAAATGAACAAGGTCTCAGCTATTACCCAGGGTATTGGAAGTATAGAGAGACGGTGGAGTCAGGAATAAGTCCAGAAAGATGACTAATTTGCCAGGAGAAAAAATTCAGATGCTTTTTCTCCTGAAATCTAGGTAATCCACGTCATGACTGGACAACATAACCTGAAATGCTTAATCACTAGAAATTTTGAAACCCTGTCTGGATCAATGAGGGCATTTGGGGAAGAAGTAAAGAACATCTGCAGACCAGCAGTTCATTGTGAAGTAAGCAGTTGATTTATAGTCTGAAATATTTAGGTATAAATGTGAATTTTTCTGTGTGAATTTTTGGGAATTTTAGGAAAAGAGTAAATCTTAGGAATAATTTGCTTTTTATTCTGAACGTTAGTGGCGACACGTTGACAGGTTATTAACATATCAGCCTAAACATTGAGAAAGAGGGGAAAAAGGAGAGAATAATAATCTTGAGATGGGAATCCAGTGAAGGAAGAGAGGAAGGGAGAGCTCCTTCCTGCTGTCATCCCTCCTGCTCTGACCTTGAGGTCAGATGATTTCAGTTCTAACAAATATGTGTCTGTGGAATAGTGATTTCACAGCCCTTGCTCTGCAGGAAGATCGCCGCCTGGAGAAGTTTTCTGTTTACCCTTCCTGTTCTGAAGGCAGAGGCTTGCTCCTTCCAGCTCAGTCCTGGAATGCCTGCCTCCTGACTGTCGTCTGAAGTACTGAACCTTTCAAAGGGAAGGTACAGAAGAGGCAGGGTGAGGAGTACAGTCGTTCTGGTTCCTTGGGTCACCTCATCAGGACATGTCCTTGTTGTACCTTGTCCCTTTATGGATGCATGACTGGTTGGCATTTAATGGACAGAAGCTTTGACCTTGTTCTCTTCACTTGCTACCCCTCTGATTTTCAGGGAATCCTAGTGAAGAAATGTTTTGGGGAGGATAGAGAAGGTTACAAGTTCCCCAGCTATGGAAATAACTGAGAAACCTCTAAAGTGAATTTGCATGAACATAGGGCTCCCAGAGTGTCTACAACAGATTTTCTCTATTTCCTACTGGCTCTAAATCTCCACATTCATTACTGCATGCTGATTATCTTATAAATTTAGTGGAAACCACAAAAAAGTTTTAAAAATCTGCTTGGGTCTACCAAAAACTGCTTTCGTTGTCCAGTTTATGTATTTCTTTAGCTGGATTTAAAAGGTAGAAATTTCTGCAGGTTTTTTTTTTTTTTCTTTTTTTGGTACGTGGGCCTCTCACTGTTGTGGCCTCTCCCGTTGCGGAGCGCAGGCTCCGGACACGCAGGCTCAGCGGCCATGGCTCACGGGCCCAGCCGCTCCGCGGCATGTGGGATCCTCCCAGACCGGGGCACGAACCCGTGTCCCCTGCAATGGCAAGCGGACTCTCAACTACTGCGCCACCAGGGAAGCCCTTTGCAGGGTTTTGTTGTTCCAAGTCTTGGTTGTTCTGATTGGCCCTCGGGGATGACCCAAGAGACTAATAGTGCCTGCCAAGGATTTATGCTGTGACCTGTGCTTTTTGAGTGCTTTCAAGATATTCAGTAGATGGAATAATTGTTGTCCCTGAAAGGCCTGAATAGTGGCCTGGCATCCCAGGAATTTGCCCAAGTTGCTTTGTGGTGGTTGTCTGACTCTGCCCCTCACTGTGGGGTTTTACAGGTATAATAGGATTTTACTTTTAAGGTAGTAGGCAGGCCGCCTGGCAAAGAATCTACTTACAGAGAGGATGTACTACCCTTCCCATTCCCTTGCTGGGGCTAGGAATCTTTGATTTAGAGCACTACAGCTGCTGCAGTTCATTACTGTACATTTTAGAGTCAAGCTTGACTGTATCAGTGGGTTACCCCCTAAAGTGCTATACTCATTGCGATAATAACTAAGGATATTACAGACAGGAGGAGTGCATACTGCCTTTGGAGCACCGCTATTCTCAGCCTTAAGTGGGCTTCCAAATAAGGGGCAGCGTTCTACCTTACAGGCCAGCTGTCCCCTCTCACAGTGACCTTGTGAATTATGGCTGCCCTACCCAGTTCAGGCTTCTAGGAGTCCAGGTGAGGGGCAAGGGCTCGTAACCACGGCTGCTTCATCCAGAAGAAACTATGGAGCTCCAAGAGCCATAGTGAGGGAGGGAGTCAGGGCTGAAGGGGGTGAGAGGTCTTGGCACATCTGTGATCCCTCTGGAGTGCTCTTTGTCTCGCAAGTCATCTCTTAACCTCTTCTTTGCTCAACTCACAGCACGATGGGTTTTACAAAAAGGAACAAGATGGTACGCAGTGTTAACTAGGCCTCTGGACCCAGGAACATCCGTTTGAATCTCTCAGATAAGAAGAAATGAAGACACCATATCCAAGGATTAAGGAATTATAAGAGTGACGGTGTGGTCCAGTGGATATGGCAGCAAGGTAGGAGTCCATGACCATGGGTCTCTGGTCTTGCCTTTGTTGTTGAGTTCTGTGACTTTGTGCAAAGCCGCATCGTGCTTTAGTGTTCTTGACTGGGAAATTATGATACATGTTCATTGATGAGCCTCCTAGGACGTTTCAGAGGGGTGCTGTCAAAGAAGGAATTGAGAGCCCTCCTCCACCCACCCCCATCTGTACTATCAGCCCTGCTTCTGTAACTCATCATGTCTTTAAAACTTAAGTATTTGCATGCCAGACATTCTTCCTAATGCTGCTCCCTTTCTTCATATACACATAATTATAGTAATATTATATTTGTTAGGCTGCTGAATAAAATAGAAATCTTCTTTAAACAATCAATAATGTATTTGGCAACTCTTACTAATAATGAGTATTAATATGACAATGTATATAACTATATTTTATTTTCTGCTATACACTGGGTACTCTGCTAGGTGTTTCACATTTTAACTCTCCTTCAAATAGTTATTCAGGACATTATTCAGAGGTTATTATTTGATCAGATATGTAAACCTCATGCAGCCTGGAAGAGAATCCATCCTCTGGATTTTGACTTCCAGGCCCATATCTCAAAATTTCTCCACATCCTACTTGAACCTGGCAAAGAAAATGACCATCAAAAAAAAAAAAAAAAAAAAGGAAAATATCAACACATCGTCTTAACGTACCTCAGAAGATGCTCATGTCATCTTGACTCTTGTCCACAAGCAAGGGTTCTGAGTAAAGAGTTGTTTTGTTTTCCTGTTTTTTAAAAAAAGGTTATTATTCCCATTTTACATGTGGTGAAATTGAGATTCAGAGTTTATGCAATTTACACAATTTGTCCAGACATATTCCTTAACCCTCATACAGAGCACTTATTTTTGCTGTAATTTTACACTAACTCATCCACATTTACTGGGGACGTTGGCATCTGGAATAGGATATTATTTCTAAGTCAAACAGGTTAGCCAAACTGTTAGTAAACCTTTATCCGTCTGATGTCTTCATCTGCGCAGCCCACACATGTGGACATATTCTTGATTTTCTGAAGATATTTTGCTCTCATACTTCTGAAGGGAACTCCCCAATTCTCTGCCTACAGGCTCTCCAGGGGCTCTCTCACTTGCTTTCTCTCTGCATGGCCTGTCTTTAAACTCAACATTATTCCCAGTCACCAGACCAATTCATTTTCTCCCCATTCTTCAGCTCTCTCTTTGATCCACCGTGTCTGTCACTTTCAACACTCTCAAAATTTCCCTTTATTCTCCTGACCTTTTGTTTTCCTGTCATACCTATCTTTAAAAACTCCAATTTTGTATCGTTACCTTTCCTTTGTCTCGTTAGCTCCCACTCACACTTCAGATCTCTGCTCAAAGATCACATCCTCAGGTCTTACCCTCGCCCCACAGGTTAGTTTGTCACTGTGTTTCATGCTCTCACAGTGGCCCATGTTGTTTCTTCACAGAACTTGTCAGAGTTTCTAATTATATACGTATTTATTCAATTATTTGATTTATATCTTTCTTCCTCACTACTCTGTAAGCATCACAAAAGCAGAATCCAGGTCTGTTTTATTTACTTGTTGATGCTCTTTAATTTCAGACTCTTCTCCTCTTCAACAAAGCGAGATCAAAACAAAACAAATCTGTTTTTCTCTTTGATGTACACACCATATGGCTATATTCCCATTTGTCTTTGTCTTGTGGTATCAGACTTGGGACATTTCCTCATTCACTTGAAACTTTTGATCCTGGCTCAGTCATTCTCATGTCTCCAACTCTGACCATTGGCTTCATAATTCCAACACGTGAATGGATGATCTATCCAACACCTTCCCTCTGCACATTTCCATCTACCTCTCATCCATTGCATCTCAAAGCCACCCACTCTTTTGTCACACTCTGCATCTTGTCATCATAAGAAATCGAACCACCTCTAAATTTCAGTGTCAAACAGCCCAGTCTGGTACTGTCACCTCAGAGCCTTCCAGCTCACTTGGTCAAGTTCTCTCCCTGTAACAATCTTTTGAACTCATCCAAACTTCCAATCCATTGATCATATTAGCATTTTCATTTCCTTTCTACTGCCATCCTTATAAAGACTTCCTTACGGATACCCTCAACCCTGTCATCCTTCTGTCTTATTGTACTCACCTTCTAATCTACAGCCCTGAATGTGCTGAATTATTTTCCTAGAGATACGTGCACCTAATCAGCAAAATACTTCTGGAAAAGAAAATCATCTGCTGTTAAGTTTCACTGCAAATTCATGTCCACAGTCCTTAAACAGTAACTCAACGCTGTCTAATTCCAAATATGTTTCTCCAGTAGGTTTACTGTCCTACTCTCAGAAATAACTATTCATATATTTCTTCTCAAAGCTCCTCTAACCTATACCTTCTCATTCTCACCTGGTGACTTCACATTATACTTAATTGAGAAACTTGAAGCCATCAGATGCGAATGCTTCCATTTCTCTAGGACCAAACTTAACTTTCACTTGTGACTACCTTTTCTTTCCCTCCATTTACAGGGAAGTTTGTCCCACTCACTCTGTTGAAGACTGATTCTTCCACTTGTACTCTGAGTCCCATCCTGTCTCACCTGCTTAAGGAACTTGCTTTTTAAGTTATCCTCTTTGATTCCTACTTCATCAGCTTTTCACTCCCTATAGATTATTCCTAAAAAGTATGAAAACATGCTCCAACATGTTTTATCTTTATAACTTTCCTTGATATCCCACCCCTTTGGGCTACTTTCTCATTTCTCTACTTCCCTTCAGGGCCAGATTTTAGTGGGAAAATGAGATCATCATGAAAAATCTTGCATAACCATCACTTCTCACTGCTGTCTATACCTTTCTTCTACTCCTTCTATTTCTATTCTCCACTCCTTCTTTCCTACTTCCTCACTTATCTCTGATTTCCTCATTACCACACATCCTCTAATTTACCTGGTCATTCTCCACAGAGCAACTGGGAATTGTGTTTTTATTATACACATTGGATCATATTATTCCACTGTTAAAAGTATAAAATGACTTTCACTTTACTTAAAAGAAATGTATTTAATAGAAACAGTTATTAAAGAAGGGAGGAGGGAATGACTGAATAGAGAAACAAACCAGACATACTCCCTTTCTTCACAGGACTTACAGTGTATTGGGAGGCACGCTAGTGTTCAACAGCTATTCACAAAGGTAATTGCCATTTTTAACAGTGTGATAAGAGTACAGACTGCTATGAGGACATGTAGGAGTAATTTCTTCCCTGTAGAAATAACATTTATCCTGGGATCTTAAGGGAGAATGTGAGTAGTGAAGTGTTAAGGCAGGCAGATGGAACACTATGTGCAAATGCCCTGAGGCAGGGAGGAGTATGGGTTTTTGAGCCACTGACCCAAGGCCTGTGTGACTGAAACAGTGGGACTGGGACGGAGAGTTGTAAGAGGCAAGGCTGGAGAGGTGGACAGGAGTTAGATCCTGAACATCACTTTAAGCGATCCTGTGTATCACTTAAAAGATTTTAGACTTCATCCCAAAAACAAATGGATGTCATTGAAGGGTTTTAAAAGATAGTTGGCATTAGTTTTATTTTTTAACAAGATCATTCTGGGGACTATATGATAAATATATGCAGATGAAGAGCAGATGTAGGTAGATTACTTAATTACTATACATTTCCAAGAAAGAGACAGTTGTGGTTTGGACTAGGGTGGTTTTAGTAGAAATAAGGAAGAATGGATAGGTTCAAGCTGTTTTAGAATTTGAAGTGACAAGGTTTGGTAATTGATTAGATTTGGGGAGGAGGGAAATAGCACAGATATGGCAGAGATAATAGACATTTCAAGGGTAGATTGCAACTTTCTGGCCTGAGTAAATGGATCTATAGAAAAACCAATTCCTAAGAATGATATGCAGGAGGAGGAGTGGTCTTGGGAAAGAAGATAATAAATTGGAGTTAAAACACTGAGATTAAGATTTTTGGGTGAAATTCAAATGAAATTTGAGATATGAGATTAAAAACTAGAAAATATCCTTGATTTAGCTCCTTCTCTAAACTCCATACAATTTATCAAATGTATCTTTAATTTAAAAAGAATTATCCTAAATCTAATCTCTTCCCACCACTTCTACTGCTTTGACCTTAGTCTGAGATATAATAACCTGTCTTCTAGGTTACTATTTCCTAATTGTTTTCCTGCTGCTTCCTTATGCTCCACAAAGTCTATTCTCTACAAAGCAGCTAGAATGATCCTTTTCAAATGCAAATTGCACCATACCAGATCCATGCCATACCCTTCCATTGAAACACCATAATCTTACTTTTGCCAAAAGACCCTAAAGGAGGCAACCCCTATCTTCCCTCCCAAACTTTTATCCTGCCCTTCCTCCAGGAACTCTGGGGCCACACTGACCTTCTTCCTGTTTTTCGAACAAGATTACCTCTACTTCAGTGCTTTTACACTTTATGTTCATTCTACTTGGATTTCTTTTCTCCTCATTGTGTGAGTTTTAATTTAAATGTTACCTGAACATTCTATAAAAAATAGGCTATTGGGCTTCCCTGGTGGCACAGTGGTTGAGAGTCCGCCTGCCGATGCAGGGGACACGGGTTCGTGCCCCGGTCTGGGAAGATCCCACATGTCGCGGAGCGTGAGCCATGGCCGCTGAGCCTGTGCGTCCGGAGCCTGTGCTCCGCAACGGGAGAGGCCACAACGGTGAGAGGCCCGCGTACCGCAAAAAAAAAAAAAAAAAAAAAAAAAAAAAAAAAAAAATAGGCTATTTTTCCAGGCCTGTAAATTTTATCATTTGATGATATTCAGAATAGGAACTACTTCTTGGCATATGTGTATGACATATAAAAGGAAGATATACTCGATGATTTTTTCTTCTGTTTACACAAAAGAATTTTTTTTTCTTAAAAGATTATTTTATGGCCTATGTTATAGAAAACACCAGCAGGGAAGGGAGGGTGTTATTGTACGAACCAAAGTGCTCTGTTGCTTTATTCATAGAAAACAGCTGGTGGTTAACATATGCCTCCTGATCTTGATTAACTGAGGAATGAGATAGTGAAAGTTGTGACTATGATAATTTCAGAGTGCTGTATGAAGAAATGGCTATCAAATAAAAGATCCTGCTTTACCACACTGAGGATTTCTGGCTTTTAGGGTAAAGGGTAGCCATTCCAGATTTTACCATGATCTTAATAGTAGCAGTGTTACAGGAGTCTGTTAGACTTCTCACGGAATTGTGTCTCAACAACATCATCAGTACCTTGAATAGTCTGAATCTATCACTTCAGAGCACATTATTATTATTGGCCGCACATGCAGCTTGTGGGATTTTAATTCCCCGACCAGGATGGAACTTGTCCTAACCACAGGACTTCCAAGGAATTCCCTAGAGCACATTTTTTAATGTTGAAAATAAAGGTCTCGACTGAAATAGAGCAGCATGAATAACAAATAAAGAGAAATGTAATAAACATTTAGGGCTAGAATTCATGGAATTTATTGGTTGATTAGAAGTGAGGATTGGAGAAACAGGGAGAAATCTAAAATAAATCCAGGGCTTCCCTGGTGGCTCAGTGGTTGAGAGTCCGCCTACCGATGCAGGGGACACGAGTTCGTGCCCTGGTCCGGGAGAATCCCACATGCCGTGGAGCGGCTGGGCCCGTGCGCCATGGCCGCTGAGCCTGTGCGTCCGGAGCCTGTGCTCCGCAACGGGAGAGGCCACAACAGTGAGAGGCCCACGTACCGCAAAAAAAAAAAAAAAAAAAAAAAAAATCCAGAGTTTCCACTTTTTGAATGTCGTGAAATTATCCTAGAGATGTCAATAAGAAGATCACATTTGGACTGAGATAATACACTTATTTTAGACAGAATGAATGAGTTACTTCCATGAAATCCACATGGAAATATCTAGTATACAACAGGAAATGTGGATCCAGAACTCAAGAAAGAATAGATGATAATGTAATCACCATTGAAGCCAAGGAAATGTGGATGCTCTCCTTAAGAAATCATGTAAAGTGAAAAGAAGGGAATGATGAGAAAGAATGAAATCTTGTAACAACAACATATAAAGAGTTAATAGAGGAAAAGGACATCATAAAAGATTCTGAAATACAGAACCAAAAAAACCCAAGATAATGAATAACAAGCAGTATTGAAAGAGGAAATGGACACGAAAGTCTAAGCCTCAAAGATATCACCTTGGATAAAGAATGGAAAGAGGTCAGTGGCTTTGTCAGTTAGATTTTGGTGACCATAACACAGATACCTTAGTGTGAATGAGAGGTGTGTCTTTTTGAAGAGTAAGGAGAACATCACTGGAAGCTTCCTTACAAACGACTATTAATACCTCTTTGGCCAGAAGTGTGACACATGCCCATTACTAAACCTATCCTTGGCAAGAAGAATTTGAATGACCACAACACATATTAATTATGGTTTATTACTGGTGGTAGAATGTGCACCTCTCCTCGAGCACAAGACTGCCCAACACCTGAAAAAAATGTGGGTTTTTATAAGCATGGACAAGGTGGAGGCTGGTGATTGGGTAAGTAACCAGTAGAGTCTACCATGAGAAGGGAGCGAAGAGTGTGTGTGTGTGTGTGTGTGTGTGTGTGTGTGTGTGTGTGTATATAAGACAGAGAGACACAGAGACAGAGAGAAATAGAGAGAGATAATTTTTATTTCCTCCTTGATTTTTTCCTTGAAGGAGATGGCAAGGTCAACTGATGAGAGTATTAGGATAAGGGAGAAGGTACTTGAAGCTTTCAAAAGGGTGATAAAAATTGAAACAGCATTTATGGGGATTGGGAAAAAGGTTACAAGTGTAGAAGATAGAAGAGCACTCTACCTTCTGGAGAGATGTGCAAAACGTTGTCACCAAGGCAAGTGTCATTTTGACTTTTGATTTAACTTAATGTGGAGTCAAATACATAAGAGGTGAAAATGATCCACTTGAGCATCTTGTCATTTTAATGCAGATGCAAACTGCTCTCGCAGCAGATGTTTTATTGCTTTGTTCAAACTCACCTTAAATGTCCTGACTGATGAAATTTCTACAGCTTCCCTTGGGAACTTACCCATCATCCGATAGCTCTGTCTGTCATGTAACATTCCCTTGTCGTCCCATGTCTCCCTCTTTTATTTCCTTCCATCAGTCTTTTTCTTCTGATAAAATGAGTTCCCTTCCTCTGTGGAGTTTTCACATTCAAACTCTTGTCACACCTCCCTCACTCACCATTTGTACTCTTATATGTGTCTCAGTTTTTTATTCTTTTCCTTATCCATCGGAATCCTTCCTCACCTTTACTGATGAGTGCTGTTTTCCCTCATACCTATGAATTCTTGGGACCTTTAAAATCTGATGCTTCTTTTATGAACTATTATGTAATAGGTGAAATATTCTCATAAAATGGACTCCTAATTATATAATTCTTCTGCTGTTACACAACTTGAATTATTCACCGTGACCCTTCATCGCTGTTTGAGGAAGCCTACAGGGCAATCTCCATTATTTTAGGGAAATATCTGCTATGGACTGAAAGCTTGTGTCTCCTCCAAAATTCATATGCAGAAATCTAATCCCCAGTGGGATGGTATTTGGAGATAGGGCCTGTGAGAGGTGATAAGGTCATGAGGGAGCCACCTTATAAAAGAGACCTCAGAGAACTCCCTTGCCCCTTTTGCCATGTGAGGTTACATTATAGCAAAAAGGCAACCATCTATGTACCAGGAAACAGGTTCTCATCAGGAGAACCTGTTCTCCAGGAGTTCTCATCTTCTGGCACCTTAATCTTGGACTTCCCAGCTTCCAGAACTGTAAGAAATAAATTTCTGTTGTTTATAAGTGACCCAGTCTATGATATTTTGTTATAGCAGCCCTAATGGACTAAGACAGAAACTGTCATTGAGAGTGGGGTGCTGTTGTAACAAATACCTAAAATGTGGAAGCAGTTTTGGAACTGAGTAAACCGTAGAGGCTGGAGAACTTTTGAGGTGCACGCTAGAAAAAGCCTACATTGTTGAGAATGGACGGTTAAGGGTGATTCTGCTGGCAGTTCAGAAAAAGAGGAGAGCTGTAGAGAAAACCTCAATTGTTTTAGATTACGTAAGTCATCCTCAAGAGAATGTTAGTAGAAACATGGATGGTGAAGGCCATTCTGACAAGGTCTTAGATGGAACTGAGGAATATATCACTAGAAACTGGAGGAAGGGTGATCCTTGTTATAAAGTGGCAAAGGACTTGGCTGAGCTGTGTTCGTGTCCTAGTGTTTTGTGGAAGATAGAACTTGTAAGTGATGAAATTGGATATTTGGCTGAAGAAATTTCTAAGCAACATGTTGAAGAACCAGCCTGGTTTCTCCTGGATGCTTATAGTAAAATGTGAGAAGAGAGAAACAATTAAAAGGTGGAATTGTTAATCAAAAGGGAAGCAGAACTTAAAGATTTTGAGATTTTTCAGCTTATTTTATTATAGAATAGAATAGGAAAGCCTGTTCGGGAGAGAAACAGGTGTGTGGCCATATGACCATTTGATAAGGAGTTTAATCAGCCATCTCAACAGAATCCAGGAGCTATTGTCCAAGACAATGGAAGAAAGATCCCGAAGGCAATTCAGAGCTTGTCAGAGCTTCCTTCCTCCCATCACAGGTCCAGAGTGCATGGGGTCACTGGTGCCCCATGGGGACCTCAGTGCACGTTGCCTGGTGCCTCCTCACATCACAGACTCCTTCTCCCTTCACTCCATCACTGCCTTCCTTGGCCACCCCAGTTGTGGTTCCCAGACGCCTCTAGACTGTACTCAGCATAATTGTGGGGTTATGACTGTCTCCACTGAGATTTCAAAGGACAGAACCTCTTGGCAGAGGCACGGGCTCAGGACTCCAACCCCAGAGAGCCACAGGCCCAGGAAAAGAACTGCTACAAGGTCATGCAAAGCCACAGGTGCAGGGCTGCCCCGCAAAACTGAGAGGGCAGAACTGCCCCCCTAGTGGGTCTGGAAGGCAGATCTCCCATTCTGGAGGGCCTGGAGGGCAGAGCATGGAGCCAAAGAGAATTAAACTTGACCCTTGAACAATACCAGGGTTAAGGGCACCAACCTCCTACTCACCCCCAATTCCCCCCTCTTTCACAGTTGAAAATCCAAATATAACTTTACGGTTAGTCCTCTGTATCCATGAATATGCATCCACAGATTCAACCAGCCTCAGATCATGTAGCACTGTCGTTTATTGAAAAAAATCTGTGTGTAAGTGGACCTGTACATTTCAAACCCATGTTGTTCAAGGGTTGACTGTATTCTTGAGACTTAAGGTTTAATGGAAATTGTCCCATTGGGTTTTGTCCTTGCTTGGTGGGACCTGTCACCCCTTTTCCTGTTTCTTCTTTTGGAATGGGAATGTCTATTCTATGCCTGTCTCACCATTATGTTTCAGAAACATATAGCATGTTTGATTTAACAGATTCACAACTAGAGAAGAATTTGCCTCAAGATGAATCATGCGTTGAATTCACTTATATTTAATTTAGATCTTTAGGTGAAACTTTCGACTTAGGCTTTTGAGTTGATGATGTGAGACGGACATGAATTTTGGAGGCCAGGGTCAGAATGCTATAGACTGAAGGTTTGTGTCTCCTCAAAATTCATATGTTTTGTTTCTTGATCTAGATGTGAAATACACTGTTCATTTTATGAATTTGCAGTGAGTTGTACACCTACGCTAACTTCTCTGTTCTATATTATTCGTCGTTAAAAAGCTAAAGAAATGGCAAAAAAAAAAAAATCTAGTCCCAAATGTGATGGTATTTGGAAATAGGTTTTGGGGGAGATGATTAAGTCATGAGGGTAGAGCCCTCATGAATGGGATTAGTGCCCTTATGAAAGAGACCCAAGAGAACTCCCTCATCCCTTTCATCATGTGAGGTTATAGTGAAAAGATGTCCATCTATAAACCAGGAAGTGGGTTTCCACCAGACACTGAATCTGCTGGTGCTTGATCTTGGGCTCCCTAAGTTCCACCACTGTGAGAAATAAATACCACCATGCTACCCAACCTATGGTGTTTTGTTAGAGCAGCTTGAGTGAACTACGACTATATCCTCTCTTTTCCTAAGATACCTTTGCCTCAAATCTTTCTTTTTTAAAACATATTGCAGACTATTGTCAAATTAAACTTCCTCCAAAGTCTATTTTCATGTCCATTCCCTACTTAAAACTTTTAATACCTACCCATCACCTAGATGTTGAAGCACAAACTCTTTAACCCCTTATTCCTTTTGCAGTCTGCTCCCAAATTACTTTTGCAAATCCTCCTCCAACTTTATAAATTCCGAAGCAGTCAGAGCATTCACAGTATTTCCCTTAACTGAACTGTTCCCTGCCACTTTCCTGCTCATCCAATTACCAGTCATTTCTGTCAGTTGTCCTCAAGTCCCACCTTTTCCATAAAATATATCTTGTTTTTTCCTGTTTCTGAAATCTTATGCTGTTAACTTCATGCCAATCATTCATAGAGGGACATTTCCTGGTGGCATAGTTTTACTAGTTGCATTGTTAGCTAATTCTTTGTGAGGTTCCTTGAAGTCAGGCTGCATTTCTTACCAACGAGTTGAGCAACTTTGTTCAAGTCACTTAATTTCTCTGAGCTGCAAATTTCTCATTTATGAAAAATAATAGTCATTTGACTGGTTGTCATATTAAATAAATGAAAATGTTTAACTATTAAGTAGAATATAGGCAGCTATATAGGCAGTTATAATAAGTTATATTTTGTTTGCATCCTTCACATGCTTAAAAACAATGCTGGGTTTTAATAGTTGTTCAGTAAACATTTGGTAAAATGAAGTTAATTCATTCACTTTTTTTTTTTTTTTGGCCATGCCACGTGGCTTTTGGGATCTTAGTTCCCCGACTAGGTATTGAACCCGGGCCACAACAGTGAAAGCACCGAGTCCTAACCACTGGACCGCCAGGGAATTCCCAATTCACTTCTGGTAAATGATCTTTCTCTAAAGTTTTTTCTTTTTTTCTTTCTCTAAATATTTCCAGATTCTGGATGAAATTGATTTGGTTCCATATCCCTTAGAAGATAATGATTGCAAATGAATAAATACTCATAGCTGTTTGACTTTACTGCTTTATGAGAGCTGATTCAGTTATAGCTTAACCTTCAGAGAAGGAATATGGAATAGTAGTTTATGATTCTTCAGGGGTACTATCTCCATTGGCAATCATTCAGGAAGGATTATGTCAAAGTTACCTGTTCTTTTGTCCCAAGAATCTTGTGGGCATGGAGATTTTTGGTGGTGGTAATATAACTTAGGGTAAGAGAAGTGAGGTCATAAAATTGAACACAAGAAGGAGAGAGAGAGAGAGAGAGACGGAGAACTTGGGTTAACCATCTACGTATTTGCAAGAGAAGAGTCTAACCTATCTTGTCTTCGATCTGTGTTTTGGGCTGAATGAAAATAAACTAAGACATATAGCCCTCCAACTAACCACCTGTTTTGAATTCTGTTAGTTTATTAACCTCAAACACCTTTTCCTGTTAGCTTTGTTGAGATTTATCCAGCAATATTGGCTCATTCTAGCTTTTCCTTATTTCATAAAGGAGATAATTTCTTAGAGAAAAAAATATTTATGTCCCTGAAAAACTTACAGATTAATTTTTCAGGGATAAAATTAGACTATAGCACCAAAATTGTTGTTTAGTCTATTAACTGTTGACATTAATAAACCTTGGTGTTGACCAAAGGAATTATCATGTGATCTCCTTCTTGTAGGACTCAGACCTGAAGCACTATTCTGAACTGAAAAATTCATCTCTACATTTCCTGGCTGGTTTTCCAAGTGAAAGAATAACTATCTCAAATGCAGGTTTGTTTTACTTCCTTTTTAGCAGAAAAATCAAGCTATGGTAATTATAATTTTTATTGTGAAGGTCTTTTTTTTCCCCACCATTTTAAGGTGGTTAAATTTATGTTGTCTGAGAACTGATTAGCCAACCAACCCGAGCTATGCAACTTTAACTGTCCAAAGCATCCAAAGAGTTCTAATTAACAGACTTTTGGGGGACTTCAAACAGTCAAAGCCTTTGAATGTAAGCCATTCCCCAAGGCAGCATCTACTTGGCATAAAGTAAAGGGGAGCTCTGGCAGCTATTCTCTTGATTTGATCAGTGTAGCTAGTCAGGGTTCTATTTCCCTACTGAATTAGCTGGTTTGGCTGCCTACACTAATCAAGTCAGATGGATAATTGTCCAATCTTCCTTGCATTTTGTATCCTATAAGCAGAGCTTAGAAAAAAACAGGACTAATGACAGCCGGTAACTGATCGTCCTGCTTTCTAAAGATTATTATTATGTTATTACTAGGTCAATTGTCCAAGGTCAGAATGTTCTGTTGGTTTCTGTCAAGGTGTTCTTGTTTGGTTTGATTTCATTCCCACTTAACTGTAAACCAAATTAGTCTTTTCAGAGATGTTTAACATTGGTTGAAATCTTAGCATAACGCTTGATGCCGGCTGTGAAAACCAAAAAATGTTTGAAATGGGAAATATGACATACAAACAAGATACTACCTGGGTTTCTGTTACCTAAAACATAGCTGCTGTTCTCTCAGTCCATTGAACAGCTCTGTTCAAGAGCCAGAATATAGTCATACTACAGTAGCATTAATAATTTAGTCTTGGTTTTGCATCATTAGATGTTTTTACCACTTATCTCTCAACCCAGGGGCATTTGCTAAGACCAGTTTCTCATTTTTAAATGACGGCACTAAGCCCTAGAAAAGACTATCAAATCATTATTTTTCTTTTATGAATGGTGACTCAAAGACCATTCAAAAGTTTTACTGCATGTCTCTTGTGGTGCCCTTTAGAAGGGAGCTTTAATAAAAGCCATTTTGTACTTACTTTGGGGAGCTCAGTCTGAATTGGGGGGAGCTTATTAAGTGATTTTCCCAATACAAACCACTGACAGTTATGTTTCCTCTTCCCTAAAAAGCAAGAAGAGAAAAGAGAAACAAATGGCTTGCCTTGGAAAAGTTGATGTATTCAAGTAATAATGAGAGAAAATTGATCTTGGCTTCCTCAAACAGTGGCTCCCTCTACTGGCGTGTGTGGGGGGTGCCCATTGGACTTTGAGTACAAACTATACATATGTATATAGTCACATATATATACAGTGTATACAATCACACACAAGATAGTCCTTGAATGCTGGTCACTAAGTCTCTCCCAGCATACCTCTTTTTTCCATGTCCTCTTAGATTTTCTCCTATGTGCGTCTTACTCTGAGTCTTCTCTCTCACAGTCAACAATTCTTCCAATCTTCCTTTCTCTAAAATGGGTTCAGTAACTTCCCACCCCTTTCCCTCCTCTTTCCTTCCTATCCCCCAGCTCCCCAGTCATCAGTCCATTAAACTCAACATTACTTGAGTTGAGTTCATGCAAAACTAGCATGATTTCGTGTCAGCTCAGAGCGGTATTATTCATCCCCAAAGGACTTCAAAATAAACAAGTTGATTGGAAGCTCTTAATATCAGAAAAATACATTTTCTATCTTCTTGGTTCAATATCAGTATCACTTCTTACAGACTGATAAATGTGGCTGTTAAACATTAGCTGACCCCACATCAGAAATTAAGTGAAGCACAGAAGGCCAGGCCGGGATTTCATTTGAAGGATCTCCTGGTGGTGGTAAGTACTGAGTGTGTGTGTGTGTGTGTGTGTATGTATGTACGTCTATGTGTCTGCATGTGTCTGCTTGTGAAGAGGGTGGTTGGGCAGAGAGGAGCAGAAGTATGTAAGGAAGGAGTTGACTCTACCAGGGATGGCAAAAATATGACCTCTGTGCTGCCATTCCCTGATCCTAATCCTTTAAGACATAGGTCGCCGAGTAAGTGTTGCATTCTTTCCCAGTGAGCCAAATACAGCCCAAGCTTGTGGTGCGACACAGCCTTTTATTCAGCCACTAACAACTGGAATTTATGAGGAAAACTGTTTATACTCATGACCTAGATAATCTCTGTTCATACCTCAAAGTTTGTAGATGAATCTATTGGTGTTTTCTTCTGAGATTAAAAACTCTCCTTGTAGGCTTTTAATACAAAATTAGAATAATTTTGAGAGTCCCTTTATTCAGGACTCTCTGGAATTTTACACATCTCACGAAGACTTAGGGAAGCAGTTATACTTTTGATTTTCTCTGAAACATCTGTCCCCACTACTAGGAATTTGGGTCACTGCTTTATTCTTTATATTGTACTATCTAGAGAGTTTCCAAGTCTCATATTCAGACAGGCATATAGTATTAATATATTCCTTAAGTTTATTAACATGTATTTTCTTTTTTTTTTTTTTTTTTTTGCGGTACGTGGGCCTCTCACTGTTGTGGCCTCTCCCGTTGCGGAGCACAGGCTCCGGACGCGCAGGCTCAGCGGCCATGGCTCACGGGCCCAGCCGCTCCGCGGCATGCGGGATCCTCCCGGACCAGGGCACGAACCCGTGTCCACTGCATCGTCAGGCGGACTCTCAACCACTGCGCCACCAGGGAAGCCCTAACATGTATTTTCTAGAGAATGAAAAGGAAATGTAGGTGGCTTATGATCAATTGTGTCATAGCATGGCACAACATAAGGACAAGATTTTATTTTTGATCTAATCCTTACTCTAACTTGAACCCACCAAAAGTGTGATTATTCAATATGTACAACATCCAGATATATAGCTAATGTGTACTGGGAAAAATATATGGAGAGGCAGTGGGGCATAGTGACTGTGAGACTGGTGGTGGCTAGCTGGGTTGGAATCCAAGCTCACTAGTTGTACGACTTAGGGAAAGTTACTTAATCTTTTGGTGACTCAGTTTGCTCATTTGTGAAAGGAAGATATTAACAGTACCTACCTCTTAGGATTATTTTGAGAATTTGTTGATTTAATTCATATCAAGCGTTTAGAAGACTAAGTACACAATAACATTAGTTACCACAGTCATACAACTGATGCTGAAATTCACCACACAATGCCATCTTAGCCATATACCACCCAATCAGCAATATGTATCTCTGTATTTAGTCCCCTGTTTTTTTTACTCATAGAATACTTATGATTTTCAAGAGGGTACTGTATGTATCTTAATAAGACATTTAATAGGGAAAACTGATTTTAAATCAAAAACATTGTATATACCAACTTTCAGTGCATAATATATGCCAAAGGCAGTAGTTAACTATCTAGCCTATGTTATTCACTATCCTACACTACAAATAAGAAAACTGAGGCCCAGAGGAAAAAGTTATCATCCCAGGTTCCCCAGCTAATAAGCCAGAGCCAGGATTTAAACCCAGGTCTGTTTCGTCTGTCCTCTTTCTGTTGTATTAAAGCTCTGGGAATATGTGGAGTGAGAGTCTAGTAAATACACACAAGGTACCACCATCTTCTATGAATAAATATTTCTATGCTTGAATTGGGAGAATCTGCCTGAATCAATATTATTTAACACAAAACCCTAATTTTCTGTGAAAAAAATTACATGGAAAAAATAAGAAAATATTCAGATGACTCATTCAGTTGCCACTGTTTTGTTCTGTTTTATTTTGTTTTTTACTATTTTCACCTGGTTGAAAAGCAATCTGTCAAGTATGTTCACAATAACTGGCCAATTGATAATGTGTTGCTGTAGCCTAACTTTTCAGATGCAAATTATTTAATATTCTATGAATACTAGTTCCAAGGGAATAGAGAAAAACCTGTGATAACCACCAGGTTTTCTCAGGTTCAACATTTCACACAATGACTATAAGAACTTCTTCCGCCCAAACTCAAACTTCAGCAACAATGGCGGTTGATTTGTAATCTCATGTCCCACATCCATTTTGGGCTTTCTTCATGCAAAGTACTGAGGGATACTTCTGACAGAATATACAACACAGGGTGTCAAAAACAAGATCTACTCTCAGCTGCATTCCTCTAGGCAACACCCCAACCCCCTCCATTCATTCCCCTTGCAGTGAAGACAGGCCTTTCTTAAACACCACAGTCTAATCACACAGCACCTAAACTACCTAATGATCTCCAGATATTAAACTTTCAAGAGAGAAAAAAATAAAGCCTTTACAATTGTGATTCTGTTCTGAGTGCCTTCAGTACAATTCGTCAACAGATAGTTTTCTTCTCCAGGTTGAATGAAAAAAATAAAATAAAATCACTCTACATCCCAGAGGGTATAAACTCAAGATTGCTTCACAAATCTACACAATTTTTATGGATGATGAACAACACTGTGGGAAATAAGTTATGATAGTCAGCTAGGAAATGGAAAATGTCTAAAAAGTTCTAAAAATAATGATTACATTTCTCCCCTGTGTGACACATAGCCATTTTTACAGAAGCACATAGAGCCCGTGTTAGGAAGGGCAGCTGGTGCCTGTTGTGAGGTTGTTCTTTCTGGTGTTTCTTAGCCTGAGATGTGGGGAGGAAGTAGCCTTCAATTTCACATCCTGCAATAATTCATCTTGCCTCCTCTCTCCCAAATCAATCTTCTCTCGTGCTTTCTCTGTCTTGGCAATAAAAATACCATTACCATCCATTCTTCTTTCTTCCTATAGAAATTAGAGCATGTCTCTGAATATTTAAATATTTGAATTTTAATGTATCCCTTTCCTCAAAAACAGAGTGTCTGTTATGATGCTTTATCAAAAATATAGCTGAGAAGAATCTTCTGCTTTTTTTCTCCCCACACAGGTAAGATAAAGTGCATTAAAGCACACTGAAAGCATTTGAAAATACTGAAAATGTAAACACTTTTCTTTATTATGTTTTGAAGTAGAACTTGAATTTTTCTTGCTTAACTCTGGTTTAATTGATTCTGGTTTTCTTATTGTATTTTCTCTCTTTTTTATACTTCTGAGATATCTTGTACCATGAGTATAACCTTGCCTGAAAGATAACTTTGCATACTGTACCAAAAAAGTGACGTCTTTTTCAAAATTTCCTTTCTCCAGTCTGTTCTCTTTCTAGTGTACTCTCAATGTCTGTATAAATTAAGATATCCCCTGTTACATTATATTGCCTCCTTCACGTAGCAAAGAAACTTGCATGTAGAAGGCACTGCAATTCTTAATTGAAGTGGATCTGGCAAGGGGGCAACTCTTTTACCCAGAGGCTCAGACCTTCAGAAGCTGAAGAAGAGGCTTAGATAAAACGTTACTGTCTACAAAATAAAGAAAACAGTACAAAGACAGAAGTAAAATAAAAGAACTTGACTTTAGTGTTGGTTAAAGGAGAACAAACTTAGTTTGAGATGATTTTTTATAACAAAGAAATAAAAGGTTGGTTTATCAAAGCCTGAAAATGCACTATAAAAGTAGAACTAGTTTTATAAAATGCAAGACCAGAATATGGCTGAGCTGCACCTTGTTTTATTTGCATTTGTTGTTATTGTACAGTATGACTACAGTATTACTGATTTGTTCTTCTGAAGTTATTCTTGGTACCTAAGAGACTGTGAATCTCTGCTGCATCATAATGCACTTTGAATTTTTTGTCACTTATGGAAAATTAGTTTAGTTATTTCACTGGCCATTTTTGTTTTAAAGTAATATTTGAGATTTTCCAGAATTTTAAGGAATTTTTTAAAAAGTTATTTTATTTTTAATTTATTTATTTTTGGCTGCGTTGGGTCTTCATTGCCGCGCACAGACTTTCTCTAGTTGTGGCGAACGAGGGCTACTCTTCGTTGTGGTGCGTGGGCTTCTCATTGTGGTGGCTTCTCTTGTGGAGCACAGGCTCTAGGCGCGCGGGCTTCAGTAGTTGTAGCACGTGGGCTCAGTAGTTGTGGCTTGAGGGCTCTAGAGTGCAGGCTCAATAGTTGTGGCACAAGGGCTTAGTTGCTCTGCGGCACATAGGATCTTCTGGACCAGGGCTCGAACCTGTGTCCGCATGCATTGGCAGGTGGATTCTTAACCACTGTGCCACCAGGAAAGTCCCAAAAATTTTCAGGAATTTATCTTACAGTGTGGTCTTTCCAGATACCAGCAACTGGTAATAATAGAAATATTTTATTCAATCCTCCCACATTTGCTAAAAGGCAAGGGACTGTTTTTAAAATAATAATCACCAAATTACTTGTTAACTTAGATTTCCTGTACTACTTCATTTTTCTATGCAACATATGTATTCAGTGGTCTTACCAAAGGTATTTCATAACTCATAAGGTAAAAATTTGGTGCAAAATCATATATTCTTTAGGATATTTTTAAATTAGTAATTTATTGTAATTCTTTTTAAAAAGTCTAAATGAAAAAAATATGTCAGCTTTTACCTTATTACATAGTATATATGTGTACCACAGTGAGATGAGTTTCTTAAAACTTGTTTGGTGTCTTTAAGAAAATATCAACAAAGAAATTACTTATTTTTCCAACTGTTGGCATTACTGGAAAAACATTACTATGTACTGGTTTTCCTTTAGTTTATTGGAGCTTTGTTTATGTTGTTTGTTTTCTTTTAAATATTTATTATGCAATGTTTGATAATTTATATAATAATTTATTATAATACTATCAAAATATACATACAGTAATTCATTATCCAACTTAAGATCTGAATATCACTAATACCATTGAATCATTGTGTGTTCCTTTCTTATTTCACACTCTAGAACTTCTGTATTCTGTTCCATCCTCCCATATTCTAGCCAACTGCTAAATTTTGTTTATCATTCCTTTACTTTTTATTTTAAAAAGATTTCCCACATTTGTAAGTTATTGCTAAAGAATATATTGTTTAAATATGTATGCACTCTTCTGGAACTTGTTTTCACTCATTACTAAGATTTATCCATATTATTGTTCATAACTGTATCTCTCCTTTAACTGATCTACAATATTTCCTTAGCTAAATATACCACAGTTTATTTATCCAACCCAGGCCCATGGAAATTTTGGGTTGCTATTATTAACAAGAAGTTTTTACATATCTGCTGTTACATGTCAAGAGATTTCCAGATTATATACCTACAAGTAGAATTTACAGTTACTAAGGTATTCATATGATCAAATTAACAAACCACTTTCCAAATCTGTTAAACCAATGAAGACATTCAGTGGTAGTTTAGGAGGATTCACTTTGTTCCATAGCCTTACCAACACTTGATACTATTAGATTTATTCCATTTTGTCTATTTAGTAGGTATAATATTATCTGTTTTCCATCTTAATTTACATTTATCTGATTACTAATGAGGTATAGCATCTTTTTGTTTGATTATTTGCCATTATTGTTTCCTCTAATAAAGTATGGTTACTAATTTTTTTGTGCTTTTCATTTCTATTAGATTGTCTTTCCTTATTGATTTGTCATTTTTCAGAGATTAGGGTACTAATTTTATTCTAATTTGTGGCTTGAATGATCACTTTATTTGTGGTGTCTTTTGATAAACAGAAGTTGTTGATTTTTATGTAGTTAAATTTATCAATCTTTTTATGATTAGACTTTTTTGGGTCTTGTTTAAGAAATTCTATGCCTTATAAAGTCAAATGTGTTTTCCTATATATTATTCCAAAAGTGTTAAATGTGCCATTCACTTTATGCTTTTAATTCCCAGTCATGGTGTATGATCCTTTTAATGTACTGCTGAATTCAGCTTGCTAATATTTTGTTGAGAATTTTTGCATCTATGTTTTTTATAGATATTGGTCTATAGTTTTCATATAGTGTCCTTATGCTGTCCTCATAAATTCAGTTTGGGAGTGTTCCCTCCTTTTCAGTTTTCAAAAAAATCTTGAGAAGGACTGACATTATTCTTTAAATGTTTGGTAGAATTCACCAGTGAAACTATCTGGTCCTGGGCTTTTCTTTGTTAGGAGGTTTTCGATTACTGATTCAGTCTCAATCTCCTTACCTGTTATTGGTTTGTTCATATTTTCTATTTTTTCTTGATTAAGTCTTGGTAAGTTATATGTTTTTAGAAATTTATCCCTTTCTTCTAGGTTATCCAGTCCAATTTGTTGGCATATAATTGTTCATTGTATTCTCTCATGATCTTTTGTATGTCTATGGAATCAGTTGCAATGTCTCCCCTCTCATTTCTGATTTTATTTATTTAAGTCTTCTCTCTCTCCCTCTCTCTCTCGTATAGTTAGTGTAGGTAAGGGTTTGTCAATTTTGTGTATCTTCTTGAAAAATTCGCTCTTAGTTTCACTGATCTTTTGTATTATTTTTTATTTTTATTTTTTTGCGGTACGCGGGCCTCTCACTGTTGCGGCCTCTGCCGTTGTGGAGCACAGGCTCCGGACGTGCAGGCTCAGCGGCCATGGCTCACGGGCCCAGCCACTCTGCGGCATGTGGGATCTTCCCGGACCGGCGCACGAACCCGTGTGCCCTGCATTGGCAGGCGGACTCTCAACCACTGCGCCACCAGGGAAGCCCCCAATCTTTTGTATTATTTTTCTGGTCTCTATTTCATTTATTTCTGTTCTGATCTTTATTTATTTATTTATTTCTGCTAACTTGGGGCTTAGTTTGTTCTTTTTCTTCTAGTCCCTTGAGGTATAAAATTAGGTTCTTTATTTGAGATCTTCCTTCTTTCTTAATAAAGGCATTTATTGCTATAAACTTCTTAGAACTGCTTTTGCAACATTCCATAGATTTTAGTATGTTGTGTTTCCATTTTCATTTTTTTCAGTATTTTAAAAATTTTCTCTTTTGGTTTCTTCTTTGATCCATTGGTTGTGCAGAATTGTGTTGTTTAGTTTTCACATGTTCAAAAATTTTCTAGTTTTCCACTTTTTGATTTTTAGTTTCATACCATTGTGGTTGGAAAGGATACTTAGTATGATTTCAATCTTCTTAAATTTGCTAAGACTTGTTTTGTGGCTTATCATATTATCTATCATGAAGAATGTTCCATGAATGCTTGAGAAGAATGTGTATTCTGCTGCTGCTGGCTATGATATAAAGGTTAAAGGACAAGATTAATTAATCAAAATTTAATATAGCTACTATAATTTTTTAATAAATACACAATATAAAAATAGGTAAATTGTGACATTGAAAACATAAGAGGGCCAGAATGAAAGGGTAGAGTTTTTATATGTAATTAAAGTTGTTATCAGCATAAAATAGACTGTTATATCTAAAAGATGTCTTATGTAAGTCCCATAGAAATCACAAAATAAGAACCTGTAGTAGGTTCACAAAAGATAAAGACAAGGGAATCAAAGCATACCACTACAAAAAATCACCAATTCACAGGGGAAGGCAGCATGAGAGAAAAAAAGAAACTAGAGAACTACAAAACAGCCAGAAAACAATTAGTAAGGTGTCATTAGTAAGTCCTTACACAGCAATAATTATACTAAATATAAATGGATTGAATTTCAATCAAAAGGCACAGGTAAGGCTTCCCTGGTGACACACTGGTTAAGAATCTGCCTGCCAGTGCAGGGAACATAGGTTCGTGCCCTGGTCTGGGAAGATCCCACATGCTGCGGAGCAACTAAGCCCGTGCGCCATAACTACTGAGCCTGTGCTCTAGAGCCCACAAGCCACAACTACTGAGCCTGCGTGCTGCAACTACTGAAGCCTGCACCCCTAGAGCCTGTGCTCCTACAACAAGAGAAGCTATAGCAATGAGAAGCCCACGCACCGCAGTGAAGAGTAGCCCCCGCTTGCTGCAACTAGAGAAAGCCCGTGTGCAGCAACAAACACCCAACACAGCCAAAATAAATAAATAAATAAATAAAATAAAATAAAATAAAGAAATAGAAAAAAAAAAAAAGAAGGCACAGGTAGCTGGGTGGATGAAAAAAACAAGACCTAACTCTATGAGGACCAGAGATATACTTTAGCTTTAAGTACACATAGTCTCTAAGTGAAGGGATGAAAAAAGATGTTCCATGCAAATCCATGCAAAAGAGAGGAAGGATAGCTATAGTTATATTAGAGAAAATAAACTTTAAGCCAAAAATGTAAATAAGAGACAAATAAGGTCATTAAATAATCATAAAGAGATAAACTTATCAAGAAGATAAAAAAAATTGTAAATATATATGTACCCAACATTGGAGCACCTAAATATATTAAGCAAATACTAACAGAACTGAAAGGAGAAATAGACAACAATACAATAATAATAGGGGACTTCAGTGCCTTACTTTCAGCAATGGGTAGATCATCTAGACAGAAAAATCAACAAAGAAATATTGGAATTGAACTATACTTTAGGCTAAATGGATCTAACAGACATATATAGGACATCATAATTTCTTCTTGCATCTTAGGATCATTTTCAATCTTCCTGAAGTACAATCTTTAGAAATTCTCTTAGTGAAATTTTCTTTGTAATAAAAAATCTTTTATTTTTTAAAAATCTGAAAATGTTTATATTTTAGATTCATAACAAAAAATCTTGTGATCATGCAATTCTAGTCTGACAGTTATTGATACTATCAGAATTTTGACAATTATTATTACACTCTCTTTTAGCATCTAGTGTTTCTTTTTGAGATGACAGTTATTAATCTAATTTTTTTTTGGTAGGTAATCTGTCATTTATCTCTTGCTTAAGATCTCTGTGTCTTCAGTTCCACTACAATGTGTGAATTTTTTTTCTGAATGATCCTTATTGGTAGATTCTGTGCTTTCTGTATATGTCATTACATGTCTCTGATAAGCTATGAAATTTTCTAGCCATTATTCTGTTCTAATGGCTATTTCTAACAAATATAGCCAAAAGTCTTATCATAAACCTAATTACCTTTACAAAGGAGAAAATTGAGACAAAGAGAGAATAAGTAACTTGCTAAAACCCACATCATCAAAAAATGTTAGTGATTCAAAACTCTCCATCTGGGAATCTGATCATGTAGTTTGGATCTTCTTATTGTATACTTTGTGTCTTTTAACCTTATTTTTTCATATTTTCCTTCTCATTGTTTTGATTTCTTTGTTATTTCTAGAGATCTGTCTATCAGTTCATGAATTATCTCTTTAGCTATGTCTAATCTTTTATTTATTCCATTCAGGTAGGTTTTTATTTATATTTGTTATTTCTGAAAGTTCTGTTTTTAAAATTTCTTTGATAATTTTTGATAGTTTCTCATTTATTCCTCCTCTTTTATTCTACGTTTTTATTTCTTTAAATATTTCACATATAAGGAATTTTTTTCATATCTGATAATTCTGGATTCTGAATTGGTTGGTTACTATGTTTGTCTTCATTTCAGTTGACCCTCATTTATGGATGCTTATTTATTTCTATGATTGCTATTGAATTTTCATTGTAGATTCATATCTTATTGAACCTAATCTGCAGAGATTCTGAGGACATAAATGGGAGAATTTTTACTCTACAGAAGTTTTGTATTCTGCAAGATCCAGGGTCAGTACTGACCTAGGACCACTTAACTCCCTTCAGTGATTTTATGATTAATGCGAGAGTTTCAAGTTTTGCTCCAATCTTGCCAATGTTTGGAGACATGTTCCTTGGATGGTAGTACTGACCGAGGCATCTACCTTAAGGTAAGTCTTCCTTAAAATTCCCTGCTCCATTTACATCTACCACTTACTATCTTCTGCTCCAGTGTCAGCTGGATACTTTTTCTCATTTTAGACATTTCCCTTATGTTTAGCAAACTCAGCAATTGATTAAAATGTATATTTGTTATACTTTATTTAAGCTGTGGTTACATTTTAGCAGGAGTCTTCCCAGTAACTAGTTCACCTTCTGACCATTGCTTTTTTTTTTTTTTCCTGCTAGTTCTTTACAACTGTGCTATTTAATTTTCAAACTTCAACAGAGATAATATTCCTTATAAATTCATTAAGAGTTAAAAGATCTATATGTGAAACACAACAAAATTATACCATATTTAGTTACTTGGATGTTTCACTAATCATTTAAAATTTTTAAAAATTTAAACCAATGTATTTTTAAAAACTTAGAAAAATAGATATTAATAAGCAGAGACAATTTTCTCCATAATTGTGAAGACAGGCTTTTTTTTTTTTTTACTTAATAACCTGATTTTGAAGGTTCATTTGCATTCCTATAGAGGCATTTGGAATACATACAAACCAACAGTAAATTGTTTCTGACATATTTATTAGTTTCCCTTTTCATTAATTATATTCTTTATTATTCAGAAGATTCCTTTTGTGGAAGCAGAATAACTTGGGAATAAACACAAAAACTATTTAACTACCAATTCAAAAAATGTTATTTCTTTCTCTGACCGTAAAAGAGTTAGTTCTTCAGTTACATCTTTACACTATTTATTGTTTAGTTGTATTTAAAGGCAAGTTAAATGTTCATTATTTTTATATGTAAGACAAATGTGTCAGTATGACAGCCAGAGACAACACTTTTGAAAACAACAGTTGTTTGTAGAAAACATTAAGATGGTAGTTTTTAGCTGTTGCTACTGTGCTATGCTTTTGAAAGCCAAACAGACAGATGGGCATTCAATATTTTCTTGACTTTTTATATTTGTTGATAATTGTTGTAATTCATTTTGAATCTGAAGATTTGTAAAGCAATACTTGGGGATTTAACAAACCAAACTTGGATTAATGAAGCACAAACTGTCCAAATATTTTTCCTATATCAAACTTTGCTGAGCAGTAATAACTCTTTCTTTGGGTCAAGGGCTGATCCCAAAGCATCTGGGAAACAAATCCTTTGGAGCAATCACCAACAATCTGCACACACTCTAAGGGCGATAGAGTTCAAAATATTAAATCAAAACAAAATTTAAAAACTTTTTTTCTTGAAGCAAAAGTAGTAATATTTAGTCGGTACTTATTAAATACTGAGTGTCCTAATTCCAGGTTTATAATCATAAAATTATTGAGAAACCCTCTGGAAATTAAACGTTTCACAATATTAGATGATTTCCATGCCTATTTCTCCATATGCTGACTGTATTCTGGTGTTCTCCCTTCTCCAGTAAGAAATCGAGAAATTTTAGTAGTTTTTCCCAAGTCAGGGATAATTGGTGCTCAAAATAGGAACCCACCATTGTATTTCCTGCATTCATAATTCATAATCAAGTTTCTTTTGAAAGGAGACTTGCCATGTTAATTAGAAAAATAACAGGGACTTCCCTGGTGGTGCAGTGGTTAAGAATCTGCCTGACAATGCAGGGGACACCGGTTTGATCCCTGGTCTGGGAAGATCCCACATGCCATGGAGCGACTAAGCTCATACACTACAACTACTGAGCCTGCACTCTAGAGCCCGTGAGCCACAACTACTGAAGCCCGCGTGCCTAGAGCCTGTGCTCCGCTACAAGAGAAGCCACCACAAGAAGCCTGCACACCGCAGTGAAGAGCAGCCCCCACTCGCCACAACTAGAGAAAGCCTATGCACAGCAACGAAGACCCAACGCAGCCAAAAAGAAAAAGAAAAATAACAATAATGAAAG
The DNA here is from genome assembly GCF_039906515.1 of Pseudorca crassidens. Lineage (NCBI taxonomy): Eukaryota > Metazoa > Chordata > Mammalia > Artiodactyla > Delphinidae > Pseudorca > Pseudorca crassidens. Next base: position 72,214,852 of record NC_090296.1, read on the forward strand.
ATACCACCTATTGAGAGCTATGTGCCAAACACTGTGCAAAAGGATGCTTGGACTTGATCTCATTTAATCCTCACGACATTGAAAGTAAGATTAATTACCTTTATTTTACAAAGCAGAAAATGGAGACATAGAGACAGTAAGTATCTTACCAAAACACACATCATCAGAAATCCAGAAATCCTCAGAAACAAAGCCCTGCCTTTCCTAGAGCCTATGTGTGAACATGGTTTAACATGTAGTATGTTAGCAAATGTGATATACAGTCCCATGAAGTATGAAGTATACATGCTCTCCAACCAGTCAGTTCATGATTAAATTAAATTTTGCATAAACTTCAAGACGCATCTTGAGGAAAGCAGGAGGCTCATTCAGTGACATATACAATAATGTGAGTGGTTTTCAGCTGTTTTCCTAAGCCTTGAAGAGAGCTTTGGAAAACGGGATAGATACGATTTGTCAGATGGACAATGAGAGATTCAAGGGGTAAAGAGAAACCATTCACCCTTGCCAACTTTTTATTTATTTTCTCATTCTTGTCAAGGAATGGCTCTACATTTTGCTCAGACTAGCCTTCTAATCCTTGTCTACAAAGCCACGTGTATTCCTTTATCAAAAACTTGACTCCATGCCAGCCTCCCTAAGGAGCCCTACACCGATGATAGGTCAGATAAATGCATGCATTCTCTGATGCTTCTCTGACAAGGGCATTCCCCAAACACCTTTTGCTTAGAATTTTAAACATTTTCTTCAAAAACAAAATTATATCTGGTTTGTCATCTTGTTTTGTGTGATTGTAAATTCAGACATTCTTCCAGGTGTTTTGTACTACATGAAGTTCAAGAAATATTTAGTGCATTAAATGGTCAATTTGTCTGGTGGAATAAAAGCTGGGCTAGTTAGAAATGGCTTGTAAAGGGGATAGAGTGTACAGTTCTGTAGTAACAGGTAATTCCCTCATCAATAATTATAGCATGGTATCTTAGCTAGGGTATGTGGTTGATGGTAGGCCATCATGGAGAGGGATTCATACTTTCATTGAGAGAGCTGCCAAGGGAGGAATAGAGTAAATCTCTATCTATAAAAAAGGCATGGAGGAGACCAAGAAGCTTCCCTGGTGGAAAAAATGATGGTAATTTTAAGAGTGGGTGGGAGAGGTCACCATCTCTTTTTTGCAAAACATTTCAGGTATCCACCTTTTGCTCTGTGCATTCATAGGGAATCAGAAGAGAATGAAACATATATGAAGGCGCTACAAAGAACGCCATACATACTGCTTGAGGGTCGCAGAATGGTGCAAAGTGGAACTCTTCATTAGGGTACGCAGGTAGGGATTTGGGGGGAAGGGCTAAATGTCATGAGCGTCAGTACTAGAGGACAGTTTGAAAGGTTGACCATTCAGAGGTAAAGAAAATATTCAAAGATACAATTGGCCACTACTTCATTTAAGCATTCATTTGATATTACAGAATATAATATAGGATATTATATTTATAATGATGTATATAGAATATAATTCTTAGATATTATTGCCTGACAGTTAAACTTCTTAATATAACTTTATGCCATAAAAACAAGCACTTGTGCAGTATATAGAGCTGGAAGGGAAAAAGACTCACTGCTTTTTGATTCACAGAATTCTCAAGACTATGGTAAAATAAAGGGGAGATTCATAAGAATACCATTCTGGTCCCTTTATTGTGGTGATAGTTAGGAAGTTACCGACATTGCCTAAATAAATTAGCTTTTTCAGAAATTGCTAGATATTTTCCTTCTAACAGTTTCTTCTGACACACAGGCTTTGATCTCAGCGGCTTTGGAATATACCCTGTTGGTCAGAAAGAGGCAGGTTCCATCCATCACTATTACAGAGGGAATGTATTCTCTGCGGAATCCTTTAAAGGCTACAAGTTCAATTCCTCCTATTGGTAGAGTGGATTGCACGTGTCTGGCAATTGAATGTGACTCCCCACGAAGTTGGAAGGTACATGTAGCACGCCCAACAGTCTACACACAAAGAAAGATCAAGTTGGCCTGCCCCTCTCTTTGGAGCTTGGAGCTCACTGATCTCAGTAGAGTGTCACTGTCCCATTTATGACAGCCACTCATTTCCCAGGCCTGCTGAGTTTCCAGACTGCCTTCCTATTGTATGTATACACAGACTGATTATAAGTTCACCACTTCCTTCCACCTTTTTGTACAGGGTATTATCTATGACAGATGAGTGCAATAAAGTGAATCCATTTTTTTTCCCCCTTTCGCAGGCAGCACAGTGAGTTCTAACCAACAAAGGCACATTGAGGTAAATCTTTAGCAGTGTCACCACATTGACTTTCATCATTTTCACCTTTCCTTTCACTGATTTTTATCCCTGGAGTTGTAAAACATAGTTTCACATTGTGACCGTCCTCTAGTCCTCAGTAGAATTAGTTACACTGACAAGAACATACTCTTTTTCATAGACACTCCATCACAGCTCAGCCTTCATTGCTTCTCTCTCTCCACAAATTCTATTTTATAGATAAAAGCTCAGAGTTTCAAAGGATGAAAAAGTTTCAAAAAAGTCAAGCTTTCATTTTAAAAACATAATGCAGTGCTAGGGAACTATTGGAAAAAATGTGGTGGAATATTTAATAAGGGAAATGTTTTCTATATATTAGGAAAAAAATCCAAAGCAGTATACATGTGATTTTAAAAAAAATTTATTTTATAAATATCATACTATACATGTACAGAAAATATATGGTTGTTTGCCTTTTTCTTTTCTTTCTTTCCTTTATGAATATATTTGGTTTTGTAATAAAATTTTAAAATGTGTAAAGGCAAAAAGGAAAACATAAAATAAGAAATAAATACAATAAGGTTCTTTTAGACTGTTTAGCCTACATAAAAAAAAATTTGAAAAGATTGGTTCAAATTTGTTGTTTTATTCAATTGTTTATTGCGAAAAGGAAAGATATTTCAAAGAGGAGGAGGCCTGTAAGAAACCACCACTGTAATACCATAGCGATTTTCTTAAGTCACAGACAGTTTTAAAACAAATGAGGGTGCTTTGTAGGGAAAGCACATTTCAAGGCATCTCTATGGGAACACTGAGAAAGAATCCACTGGAAAAGGGAGATACAGAACCCAAAAGCTAACTTTTGCCTATTTAACCATTTAAGTAATTGCTCTCATTTTCTTTGCAAGTTGTTAATAATTTAAAGGACAATTATTATGTCTGATCTTTGGATTATTGTGTCCTCCTTTCATTTAATCAACCGGTAATGAACCCCTACTATGTTGCTTTCATTCAAATCTTTTTGTGATGTTCCTTTTACACTATGCTCAGTGGCTGAGAATCTCTGTAAGAGAACAGGTTAAGGAAAGAGATAGGATAGGGAGGTAAATGGTAAGGACCAGAGGGACCTTTGAAAGCTCCCATTCTGGAAAGCACCTGATTGAAACAAAAGAGAATCATGGTGCGTTATAGAGACAATTGGGGAGGTGTTTTTTGTTGTTGCTTGCTTTGTTTTTTAAGAGAAAGAAATAGGAAAAAAACCCCAAAAGACAAATATGTCACATGAGGAAGACATTATTCTTTTAGAGGAAATTTGAAGCCCAGACAGAGCCAAATAGTTAATTAACTTGGAAAGACCAAAAAGTAAAATTTAGGGTGCTTGTAGAACTTGCTTTAAACAATCAGTTCTCAAACTAGCTTGTGCCTCTGGGAATCTTGTACTTAAGATCCAATTAATTTGTGCCTGAACTAGTCAAGATTACATCCTCAATACTAGAACTAGTACGAGGATATTAGCAACCTTGACAGGTAAATAGATAATCTATTCTTGACGTATAGTCTTGTTCATCTAAGATGAGAAGACTATTAGACCTATTCTGTATACGTATTTAAGAATTAAAAAGAAAGTTTGTGAGATAGATATCTATGTAAATAAAGTACAATTATGGTAACTTGAAGTTAGTATGGTTGCCAGATTTAGCAAATAAAAAATATAGGACTGCCAGTTAATTTGAATTTCAGATAAAAGACAAAAAACTTTTCAGTATAAATGTCTTATGCAAAATACTATATATTATTTATCTGAAATTCAGATTTAAATTAGCTTCCTATGTTTTATTTGACAACTCTAGAACTTAGGAAAATAATTAGGGAATGATTAGGAGTTGAGATTTTAGTAATTCTTTTGGGAAAGGCAAGGAAGAAAGAAAAGAAGGAAGGAAGGAAGAGAGGGAAGGACGAAGGAAAGGAAAAGGAAATCTTTTGATGTTCCAAGGAAAGGTGGCAAGCTATCATCCTACTTTTCTGAGAAAATATAAGAAAAGGGATGAAGTATAAGAAGATGTATACTAGACTATTTTATAATGTAGGGTATCTTTTTCATAATTGCTTCAAGATTAGGACAAAAAATTCAATTCAGATGGTTATATTGAAAGCAAAATTTAGAGTTTTATTATATAGGTATAATAAATGGTATTATAGTGGTATTATATATACCATTTCTCTTTGACTTTCTATTATGAAGTATTTCAGACATATATAAAAGTACAGAGAGCAATGTAACATATACACATGTATCTCATCCCAGATTTAAGTAATTGTTAGTACTTTCTATATTGTTTCACATCGTTTTTGTAACATAAAAATTAAAACTAGAATTGAAAACCCCTCATATCTTTTCCAGTCCTGTTCCTCTCATTTCTTCCTCAGACATGTCACTATTCTGAAGCATCCTCTTGACATAGTTTACACGGTACTAGTATATTATATATGTATATTTATATAATATGTACCTACATATATATGTATATCCTTATGTCCATAAACAAGATTTGTATCATTTTGTTTGATACTTAAAGGTGCCCGTCTTCAATTTGCATTATTCACTAAAAATTGTCTTTGACGTTTATCCATGTTGACACACTTAAATTTGGTCATCATTTATTTTAACTACTGCACATTATGAATATACTACAATTTATCCATTCATTTCTTGACAAGTGTTTAAGTTGTTTCTAGTTTTGCACTATTGTCAATGATACCACAGTAAATATCCTCAAGAATCTCCAAGCACATATCTAAGAATTCCCCTGGGTATATACTTGAAAATGAAATTGCTACGTTACAGCTTATGAGCATCTTCAATTTTGTTAGATATTAACAAACTGCACTTCAAAATGGTTGGTTAACAAGTTCACTTTCCCACCAACAAATGAGGTTTCTCATTTGCTCACATCTTAATTAACACTTAGGATTTTCAGACAATAAAAATTGCCAATCTGGTGAGTACTGTTTAATTTGCATTTGCATTCTCTGATTACGAGGTGAGATTGCGATGTTTTCATATATTTATTGGTCCTTCTGATATCCTCCTCAATGTATTGTTTTGCTTTATTCGTTGAGCAGTCTGTGTGTCAATATACACCTTCTTAATTTCTGTCTTAGGTCAAGTTCTCTAAAAGCAGAGGATGAAAAGAAGATTCTTGTACTATAAGGAATGATGAATAGTACACATGCAGAAAAAAACCTGCCGGGGGGGCGGTGCGATGAAGAAAGTAAAATAGAGAAGGAGAAGCTCAGTAAGAATGTGCTTTCAGATAAAATCAAGCCTCAGCCTGATCTCTCAAGGAGCTCTGAGACATCAATGGCACAGCAGAGTCTGTCTATCCTGAGGTAAGAGAGTAGGGCTTTTGTACCTCTGGGACAGAGGATCCTGGCTGCAGGCCATGTTGGGTGGGGCGGTAACTCCCAGACATTCCCCGTTGGGGTAGCTCTGAAAAGGACCTCTGAGGACCCGAGATGGGCACCAACCAAGTTTTCTACAATTACTATAGTTTCATAATAAATATTTTTCTCTGGTAGAGATTAACATTCTTTTTCTTCTTCAGAATGAACTTGGTTATTCTTGGACCTTTTCTCTATGAATCTTAGGGTCTGCTTATTAGGTTCCATAAAAACATGGTATCTATTTACTTAACTTTTTTGCATTCTTCAATAAACTGTACAAATTTTTGCTTGTATGTTTTATACTTATTTTGTTAGATTTATTCCCAGGTTCCTCGAAGTTTATTATGAATGAGATTTATATTTACACACAATTTCTAATGGATTGTTGCTGTTATATATAAATGTCGTTCTTTAAATTTATTTTATTATAGTTGATTTACAATATTATATTAGTTTCAGGTATATAACATAGTGATTCAATATTTTATAGATTATACTCTGTTTAAAGTTATTACAAAATAATGGCTATATTTCCCTGTGCTGTAAAATATAATCTTGTTGCTTATTTATTTAAAACATAGTTGTTTGTGTCTCTTAATCCTATACCCCATCTTGCCCCTTCCCCCCTCCATCTCCCTACTGGTAACCACCAGTTTGTTCTCTATATCTGTGAGTCTGTGTCTGTTTTGTTATATACATTCATTTGTTTAACTTTTTAGATTCCACATATAAGTGGTAACATAAGAGTATTTGTCTTTCTCTGTCTGACTTATTTCACTAAGCATAATACTCTCTAGGTCCATCCACATTGCTGCAAATGGTAGAATTTCAATTTTTTTATAGCTGAGAATATTCCATTATATGTGTGTGTGTGTGTGTGTATGTGTGTGTGTGTGTGTGTGTGTGTGTACGTTACACATCTCCTTTATCTATTCAGCTGTTGGGCATTTAGGTTGCTTCCATATCTTGGCTATTGTAAATAATGCTGCTATGAATATTGGGGTGCATGTATTTTTTTGAATTAGTGTTTTTGTTTTCTTTAGATATATATATATATATATATATATATACAGCAGTGAAATTGCTGGATCATATGTTAGTTCTATTTTTAGTTGTTTGAGGAACCTCCATACTGTTTTCCATAGTGGATGCACCAATTTACATCCCACCAACAGTGTAGGAGGGTTTCCTTTCCTCCAGTCCTCGCCAAGACAAGATACTTATCTCTTGTCTTTTTGACGTCAGTCATTCTGACAGGTGTGAGGTGGTATCTCATTGTGGCTTTGATTTGCATTTCTCTGAAAATTAGCAGTGTTGAGCAATAAATGCCACTCTTTGTATATATTTATTCATAATCCTGCAATTTTGCTCAACTCTTATTAGTTCTAATATTTTGTTTACACATATTTTCTAGTCAGATGATTTAGTCATCAGAAAAGTTTTATTTCTTCCTTATTTCTGTTCCTCAGAATCTTGCATTGCATAGGAGGTCAGAAAATGTTGAAGTGGAGAGAATAAGTAACCCTGTTTTTTTCCTGACTTTAAAGGGAATGTTTCAGACTTTTCACCTTTAAACTATTTATCAGACTAAAATTCTAATATTATTTTGTTGTTGTTGCTGTCATTTTGTTTTGTTTTTAACAAAAGAGTATTGAATTTCTTCAAATCTCTTTTCTGCATATATTGAAATGACCAAATTGTTTTTCTACTTGCATCTTGTAATGCAATAAATTACATTAATACAATTTCTAATGTTAAGCCATTCTTGAATTCCTGGAATGAAACTTGGTCACAAAATGGGGTTTGTTTGTTCATAGTAAACTGAATTTGGTTTGCTAGTAACTTGTTTAAGAAGTTTGGAACCACGTTGGTAAGTGAGATTGGGATACATGTTTTCTTTTTCACGCTGTTTTCTGGTTTTGATTTTGAGGTTACTCTATTCACATACATGGGTGGACAGCTTTTTTTTTCATCTCCATTCTATAAATATTACGTACAAGATAGAAATTGCCTATTTCATGTTTGTAAATGTTCTTGGGTGCTTGAAAAGAAGTAATATTCCCTATTTTTTAGAAAAAGGTGATTAATTGTTTCATTCAAATTTTCTATATCTTTGATGTTTCTTTTGTCTGCTTAATCTCTTGGATCTGGGAGAGCAGTGATAATATCTCAAATCATAGTTGTTAATTTAAAAATAATTTTCAATTATTGTATATTGTGTAGTTATAATGTAAGTTGCATACAATTCAGAATTGATATATGTTCCTGGTGAATTATTCCCTTTATTATTAAGCAATGACACCTTCATACTCTAGAGTAATTTTTCTTATGTTAAAGCCTATTTTTCTTCAATATTAATAGTGCCACATCATCTTTCTTCTGAGCACTATTCCTGTTACATTTTTTTCCTTGCTCTTTACTCTCAATCTTTTTTGTCATTTATTTTTTGTCTATTATAAAATTAATACAGCTTTTAATATTATTTTTATTCAGGTTAGGAATCTGTTAACAGACAAACTTAATCTGTGAATATTTATTATGCTTACTGACATATTTGAAATATTTCTACCATTTTACCTTATTTTATGATTTCTTTTTATATTGTCATGCTTGTAGTTTTTTGCTTCTGTTTCCCTTTTCTCATGCTTTCTATTGGATTAGATTTCTTTACGTCTTATTTTTTGTTTTAGAAACTAGATATTCTGCTTCTGTTTTTTTGTGGTTACACTTAAATTTGTAAATAATTATAGTTCGTTTTAAACATTCTAACGTTCTTATCTCTAGACTGCTCCCAAGCAATTCAAAATAGTTAACCTCATCTCTGATTTCCCATCCCCATCTTCCATACAATTTTACCAAATTAATCATTATTATTATTAGTATTTATATCTAATGACTATTTAGATACCAACGTATTTGTCAATTTCTTGCTCATCTTGCTTCTTGAACCCATCCATTATTCTAGTTTCTATTCTGTTCTTACTAAATTTCATATTTCATCAAGAGTCTGTAAGTAGTCAAATCTCTCAGCCCCTATTTGAATATTTAAAAATTTTTTCTTCTTCTTGAATAGTCGTTTGAGTAATGAATTCTACACTGACAGTTATTTCCCTCAGCACTTTGAAGCTATTATCCTAAGGTTTTCTGATTACTTGTTTAGGTATTCCACATTTTTCACTGGTTGCTCTTAAGATTTTTATCTTTATCTTTGAAGTTCTGCTTTTTCACAACACTGTAGGTAGGTATTTGTTTTACTTTTTCTACTTTGTACTCATGTTACTTCTTCTTTTGAAGACTTAGCTCTTACTTTAATTCCAGAACATTTTTGACAATTATTCCTTCAACTGTTGTCTCTCCTTAATTCTCTAATTTTTTCTGAATATTCAGTTAATATATTTTGGACTTTCTTATTTTATCCTCCATTTCTCCTGACAGTTCTGTCACATTTCCCATTTTTTCTGCTTTACCCTACATACCAAATACTTTTCTAGATGTAGTTCTATTTTCCTAATCTTTTATTTTTTATTTTATTTTATTTTTTTTTTTGTGGTACGTGGGCCTCTCACTGTTGTGGCCTCTCCCGTTGCGGAGCACAGGCTGCGGACGCGCAGGTTCAGCGGCCATGGCTCACGGGCCCAGCCGCTCTGTGGCACGTGGGATCTTCCCGGACCGGGGCACGAACCCGTGTCCCCTGCATCGGCAGGCAGACTCCCAACCACTGCGCCACCAGGGAAGCCCCTTAATTTTTTATTTAACCTCTATTGTGTTGTGTGTTTGTGTGTACTTATTTCAGTTGTTAGATTTTTAATTTCAGGGTTCTCTGGGGTTCAAATCCTTCAGGTTTAATTAATACATTTCTTTCCTTCCATTATGTCTTCTAACCTGTCTTTAACCTCTATAATGATTACAATTTTTAAAATTTTATAGATTCTTTTAATTGTTGTATAGTTTTATATCTTGGGGTGTTAAATCTCCTGTTTTGCTTGCTGATTCTCTCTCCTAGTGGACAGTTTCCCCTCCCACCCCCTGTGGTGCATGTGTGTAGGGATGGGTTTATTTAATTTTTTGAGAACACCTTCAGCTAGGTGTGTGTGTGTGCGTGTGCACACACAAATTCTTGTGTTCAGAATAGTGAATGATTCATAAAGCGGTTTCATTTTGCTTTTGACAAAGATCTTAAAACAATTTTTATGTAAATTTTCCATTTTGTTAATCCAATATAAAATAATTGGGAACTGATTTTGCTGCTATTCATAGGGACCCTCAATATAAAGATGAATTTTCTTGGATAAAATTAGTTTGCAAGTAGCCTGTACATGGATGATATACATCTTGATGAAGTTCTCAGATACTCAGGTTCATTTTCTCTCTACTACTTCACCACCCTAATGCACAGCTTACATTCTTCGACTGTTAGAGCTCAAACTATTGCATCCTTCCTCAGGAGAGGAAGCAGGGGAAGGTGAAAGGAAAAAAAAAACAACTGTACTTGCCTGCCATTTAAGGAGTCTTCAGAGACATTGGCCCACAGATAATTAGCCAGAACTCTTCAAGTAACCACATCCAGGTGCAAGGTAACCACCCTACCACCACCACCAAATATACTAATTTAACTGGTGTCATTCTCAACCCCAATAACATAGACATCCTCTTAATAAGAAAGAAGAGGAAGAATGGATATGTGATAGATACCTATCAGTGTCTGTAAAACCCAGTCAAGCAGATATAATACACTGGGACTTCATACCCATGTGTACTGCTTATCTGCAGTTTTCTTTTCTTAGAAGTGATATTTTCTTCACCTATGGTTCTAGGTAATTTGCAAGCTTAGCTGGAGCATCTCAGGCGAGTGGGTGGGAATTTTCTAATTCTCTTTTCCACAGAGATAGTAATTCTTCAATGTTTTATTCTATATACAGGGGATTCAGTTTTATCCCTGGCTTTCCTTTGAGTTACACCTATTTATTAGTTTTCTTTGGTTCCATAGAAAAAGCAACCTTTTTTAAATATTGTGCTTTAACTAGTTTTTCTATTTATTTGTAGCTCACAGGTGAGACTATCCATATTAGCAAAAAATGTAGTCAAATTATAAAAGTGGACATTTAACCTCAGGACACTTGTTTTCACTCATCCATTCATGTACCTAGTTCTAAATATATAAACGATCTAAATGATGTTGATACATCTGCCCCAGCAGAGGATATATTTGGTTGAAAAAATTGCTTTTCACAGATAAATTCATGTATATTAAAAAGATATCTCTCTTGTCAAATAGCAATATGTGAGTGTGGGGAGGTAGAGAAGATGGGAAAATGGGCAAAAGTAAATAAAAATTAGAGACTCAAAATACATTTTTAATTCCCTTAATCCTGATAAAGGAACTGAATAATAAGAAGGATAGGACTCATCTGCAATTCTCTATGACTATACAGTGCAAGGTAAAGAAAAAAATTACTGCAAAACATTAAAATGTAAAGAGATTCTAGAATTTTCATTAACTTGTATGACTTCAGGAAAGTCATTATTTTTTCAGTGCCATCTTCTCCATTTAGAAGATAAGAGAAATAATCAATGTTTTCTTATTTTCACACTTAAAAAAATTTACAATTTAAAAATCACTCTAACTCCAGTAAAAATGTTATCTTGAAGGTAACCATTTTGAAGAGGACATGATAACCTTATTATATATCTGTAAGAAATTTCTCTTAAAACAATGATCCTGATTCCTACTAGCATCTAGAATCTGGACACAGTATACAGTTGACCCCAAAGGCTATTGGAGAAAATAAGGAAGGCCATAGCAGAATTTGCTAGTATCTAGTATTTACTTTGTTCAGTTTTTGTAGGATCTCACATTCAGAACATATCCTTCATTTATAGTAGTGAAGAAAACAAGACAGAAAATGAAGGTTAGGGCTAGGGATTAGGTTTTAGAAGACATTAATAATTATGTTTAATAACTTCTTGTAGTTTGCCATCTTAATCAATGGTTCAATCACTTAGGGACTCCTATGAAAGAATCTAAAATGTTGGCGTGCATACATCTCCAAAAAGGTAAAAATAGTCATAATTAGGTAGACGTAAAATTAAGTACTATGCTCTATCCTTCTATATAGACATATCTTGGGGTACCATTCTTACCCATGCTCCCAGAAAAAAAAAAATCCTGCTGTAACAGGATCTTTCAATTACAAGTAATAGAATATTCAATTAAAAGTAGCTTAATATAGGGATCATTACCTTATATAACAAAAAGAGTCCTGGTAGAACACTTGCCAATTAAACCAGTAAATCAACCAGATCATCATAGATCAAGCTCTCTCTAACATAACCAGGAATCATTTTAGTCCTTAGAATTGTCCCTTTGTGGTCATAGATCTTGCAATTCTGGGCAACATCTAGTGAAAGAACAGACAGATATTTTTCCTAAGGATCTCTTTGTATTGCAGAAGAAAATATTCCCCAGCATTCTCTCAGCAGACTTTCCCTCACATCTTATTGTGCAGAATTGGATCATATGCCCAAGTCTGGCAAAGCACATTGTGATTGATTTAATCCAATCAAGACTCACTGTCTTGGGCACAATAGTTCTATTAACAAGGAAATGAAGGAAATGTCCATTGAAAAGACAATCTACAGTATCTATCATAGCTGCACCTACTCAGAGCTCTATGAAGCGTTTTTGCCTCTGACCCACGTCCTGTGGACTAAATCACGTATAGACACAGGGCCTGAAGTAGCCCATCTGTAAATTGTCCATCTCTCTAGACTGAAAAATACAAAGCAAAAATAAGAACAAAAACCCTGACCCAAATTTCAAGAAATTTGGACTGGAACATCAAGAACAGCTTCATTTGGTTGCAAATGAAATTAGTTGACATTTGTGGAATACCTGAGATAAATTAATAGTGAAGCACAAGAGTGCGAGACTATGAATTCTTGCTGCTGAGGCCCACTAGCCTGTCCTGATGTTCACTTCCTGCAGTCTTGGTACTCAGCATTTTCTGTATTTCCATGAGAAATCTTATACCTCTGTCTACAATAACCTCCTTTCCTCCAGTACCTACATCCACAGACATCGGCTACAGCTTTGAGTTAGTTTTGAATTGTGTTTTCATTTCTTGCAACACATTTTTTGTTGTTGTTGCCTACAACAGAAATAGGTACCATGTCGATACAAAAGAATATGGGACATTGAGAACTGACGGTCAGGTCTATAGGAACAGTGAGACTCCCTTCCATATTTCAGGATGGGAAAATAATAATCCATGATATGCAGCGGCAAATTATGGAGGGGGTGGAGGGGCAAGTGAATAAACCTTCGTCTTAGAATGCCTGGCTTTATGTGCATTCAGAAACAGAGTCTTTATGTAACCTTGATGCAGGAAGACTTCTTTCTGCAGCCAACATGCTGAAGCTGCTTAAAGATGAGGTCAGAAAATAATCTTAGAAGATATCAAATTGCAACACTAATTTATTTCCTAGCAGTGCCAGGTTTCCATGATAAAGGTTTAAGCACAGATTAAAAGAGATTTTGACAATTAAAGTCTGAATATTTGAGAGAAATCAGATATGCCAGAGGAGTGGACAACATTGTTGTTCTTGCCATGCAGCATCTTGATTTCTTTTTGAGTGGGGAAGTCAGGTAAGATGCCTTGTATTACCTTAGGCAAGGGTGGCATATGACTCAAGCTAAGCTGATCAAGCTCTCCATGTTGGCCTTAGATCTTGAACAGAGTGACCAGAGATTGGAAAAATGGATTGAAATAATTGACCCAAGACCACAGATTTTCCACTAATGCCAGCTGCTTAGATCTCCAGAGCTACTTGGGCTCTTGTCATCTCTGAGCCAGTATCTGAAGCTTTGCTTTTCATTTTGGGAGGTGGCCATATACTCCAATAAATGATCTATTTTCTTAAGTTGGTTTATAGTAGCTCAAATAAAGTTATTTGGAATAGGGCAGTGCAACCAACGTGGGGAGAAGTGGATGGATTCTTGATATTTTTATGTATAACCTACAGTATTCTGTGACTGGTTATATTTGGAGGTAGGGAGAGGGAGAGAGGAGTTCAACACCCATTTCCAGGCTTGAGCAAATGTGAGGATGGTAGTGACAGTTATTGAGATAGGGAATAAGGAATGAGAAATAAGTTTACTGAAAAAATTATGAGTTTAATGATAGACATATTGAGTTGAGATGTCTTTGCCAAAATCAGTAGGTAGTAGGCCATATGTGGTTTGCAGTTTAGTGGGGAGTTTAGAATGGGATCTGTTGGCAACTGCCAGAATCCCCACCACCACCCCACAACTCCTGAACTTTTAAGATAAGGGCTATTACGGTAGTAAGATTCAAAGGAATGATCTCTGAAATCTCCATTCCTAACAGTAGAATACTGCAATAAAAAGCAAAAAACAAGACAAAACAAAAAACTTATGGGGTATTGTAGAAATTGTTGCTAAAATAAAAGACCTTAGAAATGAATGCATGGGGTCAGTTAAATGTTTATAAAATAAAACTGTATAATAAATAACCACAAAACCTCAGTGTCAAGTAACAATAATTTATTTAGATCAGAAATAATTTATTTAGCTCAGCTGATGTTAGCTAATATTTTTTAAGAAAACATGTGGATCAGCTAGGTGACTCTGTTAATTTGGGCTATGGTCACTCACATGTCTGGGAGGCAAATGGCTGTCAACTGATCTAGGATAGCCTAGCCTGACATGACTGGGGAAACTCAACTCTGTTCTATGCATCTTATCCTCCAGTTGGCTAGCACAGGCACGTTTTTGTGGAGAGGACCAAGAGAGAAAGTAAGCACAAACACACAAGGTCTCTCGAGACCTATGTTCAAAGCTGGGACACCATCATTTCCACTGCATTCTACTGGGCAAAGCAATTCACAAGAACATTCCAGATCCAAGGGGTGGGGAAAAAAAGACTATGTACTTTTAGTTAGAATTATAAAGTTGTACGGTGAAGGAAGAGGGTGGGATGGAGTATCAGGACCGTTAAAAAATCAGTCTATTGCACATGGTGTTTCTATCACCTTCCCATTCAACTCATGTTGCCTAGTACAGAAAGGTTGTTGGTATGTTGATAGTATCTAGGTATAACCATAAATAACAGTGTAGTTATCAAGGTGTTGACCTTCATTCTGATTCTCTTCTGGGAGTAATTTCCTTCTCTTCCAAATTAATAAAAATCATGGCACTTTGGACCTGGGTTTTGGTTTTGCTAACACACTGTTGTTTGTATCTATCAATCTTAAAAGTTTGCCTTCACTTGGCAGGGTAGATTAATACTATTACTGTGCTCTCCAGGGAAAAGTCAACTTTATAATGGGGTCTGTGACACAATTTAATTAATGAAGACCTTGACCACCCTACCACATCCTACTAGTGTACCTGATACAGGTTTACTGTAATAACAATGCTAATGCTGATAATCTCTGAAGGACCAAAAATTGAAATCATCTGTCTTGGTAAATTATATGTGTCTGGGATGATGAAAATGATGAAAGATAAGTTTGACAAAACACAGGGTGCTGATACCTTGCTAGTTGATTGTAGCTCCTTGTTTTTAAGAGTTTGAAGTATATTCGAATATTCTCTACAAAAGTTAGGGGTAAGTTGCATAAATTGGATGTTATCTGACATATTCGCCAAGTTAATCAGGCGTAGCAGCATGTTATTTTCAAGTGGGAGTGGTATTTTGTAAGTTAGAATATCTAAGACTACAAATAACAGGGTATCTAACTCAACTTGGCCTGAACAGTAATGAAGTTTATCATCTCATGTTGGAAGATTACATGGGTAGAGGCTCCAAACTCTCTGCTTCTCTGTGGTTCTCTCTCTTTTTTTTTTTTTATGTTGTGGGTAGTAGTTAATTAATTAATTAATTAATTTTTGCTGTGTTGGGTCTTCATTTCTGTGCGAGGGCTTTCTCTAGTTGTGGCAAGCGGGGGCCACTCTTCATCGCAGTGCACGGGCCTCTCACTATGGCGGCCTCTCTTGTTGCAGAGCACAGGCTCCAGACGTGCAGGCTCAGTAGTTGTGGCTCACGGGCCTAGTTGCTCCGCGGCATGTGGGATCCTCCCAGACCAGGGCTCGAACCCGTGTCCCCTGCATTAGCAGGCAGATTCTCAACCACTGTGCCACCAGGGAAGCCCCTCTGTGGTTCTCTTAACTCAGCCTCTTTCTTGTGTCACCATCTTACAGTTTGATAGATGCAGCAGTATTTGATGTCAAAGATAGACATTGTCCAGAGATACAAAAAGCAGATAATTTTTACTGGAATCTCTTAAATGGAAAGGAAATATCTTACAGAAGGCTTCAGATACATTTCTAAAATGAGTGATAAGCCCCAGCTTCCTTTTGCAGAAATTCCATTGGGTCATCATCTTTTTAGGCAGCAATTATTGAGTGCCTTTGGGTGCCATGACCAAGACAGGCATGGTCCTGCTCTCCTGGAGCTTATCATCTGTTTATTCCACATTAGGAACAAAGTGCATGTACCATCCTCTGAAAATGCAGAGTTTCTTGTATTAATATACATTAAGGATAAGTAATTCTTAGCTTGTTGGGCAATATGGGAGTGGGCCCAAACAGATTATAAAAACCTATATCAGGGTGCTCATAGGCCTATACCTGCCCAATTACAATTTCATCCAAAATTTCATCAGGGTTTTTAATTTCAGCTTAGAGGATTTTCTGATTGCTTTATGTAATAGCTGGCATTAGTTCTAACAAGACTTCTAAAATATTGCAGCCCCTATTGGGTATCTTAGTTCAGGCTGCAATAAAAAAAGTAAACAATAGAAAAATTATTTCTCATAGTTCTAGAGGTTGGAAGTCCTTGATCAGAGTGCCTGCATGGTCAGGTCTGATAAAAGCTCTCTTCTGGGTTGTAGACTGCCTTTATCTTCTTGTATCTTCACATGGTGGAGAGAGGGCAAGAAAGGTCTCTGGAATCTCCTTTGTAAGGGCACTAACTCCATTATGAATTTTTGGAGGGGCATAAATATTCATTTTATAACATTGAGATATACCTGCATTATGGTGCAAAAGGGAAATACTGTAGTTTTCTTAAGCAGAATCATAAGCAGTATTTCCAAGGTTCTATATCTAGAACACATTCTATAAATAGCCCACACCCATCCTGTAAGGTCTAGACTTGTATGTCCAGCAGCATACATTAGTTCATAGATGTCTTAAACCTTCCTCAATCGCATCATGTCCAAAACTAAGCTCATCATCTCCAGTTTATCTCCATATCCACTTTTTTTTAATACTCGTGCTTATTTATTTTTTATTGTTATTTTCTATACAGCAGGTTCTTATTAGTTATCAATTTTATACACATCAGTGTATACATGTCAATCCCAATCTCCCAATTCATCACACCACCACCCCCATCCCCCTGCCGCTTCCCCCCTTGATGTCCATATGTTTGTTCTCTACATTGGTGTCTCAATTTCTGCACTGAAAACTGGTTCATCTCTACCATTTTTCTAGGTTCCCCATATATGCGTTAATATACAATATTTGTTTTTCTCTTTCTGACTTACTTCACTCTGTATGATAGTCTCTAGATCCATCCACGTCTCACCAAATGACCCATTTTCGTTCCTTTTTATGGCTGAGTAATATTCCATTGTATATATGTACCACACCTTCTTTATCCATTCATCTGTCGATGGGCGTTTAGGTTGCTTCCATGACCTGGCTATTGTAAATAGTGCTGCAATGAACATTGGGGTGCATCTGTCTTTTTGAATTACGGTTTTCTCTGGGTTTATGTCCAGTAGTGGGATTGCTGGATTGTACAGTAATTCTATTTTTAGTTTTTTAAGGAACCTCCATACTGTTCTCCACAGTGGCTGTATCAATTTACATTTCCATCAACAGGACAAGAGGGTTCCCTTTTCTCCACACCCTCTCCAGCATTTGTTGTTTGTAGATGTTCTGATGAAGCCCATTCTAACTGGTGTGAGGTGATACTTCATTGTAGTTTTGATTTGCATTTCTCTAATAATTAGTGAAGTTGAGCAGCTTTTCTTGTGCTTCTTGGTCATCTGTATGTCTTCTTTGGAGAAATGTCTATTTAGGTCTTCTGCCCATTTTTGGATGGGGTTGTTTGCTTTTTTAATATTGAACTGCATGAGCTGTTTATATATTTTGGAGATTAATCTTTGTCGATTCATTTGCAAATATTTTCTCCCATTCTGAGGGCTGTCTTTCTGTCTTGTTTATGGCTTCCTTTGCTGTGCAAAAGCTTTTAAGGTTCATTAGGTTCCATTTGTTTATTTTTGTTTTTATTTCCATTACTCTAGGAGGTGGATCAAAAAATATCTTGCTGTGGGTGAACAGTGACGGGGCGAGAGAGAGTCATGGACATATACACACTAACAAACGTAGTAAGATAGATAGCTAGTGGGAAGCAGCCGCATGGCACAGGGATATTGGCTCGGTGCTTTGTGACAGCCTGGAGGGGTGGGATAGGGAGGGTGGGAGGGAGGGAGACGCAAGAGGGAAGAGATATGGGAACATATGTATATGTATAACTGATTCACTTTGTTATAAAGCAGAAACTAACACACCATTGTAAAGCAATTATACCCCAATAAAGATGTTTAAAAAAAAAAAAAAGATTAAAAAAAAAAAAAAAAAAGAAATGAAACCAGGATTCAAAATAAATAAATAAACACATATAAAAAAAAAAATCTTGCTGTGATTTATGTCAAAGAGGGTTCTTCCTATGTTTTCCTCTAAGAGTTTTATAGTGTCCAGTCTTACATTTAGGTCTCTAATCCATTTTGAGTTTATTTTTGTGTATGGTGTTAGGGAGTGTTCTAATTTCATTCTTTTTTTGTTTTTGCAGTATGCAGGCCTCTCACTGTTGTGGCCTCTCCCACTGCAGAGCACAGGCTCCGGACGCGCAGGCTCAGTGGCCATGGCTCACAGGCCTAGCCGTTCCGTGGCATTTGGGATCTTCCCAGACCGGGGCACGAACCTGTGTCCCCTGCATCGGCAGGCAGACTCTCAACCACTGCACCATCAGGGAAGCCCTCTAATTTCATTCTTTTACATGTAACTGTCCAGTATTCCCAGCACCACTTATTGAAGAGACTGTCTTTTCTCCATTCTATATCCTTAGATTAGTTGACCATAGGTGCGTGGGTTTATCTCTGGGCTTTCTATCTTGTTCCATTGATCTATGTTTTTTCTTTTTGTGCCAGTACCATATTGTCTTGATTACTGTAGCTTTGTAGTATAGTCTGAAGTCAGGCAGTCTGATTCCTCCAACTCTGTTTTTTTCCCTCAAGACGGCTTTGGCTATTCAGGATCTTTTGTGTCTCCATACAAATTTTAAGATTTTTTCTTCTAGTTCCGTAAAAAGTGCCATTGGTAATTTGATAGGAATTGCATTGAATCTGTAGATTGCTTTGGGTAGTATAGTCATTCTCACAATATTGATTCTTCCAATCCAAGAACATGGTATATCTCTCTATCTGTTGCTATCATCTTGAATTTCTTTCATCAGTGTCTTATAGTTTTCTGCATAGAGGTCTTTTATTTCCCTAGGTAGATTTATTGCTAGGTATTTTGTGCTTTTTGTTGCAATGGTAAATGGGAGTGTTTTCATAATTTCTCTTTCAGATTTTTCATCATTAGTGTATAGGAATGCAAGAGATTTCTGTGCATTAATTTTGTATCTTGCAACTTTACCAAATTCATTGATTAGCTCTAGTAGTTTTCTGGTGGCATCTTTAGGATTCTCTATGTATAGTATCATGTCATCTGCAAATAGTGACAGTTTTACTTCTTTTCCAATTTGTATTACTTTTATTTCTTTTTCTTCTCTGATTACCATGGCTAGGACTTCCAAAACCATGTTGAATAATAGTGGTGAGAGTGGACATCCTTGTGTTGTTCCTGATCTTAGAGGAAATGTTTTCAGTTTTTCACCATTGAGAATGATGTTTGCTGTGGGTTTGTCATATATTGCCTTTATTATGTTGAGATAGGTTCCCTGTATGCCCACTTTCTGGAGAGTTTTTATCATAAATGGGTGTTGAATTTTGTCAAAAGCTTTTTCTGCATCTATTGAGATGATCATATGGTTTTTCTTCTTCAATTTGTTAATATGGTGTATCACATTGATTGATTTGCATATATTGAAGAATCCTTGCATCCCTGGGATAAATCACAATTGATCATGGTGTATGATCCTTTTAATGTGTTGTTGGATTCTGTTTGCTAGGATTTTGTTGAGGATTTTTATATCTATATTCATCAGTGATATTGGTCTGTAATTTTCTTTTTTTGTAGGGTCTTTGTCTGGTTTTGGTATCAGGGTGATGGTGGCCTCACAGAATGAGTTTGGAAGTGTTCCTTCCTCTGCAATTTTTTGGAATTGTTTGAGAAGGATGGGTGTTAGCTCTTCTCTAAATGTTTGATAGAATTCACCTGTGAAGCCTCCACTTTTGTTTGTTGGAAGATTTTTAATCACAGTTTCAGTTTCATTATTTGTGATTGGTCTTTTCATATTTTCTGTTTCTTCCTGGTTCAGTCTTGGAAGGTTATACCTTTCTAAGAATTTGTCCATTTCTTCCAGGTTGTCCACTTTATTGGCATAGAGTTGCTGGTAGTAGTCTCTTAGGATGCTTTGTATTTCTGTGGTGTCTGTTGTCACTTCTACTTTTTCATTTCTAACTTTATTGATATGAGTCCTCTCCCTCTTTTTCTTGATGAGTCTGGCTAATGGTTTATCAATTTCGTTTATCTTCTCAAAGAACCAGCTTTTAGTTTTATTGATCTTTGCTATTGTTTTCTTTGTTTCTATTTCATTTATTTCTGCTCTGATCTTTATGATTTCTTTCCTTCTGCTAATTTTGGGTTTTGTTTGTTCTTCTTTCTCTAGTTCCTTTTGGTGTTAGGTTAGATTGTTTATTTGAGATTTTTCTTGTTTCTTGAGGTAGGCTTGTATAGCTATAAACTTCCATCTTAGAACTGCTTTTGCTGGATCCCATAGGTTTTGGATTGTCGTGTTTTCATTGTTATTTGTCTCTAGGTATTTTTTGATTTCCTCTTTGATTTCTTCAGTGATCTCTTGGTTGTTTAGTAACGTATTATTTAGCCTCCATGTGTTTGTGTTTTTTACATTTTTTCCCTGTAATTGATTTCTAATCTCATAGCATTGTGGTCAGCAAAAATGCTTGATATGATTTCAATTTTCTTAAATTTACTGAAGCTTGATTTGTGACCCAAGATGTGATCTATTCTGAAGAATGTTCCATGCGCACTTGAGAAGAAAGTGTAATCTGCTGTTTTTGGATGGAATGTCCTATAAATATCAATTAAATCTGTCTGGTCTATTGTGTCATTTCAAGCTTCTGTTTCCTTATTTATTTTCGTTTTGGATGATCTGTCCGTTGGTGTAAGTGAGGTGTTAAAGTCCCCCACTATTATTGTGTTACTGTCAATTTTGTCTTTTATAGCTGTTAGCAGTTGACTTATATATTGAGGTGATCCTGTGTTGGGTGTATATATATTTATAATGTTATATATTCTTCTTGGATTGATCCCTTGATCATTATGTAGTGTCCTTCCTTGTCTCTTGTAACATTCTTTATTTTATTTTATTATTTTATTTTTTTAACGTTCTTTATTTTAAAGTCTATTTTATCTGATATGAGTATTGCTACTCCAGCTTTCTTTTGATTTCCATTTGCATGGAATATCTTTTTCCATCCCCTCACTTTCAGTCTGTATGTGTCCCTAGGTATGAAGTGGGTCTCTTGTAAACAGCATATATATGGGTCTTGTTTTTGTATCCATTCAGCAAGCCTGTGTCTTTTGGTTGGAGCATTTAATCCATTCACCTTTAAGGTAATTATCGATACGTTTGTTCCTATTACCACTTTCTTAATTGTTTTGGGTTTGTTTTTTAGGTCCTTTTCTTGTACTGTTTTTCCTACTTAGAGAAGTTCCTTTCTCTTAGCTTTTGCTTGTCTGTAAAGCTTTTTTTTTTTTTTTTTTTTTGCAGTACGCGGGCCTCTCACTGCCATGGCCTCTCCCATTGCAGAGCACAGCCTCCGGACGCACAGGCCCAGCGGCCATGGCTCATGGGCCCAGCCACTCTGCGGCATGTGGGATCTTCCCGGACCGGGGCACGAACCCACGTCCCCTGCATCGGCAGGCAGACTCTCAACCACTGCACCACCAGGGAAGCCCAAAGGTTTTGATTTCTCCATCAAATCTGAATGAGATCCTTGCCAGGTAGAGTAATCTTGGTTGTAGTTTCTTCCCTTTCATCACTTTAAGTGTATCATGCCACTCCCTTCTGGCTTGTAGAGTTTGTGCTGAGAAATCAGCTGTTAACCTTATGGGAGCTCCCTTGTATGTTATTTGTCGTTTTTCCCTTGCTGCTTTCAGTAATTTTTCTTTGTCTTTAATTTTTGCAAGTTTGATTACTATGTGTCTCGGCATGTTTCTCCTTGGGTTTATCCTGTATGGGACTCACTGTGCTTCCTGGACTTGGGTGGCTCTTTCCTTTCCTATGTTAGGGAAATTTTCGACTATAAGCTCTTCAAATATTTTCTGTTGTCCTTTCTGTCTCTCCTCTCCTTCTGGGACCCCTATAATATGAATGTTGTTGCATTTAATGTTGTCCCAGAGGTCTCTTAGGCTGTCTTCATTTGTTTTCATTCTTTTTTCTTTAGTCTGTTCTGCAGCAGTGAATTCCAGCATTTTGTATTCCAGGTCACTTATCCATTATTCTGCCTCAGTTATTGTGCTATTGATTCCTTCTAGTATAGTTTTAATGTCAGTTATTGTATTGTTCATCTCTCTTTGTTTGTTCTTTAATTCTTCTAGGTCTTTGTTAAACATTTCTTTCATCTTCTCGATCTTTGCCTCCATTCTTTTTCCAAGGTCCTGGATCATCTTCACTATCATTATTCTGAATTCTTTTTCTGGAAGGTTGTCTATCTTCACTTCATTTAGTTGTTTTTCTTGGGTTTTATCTTGTTTCTTCATCTAGTACATAGCCCTCTGCATTTTCATCTTGTCTATCTTTCTTTGAATGTGGTTTTTGTTCCACAGGCTGCAGGTTTGTAGTTCTTCTTGTTTCTCATACACACTGTCTTAATGACAAGCATCACTTAGCACCCCAACAGTCAGCATCACCCTACTGCTCTCTGCACTTACACCCCAGTATGCAGTCCTTCATCTCTACCATATCACCACTCCATTACCACCATAACATATCATCTTGCTCCTGGACTTTCCCAGGGTCCACATCCCTTCTTTGTCTACTTTCAGAGGGGCCTTTTAGAAACACAAGTATAGTCATGTGTATTTCCCTGTTTAAAACACTTTGGTGGACTCCTTCTGCTTAGAAGATCAATATAAGTATTCTCAACAAGGCCCTGCAGTGTCTTGTCTCCACTTAGTTTCCAGCTTCATCCCACCACTCCTTCCCTCTCTCCTTCCAGTCCCGTCCACTCTTATTTCCAACCGGGAGTCCTTTCCATTGTGGAAGGGGCAATCACTTGTCTTCAGCAGAATAAAGTGCATTCTCTCCCCACCTTCCTTCTTCAGATCTTCATCTTTGGATTTAATGACTATCTTATACACACTATATTATTGTACCTAAATTACCTCCATCAGGATATTCTCTTCACAGTGAAAGAAGTGAAGATATACTTTGGCATTCATGGATTTACCGATTTAATCAGGTGCCCCATAATCCTCTAATATCTGATTGGTTACTCTTTTCATTTCTTTTTGTTTCATACCCATTCACTATTTTCACCCACTTAAGCATCAGTAGTACAATATATTTTAATAATTTTTAGATAAAAATTTTTACAAAATATATTGTATTTTCTTTTGTCTCATTGATAATACTAAATATTTTCTTCATCCTCCAATATTGTCAAAATGTGCTAAAAATATTATGCTTAATTATAATTTAGCAAGGCCTTCAGACACTAGTGTGGCTCTTAGGGTTATTTTGCTCCACTCCAGATGATGCCAGAGAACAGTTTTATTCCTTTTTTCCCTATGGTCTCTTCTTTCAACAGCCATTTCTCATTACTATCAATGCATGTTTTTTCTGCTTCTAATTGGCTGCCACGTGTTTCAAGCTATTCTAAGTGAATGCAGTGTCTCAGCTTCAAAACTTTCTTATAAGTAAAATCTTACATTTTGTATCTTTTATTTGAGCTGAAAGGCTTGATTCATGTTTTTCTGGTTTCAATCACTTTCCTGGATAACTAAATTTGTGGTAGACTCATCTTCAAATAAATCAAACATAAAATAATACTTGAATTATTGAATTAATACAACATACAGATCTTTAAGACTGGCACAGTTTAATGATACATTTGATTGGCCAAAAAGTGCATTCAGTTTTCCCATGATCTGCTATGGGAAAACCAGAATGAACTTTTTGGCCAGTCCAATATACTTTAGGTTATGGAAATCATCATAAAGTGTGATTATCTCTAAATAATTCGAATGTGTTTTCATTTGTGTATATATTTTAGAATAAAAAAAATCAAATTCCAGCCAAATCAAATGCTCTTAGTGTCCTATTTATGTCATCATGGTGCATTTCTCTTTGTAAAATGCCATTTAACATAGTAAGATGTTTATATCACATAACTTCCTGATGATATGAAAGAATTAAAATCGTTTTGAAGATGATCACATGACACCCAGAGATGTCTTGTGACATTATATCTCTCTGGCTCATTGACTTGGTTTTAGAATCCTAAGCATTGGGATCTTAAGTGAGAAAATCATCTGATCATTGGTGGAGGGGTTAAGAAAATGAAGCACAGATGTTTGCACACCACGTTACTTACATCCACAGTAGCCCTAAAATTATAGGAGTGGGTACATGTGCAAAAGTGGCGAAAGAGGAGTGGTGGGGATTCTGTGTACTTGTTTTGAGGGTAGAGTAGCCACTCAGTATTCAGCATGTTTTAACTTGGTCTTGCATCCTGTCCTTTTCTTAGCCTCTCACCCTTCCTTCTTTTGTTCTCTTCTCCCCCTAATCTTGCCATCATCACTTTCCTCTTCCCCTCTATTCTTTATCAACTGTTGGCTCTCTCCAAAGTGTAAATTAATTTGTGGACAAATTATAGTTATGCTTGGAGAAAGCAGGAGAAAAATGTTTGGCTCCTTCTCCCTATCTCAAGCCCTTGTTATCCCTACTGTGGTTTAATTTCATTTCTAGGATTTGGATCAATAAATTTGTAGGAAACACAAAGCCAGTTTTCTCAGTTTATTGACCTTCTGTTGAAAGCAGACACAATTTAGACAACATCTGGACAATATTTGTCAAGGCCAAGTATAACCCAAATCCAGGCCAGAGAGTGAGTTGGTGCATTTGTTAGTTAAGCCATTTGATGTGCTTATAAATAAGATTAAAACATAAAAATAAAAATAAAAAAGCCAGCTGCTTTTAGTCCCATGCTAGGTTTATTTTCAGCAAGGCACTGATATTCAGGGTGAACTGACATGCACACACCATGTTTTCTTTCTTTTTGTACCTAGAGGATGCTCTTGAACCCAAGTTTCTCCTCCTGACTAAACCACTTACTGTCTTGGACATTGGCCAACTTTGGCAGCTGCCTTATCTCTTTCAAATGTTAACTTTCTATTTATTTACAAGGACCATTATAGATTGTCTCACTCTCAGATTGACCTGGTAGAGGTGATAAATGGAGGGCCTTCTGGCTGCATTCAATAACTTGGATTTGCTATGGAGGGCAAATGGGAACCAAGGAACAAACCATGGGAAAGATGCAAGCATGGATTTTAAAAGGTCAGTTACGGGGAGATTGGGGTCATTTATGTACAAGGCAAACAGTGCCTGGATCCTCAAGGTGGTGCTAAGTTTATATGACATAAGTGATGGAAAGGTAAGCATTGATCTTTGAATTTGAAGCTCTTTAATGGTAATACTATATTCAAATTCCTCATTGGTACAATTGAACTTAAAAGGCTTCTCAGTGTTATGGGCAGAGGTTGAATGGCGCCTGACCTGGGGGAAAACTTGCCAGTACCTTGTTCAATGCATATATTCTGTCTATTACCTTATTTGTGACATTTACACCAAAATAAATATGTGAGGAAATAGTTAGACCCCAACTTCTTGTGGATATAAAGTTAACATTAGCCATAAAATGAATAACATGATACTTAAAATCCCTTTTGTATCTTTTTGTGTTTCCTGATTTATGTTTTTTTCAAAATTAGTTTAATTCGATTAGTTATTTAATTTGATTAGTTATTTAATTTCTGTATTTCTCCTAACTAGTGTATGTATGTGTGTGTATAACTTACACATACTTAACTGGACTTTGGAGAGAAAGTTCATGAAAATGCTTTCCCATCATATTCCATTGTGGCAACACACCTTGAGAAGGCACCAGATTTCTCATCTATAGAGGTGAAAGGAGAACAAAGGTTTGTTCTGAAGGGTAATTGCTGATTCCCCCTTCAGCTTGGCCAGGATGACCACTTCATCAGAGGTCGCTGAAAGAGGTCAAATTGTAAAACTCATTTGCAGTTCACTTTGAAGTCTGCTAGGTCATAATTTTAGACTAAGGCTTGCAAAGCTAACTGGCTATTAACTCCTTTGATCAGAATCTAATCAAGTGGTTGTAAAACAAAAAAACACTGAAGTTCCCAAAGGAAGGATTTGATTATTGGGCAATGCCCTGCTGGATGACCTTTTCTTTACCTTTTCTTCTTGGCCATCTTAAATAGATACACGTTATTCTTTCAAAGTCTCCAAAGTGACTGATTCGATTTTCATCTATTCTAAAAATATTTTCTCCCTCAGCAGAGGCCTAATTCTCATATTAATGAAGACCACGGAATAAAATGGTATTAATCTGTTTCTTTGGGTAAGCAATTTTCTAACAGTGTATGAGCGCTTTACAACATTTTATGAGTATAAGTACCTTTATATTTACTTCTTAAAAAGCAAATGAAAATCTATTAATGAAAAAATGTGGTTAGTAAATCAGTGAAACTTCAAGAATATTCACATCCCTTTCTCAAAATCTAAAGCTGGTAAAATGTACTATAGTACAGTACTTGCGTTTCTGAAATATTATTTATGAGTCATTAAAATTCAGACTGGTAGTTTTTAAATGTCTAATTCCATGTTTCTTCTAGCCACGTTTATTGCTTATCTAAACTTCTTTTCAAATTGGTAATCTCGATTACACTTCTTTGAATTTAACTGAAGACAAAATAGCTTGCTTTTGGATGTCTCCATGTAATTACAATTTAATTTTGTCTGGTTGATATGCTAAAGATAATGGCTTCTATTTTGCAAAATGCGACCTAGCTACATGCAACACCACTGCCAGAGCCTATTTCAGATGCAGGAGCCAACTGTTCTCTCATTCCTGCAGAGTTCAGGCTTTCAGATTTTGGCGACATTTCCGTGCTTGAACGGAATGAAAATTTCTGTTGGTCTCTGTAAAACTCCAGCCTCCCAACTCAGTGATGTGCATTGTGGAACAGTAGCGGGCTGCTGAGCCCCTGTTGCCTGCAAAACTGGAACTGAGGCTGGTGAACATTGGACTTTTCTCCCCTTTCAGTCTCTTGTCCAATAAGGATATTGCCACTGCTCATGCCTCATCATTGCTGTAAACAGGGATTTGGGAAGGTAGTCACTTGACCGACCCTAATAAATGTTAAACATTACCAAACCGTCTCAGAGAATAGAGTCTGAAAAGTTCCATCTTTTTCTAACCTGAGACATTCGTGGTCTTTTCTTATCCTTGTCATTGTTGATCTTATATGGCTTTTTGGTTTCTGCCATCAGGATTATCCTCATCCGTGGAGCACATAGGCATTGTATATAGATCTAGAAATCTATGGTTCCATTTGGAAGGCAGAGCAGCAGTTTCTGTCAGGCAGTGCAGTGTTCTGTAGTGTAATAGAAAAGGCACTATTTCTTCTTCAAGAGTTAGAAGATGCGAGTTCCAATTCGAGAGCTGTCAACTGACTCTGAGGCTTTAGGCAACTGTCTTCATCTCTCTGGATATCACGTTTCCTCAATTAAATTAACTCCAAAAACCACTTCCATAAATTTGCCTGCTTGATTCTGGAGACAATTAAAAATAATCATATGCTGACTCATTTTGGAACTTTCTTATTGATTTGTTTTACCTCTCCTTTTTTCCTCCTCCCCTTAATGTCTTCTTGAGGTGACTGCAAAAGAGGGAGCAACTTGGCAAAGAGAAGTTGATGAAATCAGATAATAAGAAAACCAACAAATGTATTGAAATGTTCAAGTGGACCCATTTGAAAATTTCTACCGTCTTTAGGAGAGAGTCCACTGACGTTTAAATTCATGTGCATAGATAGCAAAGAAACAGGATGATCAAAAGGTAAAATACCTTTCTCAAGATCTTAGTCAAAAACCCAGAGAGAGAACCAGACCTACAGCTCAGCCCAAAAAGTGGGGGACAAATTAAAAGTCCCTTAAAATACTATTATAAAACAAACACACCCAAAAATTGTCTAACACAGTTTTAATATCTTAAAACTATCCCATCCAACAGAAATTGCTTTAAATTTATGCTTAGTTTAAGAAATAATTAACTTTGGATAATCAGTGGGGGGGGTACTTTTCTACTAATGGCCTACTTTTACACCACCCCCCAAATTTGTTTATCTTTAGTCATGTATGGACTACAATGAAAACATGAAACCTGGTTTCTTTTCATGTATACTATTTGTAACTTAATACTTAATTTTTCTATAACTGTTGAATGATTCTACTGCTTTTTCATCATTAAATTTGACAGGTGCCAGAATGATAAAAGGGCTAAAAATATGACCCATGGGATAATTGTTTTAGTCACACTAGCTTGACAAACAATATAATAAAAATCATGATTTAAAATTCAGCATGGAACTTGTGAAACATGTTATCAAGTACTGTATCAAATGCTTGAACATGTTTTTAATTGGCAAAACTTTAATGCCATTAAGAGTTTTGCATATGCTTCAACTAGCTTTTGTGCAGTTGAGAAAAAAATATCAATACCCATCTGTCACTATGAGTGGAGCACATATGGTAACAGAAGACCTTAAAATACATCAGATGTGGTTTCTATTATCCAAGTCACTTCAGCACCAAAAGGACTTCAGCCACCTTGATGTAGCTTTGGCTATTAGAAGTTTAATTTTGCCAATTAAAGTTGTTATTTTGCATGAAACTATAACAATTTTGCCTGTATTCCTCTGCTGTATTATTGACAGTCATAAATAAGAATTCGTAGCGTGCATAAATCCTTCTGTTCTGATTTGAATTTCTGAATAGTAAAGGCAATGGCTCTGCTTTTAAGTAGACACCCTCTGGGTTGGTTAAGTGATCATTGTTGGCAGGGGTCCTTTGTAGATGCCTTCTGTCCTTTCTGGAACTGCCCTAGTCTGACTTCCAAAGGCAAGTGAAAGGGGAAGTTGAGTCAATATTCCAAATTTTAAAGCCCAAAATACAAATGTGCAAAAAGGAAGATTTTTCTGACATGGGAAAGGAGTTGTATAGTCAGATCTCATTCATTTATCTAATGAGGGGCTTCGCTATGGCAGACACACTGCTAGATATCAGAGATGAAAAAATAGACTCATGGCACCTGCCTTCAAGAGCCTGTAAAGATCTAGTGAAGGAGGAGCAGATACAGAAACAGTGCAGTGTAAATCCCGTTATAGAGTTATCTAGAGGATGGTCTAGGAACATAGTAGAAGAATGATTCTTAGGGCAAAATCAGAGAAAATATTAGAGAAAGAAGAACAGGAAATTACCATAAGACACGTTGGGAGAAATGCTGCTAAAGTCAATAGGAAGAACACACGTAAAGACATAAACATGGGAAAGAGTGTGCAGAATTTGTGGAATGGTAAGTAGTTCAGTGGAGTAGGAAGTGAGGGGACTATAAGGAAAGATGGGCTGCAAAGAAGGCAGAGACTAGATCACAGTAAGTTTTCTATTTCTGGATTTGGAACTGTATCCCAAAGATATTAGGGACCTTTAAAGCACCCTTGAGCAGACAAAGGGCATAGTCATGTTGCAGCTTTGTAAAAAGCACTCTGATTTACAATTGAAAGGATCTGGGGATTAGAGGCAGTGAATTTATTTTCAGGGGACTAAGAGGCAGTGGCAATGGGGTGACAGAGGAGAGGATAAATCAGAAAAGAATATTTAGATTATGAAATCTACAGGACTCAGACTTACTCTGATTTCTCTACTGGTTGAGTTTACCATATAATGTTTGATCTTGTCTTTGCTGTATCAGCATAGACCTCCCCAGGTCCAGTTAATATAGGGAAATGGGAGGTGGCATGGGGAAAATAGACTTTGTGCTTATTTATACATTCTACAAGTTTGTCCAAATTGAAGAAGAAATGCAGAATTTATAACTGGTGCTACATTTTAACTGTACATGAGAAAGGACCCTCAACATTTATATTTTTCCAGTTATTTTGTAGCAAATTAAGGATGAAACCATCATGATGTTCTCTAAATCATCATTCATTTTGATAGTTTTGAAGTTCTGTTAAGCATTTTCAATGTTTATTCTCACCTTACCTTAACAGGAAGCTCTATACTTGGGCTGAAAATAGTCGGTCCTAATAAAGTAATAAAGTAAGAAACTGAACGGTCATCAGTGTTAGGATAGGGGTTCACCTGCTGTAACCAACAGCGGCAGTGACAATGATTTTCACAATCCAGGCATAAGCAGTCCAGTACTGATTTAGAGACTTGACACTATCGGGGACATACAGTCCTCTCACTTTATGTTTCCAGCCATAGTGTGTTCCTTGGTCATCATAATCCCAGATAGTTCACTATTTCCTCCTCATTCCAGCCAGTGTGACAAATTACAGGATGACGCCTTCTTCTTTTGAAGGACACACATCATTTCCACATCCATCCAAAATATCCCATGGCTAGAACTTGATCACATGATCACACCAAGATGCAAGAGACCATGGGAAAAGTGGTCTCTCTTTTCTGGGGGCACCTGAGCCCAGCTAAAAATTATATAACTTTAGATGAGGGAGAATGGATATTGGGGGACAAATGGCAGTTTCTGACATAGTACCCGCATGACATTTTGGAGTTGCTCCTTCTAGATGGGCTATGCCACATCATGCCTCCACCTCTTTTGAACTGGCTTTCAAGAGCAACCAATCCTCTTACAGACATGACTGTTTACGATCCCACTGATTTCACTTCTTCAGCAATCATTTAGCGAACACCTACCTGTGACAAGTTATGCCATAGGAGCTGGAGATAGAAAGTTAAATAAAGCTCGGTCTTTTCTTCATATTGTTCACAGCTTGACGATGGTGACCTAGAGAGTAAGTGGGGAATTGCCATAGACCATGTTAAGAGCCGTACTGTATGGTAGGCGCTCTCCTCAGGGCATTCACATCCCTCAAGGTCACAGAATAATTTGCTAAGACGCTGATTTCTGTGTTCTCACCTCCACAGGAGGGTAATGTTCCCTTCTTCTTCCTTGCCTTTTGGGATTAAAAGATGGAGCCATGGTGGTCTGAGTTCTGGTCTCTTGCATCAGGCTGTTGTAAAAGGTCCTTTCCCTTCAGGCAGAAAACAGAAGAGTTTGGCACTTTGCTCTGAGGCTTTTGTTTGTGTTTCTAAGCAGATTGCCTAAAACTGAACCCTGCCTTCCCTGTGGGGTCAGGGATGTACTGGACTTCTTCTGTCTGTACGGGCCTCTCACTGTCTCCCGTTGCGGAGCACAGGCTCCGGACGCCCAGGCTCAGCGGCCATGGCTCACGGGCCCAGCCGCTCCGCGGCCTGTGGGCTCTTCCCGGACCGGGGCACAAACCCGCGTCCCCTGCATCGGCAGGCAGACCCTCAACCACTGCGCCACCAGGGAAGCCCTGGACTTCTTCTCAAAGTAGAAGGGCTGACCCCTGAGAAAGAAGGCGAGCTTCACGCGGAACTGTTGCAAAGAGGAGACTAGAGGGCAGAGAGCCAGTGGGGTGGCAGGGAGCCGTGTCCCTCTTTGATGCCGTCGCCTCAGGGAGCCCTTATTAGAGACTGCAGGGCCTTCTGTTCTCAGTCCCTTTGAACTCTGACTTCATCTCTATCACTTTCTCCTTCTGTTTCACTCCTCTGGCCTCCCAAGTGTTTTGCCAGCCAGGCCTGCTCCCTCCTTGAGGCCTTCATGCTCCGTGTCCCTTCTGCGTGGGCTGCTCTTCCCCGAGTCACGTGGCTAACCTCTGACTTCCTTCCGGTCTTTACTCACCTTCTCTGTGAGGCCTTCCCTGGCTATTTCAAATATGTCAGCCCTTCACCCTGATTCTATATCCATTTTCCTGCTTCACTATGTCTCCCTAGTGCTGATTCTTCTCAATTTCTACTGGGAACAGAGGGAAATAGACAATAAGGACAAGTTAGTTCCAGGGGAGCCGCGATTGTCATCTGTTTTATTCAATACTCTATCTCTAGGATGGCTCCTGGCACATAGTAGGTGCTCCATAAATGTTCGTTAAATGAATGAATGATGATAAAATCCCTTAGGTCCCAGCTAGACAAACAGAAAGTAGAATCTCCTTCATTGAAACTGACCATATGATTTGGAAAATTGGAATCTTAGTAGAAATTCTTGACTTGAGAATAGAAGCCTTCCCTATGCTTTCCGGCTAGTATAGGGAATCTTGCACCTGAGTAACAGAGGGCATAACATCACCTAATTTTTGATTTTTTAAACATGAAGGAGATGTGGCATCTCTTGCACTGCAGTGTCTTGAGCAAAATCTAACCAGTTCACCTTGAATGGGCACAGGGGCCGGTCTCACCTCATCCTGCTAGTTCATGCTGGTGCTAGTATTCCTGGCAGTTTGGCTTCAAAATGGCATTAAGGACTTGATATGGTGCTGATGGGAAGTGAGCAATGGCAAGTGCCTGAGACTAGCACGAGGAGCAAAGGGTTAATGTTTTAATACCAGCCGTGACTTAGTTGGTAGGATACTGCAAATGAGTACTGCAGGTGCATGTGCATGTCTGTGTGTGCGTATGTGTGTGTATTTAAGAAACATACATTGTGTTATGTGCACAATGGCCAGTGAATTCGATGCCTCCATTATTGATGTCATTGGCTGTGTCAGCACTTCTTCCATTCCTTTCTGTCTTGAGGTGTGTGGAAGTTTCTTCTCTGCCATTGGCTTACTTTGATAAAGGAAAGGTCTTATTGAAATAAAGGTCTTATTGAAAATAAGACCTCGTCTCTCTGCTTTTGACTGCTCCATTCTATATAATCAGTTTTCCTCCTTTGCTCAGCGCTCTCTATGGTCACATCATATTACAAATTGTTATAGAATGAAAGTTGTTGCCTTCTATTTTATTCCCTACCTATTTCCTAGAGAACTCAGGAGAAATAAAAGGAATTGGCCCAGGTTAAGATGACAAAAATCATTATCCTTTGTTTAAAAGAAGCAAAGTTTACATTAATAGACTAATTCAAATTTATTTAATTTTCCACAGAATTAAAAATAAAAAAACCAGCTTACAGAAAAATACATGAAATAGAGAGAATATGAAAATTCTCAACAAGATAAGAGGTTAG
The DNA here is from genome assembly GCF_039906515.1 of Pseudorca crassidens. Classification (NCBI taxonomy): domain Eukaryota; kingdom Metazoa; phylum Chordata; class Mammalia; order Artiodactyla; family Delphinidae; genus Pseudorca; species Pseudorca crassidens. Next base: position 72,248,219 of record NC_090296.1, read on the forward strand.
GAACCACCATTTATTGACTATGTATAGGGTACCTTCTAGAAATTCAGTAATTGAGTGGAGAAATTGATATTACTCATCCCATTTTACAGGGAAAGAAACCAAGCTTCAGGGATGTTAGTAAATGCCAAGGACATATTGCTAGGGAGTGGTAGAGGCTGGATGTGTATTTAGATTCCAAATAAACTTTCTACTCTGCTATGCTGGTTTCCAACTGTCTTTAAATTCAGAATGTTCTTAAAATTTTAGCACTGTACATTCTAAACTGAAAGCTCTATATTTCATTTCTAGGTAAGATCATCTTTTCCCTTTGCCAGAAATAATGCCTTTGATTGCTCTAGTGCTTGGTTTGTATGAATTGCTTTCCTTGTTTTCTCAATGCCATGCAGGGATTTAAAGTTCCTTGCTGTTCAAAACAGAGATGAGTTACTTCATTTTTGAAATTCCTACAATGAGTGAGTCTCAAAAGCAAAAATCTGTTGTTAGGGGCTCAGGCTGTGAATCTGAATCACGTCTGCTCTACTTACTGCATAATGGTGGCCACATCACTTCATGATGCTGTGCCTCAGTATCTTTATCTGTAAAGTGGGGGTAATAATGTTAATATAAGGATTAAACTAGTTAATATGTGTTAATACTATTAAAATGCTTTAGACTGAGCTTGACACATAAAAATCACCAATAAAATATTTATATCTACCCAGACACAGCAATCATAAAGAGGCAATCATTTTCATTTTCTAGAGCACAGGATATTAAAGTTTCATAAGAGTCCTTTCTCTCAATGTCTTCCTATTAACTAGCTCCTAAAATCAGGGCTTCTGAGGCATGGACTGGTGGGTTACACAAGCTGGGAATGATGCGTTTTCACTGAAGAGCAAGACATCTGAAAATAGGTCTATCTGCCTCTTTTATTTTTAAGTCCATGCATTTATAATGAAAAAACAGAATTAATTAATAATCATTGGAGGATCCTACTATACCCACTCAATATTTTGAAAATTGGTCAATATGGCAACAGGTTAAAGGTGTACCTTGCATTACCTATGTGAACTATCCTACTAGGTAACCAAATAGTAGAAAATGGAATATTTCTTTTCACAGAAGAATGAATGGATCTAGGCACTGGTCATCAACATCTCCTAAAATCAAAGAGAGACATAGACAGAGAGATAGACATTATGCACTTCCATTTGGATGAACATACCATCTATAAAGTAGTCTTATCAAAAACTATAACTCACATGAAATAGAGATGGCAAAAACATGTAAATCTACACGGAAGGGGTACACGCAACAAAATCTAGAATGAGAAAAACCCTATAGGACAAATCCTTATTTCTTCAATAAATAAATAAAGAAATGCAAATATTGGATATTTGATAATACTGTGGAACTGTCAATTTTCTTAGGTGCAGTAATGATAAATGAGTGTGCTTAACAAACGAAAACAAAAACAGTCTTCATCCTTTCTTTACAGATAAAAGGATCTGACTTCCAAGATTTCTTCCACAATAATGTGGGGGAAGTGTGTAGGACGTGACTGTTGTGAGAACTGAATGATGGACGTGTAGAGTAGCCAGGGTTTCATTATACGGTCTTTATTTTGTGTACATTTGAAGTCCTCCATAACTTAAAAAAAAGAAAAAGAGGTTTTTAAAGTGGTCTTTTAAAACTTTAGGTTCAGACCAGAAAGCATATATAACTTAAAAGATATGAAAGTATTCACTTGAGTATTATAGTCCGTTTGGGTGTGCTTGCAAACTCTAAATTGACTTGAAAATTAGGTAATGATAAGCGTCAAAACCAGAGGACATGGAGTCCATGGTCACCTTCTTTAAGAGTCTGAAGTTGTTGAAATAACCACATGAAATGGCCCTCCTCATTTCCTATCAACACTGCAGACCAGTAGGTATGACGGATATCGGTTGGTTATTTAAGAAACCTCGGCAAGGTGAGGCCATTATTTTAGAAAGACAATCCCCAAACTATATCTAAGACATATTTTTTTCTTGATGAATTAAAAAACTTTAACTTGAAGATTTAGAAGTAATTGAAGAAATATTTAAGAAAATCAACTGCACTGTACTGATATTTTTGTAGTTAGAAATCCGAGTGTTTCAACCTCAAGTATTACATCATGTAAGAGAATTGGACCTATGAGAATAACAGGTCAGTTTATAATTCCAATTGAACATGTTAATTGCATAACAGATTCATACTTGTCATTTTTTGTTCTCATCTTACCGAATCTACTCAGTTTGGACATTTAAGAAACCTTGAGGTTCACCATGGTACGAGTTTAATTTATAAGGGTTACCATACTAAAATGCATAGGAAAGATTGTCAATCAGATGGTTGAGAGACTTAAATAGGAAATATTCAATTGATAAATCTAGTTTAAAACGTTTGAAATATTTTTTAAAGTTTTGTAAACGGGACCAAATATTAATCAAAGTCTCCCTTATAAAATTGTTGCTAAATTTATTACACTTAAGAATCGAATAAGATTTATAGCTGGAAATCAAAAGCCTAAGAAAAACTAGATTTTTAAATTTATAACTTTAATCTGTCATGTATTAATTTTGAAAACAAAGTAACCTTTCATTAGTGGTTACATTGTTTAAGAAGTTAAAGTGGGTTTTTCTGTGCACCTAATTCCCACCCTCCCACCCCCAGGACTTAAAAAAAAACAAAAACAAACCTCAGATTTTTAAAAAATGAATTGTTCATTACAGTTCTAAAAAAAAAAGTTTAATACAATGAACAGAAGTGAATTTTGGGAGCCCTGATAGGAGCGACACACTCCTGAAATGTCACTTTCCGAGGCTGTCAGATGAGGCAAAGGCAGGGGCGGGAGGGCGGGGAGGGCCCGCATTAACATATTTCCTAGACGCTCCATCTTCTTGGTCCGGCGTAATGGATGCCTCCCAGCTCCCTGCGGACACGAGAGCCCATCAGGCCAGAAGCAGATTAAAGCTTACACACTTCAAATTGGCGGCTTGCCGCAGCTTGCCAGAAGGCTAGAGTTCAGCGCAGCTTTAACAGAGAAGTCTCTAAGCCTCCTTCTCCCCATCTCCCTTTCGTCTTGCTGTAAAAGGAAATCGCACCCTCTGCAAACGTCGGGCCGCCCCCTGTCGGTCCGATTGTCCCGGGGTGGGGGCGGCGGCGCGGGGTGGCGGGTCCCGGGCTCCGGGAAGGGCCGGGCCTGGGGCGGGAGTCGGGTGTGGAGGGTTCCGCGCCTGGGCGAGCAGCCCTCCTCCCCACCCAAGACAATTGCGCTGCGCACAGTGAACTGTCAGCCACGACTGATTTATAAGACCGATTTACCTTCTGGAGAGTGTAATTATGCTCATAGTTAAGAATTAATCAGGTGAGAGAATTATGGAATAGTCATTCTCCGGACTTTGAAGGACAAACTAAGTGGAGACCCACCAATGCGGCTGCAGAGCCTGCCCGGCGGGAGTCCTTTGCCTCCGTTTCTGGGCTAGCTGTCTTCTTTGTAAAAACACAAAACGAAAAATCTAGCTGAGTTTCTTCAGAAAGATGATTCCAAGTCACCCAGCTGAAAAGGTGGAGAGATTTTGTAAAAAGAATTCACAGAGATTGGATTATCTCTGAATAAGGGTTTGGCTGTTTCCAATTAGAATTATTAGCTTAATTATTTTAGCTTACTCTGGAACAGGCAGAATTTCAGAAATATTTTCTTTCTTGTTTTTACTAATATGTATTCACTTCACCTCAGTTATGTGACTTGGAGGTTTTCACATTCAGGGTTGTGTTCCTTTTAAATGAGGAGGGATTTTTCTTTGTTTGTTTTGTTTTGTTTTCTCTCTCCTTTGTGGGCAGGGGGTTTTCAGTTAATTTAGCTTGTTTCTCAAAGTGTCTCTCATGTGCCTCACCACACATCCCTTTCAAAATTGGCATTTCTTTGGGGACACGGATGATCTCTGAGGAGAATCTCTAAGAGTCCCATGACAGTTACCTTGCAGTCCAATCACATATCCCCTTACTATTAAATTTTGCAGAAAAGTGGCTGCGGTTGAAGCAAAGATGGTACAGATTGAATGAGATTACTACAGTATCTGAAAACATCCTACCATTTCTATTGTGAGATAACCATAATTCTAACACCATGCGTCATAACTGGAAGAGGGAGGGGCCTGTGCAGTTCATAACCCCAATGGCCTATTTTTTAGCCATTCAAGTACATACATGTGGCTGAGAATAAGGTTTGAAACAGTCTTTGTTATGCCATCTTCTGTCACCCCCTTGGTCCTCCAACCTATTTCACTTACTGGTTGGAAGCCCCCATTCTCTGATCTGGAAATTGCCCTCTACCTCAGGGCTATGGGGATTCTCCTTTGTACCAACCACTTCTTCTCCTGTTTCCTCATGGACTGGGGGTCTTTGTTCATTTTTTCTTGGGCTAGTTGTTGGTCCTTAAGCTCCTGCTAGCTACAGCAGAAGTTAGATCCTGGGAGTAGAGGAGGAGGGGAAATGAGACAAACCCTGGTGGTGCCCCTTAGGATGTGGCATTTAGATATGCAGACTTTTCAAGAACCAAATTAACAAACCTGTCGGTTTTTCATCTGCTTTATTATGTTAAAGGTGAATTTTTAGGAGGAGAAACTCCAACCTATAGATGGGATGAAAAACAAATCAGATCTCCAGGTAGTGAAATTTACATAATGGTACTCCATTGGGGCCACACTCGTCTTTTTTTTTCTCAGAAGGAGAGGTAGAAAACCCATTACCTCTGCCTGCTTTTTATTCAGCTGTGGAACTCAGCTGTCTTCTCTGCATCTTGGCAAGTGCCAAACTTCCCCCACTCTTCATCCAACCACAAGTCCTACAGAGATCTCAGGGCTAGAGGGAGGTGAAAAGAAGATGTTTTTCACAGAGAGGCTAGATACCAAAAATATGTCAGTAATTCTTATTTAAGCAGAACTATGAACAATTACTTCTGTCTCATCACTCTTGCCCATCCAGATTACTTATTCCAACAATCAGTCTGTAACTGATTTTTTCATTTTATGACTGTTGCTCTTTTCTATGCATTCTTAATTAATTGGCCTGGTGGCAGAGTGGGAACAGCCCTTGACTGGAAGCCAGGAGACAGGTTCCAGTTTTGGCCCTGCTCCCCCAACAGCTGGCTGGCCTCAGGCATGTCGTTTACCTTTTGGACCTTGATTTCTGTGGATGTGTAGTGAAGGAACTGGACTGGATCCGTTTTTCCATAGAATGTGATACTAATGAGAAAGCAGGCTTGGAAAACACTGCATAGTCTCATTCTCTCTTCTTAGCAACCCACTATGCACATGGACATCCAGTTAAAGAGAAATCTTTTACATTTGGTTTAGCCAAGAGTTTCCTCATCTGATGTGACCAGAGAATACGCTAACTTGTTTTCTTTTTTCCTTCCTTCCTTGTTTCTTTCTTTTTATATATGTTTTGTTAACATTATGCAGAACCAGCATTCTAAGGAACTCATTGTGGGAAATGCAGGACTAAATGAACCTTCTGTAGGTTGCTTTGTTTGTTTTTCTCTATGTATGGAACCTAGACCTACTCAAATGTTACAATACAGGAACCAATATATATTGTTTTAATTATTATTTAATTATTATATAATTATACTGCTTACAGGATTCCTCAGCACTAATGAACAATGGACTAAAACAAACAACATAAAATGTGTTTTTAGCCCAAGAGAGTATCATCCTATTTGTTTAGCATTCTTGGGAAGTGAGGTGATAGGTAGTTTAAAAAGTCTGTGTAACTAGAATTTACCACTAAATTCCAATAATATTGTATTTCTGCTATTCATTTATTCACTCATTCAAAGTAACACAGAAGTTCTTAACGTTCTGTTATGCCTGAGCCCCACTGACTGTCTGAGGAATCTTTCTCAAAGCAGTGTTTTTTAATGAATCAACCAAAAAATATATGATTGCAAAAGACGCTTATTAAAATACATTTATCAAAATATTTTTAAAATTTTGTGATACGTATGTGCCTCTTTATGAATGCATCAAATGACAAGATCTAGCAGCAGACCTAATAATGGCAATAATTTTAAAATAATGATGGCATACATTTCTGTAACAATTGTAATGTGACAAAAGCAATAGATATATAAAGAAAAAAATTTATAATAGCATGGTATCTTTTGCAGATTATGCTTTCCAAAGATAGCCACAACAATGTGAGTGAAGATGCCTTCAGAGGATGCCAGCTCCCAGCCATGGAGTCATCCCCAGCCTTGGAATCTTCCTGAGATCACACATATCATGAAGCAAAGAAATATCACCTTCATTATCTTCTGTCCAAATTCCTGACCCACTGAATAAATGAGCATAATAAAATGGTTGCTTTATGTCCCTAACTTTTAGTATTTGTTATGTAGCAATAATAACCATAAAAGTACCATCATAAGGTAAGTGTGAGTCCTAAGAAAAGTGCTCCTACCTGCAATTTTGGTGCCAAGATTGAAGGACGAAGAGTGAGGACAGCAGGTAGCTTTCTGGTTTGAGCAACTTGGTGGGTGGGTTACAATTCAATGCGGTGAGGAGTAGAGGACTAAATAGACTTTTGAGGTAAAGAAGGGTGGAGATTATGAGCTTCATTGGGACACATTTTGAGTTTCTCATGCTTGTGACCATTCGAATGATTGAAATGTCAGTCAGAATCTCAGAAGGAAATCTTGGGTTAGGGACAGCCAAAAAAAAAAAAAAAAGAATAGCTTAGTGTTAATGAGTAGCTTTTATGCATGCAAGTGACTTATGGGCAGAAAAGAAAGATTGAGAATTGCAGCCATAGGTTAAAATAGGTAAGACATGAAAACTCTGTTAGCTCTAACAATTAAAATACTTACAAATAATCAATTCCTTCCCTTCTAAGACTACTCAGAATGGAGTTTAACGTTTTCAAGGTGACCCAAGGGCCACTTTTATGAATGTAATAGCCAACCTTAGAGTAAATGATGCCTTCAGAGGCAGTTGTTATAGGGATGATGTAGTTTTCAAGGAACTCCCATTGTTCTATGGCTGACTACTTAGTGGTTTTCTGCCCCTCTCTCTCAGGGGTTATTGTGGTTTGTTGTCTCCCCACGCTATGATTTTTTTCCTCCTTGGTGGTTTTACTCTCTCCTCTCTTCAGGCACTCCTTCCAGCTATCTGTGGGTCTACTTCCACTGGGTGCATGACTCCCTCTTCCCCATCTGAGCTGCTGTTGTTTGCCTCAGTGCTTTCTCTCTCGTCCCTGTAACTAGTGTATTAGTTTCCTATGGCTGCTGTAACAAATTACAGCAAACTTAATGGCTCAAAGTAATTATTATCTTACAGTTCAAGAGGTGAGAAGTTTGAAATGGGTCTCCTGAGCTAAAAACAAGGTGTTCATAGGACTGCATGCTTTTATGGATGTTGGGGAGAATTTGTTCCTTATTCATTCCAGCTTCTAGAAACCACCCCACATTCCTAGGCTTCTTGTCCTCTGTGTGCATCGTCAAAGTCAGCAACATTGGGTCAAGTCCTTTTCATGTTACTGCCTCTCTGGTTCTCCCCTTTCTGGCTCCCTCTGTCACTTATGCTTTGTAGTTACATTGGGTCCACAAGGATAGTCCAGGACAGTCTCCGCATCCTGAGGTTAGTTGATTAGCAAACTTAAATCTATCTGCAATCTTAATTCCCCTTTGCCTAGAAACATAGCATATTCACAGGTTATGAGGATCAAGATGCAGATGTCTTCAGGGGGTCATTATTCTGACTACCTTACCTAGGAAAATACTAAAATATTCCAAGAAAAATAAGACTACCAAATAATGTGTGTAAAATTAGCCCAACGCATCTGTATCTCAGAAGAATATAATTTTGTGGTAGCTGTTTTTACTAGTTTTGGTGGCTTTTTCTCTTCAAACTTAAAGACTCTTCTGGACGGTTAAATTTGCTGAAACCTGACCATAAGATCAGAGAGGTAGAGGTTGCTCTATATCAGTTTTTATACTGGAGCAATTTCTGAGGAATGTTCTATATGCTCAGATAGTAAAAGGATTATTCCAAATATTCAAACAATGAATAACAAATTACTGGTAGATGTCAGTGTTCTTAAGTCTCTCTATGATGTCTAGTTTGTGGCATTTTGAAGTTATAAGTACCAGGGTCAATAAGGATCTTCAGGTTGTCTCTAAATTAGTATCCACTTTCTCAGAGAAGCAGGCATCAAGAAGGATTTTGTTTTTGCTAGATTCTACTCCAGGGTTGAGGTGGGAGCAGAAGAAGTTTATACATCTATTGAATTGAACTGCATTGTAATCAGCTGTTCAACGTTTCGTAGTGTACTTGAAGGCAGGAGTTGTGACTTGTTCAACTCGATTTCCCAATCTTGAGGTGAGTCCTAAGTAAGTTTCTGATCTGAAAGGGTAGTAGGTATAATAGTCTTTAACAAGGGGCATTGGTTGGGAAGATCATAGCGTATACCAGGGTAGCCTTGAAGGGACAGCTCTATGATAAACCAATTTGACCTTAGTGAACAAGCCTGGGATCTTGCAACACATGGATTCAGACCTAGGCAGCTGCAGGACTAGGTCTCAGCTGGATCTCACCTTGAGCCACTAAGTGGCCCTGATAATGGTATGGGTATATGTGAATTAAATGTGGCTAAATAACATCATTTTAAATATAGATGGTGTAGCATTGTGTAAAGTGCTGATTTTGAATCAGATAGAGCAGGGCTTGAGGCACTTATTAGGCTGTGCCATTTTATTGTCTCTGTGCCGCAAGGCTTTCCTCAGGCTTGGGAGACCTGCTACATTTGATCTGCACCCCAAGGAGTCTGAAGCCTCACCATGTCTGCTTTTCCTTCTTTTTCCTTCTCCTACAAGTAAAAAGTTTCATTATAAAGGCCTCCTTTCTGCCACTTACTCTTCCAGATTTGCTCCCTCTTTTTCATTCCAACACACATGAGCGTGCACACACACGTGCACACACACACATACACAAACCAGAGTTTATAATTTGTTAGAGTATTACTCCAGAAGCAAGAATATTTCTAAGTATAAGAATCATAGAATATCAATTCCAGAAGGGTCTACCTTGGGTACACCTACACCTAACCTTTGCAGAATCCCACCCACTCACCTCATTGCAGTGTCCTGGAGTCACAAGCCAAACTTGACAGTCTTTAGTGATCATTAGTTTTAGGATGTGATAAATTACTTTAAATACTGTAAGTTTTAGACAGCATCAGATATAATCAGGAGTAGGAATAAATATCTCACTCATTTTTTTTTTTTTTTTTTTTTTGCAGTATGCGGACCTCTCACTGTTGTGGCCTCTCCCGTTGCGGAGCACAGGCTCCGGATGCGCAGGCTCAGCGGCCATGGCTCACGGGCCCAGCCGCTCCTAGGCATGTGGGATCCTCCCGGACCAGGGCACAAACCCGTGTCCCCTGCATCGGCAGGCAGACTCTCAACCACTGCGCCACCAGGGAAGCCCGCAAGTTAAGTTTTACTGGGGGCAAAATGAGGACTGGGAGAGAGTCCTCAGATAGCTCTGAGAAACTGCTCCAAGGAGGTAGGGGGGAAAGTCAGTATATATGTGATTGTGGTGAAGGGGGAAAACATGCAATCAAGCATATATATATATATATATATATATTTTTTTTTTTTTTTTTTTTTTCGGTACGCGGGCCTCTCACTGTGTGGCCTCTCCCGCCGCGGAGCACAGGCTCCGGACGCACAGGCTCAGCGGCCATGGCTCACGGGCCCAGCCGCTCCGCGGCATGTGGGATCTTCCCGGACCGGGGCACAAACCCGTGTCCCCCGCATCGACAGGCGGACTCCCAACCACTGAGCTACCAGGGAAGCCCCCCCACTCATTTTTGAGAAAATAAAAACTTGACAGAGGTTTGGCAGCCTTCAGAAGTCTTCAACTTCCTCTTTATTGTAGACATCTTCTTCCTGTTTATTTTAGAGAGAAAGTTTGGGAAAGCTTTAGAGCATGGATCTAAATTTCTCATTAACTGTGGAGGAAACTAAAGTGTAACCTAGGTTTAAAGCTCGGTTCTCCCAGCCCAGGCTCTCCCCTCTGAAGCATGCTGCCCAGTCCCAGAGACAGAAAGGTTGCTTCACTTTCCTTTTCAAGGTCCCCATTGTGTTCTGGGGAGAGTGACCTACCTGACCCCTATCATGATTAATGTGGTTTCTGAAGCATGAGATCTGATTATGACCCCATGTTGTTATATTTAATTACAAATCTCATTACGGCCCTAGCCATAACACCATGTAGCCATCATTGCACTCACCTTTGCTGATCTGACTGCCTGAAGGTCCATCTTTATGATTTACTCTAAATTGTTTTAGAATCATAGACTTCTAGAGCTGGAAGGGAAGTTTGAGATCACAAAGTTCAATCCCCTCATTTTATGGATAAAATTACAGTGGCCCCAAAGAGAATAAGTCATCTTCCAAAGGTCACTTAGTAGAAGTGGGATTGGAATGTGGGACATCTGATCCCCAAGCCAGCAGTGGTTCTCTCTATACCACACTGCCCTGCTGGGTACCACAGCTTATAACACCATCTCCTTACGCCCCTTACTTTGTATTATGTGACAGCTTCATAACTTGCACAGGTTATATGGTAATACTTTTCCCAATACAAAGTCACAAATTAAGTCAGAACTGAGGAGTATTTTGAGTTTTGAGTCAGAGGATGCTTGGTCAGATTATCCAGCCTGTTGGGCCTCAGTTTTAGTTTCATAATACATATGCAGACTAACCTACTCTCTATGAAGAAAGATATGTTTAAAGTGGTAGCTAAGTAAACATAAGTATTGTCAAACAAATACAAATCCAGACTTGGATAGGAGAGACTTTATTTGAAAAGACTATTGTAACAGGAAATGTTCAGACTACAAGGTCTGTAAGCATCTCAAAGATCAGATAGAAAATGGCTTTTCTTTTACAGAAAGGAGTAAACAAGGCTAGAAAAACAGTGGGCCAGGGGCCTGGGAGGAGTGTATGGTGTGCTTGGACAGTTCATCAGGGAATGTTTGTCTTTGTGGTCAGCTGATTTTCAGGAGGAGTCCTTAAGGAGATGCTGGCTCAGGCTGAGGTTCAGGGTCTTGTCCAGCTGGAAGACGCCTGGAAGTTTGGATAAGTTAGCAAGTGTTTTGTCCAGACTGGTCTGTGGCAAAAACAGTTCGGGTATTCACTTATAAGACAAAGAATGAGAATTTGGAGGGTCTGTGTCTAACTTTGTCATAGGTAAACAAGGAAGCCATCTGTGAGAATCTTCTCTAAGTCATATGGGGAAAGTTTTTTATTTTTTATTTTTTTACAGTAAGCCATTTCCTGGAACACAGCAAGGAGAGAGGGGACTTCTTGACCATAACTCTTTTCCAGGAGCACAGGGCTCAGGTAAAGTTCAGCATTAATGGTGCTTAGTGATTTCAGTAAAGCTTTCTCATATCACATGCCTGGCTTTCTGACTTCCTCCTTCCTTTTGGACAGGGGAACATGGTAGCGGGTATTGTGTTATATCAGAGAAAGTTAATTTACTAATCAGCACTTGACAGATCCTTCTTTGCCTTCTTAAAATGAGCCTAAACACCCACTTATGCTATGGAGTCTACATTAAGGGCATAAAGCATCCTCACTCCTTTTTTCTTCTCTTTATAAGCACTGAGTAATGCTTAGAATTGAATGGAGTAGGCAGGCTCTTTAGGGCTCAAACTTTTGGCTCCGTGAAGTACAGCGTGCAACTTGCATTGGCTTAGAAGCAGCCCAGGTACGAATAATAATTCCTAAGATCATGTGAACCTTCTTGTAAATGCTCTGCATCGAGCCCTATTGAATGTGAGGCTGCAGAGTTCTGTGCAGTCAGTTCCAGGGATAGGAGGGTGGATGGCAGGAGTCATTCCAATTCCCTAAGAGTTTCTTGCCAGCCAAGAAGGGAGGCTTAAAGCTTTCCACTGTTTCCAAACCTGCTCCTGAGAATTACATGGAGAACTTGCCAGCTATGTGAAATACTTGACCATTTTGCTATGATGCGAAACATGCTACGAACAGGCAAGTGACTGCTGGAGGTCAGAATAGAAGACAGTTTGTTCCATCTTGGATCAAGTCAGTCTTTGCAGTTTCTAAACCTCAAGATGGATAAGTAGTGTGCAAACTTAGTGACTCCATTGAGGTGGCCAGCAAAGTTCAACAGTAGCTGACTTTTTGTTCCCATGTTCATTGTGGAGAAAAAACAGGTTTTTTTCTTTTCTTCTTTTTTTTTTTTTTTACTTTTACATAGTCTTACTGAGATTTTATTTTAAAAAACGAAATAAATCACTGCAGCCGAAGATAACCCAGAGACACAGATAATGAAAGTCAAACTTGTTCTGACGCAGCATCTTTTGCTTAGGGCTCCCGTATCACCTTTCTAAATTCCTGGACAGCACAGAGGCACATGCTGAGCATTCTGGCAGGACCTTTCTTACCTGAAGGGTAAGTAGGTCACTGCCTATTACAGGGCTGGTTTGAAGGCCCTTGAAATTGCCCTTTCCCATGCCAGCCTGCAATTCTACCAGTAGATTTATTCTTTTGAATAAATCCTGTACTAAAACGCAGAGTAGCCTTGTGGGAGAAGAGAGGTGAGAGAAATTAATCCATCACTAGTCTAATTGTGATTCCATTTTTTGGAGCTGGTTTGGATTCCGGGCAGGGTGGAAGAGACTTTCTAGGCTAGTTGAGCAGGACGAAATGGCAAGGTTGGCTTGGGGGAATAGTACAGGGTAATCAGGCAACAATTCTCTCAGCTTCCCTCTGCACTTTCCTTCCAACTCTCTTTCAAATTTATCTCCACCCCCAGAGGAAGGGAAGCTTTTCTCCATCTATTCTAGGCTAATCTCTTCACCTGCAGTGTCCATCACTTAGTCTCATCTGAGACCTTTCTTCATCACTCGTTATCTTGCTTTACTATAGATCCATTTCCTCCCTCTCCATTGATTCCTTCTCATCAGCTTACAAATTAGCACGTTTCTTTTCTTAAAAAAAAAAAAAAATTAATTAAACAAATACCTAACTTTTCAAACAAAAAAGCAAAACATACCTTACCACAAATTTCAACTACTTACAAACCTAGTTACTGTCCTATTTACCCTGATAGACAAGCTTTCTATTTTTAATTTTTTAAAATACAATTACTTTAATAATAAAACTTTTTTTTCATAATTTTCTCATTTTGTAACAGACTGAATAAGCATAGTCATGGACAGGCATTAACATGGAACTGACATTTGAGAACTAATGGTGTTAATTATGTTAAAAATGGAAGTGAAGGGAAAGAGGGCAATAATTAAAGAAGGCAGCAGGGTCAAGGGAAGATCATTGTCTGTCTGCTGTTATTGGTTAAGCTGTACTATTAGGTACTATGATGAGCCACATATTTCTTCATATTTTTGGCAAGCACTACTTTGAATAATCATAAGATATTTGTTTTCAGACATTCAATATATATATATTTTTATACATCTTTATTGGAGTATAACTGCTTCACAGTGCTCTGTTAGTTTCTGTTGTACAACAAAGTTTATCAGCCATGTGCATACATATATCCCCATATCTCCTCCCTCTTGCATCTCCCTCCCACCCTCCCTATTCCACCCCTCTAGATGGTCACAAAGCATTGAGCTGATCTCTCTGTGCTATGCTGCTGCTTCCCATTAGATATCTGTTTTACATTTGGTAGTGTATATATGTCAATGCTACTCTCACTTTGCCCCAGCTTCTTCTCTCTACTCTGTCCTCAAGTCCATTCTTCATGTCTGCATCTTTATTCCTGCCCTGCCACTAAGTTCATCAGTACCATTGTTTTTAGATTCCATATATATGCATTAACATATGGTATTTGTTTTTCTCTTTCTGACTTACTTCACTCTGTATGACAGACTCTAGGCCCAACTACCTCACTACAAATAACTCAGTTTTGTTTCTTTTTATGGCTGAGTAATATTCCATTGTGTATATGTGCCACATCTTCCTTATCCATTCATCCATGGATGGATGAGTCTCTAGGAATAAGACTCTTTACATTGCAAGTTGTCAAAAACCATAATATATCAATACTGAAAACAAATAAGAGTTTTTTTTTTTTCACATAAAATATCTGGAGTTAGACTTTTACTGGTATTGGTCACTGATGTCATTAAGGATCATTTTACTATTCTGTCATCCTCAATGTGACAGCTTTTCATCTGTAGGTATGTCACCTCATGGTGCCAATACAGCTGCTGCAGCATCTGGTATCATAACTGAGCTCAAATGGAGGAAGTGAGGATATGGCCAGTACTTCTCGCTCTCCATAACTGTCCCCCTCCCCACTACTACCATAATTATTGTTATCTGGAAGATAAATATCTTTCCCAGAAGACCCATAGCATATTTCCCTTTAGAGCTCATTGCCCTGAAATGGTAATTCTTATTTGCAAAGGAGATTCAGAGAGTAGGTAGTGGTGTTTTAGCTTATAGTGTGGAGTTATGTAAAGGTAAAAAAAAAAAAAAATTGAGAATAGCTTCAATGTGGCTAAATAATGTCTACCACAGCATCTCTATTTCCTCTTCTCCCAGTCATTTCTAACCCACTGAACTATATCTTCAGCCCCCATTACTCTGTGACCTGCTAATGTCATCAATATTCTTCTAAAGTATATCCAATGGACACTCTTTAGCTGGTGCTCCTTAAATTCTTTGTTGTGTTTCCACTCTTGGTGACCCCTTGTTGAACTCTCATAAATTTCCTCCTGCATTTCTGGTTGCTCATGTCTTTCTTGGTTTTCTCGTCCTCCATTCACCTGTTAAATGTCAATTTCCTTGGGTTTTGTTCCTGGCCTCTTTTCTCTTCTTTCTACACGATCTACCCAGACTATCTCACATATGTCTAAGGCTTCCACCTGCATAGTAGTGATAACTAAAACTCTATTTTGAACTCAGATGTCTCCCTTGTGTCCCAGATCTACATACACAATTGCCTACCTTTACCTGAATTTTTAAGCCCGACCTTCCCCAAACAAATTTATTACATTCCTTAGAAAACACTCTGCTTCCTGTACTTCAAATTATTCATGATTCCCATCATCATCCAATGAAAACAAGAAAACAGGGAGTAACTTGGACTCCTCATTCTCTCACACACCCTATGTTAGGTGGAAGTTTAAGTAGTATGTAGTCTACTGACTGAATGTTTTTTACATCCATTTCTTCCTTTCTATCCTCACTTCTGCCTTGGTTTAGTCTTTTATAATTTTCACCTGCACTACAGCCTTAACTGACTATCTGGTTTTCTTCTAGTCTTACCATTTACATTCTGTATTACACATTTCCACTAACGTTTTCCCCCAAACTTGACTTGAATCAGGTGACCTTCTGTATTAGCCAGGGCCTCCCTTCCCCGCCCCCATTGTCACACCTGGCCTATAAAGGAGAGCAACCATGGAGTTTTCAAGGATAGAGCAGGTATTCTCTAATGTATTTCTCAATGCCTTAGGGAATGAGTGTCTTCTGGGTTCTCTTGTGGAATGTAGGTGTGGGGTAAGTGTGCAGATTGCACATAATACGTATCTCCTTAAGCCTTTGGATTCCCTTAAAGGCAGCCAAAGCTCATTAATGGCAGCTCACCATGGAATCTAAGTTTCAGCGAAATTGCCAACTAAGCTATTAGAGGCGCCCTTAGCTGATGAGCTAACACATTAAATCCAACGTCTCTAGTACACACAGGTATATTAATGAATTCATCCTGATCTTGTGTTATCTTCCATTTTCCTTGGTCTAACACTTTTAGAATCGACTCGTACACATATTTTCCAGGTTTCTGCCAAGGTACATAAGCAAAGTCTTGCAACATTTTGGTGTATAAGCTATTTTCTCCTGGGTCATAGTATGTACCTGTTGTCATGAGATTTCATCCTAGTTGTGGGTCGAGTAGCAACAACATGGGGGTAGTTGTGGGGACTCTTGAGAAGAATGAGCATCCCTCTTGAGTGTATCTACCCCAGGTGAGCTTATCACAGGGTTTTCAAGCAGAGGAAGGCTAATCTGCTCAAACATTGTAAGGCAAGTTACTTTCATTGGCAAAGGAGACCCAGAGTGACTTGGGATTTAAGAATGTCAGTTTTATCTGGGTCCAACCAGATGTCTCTGAATTTTCAGGATCCCATACTTTCCCAGTCAATGCCCTGACATTCACATAAGAAACATATGTGGTTGTGAGTCAACTGTTGTTGTAAATTTGAAAACTGGACAATTAAATATTATATTCATTTTTAGCAATAGCAGCTAATAGCTATATTTAATAAGAGAACCTAGTTCTCAAACCTTGACTTAGGCTGAGAGTTAAAGTACCTCAACTCTTTATTTCCTTTCTGTAAGCATTCTAATGCACTCAGGAGAATCCATCCCACATCCCAGTCATTCTAGTCATCCTTGGATTATTGTCATAAGAGTCAAGTGCCACAGCCACTTGAGCTTATAAGGCACATGCTTCAGTTGACATCTCATCACAATTATCAAGGTGATAGCTTGAGTAACTGTGATGACACTGCATGCCACAGATTCCTACCATCCCACTTTGCATCCGCAAGGAGCTCAGCACTCAGCTGAAGCCCAGAGGCATGACCCAACCAATCTCAAATCCCATCTTTCTGGCTCTATCTCCTGGGATCTCTCCCACTACCAATTCTGAGTCATTTGGGATCTAAGCAGAAGATATAAACAACACAATAATTTGAACAAAAAGAGTTCAACATAAAGAATTATTAACTCTAACAGGGAACTGGAGTAAGTGGACTGGCAGATATAAGGAGTACAGGGAGTAGCCACTGCCTGGAGGGCTGAAATAGAATTTTCAAGGTTGGAATGAATCTGGAAGAGTACCGTCATCCCAACAAGGCTGATATCTAGCCCTCACTGAAGAGGGTGTGAACATGGGCCAGGCAAGTTTGCTGAGAGCTTCTAATGATAGGACTCTCTGGAAAGCCATTTACTGGAATACCCAGAAGCCTACCGTAAAAATTGATCAGAATCTGGGAATAAAGCCCTTCCTCTTCCATGGTCTCTCCAGCATCCTCTGTGGATGAGCCGTAGGATCATGCCGGTTGTCAATGGAGAAATTTTCCAGTATCACAAGCAGGGCCATGAGGGGTAGATTTGGAGCCGAGTAGCAATAGATTGATAATGGCACATCTGGATCTTCTCCTTCAGGATAATCTTCAGAATCCTTGGGATGACATAGAAGGATGGCATTATCTTCCAGCCATGTTAATCTTTTTGGACTCTCCTAAGAAGACCCATACTCTTCCCTCCATGCCTTTGCATATGGTTTTCTCTCAATACCTTAACTCCCACATTGTCAACCTGGTCATCTCGTATGTGTCCTGCTGGGCTTGCTCAGGGAACACATTTTCAAAGAAACCTTTCAATAAGTACTAAGTAACTGTTGACTAAATAACCCCCACCTCATCCTGAGGCTGAACTGAGTGTTCCTCATCTATGATACCTTATGCATTCCCCTAGAATAGAATTAATGGAACCATATAATGGTGGGTGATCTTCTTTATTTCTCCTGTGATACTCTAAACTCACCAACGTCAAGAATTGGGTCTGGCTCATTTTCATAGTATCTGCACCTCACATCATGTCTCGGATACAGTGAACTCAGTGGATACAAAGAGAACTATAAAAAAGAGACAGTCCAGGGGCTTCCCTGGTGGCGCAGTGGTTGAGAGTCCGCCTGCCGATTCAGGGGACGCAGGTTCATGCCCTGGTCCGGGAGGATCCCACATGCCGCGGAGCAGCTGGGCCCATGAGCCGTGGCCGCTGAGCCTGCGCGTCCGGAGCCTGTGCTCCGCAACGGAAGAGGCCACAACAGTGAGAGACCCGCGTACCGAAAAAAAAAAAAAGAGACCGTCCACGTTATTATTATCATTATTATTATTTTCAAAAAATAAAAATCTTGATGTAATATCAATGTTTCCTTACAGAATATCAAGTCTTAAGAGAGAATAATGAATAATTTACTCAATGGCTAATTTGCCCATGCTGCTTTGAGATATAGTTTTTATCATGTCAAAAAATATTTTTAAAAATAAATAATATAAATCACTTTGGGGGACTTCCCTGGTGGCGCAGTGGTTAAGACTCCACACTCCCAATGCAGGGGACCTGGGTTTGATCCCTGGTCAGGGAACTAGATCCCACATGCCACAACTAAGCGTTCTCATGCCACAACTAAGGAGCCTTCCTGCCACAACTAAGACCCGGTGCAACCAAATAAATAAAATAAATCACTTTGGGGATCTAAAAGTAGTTTATTTGCTGGAGTTAGTGATGTAAAATTTTATTTTAATTAAATAATTTTTGTGATGCTAGTAGGCAGGAGGCTAAGAAGAAATGTTTTATTTAACTACACAGATCCAAAACATTTCTCACATGAGTCTTTTTAATTGCTTTTTTTTTTTTTTTTTCCGGTACACGGACCTCTCACTGTTGTGGCCTCTCCCGTTACGGAGCACAGGCTCCGGACGCACAGGCTCAGCGGCATGGCTCACGGGTCTAGCTGCTCCGCGGCATGTGGGATCTTCCCGGACCGGGGCACGAACCCGTGTTCCCTGCATCGGCAGGCGGACTCTCAACAACTGCGCCACCAGGGAAGCCCTTAATTGCATTTTTAAAAGAAATCAATTTCACAGGGATGTTGTACATAGAGAACATTAAGAGAGAGAGAGAATTAGGGCATAATTCAGACAATTGAATGCGTACTTTCTGAAGCCTCAGTCCTGAACCTCTTACATAATTCTCTTCAGTGTGTGGGATTTTCAGGTGTATTGAGGACATGGTGGAAAAAAGGTAATGTACCATTTCCAGTAACTGCCAAGTTTGGAGTTAGTAGTACTTTAGCTATAAAGTCACTGCAATGAACCACAGAGAACAGTCCATCCGTCCCAGGTAAATTGTGAGGTCAGTCAAAACACACCGAGTGTTTAGCACCTTGAAAGGTTTAAGTTCATGAGAATTTTTCTGGAAACTTGTGAAATGGTGAGGGGTTTCAGAACATGTAGAACACACGGGCAAAAGCTGTTCTACCTTTTCTTCTTTTAAGAAGAAAAACCATGTGAAGAAATACTATGTGTGACTTAATGGTAGTGACAGAAGTGGTGAGGCATAATTCAGTTTAGGAAAGTTTTCCAAGTTTATAGCTCACTTTACATCTTTCCCAGAAGTTCAGATGTTCTGTGAAAAAAAAAATTTTTTTTTGTAATTATTTAAAAGAATGTGAATATGGTTGGCTGTTTTCAACACAGAAGAAAAACAAATGATTATAGGCTGTTTTGAATATTGTCTGACCTGGCAAAGAGTTAGTTTCTGAAAATAATCCCAGCCCTAGTGCTTTCCAGTAAATAACTTGTAAAAGGAGAGCAACCCAAGCCCAATTTCTATTTATTTTATGTGATGGCTTAATAAGAGAGGAATTCCAGCTTTGCAATCTCCTGTGCTGTTCCTTCTATAGTCTTGTCCAGATGCTGATTGTGAACATCCTTCAGATTCTTTTTTTTTTTGTAGCCATTTTTTTTTTTGAGAAATATAATTGGGGGAGCAAATTCTCAAAGATAAAACTCAATAAGGGTAAGAAAAAGCACAAGATAGTATTTTGCTTCACCACTTCTCCTTCCTCACCCATATCACAAGAAAAAAAACATTGTCCTGAAATAAACAAGCAACATCAATGACGACTACCTTGGAGGGTTCTGATTTCCTTCTCTGCTGTTCCTGCTTAGAGAGTTGCTTCTCTCCTTATAGTATTTTCTAATTTCTGCTGGCTTTAGAGATGTCTCTTTCTCTTTACCTCCAGGCCCTCTGCTCCCTGAGGCTTTCTTTGTGCTTTTTCAAGTCTCTATTGTTTCTCAGGCTCCTTTCCCCCACATCTAATCCTGGAGAGCTGTGACAGCCACTCGCATGTTTCAGAGTTTGTGTGAAATTCATCCGTGCTGTGGAAGGAAGCCCTTTTGCATTCTTCCTCCCTAGTTTGATATCTGAAAGGCTGAAACTGGAGAAAAGGGTTAAGCAGGATTCCCAATCGCAGCCACGGACGTCTATTGAGGTCTCACTGCGAGCCAGGCACTATTGTGAGCGCTTTGCATGTGAGAGCTCACTTAACTCACACGGCAATCCTATATATGGCACATTTATAGTATATTCCCATCGTACAGATGAAAAGAAGCTGAGCCCAGAGACCTTAGGTAACTTGCTCAAGTCTAGGATGTTCTGGAGTTATGATTCAGGCCCAGGAAATGTGGTCTCAGAATCTGCTCTCTTAACGATGAGGCTATAGAATTAATATTTCATGTTGTAACTTCCTGAGCCAAAGTCCTTTCCTCCTCGTTGCACTTCCTGTGGTAACAGTCTTAAGCAGTTACCGTTCACTACAAGTAAGACGAGATCACCAGACTGGAACCCTCAGTGGTCTGACATCACCTTGACACTATGTGAAGGAACACATGTGCATCTGGAAGTAATACAGACTTTTACTACGCACTATAGTCTGATCGGCTTTGCTGGATTAAATAAATGAGTACAATTTGTACTTGGAACCGGCTTCCCTTTTTCTGGTTTCTTGGCCTGACGGCTCTGGATAGCCTGTGTGTGTTTTTTTTTTTAATCTGGCCATGCTGATTGGGGGATGTGAATGTCCATCACCCGTGGTATCAGTGTGTTTTCAGGCCTTTCACAGGCTCCTAGTGGCAGCAACCCAAAAACCCTTCCTCTCCTTTGACCACCAGCGCCTCTTGCTCTCTTGTCTCATCAGACAAATATGTTCGCTGCTCTACTATTTCTGACTACATAGGCCGTGATGAGTAGAACATTTCACCTTTCAACATAAACACGTAATATTTGCTCTGCTTTAGTAAGAGTACCCCAAAACAGAATTTAAAAGTTTTGCATGGAAATTTGATATCTGTTTGGGTTTATTTCACCAATTTTTTGTTTCTCTTTTTTGTTAATTAAGAGTTCTAAGTAAAATGGAATTGTGTTTTCAATTTATTGGGCCTGATGAATAGATATTGTCCTGTGTGTTCCATTCTGCATTTCCCAGGTAGACTTCCTAAGAAAATACTGGTAAATAACTGGGGGATTTAATGGTGATGGTTGTGGTGTCTGTGGGGTTTCAGATTTATGTCCCCTGAACATTCTTATCAATCACATTGTCAACTCCTCCCGGGGCAAGTTGATGCAGAACACAAGTAGCTGGTTATTATCTCTGATCTTCAGATCATAATTACTCCAGAACAAATTAAAGAATACCTGGGAGTTCAGGCCTTCTCTGATGTTTATAGCTTTAGCCTAAGAAAATCTAAGGAAAAAAAAATGCTAAATTTGATCTGAACCTAAGGGAAAGAGAAAAGCTTGTATTTCTAATTAAATTGCTGAGTTGGTTTCCAATCAATACACACCTGAAAAAGACTTGAAACAAAAGAAAATTAATATTTGCTTTGGTCTTGCTAGCTCCTTTTTCATCTTTTTTTTGGGGGGGGGTGGTGTTTAAAGCAAAGGGGAGAGTCTCATTTAGATGATACACAGTGTCAGGGGTAATAATGAATTTGCCTGCAATCAGAAACATCTCACCTATTGACTTAGTGGATGCAAAATTATACCTGGTTGTGTAGCAATTCTTTCTGTATTGCTCCATATAACTGAACACGAGTGAGTTATATTCTGTATATATAGCCACAGGAAAGATCACAAATTAAGATGAGGAGGAAGGTTGCCCACTATGGGTTTCTAAAAGGCTGAGAGATTAATTCCATAGATACTACATCTGAAAACCAGTAGTGTTCAGAATATTTCTTTATGGAAAAAATATGAATATATTTTTCAGAAGATGTCCTAAAATGTATAAAAGGAACTTCAGGTACCCTTGAAAATAAATGTTGCTTCTATAATTTTAACCCCTCCAGGACCACTTCTGGGCATTCTGTGAGTCAAGATGCTGAGACACAGTTTCAGTGATTCTTGACATTCTGACTGCAACTGAACATTTCAAGTTCAGATGAGAAAGTTCTCTGTAACACAGGTTTACAACTGGATACATATCAAGACTCTCTGGTTACACAGAAAAGAAGAGGCAACATTGCTCTATCACAGTAGTGGGCCCGTTCAAAATTGGCTTGAAATAGGGGCTGCTTTTAGATTTTCAGTGTATATGATTTAGAGTATAAATTACAACTTCAGTTGGGATTTGAGGAGTGCATCTGCCAATCTGATGCCCCATTGTGAACACTTTGACTGACAGCTCTTCTTTGTTGTTTTTAGCTACCACTGATCTGGAATTTATTTATTTTCATTTACCTACTGCAAAGCTTTTCAAAAACAGAAGAGAATAGAGGGAATATTATAATGAGCTCACAGGTACGTGTCACTCAGCTCTTCATTTTGCCAATGGAATTGGATCTTGTATTTGTCTGTCTTGTCTTACACTGGTTTAGAGAATACAGAAATTCTTTGGAATCTCTCTTCCTATCAAACAGCCCTAAAAGAGGTGAAGTCATCACCACTGATGAGTTCCTTCTTTGTAGCTATCCAGCTCCTAATGCATGACATCTTCTATCTTAATGCAGTCATTTCCAGATGTTCCATTTTTCAAAGTGCCTTTTTTTTTTTTTTTTTTTCTTTTTGGCACAATTCTTCTTTGTCTCATGCCTAGTTAGGGTTCACACATGCATTGGGAACAGTCGTGAGGTCTGGTGTGTCCCTGAGGACAGACGCAAAACCAGGGCGCCAGACGTGTGCACAAGCTCCTTTCCAGAGATACCCGTGGCCTGGAATGAGGCAGAGGGAGAGCTCAAAGATGGAAACTGCAAGCCTCAGGCTTTGGTAAGTATTTCAATAAGCCCCTAGATGTGTGTTAAATTAGATGCCTGCTCCTTAGGCTGAGGCTTTAAGGTAAGCAATTAGGTCTCTTTTACAGAAAGACAATGCTTTTCAGTTGGCTGCCTCTGTGCTGGGCCCAGGGGTGTAGTCAGGTCTCAGAGAGCCCTTTAGGAACCATTTCTCAGTTTGCTACAGCCTTGTGGGCCTTATGAATGCAAGACCCATTGGCTTTCAAAGCCAGACGTTTTGAGGGCTCATCTCTCAGGTGCAAATCTTAAAAGCTGAGGTGCCAGAATTAGGGTTCAAACCAGTCGCTCCTCAGGGGTTTTGCGTTCCCTTCGTACTGTGTGTTGCCACTCCAGGGCTGAGGTTTATGGCAAGAGTGTGTCTCAACCTCTCCTACCCATTTCGATGTGGTTTTTTCTCATCTACGTGATGTGCAGGAGTTGCTCAGCTCGTTTTGGGGTTTCTTTCAGAGGAAATTGCTCTGTATGTAGCTGTAGATTTGGTGTGTCTGTGGGACGAGGTGAGTTCAGCAGCCTCCTGCATTGTCGACTTGAACCAGAAATCTCAAGTTTTCTTTTGCATCCAGGTATCACTAAAGGTTGCTTGTCATAGTAGAAGAAGCCTTTCCAGATGTCTATTTTCTATCTGTCCCAAATGTTTCTGCTTCTCTCTTTCTGATTATAAGATCTGCGGTTTACCCAGTGACTTTGGAATAGCCGTTGACATAATGGCAAGTAGTTACACTTTACTACTACTATCAAAACTACATTACAGAGTGGAAAATGGTAAAAGAGATAAAAAGCAAGATGAAAAACCAAAATTGGTGTATTACTTGCTGTGCATCCTGTGCATATGGATTCCCTCTACTCTGGGATGAGACCTGCTTTTAGACATCAATAATATAAACAATGACTCACTCAAAGAGGATTTGTCCATTTTATAATGCTGCCTGGAGGCACAAAAAGGAGAAACAAATAAGAATGTGTAAGACTCACCCATAACCAAGAAAGAACATGTCCCAGGTCTTCCTTTTACAGGTGTGGCAGGATGTGGTGCTCTGCTCTCTTGATCATGTTTACTGTCCCCACAAGAGGGGTGATAATTGTTTCTCTGCCCCTTTGTTTCCCTTTCCCCATCTTACCATCTCTCCAAGAGTGATGGGAGTCCTTCAGTAATATTGCTTCAGAAGCCTGCTAAGAGTGGCAAACAATGGTAGCAAGAGGAAGCTGCCCCCCTGCAAACTCCATTTATTGTAAATAATGTGAAGAAACAGGACTATTAGATCTCCTGGCTTGAATTCAAGGGCCAGCAGTATAAAGGGGAAATTCAGTGTTGAACACATGGTATAGCATCAGACTGAAGCTGAGACACTGGAAGAAAAGGAAGAAGTGTCTTTTTTCAGGCTGATATAACAGAACACCATAGTCTGGGTGGCTTATAAATAACAGACATTTATTTCTCACAGTTCTGGAGGTAGGAAGTCTGAGGTCAACATGCCAGCATGTTAGGTTCTGGTGAGAACCCTCTTCTGGGTTGCAGATGACCATTTTCTCATTGTAGCCTCACATGGTGGAGATAGCAATCATCTCTCTAGTGTCTTTTCTAATAAGGACACTAATCCCATTCACGAGGGTTCCACCCTCATGACTTAATCACCTCAGAAAGGCCCGACCTCTTAATTTCATCCCATTGGGGGTTAGGATTTCAACATATAAATTTTGGGGGGGACATTCATATGCTGTTATTGAGCTTCCTTCTCACTCTAGCTGATACCTTTGTATCTTTTTTTGAGATCCAGAAGGAACAGAGATAACTTATCCTAGACATATCTTTGCAGAATTATGTTAAACTTTTCTCAAAAATATAATAAATGCTCATTGATGAACATGTATAGAAATGAAAAAGAACATATATGACACAAAAATCACTCTAATTCCAACATTCAAAGGAATCCCTGTATTAATTAACTCTTGTTAAAAATCTCAAAACTCGATGACTTACAAAAAGTAATAATTTATTAATGCTTCTGGGTTTACAAGTCAGCTGGGAAGTACTTCTGATTTGGACTGGGTTTGGCTGATCTTGGCTGGGCTCAGTTTTGCAACTCTCATTAGCTGATGGGGCAGTTGGGGTCCTCTGGGGGCTTCCTAGAATCTGGTTGGTCTAGGATGGCCTCAGCTTGGATGATTTGTCTCTGTTTCACGTGGTCTCTCATCTTGCAGGAGGCTGACCCAGATTTATTGTTCTCCTGGCAGAAGTAGCATTCTGAGAGGGAAGGGAGAAATGGTCAAGGACTCTTGAGGCCTAGGCTTATAGCTGGCACAGTGTTAACTCAGCTGAATTCTACTGAATATTAAAGAGTAAGAAAATAACTTTTAATTCTTGGTGGTAGGAGCTCCAAAGACACATTGTAAAGGGAAGGGCAGAAAATTGAGGCTCTTTTTACAATTAATCAGCTACAACTCCTTTAAATTTGTGTGTATATAGATAGAAAGATAGGTAAGTAGAGAGACATTTATATGTAGAGACAGATGTACTTTTAAAATTCAAATCTAATAATAAAGTTATAAAAATTTATATACATGAAATATATGTATATGTAGCTATGTGTTTTATATATATTAATCATTATGTACATTATAATACCATATAAATGTGTGTAATACATATTATTTATAATATAATTATAAATAATATAAAAAATGTACAAACTAGGATTATAGGACGTAATATTCTGAATTTATTTCATGTTCTTCCAGAACTATTTCTTATTTTATAAAATAATGTTTGAAAATATTAATCTAGTGGTACAAATACCTAATTGTACAAATAAACTATAATATTTTTAACTAAGAGCCACTTTATTTCATTTAGTTTTTTGAAACGTTCACTCTGTTTTAATTATACTTTATGGTAAAAAAAAGCAATGAGCAATAAATTCTCTTCAAAATAGAATTAAATAATTTTGTAACAGTGATGAAACACGAAAGGCAATGATCAAAAATATATAAAAATATATTTTTATAACTTAAAAATATAACATATTAAATAAAGAATTCATGAGTTATCTTAAACAATAATAAAATCCCAATCATACTAAGTAATTCTGGGAAACAATGAGGAATGAAGTGAAATTGTGCGTGTCTCCTTGTCTTGCATGAGAAAGGGCTCTACACAGTATCTTTGTACATAATTCTACTCTAAAGTCCATAGCGTAGAGAAACCCTCACATATAATGCCATACAGATATACAAAAGTGTCACAATGGCTTTATTTATAATGATAACAAGGCTGGAAACATTCAAAATGCCCATCAACAAGAGAATAGAAAAATATATTATATGTAGCAGCAAAAACTAATGAACTCCAACAGTAGTTCAGAGCAGGGCTCTGATACCAGACTGCCTGGGTTCATACATAGCTCCAGCTCTTAAAATCTGCCTGACCACTAGCAACATACTTACTCCTTACCGCATATTCCATATTCCATTTTCCTCATCCCAAAAGTTGAGAATAATACCTCATTGTTTCTTGTAAACAATAATTACAAACACATGTGAATTATTTATAATAGTCCCTCGCACGTAGCTCTTCAGGAAGGGTTTTTTGTTTGTTTTCCTTTGGGGTTTTTTTTTTCCCCTCAGATGTGGAAGAAACACATTTTTTCATTGCAAATCAAAAAATTTCTAGGTGGTGTCTTTTTACCCATCTTTCTTTGGGTATAATTGCTCCCTCCTTGGACCTTTGTAGTGACTCTTCCTTCTGCCTTCCCCTTTATCCATTTAGCTCTTCATGTATTTTCTCAAATTTCACCTTCTCAGTGAAGCTACACTGACAATGTTACTTAGAATTGCAGACCCAATCTCCACTGCTGGTAGTTCCGATTTCCCTTACTCTGCTCAATTTTCATCCCCCACCTCATCTCCTAAAGTACTGTGTATTCCATTTTTAATTAAGCTTTTTTTTTTTTTGCTGTGCGCGGGCCTCTCACTGTTGTGGCCTCTCCCGTTGCGGAGCACAGGCTCCGGACGCACAGGCCCAGCAGCCATGGCTCACGGGCCCAGCCGCTCCGCGGCATGTGGGATCTTCCCGGACCGGGGCACGAACCCATGTTCCCTAGCATCGGCAGGCGGACTCTCAACCACTGCGCCACCAGGGAAGCCCAAGCTTATTGTTTACTACCTGTCCTTTCTCACTAGAATCCAAGCTCCTCATGGGCTGGAATTTTTGTTTATTTTGTTTGATGCGGATTCAGAAAACTAGAGCAGTGTCCGGCACATAACAGGAACTCAAATATTTTGTTGAATGAGTAGTTTTGAATTCTCACCTAATAACTATCTGGCTTACAGACTTGGGAAAATCACTTAACCGTTTGAGCCTCAGTTTCCTTATCTGTTCTTTGGAGAGGAGAACACCTGTGTTTGAGGTTTGTTGTAATGATCCAAGCTGATATCTTGGATGTATTCAGTACAGTTCGGACACACTTACAGGGAGCAGAAAAGGCTGCTGTTCTTCTCTTCCCCTTCTCCTCTTTCCCCTCCATTATTGTCATCCTCAGTTTCCATTAAAATTACTGAGCTGCTTACTAAATCTTTTAATTTTTAAATAATGCACATTTTGGGTTTCCTTGGTGGCGCAGTGGTTGAGAGTCCGCCTGCCGCTGCAGGGGACATGGGTTTGTGCCCCGGTCCAGGAAGATCCCACATGCCGCAGAGCGGCTGGGCCCGTGAGCCATGGCCGCTGAGCCTGCGCGTCCGGAGCCTGTGCTCCGCAACGGGAGAGGCCACAACAGTGAGAGGCCCGCGTACCGCAAAAAAAAAAAAACCACATTTTGAAGTAATTAAAATCTCAAAAGTGGCATGGACTAAGGGCTAAACGTTCAGAGGAAGGACATGCTGTTGGGGATCAGGGGTGGTGAAGACAGGGAGAGTCCCGAGAGGAAGATGGAAGACTGAGAGTGGAAGATCAGTGAGTTTAGAGAGCCTGTGTTTAGGCTGAGGCATTGCTCATGACCAACTGGATGCCTTGCCAGGGCTTAGCTTCTCTCAGTTTGGTTACACATATGAAAATTGGGGATCATAATATCTTCTTTTTGAGTTTGAATGGAGAATTACATGAGGTAATTTTTGTAAAAGCATCTGGACTGGGCTGTCACATAGTAGAGCTTGAAAAAAGTTAGTTGGATCTGAGGAGGCACTTGATCCTTACCTAGGTGAGGAGAATTTCAACATTTAGAGATGATGGAAATAAAGGAGGGAAAAAGAGAAAGTTATAGATGCAATGAGATCCAAGACATAGATGGAAAATATCTTGGGATCATTGATTTAGCCTTTATAAGCATCTATAAGAATTTATCAGCATAAAAACATTGATTTTAGCCAGAGAATAGGAAGTCTTCACTTTCATGTAAATGTTTGAAATTATTCAGTGGCCAGTGGTAAACCTTAAGAGCAGTTTGAGCATGAAATTAATAAGATGGGAACTATGCTTTAGTGAGATTGATTAATATGACAGCAAATGTGCAAGCTCCATTGGAAGAGAAGAGACTCCAGGCAGTGAGACCAACCCCTACTGGGTGCCTGGCGCTTAACCAATATTTGCTGAATTAATTGAATATTAAAGAATGTATTTGCATTTTGTTAGGTGCACTATTCACCATTCTAATTGGTGTCTAGAGACATTGTGCACATGATAATTCTTTGCTTACTCTTTCCATCTCTGATGCATGTAATGGGAATGAAGAAAATGGACATTTCCAGTGACTCTCAGGATTGACATACTGTCTCCTCTTTGCCTCATTTGAAATGCAGAGATTGAAAGTCAAATTTAAAGGATAGAGAAGATTGCATTAAGTCATTAAATAAAACGTCCCTTGAGGCTGAAACTCTGATGGGATGTAAATAGCCACTTGTCAGCAATATGGGATTAACCACCTTAAACATTTTCTTTTTCTTTTTTGGCCTAACAAAATGATGGCTCTTGCAAAATGGAGCAGGCTTCTGGTTTGAAGTGATCTTTGGTTGACACTTGTGTGCCCTAGTGGATCTGGCATCCCACTTTGTGAGTGGGCGCTCAGCCAACTTGCGAATGGGCGTGAGCACGGGCAGCCAGTCTTAGTGGCTGATGTGCATTGATTATGCAGGATGTCAGGCTAGTAAAGTTGAAATGGCCGTCTGTCCTCAGCTTCTGTGCTGGCCACTGAAGGGATGGGCTGTCAGGAGTCCAGCTTTCAGCTCAATTAATTCCAAAAAATAAGAATTAGCTTCTGCAGTGAACTGCAGCAAGTTAATATGCCTCGGAAATCAGAATAGGTATTCTTCCAAAAGAAAAAGCAGAATCTTTCACTTTATGGCTGTTTCTGTATAAAGTGAAAGATAGACTCTACAATGAAAAAAAAAAAAAAAATCACTCACCCCCCCAGGTTTTGTTATTTTACTTTCTCTCTCCCCGGAATGGGTGTGGTTCTAAGCAATAGCTGAATTTTACTCATGTTTTCTAAGAGAGTAAGGAAGTCTAGGGCACTGTCATTTCTAAGCCTTCTTTATTTTTTCCTGTTTTTGATTAAACAAAATAATCTAAAGGCACAGATCAGATCAAAACTTATGTTGTTGGTGCATTAAGCCTGTTCCAGTGCTGATGGTTCCTGGATTGGCTCTCTAAATTTTGGGTCTCTTCAGGTTTTTTCTGAAGAGTCCAATAGCAGAAACTTATTTCATCTAGAGACGAATTTGTGTGATGGTCTCTTGGGTTTGTATTGTATTAAAATGATTCCATCTGAGAGTAAACTGCTGAAGGGCAGAGTCTCTCCCTTTCTCATGGACATGCCTCTAGTCACTAGTATTAAGTCTGGCATTTGCCAGGTGCTCAGTAGATATTTTTAAAATCAGTGTATGAAACTCATTATGTAGGATCTGTTTGGAAGGGTTCAGGGGACATAGAAGAGATGGGGAAGAGAAATGCGATTCACTGAATCTTTATACATACATGGGTATTCCTTACCCAGCTTTTAATTAGCAGCTTAGATGTCACCGTCTTCATTCAGCAAAACCTTCATAATCATTCAGGTCTGGTTTACTTATCCCTCGTATATGTCCCCACCTATCTGTCAAGTGTATTCTTATGATTGCTCTTTTATGGGCTATGCCTCCCCACCGGACTGCAAAACCCATGAGGGTGGGAACAGCATCTTTCCTGTTCACTACTGTAGCCCAAGGGCCTGTGATATTGCCTACTTCTTCAGTCTCTACAGTGGGTTGTTTGGTTTCATTTTTACCATGTTTCCATGACGGAAGCATTAAATTCAGGCAAGAAAAGTGAGGTTCATAGCTTACATGACTTACTAAAATCAAGAATCTTATAAATGGCAGAGCCTGAATTAAATCCAGATCTAGTCCGGTCTATATTTTTTCATCTATATAACACTGCTGTGCTACCTTATGATAGTGATGGTTTGGTGCCTCGAGCGTGTGAAGCGTTCACGCAAGGAGAAAAATGTTGCTAGAGATATGTTTAGGGAAGCCCACAGATCTGCCGCCTGAGATATAGAAGCTTCCAGTCTTATGTTGACCATTCCTGATACAGTAATGTTGCTCCTGTCTCTTGCAACTTCATCTCCATAGCTTTATGTTTGTTTTCAATATTTCATTTATAAAAGTAAATTCAGTGCCTGGACATCTGGGTATATAGGCAAACAATAAGATATCATACATTTCAATTTCAACATGAGCCAGAGGGACTATCTATCAAATCAGGCAAAAGCCTGTCTGGAAAGAAGGGATAAAATTTTATCAAGAGAATATATTAAAAAACAGATGGAATTGGGAAATACGTACAAGTACAAATCATACATACAGTACCTCTGCTGCCCCTAACTATATTGTGGAAGCGTAGACGACAGATTCCTAAAGCCAATCTAAGGACAAAATAAAAGAAAAGTGGACAAACCTCCTCAGGGTAACTTTAAGTTAGTCAGTTAAGTCTTTCTCTAGTGCTCTCGGCTGCATAGTCAGAGTCTTGGGAGACAAGAAACAAAGTTTCAGAATTATTTATTAGACAAATAAGAAAAGAAGGTAGAGAAATGGCGAGGGAGACATAGAACACCTTCAGGCTAATGTTACGCAGGGCTCCTGTCTTTAGTAAGGTGGAAGAAAAGTTTAAAACAAAAATTTTTTAATTATGTCCTCTGCCTATAATCCATGGCATTTTTTGAAAAGCCTTCAAAGATATTTCAAACCTCTCCATTTATTAACGTCTTGGAATAAACGTGGCTGAAAACAAATTCTTTATTTTCAGTCTTTGTCTTGATGATGCATAAGATAAGGGATCCAGATTGATAAGACTTTTTTTTTCTTTCATATAAAGCACTTTTTCTTTTTTTCACCTCTGCCTCATACATTACTATGGCTGATAGGAAACTTTAAAGGTTATTTAGCCCAACGTTTTACTTCAAAGATCAGAGGTTTAAACATTTGACAACATGAAGCAACTCTTTGCACCATGCTCCGCTATCCTTGACCCTTAGAAAAAGTTCCAGATTTAGCGTTGGTTTCACAGCCGAGATGCCATCATTTACCCGCCTGATAGTCCTTCCCAGAGGGTCAGATTCTACCAGAGGTTGGTCAGCTTTCAGCTTTCCTTGGATTATGTCACTCAAAGCCTTTCTTTACCTCTTAAACCAAGTTAAGATGGTGTTACTAGGGCAGTACTCCGGATTTCCACTCCCCAGTTTATAATGTTAAATATCTATTTCTCTACAATAATTATTGGGGTACAGTAGGAATAGGCACCTGTAGGCACAACAGGAAAAGAGAAATATAATAATGCATAGTTTTTATTACATTCATGTATAAGAGGGGCATGGGGGAAAGTTGGTTGAGGGGGGCATATGGGAATTCTTTGTACCACTTTTTAAATTTCTTGTAAATCTAAAACTAAAAAAATAAAGTATATTTTGTAAACAAATAAGAAAGTAAATAAGTAAATAGATAAAGGCCACAGTCTGCAGGTTTTCTGCTACCTACATTTTCCCTGGTCCCTTAAGTGTTTTATTCTAGGTCCAAAGCTGCTTAGCTAACTGAAATCCCAAGTTGATACCTACAGGTAGAAAAAAACCTGTTAGTTCTCTTGTAGACTAAATAGAAACCTCAATCCCTTAGTGCTTAGAGCTACCTTTAGGTAATATTCTGAAGAAAAGAAAAGGAAAGGAACTAACAACAAAAAATGGTTGGGTCTTGTTTGAGTAACATGGCCTCTGAATAATTCTACCTTAAATCTTGTAGGAAGCATAGATTCCCTGAGGCCAGCATTTATAGGGATTCTTTCACTCTCTGCAGTTTCCAAGTAGGATACATTTTATGTGCAGTTATGGAGAAGAAAAATTATGTTTTTACAGGGATCACACTTTGTAATGATTATGAACCAAAAAACCTAAAATTAGTTTGTGGCCTAACAAAAAAAACAAAACAAAACAAAACAAAAAAAACCTTCTAAAAACAGGGAGTATGATTTAGAAGGAGAATGACAAAAAAAATCGTTGTTGTTTTATGTTATGTTCAGAAAATGAACACATCGATGCTTAATGTTATGGAGCAATATAAACCAGCTTCAGCTATTTCTCTTGAGGAAAGTGATGAACTGGCTGAAAGTAGAAGGGATGCAAAATAAGTAGCACAGCTAACTGACATGTAGTTCGTGTGTCTGTGGAATATGTGCATCAGGGATGTTTTCTTTTGTTCGTAGTTACCAATACATTATTTAGAAGTATTATGAGCTCGTATCCAGAATTCTGCCTCTAAAAGAAATCTGCAGTGAGAGCAAGAACCCATAGCATATTAAATTCATAGGACGTGGAGAAGTTAATAAATCATTTTTTATTAAGGCTAGATTTCCCCCCTTTTCTTTGCCACAGTGATATATGCATGCAACTAAATATCATAAACCCAATATTTGGGTGCATGTGGATGAAAGTAAAAATATTCAGCTATTAATAAAAATTATTTCCTAAGGCATACATTCAAGTGGGGGATTAGTTCAATCTGAGCTCCATTCTTTTAAAAAGAACATTAAAAGGCAAAGTCCTTGCTGCTAAAGTCACCTTCCTCCATCTCCCTACTTTGCCTCTCTCAGCTGGAAAACTACCTCAATTCTCTATTCTATTTGGGGTGACGAGACCTCCTGATCTTGTGACTAAAGGAAAAGCTGGAAATGTTCTTATTTACTCTTGTACAGAGTCAGCCATTTTGAACACATTTGTATTCACAGGGCTGTTCTCAGTCAGACCAGGCTGCATTCCACACGCTGTGTCTCTGATGCTCCAATGAGCAACTGCTCCCGCAGCCGGTCCTGGTGCAGCTGAGTTACCTTCACATCCATCTCTCGCGCGATATGTAGCCGGAGGACACACCTTAGGACTTGGGAATTGTGCTTTGTGCAGGCTCTCCCCCTTGTGTTTCACTGAAGATGTGAGCAAAGGAGAATACGAAATGGGGCATTTTGGTCACATTAATAAACACAGACATGGATCTTGTGAGTGGTACATAGTAAATGAAAACAACCGAAATTAGCTTTGGCTAAATATGTAATGACTGTGGGTGAATCTCCTCCCTCTCTTGCAAAACTCTATTTTCTCTCTTATGTTCTTAAGAAAGACATTTGAATTCAGGTTCCCTGTATGGCAGTGGTGATTTCACATATATAATCTAATTTTTTACCACAGAAATATAGTTTTCCAAGAGTGTGTGTATGTATGTGTTTGCATAAAATGTCTCATAAACTTCTAAAAGTCCCAGGAGAAGTGGAAGTGAGTATGTATGCATCCTCCAACGGAAAAACAATTCTGAAGTTATTTACAGTACAAAGACCTTTTAATAGATTACAGGCTACATTTTTCTTAGGGAAAGATGTTAGGGATTGAAATACCACCCTCCTGCAGCATTATTGTGCACTTATGAATCTCTGAAAGAGGTGGTATGAAGTGGTGCTTAAAAGAACAAACTCTTGAACCGCACTGTCTGCTTGAACCCCAGCTATACCACACCTCAGACTTGTGGCACCAGCAAAATTTTGTAACTTCCTTGTGCTGAAGTTTCCTCTCCTGTAAAAGGGGGACCTTAACGGTCCCTAACTCATAGAACTGCTGAGGCAGTTAAATGGATTTCCATGAATAACTTGCTTAGAACAGTGTCAGGCCCACAGTAAGTAAGGACTGAATAAGCAACGGCGACTATTACTCCTTTTGGGGACTTTCAGAAAAATGGGCTGTTTCACCTCAACCTCTACTCTCACGGTAACGGATCTCAGTGTCACCATTTCACCAACTCGGAAAAAACAGCAGATGAGTTTATCCCAGATTCTTGAGGACATGCTGATGTGGCCATGTGGTCCTTGCCTTCAAGGAAATTGGAATACGATAGAAAATAAGATTTCCAGATACTAATATGACAAATGTATATCTTCCCAAACCGGTGAATATTTAAGTAGGAATAAAAGTCTCTTAACTCACTCCAGGCAAATGGCACCAGAGCTTTAAAAACGTGAAAACCAAAGCAGAAAATTACCTAACCGTGAATGAATATTAGGACCTGCATGGCTTGTTTTTAGTTCTTTCTTATTTAGCAATAACCCTTCTTCATTCTGCTATAGAAAACACTGTTTTCCTTAATAGGCGTTAAACCAGCACTAATTACTGTGGTTTCCTGATCAGTAGCAAAACGACTGCCTATATACATATTTTTTTCATGTTGGACTGGTGAGTTATTTCCCTTCTGATGCTGTTTTTACATT
This sequence comes from Pseudorca crassidens, assembly GCF_039906515.1. Classification (NCBI taxonomy): domain Eukaryota; kingdom Metazoa; phylum Chordata; class Mammalia; order Artiodactyla; family Delphinidae; genus Pseudorca; species Pseudorca crassidens. The sequence goes on from NC_090296.1 coordinate 72,282,906, forward strand.
CAGGACTTCTAGGTATCATTAGAAACCAAATTAAGAGTAATATATGTTCATGTTTAAAATAAGCCAAACTAAGCTATAAAATTTTAGATGCCTTTGAGTGTACCTCAAAGAATGTGACATCAGCAGTTATATAATTTTATTGCTGATGTTAAGTCTGTGACAAACTCTCAGCTACGGTTTGCTCTGGATGTCGGAAAAATGAACCTTATGAATTTTAATGCCTTTTACTTTTGACATTGATTTATGTTTTGTACAGCTGTACTTTTCTATACACTGATATAAATAAACAAGCATCCTTAATAGAACATTTGGAGAATGCCTTGTTCTAAAGTGTTACTTCTTAAACATCAGCTGGAGGTTGTTTAAGTAATAATATTCAAAGTGTGTACACTTATCACAACAATTTGAAGTGACATAAAGATGTCTATAAATGTTTGTGTGTTTTACAGATTCAAACTCTTAGGTATGAAAACAGTGTTCAAATAAAGCTGCTAGAGGTGCTTTCAAACACTGCCAAAAGCAAAGATGACATGATGATAATCTAATAGACTTAGAGCTAGCATCTGACAGTGAGTCATTTAGATATGAGGTGTTGGGCTCATTCAAGGGCAAAGCTTGGCCTCTACGATGGGGGAACAGCGGACACAGAAAGGGATATTTTTCTGTACTCTTTCTGTTTATGCATCATTAGATGACATCTTAATGAACTTGACTTTATTCACATAACAGACATTTAAAAACAAGTTCTGTGGAAGTTGTAAGGCACCCAGACAGCACAAACTTCCTTTCTCTACTTCTTCATGGGACCAACCAACTTTTCAATGATCTTAATCTTACTTTCTCTCATTAGTAGGTGATGACCTCAAAGGGAAGGGAAGGTCTCCATCATAAAGAGATTTTGGTACATGTTGCCCCGAACTCTGTTATTTAGGGGTCTCAGTGATCAAAGAATGTTCACAGAAATGCAAGTGTCCATGTGTTATTATGAACTATTCATGTATTTAGCAGGTATGATTTTTACTCCACAAAATGCAGTGAAGAGAACTATCCCATTCATTTATTTTGTGAGTCAGTTAATACGCTCTGAGTCCCCACATACCCGGCTGGCAGGAAATAAAAATTTCTAAACATTTTTAGGGGAAACTTTTCACTCTTGTTAGGGCAGTAAAAGAACCTCAGTGGTCTCCTGAACGCCGGAACATTTTGGAGAAAGTCTTGAGTGTTCAGCTGGTACTGATCACTAATAATATTATCCAGCCTTCACGATCCATGCACTGTAAACTCTCCCAATGAAAGAGAAGACATGTCATATACAATTAAATTCTGAATCCCCAAATTATCTTTTTCAAGGTTAGTCTTCTGTGAAATGGTGGGCATTGTATACGTGAAATCTTTTGTGTGGTTTCTCAGCAGCAAAGAACTAAGGAATTGACAAATCACTGGAAGCCCATATGGCAACTGAGGAAAAGATATCCTGCCCTAAGACACTTAAGCTTCCTCTGCTGTAAATTGTCTCCAAAGTGAATGGTGTCCCCTAATTGAAAAAGACCGCATGACTGCATACGGCAGTTCGGTAGAGCTTAGAGATTTCTTTTTAATTTTGTTCTCCTCAGCACTACAAATGTTCGAATTATGGAGCTGAAAGAGACTTTATGATAATTTGACAGTTAGGAAACTGAAACACAACAGGTAAGATGAGTAGTCAAATGTATTGGTAGTTGGTGAAAGCCGTAGAATTAGGACTTGTATCTCCTCACTCCTTTGCTGCCAGCTGCCGTATTTTTCCATAGATAAAATTCTAAAACACAAATATTGGCTTAAAAAATTCTGAGCAAAACAAAAATAATAAACATATGAATATGAGAAAGTTAACTTCATTATCCAAAGTTTCATCCCATTAAAAATAACAAAAACAAGTTCTCTGTGCTGTTTAAAACACAGCTACTTTTCCAGAAGCAAATGTACATGCAACCTCTAGGAATGTGTTTTGTTTGGAGAAGGATGCTCCTGGGTAAGTAGTGGTATGATATTAGGGTCTGTATGGTACATAAGATGCTAAAAGACGTGGCACCTTTTCTTAAGGGCTTCCCTCCACAGAGTTACTGAAGCGTGGACAGAAGTTAGCCACAGCCACTTGCTAGGGCTAGGAAACGTGTCTCCAATGACCTGCATTATTTAAAAAATAGTTAGTGGCCATCTTGGAGCTGCAGTTTCATTATCATTGTCTCTCTTCAGCTTAGCACAGCCAGTCCACTTCTCCCCCAGCTTTTACTCTCTTGATTTTCCTTTTAGTCGTTTGTGAGACCAAAGCAGGTTCAATGTCACTTTTGAAGGTACCTAATGATGCTGATGGAATCAGCAATACAATTAACAAGGAACAAATGGTGTAGCTCTTGGTGTAAGCATCCTCCTTTGTCCTTTATGTATGTTTGCTTTTGATGAAAAATGACGCAGACTCTCTGGGTTCAGGGACTTAATAGCTTCTTCTTTCAATAAAGGGTAATTCTTCCAAGGGCAGAACAAATTACATAGATTTATTACATTTTTACTCAGTCCATCTATACTCTACCTCATGCTTTGCAAAATAGAGTATTTTGTTCTCCATTAAAGTCTTTAACTTTTTTCTAGAACTACCTTATTTTTTATACTTTAAAGAGTCACTTGGGCTATGGAGACCGGTGCTTTGAAGAGATTTTATATTTTGAATAGTTTCTGTGCATAGAATGCTGGATAGTAAAGAAAAGCCCAAGGACAGAATATATATATATTTTTTTAATAGGAAGAACTTCTGCCCCACCCCCATCTCACCTCTTATTTCTGTTTGTCACGTGCATTCTTCTCTTTACCAAATCAATCTTCTTTCACCCCCCATCTTCCATTCAGGTCCCAGAAAAGGGCAAAATCACCTCACAGGCCTCAGAATCTAGTTATTATCCAAACAGGAACATTTATAATATCTAACTAGAAAAATGAGGTAAACAAAATGTAAGTACAGTACATTGCCTCAATTTTATATGATGAAATGGGAACAATAAAGCTTGTAAGGTTGTAAAAGTAGCATAATAAACATCATTATGCATCTAATGGGATGGGAATTAAGGGTGGTAGATTGCTTGTTCTAGGCGTGACATTCTTTCTTCTTAGCCACCTTGCATTACCAGGAAAATAGAACACTGAAATGACTGTACTTACTGGCCACAGGATGCTAAGTGCAGGCCCTGGACTTCTTTACTTACTAAGTAATCTGAGACAACATCATGCAAGAGCTGTGAGCTTTGTTTGTTAGGAAGGGAGTACTGTATTCTGCTCTTAAAAATCATGAGAATGAGACAATTGGAGAACATTCCTCCGCCCCCTCCATCCCTAATATATCTTCTTTCTTTCTTTTGATTGACATCAACCATGAGACTAGTTGACAAAATTATGCAATTTGTGACATTTTTTTTCCCCTGCTACAAAATTTCCATTGAATTTGGCAACATTAAACCCTAAGCACTTCTTTTTCAAATCTCTGGTCTCCCCAGTGGTCTTTCCTTCCTCAGCCTAGTGTAGGGTAAGGGAACAGAATTCCTTGGTTAGCCGCCTGGGGAATTTTCTCACAAATTGTCCCATGAGCAGTTTAACCATGTGAACCAAACTGTCTAGTCACAAAATCAGGCACTAATGAGTTCCTGTTTCTTAATTTGATTATCTGGATTAACTGATATTGAGGGACTTTCCTCCTCTTTAATAAGAACAGCTTTCTCATAGAAATTTTCCAATATGGGATGGATTGTCTCATTATAGCTGCTGAATTATAAGTGGTGAAAATGAACTGATATTTCAGTTCAGTCAAAACAGCAGATCTACTTTCTATCTGTGACACATTCTGATAGAGCATAGAAAAAAAGGACCAAATCATTGGTTGACATGCATGAGGTGCAGTATGATTTCCTCTAGCCTCAAGACATATGAGTCAATGATATTTTTTTGTGAATAATATATATAATACTGTTTTTAAAAATCTGCTTCCCAACCTAAGTGTCCATCAGCAGAAGAATGGATAAAGAAGATGTGGCACATATATACAATGGAATGTTACTCAGCCATAAAAAGAAACGAAATTGAATTATTTGTAGTGAGGTGGATGGACCTAGAGTCTGTCCTACAGAGTGAAGTAAGTCAGAAAGAGAAAAACAAATATGGTATGCTAACACATATATATGGAATCTAAAAAAAAAAAAAGGTTCTGAAGAACCTAGGGGCAGGACAGGAATAAAGATGCAGACGTAGAGAATGGACTCGAGGACACGGGGAGAGGGAAGTGTAAGTTGGGACGAAGTGAGTGAGTGGCGTGGATATATATACACTACCAAATGTAAAATAGATAGCTAGTGGGAAGCAGCCGCATAGCAAAGGGAGATCAGCTCGGTGCTTTGTGTCCACCTAGAGGCTTCCAAAGAGGGTTCTTCAAATATATGACATGAACTAGCATATCCCCTTCAACAGTTTTTCTTGCCCAGCTTAAGACATGATCAGCTGTTATTTGTGATATAGTTTCTAGGTCCCTATCAATCCTAGGCTCTCACTGGACATTATGGAGCATATGTTCAGCTCATTTAAAAACCTTTGCATATGAACTGCTTTCAGTACAGGTATTATATTTTTTTAGATTATTTTAACAAAATGGTTATTTTGTAAACACTTACACAGGAGTTTTAAATTACATTGGTTATTTTCACTGAGATTTAAACTCAGTATTCTAGCTAAAAGAGATTTTTAAAAATTCTCATTACTTCTTTCAGCATTAACTCTCCCTACCAACTTTAGAATATATATAAATGTCATCAACATGATTTTCATATCTTTGTCTAAATTATTCATTGAATATTAAATATTGATACAAATTTTGAACAGAACATGAAAAAGGCAGGAGCCTAGGGAATATCACTATAGATGATCCCTCTAGAATGGTGTTTTTTAGTCTTAATTAATATAGTATTTTTTTAAGGAGAAAAATTGTTTATCCTCAGTGTTAGGTTTTTATAATTATTAATGAAATATATGCAAATATATTTATATGCATAATACATACAGTTACAAGAACAGAAATTTACAAATTGTTCAAGACAGAAATAAGATTAACAACATTCATTAAAAGAAGTGGACATTTTTTTTCATATTGACTATAAGGCAGTGATATTATACTTAAGCAGAAATATTACCTTAGTATGTAGTTTTAATTTCATCAGTTTCTTGACTATTAATAGTGGAAATAGTTGCCTTGTACCCAACTTTAATGGGAATTCTTCTAATTCTTCGTCAGTGTGTACAAAGTTTGCTTTAAAGTTTTGATAAAAGTATTTTAACAGGTTAAGGATGTGTCTTGCTGTTTTTAGGTTGTAAAGTATATGTATGTACATATGTTTGCATGATGTATGTATGTATATATCTGTGCATATGTGCATGTAGGTGCATTTACATACAGACATCTTTGAGAGAGATGGAATTTTATTTAATGTCAATGATATGGTTTTTCTTTTTCAATATATTACTGTGTTGACCACGATATAAAATTATTCATTTTTCAATCTCTTATTAGAGTTACTTTGATAATAATTTATTTGGAATTTTGCACCTATACTCCTAAATGAGGTTGGCCTTTTATTTTCTATCCCTGTACAGTTCTTCCTTCTCTGGTTTTCATATCAAAGATGTATTAGTCTCATGAATAATTTTGGTAGATTTCTTTCTTATTCTATTGTATAGAAAATTTTAAGGAAGTATTATCTCTTTCTTGAAGGCTTTGGTGAACTCCACATGTATAACAATTTGAGTCCAATGCATTTTTGTGGGGAAAGGACAGCAAAAGAGATATTTTAGTACTGCTTTAATTACTTAAAAGGTTTTTGCTGTACATATCTTAGCAAGGCATAATTGATACACAATAAACAGAACATATTTAGAGTGTACAGTTTAGTAAGTTTTGACATACAAACACACGCACACACATACACACACACACGCAGAGGAAGCTATGACCATAATCAAGACAATCAGCATATCATCACACTTCTACCTGCCCCTGAGTACTCAGGCAACCACTGCACTATTTTCTTTCAGTACAGATTTTTTTTTTTTTTTTTTTTTGCGGTACGCGGGCCTCTCACTGTTGTGGCCTCTCCCGTTGCGGAGCACAGGCTCCGGACGCGCAGGCTCAGCGGCCATGGCACACGGGCCCAGCCGCTCCGCGGCATGTGGGATCCTCCCGGACCGGGGCACGAACCCGTGTCCCCTGCATCGGCAGGTGGACCCTCAACCACTGCGCCACCAGGGAAGCCCCTCTGTACAGATTTGTTTGCACTTTTTATAATTTTGTGTAAATGGAATCACACATTATATACTCTTTTTCACAGGGTATGTGTGTGTCTGTCTTCTTTTACTCAGCATATTTATTTTGAGATCCATCAGTGTTTCTTGTATCAGTAGTCCACTCTTATATATTGCTAAGTAGTGTTCCAATGTATGATTATACCACAATTTGTTTACCCATTCACCTGAAAGACTTTTGAGTTATTCAGTTTCTACCTATTACAAATACAACTGTTATAAGTATTCATGTGCAAGTCTTTTAATGGATATATGATTTTATTTATCTTGGGTAAATACCTAGGGTAAGAATGGCTAGATCATTTGGTATGTGTGTGCTTAAACTTAATTGCCAAATTGTATTCTAGGGTAGTTATATGATTTTTCATTCCCACCAGCATTGCAGGAGAGTTCCAGTTGCTCCACATGGTCAGCAACACTATGTATAGTCAGTCTTTTAAATTTTAGCCATTCTAATAACTGTATAGGGGTATCTCATTGTGTCATTTGAATCTATGTAATGAAAATGATGCTGAGTACATTTTTATGCACTTATTTGCCAACCATATATCTTTGATAAAGTGTTTACTCAAAACTGTTGTCCATTTATTTGTATTGGGTTGTTTCTTATTCAGTTTTGAGAATTCTTCATATATTCTGGATACAAGTCCTTTGTCAGATAGATGATTTCCAAGTGTTTTCTCCAGGTCTGTGACTTGTCTTTTCATACCCTATACAATGTCTTTTAAAGGGCAGAAATTTTTAATTTTGAAGAAACCCAGTTTATCAGTTTTCTTTTATAGATCATATTTTTATGACCTAAGAAAGCTTTGCCTAACCCAAGCACATAAACGTTTTCCTTTATGTTTTCTTCTAGAAATTTCATAGTTTTACATTTAGGTTTATGATCTATTTTCAGTTGATATTTTATGGTGTGAAATTTGTGTGTGTGTGTGTGTGTATGTGTGTGTATGGATGGATATAAAATTGTTTCAGTACCACAACTTACTGAAAAGACTATCCCCTCTCAACTGAATTGCCTTTGAACATTTGTCAAAAATTAGTGTATATATGTGTGTGTGTGTGTGTGTGTGTATATATACACACACACACACTGAGATGTATATATACACATATACATATATATACATATATTTATATGCCTTTGTTGTCTTGATTGGCATAGCATTATAACATGTCTTTAAATCAGGTAGTGTTAATCCTCCAGTTCTGCTTTTCTTTTTAAAAGTTGTTTTAGCTATTAGATAGAGGAGGTCTTTGATTTTTCCACGTGAACTGGAGAATGAATTTGTCAATTTTCTCAAAATGGCTGCTGAGATTTTGACTGGGATTGCATTGAATCATGACCAGCTTGGAAAGAACTGACATTTAAATGATATTGAGCTTTCCAATCCATTTGCCTAACATATGGCTCCCCTCATTTTGTCTTCTTTTCTTTCTCTCAGCAGTATTTTGTAGTTTTCAGTGTACAGATAGCATACATATTTTGTCAGGCACATTGCTAAGTATTTGAGATTTTTGATAATACTCTATAAATGGTATTTTTTTTCAATTTTAAAGTATTTGTTGTTAGAATATAGAAACATAATTAGCTGTCATAATTGATTATATGCCCTGAAACTTTGCAAGGCAAATTTATTACTTGTAGTAGCTTTTGAAAAAGATATTTTAGTATTTTATACAATTGTTTTATCTGAAAATAGATTTAATTCTTCCTTTTCAATCTATATGCCTTTTATTTATTTTGAAAACCTTATTGAAATGGCAAGAATTTCTAGTAAAATACTAAATAGAAGTGTGACAGAAGACATCTTTGTTTGTCACTTGAACTTAAGGGGAAAGCATTCAGTCTTTCACCATTAAGTATAATGTTAGCTGTAGGATTTTTGTCAGTGCCCTTTGTCAAATTGAAAAAGATTCCCCTACGGCAAGTTTTCTGAAATTTAAAAAAAAATCAAGAATGACTGATGGATTTGGTCAAATTTTTTTCGTATCTATTGAGATGATCATATGTCCTTTTTTTTAAATTATGTTTTTGTAGTGAATTAGATTGGTTTTCAAATATTGAACTCATCTTGTAATTCTGAGATAAACCCAACTGGTTCATTGTGATAGGCAGAATTCTAAGACGACCCCTGAGATTCTCCACCTCTTTGTGTACACAGTGTCCCCTTAAAAATTGATGGGACTGTGAACAGGATGTAAGATAGTCACTCCCTAGATTATGTTAGATTATATAGAAAATCATTGTAGCTGCCTAGAGAGATTCCAATGTTGGCTTTGAAAAAATGAGTTGCCATGTCGTGAAAGGACCATTCTGCTAGGGGACCTTAGGGCAGCCTCTAAGAGCTGAGAGTGACCTCAGACAATAGCTAGCAAGAAAATGGGGGCATCAGTTTTACAACCACAGGAAATTAGTTTTGCCATTGACCTGAATAAACTTGGAAGAGGACTATGAGCCTCAAGTGAGACTGCAGCCCAGGTTGACACCTTGGTGTCTGCCTCATGAGATCTTGAACAGAGGACCCAGCTAACCCATGTCTGGCCTTCTGACTTACAGATACTGTGAGATAATAAATTTGTGTTGATTTAAGCCACTAAATTGGTGGTAATTTGTTATGCAGCAAAAATAGACAACTAATACAGTCACAATATATCTTTTTATATACTGTTAGGTTTGATTTACTAAACTTAAGAACATTTTCATATATGCTTAAGAGGGATATTTCTTTTCTTGTTAATGTCTTTATCTGATTTTAGTATCTGGGTTATTCAGGCCTTATAAAATAAGTTTAGAAATATTGTCTCTCTTTCACTTTTCTAGAAGACTTTGAATAGAATTTCTTCTCTGGATTTTTGGTAAATTCACCAGTGAAGCTATATGGGCCTGGAGTTTTCCTTGTGGGAAGGTTTTAAACTACAGATTCAATTTATGTTAATAGGATGACTCATGCTACCTATTTCTTCTTGAATCAGGATTGTGGTGTGTCTTTCATGGAATATGTCCATTTCATCCAAGTTGTAAAATTTATTGGCAGGAAGTTGTGTATAATATACCCTTATTATCATTTGAATATCTATAGAATCTGTAGCAATGTCATTTATATCATTGTGGATATTGGCAGTTTGTGTATTTTCTCTTTTTTTCCTGATCAGTGTGGTTAAAGGTTTATCAATTTTATTGATCTTCTCAAGGAACCAGCTGTTGGTTTTACCAATGTTCTCTATTGTTTTTCTGTTTTCTTTTTCAATCATTTGTACTTTGATCTTTACTATTTCCTGTCTTTTGTTTACTGTTGGTTTCATTTTCCCCCTTAATTTCTTAGTCGAAGCTAAGATATTTAGTTTGAGAACTATTTTATCTCAGTACTATTTATAACATCGTCCTACAATTTTGATATGTCTTTATATTTTTATTTAGTTCAAAATAATTATTTCTCATTTTGATTTCTTCTTGTCCTTATTTATTATTTAAAAGTGAGTTATTTAATTTCCAAATATTTGAGAATTCTCTTTGTATATTTCTGTTATCTATTTCTGATTTCATCCATTGTGGTCAGAAAATACACTTTGTATATTTTAAATCCTTTTATATTTACCAAGACTTGTTTTATGACCTAGAATATTGTTTGTCTTTTTTTGTCGTTGCTGCTGGCCATGCTGCTCAGCTTACAGGATCTTAGTTCCCCAACCAGGGACTGAACCTGGGCCCTGGCAGTGGAAGCGCCAAGTTGTAACCACTGGACCACCAGGGAATTCCCTAGAATATTGTTTATCTTGAAACATGTCCCATGCACACTTGAAAAGAGTATGTTTTGGGGTGGAATATTCTATAGCTATCAATTATTTGAAGTTGACAGTGTATATTCAGAACCTGAGCTACTGGGCAGTGTAATTTCAGAGTTTTATCAATTGTTCTATTTCTCCCTATGTCCTGGCACAAGCATTTTGCTTGAGGATATGATTCTGGTCTTTTGGGTAGAGATTTTCTAATCACTTTTCAACCAATGGCAGCATGTTTCTACCTCCTAGAACAATGCAATGAGCCCAATGCCACCTATCCAAAATGCTCAGAGTCTGTGGCCTAGGAACCCCTCCCTTCAGAGGCATTAAGATTCCAACTGTTAAAGGATTTACCTGTTCTGTATCGTCCTGTGCATTGCGGTACCTCAAATCCAGGCCCACTATGAGTATAGATTTTCTTCATTTCTATCACCTGAAGATTTCCCTTTCTTGCTTTCAAACTTAGCTATAAATTTTTCATAACTTTTCAAATATTTTAACTAGTATGTCTATGTGTTTGATGTGAGGTGAAGGAGGCTTTTTGTATCTTCTCAGTCTGGTATTTGACTGAAAACTTCTAATCTATGTTTTTAAAAAATTTTTTTAAATTTTGGCTACAATCACTCTAATTCAGAGAATTACTACTTGAATAAACATGTTTGACACGGTGACATTAATAATGTTAAACTTTTGTTTAATAATTTAGCACAATTAGACCTCTTTCTTACCAAATCCATCTTTGAAAGATTTTTAAATGGTAGTTTTAATGATGTGTCACTTAATAACATTGTAAAGCATTCTTGTTCATGTTAAAATATGGTTTTGCTATCTTTTTGGTATTATTAAAAATGAATTTAGATGAATTTCCTGTTCTCTTATTGCTAGAATAAGAGACAGAAATGGAAAAGGAATTAATTGAGTATCTCTCTTATTCCGACTGCTAATGAACTATTGGTAATTACAAGAACAGGATTAGTTGTCCTATGCACAGGTCCTTCTGACTTTGGCTTGTCAATAAAACCATATGATGTGTGATGCCTCAATACCTCTGCAACTTCTATTCAAATTACTTTGAAAATTTAGTTCATACACTATGTTTCAGCTTTAATTGTCCTTCCTTTGGCACATGCATACAACTATATACACAGATGCAAACATAGGCAGTGAAATTGCATTACCTGGTACTTAATTACAACACCAGTGTTTGAATAATTCAGAGTAAGTTTATATTAATTTTTATAATTAAAATTAAGCCACAGAATTCTAAATTTTATTTAAGACTACTTTTTGAGAAATATTGTTTTAGGCTCTAGCATATATTTTTCAATGAAGAACAGGAGAGTAAGCCTACTAAGAACTTTGTCATTATACTGTGAATGAAGACAAATCACATGGGAACATTATAAACTTCTCAGATTTGCCCCTGCACCAACATTTGGTTCTCTTGGTGTCATATTCTCCCTAATTAGTCAGCATGCCATTTAGACTGAGCCTCTCTGTCTTCGGGAGTGGTAAATCAGGTAAGATTAGGATTTTTTAAAAGTTGGAGAGTTTCAATGAGGATGAAATAGTAGTTCATCTTAATATAATCCCCCTCCCCTATTCTTTAGACACGCAGTAATATTAAATGAAATATTGAAGATATAACCAGAAAGACATAGCTTGTCTCAAATATTATACAAAATTCACTGTATGCATATGAAATAGAACAGCTATGTAAGGTGGTGAGTTAGGGTAAAATTTGGGCCTTCTGGTCTTCAGGACAGATGTAGGCAGTAGTATCTGAAAGTTTACTAGAGACAAAATGTGCCACGGTAAGTAGAGTCTGGAGGCTGGGATATGCTCCTGCGTACTAAAGGAGGCTGAAAAATTGCTGACTTACTGCTTGGGGTCTGGTTTTAGAGGAAGCTTTGGGCTTAGGGAGACAGGGAAAGACAGAGCCTCAGGATGAGAAACTGATTCAAACAATTTACTGGCTAACTGACTGGATCTACTGATATTATTACCTAATTACTTGGTGCAGGAGTCCCCAAATGCCATTTTAAAACTTGGGGGTAGAACAGGGGCCAAGCACATCAGGCAGAAGCCATCACAAAATACCAGATCCAGAGGAAAAGAGAAACAAAAACAAGAACAAAATGAACTGATACATTATTCTTCAAAAATATTTACTCCCTCCCTCCTACCATGTAAGAAGGAGATTTCCTCACCTCACTATGTTGGGCTTGATTTATGTGATATTCTTAGATCAAGGGGATATCAGCAGGTGTGATACAAGCAGAAGTGTGACTTGTGCACGTAAGGTTGGGCTACCCTCCTTGAGTTCCCTTCATGGCCATGAAAACATGAAGATAAAAGAAATGCAAATCAGACATGAAGCCAAGCCCAGCCAAACACTTCTTAGATCCAAGCCCCCCACTGACGACCTATAAATCCATGAGTGAGAATAAATGGTTGTTGTTTTAAAGCACTGAGATTTGGGAATCTGAACATTATTGTGGTGATAGCTAAATACACTAAGAAAAACCAAAAAGATATTCCACCTAAAATGACTGCAACACAAAAGTCTAAAATGTATGTAGGGCCTACAAGCACATGTAATCTTAATAAGGACATGAAAGAAAATAAAAAGTTGAGTAATTAATTCACTCTGATGAAATAAATTTATGATAGTTTGACAAAGCTTTTAATATAATTATCGAGATATATTAAATTATTTTAATAAATTAAAATAATTATTTTAGGCTATGAAAGTAGATAAATAATTTAATAATAACTATTAAAAAAGAAGACATTTTAAAATAAAACCAGGAAGGAATGAAATGGAGTTGGAAAGAAAAGCATACTATAACTATTAGAAATAAAAAGCACAGCATTTGAAAATTTAAAAATCAATATAAAGGATAAACTCAAAACTAGAGTTGAAGACTGACTATTTCAGCCAATTTTAGCACAGAGTGAAAACGAGGGAAAAAAACCTATTTATAAAATGAGAAATGTAGATTAAGAAATTCTTGTATATTGGGAGTTTACATACATACAACAGGAGTCTCAAAAGAGGAGAATGGAGAAAAATTTTATATGTGTTGTTTTTGTTTTGTTTTTTAACTTTTTATTTTATATTGGAGTATAATAACTCCAATATATATTGGAGTTATTTTATATTGGAGTATAATAAAAAGTATAATAACTTTTTATTTTATATTGGAGTTGATTAATAATGTTGTGTTAGTTTCAGGTTATACATATACATGTATCTATTCTTTTTCAAATTCTTTTCCCATTGAGGTTGTTACATAATATTGAGCAGAGTTCCCTGTGCTGTGTTTAAAGGGGAAAACTTTCAGAATTTTCAAGATTTAAAGATATTCAGAATACTTGTATGATAAACTAAGATAAACCGTTCTATTTTGCAGGTAAAGTGAGGACCTTTCCTTTCAGATATCTGATGCAGAAAACATATTGTATTCAAACTTGCATATACACGTGTTAGATTTCATTAAAACATCTAGGGAATCCTCTTTTGGTGAGTAGATACCAAAAACCTACAATTATACATTTTAATAAGAATTGACAAGCTAAAGTTCAGGCCATAAGAGTCATGAGCTATAAGTAGTACTTTTTTAGGAAGGAAATTTTCTGTGGTTCTTTCCAGATTTCCATCCCATATATTATAATTTCAATATTTAAACAGAGACAGACAATCTTTTAGAACTTTTTAAATCATTCGAAGTCAATTCAACTTTGAAAATGTACACATTTCATTCCAGGACTTATGCATATGTAAATACAATATAAAGTGGTCGAAAAAAGATAAACATATACAAAACTAAAATTTTATCAGGTATGGCAAAAAAATTGCTAACAAATGCAAGGACTTATTAGAAAAAAAGGAAGCCAAAATATTTGACAAAAATAGTAAATTTAACCATATACTGTTAGATAAGAATACTAATCAAAACATTACAAAGACTTGTAAATAGAACTCTAATATCTAGCAACGATAACAAGTTCAGGAATGAGTTTATTCAGTGAAGAATTAGACCCTGCTAGGGTTTCTTAATGCATTTAGAAGAAGGATAGATATATGTTAAATTAATTCATGGTTAACAGTGTATACTTTTTTAAAGGTCATCTAAAAGAATAGAATTAGAATATATAATTTCCAAAACAGGAGGAGGATAATTTAATAAAAATGAATACAGCCATAAGATCAAAAGAGTTTAAAGAAGAGGAAATTAAAAACAGAAACTATGAAAAAGGCCAAAATAAAGTGATAGAAAATATATTAACCAAAATAAAGTGGCATGGCAATATTTATATTTGAACCAAATAGACCTTAAATGAAAAACAATGTAAGAGTGAAATTGTATATAATATTTAAAGGAACAACCTGACAAGAAAATATAGCTATCATTAATTTGTAAGTACCTATCAGCATAACTCAAATATGGATGTAACTCATAAATGGACAGAATTAGAGGCTGACTTCTAGAATAGTGGTATGAGGCATTCAGGGAAAGCTCTCTCCCAGACAAACGTCTTTTAAGCCGGTCAAAATTAGCAAAGGTAATCATTTAAAGTCTCCTGGAGGTTGACTGAAGGGCTTACAGCAAGTTTGGAAGCATATATTCAGCAAAATGTACAGAAATTCAATAAGAACAATGAGGGGCCACGACATTCAAGCTACAACTGCACCCCTCTCCAACAGCTTCTGCCTTACAGAAGAACTGTTTCAGCTGGCTCAGCAGCCAAGTAGAAGTTCCCATCTCCCACAGCTCCCTAGGATAAAAGAGCTATTCTGGGTGGGTTTGGCAGCCAATGAACATTGGCAGTTTCCATTTTCCACAGCGATGTCCTGTGGCAAGTCTATATTGAGTGACTGGAGGCAGCCAGCCATGCCTGTTCCTCCACTGAAGCTCTAACTAGTTAGGAGATATAGGCAGAGAAGTTGGTGAAGAAAGCAGCTTCACTTTCCTGTTGATCTGTGTTGAAGGAAGCTGCTCTGGTGGGTTTAGCGGGTCAGTGATAGTGCCTATTTCTCCCAGTTTTCTAGAGCAGAAGACCTATTCTGGATAATTTTGGCAACTGTGAACACCAGTCAATCCTATCCTCCCTGGGTCTGGGCTGCAGAGGATCCATGGTGACAGCAGCCAGTGGTGACACCACTTCCCCCTAGTTACACACTCCCATAGCTCCTACTCCACAGGGAGAATCTAGGTGGTGTGGCCATTGAAGAGAAAGTTCCTTATCTGCCCCAGCTGGTGCTCCTTAGCACCTCCCAGGGTATAGTCAAAGTAAGACACAGAAGCTGGCAATACCTTGCCCTTGCAAAGGGGCCCAAATTCAATCAGATCAGACTGTGGAGCAATTCATGACCCAGCACACTGATGAGGGAAAGAGACAATGAAAGAGAGCCTGGCTAAAGCCAGAGACATACCCAGTGTTCAGGAAGACCATGTAGTCAAATCTGTGTCCTCTGAGGAGTGATAAGAATCTGCACACTTTGTGGGAAATAAGCTTCACTGAACTAGGCTAGTCAACAGACAACAAACAACAACAAAAAAACCAACAGACCAGCAAACAACAGCAGACCTCCGAAGGAGGATCATCATTCAGAATTGCTACAGTAAATTATCTAAATTGTGCAGTTTAAAAAAAACATGAAACATGCAAAGAAAGAGAAAAATATTGATCCATACACAAGAAAAATAAGCATACACTAGAATAATAGAAACTACCTAAGAGGGGCCCCAGATGTTGGGCTTGGCAGAAAAATACTTAAAACAGCTGTTATAAACATGATGATCAAAGATCTAAAGAAAACCATATTTTTAAAAATGAAAGGAAGGTATGATGCCACCATCTCATCAAATAGAGAACATCAATAAAGATACTACAAAGATAACAAAATGGAAGTTCTGGAATTGAAAAATATAATAATGAAAATGAAGAATTCTCTAAAGGGGCTCAACAGTAGATCTGAGCTAACAAAAGAAACAACAAACTTGAAGATGGGTAATAGAGATTATGCGTCTGAAGAACAGAGAAAAAATGAAAAATAAACAGACCCTCAGAAAAATGTGGGACACTTATTAAGCACACAGACATATGTAATAATGGGAATACCAGAAAGAGAGGAGGGTGGGAAAGGATCAGAAAAATACTTTTTAACAATGGCTGAAAACTACTATGGGGCTGAAGAGTAAATTTGAGGAGACAGATCAGTGAACTGGTACTCTCATTACGTTTATATTGGTTAGCTAATTGACGTCCCACAATTCTCTGAGGCCATGTTCAAATTTTCCTACCACATGGAAACTTTAAAAAATTCCTATGCTGGATGCAGCTAGAGATTATCATACTAAGTGAAGTAAGTCAGAAAGAGAAAAACAAATACCATATAATATCACTTATATGTGGAATCTAAAATGTGACACAAATGAACCTATCTATGAAACAGAAAGAGAGTCATGGACATAGAGAACAGACTGATGGTTGCCAAGGGGGAGGGGTTGGGAGAGGGATGGAGTGGGAGGTTGGGGTTGGTAGATGTAAGCTTTTATATATAGAAGGGATACACAACAAGATCCCACTGTATAGCACAGAGAACTATATTCTATATCCTATGATCAACCATAATGGAAAAGAATAGTAAAAAAAAGGATATATATATATATATATATATATATATATATACAACTGAATCACTTTGCAGTACAGCAGTAATTAGCACAACATTGTAAATCAACTATACTTCAATTAAAAAAATTCCTATGCTATATGTTCTAATCTCCTGAGGTAAAATGTCACTTGCCTTACTGAGAAGATACAAATCAATTGAAGAAGTCAATTTTATGCCATCAAACTTTTTACCTATTTTATCCAGGCAGTTAGCTATCTTGTGATTGTTCACTTTTATATTTGAAACACACACACAAACTCACATATACAGATACTCACACAGGTTCATATTCACACAATTCTTTGTGGGTTCCTAGTTTTGTTGTTTTTGCCAGTCTAAGTCCATTCTAATTTTAATATCTTCAATATTACTACTTTTCAATACGTGACCGAAATTTTCTATTCATACTCAGTTGTATGCTAGGAAATTTATTGTTGGCATATTTTTTAAATTCTTGAAATAAAGTTAGATTAAACTTATCCATTCTACCTATAGAAGACTTTGACTATGGTAGACTCATTATGCTAGTTCTAAAGTCCATCTAAGTCTCTTTTTTCCCACTAATTAGGTTTACCAGTAATTCTGCAAATAGCGTGTGCATACAAGTGTGAGTGCAGATGGATTTGAATGCTCCAAAGAAATTTTATAATCTTCTAAATAAGGTCTAGCATTGTAGCTTCTTGGCTTTGATGACCTTTTCATGGGATCAGAGTTGTTAGTTCCATGGCATGAAGAAACAAGGAAGAGAGAACTTCAGGACTTAGGATTGACTCCCCAAGGCATATAGGACCCATTCAGGTTGAAAGAAGTATAGCTGATTCTTGTTTCGATAGACATATTTGCCTTTATAAAGTATGATGCCACATTTTCAAATTCACAACATTGTTAATCAGCATGTAGTGTATGTAAAAACCTACAGAGACTTTTTCTTCTTCCCCTTTCCCGTACTTATCTCCCTCCTTCTCTCCCCTTCTTCCTTCTCTTTTTTTTCCTATTACTTCTCCCCACCCCCCATTTTCTATATTATCTTGATATTTTATTCTCTCCTTTTCCTTTTATTCTTTTTTTTTAATTCTCTTTTTTGACTAATTTGTTTCAAAGCATTTCTTTGTGATAAAATTATCTGGGAGAGGTTGTCTGTATCCATACAAAGTAGTGTTAAATGGATGAATCTCATTTCTGCTTTTGATTTTACTTCTGCAGAGTCCTTCACTGTGCCACCAAAGAATGGTGTCTTTGAATGGCATATGGGTAAGGAAATTCATTTTCCTTTGTCAAAAGCTATGCTTCAGTTGACCTATATAGACATATAGTGCAATTCCAATTATAGTAATTCTGCACACTGCAAGACACAGACATTATGCACTGAAGCATAATTACACATGAAAACACTTGAGAGAGTGTACCTAGTCCGTAAAGTTGGTGATGATCCTATTTCTCTCACTGGGATTTTAAACTCTCCCTAGGATATGACACTTTGGAACTATAAACTTCATAAAACAGGTGAAGCCATGGAGGCCAGAACAGTTCACCAACTGACCCATAGTCATAACACCCAAGAGAGAAGAGCCGTAGTAATTGTTCATGTTCATTCAGGCTTACCCAAATCTTCCTGACCAGATCTCAAGTGAGATAGTATTAAGTGCTGGCTCCTTCTTTATTGGAGAGTTTGATACATCAGTCTCAAGGTGTTATTTCTAAGACTTGAGAAGCTAGTTCTTGTGAACGGCCTCACAAAAGAAACAGTACTGGGTTTAAAGAAAGACTGTGATGTGTGCTATAATCTAAAGACTTGTGTTTTAGAAATGACTTATTGATGCCCACTGGGTCCCTGCAACATATACATCTTTTGAGGCATAACTTGAGCCCTGAGTCTGTTTTCCATGGCTGGTTTATGGGAAAGCAACAGTGTGAAATTATTTAAAGACCATGTCAAGTCTAAGCAGAAAAAGAAAGAATGCTCTATAAAGGTTGCCAAGAAGGACAACTTGGAGCTACTAATTAGGAATGCCTGCTACCTGTTTGAAAGCTTTTTTTTTTCTAGTGTGAATTCCCATGTTTGATGTGAGAAAGTAGAGGGGAAATTTTTTTTTTTAAAAAGCAAAAAATCCTAGCTGACTCCATTGGCTTCTTGACTTGTAAATGTTTACCCTCAAACTGACTAAAATGATGATTACAGGAGCTTCGGAGAGTTGAACAGGGAGCAAAGATATCTTCATTTAGAAGAGTGGAAGGCAGTTGGTGAGCAACTGTAGGAGAACAAAGATCATCTGCCATGAAAAGACTTATAATTATGAGAACATGAAGGCTCAGGATTCATTCTGAGGTAGTGACAAAACTCAGTGATAAAACTAGGACTTGGAAGAGTTCATGTTGAAGGGACTGAGTGGAGATGGGAGAGGGAGAGAGAGAGAAGTAAGGAGATAGATCGATTGACTGATAGATAGAACGATAGAGAGATAGATTGAGATAGGGAGGGAGAGAGGGAGTGGGGGGGGGAGAGAGAAACCTGTAACAGAATCCCTACAGACCACCATGTAAGGCTTTACTTCCACTTAGAAGTATGAAAGTACCACATGTCAGCCAGCAGAAACTTGGGAAAGGATAGTTACCAGTTGAATTTTTAATGCAGAGCTATGGAAAGTGGTGGAACAGAGTGGGGAAAAACTCACAATAAAAAGGTCTCATACTGACAGTGACTTTTTGAGAGTAAAGGGGACTACAGAAGCATACATCTGCCCCTGTTGGGTGCTTATATAGGATAACTATTTTTTCCATCCAAATGCTACTTAGATTCCTACCTTTAAAAATATATATATATACAAAGATCATCTGGGGCCAGGAACTTAAGCTGGCTGCTTAAACTCTTATCCAATGCCTGTTATTTTGTGTGACACCTACTGTCTCCTACGGATCCTATTTTTCTTGTTTTTTGAAGCCTGTCTTTGAACCTGTTGCCTCAGTAGAAACACTTGTGATGGCGTGGGGCTGTGAGCTATCTCAATGAATCTTTTTTTCTCTCTCTCCTTCTAACATCAGCAGGACAAGTTTTTTCCTCATGATGAGGCTTTTTTCTGTAGAATTAAGAACTTGATAAACTCAGATCCAGACTTATAGAAAAGTGCTCTATGATATAAAATAGTGGCTCAGGGCTTGGTGCTGGAATCTCGTAGTTCTGGTTTAAATTCAGATTACACCCTTTGCTAATCATGTGACCTTGGGCAAGTTCCTTAACCTCTTGAAGGCTCAGTTCCCTCATCCCTCAGAATCCTGGTAATAATAACATTTTGTCATAAGGCTATTGTGATGCTTAAATAAGGTAAGGTATATGTCATGCATTAGCATAGTGGCAGACTCATAGCAAGTACTCAATTAAATGTTGGCTGTGTATATGTGTATATATATGTGTGTTTATGTGTTTATCTGCCAGGAACAACTTTTAGCTTTACTCCTGTGATGCCGGATTAGGCCTGATCATGACAGATAGCAGCTTGCTCTTCAAGGCATAATTATAAATATGTGTAAAAAAATAAGACGCTTTGTAAGCAAACGTAATAGTTTAATGTGTCATTTTGGAGACACTATTCCAGCATTTTGAAAAGAATGCCGTGGAACAAGTTAGACAATTCAGATAATAATAGATATTATGCAAAAATATTAGCTAAGATTAAGAAGGGCTGGCTTATACAAATTTAAAGTTTTTTTTTTTTTCCTCTACAGGATTTCTCAGAGTTTTTAACTCATTAAAGGACATTGTGATATCCAAAAATGGAATATTTGGCTAGGAAGCACGTTTTTCTTCAGAAATCTAATGGACCTAGACAGTCATTTTAGGTAAAGCTGTTTTATTTTCATTCCAGTTATATGACCACAGTTCAGGTCTCTTTTGGAAGGCTCTTGAAGGGATCACCTTGTGGTTCTGTGCCACTGAGGCTTAGTTTTTGTAATTTTTTTTTATTACCAAAAATGGAATAAGTTTTTACCTTGACATCTTAATTTTTTTTTCTGTATTTTTATTTTCAATTGTGATAAAATGTACATAAGGTAAAATTTAACGTCGACTATTTTTAAATGCACATCTCAGTGGTATTCACACTGAGTATACTCACATTGTTGTGTAGCCAATCTCCAGAACTCTTTTCATCTTGCAAAAATGAAGCTCTATACCCATTAAACAACTCCCCATTCCCTCCTGCCCCCAGCCCCTGTCAATCACCATTCTACTTTCTGTGTCTATGAATTTGACTACTCTATGTACCTCACATAAGCGAAGTCATACAGTATTTGTGTTTTGGACTGGCCTATTTCACTTAGCATTGGTCAGCAGGATTAACACTAGCTGTTGCAGCAAACTAACCTGAAACCTTCACTCCTTGACATAAGGTGGTTACTTTCTTACTTACCTAGAGATCAGTATGGGTTACGTGACCTCCTACATCTCATGGTTATGCCCTTTAGAAGACATGGACTGTAAGGTCATTGCAGGAGGGAATTAAAAAATGGAGTAGGAAATAGGCTTCTAACTGCCTCGGCTGGCCCTGAAGTGACCCATGCCACTCCTTATTAGAGAAGCCTACTTACACAGCACTAACCCATCTGCAGTGGAGGCTGGGAAATACAGGAAGGCCCACGGAATTTGGGGGTGTGCTGACTTTGTGAGATGTGTTTAATGAACTTGTGTTTCATTAAACACAATAGTGACTAGTTGTGAATTTATTAAATTAACATTTATTAAGTGGAGCACAGGCTTTTGGATGGTGAGCCTAGGTTCAACCAACAAGAGACCACATGGAGAATTGAAATTTATTTATTACTCACAGGTCCTGGAGGAGGTACTTGGCACACCTCCAGGGGCCGCACAGGGAGGTCAGTGCAAGCGACAGAGAGAAAGAGGCAGGACCTGGAGCTCATGCTTTTATTAGGGTCAGTGGGTGGAGTGCTTTGGGGTTTCCCAGCTAATGCTGAATTGGTCAATTCAAACCAAAAGAGCTGGTTTTGGTAAGCCCCAGGGAGTTCTTACCTAAAGGGCACATAAGGTATGCAAGTGCTGGGAGGCAGGGGAGACTGTTGATCACAACAGTGATCAGTGGCCAGTGAACAGTGCTGGGGAGTCATATCAGGAACCTACATTTGCTTGTGACTCTGAGGGCTGCTTTCTAACGCATGAGCTAGTATGGGGGGATTAGTGTCCCTGAAGGTCCCTGAAGGTTACCTGGTCAAAAAAAATGGAGACATACCATGGATTAGCTTAGTTAAACTCTCAATACTATCTATATTTGAAAAATAGCAATAAATATATGTATGTGATTTATTTAGTTTACAAAACTTGGTGGACATAGGAATTCATAAACCTCTTGCAATAACTAAGGTGTATGAGGATTTTGCCGTTAAGATTGGTTCCTATTGTCTCTCAATATCAAATAACACTAATTCTAACTAGCGGAGAATTGAAGCATGAAACTTATGACTTTTTAATTTCCAGATAAGACCAAGGATAAGTTCAACAGATGAGTATATTTACTGTTTTGGAAAATCTCTTTGAGAAAGAATATTAATGGTAATATATTCTCCTAGAGTTGCTCCTGTGATGAACTTAATTTCAGTTATTTTGATGTGGTATTTTGGAATTATTCCTTACTGTGCATTCTTCTTTGCCTCTATTGTGCAATAAATTAAGCTTGCCTCTTTGATTTGAAGTTTTCTGGGTTGGTATAGTCGTTTTGACTAACTGATCATGCCTTAAAGTTGTTTTTAATTAAAGGGATATTCATTAACTCTTATGTATAAAACTGACTTACATTCAGTTGAAAAGCACATGGCGTATATGCTTTATAGCTTATGTTTAACTGTCCGTAATAGCTTTATGAAGACTGTGCCTACATTATACCAAAACAATTGATTAAAAAGTGCTAAGCCTATGATACTGCCTGTTTAGCATATAGACAAAGAAAAGAAAGAGTTGTTTAAATGACTCCAACTTATGAAAACTACTGAATTCATCAAAACATATTCTATATTGGAACACAGTGACAGCACATAACACTATTGCTTTATGCTTTATTACAATGGCTAATTTTAGCCCCTAACATAGTTTGTGGTGGCCTTGTCTAACACATTTGAGAATAACAGATATTAGTTTCCACCTTGCTGTGAACTCACTTGGGAAGCCTCGACTTCTTTTTCAAAAACAGAGCCAATATCCAGTTACTTAAAAATATATTTTTGGCAATAACTGGAATTTATTTGAAATTATATTTCTACAATGAGAGCATGAGAATAATCCTGCATTATCAGGCTTTCTGATGCATTTTGAACATACTTAAAATTATATATAATCTTTAATTAATACAAGATCAAGTTTTTATAAAGTTATAATCCAGAGTTATGATTTACAAATCACTTGATTTTTTCTGTATTAAATTTGGAGAATGAATACCCATAATGGAGGAGATGCATGTAGGGTTAGTTGCAGGAGATATGTGTCGAGGTAAAAATGTTTAGAAGATTCTCCAACATAAGGAAATAGGGATGTGCAGATTCCCGGGTAGAAAGAGGAATCATAAAATCAGTTTTGACCGGATATATATGGATGAAGGAAAGGATTGAGTTCTAGTGTGCTATCTTCAGGGATTCCAATTACAATATGAAAGGTTCATAGCCCTAACAAATTATTTTCAAAATGCATTTCTCAGCAAAAACTACACATTTTGGTTTCTAGTAGATTAATTTTTGTCATTCCTGCAGCTAGGCTGGCTCATGTTCATTTAATCACTTTTATCATTACAGAAACCAGAGTAAAATGACATCCCTAAGTTCACATGAGAGTCAGTGGTAGAAAAAAATTAGTAAAATGCTCAGTCCATTAGCTTCCAGGTTGGTTTGTAACCCACAGAAACATCATATGTCGTTTATATCAAGTTATTTTGAATTCTTCCATGGTGTTTCTACTTAAGAATATGTTTTCCCAACACACTTTCTTTTTTTTTGCTAGAGGCATATATGAATTAATTTCTTGCCAGTTCTGTGCATAGTCTTACTCTCATTTATATTAAATACATTCTATAACTCCTATAGGTTTGTTTTGGAAGGGAAACGATTGCTAAGCTGGATCTCAGTAATGGAGTAATCAGAGGCTTTCATGGAGCTCATTTTATTCCTTATTTATGATTTACAGTTGTTTCTTTAATGGCCTGCAAGGTACATGAAGGAGCATAAGCTGGAAAACTATGAAAACATACATAAATATTTATTCAAATGTGTTATTTTTCACCTGATAACAATGTCTTTTTTTTTTTTTTAAGTTTTCTCTATTGGAGCATATTTTTCAGAGCAACTCACTCAAGGTTGTTTTTTTTTTTCTTCTGATTTGTTTTGCTTTTATTCATTTTTGCAAATTACTGGAGAAGAGGCAAAAGTTTTATTCTTCCAGAAGAAAATGCACCCACTGCAAGTTTAGCAAGCCCTAAGTTGAAATGCATGAGGATGTGATAATGATGCTGTTACTACTGTTTCCCACAGAGCACAGGTGAGACGCAAACCAAGTAAACAGTCAGGTCACACACCCAGTCCTGTCTTCTACATAATCTGAAGCATAAAAGAGCCTTGCACAGATCTGGGATTTATAGTATCATTCTCAAAATCTGTCTGTGTAGTAGGGTGTGTCTGTGTGTGTGTGTCTACCTCTCATTCCTTAACAATCTCTCTAGAGATGTTAATATGCCTAACAAAGGAATGAAAAGTGAAAAATTCAAACAACTACAAACACTAAATAACTGTTTTGATTCCAGTGAACCAATTGCACTGGATTTAATGTTTTAATTGTTTTAATGTTGCTAACATGAGCCAGAATAAGAAAATCTGTGGGCCTAATGATAAGCCAAAACATCTCTCTCTCAATGGTATTAAATTAGACCGTATGGGGCTTCCCTGGTGGCGCAGTGGTTGGGAGTCTGCCTGCCGATGCGGGGGACGCGGGTTCGTGCCCCGGTCCGGGAGGATCCCGCGTGCCGCAGAGAGGCTGGGCCCGTGAGCCACCACCTCTGGGCCTGCGCGTCTGGAATCTGTGCTCCGCGGCGGGGGAGGCCGCAGCAGTGAGAGGCCCTCGTACCACAAAAAAAAAAAAAAAAAAAAAATTAGACCCTATGAAATGTATGTTGGTAACACAGTCATCCCAGACATCTCCTGGGTGGCTGTGTTAACAATTTCAGTAAAGTTCTTGGATTCTGGAATCAGAACGCCTGGCTACAAAGTATGGCTCTGCCCCGCTCTAGCTGTGTGATCCTGGGCCAGTTACTCAGCCTTTCTGGGACCCAATTTCCTCCTCTATAAAATGTGAGTATTGACAAGATCTACCCTAGTTTTGTTATTGGGATTAAATGTGCTAAACCATTCGGCTACAAAATGTGTTAAAGGGTTTAGTACATTCCAGACACTTAGTACTAAGTAAAATTAGCTAACATCATTAAGCAAAGTCTCACCTAGGGTTGTACAACTGACTGACATCTGAGTAGAGAATCCTAGTTAGGGATTCAATAATTATGTCCACAAGAACAGTAAGTCCATTGGCATTGAAGGCACATGTTCATACATGTTTTTTGAAGGTGCTAGAATATAAAACAACCTCTTTAGTGATTGAAGCAAAGATCTCTGTTGACTCACTAAAACAAAATAAAGTAATGCAGGATATTACCTAGGGAAGAAAATAAAATTGATAGATGTTAGAAATGCTGAACAATCTCTGATTTCCAGTGGAAG
Organism: Pseudorca crassidens; assembly: GCF_039906515.1. Lineage (NCBI taxonomy): Eukaryota > Metazoa > Chordata > Mammalia > Artiodactyla > Delphinidae > Pseudorca > Pseudorca crassidens. Next base: position 72,308,497 of record NC_090296.1, read on the forward strand.
AAAAATGTTCATCCAAAGTGGAGACATAGCTTGGCTCAGGGCAGACTCACTGCACAGAACAGGCTGCTTTTGAAATCTGTGACAGGAATCCCAAGTTATCCATCACTCTATTTAACAGCAAGAATTCCAGAGGGAATGGAATTTTTTGTTGTTGTTTTAAATGTTAAATATATAATGCTTGAGTACCCATTGCTTAACATTTGCTATTTGGCATTGAATGATATATTTGATGTACACCAATTTTCATGGAAGTATGATATAAGAGTAAGTATTTTAACAACAGAAGAAGCAAAAACAAAAACAGTCCTTCAGAGAGTTTGTATTCCCAAATACATGTGAATGTCAATAGCTATCTTCTTTTTTTTTTTTTTTTTGCAATCTGGCCTAAGTCATTCTGTATTTTCTGTGGTGGTTGAGATCATAATCAGACTTCTCCATGGCAATATTCAACACTAGAAAATAGCAGAGCAGCATCTATTTCCTAAAATAAAGACAAATAAACATTTTTGAACATGCAAGAGTTCAGGTAGTGTAATTATTGTGAGGCCTTCTTGAAGACACTACTGGACGTTGATATTCAGGCAATCAAGACATGAATAATATTATATATATATATATATATATATATATATATATATGGTGAAAGGTCTGGTAAAGAGCATTAGGAATGTAAGACTTACACACAAGAACCGTATGGCTATGACTGTAGGGCTACAATTGTAAGATTAAGTATTAGAATTGCAGGACTAATAGGCAAACAAATGTGGAAGTTATAGCTATGGAATAAAATGCAATTGTCATAAGTCTTGACAAGGAATGAATTATCTAAGAAAAGTTGGGAAGAAAGGGGAAGTGTGTATAAGAAAGAACAAGTAAGTGTGGTTGTTTCCTTATATTTTATAACCATGAATCAAAATATACACTAGAACTAGTAAATCTAGTAATAGAAGTATAAAGCCATTTAATGGTTAAAAGCTAAATACTAAGAAAGATAATATAATCTGCTTAAATTATTGGTTAAGGAGAGAGGGAAATGGGAAAGAAGAAAATCATTCTATATACTAACTAAATCACTTTGATAAAGTATGTCAAAAAGAACCATGTAAGTAAATAGTTAAGTGTACAATTCTAAGTCTTATAATTCTTCTAATAAATCATGATGACAGGAGTAACAACTTGAAGATCACCATTCCTTGTAATACCAGAATGAAAACCTTGTAAATTATTAGAAGAAATACATAAACACATGTATGCACAGTGTCATTATCTACTTTCTTGTCTAGATTCATATTTTATTATAACTTTTGCCAATGAAGATTTCCATTATTTTATTGCAAGTTCAATTATGCTCTTAGCAATATTGTAAAATATTTTAATATTTATCTGGAATTTTTACGTAGTTTGTACCAGTGGTTGACTTTTAAAAAGATAATTCTGTATATTTTTGGAAATTAAGATATAGGCAGTAATATGAAAACTGAGGTGGGGGGAATCCACACTAACACCATTTTTGAATGTTGATGTAAAAGTCCTAAACAGAGCAATATCATGACAAAATGGGGATTATACTAGGGATGTAAGGAGGTTCAAAATTAGGAAATCTATTAATATGTTTCAGTATATTAATACACTAAAAGTGCAAAATATCACACAATCATAACAGTCAATGATGAAATATCATTTGACAAAATTTCATACTCATTCTTGATAAAAACTTAATAGCATAGGAATATATGGTACCTTCCCAACCTGGTACAATATACCAATCTCAATATAATAATCTGTATCAGGCTGAATATAAAAACAGAGATATTTGCAATAGAGTTATGAATGTGACAAAAATGTCTACTATCACTACTGTTATTTAGCATTGTCCTAGAAGCATTAGGCAAAGCAATTAAGCAAGAAAAAGAAAATAGAGGTATACAAACTGGAAAGAAGGAGGTAAAATTATTGTAAACAGGTGATATGCTTTTATACCTCCAATACCAAAGGGAATCTGACCAAGATACAACTACAATTAATAATGCATTAACATGGCTGTGCATAAAATTAATATATAAAAATATTAACAGCAGCTATGCAGTCAAATAAAAAGATTAGAAAATATAAAGAAAGAAAAACTCTATGATAGTAATAATGTAATAAAATGTTTAGGCATACAATTAATAGGAAATAAGCAGTTTTCATATAAAAACAAAACCTTTAAAATGTTGCTGATGAAGAAGCCTTGAGCAAATGGAAACACATACCATGATCTTGCATGAGATGACTCAACAACATAATGATGGAAAACTAACATAGAAATTTTACATGATCTAAATATAAACAAGATTATTTTTGGAATTAGATAATGTGATTCTAAATTTTATGTGGAAAACTAAGCAAGCAATAGTTGCCAAGAATACTCTGAAAATGAAAAACAATGAGAAAAGTCTAACCATTCTGGACAAAATATTTTATGAACCTCCAATAATTAAAGCAAGCAGCATGATGATGCTATGGGAATAGATGGTTAGTTGAAAAGAATAAGTATCCAGAGATAGACTCCTATGTGTATGTTATACATGTTAAAAGTACCATTTCAAATTGATGGGGAAAAGATAAAATATAGATTATTCAGTAAATGATATTGTAACTATGATGCTTCCCTTTCTTGCAGCAAAGTAAATTCTAACAGGATAATAATTTAAACGGACAAATAAAACCATAAAGGTAAAAAGCAACCCATTAGAAAATTTTTTAAAATAATCTTTTATGAAGGAAGAAATTTCTTAGCATGACTCAGAAAAATCATGAAAGAAATGATTAATACATTTGCCACTGTAAAAATAAATATAATCATAGGAAAATAGCTCCATTAAAGTAAACAGACAAAGGCCAACTTGCGAAAAAATTTGCAACTCATATCACAAAAAACTAATTTTTCTACTGTATAAAGAATGCTCACAGGGCTTCCCTGGTGGCGCAGTGGTTGAGAGTCCGCCTGCCGATGCAGGGGACAAGGGTTCGTGCCCCGGTCCGGGAAGATCCCACATGCCACGGAGCGGCTTGGCCCGTGCACCATGGCCGCTGAGCCTGAGTGTCCGGAGTCTGTGCTCCGCAACGGGAGAGGCCACAACAGTGAGAGGCCCGCACACCGTAAAAAAAAAAAAAAGAATGCTCACAAATTATTATCAAAATGACCCAATAGCTCAATAGAAAAATGGGAAAAGAGAGTGCATATACTGTTCACAGAAAAGGATATCCAAATGGCTTGTAAATTTGTGAATAGTTGTACAAATTCAGTCATGATGAGAGAAAGATGTATTATAATTGCAGTGGAATACCATTTTTAGACTGGTAAATATTAAAAAGATTGACAATGCACTGAATTGGGAACTATGTTGGTAAACAATATAAATTAGTATGAGTTATATGAAGGGCAATATAGTATAGTAATATATAGCAAAGATAAAAAATACCCATATCCATTGACTTAGCAATTCTGTTCAAAACATTTCTTCTGCAAACTCCAGCATGCATGAAATGACATATGTACAGTTATTGTAGCATCATTTGTAATAGCAAAAGATTAAAAACATCAAAATATCCATCAGTAGGGGACCAAGTAATACATAATACAATGGAAGAGGGAAAGAAGGGTAAAAATTTTGTTTTATGTATTGATATGGAAAGATGTCCAAGATATAGTAAGTGAAAAAAGAAATGAGCAGAAGAGTGCATGCTACCATTTGAAGAAAAAATGTAAAACAAAGCAAAACAACCACAAAATGCCTATATGTGTATTAAATTTCTCTAGATGAATATTTTAAAACTACATAACAATTTAGGGAGAAGAACTGGTGCTAGGGTTACAAGTAGGGAGGGAAATTCATTTTAGACTCTTTTTGCACACTCTTGAGTGTTGTAGGATTAGTACTTATTACCTTTAGAATGAATTAAATTTAAATTTAAGAAAAATAAGAAGTATTCAACCGTGTTTTACATGACTTCAATGAAAATGGTTCATTTGAATGGTTTGAATGGAGCAGGTTGAGAGGATAATGGGGGGGGTGAGACATTGGAGAAAGAATAAAACATAGATATAGAAACATACATGTTTTTAATAAGTTTGTGCTTGAGGTTCTAGATGAGGGCAATAGGATTAGGAGGATTTTTTCTAAGATAGGTAATAGATAAAGGTTGACAATAAGATAAATATAGATAATAAATATATATAATTATAAAGATAGATAATATGTCAATATGTTTTCATGTTGTTGGGAGATGAAACAGAGTTCTTCTTCTGATAGGAATTAGATAAAAGTACTTGCTATCTATTAAGACTACTCCTCCTTGGTGGTGATCAGAACATTTTATCTACATCTATTTCTATAATGAAAGAGGGTGAGGAGGATAATTGAATAGCTCAAACAAAGCTGCGTGGTCATGGGAAAAGGCAATCCTGGTGGGGCCAGCAGTATGGTATACTATCTCTACCCTCCTGTTTCTGTTTGAGATTCCACCAGTATTCATAATATGTGCTGGTTGGGATTGTGACAACCCAATGAGGAAGTGACAGAAGACATTCTGTAGGTCTAGCCCTACAAAGCAAGTGGAATACCATTATCTTGTGAAAAAGAGAGGTGGAGAAAAGTTATGAAATGTTTCTATTCAAGATCTGTAATTATGCAGAGATTTATTTTGCCTTTCATTCCAGTAGGTATTCTGCTTTTATAATTTATCTTTAACTTTGGGGGAATTTTATTTTACTTATTGAATCTGTTTCTTACCATCCAATTCACACCCAACACAAGCCATGGCCACCCATACCCACATGTCTTCTCCACTCCTATACCTTTTTCGATCTACTATTCCATGGCTTTCTATTTCCATCATGTGAAAATTATTCCATTTTCTCACCAGTGGGATCTCCACCTTCTTCCATTCCAACTTCATTTTTGGCCCTCCCAACTGACAACACAGACAATTGGGTGGAGTTATTATATATTGGTTTTGGTAGATAAATGAGTAGAAATTCTAGCACCTATGACAGTACCTGTTAATTGAGCACAGAGTCAATAATGAGTAATAAAATTTCAAGAGAAGTAGATATTTATTTAATTTAAGGCAACTCTGTTAGCAGAGCTGTCCAACACAGAACCAAGATTTTCTCTCAAAATACAAGAGGTTTTCATTCTGGACAACTAACTCCCAGTTTATTATAGTAGGAATTCTTCATTAGATAAGGCAGTTGGTCTGATGTGATGATGCCTAAAATCCTTTCCAAATCTTAACAGTTTATAATCTTTGGATTCATTCTCTACTTATCATTGAAGTTTCAATCTTATATCTGCGCTGCTTGTGAAGAAGTTGAGTTGCTTATAGTAAAATGATTCACTTTTTATGTAAAGTATTAGTTCCATTAGTTCCATTATGTAAAGTATTAGTTCCATATGAAAATAATCTTATCTTAAAAAAAAAAAAAAAAAAACCTGCTTAGGTATTCAACTAACTTTTACTGAAAGAGGTTTATTGAAATGAAATGAAACAGAGAGATGTGACTGAACAGGCTTCCAGCACAGCAAGGGCAACCAAGATGAGAGGCAACTTGCTTAGCTGTTCAAAAGAAGGGAGAGCTACTGGTTCCAGACCTGCTCCAGAGAGAAGCTCAAAGGAATTCAGCACTGGCAGAACAAAGAACCCCAGGAGGAAGGCTTTGCTCCAAAAGAGAGGTTTTTGCTTCAGGAGAAGACTGTTCCAGGAAACGGAGACTGGCTGCTTCAAACGAAAAAAAAAAAAAAAAAAAAAGCTGATCTCATGACTCTTAGCAAAATAGTGAGTAGAAAAGAAATATTAACTTGAATCCAACTGAGAGAAGTGGATCAAAGTAAACCTACTGCTTGTCTAGGAAAAGAAATGACTGTTTCTTGTACTTAGCTTCTGCCTCTTTTCCTTTGTTTCATATTTTGTATTTTTCTATTATTTATGGTTGATAAATGTGCTTTGAAACGATAAGCCCTTTTTGTTTGTTTTCTCTGCATCATTAATATTTAATTCTAGGAACATTTATGGAATATATATTGTGGAGCAAACACTTTGTAAGGTGCTGCAGTTTAAAAATGAATAGGACATGGCTCCTTCCATGTGGGAGCCTGGTGGATGGCAACATAACCATGGTAATAGCCTGGAGTGGTGAAAAAGCATAGGTTTTGGAATAAGACAGTTTGGGATTTAAATTCTGATTCTATCATTTTTTATCTATAAGAAATAATATAAGTAAATTCTAATCTTCAGTTCTTTTGTCTATAAAATCTGGATATATCTCATGGGTTGTTGTGAAAATTAAATGAGATTGTGTATGTTATGGACTGAATTGTGTACCCCCAACATTTATATGTTGAAGCTCTACTTCCCAGTGTGACTGTATTTGAAGATAAAGCCTTTGAGGGGGTAATTAAGATTAAATGAGACCTTAAGGATGGAGCCCTAATCTGATATAACTGGTGTCCTTATATGAAGAGGAAGAGACACCAGGGCACTCCCTTTCTGCATGTACACAGAGGAAAGGTCAGGTGAGAGCATGTGAGAAGACAGTCATTGATAAGCCAGGAAGAGAGGTCTTACCAGAAACCAACCTGCTGGCACTTTCATATTGAACTTCTAGTCTCTAGAACTGTAAGAGAATAAACGTCTGTTGTTTTAGCCACCCAGTCTGTGATATTTTGTTATGGCAGCCCAAGCTGACTAATACAATGTATGTATATACTATATACGTAAAGCAAAAAAAAAACCCAACCAAGCAAAAAAAACACACCAACCCCCCCCAAAAAACAAACAAAAGAACGGTGCTCAGTACATAATAGTAAGTGGTTAACTACTATGACTACTTGCACTGTTACTACGACCATAACTACTCAGTGAATATAAGAAAAATACTATGGCATCATTTGCATATATTATAATTATACATCACGTGGGATGGAATTGGAGAATATACTGGAAAGGATAATTTTGATCCAGCTCTTGAAGAATTAAGGATTTCTTTATGTGGAGGAAGGCAAAGGTATTTCTAGCAAAAAAAATGAGGAAACATATTTGGAAGATTTTATTCACTACACTGAAAGCTAGAAGACACAGCTGGGAAGATCAAGATCTCAGTTGTAAATGATGTTGGACCAGATGGGTATCTGGTTTTCTTCTAGCTCCATCCTCTGCTCTTTTCTCTCTTGCTCTCTACCTCACAGCTTTAGTTATATGGACTGTAACTAGAGGTTCTTATGCCTTCTGGCTTCTAGTTGAGTCCAGCCAATGAGAAACCCCAAGAAAATACCAGAGGGAGTGGAGAGAGAGAGAGATTAAGATATTTATTCCCCTGGTTCCCTCTCTGGGAAGTAGTCTCAGACTGGCTCTACACATAAGTTGATCTGTTCTACCTTCGAGTTGCTTTCTTTCCAGGTTCTAGTAACCTCTCCCTGTAGTAACCTTATTCTCTGATTCTAATGGTGGCCACAAATCTTCCCTGGAGAGTCCCAGATTCCTGCATTGCCCCCTCGTAGTTCCCCATTGTAGACAATGTTCTGTCTACACCATTGTAATTCATTTTTTTGTAAATAAACTCTCTAGAGTTTTCCTGATTCTAGTATACTTTCTGTCTCTTGTTAGAACTTTACTGATGAGTATTGATTCCTGTATTAAGACTTTATTCATTCATTTATTTATTCTATCATAAACATCTTTTGAGTGCTTGTAAGGGTGGTGCTAAACACTGCCTCTGGTCTCACAGAGTTTAAAGTAAATAGCAATAAGAACATAGTATAATAGATATTAAAGAAAGTATAAGATTCACAGGTTTGCAGTGTGAGATTGGCACAGTACAAAAGAAAGCACTGAGGACAATGGAGAGGAGAATATAGAAATTTAGTACACAACAAGATGATACTATACTTTGGCAATGACAATGAATGACTGGGAGTGAAACATGACAGGGAGTATACATTTTGTCTAAAGAATTAGCCACAGAAGACCTATGGTGACAGTGGTCCACAGCCTTAGCCTGGACTGATCTAGATGTAATCATTGTCTTAGGAAAATTTGGGGATAATCTGACCTCACTGGATGAAGTCAATTTTGGTCCTCAATTGTTGGGGGGTGTCTGGGCAACAATGCAAGTTGCAAAGTGTAACTGGAAGTCATCTCGCTCTCAAATTTGTCTTCTTTACTTCAGAAATGATAATATTTTGCTTTCCTACTTCCCTACCATTGTTTCTCTCTTTTTCACTTTAAAATTTCTAAAATGAATGGTAATGCCTATATTAGTCAGGGTTTTTCAGAGCAACAGAACCAATAGGATGTAGCTATAGGTTCTTATTTTAAGAAACTGGCTCACATGACAGAGTGGGTGGGTAGGAGGGAGAGTTGGCAAATCCAAAATCTGTAGGGCAGACTGGAGTAACAGGGAAGAATTAATGTTGCAGTCTTGAGTCTGAAGGTAGACTGGAGATTGAATTCCTTCTTCCTAGGAGGGACCTCAATTTTTTCTCGTAAGGCCTTTGCCTGATTGGGTGAGGCTCACCCACATTAAGGAGGGTAATCTGCTTTACTCAAAGTCTACTGACTTCAACATTAGTTACATCAAAAAATACCTTCACAGCAGCATCTAGACTAGTGTTTGACCAAACAACTGGGCATCACAGCTTGGACAAGTTGACATAAAATTAACCATCACAATGAATGTACGTGACCTCCATATCTTCTCCACCCGCTCCCTCACTCAACCTTTGGCAACCTACATTCCAATCCCATCACTAACCTGAAACACAACTTCCTCAAAGGGCATAAAGAGTTTCCTTATTAGTAATTCCAGTGGCTTTTTAACTCCCTATACCTTTTGGTATACTTGGCCACCTCCACCCTCATGGAACCATTCCTTTCCTTTTGATTTCTACACACTGACAGATCTTCTTTCTTCCTGCCTATTTGACTAGCTGTGAGAATTCCCCAAGCCTTAGTTGTTAGTTTGGGGTTCTCCCCTTCTAATCCTCATTCTTGGAGAACATATCTATTATACTGGTTTCAACTGTCAGGTTGCTGTCCACAACATCTGGATTTTCTTATGTTTTGACCTCTCATCTAGGAGGTGTCTTGGTACTATTACACTTCTTCATCCAATTCCTTAAAAAAATTGCTAGTTTCCCCCATGGCTTCTGCCTGTCTCCTCTATCTTGTAATCTGCCATTAAACAATCTCACATTAAACAATTTTGATTATATAGCTCTTCTGATGCAAAATTACAATCACTTTGAGTAGAAGCTAACTCTGCTTATTTCCCAAAGCCTTTCATAATTTGTCAACTGTCTGATCTTTCATCCTTTTACTTTACAACATTCTCTGATTAAGCAAATCTATTCACTGTCATCAAATTCATCTTATCCAATCCAAATTAGGTAATTATTTTGTGTTGAATGCCGGGATTATAGAAATGAAAAATACAAGGCGATATACCATACCCTTCCTATACTGACAATAGCATATCAGTACCAGACATACAGGAAGTAGATGGAGAAGTTACCTAAACACAACTCATGAAAATACAATTCAGCCTATGACCAAGTATTTTAGTATTGTATAAACCAATTTTAGTGGCCAAGTGACTTACCTGATGGGGGAGAAGGGTATAATCTTAAGGTCAATAGAGGCCAAGAATCAATGTGTGACCATAGATATAAAGCTTGGCTTCTCTCTTTCTTACACAAAATCTAAGTTTTAACTAGCCCAATGTTGCTTTAATAGGTTAAAGAGAGTCAGATTTGCAACAGCTCTAAAGGGGTTAGGTTGAACTGCAGGGGTGAGAGTTTACGAATAGCTATTCAACATTGTGTAGCAAAACGACACTCAAGTCAGAGAATGCCTTGCTTTCTCATGTGTCTGCAGTAAGGATTCCATCACTTAGAATCCATTACTTCTCCTGCCAAGCATTTAAATTTAATCTCTCCTTTATGGTCCAGCTCAAGAATTATTTCTTCCATGTAACATTTTGTTTGTTGTTTCCTGATTACTCTGGCCATCAGTGATCTTCTCATAACCATATATTTGATTTAATATTCAATGACTTTCTTATGTTATTTTCTGTGATAATTTTATACATGTTAATCTTTTCTAACTATGTGATAAGTACTCTTTAGTGTGGGGATCATGTCTTGTATTTATTCTTATCCTCTGACATTACCAGCATAGTGGTTACAGGGTAGTAGGTGCTAAACAAATACTTTTTTTTTATAGTTGATTTATAACTATATAAATGTTGTGTGAGTTTCAGGTATACAGCAAAGTGAATCAGTTATACATAAACGTATATTCATTCTTTTTTTCTTTTATTTTTATATTTTCATGATTTTTATATTTTTAATTTAAAATCAGAAAGATGATTTTACTCTTATTTCTCAATAAAATAATAACATACATTAATAAAGCAAACAATTTTAAGAATATTTTTCTAAAGTCTTTCTGGAATTCCTAAAGGAAATGCATCTATTTTAGAAAGAAAATTCCAAGGAATTATGGAAAACAACATAAAATTATCAAGTAGCCCCCTTCCCCCTACAACACACAGTAATCATTCTGGTACAAAGCACTTTTTTTTTTTTATACATCAGGCTCTTATTAGTCATCAATTTTATATACACCAGTGTTTATATGTCAATCCCAATCTCCCAATTCATCAAACCACCCCCCCAACCCCCTGCGTCTTTCCCCCCTTGGTGTCCACATGTTTCTTCTCTACATCTGTGTCTCAATTTCTGCCCTGAAAACCAGTTCATCTGTACCATTTTTCTAGGTTCCAAATATATGTGTTAATATACGATATTTGTTTTCTCTTTCTGACTTACTTCATTCTGTATGACAGTCTCTACATCCATCCACGTCTCAACAAATGAGCCAATTTCGTTCCTTTTATTGGCTGACTAATATTCCATTGTATATATGTACCACAACTTCTTTATCCATTCGTCTGTCGATGGGCATTTAGGGTGCTTCCATGACATGGCTATTGTAAATAGTGCTACAATGAACATTGCAGTACATGTGTCTTTTTGAATTGTGGTTTTCTCTGGGTATATGCCCAGTAGTGGGATTGCTGGGTCATATGGTAATTCTAGTTTTAGTTTTTAAGGAACCTCCATACTGTCCTCCATAGTGGCTGTATCAGTTTATATTCCCACCAACACTGCAAGAGGGTTCCCTTTTCTCCACACCCTCTCCAGCATTTGTTGTTTGTAGACTTTCTGATGAAACCCATTCTAACTGGTGTGAGGTGATACCTCATTGTAGTTTTGATTTGCATTTCTCTAATAATTAGTGATGTTGAGCATCTTTTCATGTGCTTCTTGGCCATCTGTATGTCTTCTTTGGAGAAGTGTCTATTTAGGTCTTCTGCCCATTTGTGGATTGGGTTGTTCATTTTTTGAATATCGAGCTATATGAGCGAGCTGTTTATACATTTTGGAGATTAATCCTTTGTCCGTTGATTCATTTGCAAATATTTTCTCCAATTCTGAGGGTTGTCTTTTTGTCTTGTTTATGGTCCCCTTTTCTGTGCAAAAGCTTTGAAGTTTTATTAGGTCCCATTTGTTTATTTTTGTTTTTATTTCCATTACTCTAGGAGGTGGATCAAAAAAGATCTTGCTGTGATTTATATCAAAGAGGGTTCTTCCTATGTTTTCCTCTAAGAGTTTTATAGTGTCCGGACTTACACTTAGGACTCTAATCCACTTTGAGTTTATTTTTGTGTATGGTGTTAGGGAGTGTTCTAATTTCATTCTTTTATATGTAGCTGTCCAGTTTTCCCAGCACTACTTATTGGAGAGACTCTCTTTTCTCCAGTGTATATCCTTGCCTCCTTTGTCATAGATTAGTTGACCATAGGTGCGTGAGTTTATCTCTGGGCTTTCTATCTTGTTCCATTGATCTATATTTCTGTTTTTGTTCCAGTACCATATTGTCTTGATTACTGTAGCTATGTAGTATAGTCTGAAGTCAGGGAGTCTGATTCCTCCAGCTCCGTTTTTTTTCCTCAAGACTGCTTCAGCTATTTGGGGTCTATGGGTCTCCAAACAAATTTTAAGATTTTTTGTTCTAGTTCCGTAAAAAATGCCATTGGTAATTTGATAGGGATTGCATTGAGTCTGTAGATAGCTATGGGTAGTATAGTCATTTTCACAATATTGATTCTTCCAATCCAAGAACATGGTATGCCTCTCCATCTGTGATATCATGTTTGATTTCTTTCATCAGTGTCTTATAGTTTTCTGCATAGAGGTCTTTTGTCTCCCTAGGTAGGTTTATTCCTAGGTATTTTATTCTTTTTGTTGCAGTGGTAAATGGGAGTGTTTCCTTAATTTCTCTTTCAGCTATTTAATCATTAGTGTATAGGAATGCAAGAGATTTCTGTGCATTAATTTTGTATCCTGCAACTTTACCAAATTCATTGATAAGCCCTAGTAGTTTCCTGGTGGCATCTTTAGGATTCTCTATGTATAGTATCATGTCATCTGCAAACAGTGACAGTTTAACTTCTTCTTTTCCAATTTGTATTCCTTTTATTTCTTTTTCTTCTCTGATTGCCATGGCTAGGACTTCCAAAACTATGTTGAATAATAGCGGTGAGTGTGGACGTCCTTGTCTTGTTCCTGATTTTAGAGGAAATGCTTTCAGTTTTTCACCATTGAGAATGATGTTTGCTGTGGGTTTGTCATATATGGTCTTTATTATGTTGAGGTAGGTTCCCTCTATGCCCACTTTCTGGAGAGTTTTTGTCATAAATGGGTGTTGAATTTTGTCAAAAGCTTTTTCTGCATCTATTGAGATGATGGTATGGTTTTTCTTCTTCAATTTGTTAATATTGTGTATCACATTGATTGATTTGCATATATTGAAGAATCCTTGCATCCCTGGGATAAATCCCACTTGATCGTGGTGTATGATCCTTTTAATGTGTTGTTGGATTCTGTTTGCTAGTATTTTGTTGAGGATTTTTGCATCTATATTCATCAGTGAAATTGGTCTGTAATTTTCTTTTTTTGTAGGGTCTTTGTCTGGTTTTGGTATCAGGGTGATGGTGGCCTCACAGAATGAGTTTGGAAGTGTTCCTTCCTCTGCAATTTTTTGGAAGAGTTTGAGAAGGATGGGTGTTAGCTCTTCTCTAACTGTTTGATAGAATTCACCTGTGAAGCCTCGACTTTTGTTTGTTGGAAGATTTTTAATTACAGTTTCAGTTTCATTACTTGTGATTGGTCTGTTCATATTTTCTATTTCTTCCTGGTTCGGTCTTGGAAGGTTATACCTTTCTAAGAATTTGTCCATTTCTTCCAGGTTGTCCACTTTATTGGCATAGAGTTGCTGGTAGTAGTCTCTTAGGATGCTTTGTATTTCTGTGGTGTCTGTTGTCACTTCTACTTTTTCATTTCTAACTTTATTGATTTGAGTCCTCTCCCTCTTTTTCTTGATGAGTCTGGCAATTATGTTTATCTTCTCAAAGAACTAGCTTTTAGTTTTATTGATCTTTGCTAGTGTTTTCTTTGTTTCTATTTCATTTATTTATGCTCTGATCTTAAGATTTCTTTCCTTTTTCTAACTTTGGGTTTTGTTTGTTCTTCTTTCTCTAGTTCCTTTAGGTGTAAGGTTAGATTATTTATTTGAGATGTTTCTTGTTTCTTGATGTAGGCTTGTATAGGTATAAACTTCTCTCTTAAAACTGCTTTTGCTGCATCCCATAGGTTTTGGATTGTCGTGTATTCATTGTCATTTGTCTCTAGGTATTTTTTGATTTCCTCTTTGATTTCTTCAGTGATCTCTTGGTTATTAGTAACGTAGTGCTTAGCCTCCATGTGTTTGTGTTTTTTACGTTTTTTCCCCTGTAGTTCGTTTCTAATCTCATAGCGTTGTGTTCAGAAAAGATGCTTGATATGATTTCAATTTTCTTAAATTTACTGAGGCTTGATTTGTGACTCAAGATGTGATCTATCCTGTAGAATGTTCCGTGCACACTTGAGAAGAAGGTGTAATCTGCTGTTTTTGGATGGAATATCCTGTAAATATCAATTAAATCTATCTGGTCTATTGTGTCATTTAAAGCTTCTGTTTCCTTATTTATTTTCATTTTGGATGATCTGTCCATTGGTATAAGTGAGGTGTTAAAGTCCCCCACTCTTAGTGTGTTACTGTCGATTTCCTCTTTTATAGCTGTTGTTAGCAGTTGCCTTATGTATTGAGGTGCTACTGTGTTGGGTGCATATGTATTTATAATTGTTATGTCTTCTTCTTGGACTGATCCCTTGATCATTATGTAGTGTCCTTCCTTGTCTCTTGTAACATTCTTTATTTTCAAGTCTATTTTATCTGAGTATTGCTGCTCCAGTTTTCTTTTGATTTCCATTTGCATGGAATATCTTTTTCCATCCCCTCACTTTCAGTCTGTATGTGTCCCTAGGTCTGAAGTGGGTCTCTTATAGACAGAACATAGATGGGTCTTGTTTTTGTATCCATTCAGCAAGCCTGTGTCGTTTTGTTGGAGCATTTATTCCATTCACGTTTAAGGTAATTATCGATATGTATGTTCCTTGACCATTTTCTTAATTGTTTTGCGGGTTTTTTTGTAGGTCCTTTTCTTCTCTTGTGTTTCCCACTTAGAGAAGTTCCTTTAGCATGTGTTGTAGAGCTGGTTTGGTGGTGCTGAATTCTCTTAGCTTTTGCTTGTCTGTAAAGCTTTTGATTTCTCCATCGAATCTGAATGAGATCCTTGCCAGGTAGAGTAATCTTGGTTGTAGGTTCTTCCCTTTCATCACTTTAAGTATATCATGCCACTCCCACTGGCTTTTAGAGTTTCTGCTGAGAAATCAGCTGTTAACCTTATGAGAGTTCCCTTGTATGTTAGTTGTCGTTTTTCCCTTGCTGCTTTCAATAATTTTTCTTTGTCTTTAATTTTTGCCAATTTGACTACTATATGCCTCAGTGTGGTTTTCCTTGGGTTTATCCTATATGGGACTTGCTGTGCTTCCTGGACTTGGGTGACTATTTCCTTTCCCATGTTAAGGAAGTTTTCGAATATAATCTCTTCAAATACTTTCTCAGGTCCTTTTTCTCTCTCTTCTCCTTCTGGGACCCCTGTAGTGTGAATGTTGTTGCATTTAATGTTGTCCCAGAAGTCTCTTAGGCTGTCTTCATTTCTTTTCATTCTTTTTTCTTTATTCTGTTCTGCAGCAGTGAATTCCACCATTCTGTCTTCCAGGTCACTTATCCATTCTTCTGCCTCAGTTATTCTGCTATTGATTCCTTCTAGTGTAGTTTTCATTTCAGTTATTGTATTATTCATCTCTGTATTTTTGTTTTTTAATTCTTCTAGGTCTTCGTTAAACATTTCTTGCATCTTCTCGATCTTTGCCTCCATTCTTTTTCCGAGGTCCTGGATCATCTTCCCTATCATTATTCTGAATTCTTTTTCTGGAAGACTGTCTATCTCTCCTTCATTTTGTTGTTTTTCTGGGGTTTTATCTTGTTCCTTCATCTGGTCCATAGCCCTCTGCCTTTTCATCTTGTCTATCTTTCTGTGAATGTGGTTTTTGGTCCACAGGCTGCAGGATTGTAATTCTTCTTGCTTCTGCTGTCTGTCCTCTGGTGGATGAGGCTATCTCTAAACAAATACTTTTTAATTGACAAATATTCCTTTTGTTTCTAAGGAGTGGAGAGAAGCATAGAACAAATACTTATTGTACATCTAATATGTTGCAGGCATAGTGCTAGCACACTATATATATTGTATAATTTAATCTTAATGAAAGCCGAGTGAAGGAGATATTCTTATTTCTCAGTTTTCAGGTGAGGAAGCAGAGACTTCTAGAGGTTAAATAATTTGGCTAGGATTACAATAATTTGTCACTGTCTGATATAATCTTTGAACATAGATCTCTCTGAATTCAAAGCCCATGTATTCCCAAATCTACCATACTACTTCCTTACTACACATAGTTCCTGTAGTATATGCTGTGGTGCACTAGCCAGATGACCCCTCCAGGAGTGAGGCACTTATTCTCCCAGGAGCTGGGGCTGTTGGTGGTTGAGAGCATTAACTGTGCCCCTCTCTAGAACTTTCCCTCAGCTGAAGAGAGCAGCCTTACCTGAGAGGATGCACCTTTTCCAGGGGCAGTTACACATCCAGTGACTGGTCCATGTTGAGACTACTCTGAGTGGCATCCCAACTCCAGAGTACTCAACAGGATTGACTAAAGCTGGGGCAACATTACAGTTTAACCTTGCTTTCAACCCAATCCTGCTTTCTTCACTATGCTACCTCCTATGTTTATTTCAGGAGTTCCTCTCAATAAACTTTTGCCATGTGCATCTCTGCTTCCCAAGAACTGACCTGCAACTTGTGTCATGTCTCAAGTTAGATGGTTATCAGGAGAGCATGACATGTTCTTCTCTGTTACTCATGGAGCAAAATAAAAATTCTTTCAAAAATACTTCCAATAAATACCATGAGTGCTAAAGCTTGCTCTAAGATGTAACTACTACTGTGTTTTCCTCCCTCCTTGCTTCCAATTCCAAGCAAAAAAGTTCTTACCATGAACAGGACGGCATAGACTTTGTTGCCCTCTTCCCATAAAGTATTAATAACTCCCTTAAACTCATTCAAATTGTACAACTATTATGGTTGATATTATTTGTGAACATTTTTTCCAGAAGATTGAAGTATGATTCTAGTCTAAATCATTTGAGATTATCCAGAACACATGAGGGGAATTATTTTGACTCATTGCAGTTGTAAGATATACTTATACTGGTTCTTTTCCAATCCTGAGGACCTTTGATTAAAACTAGATTCCACATTTTAAAGTTTTTATTTTGCCATATGACTAGATGTTAACTTTTGCTTTTCACACGCAAATTATAAAAATAATCTCTAAATCATTGCTTGTGAACCTCACAACTCTTTGATTTCAGCTCTTTCATGCTTTTGTTGTATCTGAGTAGTAGAACACTCTCATTGCACCTGAATGCTACTGTGCATGTACAGGTAGTGTTTGGACTGCGGCTGGAATATTACTAAAACCAGAAAAGTCATTTTTTGGTTTTCAGTTACTATGTAGAGCAAAGCCTACTGATAGAAGTTAGATGACGCCCATTAAGGCACAGAAATTTAAATGGAAGGGCAAAGCAGAAATGTGTACTGAAATGTTACTTTCTGAATTACTTAGGGAGCAATGTACTCTTTGCCCAGACACAAGCTCTATCTCAGGGAAATGTAAGACAAGAAAAAAGACTGACATAGCTGGCAAGTCAGAAACAACCTTCCACCTGTAGGAACTCAAATCATGGGTAAATAACTAGAATTTAGTGAAAATGAATAGAGAAGAAAGCAGAATAGTCAACCTAAGTATATATATGTCTATGGTTATTGATTCTGTTTGCTCTACTTTCCATGTAGTTCAAGGCAACTGAATAAACCAATGAAAAACTTACCTCCAATTCCCCTTTTCTCTTTAGCTGGGAATTTCTGATATTTCCTAGCTGGTAATCTGATTATATTAGGGCTTTAGATTTCATTTTGCTGAGTTTTGTATTCTACCTTTCCTTACACTATTTCCCTCCCTCCAGCCATCCTACAGTAAGAGGTCACAGCTATGCTGCTATCCTTGACAGTGCATCACCAGCCCATCACAGCTAAGTGGTAATACACAGTGATCCCATTCCATGTAGCATAACTGGTAATCAGATTCAGTATAAGTGAGGGGAAAATAATAGAGGGGCTCATCGTGCATGATTCTATTCCAGACAACATAGAACAAAGGGTAGCTGTCTGGGTTGGATATTGCTAATAGAGCTCAAAGCTCGAAAACTTTCAGCACCTTGTTCAGAGTCAAGGAATGAACCAACACAAGCCCTGGGAAGCAGACAGGGGTGACAAGCATTAATAGTGCCATTATCTCAAGATAATGTTAAGCTGATAAAGTATTTGGCCATGGCCTAGGCTTTTATTTCCCATGGAAATATGGGTTTCAAATACCACAATCTATCACAGAATCTCAAGGGGACTGCACATTTTATAATGTATTAAATTCATGTAAACTGCCACTATGAAGACAGGAAATCTAATTTAGAGAAAAATATTCCAGCATAATAAGGAGGCTAAACTGAGGTGGCCACATTAGGGATACGCTGGCTTTCTGGCTGACTATTTTCTTAATCAAAGAACATATCAGTGAGAAGGCCACCAAAAATGATATGGGATTCAGAACTGTCAGTTATTAGATGTACACAACAGGTAAATTAATATTTGGTGATAGGCTTCTGGGGCTTGGGACTTGACAGCTTAGGCAATGCTACTTTGGTACTACAAATAAGGGGAGATCACATTCTTTGTCATAGTCAACCAAATATCACTATTCCCAAGCTGTCACTAGGCTGTCGAGGAATCTGCATTAACTCTTTCAGGCCACCAAAAGCCTCTTTAGAAAATATTTTTTCCAGAAATTTACCAGTTACTGGGAGAATTAGTTGAAACAGCTACTGGCCTGTAGATTCTGTATTGTACAATCAGGACTCTGATTTGTAAGAGACCAAATGGACTGTCTTGTCCCACACCCCGACTCCTCTCCACCTGCCAACAAAGTAAGAAGTTGCCTCGGATCACATAGAGTGGCATGGCAGGAAGGAAAACTCATTTCTATTGCATCAAATACAATTTACTAAAAAAAAGAAGAATTTGTGGACTATTTTGATATAACTTTCTACTTTGTGCATAGTCAAACTGTGAGAAAGATGGTGGTACATTTTACAAGTGAGGAAGCAAAAACCCAGCAGCAAAGCAAATTGTCTAATGTCAGGCAAAGTGGGAATTGCTATCCACTTCCACTGATTCCAAGCTCCATGCTTTGCTCACTATGTTGTATACTGCTTGCATTAAAACCAAGAGTGCTTGCTAATAAAAGTTTCCTTTAGATTAATGCATTTCCCTTATTAATCTGCTCTTTTCCAAATTAAAAAATATGAATATGTCTACATTTTTTTTCACACAAATCTTAGTGCAATTTAACTCAAGTTTCAACACTGGTCTAATCAAGTCATTTTCCTCCTCCTCCCCCACTTTCTTCTCCTCCTCCTCTACCTCCCCTTCCTTCTTTTTTTTTTTTTTTTTTTTTTTTTTTTGCGTTACGCGGGCCTCTCACTGTTGTGGCCTCTCACGTTGCGGAGCACAGGCTCCGGACGCGCAGGCTCAGCGGCCATGGCTCACGGGCCCAGCCGCTCCGCAGCATGTGGGATCCTCCCGGACCCGGGCACGAGCCCGTGTCCCCTGCATTGGCAGGCGGACTCTCAACCACTGCGCCACCAGGGAAGCCCCTTCCTTCTTTCTGTACTAGGGGAATAATACTTCCTAAAGATTAACTTGTCCTTTTCAAATTTACTTCCTGACCATTCCTTCTAGAATGTATACACAGTCTTTGTTCTTTATTTGCACATCATTTAATGTCTATTAACTTCGAAAGGTTATTGAGTCTTATAGACTATTCTTTATATAATCCTTGTTCAAGTCAAATGTAAATGTGGTTGTTAGTTTTGCAATCACCCAGAAAAAGTAAAAATAAAAAAAATTACCATTTTTATCTTTTAATATAAATGAGTGGCACCTTTTACCATAACTGTCAGAAGCCCTGCGGTACACACTATCAGATTACACCACAAAGAGGCCAGAATGCTCATATTAAGCTCGAGTTCACTGAATTCTATCAGTCATCAGTTATGAAAGGACAATTTCCTCACAAGGGCCTGTTTAGAAAATGAACCCTTTCCTATTTAGAAGCTCTAGTTTAGACTACATTACCATCAAGGCCACTAAGGATAAGATTTAATGGACACTTTAAAAACTTTTCTTAGATAAAAGCTCCTGTAATTGTTTTTATACAACTCAAGTGATTCAAGCCTGGCGACATTTGTTTTTTTTTAAGTTTGAACCTCTGAAACAGTAAGAAAGTGTTCCATGAAGAAGAAGGTGCTGTGTCATGATCTTATCTTGAACAGGACTGGGGATTTTTTTTTTTTTTTTTTTTTTTTGTGGTACGCGGGCCTCTCACTATTGTGACCTCTCCCGTTGCGGGGCACAGGCTCCGGACGCGCAGGCTCAGCGGCCATGGCTCACGGGCCCAGCCGCTCCGCGGCATGTGGGATCCTCCCGGACCGGGGCACGAACCGGTGTCCCCTGAATCGGCAGGCGGACTCTCAACCACTGCGCCACCAGGGAAACCCAGGACTGGGGATCTTTGAAAGGGTGCAGCAATGTGGAGCTTTACTGGTAAGACAGATAAAGAATGTTCTGATCTCTTCCAAATTAAACTTTCAGGTATATTACCACCCACTCCCTCTACCTCAGCTCCAAGTTCTAGAAGATTAACCAAAGCTCAGGTAGGTAGCTATAACGTTGATGGAGTTTCCTGGGTTGTTGCTATTCCTAGGGTCCCTGAGGAAGCATCTAACTGCAGCAGCAACAAAAGCATCCCTAAGACACACTGGTATTTGTCTGAGTCTCAGCAGGTGGAACAGTGGGGGCTACCATAAGAAGAAGGTTAAAGAATATTCTTGGGCTTGTAAGTATGAATAAACATTAGGCAATGTCTATGTGGTTCAGAAACAAATACCGGATTGGAAAACAATCTATGCAAGAGTCTGACCACCGAAGTGACGAAACTGAATCCTTTATGATGGGGTTGCATTTACACCGTATACTTACTCTATACATCCAGCTAAAGACGACACACACACACACACATACACACACACAAAAAGTACAATCAATTTTATAATTACCTGTATTTCACCTGGCTTTCTTCTTGATGCAGAAATGCCTTCATGTGAGCGTACCATGAGAATATAGTTCCCATAGCCCTCTCCTAATGCAAGCATCTCACTTTTATAAGCATGCTTCTTATGATTAAAGATGCACATTCCTATTCAACATGGTCCTTAAAAGTGCATGTAAATTATTTCATATGACACCCAGCCAAGGAAATAGAGATCTATTGTTATAATAAAAAAAAAAATCGGTTGTGTTGGACTTACTAAGAGAGGGTATAATACTAACACTTTGTGGGTGATTGAAAAGCTTTTCAAAGGTAATTTTGATTTTGGAACCCAAATTCCATCCAAGCTATTACTCTGCTCTGATGATGTTCTACTCCACATACTTAACTATGATGTTCAGAAATTGGTTTTTAGAGCAAGCACAAGTCAATGGCACTGAAAAATAACTCATAGGTCGCACTAGATATAGCCCATCTCTCCATTTACATACAACCAAAGCAAAATAGTAAAAAAATAAATCCGAGATGTGAGTACTATCTTCTTACTTCAGCTTCTCCTGGACTAATATCTACAGAGCTCATTTGTTTGATATTGATAGGGTCTCTCTCTCGAACACATACACACTAACACACATAAACATGCACATCGTATCTTAATAGTTCTGCCTCAAATGAACTAGAAAATATGTCGAAAAGTAATTAATTCAAAAGATAAGCATATACTCAAAAGAATTATTGCTGAAAAACTCATGATTCCTGTAAGGAGAGTTATGAGCCAGAGTCAATCTCATGTGAATCTCATGTGAGTCTCTCATGTCAGTCTCCTGTGAGTCTCTCTCAATCTCCTGTGAGTCTCTTTGGCTGGTATCATAAAGCAAGTACAAACATGCAATATAGGGCCCTCTGGAAGGCGAACTGTTTCCTTGTTTGAAAATTCTGGCATCAGGACCTTCACCACAATAGTTAGGGCTCCCTGTCAGTCCAGATAGCTATAGGATTTCAAGACAACAGGGAAGTGATTCATTGGAATGGCGTAATCCATACTACAGAATGAGCACCATAAATATTTCATTGTTAACTCAAGCATAATCACATACAACAGATTAGAAAAAGGTATATTTATTTTTATATCATTCCACAGTAAAGAATTAGAGAAAACCCTTAGGAAGTTTTGTCCAAGAGAATGATCTCAGTGTGAGTTCAGTCTGGATGCCTCCCGTTTTTGCAATATGTAAGTTCTCATCTTTTGCCCGTCTCCGCACTGTTCCTTACCCTGCACAACTCTGTGCTTGGGCAACAATTTTGCCTACTAGAACCATTATTGCTATTTGCACATTTTTAACATCCATTTGTAGTCACTGGAAGTTCACTTTATATATCGAGAATTTATTGATTGTTGTGCTAAAGATAAGTTTTGCTTCTTGTAAATGAACTCTAAAATCTAGTCAATCCCTACTATAACAGGAATGGCATGCCTGCTTGCTTGGCCCTGCACTTTTCTCTCTCCAACACGGGTTTTATGTTCTTTCAGTTCTCATTACTATGTTTTCAGCCTCACTGCAGGATTGGGAAGAGGTTATATTCCATCCTATTGACCAGAAGGGAAATTTCCTGATGGAATCTGAACTTTATAATTACATAAATATCCCCCTGTCTTCAGCAGCTTGAGAGAATACAGCTTACTCACCTTATAACCAGCGTGTGTGAGCTGTTGTCACATTCAAAAAAGAGGAAAGCACCAAAAGAAGGTGCATATAAGGATAAATAGAATATATTCTTCACCCAAGTCAAATTATCCTTGGCCTTATTACTTATAATATTAATAAGTAAGCTGAAAATTTGGCCCCCAAATCATCATATTCTCTAATAAAAAAATAATCATTGGCTGCTCTCACTTTCCAGGGTGACCCCATGCTCTAGGGCCACTCTTGCCTTCTGAGATGGCCCACACTGTCTGTGGAGTGTGTATCTCTCTAAATAAACGTGCTTTTGCTTAAAAAATAATCATTCAGAAAATGAACATTTTTTTCCATTGTTGTCTCCTGCTATAAGAAATCTTTGGCATTCTGAAATCTTTATTATGAATCTTAAATCTCTAAGGAATACATTTGTAATGTTACAGTTTTCTGTAGCATTTAGGTTTCAGAAATATTTCCCAGTGGCCTTGTTCAGCCTACCCATTTTTACCCTCTATTTCTATGGAAAAGTGACATTAAAGATATGCAAAATCTCAGATTTCGAACTGGGCTTCCAGTTGCTTTTTGACATTGAAAATGTAGCAATGCCTTGAGAATGAAACTCCTGTCCTACATCTGAATTTCTGTTAAGCTTTATGGTAGGGAGGGAAAATAGAATTTTCCTACATTAAAGGGAAGGTATACTTGGACACAGGATGGGATGGGATCTAGCCCAGATGTTGCAGTCCAAGGTCATTTACAAATCCCTGAGACAAAAAGGTAGAAAATCCACACCTGATTCAAAAACAAACTCTAAAGATCCCACCAGGAATTTACTCTGTGGTCTTACGATATCCTTACTTTTTCTGCACCTTTTGAGTGAGATAGACAAGAAAGCAGTTTTCATGGCTGCAAATCTGGCTTAATAACAAAACTATCATTCGTTTCTGAAATTGGGCAACTTCTGGGATCACATTGTTTGTATGTTACGGGCCTATCTTCTTCCAAGCTCTAGTCATTGTCAGGTATTCAAATTTTCTAGACCTTTGAGTTGTTACTACTAGGAAATATCTGGCATAGATAATAAAATACGCATATTTACATTCCTCTAGTTCCTTTTACATCTCAATGGAGCAAGATTACTAAAAGATGGTCTACAGTATAAGCCATTGTTGTTAAACAATGATTATTAAAGATTTCAAAGGTTTGTGGAATTAAACAAACAAATATTTACTTTCAAAATCATCTGAGGAGCAACGTTGTTCCAAATTCTGAGTATTTTTACCATACTGAAGACAATCTTCTTAGAAGACCATTCACCCTGACTTCAACATTAACTGTCAGCAACTTCACGTGCTATTCTAAGAACTAAAATCAAACTTCAATTAAGAAGCCAGACCTGTGGAGATGAGAGAGTTGTGTGATAAATGTTTCCTCATTTCTAGCAACAACTGGATTTTCTCTTTCACTCAAAGAAATAAGAAGCAGGCAAATCTCCAAGGCTGAGCTTTTGGGGGGTGAGATTTTTCTCACAACTCTACACCTAATTATCTGTGTGTATCATCAGCAGAGATTCTCAAGGTACTGCTTATTGAAACTGACCTGGTGGGCATCTCGGGTCTTAAGGATGAATGAATAAATAATTTTGCTGAATGCTGCTGAATATGTGATAATGTAATTAGTATTCCTGCCAACAGAATTGAAAATGAGATGTTGCGTCTCTAGGGACTTTTGTACTTCTCTGTAAATAGTTTCTCTTAAAATGTGCAAGATACATATGAGCTAAGCAAAAAGGTTCATTCTAAATTAAAATGCTATTACGCTACAGATGATGTGGATGAAGGGCTTACTGAATTGTAACTCCCAGATTGACAGGGGAAAGCCATCATTTACATATTTTCCAAGGGCATTAAGACCCCAGAGGCATTTGGTTTCTGCAAACAACAAAAAAAAAAGCCATTTGGGTTAGAAATAATCCACTAGAGGAACACGATAGTGACCCGTCTAGTATCTCCATGTCTGTGAAAATAAACATAAAATTTATTTGATACTAAGGAGAAGGAAAACAAACTGAGACTGTTACTATCTTATAGCTTTCAAAATGAGGATTTTTAAAAGTATGATGTTTCAAAATCATTACAGATTGCTGCCTTGATTTGTTTAAAACATTAAGGCATTTACCATATTGGCACCAAATCAAGTCAATCTAATCAATTTCCCCTTGGATACTTCAGTAACTTAGAATTTAAATGTTAATCAGTTCCATTCGGATTATTTACATACAGGTGCATAGGAAATAATCCAATGGATTGTTGCCCGATATTTGCTAGCTAAAACTGCAAAGACAAGAATTATTTTTTCTTCCTTCCAGAGCATTTGCGAAGGATGAGTGAACTTCCCTCAGACTCAGCAGGACTTCCTCAGTCTGGCTGTGTTTCAACTCAAAATGATTTCCTCCTCAGAAACAAGCACACGGATGCCAGTTCATCTCTCACTAGAAACAAGAATAGAGATGTATGTCTCATGGCTAAAGACTCAAATCGGGAAAATGTCTAGAGAGCAGCTGATAGTGGGTCCAGTTCCTTTAATGGAATCACTATAAGCTAAAATAACCAAAGGGAAACAGATCAAACACTGAGCCAAGAATCAGAAGTGTTGGCCTAATATTGCCACTAACAAGCTCTGTGCCTCTAAGCTAGTCGCCTAAGTTCTCTAGGCTTCAATTTTTGCCTGTGAAAAGGAAAGCAGGCCGCTCCTTGATTTATTCCAATATATCGCATGCTTGCAATTTTCCATTCCCTGTGATAATCACTGGGATTCCTACCGGAGAACCACTTCGCAGAGCCTGTACCCTGGTGCACTAAAGTTTGTTTTCTGGCTCTCTTTTTTAATAAATTGGCACCATCTTGGTTGATTACTCTCAAAACTGTGAAGAAAAGACTGCCGCAAGTCAGCACAAACTACTCCTTCTAATCTTTCAAAGCTGGGGCCACTCTTGCTTAAATAGTTTCCAAAGGCACGTGTAAATAATTAATGAATTTATAAGGTTTGGCCTATTTTCAGTATCTGTGGCTTTTATTAGCTAAAGATTCCATATCATCTTAAAAGTGGCATTTCATAAAAACTTCCAGTATTGCAGATGGGCTGACCAGTGATCATTTTACCGTTTTTGTTTCTGTTTTTTTGCGGTACGCGGGCCTCTCACTGTTGTGACCTCTCCCGTTGCGGAGCAACAGGCTCCGGACGCGCAGGCTCAGTGGCCATAGCTCACGGGAGCAGCTGCTCCACGGCATGTGGGACCTTCTCGGACCGGGGAACGAACCCATAGTCCCCTGCATCGGCAGGCGGACTCTCAACCACTGCGCCACGAGGGAAGCCCTGACCGGTGATCATTTTAGAGATGATAGCAACACTTACCTGCATAGAGTACGTACAATGCATTTTTGACCTCTTGGTTCCCCATATAATATGATTTTTCTCTACTTAGATTGCTTTCCCTTGGTAATCTTTATTCATCCTAAACCAACCTTCTCTCTTTTTTTTTTTTTTTTTTTTTTTGGTTTTCTGATGTGGACCATTTTTAAAGACGTTACTGAATTTGTTACAATATTGCTTCTGTTTTAGTTTTTGATTTTTTGGCTGCGAGGCACGTGGGATCTTAACTCCCCGACTGGGGATCGAACCCACACCCCCTGCATTGGAAGGTGAAGTCAACCACTGGACCGCCAGGGAAGTCCTTAAAGCAAACTTCGCTTGTTGACTCAGGAAGTTTGCTACTTCCAACACAAATAATTTTCCAATAATATTAGTTTCCATTTTAAAAAATGAACAGCTACTATTTAATTGAACAATTATATTTGACAGACATTGAACTGGATTCTTTATATACAAACATTCTTCCTGTCCTTAGATTTCTATAGCCCTAATGTTGTTTCTCATCTCTATTTCATTCATTCATTCATTCACTCATTCCTTCATTTAAGACATATACACATTTTTTGACCATTTACCACATGCTTGGAGTTTTTCTAAGTGCTGGGGATACAGTGGTGAGCAAAACAGTCACTGCCTTCATGGAGTTTAGCTTCTGAATAAATGACAAGTTCCTAGGAGATGGATTTCATCTTATTCTTTTCATTTGTTTTGCACACAGTAGAAAATAATATTTGTTACAAAACTAGATGCTTTTGTTGAAGAGGCAAAAACATAGGAACCTGGAAGCAATAAGACTAACTTCAGCTGTGTTACAGGATGATTAAGAATTGTTGTGCAGCAACTCTCTAGATAATTTGATTAAAATCAGGTGCTGTTTGCATTACTGTCACTGTATCCACATTGAAAGTGCTATGGTCAAAACTAGTCTCAGGAATGACTGAGACGTGCTTTTCAGAGTCCAACTCAGCTGCCTGCCTCCCTGCCTTCCTTCTTCTCTCTCTCCCTCTTTTTGCCTTTTCCCCTTTTTTCCTCCCTCCCTTCCTTCTTTCCTCCCTCCTTCCCTTCCCTTATTTTTCTTTTCTTCCAGAATCACCTAAATGTTTTTTATAATAACATTTGTTGTAAATTTTGCATCATTCACCTTAAAAGTATTAGCATTTAAGAGATGAGTGGTAGAGGGATGTAACATTAAATATAAAATTAAAGTATAAAATTTCAAATACTTTGATTCAGGAGTAGGGAAGTTTTATCAAAGCAAATGGTCTCAATAAAACTTAAAGTTATACTACCTACCAGTGATCAACCCCTTGTAAAGAAAGTCTCCATCATTCTTAGCAATAAAGGTTGAGAAGTGGCATGATAGTGAAAGTGTGGTCAAAATTTTACTTTTTAGCATAAAAATTTTGGCAAGCATTTTCTAAACTCAACATACATTAACTTTTTGAAAGTTATTAGGTTCTTCATTAATAAGCTAATAACCTAATATTAGGTTCTTCTTAAAATCAAAAACTAAAACAGACGCAATATTGTGACAAATCCAATAAAGTCTTTAAAAATTGTCCAGAACCTAATAACTAAGATAGCCAAAAGCCTATTGGCTGGAAAGTTTGATAAGGACAACTGAAAGAAGGGGAAACAAATCTGTTTTTCTAAGGATATATCTAACCGATCAAGCTTTCCTTCCCAACAGCACACAGATTTCCCGACTTTCAATCTGACACCCATAAATATTCCCACTCAGTAGGTCTTTGGGTTCCCCGGTCTCTATAAATATACCATAGCTTTTGATTGTTTTACGATGGAAGTTTATTTTATTTTATTTTTGCCTGCACAGTTGGCTTTGTTTTTTTTCTATGCTTTATAGACCCTTGTCTTTTTATTAGTTCAGTGTTCCCTGTTGATTTTGTGTTTTATATTCCTGCTGTCACCACCAGAACCTCACTGTAAACAAGAATGTTGTATCTCAGTGGGTTATTTTCTGTTAATGACCTGTGATACAGTATATAAATAAACCAGCGAGTCATCTACAGGTGCAGTTTATTAGAGTTATTGCACTGTGGCTTGGGTAATGTTCCTCGGTTCTGTAAAACTTTGCTGCTTTGAGAAGCAAAGAGGCCAGCTAGCTGGCAGTTTTGAAGAGAGAAAAATGAGCCCATCACTTTGCAATGGATGGGAACCCAGCCTAATAATTATCATTTTAATTTCTCAGTGTCAACATCTAGGTTGCTGTATGACTTAAAAAATTCCACAAAGCTGAATTACTCAGATAAAATGGTCTGGTTCTAATAGCTGTCTTGAGCAGTAGAGGGGAGCACACAATGGTCCCTCCCCACACACAAAAAATAAAACCACAGGAAAACAGACACACTGTACTGCTCAATTAGAACAAGAGGGATTGTTTGGGGTTGCACAGAGGTGCATAATGAGGACTGATAATGATAGCTTATTAATGAATTCTCACAACCCCTGGTGAGGTAGGTGTTATTAAGACTCAGGTTCATGAGGGGCAATGGAGGCTAAGTAACTTGCCCAGGGCCATGCGGCGAATCAGTCCCTTCATGGGAACCAGAGACTCCAAATGAGCTCCTGCCACACCTCGTGGTCTAACCACTAGATCATGGTCTGTCTTTGTCCTGGGATGAAATTAGCAAAAGCGAAATTGGAGCTGAAGAGTCAAGAGATAGAAGGAATATTTGGTAATGATTTCAGAAGGGAACTGAAAGGTAATATAGGACTCTGGGGACACTAACGTGCTTTAGCGAGCAGATATGTGCTTCTGGCTTTGAAATACATTACGAATAGATGCTGCCACACATCAGAAGCATTCAGGACTTGGGGAAGACAAGGAGAAAAAACAGAGGGGGCTTCCCTGGTGGCGCAGTGGTTGAGAGTCCGCCTGCTGATGCAGGGAACGCGGGTTCGTGCCCCGGTCCGGGAAGATCCCACATGCCGCGGAGCAGCTGGGCCCGTGAGCCATGGCTGCTGAGCCTGCGCGTCCGGAGCCTGTGCTCCGCAACGGGATAGGCCACAACAGTGAGAGGCCCGTGTACCGGAAAACAAACAAACAAACAAAAAACAGAGGTAAAGTGGAAAGTACAGTAGAGGAGAATGATGTACTGGACATTCTATACCGTTATGTAGTGTACTTACAACATAATTTAGCTCCAAACCTTATCTCGTTGGTCACACTGTGTAGCAAATAAGGCTGCAGGCTTCTATGTTACTAAATTTGAGCAGAATATTAGTAGATGTTCTGTTATCTTTCCTGTTTTCTTATTATTCATAGTAATACATGTTCACTTATAAATATTTAAAATTATCTATCAGTAGTATTAGAAAAAAAAGTTCTCAGTTTTTGCCATAGGTATCCAGGATGACTCTATTCTGAACTAACAAAAGCAGCCAGTGCATAACAAACCCCAATACTTTGTTTAACTAGTGCACGCAACAGCCATGCCTGTCACCGAAATGATGAGTTTCACTTTGATGCATCGCAATTTTCAAATTTGTTACAGGTCCTTAATCAGACAGACATACTGATTTCTCTTGGCCGTGTTTGTTCCGGAAATATTTCTGCTCAGTGGAATCTCATGATCAGTTAGCTCCACTGTTTTTATCAAATATACCAAAAACATGCAGTCTATGCCACTGCAGAAAATGAGTTTGGTGAGTGAGCATTCCAATACAATTTATTCAAATTTACTAATTCAACTGAGAGTGAACTATCGATGCATCATCTTATAAGCAAAATATTGGCGCATAGGTTTTATAATAGCCAATCATGACTATCCCGTTACATTCTCTTTCTTATTTGCCGTCCCACAGTGTTGTCCTTATTTAATTCTTGAGGCATCATTACTGTTCATCTAGAGAGCACCTGTTACTTGAGGTGCATGTAGCAGAACAATGCCGTTTTTCTTTGTTGTTGGCTTAAAGAAGAGAAGCAGAGCTGCCACAGCGTGAAAATCATACCTGAGTTCTCTGTTCATACACTTTATCTCGCTAGTATTTCTCACCAACACTACTTTTGGGAAACTGATGGTCAAGTACCAAAGACCTCTACCCATAAGCACCTCTTTCTATATGGATTGCTTAAGGGGTTTATATCTTTATAGTCTCCTTATTAATACATACCAAGACACGGTTAAAATGGTAATGACTTCAGCCTTTCTCACTTTATGGAAACTCTTTAATCATTATCTAATATTAAATCTACCAGCTACTTGGTATAACAGTTTTTTGCTTTTTCTGTAAAGAAGAAAGAAACACCTATAATACTTGTTTACTACCAGGCAAGCCATTTTTTAAAAAAGGACAGGAACATCAAATACTTATTGTAATACTTCTCTAACACCTAATATCTTTAAATTATTATAAATCATATTGACTGTTAGGTACATGAGTGTTTCTCAGAACTTTTATTCTTCACTGGCCTATCCAATTTATCATCTGCTTAGAATCTTACATTTTTATTATTTCATACCTAACTTCCATTTTTACTAATTCAATTTCTAACTTACTAAATAAGAACAGAGAAGTGAAAAATCTTACCTTTTGCCTGCTTTGAGAAATGACTTGAGAATGACACTTGAAATAAATGTTTGTATATGCTTGATTAAATGCATGCATGGATGTATATTAACATACATAATTTTCTTAGTGATTTAAATGACCTCTAATATTTCATCAAAAATTATAACTTAATATAGAAAAAACACTATCAAAAGGGCCTCCAGAGGTTAGAATGTAAGTTAATTAATGGAGGGAATTAAATCCCTCCTCCCTGTTGCTTCTCGCTGTTGAAGAGCATCTGACACCAGGAGGTATGGGGCAGAGTGGTCCGAAGTCTCAGAAGAGGTTGGTAGGAAATGACCTGCCAGAGGTTAGCATCATAGTGGACCAGGGGAAAGGATGGGCTAATGCTACAGACCAGCTCTTTTTCTCCGTCTCAAAGGAGCATTGCATGATGCATATATAGCTTTCGTTTCCTGCCTCTATGTCACCTCACTGCCAATATACCTGGTTTTTTTTCTTGAACTGATGGGAAACTTTGGTATTAGAAATTCTAGAAGCTTAGCTTTTGAAGGGAAATTATAGATTTACTCAAACTGTCATCTAATGTCTGAATCCATAACACATTATTCTTGCTAAATAGAAATCCACCTCTACCTGAATACTTGCAGTGACTGCGAATTTACCACATGTCAAAGCACCTATTCTAAATCCTGCCTCTCTGTAGCTTTCACCCATTTGTCTAGTCTGCTTTATGGAATGACCACAATAAACGACTCTCTTCCAGGTGTCGCGCTTCAGAGTTTTGATGGCAGCCATCCCTGCTGAGTTCCTTCCTGACCTGAGATGCCATGTTACACCAGCAGTTCTTCATGTCACCTGGTTAGGAGACTGCCCTTATCTTCCTGACTACTGTTTTCTGAATGCATGCTGGTTTGTCAAGATCCCAAGAGTAAATATTTTCTAAGAATGGAAACAATATACCAGGTATGGTATAATCAATGCAGTGTGTAACAAGGATATTAATTCCTAAAGTCTAGATATCATACCTCTACTAATGCCATTGAATTTGCTTAAATGGTTGATCAGCTGTATCACAGAACTGGCTCACAGTAAGCTTGAAGTCAGTTAAGAACGTCAGACATTTTCTCATATATATGTGTATATATATATATATAAAAAAATATATATATATACATACACACACACATACATATATATACATATATGTGTATATATGTGTGTGTGTGTGTGTGTGTGTGTGTGTGTGTGTATATGTATATATATCCCAACTAGGTCTTTCCTACCCTGCCTTTATGTATCATAAGATTATATTTATTAATAGATAAAATATTCAGAAAAAAGGAGATAAAATAACTATTCTATTATGTGCTTATAAGTTCCCACCTGAAATATGTGTGTTGGTTCGCAACCTTAAGAGCTTTCCAGTGAAATCTGAAACTGGTCCGCATACACAGACAGCAAGAGAGACCCAAGAAAGAGGCAGACCACTCCAGATTGGTAGGTGGCAGCTTCAATAAGAAAGGGAACTATGTACAAGGCTTGTCTTGAGCGGCCACAAGATGAGTAGATCTCTGCATCAACCTGTCAGAATTTTAGAAGTTAATAGAGAGGCCTTAACTAGGTTCAGTCGCAGTCACAGTCCAGATGGTCTCAACAACACCTTACCCTCTCAAGGCTGCACCCTTGAAACAGCTCTGACTATGCGAACAGTGGTCAGAACACACATTCCAAGGACAGGGGAGGGGGAAGGAGACTCCCATTGTCCAGGTCCAGTTCGTGGGTCAACTGGCAATCATGTCCTCTTGATGTGTTGATTTCGGTATCCTGCACTTTGAAACATTTTGATATACTGTAGTATTTCTGGGGTGAAGGACAAGAATAGTTAGGAGATTTAAGGAGATGTCTTAGGAGGAACTGGGAAGAAGCATAAGGAAAAAATGACGTGATAGCTATTTCTTTTGAGAGCTCTCTTCAAATGTCTGAATAGCTGCTATCGAAAGGTAGAAGTTAAACTAATATATGTTAAAACAAGGTGAAATTTAACCCCATAGTAGGAAGAATTGTCTTACCATTACATTTTTTTCAAAAGTGGCATAGCCTATTTTGGGCAATAGTGAGCTACCTATCAGCAATGGTTTAAAAACTAGAAAAGTTACTGACCGAAGATACTGTTAAGGGCATTAACTTGTCTGATGGAGCCTGGGCTAAATTATTTTTTCATGTTAATGAGTTTATACATATTTTTGGTACCAAATAGCATTAACATTTATCCTCACAAAATGTTATTTTATTACTTTGCCCCAATCTTTACTTTGTCGTGTCCTGTAATTCGTATCATTTGCATACTTTATAAATGTTGTTTTTATGTTCCTGTTTAAGTTATTGATATAAACATGGGCAGCAACATATTTAGGGGTCCAGTTGTTAATACTGGACAGCATGTGAAAGCCCATAAAGGAAACAATTATTGAAGAGCATTTTACTATTTCATTCTACAAGATATTGTGGATGAATTTGTCCATTGATTTTGATCACAGTTCTTTGATCTACCACCTTATAATGCCATAGCAATCCAAAAGAAGGAGGCAGGGCAGAGGGAGGAAGGAAATTTGGTATGAGTACCTGGGCACACTTGTGCTGACTGTCGATGTGTTTACTTTCTGACATAGGACCAACTGGAAGCTGCAGCCTAGATTGAGGGGTAGGCTCAGGGTACAATGGGCTTCAAGTCTTGGTCTGCTAATGGGGAACAAATCATATAAGAAGAGTCCTGGGGCTAAGCAGTGATCATTCAGGGTGAAATGCATGAGTGGTAAAGACAGGAATAGCCTGGACTGCAAAATGAAGCAGTGGTTTGAAGGAGGTTGAAATTGTAGGAGAATAGAGCATCCATATCTAGAAAATGACAGAAGCAAAATAGTGGGCACGGGGGGAAATGAATCAATTGGTCAGCTACAGAGTAGACAGACTGAAAGGAGCGTTCAGTTTGGGAGCTGAGTCCAAAACAACCTCATGAGCAAATCAACCTCTGCTCCAGCATCCCCTGAGATGTGGACTTGTTGGTCCTCAGAAGACTGAGAGTGTGGTCAATGGTAGACACTCAAAATTCTTTTCTGTAATTTTTGTCTGCAATATACTTTTCCTCCTTTTGGAGACTGATCACTTTTGCATATTTCCGGTCCTAATTATCATCTTAAATAACTATAATTTTTCAAATATCCTAAACAGTGACATAGATTGCATTGCAAATTATTTCAGCCCATGAGATATAACTCATATGGACCTAGACATGTAAACAGTTGGGTTAAAAGATCCCACAGTATCCCCAAATCCCAAGACCTAAAATGCTTTGAACCACTTAAGTTTTCTCTTAAAGTTTGTGCTAACTTCCTCTTTTAACCTGAACTGATGCAAGCCATTAGTTATGTCTCAATGCCACTACCACATCCCAGATGCCTCTGTGGACAACAAATATTTTGTGGCATTTTTTTTTTTCTATTTTGTGACTTTGAGTGTTATTGCACTAAGAAGTGATGTGATTAACAGTGAGAAGAAGAAAGGGAGCATCTGTCAATATCAGTCACATAGAGTTGTAGCTACTGTAGATGCTTCAGTGTGGTACAGCTACGAAGCATATTTTTGAAGGGTAGCGTAGCACGTAAGACTTAAAAATAGAGAAAGACAAGTTGTTGAAGGATTTTAGTGACCACGATAAATAAAAAACAATAAAACATAAAAATAAAATGCACATGGCAAAACCTAAAATAACCATTCACTTATCAAGTGAGTTTGACATTAGGAGAATATAGGTATTAACTGGTTTGTTGGTCATGAACAAGCTAGAATGCGACAAGCAAAACAGAAAATTGAAGATGAAAGGATGATTTAGAAAGTTGTCTACACAAAATTTAAGGAGTATCGTGGCATAAAGTTTCAGAAAATCTGTTGGAAAGGGGTTTACATAAATTATGACGCAGCTGAAAATTGCATTGATGGATTTGACAGAATATCTGGGGGAAAAAACCTGCTTCCTGAGCAAGTTTATAATGCTAATGGACTGGTGCTCTGTTCCTACAAAAAATTTAAACATAGCCCATGAGAGAACATCAACAGGATAAGATATGAGTGATAAATTTCCTAGAAGGCAACACTGTGGGCACACACCAACTGAAGATGGTGAGAATTGAGAAAGCCAGCATGAGATATTTGGAAGAAGTACACAGTTAATCTGTGTGTTACTATGTGGACAAGAAATATTTTCTAGCAGCATAAGCCCCTTGCAAGAAAGCTATCATGGAAAAAAAATCTGAAATTTTATCATTTTTGGACACAAATCTCTCTCTTGAACTTCCTGTAAAAAGAAATGTTTTGACATTTAATTTCTCTCAATGAGTCATTCAGCCCTGTGACTACAGAGTTTTACTCTGTCCCACTCCAAACTAATATAAATGACAATTGTGACACTTGTAGGAGAGGAAAAAAGTATTTTCTCTCCACACATCTTAGATTTATTGGCTGGTGCCCTGTAAGTTAGACTGGCAAAAGACAAATTAGCTAGAGAAAAACAAAGAGGAATTTATTAACATGTGCATAGCACAGTACACATGGGAACACTCAGAGATGAGTAATTCAAAGGGGTAGTTAGAACTCCGGCTTACATAGCATCTTAACAAAAACAACACAAAACACAATAAATTTTTAGAGAATTGCCATGACAAAGGACTTTGAGTTTCTAAGTTGGCAAATTGTGGGAAGGTAAATATATGGGGGAACTAATCAAAGATAAGGGTTAGTTACTGAAGTTTGTTAGGCAAATTCCTTTGGTGTGGTCCCTGGGCTGATAAGGGTAGTTTTGTTTTTCCTGGTAGAGAGGGGAGGGAGGACACCTTTACAAATGTATGTTCTGCTTTTAGGCAAATAGAGAGAAGAGAGCTTTTCTTGTATCTTTTTCTCCTCAATTGCCTTCAGCTCAAAATAATCCTTATGCCAAGATCACATATTTTGGGATGGCATATTCCACTACCCTTCACACTGATGTAGCCCTTTCTTTGAGACCCTCATGCAAACAGATATTGTAAACATTTATGGAATGTATAACACAAATCTAATTGGTTTGTATCTCTATATGTTTGAAACTTCAAAAAAATTAGAATTAAAAAGCAACAAAATGCTTATCATCTCTATCTCTATTTCATTTATTGTTTATTTCTATATACATAAACTGTAATGATATTCATAGTTTTTAATCTCACTTTTGGTGATTATTCCTACATTTTACTGGAGAAATTTTAATGTCATTGATTATGGGGTGTCCTTCCAGGCCCTGCTGTTGGTTTTGTTTTGAATACATAGTATATATATATATATATATATATATATATATATTGCCTTTATAAAATCTAAAACAAATTGAATTTTGAAATATTTCTGTGCTGACAGTTTTCAGACTTAAGCTGTATATATTTATCTATATAATTTTTTATTTATTGTCTCCCCACTAGATTATAAGCTCCACAAAAACAGAAATTATAACTGTTTCCATTTTATTACCAGCATATCTCTACATGCCTGGTAGGGGAAAAATATCTACTTGAGTTAAAATGGAATGTTACTCTTCAAGTTTTTCCTCTCTTATCCTAAGGTATAATGCCTCTTTATCCTGTTTTTCCACACCTAGTGTGAAGGCCATTCACATTCCTGAAGGTGATTATTCGTTTGCTTCCTCTCAGACATCTGATGTCCCGAGATCCTTTTCCCTAAGCATCAGGCACATCCCTCACTTCCTTGTTAATCATCCTGCTGAGAATATGAATTTAAAATTCTTGTTTTCTTTTCTCTTTGAATGCTTCACCCACCAAGTCTCAGATCATTTTGAGTGTCCACCTTTTTAAATAATTCATAGGTTAATGCCAATCTTTTGTGTGTATTCTTGGTTTTGTATCCCTCTTCCAAATTACTCGCATCAGTAAAAAATTTAAACTAATCATGTACCCTCTGAGCAACTGCAGGACTTCTTTGAATGCTTTTGTTTTTCTCATGGACCATTTGCAATTGTGTAATCCCGATGCCATTTTTCAGAATCTTTTGTATAAGCCACATTCTTTCCCAAAGTCTCTTATCATGGTGCCATATTAATCTTTTCTTTAAACTATTCGAAATGTATGTTCCTAACCTGAAAAGAAAGCAGAGTAAATGCAGTTGTTTGCATTTACTAGGTATTACCTAGATGTTACCAACAGTATCTCATTTAATCCTTATAATGACCTTAAAAGTTGGCATTCTTATTTTGCTGATGAAGAACTTAAAACTCAGAGAGATTAAATAAATTTTCCACATCTGTCTAACTCCAGAGTCACATACTTTCACTTCATTACACCATTTATACATCTAACCACATCTAGCCTTATCTGCTCATTATCATGAACACCTACCCAAGTTCCTGAATGTTTGAATTAAACCTGTTTTATTTTCCTTGTTGAACAAAAGAATATCCCATATAAGGTTTATTTTTTGCATTATTTCTTTTGTCTTCTGTGAGATTGCAACTGTGAAAAAGTTATGAATTTCACAATTTTTTGTTTATTTTTCCAGTAGAGTTGAAACTTCTTGCCTCTGTTCAAGTTTTGGAAACTATATTTGGAATCTAGAAAAGGGAAAGTGAAGGTAGGAAACTTGTTGATTGTCTATTATGGCAAATGCTATGCTAAGTACTTAATTTTTACTAATTCCTTCATTTTTTCATAAGATATTATTATATTCAACTGATGGTTCTTTTTCCTTTTCTTTCCACTTAATTGAATTAGCATTCATTTTTCAAATAAGCATAATTAGTCAAGTTCTCTTCCCACCATTACCCCCACTTCCTCCTCCTCACACACATTCAATAAACAAGGCTACAGGAGAGAGAGAAAGGTATCTTTTACCCTATGTACCAAATATATTTGGAATTTCTGAGACTTGCGATGGAAAATAAAGGATTCTCGCTATGGATTATTTAGAATATTAAAGGTGGTTTTTCAGGGGACTTGAGAGCAAGATGGTGGAGTAGAAGGATGTGAGCTCACCCTTTCTTACAAAAACACCTAAATCACAACTAACTGCTGAACAATCATCAACAAAAGAAATGCTGGAACCTACCAAAAAAGATACCCTACACCCAAAGACAAAGAAGAAGCCATAACAAAATGGTAGGAGGGGCACAATCACGATAAAATCAAATCTCATACCTGCTGGGTGCACGACCCATAAATTGGAAAATAATTATACCACAGAAGTTGTCCCACAGAAGTGAAAGTCCTGAGCCCCACGTCAGGCTTCCCAGCCTGGGCGTCTGGCAATGGGAGAAGAAGCCTGCAGAGAATCTGGCATTGAAGGCCAGCAGGGTTTGATTGCAGGAATTCCACAGGGCTGAGGGAAACAGAAGCTCCACTCTTGGAGGGCAAACACTCTAGTGAGCACCAGGACCCAGGGAATAAAGCAGTGACCTCATGAGAGACTGGGCCAGACCTACCTGCTAGTATTGGAGAACCTCCTGCAGAGGTGGGGGGTAGCTGTGGCTCACTGCAGGCACAAAGACACTGACAGCAGCAGCTCTGGTGTGAGCCCTCCTGGACCATTTATCCCCCAGGACCTAGCCCCACCCAACAGGCTGTATGATGCAGTGCTGGGAAGCCTCAGGCCAAACAACCAACAGGGAAGAAACAGCCCCATCCATCAGCAGACAGGCTGCTTAAAGTATTCCTGAGCATGGCTCTGCTCACCAGAGGGACAAGACCCAGCTCCACCTGCAAGCAGGCAGGAACCCGGCCCTCCCACCACAAAGCCTCCACAAGCCTCTTAGACACATTCATCAACCAGAGGGTAGACAGCAGCAGCAAGAAGAACTATAACCCTGCAGCCTACGGAAGGGAAACCTAATCACAGAAAGTTAGACAAGATGAGATGGCAGAGGAATATGTCCCAGATGAAGGAACAAGATAAAACCCCAGAAGAAAAACTAAGTGAAGTGGAGATAGACAATCTACTACAAAAAGAATTCAGAGTAATGATAGTGAAGATGACTGAAGATCTCAGAAAAAGAATGGAAGCATAGATTGAGAAGATACAAGAAATGTTTAACAAAGACCTAGAAGAACTAAAACACAAACAGATGAACGATACAATAATTGAGGTGAAAAATACACTAGAAGGAATCAATAGCAGAATAACTGAGGCAGAAGAACAGATAAATGACTGGGAAGACAGAATGTTGGAAATCACTGCCATGGAACATAATAAAGAAAAAAGGATGAAAAGAAATGAAGACAGTCTAAGAGACCTCTGGAACAACATTAAATGCACCAACATTTGCAGCTTCTTTCTCAGGTCCTTCTCTCTCTCTTCTCCTTCTGGTACCCCTGAGAAAATATTTGAAGAGATAAGAGCTGAAAACTTACCTAACATGGGAAAGGCAGTCACCGAAGTCCAGGAAGCACAGAGAGTCCAGGCAGGATAAACCCAAGGAGGAACATGCTGAGACACATAGTAATCAAACTGACAAAAATTAAACATAAAGAAAAATTGTTAAAAACAAAAAGAGAAAAACAACAAATAATATACAAGGGAACTCCCATAAGGTTATCAGCTGATTTCTCAGCAAAAACTCTGCAGGTCAGAAGGGAGTGGCAAGATGTATTTCAAGTGATGAAAGGGAAGAAGCTACAACCAAAAATACTGTACCAGCAAGTATCTCATTCAGATTCAGTGGAGAAATCAAAAGCTTTACAGACAAACAAAAGCTAAGAGAATTCAGAACCACCAAACCAGATTTGCAACAATTGCTACAGGAAATTCTCTAAGCAGAAAAGAAAAAGCCACTACTAGAAACAAGAAAATTACAAATGGAAAAGCTAACTGGTAAAGGCAAACATAAAGGCAGGAAATCATCTGCACACAAATATGAATCAAAAGCAGGAAGTCTGAGAAGAGGAGGGCACAAATTCCGGATATTGGAAATGCATTTGAAATTAAAATACCAGCAAGACAAAACAATCTTGTTTTTACACACACTGCTATATCAAATCCTCAGGGTAACAACAAACCAAAAATCTACAATAGATACACACACAAAAAAAGAAATGGGAATCCAAACACAACACTAAAGTTAGATATCAAATCACAAGAGAAGAGAACAAAAGAAGAAGGGAAGAAAAAAGACCTACAAAACCAAATTCAAAACAATTAAGAAAATGGAAATGCGAACATACATATCGATAATTATCTTAACTGTAAATGGATTAAATGCTCCAACCAAATGACACAGACTGGCTGAATGGATACAAAAACAAGACCCTTATATATGTTGTCTACAAGAGACCCACTTCAGATCTAGGGACACATACAGACTGAAAGTGAGGGGATGTAAAAAGGTATTCCATGCAAATGGAAATCAAAAGAAAGCTGGAGTAGCAATACTAAAATCAGACAAGATAGACTTTAAAATAAAGACTGTTATAAGAGACAAAGAAGGAGACTACATAATGATCAAGGGATCAATCCAAGAAGATATAACAATTGTAAATATATATGCACATAACATAGGAGAACCCCAATATATAAGGCAAATACTAGCACCCATAAAAGAGAAATCAATAGTAAAATATAAAATATAGTAAAATATAAAAAGGGAACCCTTTTTATATCACAGGTTCTTATTAGTTATCTATTTTATACATATTACTGTATATTTGTCAATCCCAATCTCCCAATTCTTCCCAAAGCCACCACCCTCTGCCCCCTTCTTTCCCCCCTTGGTATCCATACGTTTGTTCTCTACATCTGTGTTTCTATTTTCTGCCTTGTAAGCCGATTCATCTGTATCATGTTTCTAGATTCCACATATATGCATTAATATACAATATTTGTTTTTCTGTTTCTGACTTACTTCACTCTGTATGACAGTCTCTAGGTCCATCCACGTCTCTACAAATCACCCAATTCCATTCCTTTTTATGGCCTAGTAATATTCCATTGTATATATGTACCACGGCTTCTTTATCCACTCATCTGTTGATGGGCATTTAGGTTGCTTCCATGACCTGGTATTATAAATAGTGTTGCAATGACCATTGGGGTGCCTGTGTCTTTTTCAATTATGGTTTTCTCTGGGTATATACTCAGTAGTTGGACAGCTGGGTCATATGGTAATTCTATTTTTAGTTTTTTAAGGAACCTCCATACTGTTCTCCATAGTGACTGTATCAATTTACATTCCCACCAACAGTGCAAGAGGGTTCCCTTTTCTCCACACCCTCTCCAGCACTTATTGTTTGTAGATTGTTTTGATGGTGGCCATTCTGACTGGTGTGAGGTGATATCTCATTGTAGCTTTCTTTTGCAATTCTCTAATTATTAGTGAGGTTGAGTATCTTTTCATGTGCTTCTTGGCCACCTGTATGTCTTCTTTGGAGCAATGTCTATTTAGGTCTTCTGCCCATTTTTTGATTGGGTTTTTGTTTTTTTGGTGTTGAGCCACATGAGCTGTTTGTAAATTTTGGAGACTAATCCCTTGTATGTTGCATCATTTGCAAATATTTTCTCCCATTCTGAGGGCTGTCTTTCCATCTTGTTTATAGTTTCCTTTGCTGTGCAAAAGCATTTAAGTTTCATGAAGTTCCATTTGTTTATTTTTGTTTTTATTTCTGTTACCCTAGGAGGTGGGTCAAAAAAAATCTTTCTGTGATTTATGTCAAAGAGTGTTCTTCCTATATTTTCCTCTAAGAGTTTTATAGTGTCTGGTCTTACATTAAGTCTTTAATCCGTTTTGAGTATATTTTTGTGTATGGTGTTAAAGAGTGTTCTAATTTCATCTTTTTACATGTAGCTGTCCAGTTTTCCCCACACCATTTATTGAAGAGACTGTCTTTCCTCCATTGTATAGTCCTGCCTCCTTTGTCATAGATCAATTGACCATAGGTGCATGGGTTTATTTCTGGGCTTTCTATCCTGTTCCATTGATCTATATCTCTGTTTTTGTGCCAGTACCATACTGTTTTCATGACTGTAGCTTTGTAGTATAGTCTGAAGTCAGGGAGTCTGATTTCTCCATTTTTTTCCCTCAAGAGTGCTTTGACTATTCGAGGCCTTTTGTGTCTCCATACTAATTTTAAGATTTTTTTGTTGTAGTTCTGTAAAAAATGCCATTGGTAATTTGATAGGGATTTCACTGAATCTGTAGATTGCTTTGGGTAGTATAATCATTTTCACAATATTGATTGTTCCAATCCAAGAACATGGTATACCTCTCCATCTGTTTGTGTCATCTTTGATTTCTTTCATCAATGTCTTATAGTTTTCTGAGTACAGGTGTTTTACCTTCTTAAGTAGGTTTGTTCCTAGGTATTTTATTTTTTGTTGCAATGGTGAATGGGATTGTTTCCTTAATTTCTCTTTCTGATCTTTCGTTGTTAGTGTATAGGAATGCAAGAGATTTCTGTGCATTAATTTTGTATCCTGCAACTTTACCAAATTCATTGATTAACTCTAGTAGTTTTCTGGTGATATCTTTAGGATTCTCTGTGTATAGTATCATGTCATCTGCAAACAGTGACAGTTTTACTTCTTCTTTTCCAATTTGTATTCCTCTTATTTCTTTTTCTTCTCTGATTGCCGTGGCTAGGACTTCCAAAACTGTGTTGAATAAGAGTGTCGAGAGTGGACATCCTTGTCTTGTTCCTGATCTTAGAGGAAATACTTTCAGTTTTTCACCATTGAGAATGATGTTTGTTGTGGGTTTGTTGTATATGGCCTTTATTATGTTGGGGTATTTTCCCTCTATGCCCACTTTCTGGAGAGTTTTTATCATAAATCGGTGTTGAATTTTGTCAAAAGCTTTTTCTGCTTCTATTGAGATAATATGCTTTTATTCTTCAAGTTGTTGATGTGGTGTATCACACTGATTGATTTGCATATATTGAAAAATCCTTGCATCCCTGGGAAAAATCTTGATTATGGTGTATGATCCTTTTAATGTGTTGTTGGATTCTGTTTGCTTGTATTTTGTTGAGGATTTTTGTGTCTATGTTCATCAGGGATATTCGTCTGTAATTTCCTTTTTTTGTGGTATCTTTGTCAGGTTTTGGTATCAGGGTGATGGTGGTAGAATGAGGGTAGAATGAGTTTGGGAGTATTCCTTCCACTGCAATTTTTTGAAATAGGTTCAGAAGGATAGGTGTTAACTCTTCTCTAAATGTTTGATGGAATTTGCTCGCGAAGCCATCTGGTCCTGGACTTTTGTTTGTTGGCAGTTCTTTAATCACAGTTTCAATTTCATTACTTGTGATTGGTCTGATCATATTTTCTATTTCTTCCTGGTTCAGTCTTGGAAGGTTATACCTTTCTAAGAATTTGTCCATTTCTTCCACGTTGTCCATTTTATTGGCATGTGGTTCCTTGTGGTAGTCTCTTATGATCCTTTGTATTTCTGTGGTGTCCTTTCTAACTTTCCTTTTTCATGTCTAATTTTATTGATTTGAGCCCTCTCCCTTTCTTTTTCTTGATTAGTCTGGCTAAAGGTTTATCAATATTGTTTATCTTTTCAAAGAACCAGCTTTTAATTTTATTCATCTTTGGTACTGTTTTCTTTCTTTTTTTTTTTTTTTAACATCTTTATTGGGGTATAATTGCTTTACAATGGTGTGGTACTGTTTTCTTTGTTTC
Source organism: Pseudorca crassidens (assembly GCF_039906515.1). Classification (NCBI taxonomy): domain Eukaryota; kingdom Metazoa; phylum Chordata; class Mammalia; order Artiodactyla; family Delphinidae; genus Pseudorca; species Pseudorca crassidens. The sequence continues at coordinate 72,351,671 of NC_090296.1, forward strand.
TATTTCATTTATTTCTGCTTTGATCTTTATGATTTCTTTCCTTCTACAAACTTTGGGTTTTGATTGTTCTTCTTTCTCCAGTTGCTTTAGGTATAAGTTTAGGTTGTTTATTTGTGATTTTGTTTCCTGAGGTAAGATTGTATTGCTATAAACTTCTCTCTCAGAGCTGCTTTTGCCACATCCCATAGATTTAGGATCATCATTCTTTCATTTTAATTTGTCTCTAGGTATTTTTTGACTTCCTCTTTGATTCCTTCAGTGATCCATTGATTGTTTAGTAGCATATTGTTTAGCCTCCACTTGTCTGTTTGTAGTTTTTGCAGTATTTTTTCCTTGTTGATTTCTAATCTCATAGAGTTGTGGTTGGAAAAGATGCTTGATATGATTTCAATTTCCTTAAATTTAACAAGGCTCACTTTGTGGCCAGCATGTTTTCAATCCTGGAGAATGTTCCATGTGTGCTTGAGAAGAATATGTGTTCTGCTGCTTTTGGATGGAATGCTCTATAATTACCAATTAATTCTCTCTAGTCTAAAGTTTCATTTAAGACCTGTGTTCCCTTATTGATCTTCTCTCTGGATGATCTGTCCCTTGATGAAAGGGGGTGTTAAAGTCCCCCACTATTATTGTGTTACTATTGATTTCTCTTTTTATGGGTGCTAGTATTTGCCTTATATATTGGGGTGCTCCTATGTTATGTGCATATATATTTACAGTTGTTACATCTTCTTGGGTTGATCCCTTGATCATTATGTAGTCTCCTTCTTTGTCTCTTATAACAGTCTTTATTTTAAAGTCTATCTTGTCTGATTTTAGTATTGCTACTCCAGCTTTCTTTTGATTTCCATTTGCATGGAATACCTTTTTACATCCCCTCACTTTCAGTCTGTATGTGTCCCTAGATCTGAAGTGGGTCTCTTGTAGACAACATATATAAGGGTCTTGTTTTTGTATCCATTCAGCCAGTCTGTGTCATTTGGTTGGAGCACTTAATCCATTCACATTTAAGGTAACTATCAATATGTATGTTCCTATTACCATTTTATGAATTGTTTTGGATTTGTTTTTGTAGGTCCTTTTCTTCTCTTATGTTTCCCACTTAGAGAAGTTCCTTTAGCATCTGTTGTACAGCTGGTTTGGTGGTGCTGAATTCTCTTAGCTTTTGCTTGTCTGTAAAGCTTTTGATTTCTCTGTTGAATCTGAATGAGATCTTTGCTGGGTAGAGTAATCTTGGTTGTATGTTCTTCCCTTTAATCACTTCAAATTTATGGTGCCACTCCCTTCTGGCTTATAGTGTTTCTGCTGAGAAATCAGCTGTTAACCTTATGGGAGTTCCCTTGTATGTTATTTGTTGTTTTTCTCTTTTTGCTTTTAATAATTTTTCTTTGTCTTTAATTTTTGTCAATTTGATTACTATGTGTCTTGGTGTTTTTCTCCTTGGGTTTATTCTGCCTGGGACTCTCTGTGCTTCTTGGACCTGGGTGGCTATTTCCTTTCCCATGTTAGGGAAGTTTTTGACTATAACCTCTTCAAATATTTTCTCGGGTCCTTTCTCTCTCTCTTCTCCTTCTTGTACCTCTGTAATGTGAATGTTGGTGTGTTTAATGTTTTCCCAGAGGTCTCTTAGTCTGTCTTAATTTCTTCTCATTCTTTTTTTTAATTCTGTTCCACAGCAGTTAATTCCACCATTCTGTCTTCCAGGTCACTTATCTGTTCTTCTGCCTCGGTTATTCTGCTATTGATTCCTTCTAATGTATTTTTATTTCAGTTATTGTATTGTTCATCTCTGTTTGTTTGTTCTTTAATTCTTCTATGGTTTGTTAAACATTTCTTGCATCTTCTTGATCTTTGCCTCCTATCTTTTTCTGAGGTCCTGGATCATCTTCACTATCATTATTCTGAATTCTTTTTCTGGGAGATTGCCTATCTCCACTTCATTTATTTGTTTTTCTGGGGTTTTATCTTGTTCCTTCATCTGGTACTTAGTCTTCTGTCTTTTCTTTTTGTCTGTCTTTCTGTGAATGTGGTTTTCTTTCCACAGGCTGCAGGATTGTAGTTCTTCTTGCTTCTGCTGTCTGCCTTTTGGTGGATGAGGCTATCTAAGAGGTTTGTGCAAACTTCCTGATGAGAGGGACTGGTGGTAGGTAGAGCTGGGTGTTGCTCTGGTGGACAGAGTTAAGTAAAACTTTTATCCACTTGTCTGCTGATGGGTGGGGCTGAGTTCCCTCCCTGTTAGTTGTTTGGGCTGAGGTCACCCAGCAGTGGAGCCTACAGGCTCTTTGATGGGGCTGATGGTTGACTCTGGGAGGGCTCATGCCAAGGAGTACTTCCCAGAACTTCTGCTGCCAGTGTCCTTGTCCCCATGGTGAGCCACAGCCCCCCGTGCCTCTGCAGGAGACACTCTAACACCAGCAGGTAGGTCTTGCTCAGTCTCCTATGGGGTCACTGCTCCTTCCCCCTGGATTCTAATGAACACACTACTTTGTGTGCACCCTCCAAGAGTGGATACTCTGTTTCCCCGAGTCCTGTCAAAGTCCTGCAATCAAATCCTGCTAGCCTTCAAAGTCTGATTCTCTGGGAATTCCTCCTCCCATTGTTGGACCCCCAGGTTGGGAAGCCTGACATGGGGCTCAGAACCTTCACTCCAGTTGGTGGACTTCTGTGGTATAATTCTTCTCCAGTTTGTGGGTCACCACTCAGCGGTTATGGGATTTGATTTTATTGTGATTGCGCCTCTCCTACCATCTCATTGCAGCTTCTCCTTTGTTTTTGGATGTGGGGTATCTTTTTTGGTGAGTTCCAGTGTCTTCCTGTTTATGACTGTTCAGCAGTTAGTTGTGATTCTGGTGCTCTCTCAAGAGGGAGTGAGTTCATGTCCTTCTACTCTGCCATCTTGAACCAGTCTCTCTAGACGATGTGATATATTTCCATTGTACCATTATAGACATAAATCTCACGTCACTAAGTTTAAGAGGATATAAGGTAAAATTTGCTTTCTTCTTCAAAATTTCAAATTGACTTTGTTACCTTGTCATTGATTGACATATAGTCAAAGAAAATAAAAAAAATCTATTTTTTTCCTACTAGATGTCTTAATAGTGTTACCTGAGAATATATGGAAAAATACTATACTAGTATATTCTGTCACAGGTATTGTCCTCCATTACATCTAATGTTTCAGGTTTATTTATTAACGTAATGAATTTTTCCATATACCAATCAACTCCATTTAAAGTCTTTGATCAATTGGGCAACTTGCTTGGCAACCACATATTCTCCAATGTTCCTTCTGTGCCTTCTCTTATAGCTGGGAAATGATTTCACTTTTAGGAAGATAAAGGTCTAATGAGACCTTAGGAATCTTTGTTCAAAGATGTCCAGTCTACTAGAGATCAGCTAAGAAGGTGTCTGAAATGTGAATTATTTTCCGATTAGAAGCCAACACTAGATTTTTTTTCTATTTCTTGAGGTCACAAATCGAATTCAAGCTATGTTTTAAACTCCACCGAACACCAAAGCCCTTTTTTTAAACAAGGCCATTTTTTTCATTCTTTTTTGCTGAGAAGAATATTTCAGAATAATGGATTCATGGCTTTCAAACTCTATATGATGAATGAAAAAATAGTGCTTTAATAAACCTTGATCATTTGCAAACAATATACCATTAGATGGTTTAAATAATGTGCACTTGGTGACTCCCCTAGTCTAAGATGTGTTTTCTAGACAATGTGATTATTACTAATGGTACCTGGATTATGAGAACTTAAAAGATTTCTAAGCATTTTATAAATACAAATTTTTAAAGCATTTTAAGCAGTTTGAAAGTATTTTAAAAATACAAAGAATACAAAACAGTAGTGAGTAACCTCTTTAGCTCTTCCTCTCATTGAATTGTAGAAAAATTTCAGCTTTTAATTAGCTGGCAAAAATATGGGAAAATCCATAACCATATATATCTTGAAATTCTTTCTCATTAGACAGAAAGCAACACCAGCTGAGATGCTGTTTAGACAAGATGGATGTTAGTTTGAATGATCAATTGTTTCTTGTGTTTGTGAGGATACATCACCAAACCTATATCCTGACTTGTGCCTCCACTCCTGGAGGGAGAATCCTTCTTAGGAAATCTTCAATGCTTAATGGAAAGAAAGAAAGTAAGGGAAGGAAGCAAGGAAGGAAGGAAGGAAGGGAGGATTAAATTAATTAAACTAGGAAGCCATTTGATTGATGTGGCTCTAATGCATTGGCAGCCTTGTAAGAAGCCCAAAATCTAAACTTGTTCTAATGAAAAATTAGCATTTTCCATCTACCTCTACAAGGATTAAATAATGAACTGCTGCAACCACTGACCTTCAACATACCCTGAAAGGAGTTCAGGGTAGAGATCAGGAAAGAGGCACTCTGTGCTCTGAGAAAAACTGGCAGTACAGGCCTTTAGATAGTTAGATATTTTCAGGAGAAGATTTTATGAGCCCAATGCTTTCATCTCCTCATATCTAGAAAAGCACTAAAATCATTAACAGGGACATCTGCTTCTCGTGACTAACAGCAAGCCTCTGCCAAAATGTGTACTTGACTGCATGTACCCCGTCCACTAAAATCATACATAACACTGATCTTCCCCCCAACCTCTTTGGAGCAGTTTCTCAGAGCTATCTGAAATGTTGTCTCCTGGGCTATAGTCCTCATTTTTCCCCAAATAAAACTTAACTCACAACTCTCATGTTGTGCATTTTGTTTCAGTCGACACTTGTAAATGGCTCAGGGTTAAGAAATTGAAACCCATAAGGACAACCAATCACAAACAGCCAACTTGGCTTTAAGCTACACTCAATCAATAATTTCCTTACTTTGCTACCTTTTCTTTATGGAAAGTCTCTCCCTGAACCTGTATAGGTGGTGACCTCCTAACCACTTCTGGTTTGGCACTGCCCAATTAGAATTGATATTTACTCAAATAAACTCTTAAAATTTTTAATCTGCCTCAGTTTATCTTTTAACAGAAGTTAGGAAGGAAGGAAGATAAATAGATAGGAAGGATGATAGTCCAAGAGAGAAAGGGAGAGGGGATGAAGGGAGGGAGGAGATCATTAAAAAAATAACAAAAATCCTAATGTATTTTGCTCCTCTGCATATTCTAGGTAGAAAAGGATTGTTACCTGTGTCATTAACAAAGGAAGTCTCCATTATTTAGTCAGTTTCATTTTCATGTTAATGGCTGTTATTTAAAAGTTTCAGGGAACTCAGAGAGTTTAGTGTCATCTGAGTTTAGGCTGAAATACCTCAAATTGACTAGCTTGTAAAGCTACTGCAGTTTAAACTAATACTACTGGTTGGTTCATCATATGCAAAAGAGATACAGATCTCCCTGAAAGCTTCCATTTTTCTTTCCTCCTTTTGCTTAAGGAACTGAATAGAAACTTTAAAGTTTAAATTAAAAGAATCTTCTCTCATTCAATTTGGAGGTGGCAAATTGGAGATTGCTTAGTCTAGAGAACTTTCAAAGGCTTGATACCTAAATGTATTCTTCGGGTGGATTTTTTCCTGATGATGTGACATCATTTGAATACACTGAAGCCTCATCATTTACCAGGTTGGTAATAATTTTTATACAAAAATAGGCCTCCATAGGAATGAGGCTTGAACAAATAACAAGCAACAGTGCTTCCTTTGTGATAAATTGACACTAAAGCCCAATCCTGAAAATCTCTTATATTATTTAGAGGAGCAATGATCAAAGACAGAAGAGAAAAAAGAGCTGGCAGCCTCGTATATTCTCCACTGATACTGAGATAGTGTCAATAATAGGGAGTGCGGTTACTACCGGGGAGAGCTGGAGAGCAGCTTTAAATCTCACATTCATATATCTTCTGAAAAAGTCAGGGGTAGGAGTGAAAAAAAAAATCAGGACAGTTTCTCTGTGAAGTTCTTTAAACCAAGCTATGCAAATTGCTGCTCCCCAGTAGGACAGAGGCAAATACAAATTTAGGGAGAATGAAACAGTAGAATTGGAATGTCCCTGGAATGCTGATAGGAATGATAAGAAAATGCTAAGGGTTGGCTAATGAGGGTGGTTTCAATCCAGGGAGGATCTAGTCACTCCTATTTCCAATTTATACAACATTCTGTTGTCAGGCTAATCTTCCTAAAGTCCGGTTTTCTCCACGTCGCTTTTTGTTTGAAATTCCCTGTGCTTCCCCATTCCTTATAGGCTCTTGTGTTGCAGGAGAGCTCCACCAAATCACTGGACACATTAAAAACTGATGACCAACCAAATTTAAATCCCATGACATAAAAAGTTTATTGACAACTATCTATACTACAGCTTCCTAAAAAATTAAACAGTTATAGCTTATATAACATATACTATTCTAGCCGATCTTAATCATTATCAATAAAATATTAATTCATTTATATATATGCATTTTTCATTATAAAACAAACACTTTCTTTTCGGATAAGGCAAAAAGTTCAATGATCCAACCCTCCATAGAATGTATATGGCAGTGCCTCAACTATAACACATATTTCCAGTTTATTCTTCCATATATATTGTAGCTTGATGATTATTTGCATTAACTAGATCCATTCAATTACATGTTTTCTCAGCAATCTTACAAAGGTTTCATCCATGTTTATGCTTCTTAAACCTTTTAAGCATTCAAATAAATAAAGTTCGAAAATGTATGCAGTTTTTATATACGATATTAAGTTAAATTTACATAAACATATAAATAACATAAGGTAAGAGAAATCTTAAGTCATAAATTGGAAGATAGATAATTTTGTTTAGATTGTATTGTACCACTTTTGTGCTTGTATCATAATGTAATAACTAAGCTTTTATTAAAACAAAGGGCAGAGGAGCATACATATGTGTGTATGTGTATACATCTGTATCTATCTAACTGTGGGTAGATAATGTATATTCTACTTTTCCTTCCTTCCTTCCTTCATTCCTTTTTGTCAGTTGCACTGAAAGTGAAAATTTAAGATGATTCATGACTTGCAATTTGTCCTTAAACAATCTAGTCCAAATATATCTTTCCAACTTAATGCTACTACTTTTCTTTTTTCTTTTTTTTTTTTGCATACTCTCTTATTGTCTGCCAGGGGAATAAACATTTTCATATTGATCTCCTCTTTTTAAGTATAACTAATAACTGTATAACTTTCCCCTCCTCACTTCTATTTTTTCTTCTTTTTAAATGCTACTACTTTTCTACGCAAGCCTTTGAGTGCACTATCTCATCACTACAGGACAATCTTCCTGTTTCTCCACCTTGCTTATATTGTTTTTTCCATAACAGTACCTAACCCTCTGTTTACTCTTTCCAGAACTACCTGCTCTATCTTAATCATGTCTGTTCATTGTCATTTGTCTCAATGTATTTTTTAATTTCCACTTTGATTTCATCATTGAAATCATCTTATTTCTCTTTCTGTGGTTGATTTCTAGTTTCATGCCATTGTGGTCAGAAATAATTCTGACGAGAGCATGTGATTCTCTAGTCTCATATAATCCTTCTTTGATCTCCTGAAACCACGATATCCAACCCATCTTACACTTAATCAGAATCACGTGCATGTCTTTTGCTGGTGGCTTGCTCTATCATGCAACTGTACATGCCGTTACCTCCTGCCTCCTCGACTATATTATAAATCTCAGGAGCACAGAAACATGGGCATCCCACTTTCATAGTACCTAGTGACAATTTGATAGCTCGTGCGGAGTAACTGTTGTAGGAGTAAATGACTGATAGAGCAGAAATAAACTTGCCAGGTCATCTGGGGGATAATCAGAGGTCTTAGACTTTTTTTTGGGGGGTGTAGTTTTTGGTTTTGTTCTGTTTTTTTGTTGTTGTTTTTAGAATAAGGAAAAAGAAAGCAAAAGGAGAGGACTACTGCCTCTGACATCATGAACAGGTTCTAGGGCTTTGCTGGAGGTACTATCCAGGCTCCTAGCTGAAACACCTGTCAACATAGCTATATTAATCATACCACTGTTCTGGATTTTATTTTCTTATACTGAAAGCTGAATGAGAGCATGGTCCTCCTAAGAGGACCATGTGAAGAGTATTACTTTGCAAAAAGTAAGGAGAAAGAAGGGATGTAGAAGGCTCAAAAAAAACTAACTTGACAATTTGGGGTTCTTTGTGTAAGGCATAAAACCATTTTCCTACCTAAATTGAGAATGTTCAAATGATTTCTTTGCTTCTCTAGTCAACTTGAGCTCCCTTATTGAGTGTGAATACCTCCTATTACCTGCTGTGAATATAGAATTGCCTTCTCAGCAATAGGTAGACCCACCAGAGTTACAGCCCTGAGGATGTAAGAGAGATTGTGGCACACTTGGGAATCCAGAAAAAGAATCTTCTGAAGTTACTGCTCTCCTAGTACAGAAACGAACTCAGAAGGTGACTGGGTGGGGGTAGCCCTCATAATGGATTTTCTCTTCAGTCAAGATAATGCTAATAGTAGGAAGGTCTTGGTTGCTTGGTTTTGCTTTGTTTTTGATAAAAATAAGTATTTGGGGCACTGCAGATAGTGGAAAGCTGGTTGAAGGAGCACAGCCACAGTAGTGAGGTCGGCTGAAAAGGGCAGCAGGGACTGTAACTCATTGTAGGCAGTTTCTAATGCCCAACAGGCTCCCCTGGTGTCCCTGTTTTGTTGACTTTGAATGAGGCAGGACATTGTTTTCCAAAACTACTCCCACTTTCATTATGATCATCATTGTCATTATCATCATTATTGCTATTCTCTGAATCACCCATCAGAGCAAACTTTCACATATTGATAGTGCCTGAATATAAGCACTTTAGTTACTTTCTCAAAACAAGAGTCCTCAGGGTCACTCCATCTTTGTAACTTTGTAGTCAGGGGCCCTCCAATTACAGACAAATGTTCTGAAATTACCTTTGTGCTCCATTCACAAACCACATAGATGCATTTTTCTCATTAAATGTAATTCCATAATGAGAGAAAGGCAAAGTGGCATATATATATTAGCCCATAAAAAAGTAAAGCCATACTCAGAATGTCCTAATTCACTAGAAAAAAATTGGATAAAATTGACAAAAGTTGGGGTATTATGGGAGCAGATATGTTCCACTGAAGGCCAAGGTGTTTCTGTGCACCCCAACATTTCAAATCAGGTTTTTATTGCTTAAAACATGTCTGGGAAAATTAATAAGGTAAGTTATTATCCACCAGGTCTGCAGTTTTCCCATTACCACCTATAAAAGCAGGTAGCAATCTCACTCTACCTTGCAGGCATCATTCATTATAACTTATTTGCTTTCAATCATGAGTGGAATACAGTGATAGGAAAAGTACCAAAGAAGGTCTTCATTGTGTTTTATTAGGACACAAAAACGGGAGCATTGAGCATCCATGTTACATTTTGAATTCAAATGATTAATTGGTGACTAGATCCTTGGTGTTATCTGAAACCAGACTGGTTTCTTTCCTTTTCTTATATATTTTTAAAACTAAGAGCCTGAGGCATACTCTCCTATCTAGGACAGTAACTCATATTACTTTATGACCTAAGAGGTATCTTCATTTGTGTCTTGCCTCAGCCCTGCTTTTGTTCCAGCCAACTGTTGTTGAAGATAAAAGGTGGGGAAAGTGTTCCTTGTGGTTGACTCTGCTCCGACCTGTCAGAGAGAATCAAAAGATAGATTTACGCTCCCTAGTACCATGCTTGGTCATAGATCCAGATGCCTCTTTGAGGACAGCAGAAATCACCCTCTATTGATGGCTGTCTGTGATCATGCAGGAGTCTTTAAGATGGCCAGTCTATGACCATGAGTGAAAACTGCAGTGACCAATCATGTAGGCATCTCAACTTAGATCCAAATAATATTTGTACATATAGATGAAATTCATACATGATTACCAGATTTCTTACTTATCCTTGTTATTTAAGTCTAGACTTAAACTTTTGTATCATATTTGATTAAAGTACATGATTGTTCCACATAGGACTCCTAGGTGAAATAGGCAAGACTCTGAGACCAATAATTATTCATATGGAGATAACTGAGGAGGCTGCAAAGCTCATGGAGCACAAATATTCCTCAGGATACTGCTTGTGATGTGTTGTGAAATACTAATAGTTTGACATTTTTAAATTGGGGAGAAGAAATAATTACTCAAAGAGCTTACCAAAATTAAGTGCAGGACTAATTAAGGCTAGCTTGACTGTTATTGATATAATTTCCTCTTACGCGAATATAACCCCCGCAGGCAGTAGGGGTGCCTGATGGATGTTCTCCTTAGGAAACATGTGGTCATGTCTGATAAGCATAGGCAACACAACATCACTTATTCTTATCAAAGCTCCCCAGGCAGGAAAAATTAAGAGATAGGGATTACCATTTAATCTGCAAGAACTGGGATCTCTATTCAGCAGTACTTACAATTTATGTACTTGAATATTTTACTATGCTTAAAATCTTGAAATCTCCAAGTATAAAAATTGCTGCTAGTTTTCTTAGAGTACAAGTGGTAGTTACACCTTACTCTTAAATAGATCTCCACCTTGGAACTGGATTCTTAATGACTAGAATACATTATATCTCTGTACCAGAGGTGGTTTGTGAAGGAATAAAATATTGTGATGAACAGAAATGCATTCTAAAAAATGTCTCTTGTTCTGGTTCATTTGCTTATTCAACAAGTTATCATCATCTTTGCACCATACATTCTGCCAGGATTTGAGGTTATATAGCTTACCTTAGTTAGCTTAAGGTAGGTTTCACTCCAATAACAATGAATCACCAAAAATCTTAGATGCCTTTAATTGCAAAGGCTTATTTGTTGCTTATGTATTTTTAAAGGTTGGCTTTGACTCTGCTCCATGTCAATCTTCATTTTGCAATTTAGGCTGAAGGAGCAACCCCTCTCCACTCATGCCCATCTCATTGTAGTGGGGAAGTAGCAATGGCAGAATCATGTGGTGGCTTTTAAAATTTCTGCTTGGAAGTGACGCATGTTACATTAACTCACATTTCATTGGCCAAGTTAGGTCACATCTACCAGCCAATTGTCAATGAGGTGGAAAGAATAATCCTTCTGTCAAGAGGTCCTGGAAATGAGGGGCAGGGGATATTTTTGACAATAATATGATTTACAACACTGCCTAAGGGAACTTATAGTCTAGATGGAAAGCTGAAAGTTATGACACAGAAGTGCTACAGGGCATGCAACAAGCAGAGTTCTGTATTAGCATCTGTTAAGGTTCTTCACCTTGTTCCCTAGTAAACATTGCAAATATGTGCTCTGTTGGTAAATGTTTCTGTTTTTCTCATACTGAGTGAAGGCAGACATTTGCCAAAAGAAAACCAGTTTAAGCCAGACTTCATGATACAAATATAGGGTTTAGAAGTGTGGATCAGATGAGTAGTGACTTCTCCATTACCAGGCCACATTGACTGAATGTCCAATTCAATTGATTGTGCAGATATTGACCATCTGGATCACAGGAGGAAAAAGCTCTAATTTAATGGAAAAAAATGACTGATTCAGTAGTCACATATCAATACGGCCTCTTGATCATCCAATAGCTATAGATCTCCTTAAAAACCAAATGAAAAGGACAAAGAAGTGGAAGCATATTAAAATTTTCATGAGGTCCCTCCCTGACCTTTATTAGGCCAGTGATGGTTTGCTTTTGGCTCAGGCCTTTGTACCAGTTCATCCAATTCCAGATGGATACATATCACACACTCAAGTCTAAACCTCATCTGAGAATTTTCATCTAGTTTCATTTAATATGAAATGCCTCTAACGTCTAATAATATTTGATAATATTCAGTTGCCCAAAGGGGCTGATCGTTAACTTCTCTGAAAACTTGTGATTCAGCTTAGTCATCCTTAGAATTTATATTGTCAGTAAGTATATCATATAAATAATTCAACAGTTAAGAAAAGATAGAATCTGTGAAAATGGTGGAATTTGCAAAACTTTCATTATCATGTTTAACATTTGATGAGCTCTTAAAACTGAATACAAAGCACAGAAGATTCATTGCTTAATGAAGGCTATTTTAAAAAATAAGTACAGGGTTTCCCTGGTGGTGCAGTGGTTGAGAGTCCTCCTGCCGATGCAGGGGACACGGGTTCGTGCCCCGGTCCGGGAAGATCCCACATGCTGTGGAGCGGCTGGGTCCGTGAGCCATGGCCACTGAGCCTGTGAGTCCGGAGCCTGTGCTCCACAACGGGAGAGGCCACAACAGTGAGAGGCCCGTGTACTGCAAAAAAATAAAAATAAATAAAATATAAGTATAATACAGTTCTTATACTTTGCTTGAAACTAAAATTGCAAGTAAAATTCAGGTTTCTTATAGGAGAGGAAATTGAATGACCATTTTGATAAACTGATTAAATAGATTTAAAATGTAATAGGTATATGGGGTGACCCTGTGTTATTACTAAAGGAACAGTGACTGAAAGACAGAGGACATGAACTACACACAGCTCTTCCTTCAGTGAAATGTGCCTCAGAGCAAAAACTTGCTGCTGCCAGATATTCTGAATTTTGAAACTGAATTATGTGGGTCAAGTCCTGGTAAATTTGCTGGAAATCATATTATTTACTTGCTTCTTTCTTTCATTGATTGAAATATAATGATTGAACTACTAAATATTTAAGAGAAAAAGTAGGTACTGGATAATGTATTAATAAAACAACCCTGCTCTCAGGAGTTTGGTATCAACTAACAAAGAAAAAATGACCAAATTGTTGTAGTGGGTTCCATGAAAGAAATAAAGGCCTGATACCTAGAAATCTGCATGGGTAGTGAAGGATGTCTTCTCTGAGGAAGTCAATTGTCCAGGTCTAAAGAATGAAAATTGGGGACAAAGAGTGTTGCAAGCAGAGAAAACAGCTTCAGCCATGTAAAGGGTCTGGATTTTATTCAAGTGCAATGGAAAGCCATTGACAAGTTTATAGGCAGGGAAGTAAGAGGAGGTGATTTATGTTTAGAACAATTGATCTGGCTGTTGTTGGAAGAATGCATTATAGAAGGGTAAGAGTGTAGGCAGGGAGATACAGTGGGGGAAATTGCACTGGTCTGGGCAAGACGTGATGAGAGACTGGACTAGGAATAATGAGAGTGGAGATCGAGGCAGGCAAATGGATTTCAAATACCTTTTGGAGGAAGAAACGTCAGTATTTGCTGATAGTTGGATATACAGAATGATGCAGAGGGAGGCATTAGGAGTATCTGTAGCCTTCTGGCTTGAACAGTAGGGTAGGTGGTGCCCTATAGTGAAAAGATGAGGTCTGGGAAAGAAATCAGTGGGAGGGTAGGTGATAATCAAGAAATCCATTTCAATCTGTGTAGCGGAGATTACGGTGAGTCTTCCAATTGGAGATTTCTAGGTGTAGTTGGATATGTGAACGTGGAGCCCAGAAAAAAGCCTTGGGATAAAGATAAAGACTGATACTTAAAGCCACAGGAATGGAGGAGGTCACTGATTTAAAAAAAAAAAGGCTGAGAGAAGTGTAGAGAATCTGGGACCAAGCTCTGGAGTCATCAGAAAAACAAATAAAAAACTGAGAAGATGAGGTCAAAAAAGTCGGAGACAAACCAGGAGAGAGTAGTATCCTGAAAGTCGAAGGAAGGCAGTATTTTAAGAAGGGGGTGTTCTACCCCACCCCTAGATACTGATGAGCCAGATGAAGTCAGAACAGAAAAGAAGCCTTCTTCTTAGCAGTGGAGACATCATTGGTAACCTTGGAATAAACAGTTTTTCAGTGGAGCGAGGATGGGAAGATATAGCCCAAACTGGAGTGGAATGAGTAAATGTGATGTGGGGCAGTGGAGACAGAAGGTATAAACAATTCTTGAGAAGTCATTCTGAAAAAGGGAATAGATAAAAGGGGATATCTGGACAGGAATACAAGACTCAAAGAGGATTCTTCTTGAAGGGTAAAGACTAAACAGGTTCATTGCCAATGGGAAAGGTAAGGCAGAGAAAGACTTTGACAGTGCAATTAATAAAGAGATGCAAAGCCTATGAGGGCAGGTGGGGAGTGTGATCTTCAACAGACAGAGGGATTTCTTCAATAATAGGGAATGAAGTAAAGATGGATAAAGATGCAGGAAAGTGGAAAATGAGGACATGTCGATTTTGTCATTTAAAAATGATGCAGAATCATGACCTGAGAGGTAGAGAAGGTGTGGGGCAGGGATTTTGAGAGAGGAGAAATGTCTAGCAAGGTGTAGGAACCGTTAGAAAGCATTTACACATATGGGCATTCCTAACATTTGGTAGAGGATTGATACATGTTGACAAATAAAGTATGGCATTTTAGTTTTAAAAGCATATTCACAATTAATTTTCAGACGGAAACCCAAGACAAATTTTTGCATATTACCAAATTTAGTCCAAAAACACTTTTTGTAAAAATCTCTCAAAGCCTCAAATAGAAGAGCCCCACTTGCTAATTTGCTCCAGCCATGGCCTAGAGAAGATGTCATCAAGACCCCAGGTTAGAAGAAAAACAGTCAGCATTATATATCTTCTAATTGCCCCAGTCCTCTGATTTGTGTGAAAAAAGCTAGTAAAGTCAAAGGTTTTGCTCAATAGAAGTTTTAGATATTTGCATATCAGAAATGCCATAATTATATGCAAATAACCATTTTGGACCATGTTTTATATGGATAAATAAGATGCTTATACCACCTACTCTGTATTTTTAAAATATCTTTTTCTGTGATCACCTTAAAAAAGTCCTTTTTACTGGTTCTACTTGAGACTGTTTTCCAAAACCATTTCCTAAGTTCGGCACTCTGAGTAAAAATGCTCAAAACCTCCTGGTAAGCCTGAGTATTGATTATCTTCTAATCTAGTTTTGACTTTGCCTTGAAACTTCAGCCATAAAAGATTTAAAAGATTCTGCCCTTCACTAAGAGCTATCATCTGTAATCCTTGCACTTACCCATTTCAGAATCCAGATGACTGAATGTCTCGTTCAGTTACCTTTATAAACCCCCAAATCAAAGTTTCTAATATCAACACTTGCCTCACTCATCACTCTTGCTTCTCAACTTTCAATTTATTGGTAATTGTTTACCACCCCTTGCCACTTACTGTCTGCAGGGTTTGAGTGGTGAGAGCAGCTAAGCAGGCTTCTGGAGTCAAACAGCTTTAAAAGTTCCACAAATTTCATACTGGAAATGGGAAAACACAAAAAGAGTGCATGTCAAGATGTCATCCCATGTTGACAGTAAATCATTTAGCTAACATTTAGTTTGTCTTTGGTGTACTATCAGGAAACAGTAGCTGCTGCTATGTGTGTGCTGGTATGTGCATGTGTGCTTCAGTGTAATTTCTTAAGCGTTCAGAAAATGCTGCAGCGTTTGCCTCCATTCTTCTTTTTTAACCTTTTACAAATAGCCAAAATTATGTATGGATGTGTGATTTCACTGTCCTTTTCTCTCAAATGCAGGCAATAAAAGTTGATTTGCACTAACAAGCTAAAAGCTCTGAGTGCTACCAGAATGTGATGCCTTTGAGGAGGGAGAGCAGCTATTAGATCCTATGATGGTAGAACGTATTTTCACAATAGACATCAAAAAGATTTAGAATCCACAGCTGGGATCCAACCTATTGTTCAGAAGTCAGCCAGTATGGAAGAAAAGATTCAATTGCTTTTGATTTCAGCATAGTCCAGGTAGACTATAGCTGCTGCAATTTCAACCCTCCCTACTCTCTTCCATACTCTGCAAGAATTATGATTATGGTAGGTTCATGGGATTAGTAATAAGGTATAAAAATGTTTGTGAGAAAATACATGCTAGAAATCCTATGTTTATGACACTGGTTGGTAGTTGAAATTTCCATTAGTTACTAAGTAGAAAATATAGTCAAAGACTATGTTAAAAATGAAAATATTCCTCTGATTATATGCATCTATCCTTCCCATTTTACATTTAATGGGCACATTTACTAAATTTGAAAAGATGTTACTATGGTCCTGTACAGAATTGTGGGCTAGAAATACAAAGTTGCCAATTTGCTAAGATAAATTTAGCCTAAAATAAATATATATAGTGCTTCTTAAAAGGTGAAAGTATAACTGGATAGTTTCAAATCTCAACCAGTATACAGAATAGACATATGACCACTATGTAACTATCATGATTGTGCTATTCAGGCAAACAAAAAGGTGTCCCAAGAAAGGATGGAGCTTCCATGATGAAAAGAATGTGACTAGAAGGATGAATATAGTTCATATTGACAGATGGGCTAACCCATTTTTGCATCTTGGCCTTTCTCCCATCAATCAAAACCAGAAGGACACAAGTGGAATATTACAGTGAGTTTAAAAAAATGTTTGTCAAACCATTAAGTCACTTCGTACAGTATAGACAGGAAGTAGTATGGTAGTGGCCTAAGAGTTTGGGCTTTGGACAAAGCCAAATAAATACTCTCCATGTTTTAGTATAAGCTACCATTTGTTGTAGTGGGTTCCATGAAAGAGATAAAGGCCTGATACCTGGAAATCTGCATGGGTAGTGAAGGATGTCTTCTCTGAGGAAGTCAATTGTCCAGGTCTAAAGAATGAAAATTGGGGACAAAGAGTGTTGCAAGCAGAGAAAACAGCTTCAGCCATGTAAAGGGTCTGGATTTTATTCAAGTGCAATGGAAAGCCATTGACAAGTTTATAGGCAGGGAAGTAAGAGGAGGTGATTTATGTTTAGAACAATTGATCTGGCTGTTGTTGGAAGAATGCATTATAGAAGGGTAAGAGTGTAGGCAGGGAGATACAGTGGGGGAAATTGCACTGGTCTGGGCAAGACGTGATGAGAGACTGGACTAGGAATAATGAGAGTGGAGATCGAGGCAGGCAAATGGATTTCAAATACCTTTTGGAGGAAGAAACGTCAGTATTTGCTGATAGTTGGATATACAGAATGATGCAGAGGGAGGCATTAGGAGTATCTGTAGCCTTCTGGCTTGAACAGTAGGGTAGGTGGTGCCCTATAGTGAAAAGATGAGGTCTGGGAAAGAAATCAGTGGGAGGGTAGGTGGTGACCAAGGAATCTATTTGAATCTGTGTAGTGGAGATTATGGTGAGTCTTCCAATTGGAGATTTCTAGGTGTAGTTGGATATGTGAACTTTGAGCCCACAAGAAAGAGATAGATAGCACTTTATAAATTCTGCTCAAATATAGTAACTTCCAGTTATGATTCTATACATGGAGTTGAACACAGATGCCACATACATGAAGTCTATTTTTTATTTAATTTTAGTAGATCTCTACTGTTCCTTTATTATAGAATGGATAAAAAGTTCATTTGGATTTTATTCTTAGAAAAAAATTTTAAGCAAGTCTAAGTATTTTAATTTTAAGCAACTCTAAGCTATGAGTCCATTAAAAGTAATAGAAGGAGATAGAGATCAGCTCTAAGTAAATCCTGTGCAAAGAAATTTATCTTTCAAGTATTCACCTCTTCTGGAAGATAAGAGAGATTTTCTTAACCAATTAATTGAGACTGTTAACTAAATGTCATGACAAACAAATTCACATTTTACCTCAGGAAGCCACTTTTTATTGCAAACTTGGCAAGAACACTGTAAACTTGTGTAAAGTGATGATATAGCTTTTCCAGGATCCCTGCTGTGCTTCGTGATTAACAGATTTAAATACATGGCTTATTGGAAAAAAAAGAAATGGTGACTGGGAATCAGTGGCAAAACAGCTACGGATTCAGATTCTAAAGCAGCTATCCCCAGTCTCCTGATGAAAGATGAGACTGGTATTTGGCTGTATGACATCATTATTACTCATCAGGTTAGTAGAGCTGATTACAGGGGGCGAAGAATTTGTCAGTAGGTTTTCCTGGGAGCTATGAGGCCAACCTGGAGTCAGGATAGCAACATCCTGGAAGGAATCTGGAATTTACCTGGTTTGTGACTCAAACTCCACTCAGCCATTAATTGACTTCACTTATCAGTATACATATCTGCTTAGACCTCTGGATATTAAGCTCTTAGAAAGAGTCTTTTATTTTATCTTTGTTTCTACACAAGGACTAGTAAGATGCTTCACACATGGCCAGCATTAATTTATTAGATAAAAATAGCACTCTGATTTTGTGTAGTAAATTTCAGTTCCAACATTTCCCACTAAAAATATCTATATATTTCAATTAGTTAGTCAAAAAGTATTTATTGAACATTGAACAAAGACATGTAGTCTTTGTGCTTAATATGTGTGTGCTTGTGTGTGTGTAAATTCTCAATGCTTTTTCAGTGAATAAATATGCAAAAAATTCAAGGATTGTTCATTATAGGCTAAGTTTGTCAATGTATGCTCAGTGGAAAATGTGAAACTTGAGCCATCCCTTTGGGAGGAAACGGGTAGAGAAGTAAGGAGCCAACGACACCTCAATATTTGGATAAGGACAATCACCAGTGAAAGAACTTTGCCTTGACAAGGAGCTACTGCAAAGTGCTCCCACTGTCATCTTAGTAAACAGCTTGGTCCCCAATGCACGGAAGGAGAGTTTTGACTAATTGTGGCTCCCAGGAAAATTGGTAAATTGGGTTCAGATTGGTGTTTTTCTTATATTTGGAATCATCCCCAGGATTTTAAACATCATAAGATGTGTGTGAAACTGAGGGAATCTGAGTAGTTGAATGGGGATGTCAGCTGTCCCTAGGAAGTTCATGTCAGTATCAGAGTACGAAAACTGATGATGTATGGCTGCTATTACTACTACTACTAAGTCTGATGAATTTATATTTTGTTTTAATAGACAAGGCATCCAGCATCCAACTTGGTAACTACATTTTCTGGGTGGACATCACTCTTATTGCTGCTGGCTATTGTGGTCTATATAAAAAATGAATATGGTTGGTTGAGTTCCAGCTCTAACACTTTGAACCGAACCTATTATAAAACATTGGCAACAAATTTTAAGACCTGAAGTCTGATTCATCACTAATTAATTAAATCTCTCAATGTGTATAAAGAGCAGTAAAGACAGGAGGGGATGTAGAAATGTATCTATAGGATAAGCTTCATTCTATGTTTCTGTACTATCCACTTTAAGGGGCAATTTTGAAAAATTCTTTATTATGGATATTTTCAAATATATGTAAACCTAGATAGAAGAGTAAAATATGTACCCATCAAAAACTTCAAAAATTATCAATATTTGGCAAGTCCTGTTTCATCTATGTGTGCCCCCACTTCCTCTCTCTCCCTCAAGGATTATTTTAAAGAAAATTCCAGACATCATGTTATTTCATCTATAAATACTTTCAGTATTTATCTCTAAATCATTAAAACTCTTGTTTATATAACAATAAAACCATGATGTGATTTTAAAGATTGCAGGGATTCTCCTCTGTCCTTAACCTGTTTATTTACCAATGTCTAAATTCTACAAACCTAATGTTCTTTGTTGGAAGATAAAATATTAACACCTCATCAGAACTGTCACAACTAAAACCTTTTTAGTTATGATTTATTAAAGAAAAGGTATCTGAATTTGCAGAAGATAATGACTGGCCATTTTTGAAATTATATCTAGAATAGGCACAGACATCCTAGAAAGTTAGAAACTGTGAGAAATTCCCCCAAATCCTAAGGTTATCTGTTCCTTGAGGGTATAATAATAGTCACAAATGTCCAAGGTCACAGAATGGTGGGTAGTAGAGGCAGGATTGCAAGCCAGGTCTCCAAAGGCTACCATTTTAACTTCTGGCTTCTCCCCACCCTCTATCCATTCCTTGGATGACTTTCCTGGGACTGATGTTTAGTCTTCTGTAATCATGCCTGTAAGTGTATCACCCAAGCATGTTTCTCCTTTCTAGCCATCCCTGCTCTAAACCCCCCATGTCAATCACGTGTGTTGGATCTCTTTAATGCAGCACAGAGAATAAAACAGATAGATATAGTTATGTTGCATATTAAAACAGATTGAAGTTCCAGTCCCTGCTTCAAGTGCATCATGATTATTACCAGCTGCAGAGTATTAGAATTCTGAAAATTCCTTCCAAACTCAATGGCTTCCTCAAGATTCCCTGAGTTCATTTCCAGTGTGTACTGATGACTGACCTTGAAGGAAATAAACTAGAAGACACACAAATTATTACAGACTGCAGCAACCTGGAGAGCACTATTGAAGATAAAATTTGAAGTTTCTATGCCAAATTGAGCAGCCCATCCATCCTGATGGGTTAAGACAAAATTTACTCAATTTTATAGGGAGGGGCTTCCTCTGCTCTTCACATGAAAACTTTTCATCTATTGCAGGAAGAAAAGACTGTGCCCATGAAGCTTATGGGCTACTGGAATGTTGAGAATAGAGGATTCTAATAAAATCACTATCCACTGCAGGTCACCTACTCCTTCTTGTCACAACCAGGACTCAACAGGGGGCAAGGAAGGACATGCAAATTCTGAGCTAGCATGGTTTGGTGAAAGGAGAGCCTGAGATGAACTACATGATTCTAATGAGTTTTCTGATAACTTAATACAAATAAGCAAAGTGGATTACAGTAGTCACTGTCCTTCCAGAGGCTGTAGTTTACAGCCTCATAAAACTTACAGTAGTGATTGCTCCCCAGTGCCCCCTTCTCCCTGCTTAACTAAATTCCTTCCTTCCTTCCTTCCAAGTCTAGCTCAAGTTCCCCTTCCCTCATAAGCTTTGTTCAACTACCATGGCCTGCAGAGATTGTTCCCTTATCTTCATTCTTGTTTAATTTATGGTCTTTTTCACTTTACTGGGAAATTAGATGTCTTAAAATTAATTTCTAAGAAGGTACCAAGTCAGAGAGCTGACTACACATAAATCTCAAAAATATACTTTGTGTGTCTCTGTTTACAGCTATTTATTTTACATATGATGTAAGAATTAAGTTATAAAGAGTTGGGTATCATTAGAATTCCTAGAAGAATGTGTAAAAGTGGGCAGCATTCCAGAGAGATGTAGCTCTCATATTCAGTGGGACCACCCTCCAGCAAGCTGTCTACTACGGCCCCAGAAAATGTGACTGAGTGGGGCAAAGAGGCCACAGTGAGATCCCCTAGGCACCAAGAAGAACTCAGCTAACTACTCCAGCACCTGTATCCTTACACAATAAGTAATAACTGTATCTTTTGTTGCACTGAAGACAAGCTTTAATCATAGATTAGTAACCTAGTCATTGTTTTCCAGTGACATAAAATTGTGACAGTCAATCATTTGACATTTAACTTATATATTTAACTTATATTTTTCCATTGGCTTTTTATCTTATCTTTCTCCTTAACTAGGTTGTAAACGCCACTGAAAATACAGACTTCCTATTTTTGCTATCCTCAATGCACAACTCATTGTTCCAGGCAAAATAGACTATCAATACAGTATTCATTTGCCATTGCTGTTAACAGTAAGCAAACACTGATTGGAGTGCTAAAGTATTTGCAAAGCCTCTTCTTGAGGAGAAAGGTGGTTTTACCTGATAATTCCCCTGTAGCTCACAATCACACAGAGGTAAAACAGATTTCTAGATGAATAAGAATACTAACTTAAAATGTCTAATGTGAGTAACAGGATATTAAGACTACAGTTATTCTACTGTGATTCAAAGTATTTAGATCTATTCTAAGTTATCACAAGTTATCGCTATCCCAGACTTTTTCTGGAGATTTTAATCTTAGATTAACTTACAGCTATTTACAGTCAGTAGCTCAAATGGCTGGAAGATAATTCAAGTCTTATAGCATCTTTTACCACTTCTAGGTTTTCCTAGAAAAACCTGAGAAAATAAGAGAGCTAAATTATTAAGCCGTATTTTCCCTCAAAATAATATTTAATGAATTGTTCTATCTAATTTTTGTAAGGTAAATATAGACAAATAGTTGCATAACTTTTGCATTTACTATGACATTTCTATGGAGGATGTTGTGTATCATACCATGCAATGTCTACTGTACAGTATCCTAACATCAGACATTTCTTTCAAAGTTTGGGCCTAGGAAAGCTTTTGGTTTCTCTAAGGAAATTATATGCATTTCACTCTTGTACACATCCTTGACTTGGATACAAGGAAGCTTACATGGTTTTTTTGCTCAATCCCCAAAACCATATTGAGCTTTCTAATTGGTATTTTTGTCTTCTCTCCTTAGCTATGTTTCTGTATTCTTTAATTTGTATTTTACTACTTCTTTTATATCTGTCATTTTAGGAACTGACTTAAATCCTTTCTGAAAGGATGTGGTGCACAAATGTATTTAAATTGAAGTCACACTTAGCATTAAATGGGAAAGCAAGCTCTAGGTGAAGGCTGTGGTGTTGGTACCTATATGAGCAATGGCATGAACACTTGCCTTGTCTGAACTCCACTGGGAAGGCCTCTGAAAAAAGTTGGGTGATAAGAAGCTGTTTAAGAAAGCTCACCTAACCAGGCTAGAATAAGGAGTTGTATATGGGCCTAATAGAGTAAATACTTTCAGAAAATGCTGAATTTATCTCACTTAACATGACACCCTCAAGGCCCATCCATGTTGTTGCAAATGGCAGGATTTCCTTCTTCTTTTGTGGCTAAAATGCACACACATATATATTTCTCATTTCCTTTATCCATTCATCCACTGATGGACACTTAGGTTGTCTTCATATCTTGACTATTGTGAATAATGCTGTAATGCAGGTGGAGTGTAGATATCTCTTTGAAATAGTAATTTCACCTTCTTCAGATATATACCCAAACTGGGATTGATGGATCATATGATAGTTCTATTTTTAACTTTTTGAGGAATCTCCATACTGTTTTCCATAGTGACTGCACCAATTTACATTCCTGCCAACAGTGCACCAGGGTTCCCTTTTCTCCAAATCCCCATCAGCATTTTTCTTAGCTTTTTGATAATAGCCATTCTAACAGCTGCAAGATAATATCTCATTGTGGTTTTGATTTGCATTTCCCTGATGATTAGTGATGTTAAGCACCTTTTCATGTACTTGTTGGATATGTGTATCAAATCATCACACGGTACACCTTAAACTTATACAATGTTACATGTCAGTTATACCTCAATAAAGCTCAGGGGAGAAAAGAAAATGTTGAACCTCCGGGTGCTGCTAGATGAAGGAAAATAGCAGCTGAAAGGGATCTTGGAGATTGAAACGTAGACAAGGAAATGTAGCTTGCTCAAGAGAGCCCAGATAGGTAATGCAGCATTGATTGTGGAAAGGGTTTCTTGAATACCAGCATGGTTTTCTTTGACTTACTCCCAACTGACTTTTGAACATCTTGTGACCTCTTAGGCAAAGTTGCCTGAAGGTCTGGGCCAAGAGAAGCTAGGCACAAGCTCAAGATTTGCTGGAGCCAAGGAGAAACTGTTTGCAGCCCTGGATAGGGGAGAAAACATCAGGCCTCACTATTTCTGTGTCAGGGACCCTAGGTAATAATAATTCTTTCTACATGTTCAGTGACATCTCTGAGTGCCCAGTAATGTGAGCGTCAAAAAGGTAAAACTACAGATCATACTTACTTGCCATCATTTTGAGCTCTAGCTAGATGGTCATGACTATTCATCAACCAGACAAGTATGGACAGGAAAGCCCAGGACTGAGACTGATGTTTGGTCATGTGGGAAAGGGCTGGAAAGTCCCCAGGGCTGTCAAGCAAAATATCCATTTCTGGAAGTCAGTATAAAAACAAAGGTCGAGGTTGTCAAGGACAGAATTTGGGAATTTAGAAATTTTTAGTGCAAGTGGGCATCTGATCTTAAGGAAGAAACTTCTCTATTTTTAAAATAAATTTTAGTTTTTAGAGCAATTTTAGGAATACAGAGACATTGTGCAGAAAATAGAGTTCCTATATACCCCTCACCCCCATAATGTCTCCTATTACTAACATCTTGCATTAATGTGGTATAGTTGTACAATTGGTAAACCCTTTGATACTATTAACTAATGACCATAGTTTATATTAGGGTTCACTCTTTGTCTTATACAGTTCTCTGGGTTTTCACAAGTGTGTAATCTCATGTATCCACCATTAGAGTATTACACAGAATAGTTTCACTGCACTGAAAGTGCCCTAAGATCAAACTATTCATCCCTTACTCCCTTCCCCTTAACTCTTGGCAACCAGGAATCTTTTTGCTGTTTCTACAATTTTGCCTTTTGTAGAATGTCATGTATATTTGAAATCATACAGTATGTAGCTTTTTCAGACTGATTTCTTTCACCTAGCAATACGCATTTAAGTTTCCTCCCTGTCTCTTCATAGATTGATAGCTCATTTCTTTTTATTGCTGAATAATACACATTGTGCAGATATACCAGTTTGTTTATCCATTTACCTATTGAAGGACATTTTTGTTGTTTCCAATTTTTGAAAGTTATGAATGGTATAAACACTTATGTGCAGGTTTTTGTGTAGACGTAACTTTTCAGTTTACTTAAATAAATACCAAGCAGTGTGATTGCTGGATTACATCGTAAATCTATGTTTGACTTTGTTAGAAGCTGCCAGACTGCCTTCCAAAAGCGGCTTTACCATTTTGCATTCCCATCATTAATGAATGAGAGTTCCTGCTGCTACATATCCTCATCAGCATTTGACGTTTTCAGTGCTTTGGACTTTGGTCATTCTAATAGATGTATAGTTGTATCTCATTTTATTTTATTTTATTTTTTGTTTATTTTTTTAATGAATCACAAATTTTATTTCAAAATGTAAATGTCACTAAACATGCATACACCTTAAAACAATAAAATTTACAATTTAGTTAATTTTTTATCTTTTTGCATAGGACATCATTACAATATAGAATCTATACCTTACAAAATACATACAAAGTTTTATCCTAGCAAGCCCAGGCCAGATTGGGAACTGTACAACTGTAATACTTCACTGTAGTGATCCAGGAAAGACAAAACACAGCCTTCGGAAGCACGGTGCTGGTTAAAACAACAAAAAAAGTTCCTATAGAAAAAGAAAACATGTGCTCAATGAAATAGTCTTGGACCCTTGGATTCTACCTTGGGATTTTGGCAAACAATTCCCGAGAAGCTCCATCAATGGCTTTGGGAGGGGGAGGGGCCCTTTGTGCAGAGAGTCCAGGGGCGGCAGAGACCCAGCATGCACCCAGTCCACCCACATAGCAATTCCCAGCCCCATGGGAACCACAGTGGCCCATGCCCGATCCCCTTTTATGGCTGTTAGCATTTGCCTTATGTATTGAGGTGCTCCTATGTTGGGTGCATAAATATTTACAATTGTTACATCTTCTTCTTGGATTGATCCCTTGATCATTATGTAGTGTCCTTCTTTGTCTCTTGTAATAGTCTTTATTTTAAAGTCTATTTTGTCTGATATGAGAATTGCTATTCCAGCTTTCTTTTGATTTCCATTTGCATGGAATATCTTTTTCCATCCCCTCACTTTCAGTCTGTATGTGTCCCTAGATCTGAAGTGGGTCTCTTGTAGACAGCATATATACGGGTCTTTTTTTTATATCCATTCAGCCAGTCTATGTCTTTTGATTGGAGCATTTAATCCATATACATTTAAGGTAGTTATCGATATGTATGTTCTTATTACCATTTTCTTAATTGTTTTGGGTTTGTTTTTGTAGGTCTTTTCCTTCTCTTGTGTTGCCTGCCTAGAGAAGTTCCTTTAGCACTTGTTGTAAAGCTGGTTTGGTGGTGCTGTATTCTCTTAACTTTTGCTTATCTGTAAAGGTTTTCATTTATCCATCGAATCTGAATGAGATCCTTGCTGGGTAGAGTAATCTTGGTTGTAGGTTTTTGCCTTTCATCACTTTAAATATGTCCTGCCACTCC
Source organism: Pseudorca crassidens (assembly GCF_039906515.1). NCBI lineage: Eukaryota > Metazoa > Chordata > Mammalia > Artiodactyla > Delphinidae > Pseudorca > Pseudorca crassidens. The sequence continues at coordinate 72,377,483 of NC_090296.1, forward strand.
CTTCTGGCTTGCAGAGTTTCTGCTGAAAGATCGGCTGTTAACCTTATGGGGATTCCCTTGTATGTTATTTGTTCTTTTTCTCTTGCTGCTTTTAATATTTTTTCTTTGTATTTAATTTTTGACAGTTTGATTAATACGTGTCTTGGCGTGTTTCTCCTTGGATTTATCCTGTATGGGACTCTCTGTGCTTCCTGGACTTGACTGACTATTTCCTTTCCCGTATTAAGGAAGTTTTCAACTACCTCTTCAAATATTTTCTCAGCCTCTTTCTTTTTCTCTTCTTCTTCTGGGACCCCTATAATTCGAATGTTGGTGCATTTAATGTTGACCCAGAGGTCTCTGAGACCATCCTCAACTCTTTTCATTCTTTTTTCTTTATTCTGCTATGCGTTAGTTATTTCCACTGTTTTATCTTCCAGGTCACTTATCCGTTCTTCTGCTTCAGTTATTCTGCTATTGATTCCTTCTAGAGAATTTTTAATTTCACTTATTGTGTTGTTCATCATTGTTTGTTTGCTCTTTAGTTCTTCTAGGTCCTTGTTAAATGTTTCTTGCATTTTGTCCATTCTATTTCCAAGATTTTGGATCATCTTTACTATCATTACTCTGAATTCTTTATCAGGTAGACTGACTATTTCCTCTTCATTTGCTTGGTCTGGTGGGTTTTTACCTTGCTCCTTGATCTGCTGTGTGTTTCTCTGTCTTCTCATTTTGCTTAACTTACTGTGTTTGGGGTCTCCTTTTCTCAGGCTGCAGGTTCGTAGTTCCTGTTGCTTTTGGTGTCTGCCCCTAGTGGCTAAGGTTGGTTCAGTAGGTTGTGTAGGCTTCCTGGTGGAGGGTACTGGTACCTGTGTTATGGTGGATAAGGCTGTATTTCGTCTTTCTGGTGGGCAGGACCGCATCTGGTGGTGTGTTTTGGGGTGTCTGTGGACTTATTATGATTTTAGGCAGCCTCTCTGATAATGGGTGGGGTTGTGTTCCTGTCTTGCTAGTTGTTTGGCACAGGGTGTCCAGCACTGTAGCTTGTTGTTCGTTGAGTGGAGCTGGGTCTTCGCATTGAGATGGAGATCTCTGTGAGAGCTTTCACTGTTTGATATTACATGGAGTTGGGAGGTCTCTGGTGGACCAACATCCTGAACTCACGTCTCCCGCCTTAGACGCACAGGCGTGACACCCAGCTGGAGCATCAAAACTCTGTCAGCCACATGGCTCAGTAGAAAAGGGAGAAAAAAAAGAGAAAGAGAAAGAAAAAAATAAAATAGTTATTAAAATAAAAAAATATTAAAAATTAAAAAATTAGAAAGTAATAAAAAAAAGAAAAAAGGAAGAAAGAAGAGAGCAACCAAACCAAAAAACAAATCCACCAATGATAACAAGTGCTAAAAAACTATACTAAAAAACAAAAACAAAAAAATGGACAGACAGAACCCTAGGACAAATGGTAAAACCAAAGCTATACAGACAAAAATCACACAAAGAAACATACACATACATACTCACAAAAAAAGAAAAAGGAAAAAAATGTATGTATCGTTGTTCCCAAAGTTCACCACCTCAATTTTGGGATGATTCATTGTCTATCCAGGTATTCCAGGGATGCAGGTGCAACAAGTTCATTGTGGAGATTTAATCCACTGCTCTTGAGGCTGCTGGGAGACATTTCCCTTTCTCTTCTTTGTTTGCACAGCTCTTGGGGTTCAGCTTTGGCCTGCCTCTGCGTGTAGGTCACCTGAGGGTGTCTGTTCTTCACTCAGACAGGACAGGGTTAAAGTAACAGCTGATTAGGGGGCTCTGGCTCACTCAGGGGTACGGAATGCGGGGTGAGCCTGCGACAGCAGAGGCCAGAATAATGTTGCACCAGCCTGAGGTGTGCCGTGTTCTCCTGGGGAAGTTGTCCCTGGACCACGGGACCCTGGCAGTGGCTGGCTGAACAGGCTCCTGGGAGAGGAGTTACTGATAGTGACCTGTGCTTGCACACAGGCCTCTTGGTGGCTGCAGCAGCAGCCTTAGCATTTCATGCCCGTCCCTGGTGTCCGCGCTGATAGCCATGGCTCATGCCTGTCTCTGGAGCTCATTTAGGCAGTGCTCTGAATCCCCTCTCCTTGTGCACCCCGAAACAATCATCTCTTGCCACTTAGGTAGTTCCAGATTTTTTCCCGGACTCCCTCCCGGCTAGCTGTGGCACACTAGTCCCCTTCAGGCTGTGTTCACGCAGCCAACCCCAGTCCTCTCCCTGGTATCTGACCTCCGAAGCCCGAGCCTCAGCTTCCAGCCCACACCCACCCCAGTGGGGGAGCAGACAAGCCTCTCAGGCTGGTGAGTGCTGGTCGGCACTGATCCTCTGTGTGGGAATCTCTCCGCTTTGCCCTCTGCACCCGTTGCTGTGCTCTCCTCCGTGGCTCCAAATCTTCCCACCCACAGCAACCCCCATCTCCACCAGTGAAGGGTCTTCCTAGTGTGTAGAAACTTTTCCTCCTTCACAGCTCCCTCCCAGAGGTGCAGGTCCCATCCCTATTCTTTTGTCTGTGTTTTTTCTTTTTTCTTTTGCCCTACCCAGGTACGTGGGAAGTTTCTTGCCTTTTGGGAAGTCTGAGGTCTTCTGCCAGCATTCAGTAGGTGTTCTGTAGGAGTTGATCCACATGTAGATGTATTTCTGATGTATTTGTGGGGAGGAAGGTGATCTCCACATCTTACTCCTCCACCATATTGAAGGTCTCCCAGTTGTATCTCATTTTAATTTTCAATTCCCTAATGATATATGGCAAGCATCTTTTTATATGCTTATTTGTCATCTATATTTTCTTTGGTGAGGTGTCTGTTCAGATCTTTGTTCCATTTTCTGCTTGGGTCTTTTGTTTTTCTATTGTTAAAATTTAAGAGTTCTTTGTATGTTTTTAACACAAATATTTTATCAGATATTTGTTTTGCAAATACTTTCCCTCAGTCTGTGGCTTATCTTTTCATTTTCTCAGCACCACCTTTCACAGAGTAGAATTTTAAAATTTTAATGAAGCCCAATTTGTCAATTTTATCAACCATGAATCATGATTCTGATGTAATGTGTAAAAAGCCATCAGTAAACTCAAATCATCTAGATTTTCTCCAATTTTACCTTCTCAACTCATGGGCCCAGCCGCTCCGCGGCACGTGGGATCTTCCCGGACCGGGGCACTAACCCGTGTCCCCTGCATTGGCAGGCAGACTCCCAACCACTGCACCACCAGGGAAGCCCTTTGATCCTTTTTGAGGTAATTTTTGTGAAAGGTGTAAAAGTGTAAAGTCTGCATATAGATTCTTCTTCTTCTCTTTTTTTTTGGCATGTAGTTATCTGATTATTCAAGCACATTTGTTGAAAATACTATCTTTCTTTTTTTTTTTTTTGTGGTACACGGACATCTCACTGTTGTGGCCTCTCCCATTGCGGAGCACAGGCTCCGGACGCGCAGGCTCAGCGGCCATGGCTCACGGGCCTAGCCGCTCTGCGGCATGTGGGATCTTCCCGGACCGGGGCATGAACCCGTGTCCCCTGCATTGGCAGGCGGACTCTCAACCACTGTGCCACCAGGGAAGCCCACTATCCTTTCTTTATTGAATTGCCTTTGCTCCTAGTCAAAGATCAAAGATTATATTTATGTGGGTCTATTTCCGGACTTTCTGTTCTGTTCCAGTGATGTATTTGTCAATTCTTTTACTAAGATCACATTATTTTGATCATTATAGCTTTATAGCAAGTCTTGAAGTCAGGTAATGTCAGTCTCCTGACTTTATTTTCTTCAGTATTATGTTGGCTATTCTGGGTCTTTTGCCTTTCATATAAACTTTTGAATTAATGTATTGATATACACAAAATAACCTGCTGGGATTTTGGTTGGGATTGCATTGACTTTATAGATCAGTTTGGGAAAACTGATGTCTTAATAATGTCATCCTGTTCATGAACATGGAATATCTCTTATTTAGATCTTTGATTTCTTTCATCAGAGTTTTATAGTTTTCCTAATAAAGATCTTATACACATTTTGTTACCACATTTATACCTAGGCATTTCATTTTTTAAAAAATGAAATGTTCTTTCATTTTAAATTTCAAGTTACAATTTTTTGTTGCTAGGATATAGGAAAGTAATTGACTTATCTATACTGACCTTGTATCCTGCAGCCTTGCTATAATTGCCTTTTAGTTCTTTTTTTTCATCTATTCTTTAAGATTTTCTAAATAGACAATGATATCTCCAAAGCAGAGAGAGTTTTATTTCTTCCTTCCTAATCTATATACCTTTTATGTCATTTTCTTGTCTTGTTACATTAGCTAGAACTTCCAGTATGATGGCAAATAGCAGAGGTGAAAGAGGACATCCTTGACTTGTTCCCCATTTTACAGGCAATGCACCTATTTTCTCACCATTAAGTATAAGGTTAGCTTCAGGTTTTCTTTAGATGTTCTTTATAAAATTAAGAAAATTCCTCTTTATTCTTAATATTCTGAGAATTTTTATCAAAAATGGGTGTTGGATTTTGTCAAATCCTTTTTCTGCATCTATTTATATTATGTTTGATTTTCCTTTAACCTGTTGATGTGGTAGATTTTATTAATAGATTTTCAAATGTTGAACTAGTCTTGCATACCTCAAATAAATACCACTTGGTCATAGTGTATGATTCCTTGTATATATTGTTGGATTTGATTTGTTAATATTTTGCTGAGGACTTTTGCATCCTGGTCATGAGAAAAATTAGTGTGTAATTTTCCTTCTTAGTAATGTCTTGTAGGATTTTGTTACTAAGGTAATACTGGTCTCAGAATGAGTTTGAACGTTTTGCTTCTGCCTTTATTTTCTGGAAGAGATGTTAGAGAATTGGTCTCTATCTTTTTCCATCTCCCTGCCAGGCATACTTTTCTCTGAGCCCAAAGGTGCTGATGAGGGGTAGGGTGAGGCAGAAAGATGAGACTTGTAGACACAGGTAATCCTCCAATGGGAAGACTAGCTATAAAGAGAAAACCTCATAATTTCTAAGTTGGTGCTATTATAGTCTATTGATAGTTAATCATTACTAGTAATGGCTCAGCATGCAACATGTTTGTTCTAAAGAGTTTAACTAGCTTATGAATAGAGAAGGGTCTTGATAACAATTATTGCATCTGTAAACCAAAGAAACAAGTGTCCACATATGTAGTGGGTAATGAAATATTGATTCCACATTGACTTGGTAAGCTCTGGTTGCAAATGTAAAGTACAGTGCCATCAACAAATTTTCTTAAAATGTAAAGGAAATGTTGTATTCAATGATGTTTGAAAACAAAGTAAAAATACATACTTTTTAATGTATTTGAATAGCATTTTAAAATCAGCTACACAGTGGAATGAGACAAATCACCACTTTACCTTACTTCATTTCCAGATGTGAAAGTTAAAGATTGTAATCTTACAGGATTTTTAAGAGAATCAAATAAGACCAATTAATTTATTAATAAGTTTTCATCATCTATTGTTTTAATCACTTCAGTGAATTAAAAAAATAAGTCAAACACAGGTCTAACCTTCAAGTTGCTTGTACTGTAGAAAACGACAGTACAATTACAAATATCATTAAGAAACAAAGGCTATTAAGATAAGTGACTTAAAGAGGGTACCAACACAGAGCTGCAGGGCAAGGCTTAGCTAATTTTTACTGTAAAGGACCAGATAGTAAATATTTTAGTCATGTGGGCTATACAGTCTCTGCTGTAACTACTCAACTCTGCTTTTGTAGCACAAAAGCAGCCACAGATGATATGTAAAAGAAGGAACATGGTTGTGTCCCAATAAATATTCATAAAAACTGCTGTCTGGCCAGATTTGTTCTGTGGCTGTAATCTGTCAACCCCTGCTCTAGGGTCTCAAAATGAAGAGAAAGAATATTGTGTAAAATAGGTTTCAAATTATAAAGCTCTGTTCAAATGTCAAGTTATTATTCATTGAGGTTATTGAAAACTGATACAGTGTCTAACTTGATGTTAATGCACAACTGCTGCACAGACGCCTGCAGGGGGTAGCAACTTGTTTCTGATTGAAGTCTTCGTCGTCCCCAGAGAGTTGGCCCAGCGTAGGAAAGAAAGGGAGCTGCTATTCCTCAGGGTCCGCAAAGCTCAAGATTTGCATCATCTCTGGTTCCTGGGACTCCTCCTCGGAATCCCAGGCCTTGCGCACGCAGTGGAGAAAGTTCTGCTCCATCGCTTCAGCCCCTGAGAAGAGGAAAAGTTTTCAGGGATCACTTTCTTGCGAATTTATACTTTCCTGTCCAACTTTTTAGCTGTCCAACTAGAGGATATTAGGATGGGTGGTGTCGCTTTTCTCGGGTTTCAAATTGGTCCCTGGCTGATAAGCCCATTTGTTGCCAGGTGAATCAAGGGAGTTATAATAATTAAGGGTAATAAACCAGTCATCATTTTTTTAAAGGAAAGGGAAGAGGAAATACATCCTTCATATTTCTTTTATCTTTTTCAAAGGGCTTTATGTTCCCAAGAGTTTAGTGAATTTTAAATACATCTTTGTCACTTCTCCTTGATGAACTTGGGGATTTAATCTAATTCCCAACTTAATATGAGAATCTCCTATCCCCTCTACCCCTCCCCACCTCTGTTAATTGCACTTGAATCCTAACCCTTCCTGGTGCTAAATCAGGAGATAGGAGTTTTGAAAGTTCAGCCAATGGCGCCTCAGTTTGGCAAGTCTCCTCATGTTCTAACTCTGCTTTTTTTCCTCTTCCTCTTTCTCACTCAGTGATGTAAGCTCATTTAAATCTGCCTCTCTTTAAAACTAAATTTCCATTTTTCTGAGTTCAGAAAGTCGGTCTTTTGTTTCTCACATTTGGAACCAAGTAGATGACTTTTAGTTGCTCAGTGGAACATTATATTTTATCATCATGAGACTAAACAGCTGCAGGTTTTTGAACTTGAGCAGTTTGCCCACCACAGTGGCCTCTATGGCAGTCCATTGTCTAGCACTCTATTCTCAAATTTGACTCCTTGGACCACAAATCTGTCTTAACAGCTTAGATATCTTGACAATTATTTCTTGTAACATATGTGGAGTAAAAATGCAAAATGTTAGCAACTTATTTACCCCACAGTGGAAATCATTAGCACACAAGTGATTTCAACTGAAGTTACTCATGTTTTTTACTCACTATAATCGATTACCATTATTTAATCGTTTCTGTCCCTTTAGATGTAGCTTATTTGAAAGTATGATTACTACTGTTCCAAAACAACAAAGGCTTTGCAGGGAATTCATATGTGAACAGTAGCAGAAACTTTCATTGCTATGCTAATTACCTCTATGAAGAATCTCAGGATTCAACAAATCTTTTCATCCCGTTTTTAAAAGCATCTTATTACTAATAGGTATGTTTCACCTCTTTTAAGAAGGTCCATCACATGGATCTTTATATTCATTTCTTCTTATTTATATCATCTTCCCAGATTTATTTCAAACATCAAATGTCTTTTAACTAACATGAAATAAGAATCAGTAACCCATTTTACAACTTTATACTTGGTGATTTTTCACCAATATTTTCCATTATTTTAAGAACTTTATTTCTGCCAGACAGTTAGGTCAAGTTCTGCAATCCATACCTCATACCTGACGTTCCAATTCTGCAGAGTAAATTTAATGCTTACTCTCATATCAGTAACTGATTATAATCTCTTAGTGGATAGGAACCAGAGCTGTTTAATTTTCTACGTGCAGCTCTCAGATGGCAATAAGTTCAGAGATTCACCAAACATATTTGCAGAATGATAAATAGTTTTTGTAGCAAAATACCCAGTAAAGTGAAAAAGTATCAATTTTATCCTATCATAAGTTCAGAGAGAGAAGGAACTAATAGAAGATGCATGTGCAGTTGTCTTGGCCCTGAGGCAAAGAGAGTCTCTTTGCCTGTACAGATTATAAAAAGTAATCATGTGGGCATCTCCCTGCTATATGCACCATCCTGATAATAAAATTTGAAACCATGTTCCACAAGGAATATTTATTGCTCTAGCACAGGAATATTGAACTTCTTAACTGGAAGGTAGGCTCAAAAAGCCTGTTAAAAGTTTTTCAAGTCTTAGCTAATGAGCCATATTTAAGTAAAGGATACTCTTATCCTCACTGTAAAAACTAGAAGATGCTTTGAATTATTAACCTTGTGACTGTGGGCATGTTTGCCAGTTCTCTCTGGCAGAAACATTCCAAATGCATATGATGAAAAGCAACTGAAGTATCAGAACTGGCAGCACAACCCAGGGGCTGTGAGGAAAGAAATGGCTAGAGGACTTTGTTCTAAATGATAGGTTATTTATTTGCGAGGTGGGGGGGGGGGCTTGTTTTTCACATTTTCCTTTTGTCTCTGCTTATTTTTTAGTTTATTTAAGAATTTACACATTTTAAATGCATGTCTCTAAATAGGAAAATAATATGAGGAATAGAATTTTATCACCATAAAATTATAGAATTTGGGGAGAAAGTAGACCAAAGAAGCATCCATTAATAATTTCATTTGTGATAAATACAAGTTTGTGTATATTAGAATTACAATAAATGGCAGAGTGATTTAGACATGTTATTTAGCTCTGAGAATTTTTATCCTAGTACAATGATTAGAGACATAAATTGGTCTACTTTGTCAGAATTGGCTAGTTATTAACAAATTATAAACTTTTTACTATTAAGTTTCATAAATATTAATTACCTTGTTACTAATAAGGACAATGAGCTGAATTAGAGTTATATACTACCCTCAAAGAGCTTATAAGTATCATATGTGAGTTCTAGTTTCTCCATATTTTTGCCAACACTTGGTATGGTCAGTTTTTAAAAAATATAAATATACTAATAGATGTATAGAGAGATCTTATTATGTTTTTTAATTTGAATTTCCCTAATGATTAATGATGATGAGGATTTGGGGTGTGCTTATTTGCAATTATTTTACGCTCTTTGGTCTGTTCATATCATTTGCCTTTTTTTTATTGGGTTGTTTGTTTCTTATACATTACTTATATAAGTCCTTTATCAGATATATGGTTTTAAAATATATTCCCCCAGCATAGAACTTGTCATTTCACTCTCTTAATGGTGTCTCTTGAAAACAAAAGTCCTTAATTTTGATGAAGCCATTTTCTAATTTATTTTTATGGATTATGCTTGTGTCTAAGAAATCGTTTCTAACTCAAAGTCACAAAGATTTTTTCCTATGTTTTATTCCAGAAGTTTTATAAGGTCTTTCATATATGTCTGTGATGTTTTGAATTCGTTTTTGTAGATGATGTGAGGTAGTAATCAAAGTTCTATTTTATGTATGGATATCCAATTATTCCAGCATTATTTGATGAAAAGACTATAATTTTTCACTGAGACACGTTTGCAGCTTTTCCAAAAGTCAATTGACAATATAAGTGTGGGTCTGCTTTTGTACTTTTTATTAGGTTCCTTTCATCTATTTGTCTCTATTGATGTCAGTCCCACCCTGTCTTGATATTGTAACTTTATAGTTTATGGAGTCACGTAGTGTAACTTCTCTTACTTTGCTTTTCTTTTTCTAAGTTGTCTATTTTAGTTCCTTTGCCTTTCTATGTGAATTTTAGAAAAACTTGTCTGTATCTGAGAAAAAGGCTGCTGTAGTTTTATTCGGAAAGTGTTGAATCTATAGATCAAATCAGGGAGAATTAACATGTTAACAATATTGAGTTTTCTAATTAATGAACACAGTATAGTCTCTATTTATTTAGGTCTACTTTAATTTCTCTCAGTTATGTTTTTTTCATTTTCAGCAGATAAGTCTTGTACATCTTTCATTAGGTTTTACCAGAGAATTTAATACTTTGAAACTATTGTAAATGGTATTTAAAAATTTTTCATTTCCAGTTTTTCATTGATTTTGGTATATAGGTCTTATATTGTACAGTCTTGTTAAAATCTCTCATTAGTTCCTGCAGTTCTGGTAAATTTAATTGGATTTCCTATGTAGATGGTCATATCTGAGAAAAAGGCTAGTTTACGTCTTTCTTTCCAATCCTGATGCCATCTATTCATTAGGCTTACCTATTACACTGATTAGAACAGCAAGTACAATGTTTAATAAAAGCGATGACAGCAGACATCCTTGCCTTGTTCCTGATCTCAGGGTGAAAGCATTCAGTCTTTCATCTTTAAGCATAATATTATCTGTAGATTTTTCATAACCTTTATCAGGTTGAGCAAGTTCTCTTCTCTTCCTAGTTTGCCAAGAGTTTTTATTAGGAATAGATTTGGAATGTTGTCAAAAGCTTATTTATTGTGGTGGCCAAAAAGTTCCTTTGGTTTTTAAGTAAAAATAAAAGACACATTTTTTATTTTCACCAAGAATTTATTGAACAATGTATTCACCGTTTTGTTCTACTACCTTTTGCCATTTTTCAGGCAACTTCATAATTCCATCTTCCCAAAACTTTTTACCTTTTTGAGCAAAGAACTGTTCCAGGTTCCTTTCACAGTCTTCCAGGGAATTGAAATTTCTTCCATTAAGAGAACTTTGTAAAGACCAAAATAAATGGAAATCTGAAGGTGCAATGTCTGGTGAATACGGCAGATGAATCAGAACTTCCCAGCCAAGCTGTAACAGTTTTTGCCTGGTCATCAAAGAAACATGTGGTCTTGCGTTATCCTGGTGGAAGATTGTGTCTTTTCTGTTGACTAATACCAGACACTTCATTGAGTGCTGCTTCCAGTTGGTCTAATTGGGAGCAGTACTTGTTGGAATTAATCATTTGGTTTTCCAGACGGAGCTCATAATAGAGGACTCCCTTCCAATCCTACCATATACACAACATCACCTTCTTTGGATGAAGATCGGCCTTTGGTGTGGTTGGTGGTGGTTCATTTTGCTTATTCCACGATCTCTTCTGTTCCACATTATTGTACAGTATCCACTTTTCACCACCTGTCACAATTTGTTTTAAAAACGGAACGTTTTTCAGTTAGCTTATGTAGAACCCAAATACCCAAAGCGATTCACATAACCAAACTGGTACAAATGATTTTCAATGCTTGATTTGGATATTTTGAGTATGTCGGCTATCTCCTGCATGGTATAACATTGATTTTCTCAATTAATGTCTCAATTTGATCGCTATCAACTTCAACTGGTCTACTCGACCATGGAGCATTGTCCAGCAAGAAATCTCCAGCACAAAACCTCTCAAACCACTTTTGACACGTTCGATCAGTCACAGCACCTTCTCCATATACTGCACAAATACTTTTTGCGTTTCAGTTGCGTTTTTACCTCTCTTGAAATAATAAAGCATAATATGCTGAAAATGTTCCTTTTTTTCTTCCATCTTCAATATTAAAATGGCAACACAAAAATTCACCAATTTTGATAAGTTGTTTTTTAAATGCACACTGATATGGCAGCTGTCATGATACAATCTAACAAAATTGTTTCAAATGAAGTTAAAGACAACTAAGCGTTACTAGAGCCATCTGATGGAAAAAACCAAACGAGCCTTTTGACCAACGCAATAGCTTCTATTGAGATGATCATATCTTTTACTTTTTTAGACTGTTAATATAGTGAATTACACTGATTGATTTTCTAATGTAAAACCAACTTTTCACTCCTAGGATATATCACATTTGACCATGATATATTATCTTTTTATATATTGTTGTATTTATTTGCTAATTTTTTAAAAGAATTTTTTCATCTGTGTTTATGAGGAAACTTTTCTTTCCCTGAAATATTTTTGTGTGTTTGACATCAGAATAATGCTGGCTTTATAGAATAAGTTGAGAAGTATTTCTTCCCTTTTGATTTCCTGAGACATTGTGTATAGCATTGTAGAAAAATCAATAAAATCAAAACTATATTTTCATATATTTTAAAAAAAATTGACAAACCTGTAGCTGGACTGACCAAGAAAATGAGATGACTCAAATGATTAAAATCAGGGCTAAAGAGGGGACATCATGACCAACTTTTCAGAAATAAAAAGGATTATAAGGAAACTACAGACAACTGTATGTCAACAAATTAGATAACTTGGATGAACTAGACAAATTCCTAGAAAGACAAAAATGATTGAAACTGACTGAAAAGAAATAGAAAATCTGAACAGACCTGTAACATGATTAGATTAGTTATTTAAAAACTTCCTGGGGAGGGTGGGGCAATATAGAAGTTGGGGAGTGGGAGGTAAAAACTACTGTGTGTAAGACAGGCTCAAGGAAGTATTGTACAACACAGGGAATATGGCCGATATTTTGTAATAACTGTAAATAGAAAGCAACCTTTAAAAATTGTATAAATTTTTTTTAGAATTTAAATTAAAAATTTTTTTTAAATAAATGAAAAAATATAAATTATAATCTAAGCGAATCCAAAAATTTAAAAATAAATAAATAAATTAATTAAAAGTTCTCAGAAGAAAATCCCAGGCCCAGGTGAATTCTACCAAACATTTAAAGAACTAACACTAATTCTTCACAAACTCTTTCAAAAAGGAGAACACTTCCCAACTCATTCTATTAGCCCAGTAGTTCCTTAATACAAAAGCAGACCACAATATTACAATGAAAGAAAAATACAGACCAACATTTCTTATGAATATAGATAGAAGCAAATATCCTCAACAACATACTAGCAAATCAAGTTCAGTAGTATGTAAAAGGTATACACCATAAGCAGGTAGAATTTATTCCAGGAATACAAATTGGCTTAACATCTGATAATCTATCAGTGTAATATACCATATTACTAGAAAAAGGACCAAAAACATGTGACCGTGTTAATAGATGCAGAAAAAAATTGACAATATCCAACACTCTTGCATGATAAAAATGCTTAACAGCCTGTGAATAGAGGGAATTTTAACCAGATAAAGAGCATGTATGAAAACCTCACAGCTAACAACATAGTTAACGGTGAAAAAATGAATGATTTTACCCAAGGATCATGAAGTGACACGAAGTGACAGGTATGTCTGTTGTCAACACTTCTCATTCAACATTGTATGTCCATTGTGTGGATATACTACATTTTATTCATCCATTCATCAATTAATGTAAATTTGACTTGTTTACATGTTTTGCCTATTATGATCATTTGTCCAAGGCTTGGGTGACTTGTTTTCATTTCTCTTGGGTTTATAGCTAGCAGTGGAATTGTTGGCTCATATGGTAAGTCTATGTTTAACCCTTTGAGGGACTGGGCAACTGTTTCCCAAAGTAGCTGCATCTTTTCACATTCCCACCAACAATGTATGAGGGTACCAATTTCTCCATATCCTCACCACATTCTAGTGAGTGTGAACTGGAATCTCACTGTGGTTTTGATTTGTACTTGCCTAAAGGCTTATGATATTGAGTATCTTTTCATGAGCTTATTGACCATGTGTGTATTTTTTGAAAAAAATGTCTCTTTAGATCCTTTATCTAAATTGGAATATTTATCTGTTTATTATTGAGTTGTAAGAGATTTTTAAAAATATATTGTTATATATTCTCATACATTCTGGATTCAAATCTCTTATCAGATATGATTTGCAAATACTTTCAATTTGTTAGTTGTCTTTTCACTTAATAGTATCAATTGTAGCCTGAAAGTTTTTAGTTTGTATGAAGTCCAATTTACCTATTTTTTTCTATTAACACTTTTGCTGTCGTATGTAAGAAATCATCATCTAACTCAAGGTAGTGATTTATGCCTGTTTTCTTCTGGCTGTTGATAAATGAACTAATAACAATTTAGGTCAAATTGTTATTTGTGGAGATGGAGGGACTAAATGGTCTCTTTATAGTAACTAAGTAGAAAGAAATTGTAAGACTAATAAGTGATAAGACTCTAAGGAAGAAAAAAGATGAGTCAAAGAAAGTCCTACATTAAAAGGCAAATAAAAAAACATAAATATATGTTGGGGGATAATTACTTCTATACGTTGGGCCAAGTTTTTTTTTTTGTGGTACGCGGGCCTCTTACTGCTGTGGCCTCTCCCGTTGCGGAGCACAGGCTCCGGACGCGCAGGCTCATCGGCCATGATTCACGGGCCCAGCCGCTCCGCCGCATGTGGGATCTTCCCGGACCAGGGCACGAACCCGTGTCCCCTGCATCGGCAGGCGGACCCTCAACCACTGCGCCACCAGGGAAGCCCCTCGGCCAAGTTTTATATTTAAAATTAGAGGTAACAATATTAAGCCTATATTATGTTTATTAAGTAAATAATTTATTTAATAATTTATTTTAAAACAGTTTTTTTTAACGTAACTTAGACAAAGAAACTGGTTGATAGGTATGTTTTACTTATCAACTGGGAGCAGAATATAATAATTAATTAATAGGTACCAAATAAAACTGACATGGATAATTATTTTTTCCCAAAGATTATTTCATGGAAGCAGTTGACCCAATTGACCAGTTGCTTTGCAATCTGAAAGACTGCTGCGCCTGAGGTATGTCCTGCTTAGACTCCATTGTCAGGGGTGCCACCTGCAAGGGCCTGCCATTTACGGGGGTGGCGGGGCCCTGTGCAGAGATCATGCGCCCGCCCCACCCCCATCCCGCCTCCGCTCCAGGCACTTCAAAGACGGTGGATAAGCTCAGTCCCGCCCTTCCAGGAAGGTCGTACAGAGGTCAAAGTGGTCCTTTCTGAGCATGCGCGAAAGCCGAACCGTCTCTGGCGGCAAGTTGTCTTGTTAAGTGAAGAAGTTTCGCCGCCTAGTTGTCTGTGGTGAGTCAGTTTGCTGTTTGTTTCGGGGCATTGTCCAGGGGCAGTTGTTCTGGCAGGTGACTCCAGCTTCCTGCGTATCTCAGTGGAGGGTGCTGAACTTTATGCTCGCGAGTCTTCTGAATGTCACTATCTAGAAGTTCAGGCAATTTTCCTACCTCAGAATTTCTGAAAAAGTAAACACTTGTTTTCCTCTCCTCTCTGGACCCTGAAACCATATATGCATATGTACGTGTAATTGTGTATATAGAGAATTTCCTAGTTTCGGGTTATCTTGAACTCTTTCAGTAGTGACACATCAGGGAAGAGAATGGAAAAAAGATGTTTTTAAAATATTTTAAGTTGGTTTGCCAGCATTTGAGAAGCAGAATGTTTCACAGAAAAATCCAAGTTCCTGGCATCTTTTGAAAAATTGAAAGATCTGGAAACAGAAACCTAAATCCCTTAAGGCAACCACGGGCTAGCCAGCTCTCCGCAGCCGGAGCACCTCCTTAGATAAGGCCTAAGCCTCACTGCTCAGTTTACTGCTGAATCCATCCTGTCTGCTTCACTCGTTTCTATTCCATGCCTGACCCCTGTGAGCATTTGGGTTTGCATCCATTTTTTAGACTCAAATGAACTGCTTTCCTCTGTTTTACAGCCAGCGAGTCTCTCAGCATTCAATTAAAATAAATTAGAAGCAGTCAGTTTTTGAGAAATGAAATTTTTAACATTGCTTCCACAGTTAATATGTAATCACTGAGTAAATTATTGCCATGCTTAAAGCATCTTTAGGACCCTGTTTGGGAAGGAATGTAGAAAGTAATTCTTGTTTTCCTATGAATTGCTGAAACAGAGCCTCTGTTTAACGTACTGGGCAAAATGAGACAAGCAATATGTATTTTTGTTGTTCTGAACAGGATGACAAAACAAGTGAAAACAGGTGTATAAACAGCAGTAGGAAGTAATGAAAAACAAGATCGCTGAGATCACAAAGGCCAGTGTTATTTTATGATGGCCTGGAGCAGCAACTGGAAAGCTTCTCTTGTAGTCGTTGTATCTGTAGGCTTCAGTATTCATTTTCCCTTATGAATTAATTTCTTAAAAAGAGTATGAAACGCTTTCTCCCTATCCATGGACACTTTGAAGTAGCTTGCACAGAGTATGGGGCCTAACAGAGCTTCCTGGTTGAAATGTAAAACCAAAACCAAAATCAAAACATGCTTTTGAAGATAACGTAGTTTTAAAGGAACTGCAAGCCATAAAGGTGAAAACTCCTCTGTTTATGGAACATATCTTTCACATTGAAGAGAAATTCTAGATCCCGGGAAAATCTTTGAAAGATATAAAATTTAAAGACCCTAAGCTCTCCTCAGAAGCTTTACAACATCAACCTTTTTCAAAGTTTTGATCTGAAATCAGTTAAACCTCTTGAGAAAGAAATTTCACTGAAACTGAAAAAAGCAAGCAAAATAAAATGCAGGTAGGTAGGTGCTAATTGAGAACAAATGTAATTGAAGTTCACTGACCTTTACTGCTGAAAGTCCCAAGGATGCACAGCTGTGGGCATAACCATACAGAATACTTTGTTAGTGAGATTGCCGTGGGAGAGCTACAAGTAAAACCTAGGCAAGGGTCATGAGAATGGGTTTTAAAAGATTCTCCCTCTTTGGCATTATAAACATATGTCTTTGCTTGTTTCATTCTTTTGTCATTTACCTTCTAGGATTCAAAAAATTTCTTCGTTAAATCAATATAATGATAATAAAATACTTTCACATGAACTGAACCTTTAAAGGGACATAAACAGAGAGGGAGAGACAACTCACTCAACTCCTTTTATTTTCATCTAGGAAAAAGACCTTCAAATTTTTGACCAGATAGTGTTAGGATATAGGAAGAAAGTACTGAACTCGGGTGAATTTATGCCAGGAATTTGCATATTATTTCACAGCCACTACAATTAAGCATGGAGACAGATGAAAAATTGGATTGGTGTCTCATGACTGGAAATGGAAAAATATCCAAATCCTCAAAAAAGCAAAAATTAGAAACTCAAGCACATAAATTTAATATCAGTTGGGGAGCAAACAGCTTTCAGAAAGGCATCTGATGATAATTAGTAGTAAACACATGTAATCTGAGTCTAAGACATAATATAGAAGGATCTCAAACTTGGTAGTTTGAGGTAGAACAACTAGAGTTTCTCTTCAAGAGATAATTAGTAGATTGATATTTCAGGAAAAAATGTTGTAGAATAATTAATGTCTTCAAACATTTGACAAAATCTGCCATGAATTCTCTGAAGAAACTGTATAATTCAGTACTATCATATGATAAGGGTATAATAATAACAAAGTGATTACAAGAGAAGATAATTGGCACAAGGAAGGGAAACAATATTTAGTGACTCTAATGTCTGTAAATTATAGCACAAAGTATAGCCAATAAAGAAAGTGAACTTGAGATTGTAAAGTAATAAAGAATATGACAGCATAAGTAAAATTGAGTCTTGGTAACATTCTGTAACAGAAATAGCTCAAGCAGAAGAGGTACTAATCCCAAAGATTCAGGCATGTTAGAAAGAAAGGCAGAGAAGCAGTATGAGTTTAGAAAATTTCCTGCAGGGAAAGGTACAAACCGAAGCTGAATCCTATCTGGGCAAATTATGAGTGACAATAAGAGGATGAAAACAAAACTACTGATATGGCTGTGTAAGTGTGTTAAGACTACCCAGTCAGTGAGGGAAAGGGGGTGGGTGCTGATGCAGGCACTCACACTGCTACAGAGCTGAGGGGACCTCATCTTTCTGGACAGCTGTGAAAATATTTTAGTCAAAAATAGAGCATCAAAAAGTTATTTTTCACCTTTCAGAATAATAGAAATGACAAGGGGAACTTGTTACCCCAAATTTCATTTTTGCCAACATGGAACAATCAGTTCGATTGAAATGACAGAAAGATGCTGGTGGAAAATGTAGTTACTTCAAAGTGCATGAGAACTACACTGTGTCTAACCCTTCTAGGGAATTTTTTTTTTTTTAATTACTATGGATGTAGTAGAAACCTCCTTTCTGCATGACCTCATTCTCTGTCAATATTGAATTCTTTTTAGAATTTAATATTTAAGTATCTAGGCTCTAATAACAAGCAAAGTTTAACACTTCAACCAAAACACATCCTTTTGCTTTTCACAAATGTGCGCCTATGTCAAGGTTCAGGGAAAGCAAAAGAAAACATTCTTAAAAGTTCGAAAGAAAATAATTTTTGTTGTGGTTCGTTTTGGAAGAAATAGTGCAAGCTCAGTTACACTGGCTAGAGTAGTAGTAGCTGCTGTATAACTAAAAAAAACTCCAAAATATCAGCAGCTTACAAAATAGACGCATGTTTCTACTCATATAAAGTTCAGGCATTAGTGGTTGGGGGTGGGGTAGTTTGTTTAGGGAGTGGGAAGGAAGCTCTGCCTGCCATAGCTCCAGGCAGATGGAGGCTCTGTTATCTACATCATGTGGTTTCTGAGATTGCTCTGAGTGTCAAGAAAGAGGGCATGAAGAATTATATGGGAGCTTTGTATGGGCTAATCCTGGAAGTCATATACTGTATATCCTTTGTGCTCAAATTCCATTGGCCGCAGTTGAATGGCTTTATTCTATTGGCCACGTAAATGTAAGGGGGACTTGGACTTGTATATGCCTTCTGTCTGGGCGATTAGTTCCCAGCAACACCTTTAAAACTGTAGATGGGAAAATGAGTCTTTGATTTAAAAACCAGTGGTCTGCGCCACACTTACCTGGAGTTATCTTGGTAGAGATCATTCAAAATCTGTTAGTGTAAAGATAATGCTTTCCTTTGTTGACACTTATCACTTTTTATTGTCTGAACAGTGGAGATCCATTGAAAAACACTAAATGTAATTATCTTTGATGGGAAAACTGGTTTTTAATGTTCCCAGAGCCACTGGTATCAAATAATATCAAACATTTAAAATATTATTTTATTGAATTGTAGCACTTCAGAACTAGAAGGAAAATTGGAGAATGACCAGTCCAACATCATTTTCTAACAAACAGAATCACATGTTATATATTTTGCAGTTAGGCTGTAAATTTTGTTGAGTGCAGGAATATATGAAATCTGTCTTTTTCTTGGGCCTAAATGAAACCCACAGAAAAAGCTAGCCACTTAAAGAGTCATGTTAACTGTTTCAAGCTTCTAAACTATTGGACATATCCTCACTCTGACGTGAGGTGTGCAAAGGGACAATGATAATTTTGCAGCTTGTCCCATGTGCCAGCATTATTTGATTTATATGCTGTACCTGCCTCCTGTGATGCTGTGTGAATTCATAAATCTGAGTAAAAGAACAGGGACCCATAACTCAAAGAGGATGAGATGGGCTAAACCCTGAGGCTGAGAATGTACTGCAGAACTGGAGCTCTGTTCCCTCATGAATACCCATGGGTATCAAAGTTGCTGAAGGTTAAGCATTCATCATAAAGGGTCTCAGTCAAGGTACATGGCGGGATTCCAAGAATAGTTTTTTGGGTTTTGTTTTTTTTGTCTTCAAACTTTTGTGTAGTCCACATAACATTCTTTGGTTGTTTTTGCCTTTTTAAAAATAAGATAAACTTGATGCAATTTAGTGTTCTAATGCATACCTCTGCATCGTGCACACCTATTTGTCAGTGCCTACTGTGTGCAGGATGTTGTCCTATACAGGTATTATGGGCAGATAAAAAATTATAAGGCGCATAGTATAAGCTCTCAAACGTATCGTCTAGCAAAGGATATGACAGAGCTCATACAGAAATTCCGAAGAAAAAGAGTTCCCTGAGGATGAAGTAGTGAAGGACCATCTAATGTAAGTAAGATAAGTAATAAATGCATGCTGTAACCCAGCTGCTTTAGATTCATAAAAGCTTTTGGAGTAGCCAAGTCCTATCACTTCTCCAATCTTTGGTCTGCCTTTACTTTGTACTTATTATAATTAGGTCTGTATCTCAGTGTTTAGTAAAACTTATACTAAAATTATGAGATTTTTGTCAGATATTTAGAGTTTTAAAATTAACTAATTAATGATTGAAGTACAGACATTTAGTTTTATTCTGTCATAGACAGTAACCTCATCTCTGCCCAACCACAAACGGACGCTCTGGCTTTTAGTATATGAAGGTTAGGCATGCCCTTAATTGGTTCATTCAACAAGTAATTTGAACATGAAATATTCAGTAAGCAGTAATTCTGTGTCAAACACTATTCGGGTGGAAGGAGGACAACATTGAGAAGGATAGAGAAGTCAGGATGGCCAAGCAGTCTAAGGCACTGTGTTGAGAAGGATAGAGACCCAGCCCTCACCATCTTGAGACTTACAGTCTGTGAAGTAGACAGGTATTTCCATCAGCAATGACATGAAATGACAGTAAGTACTAGGAGGAAGAAAGCACAGCGAGCGTTCCTTCAAAACTGTTTAACAAAGATTCTGACTTAGTCTCCTGGAAGTTAGGAGACACTACATTAAAGTGAAAGCATAAACGATATAAAGGAAGTGGCCAACTGGAGATTAAGTGGAATTGTGTCCCAGGCTGAGAAAACAAGAAAAGGCAAATGTGATTTTGCCAGTTTTAGGAGGCTCTGTGAAGTAGCTTTCTCCTACCTAAAAGTAAGGAGATGATATAATCCAGCAGTTTTCAAAGTGTAGGCAGAGAGTCTGCAAGGACAAAATTATTTTCATAATAATACCAGGGTTTATTTGTTTTTTTTCCCGCTCTCATTTTCTCATGAGAGTGTTCCATAAGCTACATAACATGTGATATCACAACAGATTGAATCTCGAAGCAAACCTGAGAATCCGGCTGTCTTCTACTAGGCCAGCCATTAAAGAGATTTCCAAAAATGTAAAACAATGACACCTTCTGCCTAATTGGTTTTAGAAAATAGAGTTTGTAAAAATATGTTATTTATGTAAGCATATAATGCATTTAGTTTTATTTCTAAGTGAATTAATAAATACATATTTTTTAAATGTCTCAGTTTTAATTTAAACAGGTAAATGCTGAGAGAGAAAATCCACATAAACAAAAGCTATTTTGGGTGGGTCCTAATTAATTTTTAATAGGGTTAAGTAGTTGAGACCGAAAAGCTTGAGAACCACTAATTTAATCTCTTGCTCAAAATGGGGACATTTTGAGAGTGAAAGGAGATACTTTTTTTTTTTTGAGATACTCTTAATAATTATACCAGAGAACAAAGTGACATTACATCCCAGCATACCTAGGACAATCTTAGTTTATATATATTTTCCTAGTATATATTATTAATAGCTTTTAGTTTCATTGTCAAAATATCCTGGTTTGGAGGATCAGCTGTATGGTCACCCTACCTATGGGACTAATTAATGATGGCCTTGTCTTACACCCTCCTAAGCTTGCTATCAAAGAGAGCTCCAGAACATGAACTTTGGTGGGGAACTATATATGAGGGACCTTGTGGGAGCAACTATGCCTATCACAGAAAGACTGGTGGAAAGAAGCAAGGGCAAACTTTGTGTTTGTTGTTTTGTTTTATCTCAGAGTATGGCATTATGGGTTTAGACATCTTGAGTCTGAGAAGAGCACTGTTAATCTGTGTTTTAGAGGAACAGATTTTTAGAGTATCCTGTACCACCTCTAGTAGTTACCTGGACATCTGAAGAATAAGATCTTTCCTTTGAAGCAACTTCAGCCTTTGAGAGAATGTTAGGAGGAATGAATGATTCCTGTGCTGCATTTTATAGCAGGTCCCTCCCAAGTATGGTTGCTTGCTATGAAAACTGGAGACATTTACATACTCAAATTGAAATGAGGTCATTGCCCGAACAGAATCCTTCAGGCGTTAAAAAAAAAAAAACAGAACACCTGCCTAAAGCACCAGAAGCAAAAGGTATTGTGTTGAGTATTTTCCCTCTTTCCCAAAGGTTGAGATAGCTAACATTTATAGAACAGCAGTGCACCAATCTGTAATGAAATACATCACTGAATCACAACTAAAGATTTTGAGGTCAGATACATCCTTTGGAATACCTGCCAACCAATAACATGGATATGTTATGGATTCTCTTCGAGTGTTTTAAGAAACAATAGAAACATTACAAGCAGAATGGAAAAAAAGAGAGAGAGAGAAAAAAAAAGCCAGGGAGAGGGAGAAAAAAAAAAAAGGGCAAGAGAGCCAGCAATAGGCTTACATGAGCATACACCTTGTTTCCTGGGCACATCAAGGGCTTCTAGCCAAGGGCTGTGATGTTATTCTAGACATTTTTACTGACATAAAATAAGGAGTCTAAATTATGATGAAATCAGAACCAGAAGCCAACCACTAGGGAAGCCATTAACAATTTAACATGAGGGAGTGTGGATTCTACTTGTCAAAGAGAATATTAGAAGACTGTTTGATATAAAATGCAACTATCACAGCACTGAGGGTTGGGTACCTCAGCTGGGTTTTCCTTGAACTCCTTCCCTTACAAAGTTAAACACAGACCTGGGTGTTTCACAAGGACAGCGTATCTTATGCCAAAGCAAAAAATCACATCAACCGAATAGGGTGAAAGTTTGATTGGATACCTGTCTATCAAGTAGTTGTCTGGCAAAGGCAAAGACCACAGGGAACAGTAAGAGGTGAAAGTGGACCTGAGGAAAAATTCAGAGTTCTTTTTTAAATTTTTATTGAGGTATAATTGACATACAACATTATATTAGAAGAGAATTCTAAATCTAAGACACATTGAGTCAAATTCTAGCTTGTTTGTTTCCTGTCTGTGTGATCTTGATACAGTTTTATCCTCTAGAATCATAATGAACTTCATCTTAAAATGAGACTAATAATATCTACCTCATAAGAATGATGTCAGAATTAATGAACAACAACAAAAAGGCACCTAGCTCAGTGCCTGGAGGGAGTGGGAACTCATTAAAAATTACCCATTTATCCTTATTTTTCACCTAGTCTTAGTATTGAGGTCTCTTTCTCCTTTTCTTACTTCTCCTTCTCCATCTTGTTTATCTTTTTTTTCCCCTGTTCTTTTAAGACAATTTTATTTTGATATAATTATAGATTTACAGAAAAGTTGCGAAGATAGTACAAAGAGTTCCTGCATAACCCTCACCTAGTTTCCTTTTTTCTTTTTTAAATTCATTTTTCTTCAGTTGGTTTATTTGAATGCGTGTTCTCAGCTATCTTAAAAATAGATTGTTCTCTAGTATAATGTAGTATTACTCACTTCAATTGTACCTTTTTCATCCCTTCAGTACACAATTGATGAACGTTAAATGATTACCCTGGAGTAGAACAACGTTAAATTATCTGGGGCTGAGTATGATTATTGACTTTCTTGTTGGATGCAGAAAACTTTGGAATAATCTAGCCTATAACTTGGGGGGAAGACAGTCAGGTGGAAGCAAAAGAAAAAGTTGATAAAACCCCTATGCCAGTCTGATGGTGCAGTTATTATATGTATTTGCATATATATATTTATAGATGTATATTATATATATTTATATATGTGTCCTAACATCTAACAATATGTCTGGTGGTTCTAATAATTGGTAAATCCTTTCAAAGATGTGATGGTTAGGTTATAAGGTTTAAAAGGCCCAGGATAGAAGGTTTAGTTTAAGGGTATAGCCACAAGGACTTTGTGTAGTGTCCTGATGTACCCTCAAGGCCCTGGGTAGTAGAAGGAGGAACTGAGCTTCTTTAGTTTCATCTCCCATCTCATCTCCTTCCTGGGTCTCTTTTGTCTTTGCTTGCAAACATTATCTCCATAATCCTTCTACTGTTCTCTTGGAGGTTTTTCACCTAAAAATGTTTCCCCCTGAGAACGTTCAATGCTCTGAACTAGCCACAATAGCCTTGCTAATTTTCACCAATAGCAAGTACTCTTCCCTTGATACGCTGTTTAAGCTACATGTCAGGGGAAGAAAATGAGTTCCAATGTAGGAATTCACCTAGACCATTATAAGTAACTAACTTAATGCCTTTTTCCTCCCTGGGTCAGTTACATTTTAAGAGAAGAAGCCTCACAGTTAAAATAAAAAATACTGTCATACCCAAGAATGGCCTGTAACGTTGGAAGTTTAGGCACTGTGGCAGGGAGAAGGAAAAGAGATCTGAAAGCATAAGCTTTCTTGGTCCTTCTCCAACTGAGGGCTGCTGGAGACACTGAAAAAGTATCCAACTTTTCCTGATAGTTTGAAACCTCTTCAATTCACTACATTCAGGATAGCAGAGGTAATACTATTTATGAATAAAGAAAAACATGCTATGAGAGGGTAGGAGGGGACTAGGAAATGACAAAAAGGATTGGGTGCCAACCGAAGGGACTGTCAGGTCATTTGGAAAAGGTGCTATTATCACACTATCTTTATCTCAACATGAAAATTAAAACTGTCTGTGTTGGTGTCATGAATCCAGTGCCATTTAAGCTTCCAAGATCCAAACCAGTGTAACGCAAAAACTCACCTAAAGCAATTTTGAGAAGAATTCTCACTTAGTCCACTACAAGCTCTTCCTTTAGCTGTAGACCTAGGCATAACAGTTTTGGAAACAAGAAATAATGAAGTGCAATGCTAAAGAGTGGGAAATGAAGAACGATTTGAAGGTGTGAAAGGATTTGGAAAAAGATAAAATGTAGTGACAGAAGTTTATTTCATTCCCATCATGAGATTTGGCAATGGTTATATTGCTTCTTGCCTTCAGTTACCAAGGCCACAAACCATTATTTTCAGAGGCTCATTGCCCTGTATGTGCATCAGAATTTGACAGAAAGATAAAGGGGTTGTGAGCGAAAAATTGGCTGTTCCTCTTAATAGATTTTCTTTTTCTTTTTCTTTTGGAGAGGATATCTTGTAGAAAGAAATACTCATAAAATAATAATAGTAATAATAATAATAACATGAATCATCATCATCAAATCTTTGTTAGAAAACTGTGCTCAAATCAGATCCCTCCACCCTTTACCTTCCCGTTCTCCATCTTCACTGACATAAAGAACATGTACGAAATACTGATAATTCTCTGGAAGTACTCCTGGCTTGCCCACCAGTGAAACTTTTATTAAAATTTTAATAGACACGTAAAAGAAGTAAGCTTACTGACAGAACAAATTCACCAGATGAACTATACAGTTCCCAGACAATGCAATTTAAATTATATAATGAAATTGCAAACAGTGGAGTAAATTAAATGAGAAAAAATATATTCTGAGATATTAACCAAGGGGCCTCACAAATCAAGCTTAGGTTTTCTTGGAGACAAGATGAACGCACTTGTATGTGGACAGTATAATCTTCCATTTCTTCCTCTGATATCACTCTAACTGGCTTTTCAAATGCACTGACAGAATGCAGTTTTTACTGGATAGGGATTCAGAATGAGAATTCCTTCTGCTAACCACTAATAAGCAATGCTAGCAAGAATATATGATATTTTTAAGATTTTGTGCATAGCGCATGAGATTAGCTGAGAGTTCATTATTCTAATATGGTTGTGCAAACCCAATTCAGTGTTAGTTCAATAGGAATTGTACTTTGCTGGGAGGTACGCATTTGTTCCTATTACACTGCACGTGCCACGAATTTTCAGGCTTTCGTTTGCCTCTCACATTTGGTACTGCAGGCAAAATGCCATTAGGCAAAGGTAAGAGGAAAAGGCAGACAGAGAAGCCACAAGACCCTGGTCCAGCCTCTGACCTCCGCTCAGGAGGTACAGTTACAGCCAAATTATGCTATCAGGATTGTTCATTTCCTACATGATCTGAGCTTTATGCTCCACGAGGAGAAGGAGAGGTGACTGAATGGCTTGAGGTACAACCTCCCCATTGACTGCATACTGACAGTGCTATTTATTCCTTAGACCCTCATCTCAGAGCCGAGATGTGCAAGAGTGCTCCGTGTGTCTGAGCCAAATGCTATTTCAAATGCCATGTTTGGCTTTTATTTCTTTAAATGTGATCAGATTACTATTAAAAATATTATTTCTCATTCTGTTTGTGTCCGTCTCTTCCCGACGCCTCCAGTGAAAAGGTTTCTTATCTATTTTGACAAAAATTTAAACCAAATTGACTCTGCCATAGAAAAATGGACACCGAATCTTGAAGGGTTAAACAAGCTTCAGAAAGGCTGAAATTTTTCTCTCCATAGAAACTGCATGCTTGAACGATTCCTAAGCTGTTAGGGTTACCATGGTAATTATTATTCTTAAATGGAGAGGTTTATTTGTGAAGCAAAAAGACCAACAAACTTGTTGCCTGTATCTCTAAATCAGAACTGCTTGCAGCCATCTTTAAGGAGGGGCGAACTTTTTGGGGGAAGAATTGAATAATGCAGATCAGTCTTTATCAGAAAGTGTGACAGGCTTGCATAAAAGAAAGGTGGAATGTGAATATATTAGGGATATTTACTGAAGCCCCATTTATTGGATGGGCTTTACCATTTTTACCTCTTGAAGGTAAGCTGAGGATATCAACAACCCCAGAATCAATTGTATTTTAGGGGAATTGGTTTGTTAGAGCATCTGATAGATTGTTTATGTATGGCTGATCATAATGGTCTTGAGGTCAATTCATTTTAATGCAAAAATGGCTCTAAGAGCTTAAATTAACTATTTAAAAATTTTTTTTAAATCCTGAAGTCACGGCCTAGTGAACCTATTTCTCCTGATTTTAGGGGAAAGAAACCTGACTGGCCATAACAACAGTTCATAGCCGACTTTAGCAATGTAGAGCTCTTCTGCAAAGTGTAAGAGTGGTGTTATGAGTTGGGAAGGCTCAATACCCTTCACAAGTGTACAGGCTACTCTGTGTAAGAACAATACTATCTCACAAATTTGGGACAAATTGTACAAGTCTAAAATGAACTCTGTGCTCTCTCTGTTACACTCAGTTTGACCTTAAAATCAGACATAAAGGTTTGAAAGCAGCCTGGAAATTCCTGATGGACAGGTGTATCCCTGTACTCTCTACATGCGTTTACTGTACATGCCTTTACTCTTGCCCTTATCGGCGTGTAACTGTGACTCTCTTGTCGGTCACTCCTGGTAGATGCTGGGCCTCAGAGCCTAAGGAAGAGGAGGCAGGAGATGGAGCACGAACCCAGAGTCAGGGTGCCTGTGTTCAAGCCCCTTATCATTCGCCCTCTATGTGACTTTGGTAAGTTTCTGAATCTCTCTGGATCCAGTTTACCATCTATAAAATAAGTATGATAAGAAGACCACCTTCATAGGGTTGTTGTTAGAATTAGATGAGTTAATACCTGTAAAGCTCAGAATCACTCAGAACAGCTCCTGGCACAGAGAACATGTTATGGGAGTGCTAGTAGCTTCTCAAGGGATATTGTCTCTTTATTATTGTATTCTCAGTGCCTATTCTCAGATTAGTTGCTTAATAGAGGTTTCTTGAAGTAATGACTGGATGAACCTTTGATTCAATTAAGGGACCCTTTTGTACCTTCTGCCATGATTGGTCATCTTGCTTCTCGGTGAGAACTTCCGGTGACCAGGACTCATGGCATAGCAGCCCATTCTATTGTTGGAAAGCTCTGCTCAGGAACTCTTTTGTCTTCCTGGTACCTCTCTTCTATGGACAAAAGAAGCTTGAGCAGGCTGCCTTCTGGGGAAAATGTGTCTCTTTAAGCCTGCATGTCCTGACTATAAAAAGCCTGTGGTGTTGGGCAGGGAGAGTGTTGGTTTCTCTCTTCCACACGTCAGTGGTCAAGCTGTATATGCCTGACTGTAGTCAACAATGAGAGGTGAGTTCTAAGATTGTTTTTTTGTAGAGAGATGGTTATTTCACTTGGCAATTCGATCTCTAAACAAGGCATCTTGCCTACTTTATGGAGTTATTGTTCACTACCCCATTTTACAAGAGGTATTCGGAGAAGACTTCCTTGACATTTTTAAGCTACTGGGATGCGTTTTAATTTGTTTCTAGAGTATTTAATCTATAAGACATACCAGGCTGAATAATTTATGTAACAAAACAATGACAACAAGGTCAAAGCAGAAGTATGACTTTACAGTGGGGAATATTCATGACATGATGCTATTTGAGATATGCTTCTTGAATATTAAAGAGTTTTTCCTAATGTTATGTTCCAATTAAACAAGTGGAAAGGTATGAGAAAGAAAATTGGATTCATTTTGAATTAAGCAAATTCTAGCGTAGCAGTCATCATATTTCTAATTGAAAAATGTCAACCACTGTCTGTCCACATAAAGTTCAGAGATGGTAGCTGGGGGTGTTTTCTTTTGTGACTTAGTTGTGATATAAACCATAGAGTGCCAGATATTCTGCATCAATAGATCAGATACTCATAATCTGATTTATTCAGTGATATATAACCTCAATTATTTATTTTCGGTTACATTTCAACTTAAAAGGTGAAAGCCAAAGCAACAGAGTTTGCTGCTTAAGGTAATTATAAGATGGCTTATAGATGGAGTTCTGACAAGATCTAAAGATCTAACTCTGTTCTTCCTTTTCTAGCACAGTAGGATTTATGCTCTGAAAGGGATAATGGCTTCTTATGTACAGTGGACAAAAATTAGATCATCTCGTGCATAGTGTAGAGAGGATTAGGGAATGAAAAACCTGAATGTTTGCTGACCTCTATCATCAATTAATGCTGTCGTCTGGGGCTAACCACCTTGATACTGATATTTAACATTTATTAAGGACTCATTGTAT
The DNA here is from genome assembly GCF_039906515.1 of Pseudorca crassidens. NCBI lineage: Eukaryota > Metazoa > Chordata > Mammalia > Artiodactyla > Delphinidae > Pseudorca > Pseudorca crassidens. The sequence goes on from NC_090296.1 coordinate 72,405,908, forward strand.
TAGCTAATTAATTCTTGCACTTTTAATAAACAAGCCAAGAATCTTAGTGCCTTAATGTAAATAAAGGCTTGTTCCTTGCTTACATCAAATCAGAAGGGACCCATTCTCATTCCAGTTAGTGCCTCTGCCATCTTCTAGGGCTTCAAAATCCTCCAGTGCACCCCTTGCTGGCAGAATGATGAGGGAAGCAGAAGAGAGGAAGAATGTTACAGAAGTTAGAGGGGGCCAGGCCTGGAAGTGGTGTTTATCACTCTGCCCATTTTCATATATACAGAACTCACTCACATAGCCATACCTGTCTTCAGCCACAGCTGGGAAATATAGTAAAGCATGTGCCAAGGAAGAGAGGGCATAGGTGGTGTTGAGTAACTGCAGCTAGGCTCCACCACACTGTGATTAGCTCTCTAAATATTTCACTTAATTCTCACAATAACTTTTTCTTTTAATTAATTAATTAATTTTGGGTTGAGTTGGATCTTTGTTGCTGCACGTGGGCTTTCTCTAGTTGCTGAGAGCGGGGACTACTCTTTGTTGTGGTGCGCTGGCTTCTCATTGCGGTGGCTTCTCTTGTTGTGGGGCACGGGCTCTAGGCGCGCAGGCTCCGTAGCTGTGGCTCGCGGGCTCAGTAGTTGTGGCGCACGGGCTTAGTTGCTCCACGGCATGTGGGATCTTCCCGGACCACGGCTCGAACCAGTGTCCCCTGCATTGGCAGGCGGATCTTTAACCACTGTGCCACCAGGGAAGCCCTCACAATAACTTTTTGAAGATTAAGAAACTTGAGCTTAGAATGGTGTCGCTGGACTCATTCTTTTGTCTTAGTCTGTGCTCTAAGCCCCTGTGCTTTTTTGCCTCCTTGTCTTTTGAAAATCTCTAATAATTTTCTTCACTTTCATTATGAAAATGATAGTATTCGCAATCCCTGTTATATCTCATGAGATACTGGAAAATTGTGAACATGTCCAGACTTGCCTGCTTTCCGTTACATAGATAAACTGAGCATCTTTTTGTGGCTAACTCATTGACTTGCATAGTATCTGCCATCTCCTCCTACCCTGTGCAGCAATTCTCTCCCCTTTTTTTTGGCATCATACAATCTTCCCCCTCTACTGGATCATTCTCATCAACATACAATTGTTACCATTTCTCCAGTCTTGAAGATAAAAACACCTGACTCCACATAGCTAATTAGCTATTGCCTCATTTCTCTATTCTTTACAGCAAAATATTTTGAGTGGTGTATATTTGCCATCTCCAGTTTTCCTCTGTTTCTTCCTGAATTCCCTCCAGTCAGGCACCTCCATCACTGCAGCAAAACTGATCTTGGTAAAGTCACCAATGGCTTCTTTGTTGCCAAATTCAATCAGTTCTCATTTTTCATCTTATTAGACCTATCAGTATCATTTGACATCATATTATCTCCCTCCTCCTTGAAAGTCTTTCTTTACTTGGTTTCCAAGACACCAGCACTTACCTGGTTTTCTTTCCACTTTGCTGGATAGCATTTATGTGTTTGTTTCCTTAGTTCCTCTTCATCCCTCTAGCCGCTAAATAGAGAATTACTTCAGGGCTTAATCCTTAGATTAACTTTATTTTCTCTCTTTACACTCACTCCCTTGATGAGCTCATCCAGTTCGATAGCTTCAAATACATACCATCTAAAAGCTGAAGGTTTCCAGTCCTGATTCCCTGATAGAGAGTTCTCCAGATTTGTATCACTACCTGAATGTATGATCAGTATACCTCAAGGTAAAAATGCCCCAAATTAAAGGCCTCACTCCTCTATCCTAACTATCCTGATTCAAGCCACCACCATCTCTCATTTGGATTATCATAGTATCTTCCTAAACAATCTCTTTGCCTCTTCTCTTACTTAATTCTTACAGTCTAAAATGATCCTCTTAAAAGAGAAGTCAGATTATATCACTCCTATGGGCCAGTCAGCTAATGTTCTTCCTTCTTAGAATCGAAACCAACGCCCTTGTAACGGCCCAAGAGGCTTTTCAAGATCTGATTCCCCCATTTTTTTTTTTTTTTTTTTTGCGGTACGCGGGCCTCTCACTGTTGTGGCCTGTCCCGCTGCGGAGCACAGGCTCCGGACGCGCAGGGCCAGCGGCCATGGCTCACGGGCCCAGCCGCTCCGCGGCACGTGGGATCTTCCCGGACCAGGACACGAACCCGTGTCCCCTGCATCGGCAGGTGGACTCTCAACCATTGCGCCACCAGGGAAGCCCTGATTCCCCCATTATTGCTATGACCTTATCTCTTAGTTTTTTCCCCCCTCCCTTCAGCCCACTCTAGTTGCCCTGGCCTCCTTGCTATTTCTTGACCTTTCCAGTCATTTTCCCCACCTTGGGGCCTTAGTACTTGTTCTTGTCTCTCTTTGGAATACTCCTCCCATACTTATTTTCATGTCTCAGCCCTCAGCTTGCTTAGTTCTTTGCTCAAGCCTACCTTTTCACTGAGGCTAATTAGCAGTATCCCATGTGCTGGTTTAAATGAGCTTCTGTTCATTTCAGCATTTACCCTATTTAAATTTTAACTGCCTATCATGGCTACCTCAGTACATCTCTTTTGGATAATTCAGTTTCTATAGGCAAAATGCTGTGAGTGTCTCAGACTTTGACTCCCTTCTCTGCAAAAACAGTATCTGAGTTCATGGGGAAGAAGGCTATATGACCTTGTAGAAGTAACAGAGGTTGACCCCCTAACCTGGTGCTGCTCATGAGATATGTTATTGGCTGTGCCCACTGAGGAGCTGTAACTTTGTCTAGTACACGGGACAGTGTTGTGAAAGGTAACAGAATATGCCACCTCAAAATACACCTCTTTGGCATAGGGGTTATTTTGAGCTGATTATTTTGAGAAACAGCAGACACTGAAGAAGAACAGAACAGAAGTTACCCTTTCGTAGGGGATATTTACATTTATAAAGGGAATCTCCATTTGTACAGGTGTCTCCCTTTTTGTACCAGGAAGAGAAGGGTGGCTGTAAATCACAAGAGAATCTTATCAATGGAAAAGGCACCAACTTAAATCTGCATAGCAAACATTACTCTTGTTTACCATACTTTCCCTGGTAAATGATGTCCCAACATCTTTCTTTCTTTTATCTGTCTTTAGCTGAAGATAAAAATATTTAAGCTGATGGTTTGAGCCACCTCAGGGAGTTACTCATTTTTCCCTGGAAATCTCCACCTGTACATGATGTATAAATGTTCATAAACTTCTATTTGCTTTTCTCTTGTTAATCTGTCTTTTATTATAGGGGCTTCAGCCAAAAACTCAGAAGGGTAGAGGAAAATTATTTTTCCTCCCCTATAGTTACCATCCACCGATGACATCTGAGGATAGTCAGCTCTTGACCTGTATTGGTCAGGGCCTAATGACCCCACTGTGCTTCTATAACCTTTTCTATTCTCTTGTGGCCTCCACAAACCCCTTTGAGGCTCTTCCATGTCGTCTGTCTGGCACAAGGGCACAAGGCTTAGCCTGTCTGCCTCATAGACTCTGCCACAGAATCACCTCACCACTTTCCCCCACAGGCTCATCAGTTGGGCCCAAAACAGGTCCCCTGACTCTTGACTTAAAGTCCACACCACCTAGAAGCCATGTTTGACACAGGTATTTAAAACTGGACTATCTCTCCATTTTACATCTGTACTCTTCTCTCTTTACTATACTGAGATACGTAGGGTTGCCATATGCAGCAGTAATGCCCATAAGTCCCAAACAGGGAGCAGGGCAAGAGGCTCTCTTTCCAAGGAAAACTGGAAAGGGAAAATCAGAACATACATATGACTGTGACTATGTCATAGGACGTATGACTATGTCCTTTCTTCTATATCCATTTTTGTCCCAGAACCACTGCACTAGAAAAGGTAGTTTGTCCCCTTCCTTTTGGCTTTTGCTGAATGCAGGCTTGTTCCCCTGATATTGTACTGCTTATTGAGATGGCATCTGCCTCTCCCTTTTCCCTGAGGTTATAATGGTAGCCAGGGAGTGTGGAGTAAATCAGGTTTATCAAATAACAACAACTAATCATCGGGTATTTCAAATACACCCAAGATACACACTGTGCATTTTTTAACGCAAGTTTCATTAATTCCCACCATCCAAATTAAAAGAAAACTTAGTTCATAATTTGGGATTCTGAGATAAACTTCAAGTTTAGGAGAGACGGAACCAGTTTTTCACTGAGAGATATAGCAAAAGGGTTGGAAGAGAGCATGTGAAGTGTTGTTCTTAGAGCAAGTAATTGGAGGAGCTCTTAGTACAGAAAGTGAGGCACTGACAGGGCTAGTGTAATCATTTTACTACCTGTAGAATCACACAGGGCCCAGCACTCAGAAGAAACTTTGTTTAATACTCTGTGGTAGCTGCCTGGATGTTCTTAATAATTTTTTTAACAAGATGTCCTGCATTTTCATTTTTCACTGACTCTCTGGGTACTGGACATATATTCTTACAGTTTAGAGCACTTGAACATAGAAACGAGTGTTTGCTTCTTGTCTGAAGGCTGGGGACTCACTAGCATACACCACTGAGTAGGGCATGAAGGAGCAGCTAGAAGCAAAATTTGCCACCCCCAAGGTCTCTTTGGGATGTATCATTTTGAAAGTCAAGGCCCAAAAGACAACTCAGGAAGAAACTTTGACCTTCCCCTTAACTGCCTAAAAGAATTTAGTTAGAGGACCTGTTCCAGGAAGGGAGCTATCACTGTAGATAACTGTAGTATGAACTAGGTGGGATAGACAGGGAAGAAACTAGCAAAGTCTGTTTGTTAAAATTTCTCTGTGTTCCATTGTCTCTGCATGTCCCAGTATATATTTGTTTACCAAACATTTGCTTTTCCACCTTCATATGAATTGCCTTCCACCCCTTTAAAGTCCCAAACTACCACCCCCAACATCCTCTTTTGTCTTTAGCCGAAGATAGTATTTAAAGTGAGGGTTTCAGCCATTTTGGTGAGTTATTCATTTTTCTGGGTCTCTCCTATGTATACATATTATTAAACTTTTGTTTGATTTTCTCCTGTTAATCTGTCTCATGTCAATTTAATTCTTAGATCAGCCAGAAGGACCTAGAATGGTAAGGGAAAATTTCTTCCTCCTCAATAGGAGGTACTGTTCCCAAAAAAGAATGGGGGGAAATGCCTCCTCCAGTTACCCCTTGGCTCTCAGAATTTATAGAAGAGGAGGTCAATAAAGAGGACAAAGTCGTGGCTGACTTACTGGAGGTTTTCTCATGTCATAAGATGTACACACAGTGATGAGAATAGGGCATGGCTCACCTTTGAGATGTGATAGTCATTAAATGGATCTAGGCCAAGACTGAGGTGCCCCTTTACCACCAATGTTATTAATGCAAGTAGAATTTTTCCTCCTTTGCTGCTCTTGCTTCTGGAGGAATGAGCACAAGTAAGTCTGCTTAAGGGTTTTAGGCTCAGACAGAGACGAGGGGAAACTCAGAAAGGAGGAACATGGATTGTAATCATTGACTAAAAAAGTGATTATAATTCAAATTGACTGAATACTTATTCAGAAAAATCAAGATATTCAGAACTAAATTGTATGACAGAAACCATCAGTTTAGATGAATGTTTACTTGGGAATTGACCAAATAAGTAAAATATCTCATCTCAGCAATTTGGGTGTTCAGGGGTCATAACAGTATTGTACAGTTTCGAGAATAAAGTCAGTTCATGTTACACGTGTCTGTGTAGAGAATTGTCATCTACACCAGTTACAAACAGACACATGACTAGTAAGTAGTACATAAAAGTAAGTAGTACATATATATTACAGCAAACGCTGTATATATACATATATTTCCTATTGATACTTTGAAACACATGGGCAGATCCACATTCTCCATGAATACTTGAGAGTTTATGTTAATGGCAATAAAGTTGATCAATACCTGATTTCTCTGTTGGCAGGTACTGCTCGCCAGGGATAGGAACCCCACAGAGAATGAGAGTAATCTCATTGGGGTTTTTCCGTCAAGTATTGTTTATTTAGTATCATACTGACCCCTGACATCCTAAATACACTAAATAATCTCCCGATTGATGGATGGCAGCACTTTAGGTCTGCTGGAAAAGCAGAAGCAATTCATCCTTCTTGTCACAATAAGGCAAATAGCCCACGAGACAAACTGAAGACCACTGTAGCTTTAAACAAGAATGGCATTGATTAGAGGGAAAGCTAATGCTGAAAGAGAATCCTAGAGATACTGAGATGGAGTCAAAGAGCTATCAGTCAAACATAGAAAACTACAGATGAGAACCTGTGGGACTAGAGATAATAAGAACAGCAGGAGGAGAGAGAGGAAAACATATAAAGAGAAGAAAAAAAAACAATAAAAAGAAGATACATAAAAGGGAATGAAAAACCCATAGAAGATGCCAGAATTTTTGACAGTGAGGGGTAGGATCTGAAAGAACTTCTGAAGGAAGCGACTGAACTTCCCTGTGGGGCACCATCCTTGACAGTGAGATATTAACCTAGAGGGATATCTGTACAACACCAAGGCCAACAGAAATAAAAGACACAGAATAACTAAAATGCATGCACTAGATTGCATGTGTATACTCAGAAACACTCTATTTTAGCTATTTCAAAGAGAAGGTAGTTGGAAAAGCTGCATGTTTTAGAAAATGTAATCAAAAGAATTTTTTTGTTTGTTTTGGTTGTTATTGTTATTTTTCTTTCATTTTTCTTTTGGCATGGCAGTCAGGCCCCATTAGGTAAGGCTGCATTTAAGAACCATTTTAAAATAGAATTTTTAAATTCTATTTCTCTATTTATTTTCTTCTATCCGTCCTCTTCTCTCTTTTATTTTAGAAGCTTTTGGCATTGAAAGTATTTCTACCTTTGATTAGTGATCACTCAGTAGCACTCACAGACTAAGCTGCAGGTCTTAGTTTGGGGGAAACAGTAACTTCTTTCAGAGAACGGATATGCAGTTTAATTGAGCTTCATGTTTTCCCCTGCATTTTGATTTCATCTATCCGTTCCCATTCATTAAAAATCACATGCCCATGATAAAACCTGGGTCTGTTGCCTTGTCTAGCTAAGAATCAGGAGTTCATTATTTACTCCATATTGTGTAAATTCTAATCAGATACCAGGGAATCTTGGTCCTGTACCACATTGTCTCCTCAGGCAGAACGCCCTACAATTTTTAACACCACAGAACAACTCCACAACAGAGCTGATTCCCTTGGATTCTTCCTCAGCCGATGGAGATAACATTTTGAATAAGATAGGGCTCCATTTATTTTTAGCAGTTTGCTTATTTATTTACTTTCGTGGTGGAGCCAGATAAGAGACTGACTGAGTTCACACCCAGTGGTGAGCATATTGGGTGACCCGTTAATGCTGGTGACTGAGCTCTAGCTCGGGCCCACAGGCAGTTCTGTTCAGATTTATGGCAAGACCTGGTGATGGATAATATAAATTTTTATTCATACGAAAGCAAATGAATGCATCCCGTGTAAAAACTAAATTGCAGATAGGCTCATTTAAGACTAATCAGAAACAGTCATTTACTCTGGATGGGAATAATGCCTGAGAAGGGCCTGATAAGTCTCTGATCCTTTGACATATAGATAGCACAATAGAGATGGAGATAAGCATGTTCCTCACCTATATATAACCCCCTGAGGTGATCCCTAATGCATTGTGGGTTTTTAGGCAGGTGGAAGACATTAATCCACTTGGAAGTATCAGTCAAGTCACAACTGTGCTTTAGCTCAGATGGTCTGAATAAAACTTGCTGAGACAAAGTTTGCCAGAAGGAAAAAAAAAAAAGTCGTACTGTGGAGGTCTTAGGGGATTTCAAAGCACGCTGAATCAGATTATCTTCTGATTTAATATTTTTCTATAGTTCAGTGTAGCTTACAAAGTCACCAGTTCTTACATCAAGGGGGATTCATACATTTGGGAGATGTCTGTGTAGGCCAATTGATTCAGATATTTTGGCCCCCTAAAAGTGATTGTTAAAATTCATGATGTAGTGGCTAGAAGTCCAAGATCAAGGTGTTGGCAGGTTTTGTTTTCCTTGGGGTCCCTCTCTTTGGCTTGCAGATGGCTACTTTCTCTCTATGTCCTCACACGACCTTTTCTCTGTGCTTGTGCATTTCCTGGTGTCTCTTCTCCTTCTTATAGGGACACTAGTCATATTGGATTAGTACCCCACACTAACAGCCTTATTTTAACTTAATTACCCCTTTAAAGACCTTATCTCCAAATATGATTATATACTGAAGTGTTGGGGTCTAGGACTTCAACATACGAATTTGGAAGGGGCATCATTCAGCCCGTAATATTCTGCCCACTGGATCCCCCGAAATTCATGTCCTTCTCACAGGGAAAATACATTTGAAAATAAACTGATGAAGAGATTTTGAATCAGCTAACATATAGAAGTCTGAGATGACTCTTTGCATTCCCAAGGGGATCTGTAGTTTGAATTCTCTGGCTATGCAATAAAATGAGGATATTTTGGTTTGGGAAAAAGAGGAACACAGAAGCAAAGAAGGTGCCTTTTGGGTGCCGCTCTCAGGAATGGTTGCCTCTGTCTTTAGAATAAAATCAGAATTGGAAATCATTTTATTGATCGTTTAGGACAGTCCCTTCACATTTAGATGGGGAAACAAAAAGGTGTGAAATGGCCGAAGGAACTCAGCTATTTCTGTATCCATGTTTGGTTTAGAATGTGGATTTCCTGATCCCTGAACTAGGATACCTCTCTATAATTATGGACCCTAGAGGGAAAACTGTTCTCTCTTAGAGTGGCATATGTGGCTGGGGAGACAGCATCCATCTTCAGTGAGACACTGCTGAGAGAATGTGGCTTCCTGATGGTCCTAGAATGTATATATTAGAGATACAATATCTAATAGTTGTTCCTTTTTAAATTTACCTTTTTGTTTGTTATTGTTGCTAATAGTGCTTACAAGTGGAGAATACTGGGATATCTCATATGTTTCCCAACTTTCTCAGTAGTAGCTTAGACAATATTACAAAATGCCTTCCTCTTCCCCGTTGTGCTAACAGTGCCCGTAGTGTGGCATGCCATATATTTCACTATATTATAAACTTTTTATGGGCAAGTGTCTTATTTTTATCCTTTGAGCCCTAGCAAAGAGCTACCCACTCAGGTGCTTAATATATGCATATGTGTATTTACTTAATATATATGTATATTATTTACTTAATATACATGTATGTCTGTGTACATACATGCATGCATATGTACATTTATGTGTGTGGCGGTGTGTGTGTACCTGAGTGTGTGGCCCCTTGTGGCTCTAATGACTAACTGCTCACTAGAGGAATAAAGGTTGCTTTCAAAGCAATAGTCCTGGAGAGGAGACTATTAACTCTTCAAGTGTTGGTGGCAAAACCAAGGCAAAGGGTTGGTTCTGTTGGGGAGGATATGTGTGAACAGATAACCTGTTGGGTGCACTATACTAGGAGAGGGGTCATCCATGGGCATATATAGTATTTGGTCCTTGCTCACCTTGCCCTTGACTTCACTCCCAGTGGCTTCTGGATGTATAGTGACATTGCAGGGTAACACAGGTTCATCCATGAATCTTTCCTTAAACCCTCAGGGAGAATTAATTACTTCTTCCTCTGTACTCCTAAAGCAATTAGTTTCTGACTCTACCACAGCCATTGTAATGTATTATAAATGTCTGTCTCCCATTAAACTTTGAGTTGCCTAAATGCATGGATTATGTCTTAGCTATCTTTATATCCTTAGTGCTGCTCATGTAAGAGATGAATAAATGAAGGATAAATGCCAGAATTTGACTGCACTCCTCAACTATCTGTCTGTCTGTCTATCTATCTGTCTGTCATCTGTCTATCCATCTACACTGTTCTAAGTACTTTAGAGATATTAACTTATTCAGTTCTCCTAACAGCATTCTTTTGCAGAGAAAGAACCTGAAGTTCAAAGACATTAAATAAATAACTTACTCAAGGCCACATACCTGAAAAGACAGAATAAAGAATTCACACATCAAGTGTGGCTGCAGGGTCCCTCCTGTAACTAAGCTAACTGTGCTGTGCCTATCCTGGCTTGGACGTTCAACACTGGGGCAATCTTCCTTAAAGATGTTAAGAGATTAGGGCTAGTACTAATGGGGAGCAGGATGAATCTTTTTTTTTTTTTTTTTTTTGCGGTATGCGGGCCTCTCACTGCTGTGGCCTCTCCCGTTGCGGAGCCCAGGCTCCGGCCGCGCAGGCTCAGCGGCCATGGCTCACGGGCCCAGCCGCTCCGCGGCATGTGGGATCCTCCTGGACCGGGGCACAAACCCGTGTCCCCTGCATCGGCAGGCGGACTCTCAACCACTGCGCCACCAGGGAAGCCCCGAATCATTTTGACTAGGAATAATAGGAATGTCTGTAGCAAGAGGCTTCTGTTGGCAGTTGGGAAATCACAGGGCTTCTCTTTGGAAAGCCACAGGGAAGGGATAGACTGATGCAAAAATGGTATTTGGGAACTGAAGCTACAGAGTTTGAAGGATGGAGGCCTCTTCTCCTTCCATTAGGGTTTAGGTATAATAGAGGTGGTTTTCTCTGTTTTATGAAGGTGGTTGTACTTTGACCTGTTCTCCCCTCTGAGGCAATAACTAAGACAAAGGCTCATTAATTTTAAGGGATTATAAATGAATATTATATCTTTATTATTGCTGTTTATTCATAAAATAAGCCTACACTCCACAAATAACTTCAGCAAATATTTTCAGAGGCTGCCAGAAGTTTTGCTCTTGGCTGGTCTTGTGGTTCACCACATATAATAGAAGGTCAAAGATGCTGAGACCTCTGAGGTGTCAACCAATCCATTTTTTACAAACCTCTCATTGAATTATAAGCAGATATCCCAGTCAGGCCACACAACAACCCCAAAATTGTCTGCTTCTCATTACAAACTTAGAAAGGCAGAGAGCAAATTTACAGTTCCTATGTTGAATTGTTAAACCCACAGGAATGTGTGACTTAAAAGCCCATTTGGTGCCTTGGAGAAGCATGGTGAACAGTTACATTTGACATTACTCATGTCCTTCGGGGAAATGCTCTTGCTCTTGCTGAAGTAAAGTTCCTGGAGGGAACACTTTGCATTATGTATTCTTTCCTACTCACTCTGATTACTTTTCTTGACATTCCCTTGGGTTCTTCCAAACTAGACACAGTCTCTAAATTCTTAGCGATGCTCTTCACTTCTAATACATGTGCTGTTCCAGCCTCATTGTGCTAGTCATTCCCCAATTTAGAGGAATTTAGAGGGGAGTGACACAGGATGCTTGTTGGTAGGCTGTAAGACAACAGCGAAATGAAAATTAGTAGGTTCAGGTCAAAGCAACTAATGGGTTGCAAGAACTCTAACCTCCCATATAGGTGAGTCTCCGTACTCCTATTACTTAAACCCAAGACAGCCTCTTAAAATCAAGTGCTTAAGAAAGTGTGCTTCTCTAAACATATTATTCACATGACTCTCAGAGTATCTAAAGCCTGCAGGAAAAATTCTCAATCTCAGACCTGCAGTTTTACTCTTTCAATTTTTTTTTCTTTCCTCTTTATTTATCTTTGTTTTTCCTTCTCGGTCTTTATCTCCTCGTTTCCCCAAAGGACATGAGTAATGTCAAATGTCTCTTTTCTTTGCTTTTTTTTCTCCCTCTCTATCTCTCTGTTTCTTTCTCTCTTTTTTCTGCATCTGCAGGCCTTTCCAGTGCTGTCCAATAGAAGTTTCCATGGTGCTGGAAATGTTCTCTGTGTGCACTGCCCAATGCAGTAGCCACCAGCTCCGCGTGGCTGCTGAGAACTTGAAATGTGGCTATTGCGGCTGAGGAAGGGAACTCCAATTAAAATAAATTTAAATCAATTTAAATGTGAATAGCCACATGTGGCTAATAGGTATCAAATTAGCCAGTGCAACTTTAGACCAGTTATTTATCTCTGACATTATTCACATGTTGGTGAATGAGAGTTGATACCCTCTTTAGCTACTCTCTTCTTTTCTTTTTTTTAAAATCACTTATCACCAGGGAAAGTTGGTCCAGCTTATGAAGTTCGCTTGCATCTCTGCCAAACCCTTCCCCTCAACTTTAGAGGGCTTTCAGGGCAGGAGAGCACTTAGTACCTTTTCTGAAGACAGAATGTTTGTCTCTGGTTGCCTGGAGACCAGATATTCTCCAGCTAGGGATGCAGGGCACCCTGGTGTGATTGGAGGTTCAGAGAAGGCTCATTTGCAAGGCATGGGAGCAGGTGTGTTTGAAAATTTAATGAGAGAGGGTAGAGGTCAGCAACCTTTTTGGCCATCTTCAGAAATCAGCAATGTTGGTACAAGAGTCTTGAGCCAGGGAGGCATGAAGAGAAGGCAAAGGAGTGAAAAAAGAGATGTGGGGAAGGAGAAGGAAGATAAGAAAAGGAAAGGACAGAGTCAGAATATTCATGTTCAGAGTGAGACTGTTACTCACAGTGATCTTAGTTGCAGTTCTGCCTCTGGCTATCTACACCTAGAAAGCCAGGCCCTCTTACCAGAAAACCTGTACTTGAATCAGCCACAGATGCTGTGTCTCAAAATTTGGCATGAGCCCGTGGGCGATTGTGCTTGGAGTGGGGGGCAGTCTGTTAATTCTGTTTATACTTCTCCAGTCTATCTGAATTTAACTCCAAGTGAGTTTAATAACACCCTAGATAGACTGGCTACTATTTTCTGCCCTTCTTTTTCTTATTTTCCCCTTTATTTCTGGTTACCTTTTTTTTTTCCTTTTCTTTTTTTTTAAGCTTGACACATGTGTCCTCAGTTCCTAGTGAACCTTTTGTTTTGGTCAGCATCTATCCTAATGAGTAGAAGGAGAATATGAAATGACATTTTAAGACCAGGACACTAATAAAAGCAAAGACATTTCTTGTAAGTCTAAAATTCTGCTAAATCACAGATTTTTTTTTTTTTTTTCCTGAGCAGTTTGCTTGCAGTCCTGGAACCATGTTCCTCATATCTGGGAAATCTATTTCACATTGACTTCTTGTATTTGCTACATTTTATATTGACTGGCTTTGCTGTATTTTAAATGTATTTGTGTCTAGACTTGTGGGACTTTAGCTACAGCCATTTTCTACATTATTAAGAGGGTTGTTTTGAGTGGCCTCTGTGAATAAACCTAATTTTCCCCTCTGATTAGTGTTTAATTTGAAATTGTTTGTGCAATGATGAAATCTTTCTTGAGTTTCACTTCCAGATTCCATTCCCAGAGGTTGCTTTTGATTACATAAATGCTTTCAGGGTGATTATGTGGGCAAAATTGTATATTAGGTAGTTTTGGTGCTTTCTGTAAGAAATTGTGTTGCTTAGAAAGAAAAGCTGTTGAGTTGGATTTTGAGGTTTTAGGTACTTTACAATTACATGATCATTCCTTCTATTCACCACAGAAATATATCCTGTATCTGCAGGCCCAGAATTTTGTCATCCAGCCTTTGATTGGCGATTCACTTTTTTTGAGACTCCACATTCCATAGCAGGAAGATTATTCTATATATACACATCAGGCTTTTCAGTATATAGTTTCCTGTATCTCTCTTTTTAACTCCTACGTTTGATGTTTATAATAAATGTCTTGAGGGGAATAAAGTCATGCTATTCCCCAAGACTTCCTATGGGCCAGTGCTTGCACCTATTAGTTTTTGTACATGTACTCTGACCCCTGACTGTATAACTTGGTTTTGGCCTCACAGGTTCACAGCTGGAGAGGAATTTTGCCTCAGGATGAATCATACCTTGAGTTTCACCCTTACCTGATTTAGATGATATTAAATGAGATTTTAGACTTAGAGTTGATGCTGGAATGGGTTAAGATTTGAGGGGGTGTTGGGTGTGATGAATATATTTGCATGTGATAAGAATATTGAGGGCCAAAGGCAAAGTGTTATGGGTTGAATTATGTCTACCTCAAATTCATATGTTGACGTCCTACTCTCCAGCACTTCAAAATACTACCTTATTTGGAGATAGAGTCTTTACAGAGGTAATCAAGCTAAAATGAGGTTATTAGGGTTGGCTGTAGTCCAATAGGACATGTGGACCATGTGGACTTGAAGACAGTCATCTAGTTGCCAAGGAGAGAGTGTTGGAGCAGACCCTTCACTCACAGCCCTCAGAAGGACCTACCAACATTTTGACTTTGCACTTCTAGCCCCCAGAATGGTGAGGCAATACGTTTCTATTGTCTAAGCCACACAGTTTGTTATGGCAGCCTATAGCAAACTAACATGGGAGGCCAGGCCCCAACCTGGCCAGACTGCAACATAGAACAGACAAATGGCATATAAGACTCAGTCACCACTCCAGACATTTTCTAGATATGCACGTTTCCTGTGTCCCTTTTTTCCCTTGTCTTAAGTTTTTCTAATTTCCCTCATTCTCTATAAATCCCAAAGAATTATCAACAGCCAGTCCAAGGGTTATATCCATAAATTTTCAGTAATGTCAGATGTTGTCATCACATTTAAGAGATATTAAAAGCTATTTTTACTATTACTAAAAATATCAATTAATATTTATTGACCGCCTGCCATGTTCCAGGTAATATATTGAGATATCAACTTCTTCAGTCATTACAACATTATATAAGGCAGTAGGTATTATTATTTCCTTCATTTTAGAAAGGAGAAGACTGAAGCAGGAGGTTCAACAACTTGACCAAGCCCGTGCAACTACAATGAACCCTTGAACGACCTGGGTTTGAACTGCAAAGGTCCACTTATATGGGTATTTTTTTTCAATAGTAAATACTACATCTGATCCGCAGTTGGTTCTGCAGATGTGGAATCTGACAGAGAAGAACCATGGATTTGGAGCGCCAGATAAATTAGATGCGGATTTTCCACTGCTTGGGGTTCAGCGCCCCTACCCCGCTGTGTTGTTCAAGGGTCAGCTGTAGTTAGTGGCAGAGCTAAGAATCATGAGCATTTGTATGGTCTTAAGTCTCTACTCAGAGGATCCAATTCTTAAGACTGAGAAAAAAGAATCAAGGTAAGAGTTAAGTAGAGAGGCTATGGAGAGGCAGTCACTTTTATATACTCAGAAGGCATCCCTTAAGAAACAATTTACTTCACTTTAAATATTTCCAATTTTTCCCACTGAAGACTTTTCCAACAGAAAAACCCTAGCACGGGTCATCATTGCAGCAATTCACATTTCAAGCCACAAACAGACCAAAAGCAGTTACTGCATCAGCTCAAAGGAGTATTCTTCCATCATCAATTAAATTCATTGCACTTGATTATTCAGTTTCTTCCAAGAAACAATTTAAAAAACCTGTTCACCACAATTTGTTTTACAATTTCCAGGATCCCTAAAATGACCTCCTGAGGACCTGGAATTTTTAAAGACTTTTCCAGTGTTGCCTGAGGACAGTATGGCAGAAAAGCAAACAAACAAAAGCCCACTTAGATTTTAATGATATCTGTGTGAAATACATGCTCTTCATTCATCAAGATTTAGTGTACACATTATAGCTGTTATCGTGGGACACGGTTTTTGCTGTAAATAAATAAAAGTCTTTGAAGGCCACAGAACTGGACTACTACTGTGGCTCCACCATGCTGTTGCTGTGTGTACCTTAGCAAGTTACCTACTGTCTCTGAATGTCAGTGACCTAATCTTTAAATGCAGAAGGCACTGCTTATCTCACAGGTACGTGTGAGAATTAAATAGAATGGTGAGCATAGAGCATCTGGCACATTATTGAGATCATTAATTTTTACTTCCATTCCACCTTTTCTTTGCTCTCATTCCATCAAGTGCCCAGCATGGTTCTTTGCCCTTTTCTCAGCTTGCCGAGGGTTGACAAGCAGAACCATGGTGACAGCTACACAAGTTGTCTAAGGCTTGAGTCAGAACCACTTTGAAGTCAGTTTCTAGTTTGCGCTTTTTTTGGGTGGAGGAGGTAAAGAATACACAGGTAATATGATTTCTGGCCTCCAGCTGCACAAAGGTGTTCAGGAGATTTCAGGAGAGACAAAATAGTTTTCCACATTTTTCCTGGAGCCAAGGTAATTATCACCATAGTCTCTACTTTGTGTGTGTGTGTGTGTGTGTTTTAAGTTTACTCTCTGTAGCTATTTCCTTTCTAGGGCCTTGGATTTATTTTTGAGTCTCTGATCTGACCTTCCTCCTTGGATGGGCCCTTGTCTACACTCACCTTTTTCAGTCAGTTAAAATTCTGTAGGCCATCAACAATTGGCAGATGCCAGAGGGCAAAATCCTGCTTCAGTGTTTTCACATCTCTCTGGATTCTCCCTTTAAGATTTCTGATATCTAAGGATTTCTTTTAATTTCTTGGTATCAAATCAATGAATTAAAAAAATATTTTCTTCCACATTTTTTAGCTACTCTCTACCATCTTTTATATTTTGGGGAATAGAATTCCAGCCCTACAGATTATTTCTAACTCTTTCTAAATATAATGCCAAGGAAATCCCCTGTCCACTCAGTCTGACGTAACAAAATACCATAGACTGAATGGCTCAAACAACAGAAATTTGTCTCCTCACAGTCCTAGAGGCTGGAAGTCTGAGATCAAGATAGCAATATGGTTGGTTTTGGGCGAGGCCTATCCCGTTGAGATGTAGGTGGTGCCTTCTCACTGTGTGCCCACGTGATCTCTTCTTTGTGGGAGCATGAGTTGGAGGGGGTGGCAACTGGGGAGAGAGAGAGGGAGAGAGGGCTTCCTTATAAGGGTACTAACCCCATCATGACCTCATCTAACTCTAATTGCCCCCAGTGGCCCCATCTTCAAATGCCATTAGGACTTCAGCATATGAATATTGAGGGGACACAAACATTCAGTCCATAATATCCCCTTTCTGAGCCTAAACTAATAGCTTCATGCTGTAGGATTTAATATCACACAGACCTGCCTGATCTTGAATTTCATCATCTATACTATGAGTATAATCTAACTTTAAGCATATTTTTAAAAGACCAAATATAATACCAGATATAAAACAGAGATCACACTACCTAGCATAGTAGGAACTTAACAGATAGACCTTCCTTTCCCCCTTGCTTCCACAACCTCTGCCCCCAGAGTGCTGTGTGTAACCAATGTCCAACACCAAGTTCTGTTCAGAGATGCAGGAGGTGGTGCAGTCGTGATCCCGACTGCATCATGCCATCAACAGTTTTCATCATTCGTATCACTAAAAAGGGATAGAGGTGGGTGCAATAGCACAAAATAAAGACAATTATAAATTTTTACTGAGGAAGCAAGCAAAAACAGAAAAAAGAGATGACACCTGGATACTTTCTCTTTTAAACTCACACTGGAGCAAAAAGTTGTAAGTTGTGAGGCACCCAGATGGTGAGCTTGAGAAAACAGAAATTAATCACCTATTTGTACTAGAGTTTGAGGATTTAAAGATCTTTGGGGAAGATGTTCAAAAGCTTCACTCCAATTAACCTTACCCTATTAAGTGTGCCCATCCACAGATCAGAAGCCAAAGAATGGATTTCAAGGGTGAGAGAGAAAGTTCAGGGAACATGACGGACCTCTGCAGTCATTTCCCCAGAATGGAGGAACCTCCAGAGAGAAAAACGAAGCAGCTCTGACAGACAGGATGGATCAATGTGCATCTAGGATACAGTATAATTCTTCTCAGAAAGTGTTGAAATGGGGACAACCTTCTGATTTAATTTTAAAGGCTATTTTGAACTGTGTGACCCCGTTCTGAATTTGATCTGATAACTGAAATGCATTTCATGTGTCAGTGATGTAGTCTAGGCAGAATCCTAACCTAGACCATTTAGAACCCATTTCTTCCCCTGACACTTTTTTCCCTTGTGTAAAAAGGGGTGAACAAAAAGAAAATGGTATTTCTTCTTGTGGATAGTCATCAACTAAAAAGTGTGGCGATTCTGGTGGAACCTCTGAGAATTAAGAGATTTTAATAGTCCTAAAATATTGCCAAGAAGTA
This sequence comes from Pseudorca crassidens, assembly GCF_039906515.1. Taxonomy (NCBI): domain Eukaryota; kingdom Metazoa; phylum Chordata; class Mammalia; order Artiodactyla; family Delphinidae; genus Pseudorca; species Pseudorca crassidens. The sequence continues at coordinate 72,423,901 of NC_090296.1, forward strand.
TTATTTTAAAATGTCTTAGTGACATTTCTGGCTAAATTGAGGAGACAAGCACATTTTTTCTTATTCAGGAGAAGTGGAAAACTTTCATTAACACACCAAGAAAATGAGGAAGAAGGAAGAACAGAGGGGAGAGAAAACGGGAGTATAAACCACAAAGACCACGTCTGTACTCAAAATTTCATTTTGTGAGCTCTCTGTGGAAAACCCCTGGAGATTTCATCCCACCTCATAGGGCCCTTTCCCAAGTGCTGATCCTTTTTTTTTTTTTTACTATTAAATTTTAAAACTAAGCAGTATCTTTTGCCAAAATTAATAACTATTGGGAAAGAAAATGAAAGGATTTGACCCCCTCAATATTTCATTTTAGTAGTACCTCCCCAACTGAGATTGTGAATACTAAAATCTACAGAAGCTGTAATTAGTCACAAACAAAATCCCTCCTAGTAGGTGGTATGTGCTTCTTTCCAAGTTTCTGTCTTCTAGGAAGGATGTCATCACTCCTACTGTCTTTAAAATTTCCAGTTGGTTTGGCCAGATAGTAATAAACACACACACACACACACACACACACACACACACACACACACACACACACAGAGTATTAGGTAGAGTTAGGCAAAAAATCATCTTGATTTATTTAGGTCCTCTGGTAATAAAATTGTGTGTGTTTATTGGGTATAAGGCAGCTATTTTATTTACATTTATTGCAGATAATTACTTTAAAAAGCAATTGTGTTTTCATGGAACTAAGTGGATTTAACAGCATGGCAGAAAAGAATAGCAGTATAACAGATCTGCTTAAGAGAGCAAAGGAAATTGTCAGGTGCTCCGTAGGTTGGTACTGAAATATTAAGAAAGGGAATAGCTCAGCATGGCAGTGAGGGATATGGACACATACCTCATTCAAACTGCAACTGGTTTTCCATGTAAACAACTGCTTTAGCTTACTTGATATGGGGATGGAAATCCTGCTAATGCTGAACAAGTCTCCACTTCCATGAAAGTTTTAAGGAAAAACCAATATCAATAAAGTTCTCTGAAAATAGAAATTAACTTGCCCATGTACAAGCTGATTGGTAAAAAGACCTGTGGAGAGCATGTACCTTCTTCTGAAATTACTTTAAAATTTATTCCTCCTTGTCATAATCCTGCAGAGTAGATTGAAAGAGAGAAAATGGAAAGAGAATGACACCATTGAAAGGAAAACTGATCTCCCACAAATGAAACAATTATTCTTGGGCTCTTTTTAGAATTCACTAAGATTTCTTACATAAAAATATATTATTCCCTCAAGTTTGCTTTTATTTACAAATGCCTCTGACAAACAGTTATTCAAGTCCATTTCTGATGTTTTTTTCTCCTACATTAGCTGGAGGCTTAATAGGTGGCCCATGTACTCGACAGTGGGGCTTGAAAACATTCTAAGAATTGAAAACATTCTAAGAGGAGAAAGGAGTCTTACAATTGGTTTCTATGGTATATGATTGAGTATGCTATGCCTTTTATTAAAAAAATGAAGAACGTTTGTAACTTTGCATCAGAGTGTTCTCTGAAGTATCAAATCGCTGAAAGTTGATGAGCATAGGGAGGAAGAGCACAAAAATAACTGCATATTTGCTGAGAAACAAAATGTTTTTCTTTCTGGTCTTTCAAACTGAGTGTTGCTTTAAGGGGTATCTCACACATGAAAATATTCTGCTTTATGTTCAGAAGTTATTCATGAAAGGAGGCTTCAAGGTTTGGGTATTTTCTGCCAGAGGGATGTGTAGACTTTTTACTAAAACTGTTCAAGTTTCATATAGAATATTGATATGGAAAAGCATACAACTATAAGCCCCTTCAGCGGTTTTGTATGCTTTTCTACTTGAACTTAAATATTTTGCAGAAAGTGAGGCAAAGCCAGGACCATTTTGGAAGATGTTCCTTAAGTTGCAAAGAAGAGACAATACCCAGCATAGCAGATTTTTTTCTTCTCAGCTCTAAACAAAGAAATCCAGCCAAATTCTCATCCCATGTCTACCATGAACCTATAATTATGGCCCTGCGGCCAATGCATGTGCCTCTGGATATCTTACTATATAGCACAAAATGTTAAACATCTGGGATAGTGCAAAACACACTGGATTGGGAGGTAGAAAATGCATATCCTACTAGTGATTCTTCTAATACTAGCTATGAGATTTGGGGAAAATCACTTAATTTTCTGTGTCTCATTTTACTTTGAAAATGGAGAGGTTATTGTAGAAGATCTTCAGAGTCACTTCTAGCTCTACCATAGTGGATTCTGTGAATCAGAAGGAAAGAGAAAAACAGAAGGACATTTACATTTGTCTCTTAGTCTATCATGATATATATAATCCTAAACGGGGAATACGAAATTCAGGCTTTTTTTCTCTCAAATTTTATTTTCCTAAATATTTTTTATATTCACATTAGGATCTTTTTTTTTTTAACTCTTACATTTATATAATCATACAGAATTAAGGTCAAACAAGCTGATGCTGCGTATTCTATCATGCAGGTCAGCTTCCTTCATGGAAGATAACAGCTATCCAAGTTTTAAGTTACTCATTTACTCTCTGAAAGAAATTAATTAACAAACTACACAGACAGGGGGAGAACCTTTTAGGCAGAGGGAACTACAAGTACAAAGACACAGAGATGGGTGTGTGCTCAGTATATATGAGGAAAGGTAAGGTGGTAAGTTTGGGAAGGAATGTTTGTGGAAATAAAGTTGGGGGGAGGGCAAGGACTGGGTCATATATATATTTGTAGCTTGTGGCAAAGGTTTTGGTTTTAACCCTAAGCCATTAGAGTGTCAGACTATATGCTTGACTTACATTTTAAAGGAATACCTCTGGCTGCTGTGTCAAGAATAGATGTTAGGGAGCAACAATGCAAGTTCACAGATCTATGAAGAGACTGCTGTTGTATTTAGAAAAATGATCATTGCTTGACTTAGAACTGTAGTGATGGAGGTAGCAAAAAATAATCAGATTCAGGATACATATTGAAGGTCAATCCTTCTAAGAGAGAAGAGAAAAACAAATTTTAAGCTGCTCTAAACTGGGAAATGTCTCAAACTGGGCAGAAACCTGTTGAATGAGGCATGGAGACTCAGTCATCTTTGGACACTTGGCCAAGTGCTCTTTCCTGATGAACATCTAAAACATTCCCTTTTAATGTTCTTCAGTCCATTTTTCTCTCCTACAACTCATAGTATTCTTACTATGTCAATTGGTAAGAAAATTGGAAAACAGAAATGTTTGAAATAGCAAAGACGTATTTAGACCAGTATATTCCAGAATAATCATTTCTATAGTGGAAGTATAGAGTATTCTGGTAAATGGCCGGAGAAGAGGAAGTACTGCAACCTTTTTTTTTTTTTTTTTTTTCCGGCACGCGGGCCTCTCACTGCTGTGGCCTCTCCCGTTGCGGAGCACAGGTTCCGCAATGGCGCAGGTTCAGTGGCCATGGCTCACGGGCCCAGCCGCTCCGTGGCATGTGGGATCTTCCCGGACCGGGGCACGAACCCGTGTCCCCTGCATTGGCAGGCGGACTCTCAACCACTGTGCAACCAGGGAAGCCCCTGAATCCTTTTTGAGATTCAGAGTGAATCTTATTCTATTCTTATTTGTTCTTATTCTGTTATTCCTTTAGTGGCTCCAAGAAGTATTGTACTATTGGTAAAGAAGCAAGTCATTTGTTAAATCTAATTTTATGCTAACATATGTAGTCAAAAGTCCCTATTTCATATGGTTCCCTTTATCATCCTAAAGAAGTAGAGCTACATAGGACAGATACTGAAAATCTTGGGCTTAAAAAATGTTATTGTGTAATAATCTGTATTACAAATATTTTTGGTGTTTTTGGACATCAACATATGGCTCATAGTGAGAAAACTTGCATATTGGTGACAGGATAAAGTGAAAAAACCTTATAATATTGACATTGACTCAAGGTTTATAACAGTCATGAAATGCAAAGTATACTGTGACAAAGTAACTAAATGCAGTGTAATATCTTTTGCAAAAAATACTGCATTACTTTTGAAGCAATGCATATTTTGAAGTACATTAAAATAAAAAATTTATTATGCAAATATAGATGCTCCCTAAAATTAATGTAGCTCATTTACATCATTAGATGTCAGAAAGGCATTTGAAAGGGTAGGGTGGAAATAATTCTTTCGAATGTCACATAAATTTTCTTCACAGCTAATCTCTGAAAAGAGGGAAAAAATTCTCTCTACTCAGGCATAGAATAGAAGCATTAACAATGGAAAGGTCAGTGCATAATAATGCAAGAGAGAAAAGGCCTAAAGTGCTATATTGATGAAATGAAATGGGGGAAGTTATATAGAAATAGTAATCAATCAATCCTTAATTTAAGACCTTTCAGTAACTTGCTGAAATCTTCTTCACTATTTAATATCAAAGAAACGCTAACCAATAAATTTCTTCCATGGGGAGAAAAAACCCAACAACTGTGTGTTTAGATTCAACACTTCTCTTTCCCTTTAACTTCTCTATATTGCAGATGTCACTTGACAAACTAGTTATCCTAGAAGATATTAGATAGCCATCTCATTTTCAGTAGAACTTGTCTCTCTAAGCTTAGAAAATCAAGAGTTGATTATGCAAATTCCACAAAGGGAAATTATGTATTCATTAAAATTCATGTTTGGGGGGCTTCCCTGGTGGCACAGTGGTTGAGAGTCTGCCTGCCGATGCGGGGGACGCGGGTTCGTGCCCCGGTCTGGGAGGATCCCACATGCTGCGGAGCAGCTGGGCCCGTGAGCCATAGCCGCTGGGCCTGTGCGTCCGGAGCCTGTGCTCCGCCACGGGAGAGGCCACAGCAGTGAGAGGCCCGCGTACCGCAAAAAAAAAGTTCATGTTTGGAAAGATATAGGAAAATGGTCACAATAAAATGGTAAGTAAATTTGCAGGATATAGAACTTTGTGCATAATATGATCCACACACTGTGAAAAATAAGTACACCTGCATACATGCAAAGACCAGAAGAAATTATATTAAGAGAAAAATTGTAATTATCTCTGATTGATGAAATGCATTTAGAAAATGCATTTTTGTCGGCTTTACTGATTTTACAAGTGTGGTGATATTTAAGACTTGCAGTGATATAGCAGGCATTAGTAATAAGAGTTTTTCTCTTCGTGACCTCATTCTTACCAACTAATTTCCCTGTTAACTATTTCACTTGCTCTATTAACTTATATATGTATCATAAAGGCCAGTAGGAGTTGGAAGGAAAAGAAAAATGAAGAAGCAGAAAAGGTTAAGTTATCATTGTATACAATCAAACCCTTAGAAAGATATTTGGATGGACAGTGTATTTGACTGCCTATGAAACTTATTCTAAATATTTACATAAAGATTTCATGAGACATATGGAGTACATTTAGGTAAAGATAAGAGGAAGAAAGTCACATTAATTCACTAGTTCACTCACTAATTTTTTAAATTTATTCAGCAAACATTCATGAGCACCAAATAAATGCCATGCACTGGAGAGTGACTGATGAATAAGATATGGTACCTGCTTTCAAGGAATTCATGTTTGAGCTTTGGATATAGACAAATAAATATGAAGAATATATCATTAATATAGATATGCACCAGACAAATTGGTAAAACAATGTATAAAGTCATCTCAGCTGCTTGAGGGTATCCTGAGTTTGAGCTGGGTTCTGAAGACCCATTAGGAGTTCACAAAATTGATGATGGGAGGAACGAGTTTTCTGGTAGAAGGTTGTGCATGTGAAAAGTCTCAAGAATTGTAAAAGAACATGGAACTGTTAAGTGGTTTAAAATTTGGCTGGAATGTAGGTGCGGTTGGTAGAGTCTACAGAGATGAAATTGTGCAAGGATTTAGAAACTAGACGAAGGTTTTCACGTCATGTTGAGTTATTGAAGTTTATCTTATAGGCAGTGGGGTGTCACTGAACAAATGTGAGTAGCATACAGAGGATTTACACTTCAGAAGGATCATCATGGTGGCAGTGTGAAAGCCAGGATGAAGAGGACAGAGATGAGAAGAGAAGAGCAGAATATCACAGTATTTTAGTAAACAGATAATGAAGGTCCAATCTATGACAGGGGAGAATGGAAGGAGAAGATGCATCAGAGACGTAAGAGGCAGTGAGTAAGAACAGAAAATGAGATTAGTTCAAAATCTATATCCACCACCTGCCTGATAAATGACAGTACATGCTGTGATGTGCTACCCAGATGCCCTCTGCAGGATCCTATTTTCTCAACTGGCAGAAATGTTAGTTGTTGGAAGTTCATAATTGAGTAATTTCCTGGGGATTGACTTCAGCAAGAGGGAGCTGCCTTGCCCAAGGTTATGCTTCTCCTTTCCAGGAGCAGCCTGCATTCAGTGACTGTTATATATGGAGTACCAACACCCATCCTCCAGGGCTCAATTCAGGAGAATTATAAAGAGCAATCCTAGCTCCAGACCTCCATTATGAATAGTTTAGATCTTAACTTGTAAATATGTCTCAGTTCAATGTCCCCCTCTGCCCAAGCATGCTTCCCTCACTCCCTCACAGCATTGTTCCACATATCATTTAGTAAATGTCCTGCGTGCGCATCTCCATCTCAGAATCTGTTTCCTGGAGAACTTGACCAGAGGCAATTCATGACAAGAGTGGTCCCAGGAATAGATTAAAAAGGGATTTGGAGAGTGGATCAGCCACAGTTTGGCAATGGGCTACCCATTATTGGTGGTAGGTGGAACTGTTATGGCCCTTGACATGAGTCACAGTCAGCTCAGACTGCTATAACATAGAACCATAGACTAGTGGCTAGAAATGGTTTGCGTACAGTTCTGTAAGCTGGAAGTCTGAGCTCAGGATGCCAGCATGGTCAAGTTCTGATGAGGATGGTCTTCTGGGTTGCAAACGGCCAACTTCTCATTGTATCCTCAAATGGCAGAGATCAGAGAGAAAAGGCAAGTTCTCTTGTAACTCTTAAAAAACATCAATCCCATTTATAAGGGCCCCACCCTCGTGACCTCATCTAATCCTAATTACCCTCAAAGGATCCACCTCCTAATACTAGCACATTGGAGGGTAAGGTTTCAACATACGAATTTTGGGGAAATACAGACATTCAGTCCATAACAGCATACGATAGTGTTGGAGCTGTTAAAACTTACACCAGTGGTGAATTGGAATGGGATACTGGTGTTGGGAATCCATTGACAGGTGCAGTATCTCAAGCATTTGAGAGGTTTTAGGGTAGTAGTAATTGTAAGAATACTAGGAACCAATGAATGTTGCTTAATACTATCAAAGCATGGAAGAAAGACAATGAAAGGGTAAGGATGATTAATCACCAATTCAAGGCAAAATGTGAAAGTCAAAGAGCTGCTTTGGAAGTGTATAAATTCTTATCTCCTGCAGCCTGAGGGGTGAAAAAGCTGAGGGTTAAGCTCAGGATTCAGTTTTAGCGGTAGAATTCCAAAGAGTGTTGATTTGCCATCTCAGCAGATCTGCTCTGTCCAGGTCAGGGCCCTGGTTAGGAGTGGAATCCTAAGATATAAGATAGGATGTTATGATTAATGCACTCAAAAACCTTAAAACCCCTTAGCCTCTGAACTTGCAAAAGTGACCCACTCCTCCCTTGCTTGGAGATGATGGAAAGTTATGTGACTTGCAAGGTAGCACACACTATCTCAGGATATATTCCACCTACCTTCTTGGTTTCAGACAAGGGTAAAGTCACAATGTAAGCTATCTGAGGAATTGCTGGGCCTGCCATAGGAGGGAAAATCTACAGAACCTAGCTAACATACCAGCAGAAGCCAGGAGAGTATGTGTGGAAGTAATAGCAACAGTTTGAATGCCACCCAAATGTCTATCAACAGATAAATGGATAAGTAAATTGTGGTATATCCAGTCAATGGATTACTGCACAGCATTAAAAAAGAGTAAACTATCAATATGTGTTACAAAATAGATGACTCAAAACAATTATGCTGAATGAAAAAAGGGTACATACTGTGTGATTCCATAAATCATAGAAAATCATAACAAATCACAGTAGTTAGAAAATGCAAACTAATTTCTAGTGATAGAAAGCTGATCTGTGATTTACTGGAGATGGGGGATGAGAGGATGTTCTGGAAGGGTGAGAGAGAGGGATTTCCAAGGGGCCATGAGATTTTTGTGGGTGATAAATGTGTCTGTTATCTTGATTGTGCTGATGGTTTTATGAGTATACACATATGTCTAATTTGTCAACTTGTACACTTTAAACATGTTCAGTTTATCATATGTCAGTTTTATCTCAATAAAGCAATTGAAACAAACAAAACAAACCAAATCCCTTAAAATTTTACAGGTTTCAGGTCCAGACCAGTCCTCTCTGCACTAGTTGCTATGCCCTGGTCATAGTAGATACTATACAGATTAAAAAACGAAAACAAAGGGGCAGCTCAAATTATCAACTTTACCCAGAAGCCCTCCCTGACCTAGAAGAGGCTCTCTGGCTCCCTCCTCTGACCCCTCTCTGTCATTCCTCTCATTTCTGGGAATTGGAACTCTGGCCCCCTGCCAGTCTCCCTCGCAAGTCTGGGAACTCCGAGAAAGCAAGAACCACCTTAGATTCATCTTGGTGTCCCCCGGACCCCACATAGAATCAAGCCCTCAGGACTCCTTTTCAACCACTGTTTTTGTGTCTCCACTGAGATATAACTCTGACCTTTCTGATAGCACAGGTGAAAAATCCAGCTAGTGTTCTTTCTCTCTGTTCTAACTAGAACACAGGAGGAGACCCATTAATGAGGCCAGTGTGCCCTGTGACGTACCTGGGACTCCTCTTGATGGGAAGGGGCATCATGGAACCCATTTCTGCTTTCTCAGAAAAGTAGAGAAGTTAGCTTCAACTCCGCAAACTAAGCAATGCTGGTCTATCTTTGTGGCCTTCTTGTTTAGTTTTAACCTGTCTAATCTCATCATCCGCATTGTCCTATTTGCTCATGTAACCCCAGCCACAAAACCACCTACTTATCAAACTAGATAAATATTCCTGTTCCTCAAAGTCTTTAAATTTTTTCTTTCTTTTGCCTGATGGAACTACACACACACACACACACACACACACACACATCCTCTGATATGTTACATTAAGTTCTTAAATTACTGGCCAGGGTGTATCGCATTCAGGAGCTCCTTTCTTCACACTATCAAGGACTACTTCCTTAGTCAAGACAATTTTTGAAAAAAGAAAAGACTCATTAGCTGTGCTGACACACCCAATGCTCTTTTTTCCAAAGACTGTCTTATCTCCTGTTCCTCTTAGGGGCTTATATCATATAGGTCTCTGGGATTCATTTCACTTGATTCTCTGTGTGTGTCTGTGTGTGTCTGTGTGTGTGTGTGTGTGTGTGTGTGTGTGTGTGGTATTGTGACCATACATGAAGATGGTTGCAGACTGGGGGCATGGAGATGGAGAAGGAAAAAAAGCATTCTGAAACTAGATCCCAAGTCTTTTACATGTTTGCCAAAATATGTCCCAATTTGTCAACATTTAGCTCATATTCCTAATGAATTGGTCTTAGATTTTAAATATTATATGACCATACTCTGTTCTATATCCTTATTTTCTAAGAGTGTGGCTTTGGACTTATCCTGGGTTTAATTTATTACAATGCCATTTACTAGAAAATACCTCGAGAGAGTATCATACAAACCAATGATGTACTCTGTAAAATAGGATCTCACTTGTGTGTATTAAGATCTGATGTGTAAAGCAGAGAGTGTAGTGGCCAGAACATGGAGATGGTTGTTGCTGTATAATTCCTCATATGTTGCTGTAATATACAATTTCCAAGAATATCAGCCATTTTTCAAACTTAAAATGCTATCTACTTTAAAGTTATACACATTATACATTCATACACACATATGTACAACACATTTATATATAGTTAAAATATATTAAACATATATTTATCATAGTATTAGAGACAGACTGTTTGGATTGAATCCTGGTTGTGTTGCTTAAGTTACTTAAACTCTCTGTCCCTCAGTTTTTTTATCTGTAAAATAAAGCCAATTACAGTACCTCCAATAAAGCTTATATGAGAATTAAACAATGTTGGGCACTTGGTAAAATTATATATGTTGGTTGTTATAATTATTACCAATTTATCAACTGGTGATGCAGTGAATTAAAATAATCAAATAAAAATAGAATTTAAAAAATAGCAAAGATTAAAGATATCAGCAAATACATGTACCTCCTTTACTTTAACCTAATTTCTATAACAGACGCTCCTCTCTTAATCACAACAGGGGACAGATTTCACAGCCCAGGAGCATAATTACAGAAAACACCAACTCCTGTGGTCACAAAGTTATACTTGGGGCATACTGAGTAACTGCCAATTGAGACCTCAGTGGGTGACTGGGGCATATGGTGATAAAGGATCAGTCAAGAGTACACTGTAATGCTCAACAAATGCCAGCAGCTTTGTGAAATTAAAAATAGAGGTCACTGTGCTGCTCCATCAATAAGAAGCAACAAATTCTAATATATATGTTTTCCTTTGCTGTGCAAAAGCTTTGAAGTTTCCTTAGGTCCCATTTGTTTATTTTTGTTTTTATTTCCATTTCTCTAGCAGGTGGTTCGAAAAGAATCTTGCTGTGATTTATGTCATACACTGTTCTATTTCCTCTAAAAGTTTTATAGTGTCTGGCCTTACATTTGGGTCTTTAATCCATTTTGAGTTTATTTTTGTGTATGGTGTTAAGGAGTGTTCTAATCTCATTCTTTTACATGTAACTGCCCAGTTTTCCCAGTACCACTTATTGAAGAGGCTGTCTTTTCTCCATTGTATATTCTTGCCTCCTTTATCAAAAATAAGGTGACCATAAGTGCATGGATTTATCTCTGGGCTTTCTATCCTGTTCCATTGATCTATATTTCTGTTTTTGTGCCAGTGCCATACTCTCTTGATTACTGTAGCTTTGTAGTATAGTCTGAAGTCAGGGAGCCTGATTCCTCCAGCTCCATTTTTCTTTCTCAAAATTGCTTTGGCTATTCGAGTCTTCTGTGTTTCCGTACAAATTGTGAATTTTTTTGTTCTAGTTCTGTGAAAAATGCCAGTGGTAGTTTGATAGGGATTGCATTGAATCTGTAGGGTAGTATAGTCGTTTTCACAATCAGTCAATCATACTTTGGGTAGTGTAGTCATTTTCACAATGTTGATTCTTCCAATCCAAGAACATGGTATATCTCTCCCTCTGTTTGTATCATCTTTAATTTCTTTCATCAGTGTCTTATAGTTTTCTGCATAGAGTTCTTTTGTCTAGGTTTATTCCTAGGTATTTTATTCTTTTTGTTGCAGTGGTAAATGGGAGTGTTTTCTTAATTTCTCTTTCAGATTTTTCATCATTAGTGTATAGGAATGCAAGAGATTTCTGTGCATTAATCTTGTATCCTGCTACTTTAACAAATTCATTGATTAGCTCTAGTAGTTTTCTGGTAACATCTTTAGGATTCTCTGTGTATAGTATCATGTCATCTGCAAACAGTGATAGCTTTACTTCTTTTCTGATTTGGATGCCTTTTATTTCTTTTTCTTCTCTGATTGCTGTGGCTAAAACTTCCAAAACTTTGTTGAATAATAGTGGTGAGAAAAGGCAACCTTCAGAATGGGAGAAAATATTTGCAAATGAAGCAACTGACAAAGGATTAATCTCTAAAATTTACAAGCAGCTCATGAAGCTCAATATCAAAAAAACAAACAACCCAATCCAAAAATGGGCAGAAGACCTAAATAGACATTTCTCCAAAGAAGATACACAGATTGCCAACAAACACATGAAAGGATGCTCAACATCACTAATCATTAGAGAAATGCACATCAAAACTACAGTGAGGTATCACCTCACAACAGTCAGAATGGCCATCATCAAAAAATGTACAAACAATAAATGCTGGAGAGAGTGTGGAGAAAAGGGAACCCTCTTGCACTGTTGGTGAGAATGTAAATTGATACAGTCACTATGCAGAACAGTATGGAGGTTCCTTAAAAACTAAAAAAAGAACTACCATACGACCCAGCAATCACACTACTGGGCATATACTCTGAGAAAACCATAATTCTAAAAGAGTCATGTACCATAATGTTCATTGCAGCTCTATTTACAATAGCCAGGACATAGAAGCAACCTAAGTGTCCATCGACAGATGCATGGTTAAAGAAGATGTGGCACATATATACAATGGAATATTACTCAGCCATAGAAAGAAATGAAACTGAGTTGTTTGTAGTGAGGTGGATGGACCTAGAGTCTGTCATACAGAGTGAAGTAAATCAGAAAGAGAAAAACAAGTACCATATGCTAACACATATATATGGAATCAAAAAAAAAAAAAAAGGTATGAGGAACCTAGGTGCAGGACAGGAATAAAGGTGCAGATGTAGAGAATGGACTTGAGGACATGGGGAGGGGGAAGGGTAAGCTGGGACGAAGTGAGAGAGTGGCATGGACATATATACACTATCAAATGTAAAATAGATAGCTAGTGGGAAGCAGCCGCATAGCACAGGGATATCAGCTCGGTGCTTTGTGACCACCTAGAGGGTTGGGATAGGGAGGGTGGAAGGGAGACACAAGAGGGAGGAGATATGGGGATATATGTATATGTATAGTTGATTCACTTTGTTAAAAAGCAGACACTAACGCACCATTGTAAAGCAATTATACTCTAATAAAGATGTTAAAAACAAAAATCCAAAATCCATGCAAGAAAACCTTAAAAAAAAATCTAACATATAACCGGATAAATATATCTCATTGTTTCCCCTCCTTTCTTTCCTTCTGTAATACTATGTTCAGAGTCTTTTGAGTACCTATCATGTGTCAGACAATGTGCTAGGTAGTGGGGGAAAAATAAAACAGACACATCCCTGCCCTCTGAAGCCCACAATTGAGTGAGATTTTCCAGTGGGATGTTCTCTGTGAAGAAAATCTACAGAGTGGGTCTCCTTGTAGGCTGAATGATCCCAGGACATCAGGTATCGCAATATACAGAGTTCAGTCTGTTCTGGATAACATAGCAGCTAATTGTTCTCTGTACACATTCTCTTATTCTTGGGACTGCCTACCTCTGAGAAGTTCTCCTCTCCTAAGATCTTCCGCCATATGGTGGAACAGGAGAGGAGATTACATTCTGTCAGTCACCTTGGCTTTCTTCTGGTAAAGGCTTTGGTAGGAATTATTGACTACAGTGGGTTTTGAGAACGGTCCATATGGCAATGCTCTATTTTCTTCTTTTCTTCTGGGACATAGAATTGGATGTCTGTGAAAATAAAGTCATAAAAGTCAATAGGTTAACTCTTAGGTCAAAGGAACCAATATTCTTTGTTAATTTTAGCCAGGACACGTCTATTTGAGAAATAGTGCACTAATTGAAGTTTCTTCTGCTTTTCTGTCTCATTTTTGAGAAGCGTCAGTTATAGATCATCAGTGGTCTGGGGAAACAGTAAGAAAAATGGTTGAAATATTGACTGGAATAAGAGAAAAGAACCAACTCTGTGCTGTAACAGATTCGTGGATAGGTTAAAGAGTAGACACCTTTAGGTGCATTCTGCCCTACTGAAACACATGTCCACAGAGCCCAGAGCACCTCTGTGGTGAGTGAATTCCAACCAGACTGCCTCCTGGGGAAGCAGGGCCTATAAGAATAAGCTGGCCTATTCTTATCACAGCTGCTTTAGGATATCACTTAAATTAGACAAGGAGTAGTGAAGCACAGTATGGGGAAATACTGGATGTAAAATGTGCAGCCTAGAGAATTCCCCCTGGATGTCTGAGACCCACCTATGGTCACTGACAGTCTGAGAGCTCAGTTCCAGGTTTTCTGATGTCTGCTTACTTTGTTAGTTATACTCCACCCCAGGTTCTTCCTGTAGCATGCAGCACAAAGTGTTGGCTCTTCTAGGGAGTTTTGTGGGCTTGTGTGTGTGTGTGTGTGTGTGTGTTTGTTTGTTTCTATATATATATATATATATAAAGAGTATATACACACATACATACACAATTTTAAAAATATTCAATCACTATAAATTGAGCTCAGTGATGAAGTGATGAAAGAGCTGAAGAAACAGTTCAAATACTGCTTTGAGGATGAACAACAACATGATTCCTTGGTGTCCAGAACCAGCTGTGGATTCCAAACCTATTTCTTCCTTTTTGTCTTCTGGTAGGGACAGCCAGTAATATACATTAGGGTATATAAAAGGGCAAAGAAAGCTCCAAAAAAATCCCTTTTGAGGTCTCTTTCCCCACCAGATTAGAGAGTAATGAAGCCACTAGACTCAGAAACTGTGTCCTTAAACAACATCACAGCTGGGGAAGCAATTTATTATGCTTCCCTCTAGGCAATGGTGTTCACCTTGAGAAATTTAAGACAGACAGTCCTTAAGGAGAGCAGACTCACTCCCCACAGTCTCTTCTCTCCAGAATGTGCCTCATTTTTAAAGTGCCTAGCATTGGTAATGGACAGGCAGCAGTCTTATGGTGGTAAGCAATTCTCTTTTCATAAAACTATAGAAGAAAGCCAAGGGCAGTGAGTCCCTCTCTGGATAATGTACATTATCTCATTTTTCATAATGCGCAGTTATGTATTAGTGCCTTCTATATGGTCCTCTTTATGTAGGCAATATTGGGGATGTAGAAAATGTAGATATTGTTCCTAATATCAAGGATTTACTTAAGCCCCCAAATTTTGGAAAACCGAGGCATACCACAGGTAATTGAAGTAGTCAGTGTTGCTAAGTTAGAAGTGACACTTTTAAAATAAAAAGTAACAAGAAAACACCATCAAAAACTTGAGGAATAGGGCTTCCCTGGTGGCGCAGTGGTTGGGAGTCCATCTGCCAGTGCAGGGGACATGGGTTCAGGCCCTGGTCCGGGAAGATCCCACATACCGCGGAGCGACTAATCCCGTGAGCCACAACTACTGAGCCGGTGTGCCTGGAGCCCGTGCTCCGCAGCAGGAGAGGCCACTGCAGTGAGAAGCCCCTGCTCCCGCAACTATAGAAAGCCCGTGGGCAGCAAAGAGGATCTAACGCAGCCAAAACAAATAAATAAAATTTATTAAAAAAAAAAAAAAACTTGAGGAATAAACCTATGTGTTATTAAATAAATATGTAGTATTTTGGTGGTCTGATCAGTTCATCAACACTAAATATAACTACAAATGTTTTGCTGTAAACAGTGACTTGAAATAGGCAGGCAGTTGGTGGGGAGATGCCTCCTTAGAAGAACACTCTGACATAAATCACAGCAAGATCTTTTTTGACCCACCTCTTTTTTAGAGTAATGGAAATAAAAACAAAAATAAACAAATGGGACCTAATGAAACTTAAAAGCCTTTGCACAACAAAGGAAACTATAAACAAGACAAAAAGACAACCCTCAGAATGGGAGAAAATATTTTCAAATGAATCAATGGACAAAGGATTAATCTCCAAAATATATAAACAGCTAATGCAGCTCAATATTAAAAAAACAAACAACCCAATCCAAAAATGGGCAGAAGACCTAAATAGACATATCTCCAAAGAAGACATACAGATGGCCAAGAAGCACATGAAAAGATGCTCAACATCACTAATTATTAGAGAAATGCAAATCAAAACTACAATGAGGTATCACCTCACACTGGTTAGAATGGGCATCATCAGAAAATCTACAAACAACAAATGCTGGAGAGGGTGCGGAGAAAAGGGAACCCTCTTGCAGTGTTGGTGGGAATGTAAACTGATACAGCCACTATGGAGAACAGTATGGAGGTTCCTTACAAAACTAAAAATAGAATTACCATATGACCCAGCAATCCCACTACTGGGTATATACCCAGAGAAAACCATAATTCAGAAAGACACATGCACCCCAGTGTTCATTGGAGCACTATTTACAATAGCCAGGTCATGGAAGCAACCTAAATGCCCATTGACAGATGACTGGATAAAGAAGATGTGGTACATATGTACAATAGAATATTACTCAGCCATGGAAAGGAATGAGATTGGGTCATTTGTAGAGACATGGATGGACCTAGAGACTGTCATACAGAGTGAAGTGGGTCAGAAAGAGAAAAACAAATATATATTAACACATATATGGGGAATCTAGAAAAATGGTACAGATGAACTGGTTGCAAGGCAGAAATGGAGACACAGATATAGAGAACAAATGTATGGACACCAGTGGGGGAAAGCGGGGGCGTGGTGGGGGGGTGGTCGTGGTGATGGTGGTGGGATGAATTGGGAGATTGAGATTGACATATATACACTAATATGTATAAAATAGATAACTAATAAGAACCTGCTGTATAGATTACTCAGAATGAAGCAACAAGAGAATAAGAGAATGGAAAGAGAGGTTATGTGAACATGGAGGATAAAAGGAGGCTCAGCATATGTAGAGGAGTTTCATCACAAGGCAGTTGCAAGGTAATATTCCAAGAGAAGAATCTAGCTACACATTTCCCAGAATTGATATTTGAAAAATAAACAGAATTAATACAAAAAAGTCAATACCCAGACCCATTGTGGTGAAACTGCAGAACACTAAAGGCAGAGAGAAAAAAATTCAAAGCAACTAGAGAGAAAAGACAGATGTTTTACCAAAGAACCAGAATTAAATTGACAGACTATACAATAGAGGACGAAAAATGACAGACATTTTGTCTTTAAAGTACCAACCAAAAATAGCAATCAATCTAGAATTATATGCTGGAATAAAGTACCACAGTGAAGGAAAGGTGAAATAACAGTATTGAAGATGGTAATGTCTCACAGAATGAACTGCAGAAGACTGATCTCAAGAAACAAGAAAATTGATCTCGGTGGAAATAGTGGAATACGGTAAGCTCTGTGAACAAAGAACCAGTAAATTGTTTCAGTCAGTAAACCAGCAAAACACTTAATATTTAAGACAGTCACCACTATAATAATAATTAGTTTGGGAGGTATAAAAAAAAAACTAGGTAGAAAATAAAATAATAGACAGAAATAAGACAAGATTGGAGGGCTATAATTAGAGATCAAGTGTTTTGTGGATGTTTATTTTACAAGAGGAAGCCAGAATTATTAATTAACTTTACATTTGATATCAAGAACCCATGGTACTAGTTTAAAAATAATCACCACATGTATAGAAATAATTGTAATTTTTCAATCAGTAGAAAGAAGCAAATGAAGAAAAAAAGTCCTACAGAAGACAAAAAAGAGGATAGCAAACTAAAAAAAACAAAAGAACCCTGTGATGACTAGAAAAGAACAATAGAGTATTGCAAAAATGAATCCAAAAGTATATATAATCTCACCAACTGTAATTTTAAAATGTCTTAGTTAAATGGCATTCAGATTAAAATTATTTAGCAATATCTTGCTTATTAGAAATATGCCTAAAACATAATGATAAAAATGTAGAACTTTGATAAAATTAAGATATGTAAAATGTTTTCTAAACAAATAATAATAAAAAACTATCATCTACAATATTATCAAATAAAAATATTTTAATGCAAAATAATTACTATAAAATGATCAATATACATATTTTATTACTATACATTTTATTATATATTACTATAAAAAGGGTCAAATATACATTATTATAAAATGAGCAAATAACCAGAAAGCTCTAAGTACTCTGTACTTAAATACATGTAACAATTAAAGATATTAGATTGAACCATATAAAACTGAAAATTTTTCAGATTAAAAAATAATGAAATACTGGAAATTTCATATAGCTTAGTCCACATATGAAGAAAATACTGTTACCAAAAGTAGGTAAATCTATAATTATAATACAAGATTTTAACAAACTTCTTTATATTGAGCAAAATTTAATAAGGATATTATAGAACTGAACAATAAAATTAATAGTCTTGGTCTTTCTTTCCAAGCATACATGTAGTAATTATAGTAACAACCCATGTGCTAGATTTACCATGTCTGAGGCCAAGAAGGAAGGCTCAACAAACAGCAAAGATTTATATAATAGAGACCACAATTAAATAAAAGTGACAAAAAGTCACAAAATAAGAACATCCTCTCTCCATCTCTTTCCAAATAAGTTTGGAAATTCAAAAATTCCCTTCTAAATAATTTACAGATCAAAGAAGAAATTATAAGGGGAAACACAAACAAAGTTAGAACTGAAAACTACAATAAGAAGAGTGCATATCAACCTTATTTTCTATTTATTGATTCTTTTCCTATGAGAAACTACTCATGACCTTTATATGCCTTAAAAAATATATATATATTCTCCCCAGATATCCTCACTCTCCACCTTGTTGCTGTTGATTCTAAACCTGCGCTGTCCTGTATGGTAGCCACTAGCCAAATGTGGCCTTTGAATACTTGCAATGTGGCAAATTTGAATTGAGCTGTGATGTTATTTATTACATACCATATATTAGGTTCTGAAGACTACGAAAAAAATGGAAAAAATCTCAATGATTTTTCTATTAATTATATATTGAAATGATAGTTTGGATTTGTTGGATTAAATATAGTATCTGTATTATCAAAATTAATTTCACCTATTATTTTTTACATTTTTAGAACTGTGACAACTAGAATATATAAAATCATGTATGTGATTTGCAGTTGCATTGTATTTCTCTTGGATAATGCTGTTATAGACTGTTCTCTGGCATGTTAAGTTAAAGATCTCGTCAGTGATAGAGCAGTTTACTGAGGAGGTGAGAGATTTGGAGCCAAGAGCAGCCCTGGCATGGAGACCATGTCCTTGTATTATTGCTTCTTTTTTTTTTTTTTTAAACATCTTTATTGGAGCATAATTGCTTTACAATGGTATGTTAGTTTCAGCTTCACAACAAAATGAATCAGTTATATATATACATATGTTCCCATATCTCTTCCCGCTTGCGTCACCCTCCCTCCCACCCTCCCTATCCCACCCCTCCAGGCGGTCACACAGCACCGAGCTGATCTCCCTGTGCTATGCGGCTGCTTCCCACTAGCTATCTACCTTACGTTTGGTAGTGTATACATGTCCATGCCTCTTTATTGCTTTGTCACCGTTTACCCTTCCCCCTCCCCATAGCCTCAAGTCCATTCTCTAGTAAGTCTGTGTCTTTACTCCTGTTTCACCCCTAGGTTTTTCATGACTTTTTTTTTTTTCTTAAATTCCATATATATGTGTTAGCATACGGTATTTGTCTCTCTCTTTCTGACTTACTTCACTCTGTATGACAGACTCTAGGTCTATCCACCTCATTACAAATAGCTCAATTTCGTCTCTTTTTATGGCTGAGTAATATTCCATTGTATATATGTGCCACATCTTCTTTATCCATTCATCCGATGATGGACACTTAGGTTGTTTCCATCTCTGGGCTATTGTAAATAGAGCTGCAATGAACATTTTGGTACATGACTCTTTTTGAATTATGGTTTTCTCAGGGTATATGCCCAGTAGTGGGATTGCTGGGTCATATGGTAGTTCTATTTGTAGCTTTTTAAGGAACCTCCATACTGTTCTCCACAGTGGCTGTATCAATTTACATTCCCACCAACAGTGTAAGAGGGTTCCCTTTTCTCCACACCCTCTCCAGCATTTATTGTTTCTAGATTTTTTGATGATGGCCATTCTGACTGGTGTGAGATGATATCTCATTGTAGTTTTGATTTGCATTTCTCTAATGATTAGTGATGTTGAGCATTCTTTCATGTGTTTGTTGGCAGTCTGTATATCTTCTTTGGAGAAATGTCTATTTAGGTCTTCTGCCCATTTTTGGATTGGGTTGTTTGTTCTTTTGTTATTAAGCTGCATGAGCTGCTTACAAATTTTGGAGATTAATCCTTTGTCAGTTGCTTCATTTGCAAATATTTTCTCCCATTCTGAGGGTTGTCTTTTGGTCTTCTTTATGGTTTCCTTTGCTGCGCAAAAGCTTTTAAGTTTCATTAGGTCCCATTTGTTTACTTTTGTTTTTATTTCCATTTCTCTAGGAGGTGGGTCAAAAAGGATCTTGCTGTGATTTATGTCATAGAGTGTTCTGCCTATGTTTTCCTCTAAGAGTTTGATAGTTTCTGGCCTTACATTTAGGTCTTTAATCCATTTTGAGCTTATTTTTGTGTATGGTGTTAGGGAGTGATCTAATCTCATACTTTTACATGTAGCTGTCCAGTTTTCCCAGCACCACTTATTGAATAGGCTGTCCTTTCTCCACTGTACATTTCTGCCTCCTTTGTCAAAGATAAGTTGACCATATGTGCGTGGGTTTATCTCTGGGCTTTCTATCCTGTTCCATTGATCTATATTTCTGTTTTTGTGCCAGTACCATACTGTCTTGATTACTGTAGCTTTGTAGTATAGTCTGAAGTCAGGAAGCCTGATTCCTCCAGCTCCATTTTTCGTTCTCAAAATTGCTTTGGCTATTCGGGGTCTTTTGTGTTTCCATACAAATTGTGAGATTTTTTGTTCTAGTTCTGTGAAAAATGCCAGTGGTAGTTTCATAGGGATTGCATTGAATCTGTAGATTGCTTTGGGTAGTAAAGTCATTTTCACAATGTTGATTCTTCCAATCCAAGAACATGGTATATCTCTCCATCTATTTGTATCATTTTTAATTTCTTTCATCAGTGTCTTATAATTTTCTGCATACAGGTCTTTTGTCTCCTTAGGTAGGTTTATTCCTAGGTATTTTATTCTTTTTGTTGCAATGGTAAATGGGAGTGTTTTCTTGATTTCACTTTCAGATTTTTCATCCTTAGTGTATAGGAATGCCAGAGATTTCTGTGCATTAATTTTGTATCCTGCTACTTTACCAAATTCATTGATTAGCTCTAGTAGTTTTCTGGTAGCATCTTTAGGGTTCTGTATGTATAGTATCATGTCATCTGCAAAGAGTGACAGCTTTACTTCTTCTTTTCCGATTTGGATTCCTTTTATTTCCTTTTCTTCTCTGATTGCTGTGGCTAAAACTTCCAAAACTATGTTGAATAAGAGTGGTGAGAGTGGGCAACCTTGTCTTGTTCCTGATCTTAGTGGAAATGCTTTCAGTTTTTCACCATTGAGGACGATGTTTGCTGTGGGTTTGTCATATATGGCCTTTATTATGTTGAGGAAAGTTCCCTCTATGCCTACTTTCTGCAGGGTTTTTATCATAAATGGGTGTTGAATTTTGTCAAAAGCTTTCTCTGCATCTATTGAGATGATCATATGGTTTTTCTCCTTCAATTTGTTAATATGGTGTATCACGTTGATTGATTTGCGTATATTGAAGAATCCTTGCATTCCTGGAATAAACCCCACTTGATCATGGTGTATGATCCGTTTAATGTGCTGTTGGATTCTGTTTGCTAGTATTTTGTTGAGGATCTTTGCATCTATGTTCATCAGTGATATTGGCCTGTAGTTTTCTTTCTTTGTGACATCCTTGTCTGGTTTTGGTATCAGGGTGATGGTGGCCTCGTAGAATGAGTTGGGGAGTGTTCCTCCCTCTGCTATATTTTGGAAGAGTCTGAGAAGGATAGGTGATAGCTCTTCTCTAAATGTTTGATAGAATTCACCTGTGAAGCCATCTGGTCCTGGGCTTTTGCTTGTTGGAAGATTTTTAATCACAGTTTCAATTTCAGTGCTTGTGATTGGTCTGTTCATATTTTCTATTTCTTCCTGATTCAGTCTTGGCAGGTTGTGCCTTTCTAAGAATTTGTCCATTTCTTCCAGGTTGTCCATTTTATTGGCATAGAGTTGCTTGTAGTAATCTCTCATGATCTTTTGTATTTCTGCAGTGTCAGTCGTTACTTCTCCTTTTTCATTTCTAATTCTATTGATTTGAGTCTTCTCCCTTTTTTTCTTGATGAGTCTGGCTAATGGTTTATCAATTTTGTTTATCCTTTCAAAAAACCAGCTTTTAGTTTTATTGATCTTTGCTATCGTTTCCTTCATTTCTTTTTCATTTATTTCTGATCTGATTTTTATGATTTCTTTCCTCCTGCTAACTTTGGGGTTTTTTTGTTCTTCTTTCTCTAATCGCTTTAGGTGCAAGGTTAGGTTGTTTATTCGAGATGTTTCCTGTTTCTTAAGGTAAGATTGTATTGCTATAAACTTCCCTCTTAGAACTGCTTTTGCTGCATCCCATAGATTTTGAGTCGTCGTGTCTCCATTGTCATTTGTTTCTAGGTATTTTTTGATTTCCCCTTTGATTTCTTCAGTGATCACTTCGTTATTAAGTAGTGTATTGTTTAGCCTCCATGTGTTTGTATTTTTTACAGATCTTCTCCTGTGATTGATATCGAGTCTCATAGCGTTGTGGTCGGAAAAGATACTTGATACAATTTCAATTTTCTTAAATTTACCAAGGCTTGATTTGTGACCCAAGATATGATCTATCCTGGAGAATGTTCCATGAGCACTTGAGAAAAATGTGTATTCTGTTGTTTTTGGATGGAATGTCCTATAAATATCAATTAACTCCATCTCATTTAATGTATCATTTAAAGCTTGTGTTTCCTTATTTATTTTCATTTTGGATGATCTGTCCATTGGTGAAAGTGGGGTGTTAAAGTCCCCTACTATGAATGTGTTACTGTCGATTTCCCCTTTTATGGTTGTCAGTATTTGCCTTATGTATTGAGGTGCACCTATGTTGGGTGCATAAATATTTACAATTGTTATATCTTCCTCTTGGATCGATCCCTTGATCATTATGTAGTGTCCTTCTTTGTCTCTTCTAATAGTCTTTGCTTTAAAGTCTATTTTGTCTGATATGAGAATTGCTACTCCAGCTTTCTTTTGGTTTCCATTTGCATGAAATACCTTTTTCCATCCCCTTACTTTCAGTCTGTATGTGTCTCTAGGTCTGAAGTGGGTCTCTTGTAGACAGCAAATATATGGGTCTTGTTTTTGTATCCATTCAGCCAATCTGTGTCTTTTGGTGGGAGCATTTAGTCCATTTACATTTAAGGTAATTATCGATATGTGTGTTCCCATTCCCATTTTCTTAATTGTTTTGGGTTTGTTATTGTAGGTCTTTTCCTTCTTTTGTGTTTCTTGCCTAGAGAAGTTCCTTTAGCAGTTGTTGTAGAGCTGGTTTGGTGGTGCTGAACTCTCTCAGCTTTTGCTTGTCTCTAAAGGTTTTAATTTCTCCATCAAATCTGAATGAGATCCTTGCTGGGTAGAGTAATCTTGGTTGCAGGTTTTTCTCCTTCAACACTTTCAATATGTCCTGCCACTCCCTTCTGGCTTGCAGAGTTTCTGCTGAAAGATCAGCTGTTAACCTTATGGGGATTCCCTTGTGTGTTATTTGTTGTTTTTCCCTTGCTGCTTTTAATATGTTTTCTTTGTATTTAATTTTTGACAGTTTGATTAATATGTGTCTTGGCGTATTTCTCCTTGGATTTATCCTGTATGGGACTCTCTGTGCTTCCTGGACTTGATTAACTATTTCCTTTCCCATATTAGGGAAGTTTTCAACTATAATCTCTTCAAATATTTTCTCAGTCCCTTTCTTTTTCTCTTCTTCTTCTGGAACCCCTATAATTCGAATGTTGGTACGTTTAATGTTGTCCCAGAGGTCTCTGAGACTGTCCTCAGTTCTTTTCATTCTTTTTTCTTTATTCTGCTCTGCAGTAGTTATTTCCACTATTTTATCTTCCAGGTCACTTATCCGTTCTTCTGCCTCAGTTATTCTGCTATTGATCCCATCTAGAGTACTTTTAATTTCATTTATTGTGTTGTTCATCGTTGCTTGTTTCATCTTTAGTTCTTCTAGGTCCTTGTTAACTGATTCTTGCATTTTGTCCATTCTATTGTCCATTCTATCTCCAAGATTTCGGATCAACCTTACTATCATTATTCTGAATTCTTTTTCAGGTAGACTGCCTATTTCCTCTTCATTTGTTAGGTCTGATGGGTTTTTATCTTGCTCCTTCATCTGTGGTGTGTTTTTCTGTCTTTTCATTTTGCTTATCTTACTGTGTTTGGGGTCTCCTTTTTTGCAGGCTGAAGGTTCGTAGTTCCTGTTGTTTTTTGTGTCTGTCCCCAGTGGCTAAGGTTGGTTCAGTGGGTTGTGTAGGCTTCCTGGTGGAGGGTACTAGTGCCTGTGTTCTGGTGGATGAGGCTAGATCTTGTCTTTCTGGTGTGCAGGTCCACGTCTGGTGGTGTGTTTTGGGGTGTCTGTAGACTTATTATAATTTTGGGCCGCCTCTCTGCTAATGGGTGGGGTTGTGTTCCTGTCTTGCTAGTTGTTTGGCATAGGATGTCCAGCACTGTAGCTTGCTGGTCGTTGAGTGAAGCTGGGTGCTGGCGTTGAGATGGAGATCTCTCGGAAATTTTTGCTGTTTGATATTATGTGCAGCTGGGAGGTCTCTTGTGGATCAGTGTCCTGAAGTTGGCTCTCCCACCTCAGAGGCACAGCACTGACTCCTGGCTGCAGCCCCAAGAGCCTTTCATCCACAGGGCTCCTTAATTTGGGATGATTGGTTGTCTATTCAGGTATTCCACAGATGCAGGGTATATCAAGTTGATTGTGGAGCTTTAATCCGCTGCTTCTGAGGCTGCTGGGAGAGATTTCTCTTTCTCTTCTTTGTTCTCACAGCTCCCAGGGGCTCAGCTTTGGATTTAGCCCGGCCTGTGCGTGTAGGTCGCCGGAGGGCGTCTGTTCTTTGCTCAGACAGGACGGGGTTAAAGGAGCCGCTGATTCGGAGGCTCTGGCTCACTCAGGCCCGGGGGTAGGGAGGGGCACGGAGTGTGGGGCGGGTCTGCGGCGGCAGAGGCCGGCGAGACGTTGCAGCCTGAGGCGCGCCTGTGCGTTCTCCCGGGGGAGTTGTCCCTGGATCCCGGGACCCCGGCAGTGGCGGGCTGCACAGGCTCCCCGGAAGGGCGCGTGGCCAGTGACCTGTGTTCGCACACAGGCCTCCCGGTGGCGGCAGCAGCGGCCCTAGCCTCTCTGGGCGGCCCTAGCCACGTCCGTCTCTGGGCTCCGCACCCCTAGCCGCGGCCCGCGCCCGTCCCTGGAGCTCTCTCAAGCAGCGTTCTTAATCCCCTCTCCTCGTGCACCAGGAAACAAAGAGGGACGTAAAAGTCTCTTGCCTCTTCAGCAGGTCCAGACCCCTCCCCGGACTCTCTCCCGGCCAGCCGCGGTGCACCAACGCCCCGCAGGCTGTGTTCACGCCGCCAACCCCAGTCCTCTCCAGGCGCTCCGACAAAAGCCGGAGCCTCAGCTCCCAGTCCCGCCCGCCGGGAGCAGACAAGCCTCTCGGCTGGCAAGTTCCGGTCGGCCCGATCCTCTGCGCTGGAATCTGTCCGCTTTGCCCTCCGCACCCCTGTTGCTGTGCTCTCCTCCGCGGCTCCCAAGCTCCCCCACTCCGCCTCCCAAAGTCTCCACCCGCGAAGGGGCTTCCTAGTGTGTGGACACTTTTCCTCCACAGCTCTCTCCCGCTGGTGCAGGACGCGTCCCTATCCTTTTGTCTCTGTTTAGTTTTTTCTTTTGCCCTACCCAGGTACGTGGGGGGTTTCTTGCCTTTTGGGAGGTCTGAGGTCTTCTGCCAGCGTTCAGTAGATGCTCTGTAGGAGTTGTTCCGTATTATTGCTTCTTAAAGCCGGAATGATGGGACTAGTTTTGGTTTCTGGCCTTTTGTCGTATAAGAGATGATCCACTGTGTTAGGAAGAATCCCTGCCATAACTTTTTGTTTGCTGTGGTCCCTTGGACCTTTGTGCCTCTTCATACACTGTAGTGACCAAAGAGACCCTAAGGAGTGTTCCCCATGTGCTCTACTGTCCACCTTCCCCTCCAATATGCATCTTTTCAAATTAAGGAAGCTGATTCATGTCCAAATATGGTCTATTATTTTCTAATTATCATGTAGTTTTTTCAGAGAAGCATATTGAGGCAGTTTTTAAAATCTACCTTGTTCCAGTTCCATTTGCACAATATGTAACATGAATAATTCTGTTTCTGGGTTGTAAATGACTCTGTCTCTTAATTTTCAGGCTGATCCCATTTGACAGTTCTTCTTGGCATTTAACTAATGGTCAGGAAAACAGTGTGGATGGCATAACTAATCAGTAACCTTGATAAAATGTGACCGTTTTGTTCAGTTACTTTAAGGCAGTGGTTTTCAACTGGGGACAGTTTTACTTTCCAGGGAACGTTTAGCAAAGTCTGGAGACACTTGTGGTTATTATGATTTTGGGAGGTTGCAGGGAGGTGCTACTGGCTAGGGGTGCTACTAAACATCCTACAGTCCACAGGAAAGCCTCCTACAACAAAGAATTATCCAGCCCCCAGATTTCAATAGTACCCTAATTAAGAAATCCTACTATAAGATAATCTGATAAAATATAGAATTTTTATAAATATAAAGAGAATAATTTTAATATAAATTTATTTTGAAGTATAATGTACAAGCAGAAAAGTACAAAAGTCCTAAGTGTACATCTCAATAAATTTTCGCAAAGTTAGCACATCTGTGTAACACAGTAGCCAGCTCAGGAAATAGAGCATCACTGATACCGAAGAACCTCTCTCATGACCTAGTCCAATTACCCTTTCTCACTATAGACAGCCACTGTTGTGAATTCTAATACCACAGGATAGATTTCCTGTTTTCAGATTTTATGGAAATTGAATCATAGAGTATGTGCTTTCTGTGTCTGCCTTCTTTTATTCAACTTTACATTTCTATGATTCTTCTGTGTCGGTGCGTAGCAGCAGTTTGTGATTTCTTGTTGTATAGTGTTCCCTTCATTTATTCATTCAACTATTAAAAATCACTTGAATATTTTTCAGTTTTTTATTATTAAAAATAGTGATCTGAAATTTTTATATGTGTAATGTTGTGAAAATATGTACACATTTTGGGGGCATATTCCTAGGAGTGGAATTGCTGGATGTAGGACATACAAATGTCCAGCCTCAGCTGATATTGGTGAACAGATTCCCAAAGTGGTTGTATCAATTTACACCCCACCAGCAGTGTATGATCCTTATACCAGTCCAGGTAGTGTGTGTGTGTGTGTGTGTGTGTGTGTGTGTGTGTGTGTGTATTTCCCAAGCTTAAAATCAGCATATTGAGCACCAAGCTAGTTAGGAAGGAGAAAGATCATAGGTAGGCATAGTTTCACACCCATACCAGTCATTAGGTGACTAAAATATGTCCTAATCAGTAATTGTGCTGACCTTACGGATCCCAGGGAAGCAGCATCAGGTGTAGAAAATGCGTATGTCAATAAACCATTTGGAAGAAGTAGTTCTTTGAAACTGTTGGTTTGTTCTCACTGCCTTCTTGCAGCCAATTTAGACAAGCAAAACCAAGCACTGCAATCCTGTTGTGACAAAAATAACTAAGATTTTGATATGCTTGCTTTCTGTAAATGTCACCGAAATGTCTTGCCTCTGAAGCCAATGCTCTTCTCACTATCCTGGGCTATTTCACTGTACACAGCATTTTCTACAGCACAACTCTATTACCTTATGTTAGAGTCCGTCAGACTGTAATGCACTTGTACATAAAAATTCTTTTGAATTCTTTAGATAAGAAAACCTAGAGAAAATAAAATATATAAACATAATAGCAATATTGAGATTATTTTGACTCCTCCAACTATTCTTGATATCACACTTCCTTTGTTAATTTTTTAACACTGGAAGTTTTCCAGTCTCATGTAAATTAGCATCACAGCCTTATAAACATGTTTCTATTTATTGAATCCTAGGTCAAAGTAATTATACAACAAAGAACAACAGTTTTCATACCAGACTGCCTGCATGCATGTAAATTGGGGCTTGCGCCAGGAGGTAATGAATACAATCTCAGGTTTCATGCGATGAATAAACAAATGGAAAAACTAATAACAGAGCTCTATACCTTAGATAACCTAACTCAAAGTATCTTTCTTCTTCTTCTCCATAAAACTAGCTGCTTAAGTTTAGACATGATGTATTAAGGAGTATGAAAATAAATCACAAGGGAAAAATCCGAGGCCATCTTGAAGATGAATTTTCATTTTTTAAAATAATTTGAATGGCCTCATTATACCATGATGATTCGCATCACATCACATCTTCTTGGAATAGCAGTTACACTGAGGAGGTAGTACAGTATAGTGGTCAAAAGCATTGAGTCTGAGATATAACTACTTAGTTCAGATTTTTGGTTCTCAAACTCAGTAGCCACTCAGCAAATTACTTAACCTTTCAGAGACTCAGTTTCCTATTCTGCAAAATAGAGAACAATAATAGCACCTATTCCATGGGCTTCTGAATATTAAATGCATCGTATGCAGTCAGCTCAATTCCTGGGACACAGTAAGAGCTCCACAAACAATAGTTGCTATGCAGGCGACTGGCTATAATAATACCCGTTAAGGAGGGCACAGAAGTATCCATGTCCCTCCTACCATGGTGTGCTGCAAACTTGTGTTAGCATGACTCTAAAACCATGTGCAGAAAATAAATGAAGCAGGATATTGGCTGAAATATTTGGCCAACTTTTTAAATTGGGAACTTATGAAAAGTAGCATGATATCCAGTCTCATGAGGCAGTGGAGCGGAGTGATTAAGAGATCAAATCTGGAGCCAAATTAACCCCTCTGGCCTTTAAAATGGGCAGTCACTCAGGGTCTGTGTGTGTGCGTGTGTGTGTGTCTTTGTGTGCATATAAGTGTGTGGTACATATTCAACAGAGTTGTTTTGAAGACTAAGTCATATATGTGGCATACTTGGTACACAGTAATTGTTATTAGGTGTTTACTATTATTATTCAACTGACATCAGATTGAGTGCTTTCTAGAAAGGTCACTTGCTGACTATATAGAGAAAAGAAAGCAATTTCTAAAAGAAGATATGAGAATGACTCCATGGCCATCACCTGCGGGCTGAGTTCCCATTCTTGGGATAGCTTCTTGCAGAGACTGCTGAAGGGAGTATAGAAAAGCACATGGTATGGTACTTTGAACTTGAACTTGGTGGACATTTGGCCCCCAACTGTTGGAAACATTGATGGAAGTAACAGAACTTGGGGAAAGAGTCATTTCAAAACTGCAAGCAGCTTTTCTGTTTTGCTAGAAGTTGGGACTTGAACACAGTGTTGATGCAGACTATTTATTTTGAGGAAAATCATCACATGGGCCTTTCAATTATGCAAATCTAAATCACAGGTCATAATTAGAAAACGAGGTGTTTGAGCAGCTGTAGATGTAAGGAGCTAAACTGTTCTGGGTGATCCTGGAAAAGGTCATCCATGTGGTAAACAGAATAGCATTTCTGCAAGCTGCTTCATCTAAAAAAGGAAAAGTTTCTAAGTATGGATTCAGGTGCCTATAAACTGCTGTTTGTCCTTGTGGAACTATGTCTTGAGTCTTGTATTGAGTAGCTTCTTGGAGGCGGTCAGGCTCTGAGACCCTGAGACTTTGGAAAAGATACTCAGGAATCGTTTTCGCTAAAGGAACATAAAACATGCCTGTATGTGATATGCTCAAGACTGAAAGCCCAGAATTGCAAAATTTTAAAAACTAAAGGGGCTATCAATTTTTCTTAGTAATTTGGAAGCAAGGGTTATAAAGAAGCGACTTCTCCTGTGTCCCCAGCCTCCCACCCTCTCCATCTTCTGTGTGGAATCACCTAGAAGTAGGATGGCCATATTCTGATTTGTGATTGTTCTGTTGAGCGTGTTCTTATGGGATGGGTTTTTCCAGTGTCAGTCGCTTTAGGACTAGAGTTGATTTTGAGACCAGAAATGAGTATTTACTCTGGAGGAAAAGGGGCAGTAACCTCATCTCCCTAGGATGTCTTATCTCTGAGGAGTCTAACCAAGTTTGAAGACACTCAGGTAGAGAACTTACTTCCCTAACTGGGACAGGCAAGGAAGCAGCCTTTAAGGAGCTTCACAACCACGGGCCCAGTATTGTGGCCTCTCAGAACAGCCATCTCTAATCGCTTCTATGAATTAACCTCTGCATGTACTTCCCTTTCCTCCCTGTATCTGGGCCTCCAGTCAAGTCTGTGAAAAGAGCTATCTTTCATGCTGTTAAAAAATGATTAAAGGGGCCTTCCCTGGTGGCGCAGTGGTTGAGAGTCCGCCTGCCGATGCAGGGGATACGGGTTCGTGCCCCGGTCCGGGAAGATCCCACATGCCGCGGAGCGGCTAGGCCCGTGAGCCATGGCCGCTGAGCCTGCGCGTCCGGAGCCTGTGCTCTGCAACGGGAGAGGCCACAGCAGTGAGAGGCCCGCATACCGCAAAAAAAAAAAAAGAATGATTAAAGAAGAAAATTTAGGTGATACAAACTTTAACACTTCAGGAAATGGACAGTCTCCTTTCAGAGAACTGCAAAATGGATGGAAAGCAAGACGCTTTTATAGGATAAAGACTAAAGAACAAGTAAGAGACAAGTAGAAAATATCTGATTGGCGCGGGCCACATCGTCGGCCTCGTTTGGGATGAGAAGGTCCGCAGTTGGCTTGGTGTGTGGGGATTGGCTGACTAAATATACTGTATTTCTGGTCAAGTGGACCATTTGCAGGGTCACAAAAATTATCTAAGTTTTGGTTTGCTGACATGGCATTCCAGGCAGGAGCTGCTGCATCTTGGGCCTAGAAATTTATTTCAACAATGCATATGTGAGGAAGTAAGAGAAACCTCGGCTGGGAGTGCCAGGGGGTCGTAATAAAGAGCAGTGCCGCTGAAGCGGGCATGGCGATGCAGCCCAAGAGAGCTCTTAAGGTTGGGATCCACAGGGTGCTATTGCCAGGGTGGGAGGACTGGCCTGCTGACAGAGCTGGGATTAAAGGTAAGGAGCTGCCTAACAGTCCTAGGGCAGAGAAGAGAGCCCCAGGCTGAAGGCACGAGAAGTCACGCGTTCGGGAAGGGAAGTTAGAGAGGATCTGGCTTTTCCACAAGCGGTAGGTAATAAGAGAACTTCAGATTTTCTGGTAGTATAATTTCATTTGTTCTCACAAACAGTTGGACCCTAGTAGACATTTAGATTATGTTTATTTTCATAGTGCAAAATGGGAGGCAGGGGAGGGCAACCTAACAACAACAACAAAACAATGAACCAGCCAAACGACCAAAGAGACCCAGTTGCCTATGGGCAATATGAATATGAAGAGGACTATTTGATTATGCCTCTACCTATCAGATTGTCACTAAGGTAGCAACAAGGGCCAGTCACTTTTAGAAATTCCTACGAGTATAGTGTGTGCAGTAAATGAGTTTTCAAATTTGAAGTCAACTAACTGAAGAATGACTCTTTTGTAACAGCACCTAGTAGCCAGGGAAATCCAGATCTGAAGTGCTAAAGTAGGTCTTGCTGAACACTTTATGCTGAAAGTTTTTGTGAGTAGAGAAATATTAACCATGTCTCTTGGAATTCTAAAAGACCTGACACATAAATTAGAAGTTTTTTTTTTTACAGTTTTGATTTATATTTTTCCTGCTTTTTACCATTTTCACTTTCCAATTGTTCAGTCTCTTATAATACTCTTACCTTCTCAAATTTAAGGGTATTACATTCTGGAGACAAATGCGCTAAAGGGGGAAATCTTTTTAGTGAAATTCTTTTACTCAAAGGCAATATTTCTTAGGGCTGTATTTCCCTACACACTTCTTTCTCTGCCCTTCCAATCTTCCCAACAACACACACGTGCTCACATCACATCCTTTTGCTATTTTCCATATGGTCTTTGGGGCTCTCGTAATTGAGCTGTAATCACAGAAAAGATTTTATTAATGAGCTGTCATCAAGGCTTTGGTTGGGAGGTGAAATATCAGAATTATTGATTAAAATGAAGTTTGGTGCCCCTATACAATTTCATGATACATGTGCCTCTGTGTCTTCTGTTTCCCAGTTAGAGCTAGAACATTTCTAAATGTTTTTAAAATGAGGAACCTCTTTGAAAATATTACTACATACATTAAGAGAGAAATGTCTTCACCCTGTGGCTCTGTGGTGATGGGGAAACAGATACCTAACAGATGATAGAATGTAAGGCATTAGGTTTTCTAGAGATATTTGGGCTTTATCTGCAGCTAATTAACATGAAGTCTTCAGTGGGCATGGCTCTTTTATCAAATACAGCTAGTTTTATCACTTAATATTCGTAGTAAATATGCTATAGTATAGAAATAAACTCTCTAGAGAGCAGCAGGAAAATTAAACCACCAATCTAAGTGAGCCAGGTTTGCCACGTAGCCCGTACCCTTCAGCATTCAGGGTCCAGTAAGCATGGAGGCTGACACACTAAACTGCAAGTAATAATGCGGTCACTCCTGTGGAGCAGATAGGTCAGGGCTGCTGGCTGGATCTTCCGAGACCAGCGTACATCCTCATTCCAGGCACATCATCTCCCACACTCTTGAATCTTGCCTCGGGTCCCAACACCTGTCTTCACTCTCTAGGTTTTTTCAGTAACATTAACCTCTCTTCCTGCTTATTTTCTCACATATGAAGAGCTGCAGAGCTCCATGTTTCTTCCTGCTTCCCAGCCCCTCTCTGAGCAATCTCTGTCTTTCTAGGGCATTGAAGGGCCACTCTGTCAGTAAAGTAGATAGTTTTAATTAGGTTTAATAATTTTTAAAATAAATCCTGGAGGATTGGGGAAAGCAATAGCTAAAGAAGTATAAAAAGCTTTCTTTAGAATATAATCTTTGCAACCGGTGTGGATACTCACATAAAACAGGAGACTCCGACACACACACACACACACACACACACACGCACACACATTTCTCTTTTAGGTCAAACTGGAATACAGTGACCACCTTGAGGGAAATTGTAGATGAAATAGACAGGCTCTGAATTTTGCATCCAATTAGAATTTCAATATCTGATTTATTAATGCTTACTTCGTTTGTTCTCAGTGCAACCTGGAAACTCTTAGATAGTGCCATTTGTGCTGTCTGTGAAGAGGAGCCTGTGAGATCATTTACAGCTGAATGAGGAGAAGCAAAGCAAGGATATTAAAGGAGTTCTTGGTTGATGGAAATGCTAGTTC
Source organism: Pseudorca crassidens (assembly GCF_039906515.1). Classification (NCBI taxonomy): domain Eukaryota; kingdom Metazoa; phylum Chordata; class Mammalia; order Artiodactyla; family Delphinidae; genus Pseudorca; species Pseudorca crassidens. The sequence goes on from NC_090296.1 coordinate 72,456,932, forward strand.
ACACAATAGGTGTGGGAAGGATTTTCTTTTCCTCCATAGATTACTTTAAGGAAGGTCAGTTAACCCTCGTATTGCAAACTAGGATCAATGTTTCCCAAATGTGTAAAAGATTGAATAAGTAGAATTAATCTGAACAGCAAATTTCTCCATCTGATTAGTTTTATCGATGAAATTGCTATTTGTCTTTAGCCATAAACAAGTTGAAGTATTTGGAGCAGACATCTTATTCATCCTTATGGCTGTATTAGTATTTCTTGCCTTCCAACCATGATGATAGCCCTGATAAAGTAGGCCAAAGAGTCAAGTTGTGTTCTAGGGACTGAACATTCAAGTTGAAATATATACTTTATCAAAGCCCTCTTTTGTTTGGTATGCAGAGGAGGTAAGAGGTAAACTGCCCAGGAATGTTCCCTGAATAGACCATGGCTTTCTGAACTTGAATATATCTCCCTGCCACCTCAACTCTGCTAGCACTAATATTCTGTGTTTCAAAGAAATTAGGTCTACAGGGAAATCAAGCTTCTATATCTCACAGAAATGAAATATTCAATACTCTGCTTTTTTCCATATTCCTTATACATTTCTCTGAGAACATGTGAGGCGAGTTTTAAAATTGTGGAAGATGTTTGGATTATTATTATTATTTTACTCTTATTATTATTGGGAGCCTTGGTAGCAATAGAACAAGCTATACATAACTTGGAGAAGAAATAGCAATCTTAGTAATTGTTGGGGTTGGTAGCCAATAAATGGCATACTCTCCCTGTGTGTTTAAGAATTATTTGAGGACAATGCACAAGATTCAGACAAATAAATAGAAAAATACAATCTTTATAGATGGTAGAATTGAATTAGCAAAGGTAGATTGAAAATATGACCATATAGGGCTTCTTTATACATTTATCTCAGAATTAAATAGCTCACCAAGTCACATTCAGAACCACGGGGTTTCCTATCCCTACCTTTATATTATCCCCCTAACGTTGGGAATTCTAAGAACAGATTCACCCAAACCAGAGGCTGAAGCCCAAGGCCATGCGTTTGCAGACCCTTTTTCTAATCTTACTAGTCAGAAAAGTAATGTGAGGAGTAAGTGAACTGAATGTATAGAAGCATGAGAACTGTTTTCCCAATATTTCCAAGAACAGGAAATACCTGTTTCATTGGCCTGGTTGGGCATTCCAAGAAAGGACAAAACTGGTTCTTTTAACAATAAGCCTCTATGAAGATATATGAACTTTATGGAGGGGCTAGAAATATTACAGAGTAGGTGATGTTTGAGGCTGATTTATGAGCCTTCAGCCAAAGGTAAAGAGTTTTCTGTACTGACCACCACAATAAAATCACTTAAGAGAAACAAACAAACAAAAAATGGTATCCTAGACCAGTACACAATCTTATTCTTTTTACTTTCCATTGAGCTTCCTAACCTAGAAGAAAACCTGAACTTTTTACTTTCCTACATCTCTTGGGCCCGAAGCCAGTCCTCCTAAGAAGTTTTTTGTTTGTTTGTTTGTTTTTTGCTTTGCTGCTATTCATGCTTCATCCTGGAACTCTACTTACAGAGCTAAAGATACTCTCCCTGCAAAAGATACTCACAGCCACTAATCTTTTCAAATTCCCTCTGCTTCACTCTAAACCTCCGAGGCTAGATGCCCTCAGGTTCTCCAGATTTTCAAGCCTATAATCCTCACACCTAAAGCAGAAAAGATCCAAGTGATGTCTCCACATAAGGACTATGTGTCCTTTTGTGTGGCTCAGCGTCAGCCAATACGTACGCTATGCCAATCACAACTGGACTCTCTGCTCCACGCAGGCATCATTGATTGGCCATGTTGTGGCAAGTATGGCTAGCTGACCACAAAGTCCCTTTCTTGGATCAGCTAGATCGAATTTTCCAGATTTCTTTGCACTTAGCTATGCTTAGCTATGACTATGTGACTAAAGTCTAGAGCTAATGGAATGCACAGGGAGGTGATGTACTTTACTTCCATTCTTACCACAGTAAGACTTACCTATGTGTGAGCCTACATGCTTTTTGCCCTTTTGATGAGCTAGAATGAAGGTAATACCAAGGGGAGCCATGGAAGAAGCATTTTGAAGGTGGATGAACCTCCATTAATCTGGGCCCTTCAGTGGCTTCATGGAGCAGAGCGTGCCCCATCCTCTTCAACCCCTCAATCAGGAACACCCATGTTAAGACTTTACAATGGCAGTAAACAAACTTAAGTGTGCCAAGCCACTGAAAATTCGAAGTGTATCTGTTAGAGTAGATAACAGTACCTTAATTAATACTTACGAGTATGAGTATTTGTTTCATTTCATAATGAGTCCCAAATCTCTTTCAGCCCTAAAAGCCAGGCAACTGCCTCCCATCAGAGTTGGCACATGGAACAGAACTACTTTCCATTCTTGCTACAGGGACATTATTGACATCTTTCTTCCCCCAGCCTGGGTGTTGTTCTGACCTTCTCTTCCTATTGTTTTCCCCCAATTTTAATAAGTTTATTTCCTTAAAAAATATTTAATTTGCTGTAATAAATATTTAAGAACATAATCTATGAGCAAGTTACTCATTGTGTTGATTAAGAATGAGTAAGTTTTTCCTCCCTCACCCGTCTCTGTCTTTCTTCAATGTGATTATTGGATGCTTTTTAGATCTCCTCTCTATGATGAGAGAAATGAATTCGGCTAGGTTGTCAGGTAACTAACACCTGTCAGATAACTGTTATATGCTCAGTCTTTTGCTTGATGATATGGCAAATTTAGAAGTAAAAGAAAGGATCTTTGACTTTAAGAAATGTAGAATTTGTTTAAAAAATTGTTCACATATTACTATCAAGAACTATATAAAATCAAAGAGACAAATATTTTGATTACTTATCTGCCAAATATTGTGTTAAGTTCTTTCTATATTACCTTTTTAATCCTCATCCAAAAAAATTTTTTTAGAAGAGGAACCAAGACTCAGAAAAGTTCAACATTTGTGCATTCACATAGGCAGTGAGTGGTGGAGCCAGGACTGTGAACTCGGATCTGATTGGAGAGAACATATTCTTAATCACTGTGTTGTGCTGCATTGCACACAGTGACAATTATAGCTATTAATTTAAACAACAAACTTATTTTGCAATTATTTGGCTAAACTTTCAATAGCCATTATCTTGTGTAATTATCACAACAACCCCATGGGGTAAGCACCATTATTTATTGTTGTTTTACAAAGGAAACCGAGTCAAATACAGGCCTTGTGCAAGGACACACAGCCAGTATATTTGAGCACTAGCATTTGAAAACAGACTGTCTGACATAAGAAATTTCTTCCCCAAACATTTGAAAAAATTTTAAATTTGCAGGGAAGTGCTAAGAATAACCCAATAAACACCCATATACTATCATCTAGATTCACCAATTGTAACATTTTCTACATTTATAGAACCACTGCCTACCACTATAATTATGGAGCTGAATTATTTGATCAGATTAAATGCTAGAGGAAGTTATTTAAAAATTAAATTAATAGATAAGAAAGGCTTCATAGAGGTGGGTCTTGAACTAGTTCTTGAAGTTTTTAGATTAAATAGAAAAAAAGAAGGTGTTATGAAATAGGGACACTCTGAACACAGCGGGATGATCATGCAGGCATATGTGGAGGAAAGATTTGGGGTGAATAACAGTAGAAAACAAATTTGGGACCAAATTATGAGTATCTGGAAGCCAAGAAAGGGGTTCAGGCTGATTAACATAGAAAAAAGGGAGCCTCTGGCAGCCTTTTCATCAGGAGAAATAGCAGCTAAATATTGGCATTTATAAATAATTAACTTCTCATTGTTTTTTAAGACCTTCCATACAGTACCACTACTCTGAGGGAACATAACACTCTTCTCATTCAATTCCAAGAGCTCAGGACTCAGACAATGCTTTTGAAAATCAGTAACCTGAAGAATTATTGCAATGACATTGTATTGAGTGGCCCTTGCAAAAATTAGCAAAACTGTAACAGGAGAGTGTGGGTTTTTTTCATGATTTCTCTACCCACTTTTAGCATCTTCTCTTCGTTCTCCTTAACTAGGACAAGGAAGAGAACAATTTTTGTGCTTGCTGTCATTGAGACTGCAGATATACTGCAGAATGGTACTTTATATTCCAGAATGTTCCCTTTCTCTCCAATCAAAAATCTACCTGACCTGTACCCTATGTTCATGTTCTTAGGGACCTCTTAAGTCATATTATCCAAGCTAGCTAACCTAAAGAATTTAGGTGCTAGCTTATAAAAGTGTAATGTATTCCTCTTAACTGATGTGTAGGGGTGAAGAGATTTAGGAGCTAATAAAAATCTGAAGGTATGGAACCCTTCAAATCTTACCACATAGGTGGCCAAAAAATGGGCCAATGCTGTGTTCATCCCTGAATGTGGCCACTGGTTTTAATAAACGGGGAAGCAAAAAGTATGCTGAGCTATAACACTGAATCACTGAAGGTTTTAGAGTTTTACTGCATTCTAGAGGTGTGGCTTCATGGTCACTGAGCAGAGGAGCTGGAAAAGGAAAGCTCTTTTACCATCTATATCTGAAAGTCATATTGCCTGTACTTCCCATGCTTGACAGGAAGAACTGAGATGAATATTGCAAAACGAATATGCCAGCCATGTGTGTGATATGCTACTAACATTTCAAACATGTTGCAAATACATGACACGCCTGTCATCCTAACCTTGTAAATCCCTCTGGTTTTCAGGGTGGTGAGTTGTAAACAGTAATGTTTCCAAGTCAATAGTATTCTCTGCTATTTCAGGGTCAGAAAACCTTGAAATAAACAATAAACACAAAAGTTTATTTTTCAGTATTAGTCAAGTTGAACCAATCTCATGCAAAGATCTAAAGGGGAACGCTTTCCCTATACTATCCTTCACCAAAACAAAGCCCAAGATAATTTAACTTCTGTAGTTATATTGGGTGATGTTTTAAAAAAATGTTTATTTTGTTCAAAAATTAACCCAAGGCAATCTGAATAGTTTTTGATATCATGACTGCAGTTTTTTCCTATTACTTGAAAGTTGATGGCATGCAGGAAGCCTTAATATTGAATCAAGAAAAAAGAAATGAATAATCTAAAACTGTTTCACTGCTGAAGGATTTCAATCAGTTTTCAGGCAGTCTTGAGGGTGAAGCAATGATATGAAAGTGTAATAGTCACTGCAAAACTGTATTGTCCTTGTGCCACTTTCCCTCAACTTTGTCTACAATTTCTTTACTGAATTACCATAAGTGGTTCTTTATAGGGTAGTGATTCAATGGTCATTAAGAAGTTTACCTTAATACTCAATTTAAAAGAAACATAAATAGTCATAAATATCATTGTGTAAAGAATTACTGTCCTAATTTTACCTCTAAAATATTGTCTATAGCTAGGTAGATAATAATGGAGAAAACATTTTTTTTTATTGTTAATAAACTTTTTATGTTTTAGAACAGTTTTAGAGTCACAGCCAAATTGAATGGAAAGTACAGAGTTCCCCTATTTCCCTGCCACCACACATGCACAGCTTTCCCCACCATCAACATCCCCCACCAGAATGGTACCTTTATTACAATGGATGAGCTTACATTGATAAATGATTATCACTCAAAGTCCATAGTTTACATTAGGATTCACTCTTGGTGTTGTACAGTCTATGGGTTTTGACAAATATATGATATTGTAATATGTATCCACCATTGTAGTATCATAGAGAATAGTTTCCCTGCCCTAAAAATCCTCTACACTCTACCTATTCATCTCTCACTCTATTCTAATCCCTGGCAACCACTAATCTTTTTACTATCTCCATAGTTTTGCCTTTTTGAAAACATCACAGAGTTGGAATCTTATAGTATATTGCTTTTTCAGACTGGCTTCCTTAACTTTTAGTAATATGCATTTAAGATTCCTCCATGTCTTTACATCGCTTGCTAGTTCATTTCTTTTTTAGGGCTGAATAATATTCCATTGTTTGGATGTACCACAGTTTACTTATCCACCCACCTACTAAAGGACATCTTGGTTGCTTCCAAGTTTGGGTAATTATGAACAAAGCTGGGATAAGCAACCATGTGCAGATTTTTGTGTAATCCTAGGTTTTCAGTTCTTTTGGGTAAAAATGAAGGAATGCAACTGCTGGATTGTATAGTAAGAATATGTTTCATTTTGTAAGAAATCGCCGAACTGTGTTCCAAAGTGATTGTACCATTTTGCATTCCCAACAAAAATGAATAAGAGTTCCTATGGGAACTAAACACATTTGGCTCAGTTTCCATTGGGGTCTTTCTCTATTTCAAAGGTATCCTATCCATACAGCACAGACCTTTATTCTCAGGCTCCTGCAAGGGAGACCTATGGTTGTCCAGTGTTGCCTGTGATTGAATGGTTTAGTGTATCTATTTCAGGGGTGGGATGACAGCAAGACAGTTTGTCTATAACCCTAAAGCCAAATTGTCCATTTGTCTGTCTTATTTTGTCTCAAACTCAGGTAGGCAAATAGAATCAATACCGTATATTGCCCTTCCCAACACCAATAGTAGTAATTTTAACTGGAAAAAAATAATACATGGTATAATAAAAGATGATATAATATGAAAGGTTATGTACTGAACAGTTATTACACTTCCCACTCCTGGTTCTAATCAGCCTTCCCAGAGTCAAAAACTAGGTTTTTTATTTTTTGTTTTAAAGAAATATTCTATGTATAATCATGCACATGTGTATGTGATTATTCTATGTAAATTGTTTCTTTTTTTAATTTTATTTTTAAAATTTATTTATTTATTTATTTTTGGGTGCATTGGGTCTTTGTTGCTGCACGCTGGCTTTTCTCTAGTCGTGGTGAGCAGAGGCTACTCTTCGTTGCAGTGCGTGGGCTTCTCATTGCGGTGGCTTCTCTTGTTGCAGAGCATGGGCTCTAGGCGCATGGGCTTCAGTAGTTGTGGCATGCAGGCTCAGTAGTTGTGGCTTGCAGGTTCTAGAGCGCAGACTCAGTAGTTGTGGCACACGGGCTTAGCTGCTCCGCAGCACGTGGGATCTTCCCGGACCAGGGCTCAAACCCATGTCTCCTGCATTGGCAGACGGATTCTTAACCACTGTGCCACCAAGGAAACCCTAAATTGTTTCTTAATCTTGCTTGTTTCACTTAAGTATGTATCTTGGTGATCATTCAATACAGTACATTTGAGGGCTATTTCATTCTTTTTAATGGCAGAAATGTATTCCATGTTACAGCTGTACTAATGTATTTGGCCAGTACCTTACCTATTGACATATAGGTTGTGTCCATTCTTTTGTTACTAAAACGTTGCTTCACTAATACCCTTTGTGTGAGTGAGTACATTTGTAGACTATATTCCTGGAAGTGAATATGCTGTATGAAAGGGTAAGTGCAATTAAAATTTGATACTTATAATTATTGTCAAATTGCTTTCCAAAGGGCATTCTCGTACCAATAACATTTGAGAATGCCTGTTTCTCTGTATATTTACTAATATTGCATAATATCAAATATTTTGATCTTAACAATTTTGCTTTTTATAAAGATGATTAGACTTTCTCGTTGTTGCTACAAATACCGTCAGGATATAGCTTATTTACTTTATTGTTTGGTGTGAAAATCAAAGCAACAAGAATGTATCCGTTCCCTTTAACTCTCGATGAAAGTAGTTTAAAGAAAAAGGGTGTGTGTGTGTGTAAATTCTCTGTTCTTACCCTCATACTTCAAACCCCAAATTCAAACATACTTTTAGGTTTCTTTAAAAAGCACGCACTTGGATACAAAACATTCTAGTTTCTAGTGTGAGCAGCCCCATCTGCAAAGAGCAAAACTAACCTTACAGGTATGTAATTTCATGGTGTCTTATATAAGTGGTCGTATTTTGTGAGGAGAAAATGCCAATGAGGCATAGTTAAAGGTCACCTATTTTAATGAACCGGTTTATGACTCATGGTTTTACCCTTACTTTTCTTTTGCTTTATTCGTAGGTTATACTTTGATTAGCATATAGATTGTCTAATAATTGTAGTATTTCAGGTTTAAATAATTCCTTATCCAATGTGCTTCCTCATCCAGAATTAATGGTGCATTCTTACAAGCTGGGGTGGGGGGTGGTGGGGAAGACAAAAGGAGGGAGGGAGAGGGAAGAGACAGAGAGAAAGAGGGATTACAAAGGTGAAGTGGGAAGTGGTTTAAGGAGAAGAAAGCTTAGGTCTCTATTTTGTTAGATTCTCTGGTGCTAGCATCCTGCTGAGGTAGGAAGCTTTCTCAGAGAAAAAGAAATGAATCCTGTGTTCCAGGCTGAGTTGACGCTATATTTTTTCATGTGACTTCATTTTATCTGTTATATTTACTTAGATTCAGTTTATCTCTTCTCCTGACTCTGTTGGTGATAGAACGTGGATATCACATAAGCAAAGTAATAACGAACTTAATTCTTCCTAAATGATGTTAGTCCTCTGACTCATTCTCCAATCCCCATGTCCAACTCCCCCTCCAGACTTTTAGGTGGCATTGGACCTCTGCTCTGGTGATTTAAAAAAATACTGTATTGCTGCCTCGAATTATATTTAAACAACTCAAAATTCACATTTACCCAGGAGGGACGACAGCAGAGTTTCATAGTGTCCCTGTGGGTTTCTCTAGGAAGGTATTAGTTAAGCTTATATTAGTTGAGAGCCTTCTATATACAGGGTCAATGTGCTATTTTATTGAATCATCACAACCCCTATGAAGTAAGTATTGTTATTCTAGTTTTATAGATTAAGAAACTAAATCATAGAGGCCAAGGACATTGTCTAAAATCACAGGGCTGGGCTCAAGTCACCAGAGCGAAGTTTTGAGCCTGCTCTAACTTAAAGCTGCATGTTTTTCTACCACACTACTTTGCCTAAATATGTTGACGTTTGTAGGTCCTGTAAGATAATGTACACAAAAGTATCTGTAAAGTATTATGTTAGCAAACTGTGTATTAATGCTCAGGGATAGTTTTCCTATGTGTTTAATGACTTTATATTTCCTATAACATAGAATAAACAGAAGTGAACGATTAAATCATTTAAAACTTAACAGGCCTATGAAGAGATACAATAAGTAATATATACCCATATCCCCACAACTCAACCTAAGAAGTGAAACATTTCAGGACAGTTAAAGCTGTGCCCCATCCTCTATACTTCTCCCCTATCATTTACATTACTTCCCACCCTTTCTTTTATCTTCCTGAAGAGAAAACCACTATCCTGAATGTGGAATTGATCATTCTCATTTATTTCTCTAATCCGTAACTAACAGAGGTATCCCCTACTTTTCGAAAGTTTGCTTTACACCACTTCACTTTTACGAAAGACCTACATTAGTACCTGTTTTCGCTAACCAGAAGACATTGAAGAGGACTTTTGCTTTTAGGAAAAAAGGTAAAAATAGGTAAAAAAATAGGTAAAAAAAAGAAAATAGGTAAAAAAAAAAAAATAGGTAAAAAAAAAAAATAGGTAAAAAAAAAAAATAGGTAAAAAGATAAAAATAGCATTCAGCGATGGTTTTGCAGTGAGCCCTTATAGAGGCAGTGCACCCTGAGCAGTGAGAATGGTACTGCCAAGCTCCTTCTCTGGGAATGACACTCAGCATCTCAGCATCCAACTGATGTAGCTTTGAACTGTGTCTGTGCGCATCTATCTTTGTCTCGATTTATTCTGTGCGTCCGTTAGCAAGATGAGTCCTCAGGTAATTGTTTCTTTGCTTTATGCCATTTCACCTTAACAAAAGTTTTCATAGGAACACTGTACTTTCAAATAGTGGGAGAAACCTATACAGTTGACCCTTGAACAACATGTGGGTTAGGGAGGACCCCCCTTCATCCCCCCTTCCTGGCAGTCAAAAATCTTCCTATAACTTTACATTTGGTGGTCTGCATCCACGGGTTCACTCCACCGTGGACTGTGTAGTAAGTACTGTGGTATTTACTATTGACAACAATGCATGTGGAAGTAGACCCATGCAGTTCCAACCCATGTTAGGGTCAACTGTATATAGTAGTATTTTTGGTTTTTAAAATCTCTGTATACATTCTATCATGCTTTATACAGTCATAGGCAACTGGTTTTTTTCATTCAAATTTATGTTTTTAGATTCATATACGTTTGTAAGTTTACCTCTAGATCTTTAAGTGAAAACATTTAAAATATTTTTCTGAAAAGTGGATAGTAAAAATAATAACTTGATTCAATGAGCTAGGCCCTGTAACTGAGCACTTTACATATTAATTTATTTAATCTTTACAATACTAGATTTTATTATCCGTATTGCTGAAGTGCAGAAAGTTTAAATTATTCACACAAGGTAACAGCTAGTCAATAGCAGAGCTGGAATTCCAACACGAATATTTATAACCCCAGTTCTGTACTTTTTCTCTTTTACACTGCACTGACTACCTTTACCGAATTCCAACTTTCATCTCATTCATTTCTCTTCAAGATCAAGGCTCCGAGCTCCTGGCCCAGGGTAAGGCATAGAGCAAGAAACAGTGACCCCCAGGTGTGCAGAAGCTGCCTTGGTAATGCAGCCCACAGGGTTACCACCTCCCCACTGCCTCTCATTTACAGAGGCAATCACCCTCTACTGTTACTGTGCTGTGTAGTGACATTTGGCATCACCTAGGGCACCTGTTTCCTGAGACATCCTACCCATAAAAGGAAATAACTACTCCAGGAATCCATCCCCCAACTAAAACCTAGACCAATTCACTACCGTGCACCATGATTGAAAAGATGCCATAGAAAAATGTAACAGGCCTTCACAAACCAACCAACAGAGCAATTGTTAAGCAAAATTGCTGGGTCTACAATTACTACTATTACAAACTATCTATTAAAGAGCAGCCTCTGCCTCCCTCTTGACTCTTTCATTAGCACAATACTCCCACATTAGTACCCAATTATAAACAAGCCCTGTCCAAATTTACACTGCTCTCCAAATTACATACACAGACTGATTAATGTTTCCTTAAAGAGCAAAATCTATGAGAGCACTAAATACTCCTTTCGTTTCAGAGTGTGGTGGCTTTATAGTTAGACCCTTTTGAATACACGTGGTAACAGCCTTTTAACGCGGTCTGCAGAAACAGGCACTGTACTTGGAATGTTTCTTGTAAAGCAGAAATCAAGAACAGCAGGACCCTGCCTACTTCTCACATCATCTAGGAGCTTTCTCCTCTCTCATTGAACATGCTCCAACCACGCTGTCCTTAAAAGTTCTCAGACTCACCACGTTCACTCCTGCCTTAAAGCCTTTGCTTTTGCCATTTGCTGTTTCCTCTGCCTAGAGGGTTGTTTTCCCAGATTTCAGAAAGGCTGACTTCTTGTCAATCATATCTTAGTTCAAGTCTCATCCACCCCTTTGCAGGTCTTCCCTAGCATATATTATATGCTCAATAAATACTTGTTGAATCAATCAATTAAAAGTTGCCAATGCATTTAATTTCTATATAGCATAATTTTGTATCTGTTGACCTTGATGATGTCATCTGATGTGTGTTTCCATTGAAAGCACGGGTCCAAAAGTTTTTGGTGGGAGGAAGGAGAAAGGCCATTCTATATTATTGTGCCCGGGCTCCATCAGATCTTGCACTCCCTCTGTTGTTCTTTTATTGGGAGGCTTCGGCCTCATGTATAGTATTAAAGATTGATAAAGAGATGCATAAAGTGGCATCATCTTTTTTTAAAACATAACTAACACCTGATGGAATCAGTGAAGAGCATCAGGAAGAGACAGTTAAACTTTGATATGCAAGTATCGAGTATTTCTTGATATCAAAGTATTTGTGTATTTTTCACAGACATATAGCTTCTACACTACCCATCAACAAGTAGAAAGCAGATATTCACTGGACAGACAAGGTAATCTATCATGATATCATCGTATTTTGCTTTCTGCTGCCCTGTGTAAGGTTGTTGATCAACATTTCTTCAACTTCCACCACTTTAACTCAAGCAAAAACTAAAGCACATTTTGTATATGCAAAACATATTTTCAGCTGTTCACAAGTGCACCATGTCTACCAATACTGCTTGGAGGGTGGAAACAGCACAAAAACAACCTTTCACTTATGATCCTTTTAGATATGGTATATCTAGTTTCTTCTACTAGAGTGCAAACCTGACAAGTGGTAACTCCATAAGTTCTTGTCTCTTTAACTCTTGTCTTCTATATGAGAATGAGACGATCAATGTGACCACAAACTTATAATAGGATTTTAGGTACATTATCACTGACATAATAAAAACCCTCTTCCCTCACTGCCGTGAGATAATTCTTTTGATCCAGCCCAAAATAGGATTGGCCTTTTCTTTCCTGTTTCTTTGTCAGCAGCTATTTTTGCAAGGTTTTCATTACTTCTTAATTGTTCAAACTTCCTATCTTCATTTTTCATGTTAAGGACCAATTTTACAAATGAGTTCATTATCTCTACCATTTTAGACTCATCATTAATTTCGTGCTCCTCGTTTATTAGTGGACCTGTTTTCTCTTTGATGCTTCTTTTCTCACTGCAGTATTTGTAAAATGCTCTTGTTTTCTTTGAGTCCCCTTTACAAGCTTTATTAAGTTGTCTTTATGCAACTGGTATCTTTCCTGTGTTTAATTGATATATCTTTTTATTCCAAATTGTAATTTTTTTCTTCATTGACTTTATTTTTTTCACATTTTAATATATTATCCCATTGCTTCTATCTATCTATTTATTTTTAGCTGCATTGGGTCTTCGTTGCAGTGCACGGGCTTCTCTTTGCAGTGGCTTCTCTTGTTGTGGAGCACGGACTCTAGGCGCATGGGCTTCAGTAGTTGTGACACTGAACAGGCTCAGTAATTGTGGCTCGCGGGCTCTAGAGTGCAGGCTCAATAGTTGTGGTGCACGGGCTTAGTTGCTCCACGGCATGTGGGATCTTCCTGAACTAGGGATCAAACCCATGTCCCTTGCATTGGCAGTCAGATTCTTGACCACTGTGCCACCAGGGAAGTCCCTCTTCATTGACTTTAATATGAGATGTTAAAATACATTTATATTTACACTTCATATTTGCACACCTCATTCTAAAAATACATTTTAAATCTGCTCTAGTCTTCTTAAAATATCAATAGAAGAAGTACTGGCAGAAAGAAAATTGAGACAATTCCACATCTTATAAATGCATTACTTTATACAATAAATTTCTTCATCCTTAATTAGTGAAGATATTCATAATAGTTTTATCTGTTAGGCTGATACAGAACATTATTTAACAATGCCCTTGGCCAGGGCACATAGCAAAGCCAAGGTATAGAATTTCAGTTGCTAAACTTGTGGGCATCTGAGGAAAGAATGTGTAGGGTAGAGGTAAATAGCGTGGACCAGGATGTGGAAGACCTGGTTCTACATCACGAACATTCCTAAATACTTTTAACCAAGTCTCTCGCTCTTTCTGTCTGCTAGAGTTTCTGCATCTCCATTTTGATCCTCACCTCCCTGTATTTCTTAGAAACATGGGGATAGGGGTGGGAAAGGGAGACGATGTATTTGCAAGTAGAGCATGCTGGCAGAATCTAGGCAGAAAAAAATACTGTAATCCATGATTCCTGCCGCGATACTACAGAGCATTGGATTAGGAAACAGGAGGCCTGAGGTTTTATTGTAGTTTTCCTTTTTTATGACTTCTTGGCAAATGAACCTTCTCATTTGTAAAATGTGGGAGTTGAATTGGATGATAGTTAACATTCCTTCTAAGTGTTCTATAAGATTCTTAAAATTTGGAGTTTATTAAGTCATTCACTAGGAGGTTTATTTATGTATTAGAATTATTAGGTTCCTATTAAGTTCTTCAGTCTCTTTCTTGGAACTCTAAATGAGCCTGACTGTTTCATACACCACGTATGTGCCAGCCCTCAAAAGCAACTCCTGGATACCAGCCTCTGTTTGAAGTTAATACCCAGGGTTCCTGTTTGCCTAATCCCCCAGTGATTTTGTTTATACTCTAGTTTCATTTAGCTTTGAACTCTTGGTGTTGAGGTCTCTGTTGCATATGGCCTCAGTGTTCTCAACTGAACTAGGTCACGTCTTTGACTCTAATCTTAACTTACTACTCAGGAGGGAGCGCTCAGCCAGCTGTAGACCTAAACAACACAATTTCTACAAATTCAAACAAACTAGTCCCTGACTCTCACTGACCTTTGTGTGGTTGGGATCGTGTATCAGATAATTATTTATTAAATATTTTGTCCTAGGGAAAATTTTTCTCTGAGACATAGCTCTGCCATTTGTAAAAACTACTTACCTACTTTATCAAATCTGCTATGAAAATCAAATGAAATAATTTCTATGAAGTTTCTTTGTAAAATATCTTGTACATCCCTGTGTGCAAATACCTAAAATAATAACTTCTCTGACACTGCTCCTTATTCTTTTTAAACTTCTGTGTGCATGTGTTTGTATTTTTGTTTGTTTGTTACACATATTCCCACATCTCTCCCACTCCTTGAAAGAATCTCTATCTTTTTTCAATCTGGTAGACTCCTATTCATCTCTCAAGACCCAGCTCAAAGGTTATCTCTTACGTGAAGCATTCCTATCTCTTCCAGGCAGAGAAAGCAGTGTTCTCCTCCACGGTCATTTTGCACTTTGTTTACATCTTTAGTCATAGTTACAGCAGAAGCAGCAGCAGTCCCATAGGTAATAGGCTTTGGGCACTTCATACAAGATTGCATTGTACATGTCTTATTTCATCCTGAAACAACAATATCAAGAAACACGTAACCTTGTAAAGCACTATACAATTTAAAGAATCTTCCATTTAATAAAAAAAAAAATAGGTAACTTTATTAAGGTCATTATGGGAAACTAGGGTCAGATAACTTGCTGAAGATCTACCAATGTAGGTTCAGAAAGGGTCTAAACTTAGACCGGAACCCAAGCCTTAGTCCTCTCACCCCACCATATGACCTTTCAAAGCATCACTTTGGTAGACTCTACTTAATTGGTAGACTCTACTTAAGCAGTTGTGACTAAGGGTGATGACTCTGCCCTCATCCGGAGTTTCACTTTATTCTCACTATCACAGCTTTGCAGTGCTATATTTCCCTGCTCTGTATCATTTAATATTCTATTCTACTTTTCGCTATTCTACTTTTTATAATTCTTGCTTTCTTATAATTGGCAGGACTTTTTAATAGTATTCACATTAAAGCTCTTAGTTTCTCTGTTTGGAATTCCTCCAAGTTTATACTATGTTCAGAATTGTTTATTTTGTTCTTCTTTTTATTTCCAAGGACGTTTGCCTTCCCTGTAAAATCCCTTCCTTCAAATCTAAACATCTTGATTTGACTATTATCTGTCTAATTTAGTTCAGCACTGTGTGAGGGTATCTCTCTAATCTCCAGTCTTGGTGGGAGGAGTTATAGAGCCCTCTGCGTTTGTGGCAGAGAGAAAGCAGCTTCCAGGTTAATGCTGATCTTCAAAAAGAAGCCTTCTGCTCAAAAGTCCTAGATGTTCTGATACTTCCCATGAAGTACTGTAGTATTATGAAACAACAGTCATTCTTCCCCTTACTCTCAGTTACAGCCATGAGATATTTGATTAAATCCACTTTGTATCCACTTTGCAGAGGCTCTACCTTCATATTAATACTTTTATTCCCATAACTTTAAAACACTTAGATTGTGTCTCCATTTAATGTCAAATAGCTACAATGTTCAAGGCATCCTGTGTGCCTCCTTAAGTGTTACTCAGCTCCCAGGGACTGGCTTATCAGGCGAGAATGAGTCTGTTACTAATATCTGAGAATATTACACAGTAAATCTTGATCAACTAGATAATGCAATCCAATTATTTATATTAAATACTCTCTAAGGAAAAAAGTGTGAAAAGCCAGATTAATAAACTTGTAGAGACATTATGAAATCCATAACTTGCAACATATATATTATAATCTTCTTAATTTTGTGTATTGGAATTTATGATGATCCTAGCTGTTCACAATGATAATTCCATAATTTTCAGTGATCAAAGAAAAATGCATTTCTGATCCCTATGATATTAAGGAAAGAGAAATCATGTATTTGAGAAAGATTTTTGGTAATAAAAATGGAAATAGAAAGAGGTGTCTCTTTCATCACAGAATTAAATTAGCCAGAACATCCCATTTTTCAAGCATTTCCATTAATCAAGGTTTTACTCTACTTTTAGATAGGAAGTCTAATCAAGACTATCTGAGAAGTCAGTGTATTGGAATGTCACTTACTAAAGATTTCAAATATGCTTTTCAGAGCTTTTAGACCATGACTTTTAGGGAAAGTTCTTTGGTCAAAAGACCATTTGCCTGCATAATATCACATAGTACTTTAAACAATTGTCACTAAAATCTCATTTCCTTGTCAAACAGAGGTGGCCTTATTTCTACGATTGTGTGTCCAGATACATATAAAGGTACAATAAAATGCAGAAATGTGTTGATATATTCAAGGCATGGCTTAAAAAATGAAGAGACCTTCCTGGAATCAAGATAGCCTTGTTTACTGGATCCAATTGCTCTTTAGACACTTGAGTGATTTAGGCAGAGATGCAATTTTTGGATCCTTTTGTTTTAACTTGTATCATCCATTACCTAAATGCATTTTTACCCAGCAAGAAATGGCAGAGTCCAGGATTTATAACAACACTCCCAGAATCAGAAAAATGGTGATTCCGCTCATGGTCTCTGAAAAGGTATTAACATGCTTATACATGTCTGTCCTTTCCACATTCCCCCCCAAATCTCAAATATAATATGAATATTTTATAGTGATGTTTAGTAATGAGCACCCAATCCAACCTTAAAATGACTTCTCTTTTAATTAGTACATTAGTCACTCAGTAAAAATTGAGTTGGATGAATTATTCAAATAGAATTCAGCAGAGATTCAGGAGCAAATCTGAAAGACAGTGGAAAGGAGAAGCAAGGCTGTCTAGTATTTTTCACTCACAGAAGGTTAAAGAGGGATCCTGCAAAGCTAAGGAGAGGGACTCATAAGGGCTGTTTGTTAACAGAAGAAGTTGTGGAATGTGTCTGATGCTGCCAGTATCTGAGGATGACCTTGAAGTACTGATAAACACCAAGCAAAGGAGGAGAACACATGTTGGTGAAATAATACTTCTTTATCTTTTGCTTTCATAGCTTAAATTAAACCCTAAAGAATACTTCTGTGTACATTTTGGGATGAACTCTCACTAGGCATTCACCTAGTGCCTAAAATACTTTGAACTGGAAAGAAACATTCATGTTGAAGTTTTGTTGCCTCAGGATAATTCTGTAATTTAATGCAGAGAAATGGTCCGATTAGCAGTTGGGACCAGCAGGGGGAAGCTAACTGGAGTAAGGAGGTGAGAGAGAGAGTCAGAACTTTATTCCTCAAGCACACACACACACACACACACAAAACAACTGCTCAAGGGGAGAGGAAGTGGGAAAAAGCCAAAGGAAGTAGAATTCAGTAAGTCAGTGGCAGTGATAATTGGAAACAAAAATGACTTTTAAAATACTGCAAGGCCAAAGTCCATAAAAACAAGCAGGGAAAATCCCCTCAAGTATTTAAATTTTCTCATGGAATTATTCAGACGAATGGACAATAAACAAAGCATGAACCCTGCAAGATAGATCCCTATCTCATAGGTTTGGGTGAAGAGAAGAAATGACAGGGCTGAGAGGAGAGTAGCCATGAAAATCAGCCTGGCTCTCCAGGTAATTTATCTGCAAAGGACATTTGCTTGAACTATTTGTTTTTGGTTGATATTCTCTTTCCATTTCACGTTGCTTTGGTCAGAGAAAAACACTTGAAGGCAGGAAGCCTGCTGGGTTGTACTTTTTTCATGCTGAGTGAGCCATTTCCCTGGGCTCAGTAGGAGCGAGTTTGACTCTAGCCTGATGTGCAACCTTAAGGAGAGATCTTGACTTCGAGAGCCAGGACTCTGGGACTTCCCTGGTGGCACAGTGGATAAGAATCCACCTGCCAGTGCAAGGGACACGGGTTCGATCCCTAGTCCAGAAGATCCCACATGCCGCGGAGCAACTAAGCCCATGCGCCACAGCGACTGAGCCCACATGCTGCAACTACTGAAGCCCGTGTGCCTAGAGCCTGTGCTCCGCAACAAGAGAAGTCACTGCAATGAGAAGCCCGCACACTGCAACAAAGAATAGCCCCCACTTGATGAAACTAGAGGAAGCCCGTGCACAGCGATGAAGACCCAACGCAGCCCCAAATAAATAAAATTTGAAAAGAAAATTCTAAAAAAAAAAAAAAAAAAAAAAAAAGCCAGCACTCCTTCAGTGGCCATTTTCATGAGGTAGGTTAATTTATGACATCCTTGGCTGGTTCCAGAATATTTGGAATAAATACAGTTCCAGACATCATTACTGAGTGGCCAAAATCCACATCAGTCTCCTAGAACTGACCCTGATTCACTTCCATCCTAAGAATGGTCATCCATTTATCTACATGCCCACCTGAGCTGTCAGACCCAAATTTAATCTATAGGCTTAACCCAGGAATAACCATCATTTTACTCAAGCGTTCTCTGCTTCCCACTGATCATTTTCTGTAATTGTTTGACCCCAGAATAGTCTTGGTTCAAAGAAATCTGTTCCTACCTACAGGATACCACTGAAAGGCTAGCAAAATGCTACACAGACCAGGGTGTCTCTTTCTCCCACTTCGCCCTCACAGGAAGTGAAATTCTATTCCCAGCTCCAGCCTATGAGGGACATATGGAAACTAGTTCAGTTTAGTTGAAATTATATTGTCTTTTAACTTGTTTATTTGATCCATGCTAATGTGTACTAATGTGTTTGTCGCTACCCTTGTGACCCATCAAAATGTTAAGCAGCTCTGAGAGAATGGGAAACAAGATTTGGTACTTGTCATCCTGGGTACCCTGCACATAGTGAAACAATAAAGTGTCTAAAATTAAAATAAACAGTAAACGTTTTTCTCACATTCTCCGTAGGTAACCACAGTTAATATTTCTGGTAGCGATTATTTCAACTTTTATTTCTTGACAAACTTCAGACAGTTCTAGAAATATGAAGATTTGAACATCATAACCCTACTTACCTCTGATTTTAGTTAACTATATTATTATTGTTTCACTGTCAAGTTATGTAAAATTTATATTCTGACATAAATATAAATAATTCTCATTTTCTTTATTCATAGGTTGTCTAATAGCTTAAACAGAATAAAAGCATTATTTTCAGTTTCTTGTTATATATGTGTAATTCACTCTAGATCTATGTTGTATGACTGAACTGATAGAGAAAGGAATATGATTCTGTCATTAAATCTCTGCTCAAATGAGAATGATTTGTGTGCAGAGATTCAAGGCATTTCTTTTTAATTTCCTTTCTGCTCTCTTTTTATCTAACGAGATCATATTTTGCTTCCACTGTTTCTTCTGTATCACATTATCCTTTTTCTTGTATTACTCTTTTGCTGCTTTGGAATGTTGTCTTGAGAGGTTGTATAATTTAGAAGTCCATGCATGCTCCAAAATGTCTTTAATTTGCTTTCATATTGGTTGTTGAGTTCATTTTAGCAAGAATTCTTTTACCTTTTAGCTTGTTTATTTGATTCCTACTAAGGTATTTATTGTTATTCATGTTACCTAACAAGATTTAGGCAGCCCTGAGGAAACAGGACATGGGATTGTATAAATTTGGTGGGGGGCTGGGGGGAAGTAGATTAACCTGAATGTAGTTTGAAAAACAAAGGATCTAAAATAAGTGTGGCTCAGAAAGATAGACAAGATGAAAAGGCAGAGGGCTATGTACCAGATGAAGGAACAAGATAAAACCCCAGAAAAACAACTAAATGAAGTGGACATAGGCAACATTCCAGAAAAAGAATTCAGAATAATGATAGTGAAGATGATGAGGACCTCAGAAAAAGAATGGAAGCAAAGATATAGAAGATGCAAGAAATGTTTAACAAAGACCTAGAAGAATTAAAGAACAAAGAAACAGAGATGAAAAATACAATAACTGAAATGAAAACTACACTAGAAGGAATCAATAGCAGAATAACTGAGGCAGAATAATGGATAAGTGACCTGGAAGACAGAATGGTGGAATTCACTGATGTGGAACAGAATAAAGAAAAAAGAAAGAAAAGAAATGAACACAGCCTAAGAGACCTCTGGGACAACATTAAACACAAAAACATTCACATTATAGTGGTCCCAGAAGGATAAGAGAGAGAGAAAGGACCAGAGAAAATATTTGAAGAGATTATAGCTGAAAACTTCCCTAACATGGGAAAGGAAATAGCCACCCAAGTCCAGGAAGCGCAGAGAGTCCCATACAAGATAAACCCAAGGAGAAACACGCCAAGACACATAGTAATCAAATTGGCAAAAATTAAAGACAAAGAAAAATTACTGAAAGCAACAAGGGAAAAATGACAAATAACATACAAGGGAACTCCCATAAGGTTAACAGCTGATTTCTCAGCAGAAACTCTGCAAGCCAGAAGGGAGTGGCATGATATACTTAAACTGATGAAAGGGAAGAACCTACAACCAAGGTTACTCTACCGGGCAAGGATCTCATTCAGATTCAATGGAGAAATCAAAAGCTTTACAGACAAGCAAAAGCTAAGAGAATTCAGCACCACCAAACCAGCTCTACAACAAATGCTAAAGGAACTTCCCTAAGTGGGAAACACAAGAGAAGAAAAGGACCTACAAAAACAAACCCAAAACAATTAAGAAAATGGTCGTAAGAACATGCATATGGACAATTACCTTAAACGTGAATGGATTAAATACTCCAACCAAAAGATACAGGCTTGCTGAATGGATACAAAAACAAGACCCCTATATATGCTGTCTACAAGAGACCCACTTCAGACCTAGGGACACATACAGACTGAAAGTGAGAGGATGAAAAAAGATATTCCATGCAAATGGAAATCAAAAGAAATCTGGAGTAGCAATACTCATATCAGATAAAATAGACTTTAAAATAAAGAATGTTATAAGAGACAAGGAAGGACACTATATAATGATCAAGGGATCAATCCAAGAAGAAGATATGACAATTATAAATATATATGCACCCAACATAGGAGCAACTCAATACATAAGACAATAGCTAAAGCTCTAAAAGAGGAAATTGACATTATACACACAATAATAGGGATTTTAACACCTCACTCACACCAAAGGACAGATCATCAAAAATGAAAATAAATAAGGAAACAGAAGCTTTAAATGACACAATAGATCAGATAAATTTAATTGATATTTATAGGATATTCCATCCAAAAACAACAGATTACAATTTCTTCTCAAGTGTGCATGGAAAATTCTCCAGGATAGATCACATCTTGGGTCACCAATCAAGCCTCAGTAAATTTAAAAAAATTGAAATCATATCAAGCATCTTTTCTGACCACCACGCTATGAGATTAGAAATGAATTACAGGGAAAAAAACCCATAAAAAACACAAACATATGGAGGCTAAACAATACGTTACTAAATAACCAAGAGATCACTGAAGAAATCAAAGAGGAAAACAAAAAATACCTAGAGACAAATGACAATGAATACACGACAATCCAAAATCCAGCTACATGTAAAAGAATGAAATTAGAACACTCCCTAACACCATACAGAAAAATAAACTCAAAATGGATTCGAGACCTAAATGTAAGACCGGACACTATAAAACTCTTAGAGGAAAACATAGGAAGAACCCTCTTTGACATAAATCACAACAAGATCTTTTTTGATCCACCTCCTAGAGTAGTGGAAGTAAAAACAAAAATAAACAAATGGGACCTAATGAAACTTCAAAGCTTTTACACAGCAAAGGAAACCATTAAATAAAAAGATAACCCTCAGAATGGGAGAAAATATTTGCAAACAAATCAACGGACAAAGGATTAATCTCCAAAATATGTAAACAGCTCATGCAGCTCAATATTAAAAAAACAGACAACCCAATCCAAAAATGGGCAGACGACCTAAATAGACATTTCTCCACAGAAGATATACACGTGGCCAAGAAGCACATGAAAGGATGCTCAACATCACTAATTATTAGAGAAATGCAAATCAAAACTACAATGAGGTACCACTTCACACCAGTTAGAATGGGCGTCATCAGAAAATCTACAAACAACAAATGCTGGAGAGGGTGTGGAGAAAAGGGAACCCTCTTGCACTGTTGGTGGGAATGTAAACTGATACAGCCACTATGGAGAACAGTGTGGAGATTCCTTAAAAAACTAAGAATAAAATTTCCATATGATCCAGCAATCCCACTACTGGGCGTATACCCAGAGAAAACCATAATTTAAAAAGACACATGTACCCCAATGTTCATTGCAGTACTATTTACAATAGCCAGGTCATGGAAGCAACCTAAATGACCATCGACAGACGAATGGATAAAGAAGATGTGGTACATATATACAGTGGACTATTACTCAGCCATATAAAGGAATGAAGTTGGGTCATTTGTTGAGACATGGATGGATCTAGAGACTGTCATACAGAGTGAAGTAAGTCAGAAAGAGGAAAACAAATATTTTATATTAACAAATACATGTGGAACCTAGAAAAATGGTACAGATGACCCGGTTTGCAGGGCAGAAATTGAGACGCATATGTAGAGAACAAACGTATGGACACCAATGGGGGAAGCAAGGGGGTGGGGGGATGGTGGTGTGATGAATTTGGAGATTGGATTGACATGTATACACTGATGTGTATAAAATTGATGACTAATAAGAACCTGCTGTGTAAAAAAATAAATAAAATTCAAAAAAGTAAAAATAAAATAAAAAAAAAGTGGCCACTGTAAAGGGCCAGAGAGTAAATATTTTAGATTTTGCAGGCCATAGAGTCTCTGTCACAATTCCACTATTGTAGTGCAAAAGCAGCCATAGATGATACATAAATAAATGAGCAAGGCCTTGTTCCAATAAAACTTTAGTAGTGCACACTGAAATTTGAATTTCATGTGGTTTTCATGTGTCATGAAAGCGATATTTTTTAAAGAACATGCAATTTATTATTATTATTATTTCAATTTATTTTTGCTGTGTTGCGTCTTCATCTCTGTGCGAGGGCTTTCTGTAGTTGTGGCAAGCGGGGGCCACTCTTCATCGCGGTGCGCGGGCCTCTCACTATTGCGGCCTCTCTTGTTGCGGAGCACAGGCTCCAGACGTGCAGGCTCAGTAGTTGTGGCTCACGGGCCTAGTTGTTCTGCGGCATGTGGGATCCTCCCAGACCAGGGCTCGAACCCATGTCCCCTGCATTAGCAGGCAGATTCTCAACCACTGTGCCACCAGGGAAGCCCCCGATTTTAAAAAATTATTTAAAAATGTTAAAACTCTTCTTAACTTTCAGACCATACAAAAACAGGAAGCAGGCTGAATTTGGCCCACAGGCCATATTTGCCTACCTTTGCTCTAAAAGGAAAACAAGAGGTTTTCCTTTTTCTCCCCATTTTAATTAAAAAAAAATTTTGAAACCTAAATGTGTTTCAATTGATTTTTTCCTTAATACTTTGAAGATTTAGTTCTATTGTTTTCTAGCATCCCAGGTTGCTGATGATGAGTCTGATGATGGTGTAATTCTCAGTCCTTAGTAGGGAACCTGCCCCGTCTGCCTCCTCTGTATCTTCAAATGCTGTAATTTCATCAGGATCTGTACAAACGTGGATCTTTAAGGTCTATTTTGCTTGATTCTTAGTGGTTGTGTTCTATTAGAAGGCTGTTACTCTTCTCCAGCTCAGGGAAATTATTTTGTATTTATGTGTTTTTATTGCTTTTTCCTCTTCCTTCCCCCTGCCCTTCTATAATTCCTAATAGAATGTTATTAAATCTCTTCTGTATATCATTCATGCATCTTAACTTTTTTTTTTTTTTTGACTCATTCTCTTTTAAACTTCATTCTGGGACATTTCCTCAATTTTGTCTTTTAAGTTAGAAGCTTCTTGCTGCTCTTCCCATTTCATTATTTTGTCTATTCATTGGCTTTCCAAAAAAATATGTCCTTATATTTTTAATTTAAAAGAATTATTGTTTACCCACAGTGAAGTTTTGTTGCGCATTTTGTTGCTTCCAGTTTTGGGAGCCTTTTCAGAGTACAAGGATGACCCACTCGTATGTCAGTTGTCTTCCCCAAAAGTTTCTCTCTGCTGTTTCTTTATTGATCCAGTTCCTCTAGACTGTCTTTTTTTCAGTAAAACTTGTGCTTCACTTCTGATTCTTTTTTAGTCCTTCTTCTTACTCCTCCCCTCACCTCCCACTGTGCTAGAACTGTTATGGTTTCTTTTTATTTGCAAATATTCTTTTTGTCTTTTTCTTCTTGAGAAGGAAGAAAATAGATGTATGTCCTCAGTCTGTTATCTTGAGCAGGTAGATAAGGATGAGGACAGCGTAAAAGTTGATGGGAGTATAGGAAAAAGGAAAAGATGTTGCTTGCATTCCTGTGGAACCTCATTTGGGACAACATGGGAGGAACTGAGTACACTATAGGCAGGAGGGAACAAAATCAAACTTGGACCCCTTGACAATTTGGGGAAGAGGGCAGAAATGCAAAACCTTTCCTAAAACAGAATCTATAAAATTTCAACTAAAGTTGTGTAGCTAGTAGATCCAAAAACTAAGTAAGGAGTTTTATAAGTTAAGGTGGTACCATTGATTTGTTATTGAGATATTGCAAACATTTTTGCACCAACCTATGACTTCAGTCGTGCAGAAATGGCCAATCTAGTTTTATTTGATTTCCTGGAGACCTAACCAATTGACTATGGATAAGAACAAGATGACAACTATGATAGATTCCACTAAGGTCCCCTTTTCTGTATGATGAAATA
The DNA here is from genome assembly GCF_039906515.1 of Pseudorca crassidens. NCBI lineage: Eukaryota > Metazoa > Chordata > Mammalia > Artiodactyla > Delphinidae > Pseudorca > Pseudorca crassidens. The sequence goes on from NC_090296.1 coordinate 72,481,836, forward strand.
ATTAATATCTTTTTAAATATGTTAGCAAATTTCCCCAGTATCAATGCCTGTGATATTCCAATTAGTAGATAGGCCCACCCATTTTAATGTTTTCTTGTCTATAAAAGCATTTAATCTTTATCTTCTCAGTTAATGTCAGGTGTACATCACAGTAAGACCACATTTTGGTGTCAAAATATTTGTGAGAGTGGCTAAATGTAGACATGGTTTAATCCTGTTCCCCAAATTCCTTCATGTCATTAGTAACCACCCTCAGAGTGCAGTTTTCTGGCCATATCACCTTTATGTTCTTCCTTTGAGTGGTCCACGGTTTGCACAAATGAGACTCAGAAGGGTACTCTGTCCAAGTTTTAATGATGTTCATGAACTGAGTAGAACTTGGGAAGAAAAGATAAAGAACATTAAAAAACCTGCCTAACCTAAAATGTGGAACTGTTCCCAGAGTGTACAGACCATGGATGTTCATTCTGTGTGCAAATAAAATCTAATCTTTCTCTCTCTCTCTCTCTTTATAATGTAGAGCAGCTGTAGCAGTTTGGTCTTTTCCTCTGAGCTCTGTGTTGCTGAATTGAATAGTAACTTGAAAACCAATCTGTAGCCCAGGGAAGGAAAACAGAAATTAGTTCTTCATCCCCTATTCTTTATACTATATGTGTGACCCTTAATTACATTCACAGGGTCCTATTCAAAATGTGTAATGCAGGCCTAGGAGACAATGGAACTACCATACAAATCAGACAAAAAAGATAACCCTGCAAAGCTTTTGTTTGTGAAATAATACCATGCTGGGTTATAAGTTTTACAAGAAAAAAATACATGAGGATAATAGGGTTTTCTAAATCAATTTGGGCTTCAGAGTTTCCATTTGGGGCTCACCCACATAAATGAAAGCAATGATATTAAATTTATTTCAACCTTTTCATCAGTACTGAATTTAAATAGGATCATACATGTAATAGAAAACACTGTGTTCTCTCCTCAAGCTGATCTTATCTCTCGGGATGAGGTCATACCTAAACCTGAAACCATTGTTACTGATTTTAAGGCCAATGTGTTAATTTGTATGTATCCAACATTTTAAAATTTGTGCATATATCAAACATTTAAAATGAAACATATTAGGAAATATATAACAATCTAGTATACCAAAATCACTGTACATACAACATTTCATATGTACATGTATTAGCAATTTTAATACATAAAGGAAGAAAAAATGGCTAGGGCAATGATTCACTGATCATTAAGAACTTTGATATGACTGCATATTTTTTCTTGTTAATATAAATAAGTAAGTTTGTCTACTACTACTTGCCAGTGGTACCTTGGCTGAAACCTGATTGATGTGTAACAGAAAACATTAAAAAGTGTTAACAATGTCACTTTACCTTTCTGTACCTCAGTTTTCTGATCTGCAAAATGAAGGAGTTGGGATAGATTATATCTAAATTCCAACTTGGCACATAGAATTTTTAGTGGTACAGTTTAGTCTGTTCACTCTCAATCCACCAATTGGCATAATTTACAACAAACTTATTGTTTCTCATTGGAAATCTTAAGACTTGAGAAATCAAATTGAAAAGGAAAGGAAATCAAACTGGAAAGAAAGAGGATGCATCCTAGCTTCTTACTTCCTTAGATGACTGGTTTTATAAATAGTCCAAAATGTAAATGCTTAAACTGTATGTATATTTCTCTCATAATACATTCCTTCCTCAATTCAAAAATCATTATGATCGCCCACTATATGCTTGAGTCTCCAAGTATATTTCCCATTTGCTTGCTAAACCCTGGTGCCATGTTAAAGAAATTAAAGTCCACTGTTATAATTAGAAGGAAGTTTTAAAAAGCAGTTACCCTAAAGGGGCAACCATTAATTTAAATTTAGAGTAGAATGTAAAGTTTATAAAATTATTTGTGAGCACAGGTTTATATTTTACAATGTAATTGAGGTATAGTTGACATAAAATGCAATTTACATATTTAAAGTATACAGTTTGATGAGTTTAATATATGTTTGTACTTGTGATACCATCACCACAGTCAACACACTAAACATTTCTAACACTCCTAAGAGTTCCCTTATAGCCGTTTGTAATCCAAGCTTCTTTCACCTGTCCACCTATCCCCCAGGAAACTATTGTTCTGCTTTCTGTCGCTATAGATAAGTTTACATTACATAGAATTTAATGTAAATGAAATCATACTGCATGTACTCTTTCTTAACTGGCTTCTTTCACTCAGCATGATTATTTTAAGATGCAATCTATGTTGTTGTGTGTATTGATAGTTTATTCCTTGTTATGGCTGAGATTCCACTGCATGGATATACCACAATTTGTTTATGCATTCATCAGTTGATGGAGATTTAAGTTGTTTCCAGTTTGGGGCTACTACAAATAAAGCTGCTACAAATGTTCATGCACAAATCTTTATGAGATTATATGCTTCCTTTCCTCTTGGATAAATACCTAAGAGTGAAATGGCTGAATCATATAGTAGGTGAATGTTTAACTTTTAAAGAAACTGTCAAATTGTTTTCAAAGTGGTTGTACTATTTTCAGTTCCCACCAGCAATGTGTGAGAGTTCTAGTTGCTCCATACCAGAGATCAGCAAGCTATGTCCCATTGACCAAATCTGGCCTGCCATCTGTTTCTTTATGGCCCATGAGCTAGGAATGGGTTTTACATTTTCAAGTGGTTGGGAAAGAACTCAAAAACTGATAACACTTTGTAAAATGTAAGAATTGTGTAAAATTTGGATTTTAGTGCCCATTAATAAAGTTTTATTGGAACATAGCCATATACATTCATTTATGCATTGTCTGTGCCTGCCTTTGTAGTACATTGTTTAATAGTTGTGACCAAGACCACATGACCAGTATGCTCTTGATGTCTTTCCATTTTTATATATTTTTAGATTCAGCTAAAATTTTGCGGCTAATTTTACGTCTATAGTTATGAAGAATATTGGTGTATGGGTTTGTTTTATTGTAATGACTTTGTCTTGTTTTCATATGGTAATGCTAGCTTTGCAGAATGATTTGTAAAATGCTCCCGCTTCTGTTTTTGAGAAGAGCTTGTATAAAAGTGGTATCACTACTTCTTTAAATGTTTGGTAGCATTCATCAGTGAAGTCATCTGGGTTTGCACTTTTCTTTGTTGAAAGATATGTAACTAGAAATTCAGTTTTTCCAATAGATATACAAATATCCAGGTTTTCTATTTCTTCTTGAGTGAGATTTGGTGGTTTGTCTTTTTCAAGGCATTTCTCCATTTCATCTAAGTTATCACATGTATTAATATAGTGTTGTTCAAAATATTCCTTTATTGTCTACCTATTAAATGTCTATAATATCTGTAATGATAGTTTCTCTTTCATTCAGATGTTAGCAATTTATGTCTTCTTCTTCCTGTTAAGTCTGGATAGAGGTTTCTTATTTTTGTTAATTTTTTAAAACAATGAGTTTTTGTTTTTATTGATTCTCTTTCTTTTTAGTTTTATTTATTTGATTTCTGCTCTTATCTATATTCCTTACTTCTTCATCTTACTTTGGATTTAATTTGTTAATCTTTTTCTAGTTCTTTATGGTGAAAATGCAGGCAATTGATTGCAGACCTTTCTACTTTATTAATATAAATGTTTGATGCTATAAAATTTTTTTAAGCACTGAATAAGATGCATACCACAAATTTTGCCATATTATCATTTTTATTCAATTCAACATATATTCTAATTTCTCTTGTGATTTCTTATTTGAACCACAAGTCATTTATAAATTTGTTTTCAAATTTATGTTTGGGAGTTTCCAGAGAACTTTTTGTTATTTATTTCTAATTTAGTTCCAATTTGGTTAAGAACATTCTTTGTAAGATTTGATCATTTTAAAATTATTAAGAGCTGTTTATGAACTTTCAGAACATAGTTTGTCTTAGCTTTATGTGTATTTGAAAAAAATGTTAGGTGGAATGTTTTACAAATATCTACTAGGTCAACTTTCTTGATAATAATATTTGTGCCTTCTATATGCTTACTGACTTTTTTTTTTTTTTTTTTTTTACGGTACGCGGGCCTCTCACTGTTGTGGTCTCTCCCATTGTGGAGCACAGGCTCCGGACGCGCAGGCCCAGCGGCCACGGCTCGCAGGCCCAGCCGCTCCGCGACATGTGGGATCTTCCTGGACCGGGGCACGAACCCACGTCCCCTGCATCGGCAGGCAGACTCCCAACAACTGCGCCACCAGGGAAGCCCGCTTACTGACTTTTGATTTAATTCTCCTACATATTATTGAGAATGGAATGTTGAAATGCCAACTATAATTGTGGCCTTCTCTATTGTTCCTTGCTGTTTTTTCAGTTTTTGTTTTTATTTTGAAGCTTATTATTAGATGCATAAATGTTTAGAATTTTTACATCTTATTAAAGAATTGACCCCTTTATCATTATGAAATAATCCTCGTAACCAATCCCTAGTAATATTCATTGCTCTGAATTCTACTTTGTCTGATATTAAAATAGATACTCTAGCTTTATTTTGATTAGTGTTTAGCATGGAAATTTTTACTATCCTTTTATTTTTAACCTATCTATTTCTTTATATTTAAAGTGAATTTCTTGTAGACAGCATGTAGTTGAGTTTTTCCTTTTTATCCAATATGATCATCATTGCCATTAATTGGGGTATTTAGACCATTTATATTTAATAGGATTATTGATATGATTAGGTTTAAATCTATCATTTTGTTTGATTTGTTTGTTGGTTTTTATTTGTTCCACTTGTTCTTTCTCTCTATTTTTGCCTTCTTCTGAATTAATTTGGTAGTTTTCATAGTTCTATTGTATCTTCTTTATTGATTTATTAGCTATCCCTCTTTTTTTCTGCTTGTTTATTTGTTTATTTATGGTGGTTACTTTAGTGTTTATAGTATATGTTTTCACAGAGTCATGAGCACCTTCAAACATTCTTCTTCTTTTCATGTAGTATAAGAATTTTACAGTAGTATCCTTCCATTTCCTCCCTCTTGGCTTTCTTATTATTGTTGTCATACATTTTGTATCTATATGTGTTATAAACTACAAAACATTGTTATTGTTTTTGCTTTAAATAGTCATTTATTTTCCAAAGAGGTTTAAACATAAGAAAAATATGTCTTTCATATTTATCTGTATATTTGCCCTTTCCATTACTCTTCATTCCTTTTTTTAGATCTGGTTTTCATCTAGTATTATTTTCCTTATGCTTGAAAGAGTTATTTTAATATTTTTTATAGTGTAGGTGCTTCTGGTGATGAATTCTTTCAACTTTTGTATCTCTTTAAAAGTCTTCATTTCAGCTTTATTTTTTCCTTGGGTAGATAGTTTCCCCTGTATTTTAAAGGTAATATTCCACTGTTCTCTAGATTGCATTATTTCTGAAGAGAAATTTGCTGGCATCCTTATCTCTGTTCCTCTGTTCTCTGCATTTAGAATTATGCCTGTCACTGTTTTAAGCAGTTTGATTAAGATGCATCTCACTGTAGTTTTATTCATGTTTCTTCTACTTGGGCTTTGTTGAGCTTCTGGGATCTGTGTGTTTATAATTTTTATAAGCTCTGAAAATTGCTCACAATTATTTATTTAAGTATATTTTCCTGATTCTACCTTCCTACTCTCTCCTTCTGAGATTCTAATCACATGTATGTTAGGTTGCTTAATACTGTCTTCTGACTCACTGATGCTCGATGCATTTATTTTCCTTTCTTTGTTTCATTTTAGATAGTTTCTATTTATGTCTTCAAGATCATCATTTGGTTCTTCTGTGGTGTTTAATCTTCTGTCAATCTCATTTAGTGTATTTTCATCTCAAGAAGTGTGGTTTGTATATCTCTATATGCATGTATGTATCTATAGTATAGTATATATGTATGTGTGTGCGATATCTCTCTTTGCCCTGTTCATTTTCCTCTTCTCTCTTGAACATATGAAGTATATTTCTAAATGTTACTGTCATATACTTCCCTACAGATTAAATTATTCATGTCATTTCTAGGTCTGTCACTATTGATTGGTTTGCTCCTTATTTTGATTAGATGTCAGATATTATGAATTTTGGTTTTTGGAATGATGGGTTTCTTTTATTCTTTTAAATCTGTTGGGGCTTTGTGCTAGGATGTTGTTAAGTTGTTTGGAAACAATTTGATCCTTTCAAGGTTTGCTTTCGGTCTTTGTTAGGCAGATCCAGAGAGCCCTTAGTAATTTAAGACTTAGTAATAAGACTAATTTGGGCTTTTACTGAGACATTACCATTTTGAGGACTCTGTTCAATTCTCTGTATATTGAGAGGTCTTTCCACACTACTGTTTGAAAATCAAACTGTTTCCCGTTCTCTGGGGTCTCTGCGATTTGCTCGACCTGCTCCTTTTTGGTAGTTTTTTCTCCACCCTTACTAGTTTCCTCCTGTGGATGTGTTGATGAATATTCAGCTGAAGGTACAAGGGAATCCTCTACAGATCTCTAGAGTTTGGTCTCTCTCTCTACATAGCTCTCTTCTCTCTGGTATTCTGCCTTGTGAATTCCAGCTGCTTGGCCTCCTTGAACTCTGAACTCTATCCCTTCTACCCAGTAAGACCAGGTCCCTTTTTCCTACCCCCAATCTGTGACCTAAAACCTGCTTTTATGCAATAAGCTGAAACAATGATAGAATGCACCTCACTTATTTCCCTTCCTTCAGGGATCACATACTGCCTGCCTATTTTCCAATTGCTGAAAACTGTTACATATATTTTGTCTGAATATTTTAGTCATTTAAAGTACAAAGTTTCTTTGGGGAGTGGTCACTGAAAATAAACTATGCCTGCTGACATGTGTGCCTACAGCTTACCCTATATATGAAGCTTACCCTATATCTGAATTCAGCTTATTTGCAACTTTTGTGAAAAATGTTACCTTTTGGACATAATCCCTTCTGAAGTTATGCCCAAGATTTATGACTGAGAACGTGAGTATGTCTGCATAAAAACAGGGTGAAATAGAAATATGAATAGGAAAATGAGGTGTGAGAAACTACCTCTAACAGCTTCACTTCTAGGGACTTCTACAAGTACCAGGTGCTTTAGTTTGATAGATGAGAAGTTATAATAGCATAATTCCATCCTTTAGCTCTTCAACTTGGCATCCTCTGCTGTCTTCGATTTGAGAATCCGTGACAATATATATAAACACTAGAGGCTTTATCACCAGGATAGGGGTCTCACAATCAATTATGGATTCAGCATTTATATTTATTTCTTATTTTTATTCATGGGTCCTCAAGTAGGTGTTAAATGATACAGAGGGAATGGTAGAAATGTTTTATCTTGGTATGCCAATCATAGCAAGAGAAAGCCAATGTTCAGTACCAAAGAGAATGTCTCTTGTTTTCATATCTATTTTTCTGCAAAATTGCTGGAAAACAGCCTTGCAATTCCTGTATTTTTTTCACAGAATTTTTACCATATGTTCATCCCAAAGAAAAGACTACTGTGCCTCAGAATTGCTTGATTCTGTATGTCAGTTCCAGGAGGACATACGTTTGTACCATTGTGAGTATAGAATAAAAAGTATCACCCTTGTACATTTCCTAGGCTCCCTCATTATGATGTAATCATCCAAAAGTTTATGTTTAACTTTTGCTCTTATCTTGTCAAGGATAGATGGGGTTCCTGCATTCTGAAAACATATAAAATGCATATGTGTACTATCTATAAAGGGTGGAAAGTTAGAAGTGTTGATAAGGGATCAAATTAAAAAAAAGATGAAAACAGTAATTTGTGTTTAATAGATAGTATTTACAAATATTTAAGAAACAGAAATTGCTGAACTTTGAGAATATTTGTGGCAAACCATGCCCTCTTCAATTTATGTGATATTACCTATATTTAGGAGGTAGTATTTTCCAGTTCATAACAAAATTGGGACATTCTTTCCATATTCCTGTTTGTAGGAGGAAGGAATTCTGGATGACTAGAAGTTGACTCAACTTAAGATTCTCTTGTGATTAGATCAATACAATTCACTTTTATACACTTGAATTCAAAAATTACAGTCTTTGACTGATTGGCTAACTTGTTGATAGTTCAGGAAAAGCTCAGTAACTCTAAATCCAATAATAAAATTTTCCTGTCCCACCAGGACCTACAAGTTCAATAATCCTACAACCTTTTTGTTGTCCCTCACCTACCTTGTTTTTTCCCTATCTCTCTTAAGACCTAAGGCAAATGTCTTCACTTTCCAGCATGCACCTTCAACTCCCTTTGGCACCTCTGGCTTCATCACATTCACCTGAAACAACCCCAACCTTTCTTGAACCTAAATCCCAGACATTTCTATTCTTAAATTAATACAAGGTAATGTGTACAAAAATATACATGATTTATTAGTTGATCTAACTTTTTAATTCATGATGACTAACTTCAAATGGAACCTTGGTACTTTCCAGATATATGATTATATTCAATCTACCACTATGATTTTAAAATTTATAAATCACTTCTTATTTCACTGAAAAAATTGAGACAATCAAGGAGAAATTTCCACAATTTCCTACTACCACCTTTATCACATACCCACATCTTTATCTCTGTGCTCTTCCTGCTTGCCTCGTATTATGGATGAAGTATCCATGCTTTTGTCTGAGTGCAACTCCTACCCTTGTCCACTAGGTCCCATTCCCTCTTCCTTACTGAAAGACATCACAACAGCAACTCCATACTTGCCTTTTGAGTCATCACTTTTTCTCCCTTTACCAGATCACTTTCCATCAGCATTCAAAAGTGCTGAAATTTATCTCTAATTTAAAAATATCTCCTAATCTTAAGTCCCCCTCAAGCTAATGCTTCAGTTTTATCCTATATAGCAAGACTCCTCAAAAGAAGTATCTACATGGGTTGTCTCCCATTATTCTTCCTTTATCTTCTGTTGAATCCATACCAATAAGTCTTCCTCTCCACCTGATATGCTCTGGTCATATTTACCCGTTAACCCCCATGTTGCTAAATCCAATGGTTAACTCTTGGACCCCATCTAATATCACCTCTCAGTAGCATTTGACAGAGTTGATCATTCCTTTTTCTTTGAAAGACTTTTGTAACATGGCTTTAAAATGCCACTGTCTTCTTTGGAACTTCTTACCTCACCAACATATTCTTCAGTCTCCCACGAAACTTTTCAGGGCTCTGGAGCCCAGTCCTCAGGGCTTTTTGTGATCTATCTATACTCATCTGTAAGACAGACACTTCCAAAATTGTATTTCCACCCTGGACTTGTGCTTTAACTCCAGGTTCATATATCCGGCTGTTCTTTAAATACCACCACTTGGATGTCTAATAAGCTTCTCAGATTTTATGGGCCCAAAACTAAACTTCTGATCTTCATCTCCAATCTACAGTCTTCCGCATCTTAGTAAATGGTAAATCCATCCCTTGGCTCAGGTAAAAAATTTGGGAGTTATATTCGATTTCACTCTTTGCTACATACCTTATATCCATTCCCTCAGCAAATCTTGTTGGCCTTACCTTCAGAATATGTCCATATTCCAACAGGTTGCCACCACAACAGTGGGGCACTACTGAGGGTATATGGCATCATCAGTGCTCTCTTCAATGTCTGTAATAGTCTTAATTACTTATGTCACCAGTTCTACTCTGGCCCTCCCACTCTATGCTCTGTACAGCTGCTAAAGTGATTCTTTTAAAACTTAGGTCAGATCATGTTCCCTCCTCTGCTCAAAACCCACTAATGACCTGCCCTTTCACTCAGAATAAAAGCCAATGTCCTTACAATCACCTCAGATTGCTTCATGGCTTTTTTCATACACCTTTCAGCTTCTTTCAAATGTCAGCTCCACAGTGAGGCTTTTGCTGACCACTCAATTTAAAATTGTAGAACATCCCCCAAGCCCTAGAACTTCCCATTTCCCTTCAATCTTTATTTATTTATTTTTCTGAAGAACTTACCAACCACACCATTGCATACCATATATTTTATCTAATTAGTTTTTATTGTCTGACTTTCCCAATAAAAAATGAACTCACTGAGAACAGGGCTTTTTCCTCATTCTGTTTTGTTCCATGTTGTAATCTTAGCATCTAGAACAGTACTTGGTACTTAACGTTTGTTGAAAGAATGAAAGAAATAGGGTTTTTATAGAATCTGAACAATATATTGAATTTTCAAAAATACCTTTATAGGGACTTCCCTGGTGGTACAGTGGATAGGACTCCACGCTCCCAATGCAGGGAGCCTGGGTCCGATCCCTGGTCAGGGAACTGGATCCCACATGCATGCCACAATTAAGAGTTTGCATGCCACAACTAAGGAGCCCATGTGCCACAACTAAGGAGCCCACCTGCCGCAACTAAGGCCCGGCACAACCAAATAAATAGATAAATATTTTTTTAATTACCTTTATAATTAAAATATTATAAGCTACATGAATATCATACTTTTTATCATACTCCTAGGTATCCATTTATTGTTAACCAAATTAAAGTATCAGGGTCTACTTCAGTAGTGATGTTGATAAAGGCATATGAGTTTATGTGCATGTGCATGCGTGTGTGTTCTCCATTCACCACTCCTGCCCATAATGCATCATTACTTTGTTTCAAGGTTCCTAATGGCTCCAAATTTACACACACACACACACTTTCCAGACTTAGGCATACCTACCTGTCTAATACAGTTCACAACACTTCTCACTAAGGACCTACCATTTCTGCAACTCTTTTGTCTCTGAGAGCACTGTGTTCTCTTTACACCCAAGCCATCACCTATGAATTTCCCTCCCCTTGAATACCCTGACGTTTCCCCTCTATCTTAGGAAATGCTTACAGTTCTCTTTAACAAATGTAGCCAGTACTGACTTGCCTCTTCTCCCTATACTTACAGACATGATTGTTTATATCATTCATGTAACATTTATCCTAACCTGCCTTATAATTGAAATATGTGTGTCATATGGCTCCATTGTCCTTCCAGAACAACAACCTGTGAAAAGCTAATCTGACTGAATTTAACTACCTATCTTCTTTGAGTTTATACCCCTATTGCTGAGCACTAATGGGGATAAACTCAGCAGATTGATGCTACTCTAAATTCATGATATCCAAATTCAGCTGGGCTGCCACTGATTTCCTAATTAGTCCTCACCCCTATTTCTTTGCAACAGCTATTTCCAACCTTCTCCATTCTCCTTAAACCTCTGTTCCTGCCAGTTTGCTTCTCACCCCTCAGCATATGTCCTAGCCTCCTACTTCAAGGAGAAAATAGAAGCCTACTAACAAGTTTCTCAAATTTATGCAACCAAAGCAGCTTATTTGCACCCACACTTACCCTCTCCTCGACTCTGTCCTTTCAGTGTATGAATTAACTGTCTAATGCTAATTTCTCCACCTGTGCTCTTGATCGCCTTCTTTCTCACCTTTCAGCATTCTCACTCTACGAATCAGGGAGGATTCTTTCTCCGTATCTTCAACTCTACCATCATTTTTGGCTTCCTTTTCCATCAGTACCAGACATGCTCGCCTAAGTTTAAAAAACCTCTTCTTGATATCACATTATTCTCTAGCCACCACCTACTTTATCGTCCTTCTTTCATAGATACAGACTTTGCAAGTGTTGACCATTTATGTGGTTATTCTTTTCTTCCCACTCATTCCTGCATCTACTGTATTCTAGCTTTTGTCCCTACCAATACACTGAGTCTGTAACTCTAAATCTAGGATGAAGTCTTAATTTGTAGCATCATTAATAAAATGCAGAAGGCTGCCTTTTGATTCCCACCTCTAGTCACACCTTCCTCAGTGTTCCCATGCCCAACCTTTCCCCCTCCCCCGACACTATGCACCACATCTTAAGTCTTAGAACATATAGGGATCTCTTTCCTTCTCTAACCTTTGAGATTTCACATCTTGTGACTTTGATTGGTTAGCATTCGTATATTCTCCAAGTCACATTTGAGACCTTATTTTATTCAGAAAATGTTTCTGACCTTCGTCTTCCCCAAGTCTGAGGCTGAGGTGGTCTGTGTATGTTGTCACATAGCAAGTTGTACTTCCCTTCACATTGTAATTGCTCATTTAATTGTCTTTATCCACCACTAGATTGCAAATTTCATTATGGCATGAGCCACATCTCCTCTTTTGTCAATATATCCTTGGTTGCCTACTATAGAGCTTTAGTTTACATACTGTGGCATCAGTCATTGTGATATTTGAGATATACATACTAATTTCAACAATAAACCTGCCATGTTTTCCCACTTGCAAACACATTAGGGTTTGCAACAGATACAAACACAGGGTTATATTGTCACTGTAAATCATCACATTGCTTATCATTTTTTGGAATTCTAGAGAATCATTTCCATACCTATCTTTAACTGCAAATATATTTTTCCAATGATATAGCCAAATTTCAATATAATATGCATGTAATATTAATATGTGTTAGTACAATATAGATACTGGCTATAGTAATTAATATTAGAGTTCCCAGGACTTAGTTCTTGATCCTTATCCCTTTCTTATCCATCATTCTTTTGATAATTTTAATGAATCAGGTTGTTTAAATATTCTGTCAGTTACCTACTGCTCTGTAACCAATCACTCCCAAAGTTGGTGCTGTAAAAAACAACAATTTATTATCTTTCATGGTTCTGTGGGTTGACTGAATGGTTATTCTCCTGGTGACACTTGGCTCACTCATGTAGCTGTGTTCAGCTGGAAAGTAGGCTGAAAGGTCCATGATTACCTTGTATGTAGGTTTGGCAGTTGGTTCTGGGGTGTTCAGCTGGGGTGCCTTGGTTCTCCTCCTTATTGCCTCATATCGTCCCACAGGTCAGATGGGCTTCCTTACATGGCAGTTTCAGGGCAGTGTTCTAAGAGAATGAAAGGGAAAGCTCAAAGACCCATATAGACTTAACCTCTGAAGTCATATTATCCCTTCTGCCACAATCTGTCGGTCAAAGCAAGTCACAAAATCTATGCACAAATAAAAGATGGGAAAATAGATTTCACTCCTTGATGGAAGGAGAACAAAGTCATATTACAAAGGTACAGGAAAACTGGGACAGGATGAATCTGTGTCTATTCACAGGGAAACATAATAATTTATATGCTAATGACTCTCAAAATTTTATCTTCTGCCCACACATCTTTATCAGGATTAGACATATATCTGACTGTCAACCTAACATCTACGTGGATGTCTAAAATGAACATGTCCAAAATTGAACCCCTCATCTTTTCTACTCTGGAAAACTGCTTTACCCACCTCCTTCACCATCCCAATTAATGGCAAATCCATCCCTCTAGCTGCTCTGGCAAAATCCTTCATGTTGCCTTTGTCTAGAGTGGCTTTAAAAATCTATCATCCAAACCGGAATACATTTGGGAGAGAAAACAAAATTGAAAAATAATTGAAATTATGTAATTTTTGAAGTAGGTCTTTTTCAACAATTTGATCTTATTATGGATCTAGAAAACATTCAAAACTACTTTCAAAAATAATATTTTTCTAAAATAAAATTTACATACATTCTTATATTTTAAAAAATACAAAATAGTAATTTTTGAATTGCTGATACATTCAATGGATTCTTCTCTGTACACTATAATATTTTTAAATGAGAAAAATACTATTAGTGCTGAGGTATCTAGGAAGCTCAGAGAAAATTCTGCTAAAAGGAGGACACCTCAATTCTAATTTTTTTAATTAAAGTACATACATAGTTCATTTCAAATATGCCACAAGTTCTTCCTTTTTGCCTCCATCAAGAGAACCTTTCTTTAATAAGTATTTTTACTTTAAAAATTTTGTCAAATAATTTTCTCTACATATGATTCCTGTGACTGTTTCATCAAATTTAGATGCTGCAAAACCATCGGACTTTGCAACTTTATTCCATTGGTCAGAATATACGTATATCCAATTAAAAATAGGAGATCTATGAAAAGGACTTTTCCACACTTGGGATATTGCAAAGTGCAGTTGTTAAATTTCAGAATGAAATCATGTACATCATTTGACCTGTTATCACTTATATTTTTCTGTTATCTCTGTTTTTATAGAAATAAATTTGGAAGTCTTTCTGTTTTCAGGCTTTAGTTTTAATAATTAGCTATAATTTATTACAGTCTTTAGTAGCTTGAGTTTTGTTTTGTTTTAGGTTTTCTCATTGCTGAATACTTCAAGTAAAGATTTCCAACTGATTTGAATGAAAGTCAATCAACATTTAGAAAACTCACTCTGAAAAATTTCATTGCCATGTAGAGCACAATAGTAACTCAACACTGTCTTGCTAAAGTTTATTTGTTGTTTTTTTTTTTTTAATGAAACATCAGCTTTGTAGCTTTATTTTCCTGTGTGTGTATATATGTTGTGTGGTTGTGTGTGTGTGTGTGTGTGTGTGTGCGTATATACTATTTGTAAATTTTGACAACTTCCATTTTCATTTGTAATATATCACCACAAATTTGGACTTAATTCTGAGTTATTTATGTTCCACAATCAATTCCAATATATTTCTACTACACAAAGATCTTAATTAGTAAGAACATTGTTCTTTTTATTATAATTATGATACTGTATTCCCCAAAATTTGCATTCAAATTTTCACTACAAAACAAGCAATTTTACCTTTATTGTTGCACCTAACCAAGTGTCATTTGAAAAAATATTTGAAATTTCACCGACAAAGGAGTGAAATTTTAAAAGCTTTAATTTGAACTAGATGAATAAAGTAATCAAACCATTAGAAAATTAACTGATTTTCTATTTGAAGAATCTGATGGAACTCATATAGCACCAGAATCACTTAATTATTCACAAAGCTCTTCAACTATTGGATCACAAGAAAACTTGAAATGGAAGATGAGCAAAAGTAATTTAAAATAATGAGCATTGATCCAAATGAAAAGTCCTTCTTCATTTAGTAATCTATTAACCTACATTTGGCAGGTGCAACTATAAAATAATTTGGGGGGACCGTCTTCTTAAAAAAAACCTCACTGATGCTTCATCATTAGGTTTTTGTGTTTTGCTTTTCATGTGACCTATGGTATCATTAATACCACAATGGAAGATGGTAAATATCAAGGAGAGTTCGTAAAGTTTGCATATTTATCAACAACTTTCTTGAGAAATGAAAACTCAGTACTTTTTGTTATCATTAAACATGAATTTACTGTTTTTTATAGTTTAGCCAAACCAAAAAACTTTGTTGAAAACTATTATGAAATTGTTATAAGATAATAAACTGTTTTAGATTTATGCCATACACTACATGACATATAATAATATGTGATAAAACCACAGTAGCAAGAATGCTCAGA
Organism: Pseudorca crassidens; assembly: GCF_039906515.1. NCBI lineage: Eukaryota > Metazoa > Chordata > Mammalia > Artiodactyla > Delphinidae > Pseudorca > Pseudorca crassidens. Next base: position 72,497,186 of record NC_090296.1, read on the forward strand.
ATCTTTTCTAGATAGGACTAGTCCATTTCTGATTTCCCTTTATATTTCACAAGCCATTGTGACCATCAACACTGATGACTGATGATCTGGTGGGATTGTGTATCTCACAGGCCCAGCAGGCACAACTGGTGAGTACACCGAATGGTCAGCAGGAATGACAGTGCTGAATGGTCTATCCACTAGAAAGCCTGAGAGTTTGTAAGGGAGCACACTTCATTTTGTCAAAGGAGTCTTCTCTTCTCTTCACCCAACACCCAGTCCATTACTACATCCTGTTTTTTCTACCTTCAAAATTTATTGAGAATCAAAATTTATTGAGAACCTTAACATATCTACAGCTTCGTTGGCTACCTCTCTGCTTCAAGTAACCATCATATCTAACCTGGATTCCTCAAATAGCCTCTTAACTGGTCTCCATGCTCTACCTTTGTCCCGCAGCAGTGTATGTTCAATACAGCAGCCAACTGATATTTTTAAAATTTAAGTTAGCACCCTTCCTTCCTCTATTAGAAACCCTGCAATGGCTCCCTAGTTAGCTCAGAGTAATAGCCAAAATCCTTATTCAATCTCCTAAACCCCACTCCATCTGGCCCCACTACCCCTCTGAACTCATCTCCTGATACTCCCTGCCTTTTTTACTTGCTCCAGCCATGGAGGTCCCCAAATATTCTTAGCATCTTCTCACCTGAGGGTCTTTCCTCTAGCTGGTGCTCCTCCAGATATCCTCTTGGCAAAATTCAGTCACTTTATTCCAGAATGCAAATTCAAATCTCATCTCCTCGGTAGAGTTTACCTGACTATCCTATTTAACACTGCTATCCGAACACACCCCTATCTTACTATTGACCCTCTGCACTCTGTTCTACATTTTCCCTTTTTCCCACAGTACTTATCAGGGTCTGTATACTATATTAATTACAGTACTGGTCAACTTAGCGTACCATACTTCTATCATACACTATGGTAACAAAAGACCGCAATGACTTACAATTCCAACTTTTATTTGCATGGATTGATAGAGGCCGTGCTTCAGTGTCTTCTTCATTCTGAATATTCCATGCTGAATTGCCTTTCTCCTGGTAGAGAGAAAAGAGAGACAGCAGAAGCTTCTGGCATTTCATTAGCTAAAACAAGTAATATGGCCAAACCTGAGGTCAGCAATGTAGGAAGTAAAATCCTCCACAGAAGGGGGCTTAATACTAGTTAATGTTTATGATTTATTGCATGTTCCTCCCCCTAGTAACTCAAGGGCAGGGCTCTTTTTTTTTTTTTTGATCTAAACTTTTTTTTTTTATTATTGGAGTATAATTGCTTTACAATGGTGTGTTAGTTTCTGCTTTATAACAAAGTGAATCAGTTATACATATACATATGTCCCCATATCTCTTCCCTCTTGCGTCTCCCTCCTTCCCACCCTCCCTATCCCACCCCTCCAGGCGGTCACAAAGCACCGAGCTGATATCCCTGTGCTATGCGGCTGCTTCCCACTAGCTATCTACCTTACGTTTGGTAGTGTATATATGTCCATAAGGGCAGGGCTCTTTGTCTGTCGTGTTTGTTTGTTTTTTCCCTGATGAATATTAACTACCTAGTACAGAGTTTGGCACATAGTAGCTAGTTAGTAAAATTTTATTGAATGAATGAATGAATGAGAGAAAATACAGTTTTTTTATGTGGTTTTGCATTTCATAATCATCCAAAATCTTTTAGAGTTGCCATGGCTAAGGTGAATGCTATGTCTGTTATTAAAAAAACAAGATTATAGGCTTATCTGGTAATTTATTGTTGATATTTAACTTCTAGTGAGGATATAAGAGTACGGTGGAGGATAATGAATGACTTTCCAGTGGTCAGGAGATGAGGGTTCATAGCTGGTTCTGTAGCTTTGTCACTGGCTACTTGCCCTTGAGAATGTTTCCTTTGTTACCAGAATCCATATAGCAATGGGCCTCACCCAAAGGAATGTGTCATGATTGGTCTAGGCCAATAATGGCACTACTTTTCTTCTCTTAGCCCTTACAGAGTTTGTTCTGGGATGATTTCCTAAAGAGGAAGTTTGCTGAGGGAATTAATTTCCTCCCTAATCAAAGAGGGTGTTATAGTGAGAATGTCTTTTTTAGCCCTCCTCTCCTTATCTTCCATCTTGGATGCTACTGGGTGAAGATGACATGCCTGGAGTTATGGTAGCCATTATGTGACCATGAGGTGACAAACATGAGGATAAGAAAAAACACATGGAGAATGAAAAATTAGAGCAGTGGAAAAAGCCAGTGTCCTTTACCACATTGTTGAACTGCCAAAACAACCCTGAAATTGCCAGCCTACAAAATTCTTAGTAAGTAAACAATGCATGCACTTAAGCAGTGGTTCAAAACACTGTAATTTGGGTATCTTGTTCTGGCAGCTAAATGCATCCTAACTGAGACAGATCAGATTTGTTAATCTATAAACAAATATTATAATATCTTATAATATCTCATAAAACAATAATATGTTTCAAAAACATCTGAAATAAGTAGAATACAAATTAAAAGAATAATTTTGGCATATTGCCAGTATATTTGGTATGGTCAAAATGCTAGAATGGGGAAAAACTTTAGAAAATAATTAACTTGATTTTTGCTTACATTGACTCAAAGAAGTAGTTTGAATATTTTTTTATCTGTCAACCAGCTGTTTTAAAATCACATAGATTCAGTCATAAATTGAAACATTCTACCCATGGTTTATCACCACTTTAATGTGAAAATACAAAAATATGTAGTAATTATTTTACTATTTACTTAGCATACAAGCTTGACTTTGAAAGGGTCTAGTACTAATTTGGAGCTAAATATGGTTTTATAATTTTAGAGGCAATGGGACATACCTTTGGAAGCATCTGGCAATCAATATGAGACTTTGGGTAGTAATGCATCACCTCTGAAAAATGGAGGTTTTGCTCCATATTTAGGAAGACACTGTGGGTTTCAGAAGGAAACATAAGCTATATTTGCCCCTATGGAAAGAGGTCAGTGACATGAGCAAGGGAATGAAAAATGGCATTCCTATTGAATTGAAAGGTATATTAGTTATTAATCCATTTAACAGTAAATAATAGATAATTCTATTACCATGGCTTAAACAGGTTTTTTTTTTTTTTTTTTTTTTTTTCTCATGAAGCAGGAGGTTAAAGGTGGGAAATTCAGGACTGCCATGACGGTTCAGTGATGCCATTAGGAGCTAAAGCTGTTTCCATCCTCAGCTCCTCTATCCTTATTATGCATTTATTAGCCCTTATATTACCTATCTCAGGGTTGAAGAATGGAATTTTCACTTTATATTGGCATTCCTGGCCAGCAGAAGGGGGAGAGCTAAGCCTCATGAGGTTTTGCCTTTTGATTTGAGGAGGAAAATCTGATGATATCTCATTGGCCAGAACTGTGTCACAAGCCTGCCTCTGGCAGCAGGGTAGAGTGGGAAGCTATTTTAACTTTCTAGCCTTTATAGTAGAATAATGCAAGGGTGAATAGAATCATAAGTGGGTTCTGGACTCAATAAAGAGTGTAATTATGTGGAAAACATTTTTTGGGGGGGCTGTCTCCTGTCTGGAGCTGAGAAAGCACTTATGAGTCTTCATAAATATAGAAGGAAGAGGCATCTCCACCATTCCAGTCCCATTCTCCCTGCCTGCAATCCATTCCCTTCTTCCATGTCTATGATATAAGCATTACTCATCTTCAGGATCAACTACATAATTTTTGGTGTCCTGGGCAGAATGAAAATGTGGCGCCCTGACCAATGGTTGAAAAGTCAGTCTCCCATTCTGATGTGACCATCATGCCAACCCATGGCAATGGGTGAACCCCCCCCAAGGGATTGCAGCCTCTGTGCCAGGACACACTTCATACCTGGATCTGGAGTGGATGAGAAACCTCTACTGAGCTGCCACTGAATGTAGCTTTCTCGACTCTTCCAGTTCTGTTTAGTCTCCAGTTGTGCTCTGTATGTGATCATAATTCCCTAGCCTGATGGTAAGCCTCTTGGGTGGTTGTACCTGTGCTTTACACTATTCTTAGTTTCACTCCAGTGCTGAGCCCTTGGTAGATCCTCAGCACATCATTAACTGTCCTTGTCCTTTGTCCTTAACTATAGCAGGTAGTCTCGTAATGGTAGTCACAATCCTGCTATCCAGTGGCCAGCAGTGAAGTCCTGCCCTATACTGCAGAGGTAAATGTTTGCACAGATAATTTTCTGAAGGTTCTTACCATGCTCCAGGTCAATGTTCTTCCTGGGGACTCCATGGCCAAGGCTTCACGGAGGACCTAAGACCACATGCAGCATCCCTGATTCAAGAAGGCCTATAGAGACAGAACTCACTTTTGCCCTCCTGGATTTAGATTTAGTTTCTTCTTTAATTCCTATTATAAGCTGGGGCCTGACATTGTCTATTCTTTGTGCAGTGTCACATTCAGAGAAATAGCTCAGCCATCAAAAAGTAATTAAAAGCAATCCCACCTTTTACTGATATTTCTTCAAGAAGGTCCAAGAGATTTAATGCATAATTCATATCAAATCCTCATACTCTGTCGCTGCCCCCACAATCTCGGTGTCCACATTTTATAATCCACATCCTACAAAAACTCTTATAGAGCACATTTTATTTGGCTCTTGGAATCTCCACGGTCTCCCTCACTCTATCAGATCTTCTCTTTTATTATTATTTTTTGGTAGAAGTGTAGTTTCTCCTGATCTCTCCACCCCAATATTTCCCCTACCCCACAAGATGCATAGAAAGGCCCAGAGGCTTCTCTGACAGGCTCAAAATTTCCCTTCAGTGTTTGGAAACAGAGAGACCGAAGAGGCAATGAGAGACTTCACTTTGTGGGGAGAGGGAAACATTTATAATTAAATATCTTTTAAAATTCCCATTTCTCTGAGAATCACTACCCGCGCCTGCCTGGACTCCCTTCCCCCCAGGCAAGGAAAAGATCTGTCTCACTGAGTACACACAGAACTGTGCTTGGGGGCAGAGAGCCAAGATTGGTTTCTGTTTATCATGGAAAAGAGCTCAAGGTACTTAGTTTTAAGCTGCACTGAATCTAGTATCATTCATCTCTTTATGTTCTTTTAAAAAAGCCTTTAAAGATTCAGTGCAGAACAACCACCACAGCAAAAAAGCAAATTGTCCTTTGATTCCATAATGGCTTTTATTCCCCAGAACTGCGGTGTGCAAATAAAGGAAAGCAAATTATGTTCTGAATTAAACTTTCCTTGCTTCAGCTGGGCTGAGTCACCTTTGACGTTCCATTTTTTGAACAGAGCCAGCCATACGTCTAGAGCTATTTTAAAAGATATCACGTATAAACCTGCAAACTTTAGGATGTTCTACTTCAGTAAAGTCACCTAAAGGAAGGTAACCGAGCTGAATTTACCCATATATCTCCCTAGGCTTCAGTTTCCTCTCAAATCTTTTGGTATCTATAGAGCATCCAGAATATTAAAGTACAGTCATTACAGATGCAGGCCTCTCTGGTCCTCCTGGATGCACCACAGATGGTAAGATGCAATCAGAGGGAGAAGATAAATGAGTTAAACTTCTCCTTGCATATATCCCATGGTAGGGAGATAAGCAAATGGTAAGCAGTTTTTCAGTAAACAACTTCAGAATGTTTTTTAGGTTTTCAAATAGTCAAGAATGTAAACGAGAGCCTACAGTCCTAATAACTTGAATACGTCCATGGTAGATTCAGACAGAATGTTATCTGTGGAGGGTGAGAGGAGAGTGAAATCAAATGTATATAATCAACATCAGGCAGAAGCTCTAAACGTTAGTGTTTTATATCTCTGTGCTTTTTCTATAGAATTTGATTTTTCAGCCAGAACTGGACGTGAAGGCATCCTTAGAGCCTGTACAATCAGCAGCAACTCCCAAATTTCTCTACAGGAGGGGCTTGGGCCATCAGTCTGGCGAAAGGACAAATGCAGCTAGAGCAGAAGTCTGGAGACGATGTTCATTTACAAGTACTCTGGTTTAATTTAGATGTAAGTATGTACATATTAATGTAAGTGTTCAGGGTATCTAGAGGAGAGCTGATGGGAATTATTTGAGGAGGGGGGAGCTGACTAGCACCCTTCCAAGCCACACCTGCCTTGATGCTGTATCTATGTACAATCCAATCTTCCAAACAGTGAGGTTAGCATTCTAAAATATTTCTGAGAAAGAAACTCTCACTTGGCAATGGTTAGAAACAAACTTTCAGAGGAAGCCAGGGACTCAATTAGACACCTCTGATTTTTTTAGAGGTTTAGAGGAGACAGTTTGATGTATGGCCTCGGGCATGGATTTTAGAGTCAGAGACTTGTTTTCAAATCCCAGTTCCACTGTTTATTTGTTGTTTGACCTTGGGCAAGCCACTTTACCCCTCTGACTTTCACATTCTTTATTTGTAAGTAACCTACTGCCTAGGGTTTTGTGCATCAAGATGGATCGCGATGATACGTACAGACTTCCTAAGACATTGCTTGGCACCTTCTAGATGCTTAGAAATGGTAGCTAATATTACTAATGTCATCATCAATGTTATCATCGTATTGAAACAATATCTGCTCCCATGTGTTGCCCCTCAACGTATTATCCTCATTCATTGACTCAACAAAAAATAATTGAGTCTGCCTTGACTCAGGCCTTGTTCAGGACTTCAGGTCATGAAGACACCAAGAAGTTGAAGATTTGCACATGAATTTCTAACAATAATCTGGTAATTATGTACAAAGTACTAGGGGTGTGCTGAGGAGAAGGCCCTGAATCCTGACTGTGGGGAATGGGGTAAGCTTCGTAGAAGAAGTGACATATTTTTGCAGGTTCTAAAGGATGAATAGAAGTTCATTAGCTGGGGGTTGGGATATGGGGGTGGAGAATTCCAGATGGAGAGAAAGAACAGTGTGTGTAGAGGAAAACAGGTTTAGAAGTACAAAGTCCTTTCACATGAGTAGTCCTAAGAAACCAGAACGTAGGTTTAAGGAAAGGGAGATGCTTGTGAGGTTGGGATAGGAAAGGAATGGCAGGATATGAATGTGAATTATAGTCGGAAACCTTGTAAGGCTGACAAGTTCACGCTTACGCTGTGTGCACCGCAGTGCCACAGGGAGGTTTTGAAGCCAGGAAATGTCACAGAAAGATTTGTGTTTTGGAAAGATAATTCTGGTATGTTGTGAAGGGTTTATGTGGGAGAAATATGAGATGAGATGCAGGGACACTAATTAGAAAATTTTTGCAATAAGGAGGCATTTTAGGTCAGAGGCAGTGGAAATAGATGAAGGTGTATTTCAGAGACAGAAAGGCAGGACCCTAAAGTGAAAATATTTATGCCTTACTACAGAGTCTCTTTTAACTCTTCTAAGACAACTGTTGTCTGTTGTGAGTTTTCTAGATCTTCCGTTTGTCAAAGCAAACATTTCCCAGCCCTTTAATTGTTTCAGTTTAGAGCTGCTTTGTCTTCCCTAGCATCCTTTTTTGTGAGTGATCTAAATCTGTCATTTTCCTCCTTTGAAATGAGAGCCTAAATTGAAACCCATACTTCAAATGTAGACTCATCATCCCTTGCAAACCAGACAATGTACATCTAGTAAATTATTATAAAATGGCATTGTCTTTTTTTTTTAGTCTTGTCATAATCTTTTGAATTCGTGGTCAATACCCCCAGATCTTTTTTGCCTTAATAGTTGTTATGCCACCTTTTAGCATTTGATTTGCAAGGTTTCCATTTGGCCACATAATCTGATCATTTGACAGGCTGAATTGTCTGGGAAAACCCCTGGACAGTTACCTTTTAAAAGAGCCTATGTTGCTATATAAGTGAGAATGATTTATGAATAACCATATCTGTTAAGCTGTTTGGTAAGCTGTTGGTGTGGAATTCTATAGAGTAAGCCGTGGTTCAAAGTATTTATCTTAAATCTGGAGTCCAAGACACCTAACTGAAATACCCCATCCCCCAGCTGTTGTACAGCAGAGGAATATGGGGGGGAAATGAGCAGTCTGTCTTAAAAAAGTACATTTAGACTTCATTTGATTTATAGATCATCAACAAGTTCACCCATCATTTCCCATAAACCTAAATCATCTGTATAAATACAATAAGGTATAATGATAGTTCATGTGAAAAAAACTGAAGATTTTTGTTGATAAACTCATCACGTGGCCTTCAGCATATCATCTTCTTAGATGTGCCTTAGTTTACTCATCTGTAAAGTAGGGAAGACAACAATAAAAATAATAACAATAATTCATGGGGGTCAGTATAAGGTTTAATCATATTTATGAGATAATTAGAATTCTTCCAGTCTTATAAAAAGCTATATAGTAAGCACAGTATAAAAGTTTGTTGACTAAGAAAGTGTCATTCTCTCCCATCACTACCGCAGACATGCAGCCAACCTTCCCCCACTCCTTTCATATTCTATGTTCTTTAGCTTACACTCATTGGAATGAAAATATTTGATCATTCATCAAGAAACATCTATTAAGCACCTACTGTATTCCAGACACTGTATTTACCTTGTGCTTATACAAGATTAAGAAAGCATGATCTTTACTTAAAAGATTTAGAATCCAGTAGTTTTTAAAAATGCTTAAACCATCAATTATAGCATAGACTATATGGACAAATCAGTGACTTCCAACCTGTGAAGTTATTTTAAGTATTTGAGCATCTATATCCATTTACATATTTTCTTGTAAAAATAGTTACTAGATGTATGACTGTTGCATGTGATAGGAAGCTGGGGACTGTAATGTGTTTCATCCTAAAAATAAATCCTTAAAAATGTAGGCACTGTTGATCACTTAGAAACAGATGAGAATTCTCTGGGGCAGAGGTGACTAGAATACAATAGGGATAAAGCCAAATTAATGTTGGTAAGTAATTATGGGCGTATTTATGCATCATGGAAGTTATCTTTGCTAGACTGTTTCAGACATTGTCATCTCAAGTCTTTTTTGCAATGAGATAATAAATAAATATCTAACCTTAGCCACATTTAACTGTGCATATTTGACACATAGATCAATAAAATACCTTTTCCTATGTATGCCTTCCAGCACCCCACACATAAACCAGAGGTCAAATAGCATTGTGAAAACATTGATCTTTCACTACCCTACTGTGGTCATTTTAAACATTTCCAAACATTCTTCACTGACAATACTATTATAAGTCAATTCACCTTGCAGTAACCTATACTTACTAAACTGACAACTGAAATGGTCAGGCTAGCTGTATAGCATTCTTTCCTGCCTATATCCAAAGTCTAATTTACTTTTTTCAAACATAGCAGAAGATGAAGCTGGCATAATAAGGCTGTATCCAATCACTCTCCCAGCTCAGAGAAACTTAAACTATTTCAATTCATTACCACTCCCTTTCCTCCATCATTCCTCCTTCTCTTGGGATGACAGGTGTTCTGGAATATCGCAGGATGAAATTACAGTGATACACTGAACAGGACCAAACTAGATCTGCAAGCAGAGAAGGGCACCACATCCTTTGGGACTTTACTGAGTGCACTGGGGGCTTCCCAGGAACGCCAGGGCTCCCCTGCAACAGATGGGAAGGCAGCCCAGTTGAAAACTTGGCTTCAGGCTTTGGACGGGCCTCACTGGAGTGAAGGCTGGATGTTCTGCAAATTATGATATAGTGTCTACAGAGCTTTTGAACACATCGCAGATTGCCCTGCTGGAAGTAACTTGGCCGAGCCATCTCTCATTCCTGTACGAATCCTACAGATTCGCCATGTTTCTAAAAATCCTTATTTTCTATCCTTTTCCCTCTCAAATGCATTACCTCCATTTTTATGCCTTTGACACAGAGGCATCTAAAATAATGCATCTAATAGAATTTAAACATTTGAAAACACTAAAGGCAGACGGGCAAGCTATTTCTGCTTCCTACTCTGGTAAACTTGAGGACACGCACCAGGAACCTACTAACGGCTTGAATAGAGGTATTTAGGGGAAAGAAGGGGCAGGTTGAGAGGGCTGAAGACTATAAGCTAGAAGAAAAAAAATTGATTAGTATTTCAAATAACTCTACAGCAGCTCAGTTATGCATAGAGGCCTCCCACGGTTCGTGGACCCTGGACTGAAGTTGCAGGGATTCGATTCCTGTTCAGGCACTTGCTCACCAAGTCAATTTCAACAAGTGATTTGATCTCTCTAGGCCTCAAGGATGTCCTCATGTGCAGATGAGGATAACAAAAGCACTGTTTCTCATGGGTTGTTATGAGGATTAAACGAATAGGAGCATGCACGTAATAAATATTCAAAAATTGAAATGTTTCAGCAAACTGTTAGAACTCTTATTACAAGTGAACTTGTCTTATAGACTCTCATATTTATCAACCTCAGAAAATACATTTTACCAATCCTAAAATCACCCACCTGTTAGGAAGGGTTAGACTAGTAATCTTGTTATTATGGCCTCATAAAGGGTAACTACTAAGGTTCTGTAAATATGCAGACAAAAGGAGCTTTGGGACTGAGCTCGAGTTGCAGTGGATGTAAAGACAAAGGAGAACTTCTCAAGTTTAGGGAAGAAGAGTCAGGAACAGGATGGAAAAGAGATTTCAAAGCTGAGCCAGGATCTCGTAATTCGCCTTAAACTCAACCACCCTCTAAACGACTTCCATGTTGGCAGGTTATTTTTTGCTTTTGTTTTGTTTTTGTTTCTAATTTTATTGGAAGATATTTTCCATGGGAACATATTTCTGGCTATAAATAGGAAATCATGGTAAAGCAGGTTTCACTTTGCTGAACTTATCGATTCTGTAAAATGAAAGCAGCACATATATACATCTGGCCAGGGCAAAGGGCACTCTGCGAGGAGTCAGGCTTGTTTCTTTCTGAACTGCCTTTCTTGGCCCTTTCAAATCCAACAGGGCTGAAAAGGAAAAAGGGTGTTCTTTAGCTTCACACAAACTCACAGCCATTTTGATGACAAGAAAGCAGTGTTGCTTACCAATGTGTCTTTGTTCAAGTGATAGCAGGCCCATTGAAACCTCTGATGGAGCTCATTGAAAATAATAGGCCCCATTATCTTCCCTGGCAATGCTGCCATGAGAGCTTCAAACACTGAAATAATGACAGCACATATTGGACGTACAGCAGAAAGGCAGAGCGTGATTATGGGCAATTTCTAGCTCTCTGCTACACACCTCTGTGTCTGAAGAGGGGGCAGGGGGCCAAGGCAGGAAGGCACAAAGAAGGGGCGTTTCGTCTCTATGCCCTTTGGGGATGTTTGTATCTTTCAAACTTAAATGTTTTGTCTTAACGTAATTTGTAAAAGTGAAATACCAATTTCAGAATCGCTGAAGAAACCAGAGTTTGGGAGTAGTGGATTCTTTAATTTGGTATTGAAATTCTGTCATATTTGGTTACTCCTAGGGATGGCCACTGCAGAATTGGTATGAAATTTCTATCTGAGAGACAGCAAATGCAGTAACACAGGGTGACCCGGGGCTCAATCGATAGAGGACGGTTCTGGTGAGATCACAAAGGCCTTCGATTCCCCCCAGGTCAGCTCTCTGTGTAAACCCTGGTGTTCCCAGCAAATCTGATTTTCTGGAGTTGGAAGGAACAAACGGAAAGAGGCAGAAGCCTGGAAGGGAGGAAAACATTAGCTCCCAGGAAAAACACACAGAGCGGGAACCGGACTCAGGCTGTGCGAAATTACCAGGAGGGACACTCTCCCGAGGGCTCAGTGAGGGTTGAGCAGGAAAGCCTCTCTTCCCTCTGGGGAGAACTAGCTCTATTTCCTTAAAGGGGGCAGGGAGAGGAATATTTGCTTTGGGGGAAACTCTCTTTTTGTCACTTGTTATTATCTCTATGTTTTCAGAAATGAAGTGTCTGAAAAGCACCACCCAACACACACAGACATTACTTTTTTCATTTGAAACAAGTCTGAAGAACACAATGTGCCATGTACATCACCCCTGAGGCTCGTGTTTATTATCAGAACAAGATGGTCTCCCTGCTTCCCTTGTGCCTGACTAGAGCTGGGGAGAGGCCCGTGGCAGTAACAGCATCGTCCGGCTGCTGTGGCAAAATGATGAGAAGTGACAGGAAGGAAAAGGATATCTAGTAGAAACTGCCCACAAATCTATCCAGTGGTTGAGGCTGGCAGTTACGTTCCCCCAGTCCCAGGTAGGGAGTATTGAGAAGCAACTCTAAGGGTTTATTGGGACTTACATCTATACAAGAAGTAAACTTCCTCTCCACCCTCATCCTTCTTCTGTCACATGCCTCTCTATATTCAGTCTGGCGTGTGACTACTTCCTTCAAGGGGCACAGTCCAAGTGACAATGTTATTTGATTTGAGAGATGTACCCCTTGGGAAACGTATGCCAGTCTACCTTACCAGCATGTGTGATCGCACACGTGCACGCTGATGCCACACGTGGCCCCTCCATGTCACACTAAACCACAGAGAGGCCTGAACTAGCAAAAGGCAAGTGAGGATTTTCGGGGTGGCTTGGTGTCTGCATAGCAAGGTGCTGGCCAGGTCTGTACACCTTGATGCATCCATTTCTTCAGCTAGACTAAAAGCTCCTTCAGAGTGATGACATTTCTGTCTCCATGTCTGGCACCTAATGGATGCTACAGAGATACTTCTGAATTAAACTCTCAATCAAATATAAAAATCATTACTACTAAAAGTAAAATGTAAGCAGATTTTAAGAAAAAAATTAAATGTCTTGTTTATAGCTTCTTAAATTATGTAATTTTTGCCTTTCTAAAATCTCTTTGAAGTGGAATTCAAGGCCAAAATTTCATTATATTTATTAAACTCTGTCTTATGCCCTTCAGCCTTCTATACCAAAACACCGGAGACTGCGTAGCTTAGAAACAACAGAAATTTATTTCTCACAGTTCTGGAGGCTGGGAGGTCTAAGATCAAGGTGTTGGCAGACTCTGTCTGGTGAGAGCCCACTTCCTGGTTCACAGATAGAGGCTTTTTTACTGTGTCCTCACGTAGCAGAAGGGGCTAGGAAGCCCTATGGCATCTCTTTTATAAGGGCGCTAACCTCATTCATGAAGGCTCAGCTTTTGGGGGTACACAGACACTCAGACCACAGCAAACTCCAAATAAGATGTCTTCTCTCCCTTTGAATCTGGCCAGGCATTTTACTCTCAGACCATTTCACTATTACAGGTGCTTTCCCCTGAGATATCTCTCTCAACAGCAATTCATCTTCTTGTCTACCATGCTTGTTTTGTCCTCTTATTATTGGGGGGGGGCGTAATCTTTGTTTATGTACTTATTTCCTTTTTACAAGTTTGTTTATCCTTTAAACAAAAGTGCTGACTTGGTGAAATCAAAGTCTTAATAGTCAATAGGAAAAAAATTACAAAAGGGGCTCCACTGTTCTGAGATCTATAATTTCTTAATATTTATTAAAGTTTAGTCCAAGAATAACTTAAATGGGATTGCTGATTATTTAAAAAACAAATTCTAGGCCCTACTCCAAATCTTCTAAATTGGAAGCCTTGGGGATGGCCTTCCGGAGTCCTGCATTTCCAGGTGTCTGTCCAGCTGGGAACATCCCAGACAGTTCGTATCCAAACGAGTACATGAGAACAGTTAGATTCAGGCCTCAGAAAGCATAGCTGGACCCATGTTTCTAGGTGAAACCTCACAATTATAGCTTCCAAACAAAATGAATAAGTTCTGTATCACCTCTCAAAAGCAATCTCTCAATATTGCACTGTTTTCTGTCCATAGTGTAAATAACAGTATTGAAGAACTTTCCAAAGCCATAGATTTTGTTTTAAGGGGCTGGAAGGAAGATATGGTACAATGTATCAGAGAACGTGTTTCAACTCTTAGGGCATGTCCTCCTGTAGAATTGGCTGTGAATTAAAATCTGCAGAGTGTTCAATAGTGTGGTCTGTTAATAGCACACACAAAGCACTAACCCTCTTTCAAAAAACAGTGCTTAGGGAACTTTTGAATCTCTCCCTCTAGCATACCTAGAGTATTTAACCCTCCGAATGGACCGATTAAATTATTTTCAGTAATGATCATGTAATAATCAGTGATAATCATTAATATCTTGATTCATCTCTTATTTTTAAAGCAAAACAGTAACAACTTAAAAAGAATATATTTCAACTTTAAGTTATTCAAATTTGTTATATTATTTCATGTATAATCTAAAATTTGCACTTGCCAGCAATATGCAGTTCACTTGTTTCACTCTTGCAAATTTTAAACACACGTACAAACTTCAAGTAGTCACCTAGAATAACAGAACTAATTCATGTTTTCTTTCTTCATTTTACAATCATGTACAATCATTGTTCATCTCCTATTTAAACCCAGGAATATGTGGAACCGTGGCATTTGAAGACAAACTTGAAGGATGTCAAACCATTTCGAACTACTTTTGAACTCAACTTGTGTAGGTGGGTCCACATGTATCAGGGGCTAGTATATGACTGGGAGTTCTCTAAAGAACATTTTATGTAGAATATAGTGTTGATTAAGGAATAAATAATAAAATGTGCTAATTTGGAGGTCACATATATATTATTAGAACTCAACTGTAACCTCAGTGACTGTTTAGAAATTAGATCAACAAGAAATTTTTTTCAGTGGAATATTTCATTATTCGACATTGTTTAGAATTGCTGGTGCACGGTGGTAATGAAAAGTGGACAGTTTTTTGGTAGGTTTTATAGTAATAAATTTATAGTAAATAAATTTTAAAATTCTTTGCAAACAGTGCACCTTCTTTTTGTCTGCACCTGGGGTGGTAGATCCCATTGCACAGCTGTGATTGGGAGTGGGGAAAGTTCCACATCTGTGTTTGTCTCTCCTTTGATAGATGCTAGTAGTTTGCATAATTTAAGGCGTTGAACTGTGTATCTCACCTTGGTAGTTAGGGGATTCTTTTTCTGCTTTTACTGGTTGTGTTCCATTGGATGGTGGCAAAATAGCACTGGTGGTGCTGGGCAGCTCAGGCTCCCATATTGATATCACTTTATGGCAGACAATACTGGCATTTCTTTGCCTGGAAATAGTCACCTGGTTTTATACCATCCCATACCTCATTTAACCTCCAGCTCGTCCCTCTGCTCCAGCCAGTCCAGTATTCTTGCAGCCAGGAGAACAGGGTTTTGTGAAACAATTGAATGTTTGTGATTTAATTTCATCCTCACTGAAGTCACTGAAGGGATATTTGGTTTTTCCTATTTTGTGGATGAAGAAATGGAGTTTCAGTGAACTAGGAAGTGGCAGAGTTATAATTAGTGCCCAAGATTTCTGCCTGTGTCCTTCACTTTTGCTTGTATTATCTCCCTGTTAGGAAACATCACTCTTATATCCTGGACTATGTAAATCCTTTCTAATTTTTCATTCTTTCTCCCTTTTTCCCCATAAAATATTCTCCCACTACTCCGACATCATGGAAATGATAGCATATAATGTGTGTCTAATATTTAACAGTTCCAAAGGTCTTCCATATTTTCTTATTTTGTCTTCCTAAATTAGCTCTTCCCTGAAAAGCAGAGGTTACCATGACCTTTTGGTCATATGGGTCATAGAGTTGCAACTGGAGTCAAGGTCTCTGATTCCAGTCCTAGACTCTTTCTACCATACACCACACCTTTCCAGTTTTGAAACAGCTTTTTGTATCTTATCTCTTGGGATTGCCTCCTATGCCATTCGAATATTATTTACTTTTTTACGTATGTGTTAGTCTTTTCTCTTTTCCCCAACTGATTGACTGGAAATATCTCTTTGCCATTATCAGTCCTTTGGCTCTTGGCATGATTTATTTTCTGAGTCTCTTCTTCATAGTATGGGTACTTTTATTAGCATATTCTTATCATTCTCCATGGTACAATATTTTTACCTTTGTTTAAGTTATTATTTGAGCCCAGCATCTTTCCATAGTTTGCAGCATCTTCTTGGCCTAAATTCCTCTACCTACATGTTCAGTCCTTCTCTTGAGCTGTACCCTGTGATGTGTCACTATGCATTTGGTTTCCCAGCTCCAGACATGTGACTGCCTCACACTCTCACTGCAACTGTCATCCAGATGAAGCATTAGAGAGAAAAATTAGTAGAAGGAAGGGTAAACTGTTTAGAAAATTCTGACTTTGAAATCCTGCTGGAAATTTCCATCCATGACCTAGTAACAGATGAAAGATATATCTTCAGATTAGACAAACGCCCTAGAAATCACCTGAATTTGGATTAAAAAAAAAAGAAAGCCTTGCTCACATGACTGTAGCTATCATCAAGACAGTAGATGGATGCAATTAAATACCACTGAACTAAGAGTTCAAAGACTATGAACTCACTAGAGTTCAGACCTCATAGAGTTGAGGTCCTTGAGAGCACAAACTGTCTAATTATTAATATTCATATTCCTGGTGCACAGGTATTTTTGCCTTATATACATCCTCAGAAGTTTGTTAGCTGAATGAATGAATGAACAAAGTAAGAATGACATCAAGCACAGCTTCAACTCTGGCTCTGCCACATACTAACTGGAAAGCCCAAGGTGAGTCAATAATTTTCACCGTGACAGCTTCCCTGTACATAAACCTGGGATTTGAAGTGAATAGCTACCTTAACCTTGGTGTTATTATGAAAATAAAATACTGCCTGCTTATTAATCGTAACTAGGTAATGAGCTTGTTAAGTGGTAGTGCCATATATTTCGTATCAGTTAGAAATGGTTTTGACTGAAAGTAACAGAAACATTTCAACAAAGAGCAGTTTATTTTTCCTATATAATCTAAAGACCAGAGGTTAGCCAATGCCGGTGTTGGTCAGCAGCCCAGTGATGTAAGGGTCCGTGTCTCCTCAACTTCTTTCACCTTTTATGATCACAAATGACAGCAGCAGCACCAGCTGCCCTACTGTGTTCTAGAAAAAGGCAGGTAGGAAAAGTGACGCCAGTAGTGTGTTTTCTTTTATCCAGAAAGTTAACATTTCCCTAGAAACTTCCCTAGCAGACTTTAAGATTTCATTGGACAGAACTTTTTAATGACTACTCCTAGGAGTTTTTAAAGTAACAGAAGGGACTGTCATGAATGGCTTTAGCCAATCATGTTTTATTACCTAGGGTTGGGCAAACTCTGTTCCAAACAAAATTAGGACACTGTAAGCCAGAAAAAATGCTATGAGAGGTTCTTGGGAAGACATCCAACCATGTCTTCCACATACATATCCGGAGATGTTATGAAGAACAAGATTTTAGGAGAGAAAAACAATATGCCAGTGCTTGCACTGGGAGTGTGTGTGTGTGTGTGTGTGTGTGTGTGTGTGTGTGTGTGTTGGTGTGTGTGTCGTGATAGTGATGGTGGGAGTTTTAACGTTTTTCTTCCTTGATTGCTAACTGCCTAGTTTGGGAAAGGACTGGCAGAAATTCATCTGGTGATGTCTTTAAAGTGATGGATTCTCTTAGAATCAGCCAATTTTGATGCTGCCCTGTGGAAATCCCTGCTTTTCTAGCTTTGCCAAGATAGAGTAATGGCCACAGTCTGTCTTTGCAAGAGCGGGAGCTTTAGCTGACTCTCCAATCTGTCATATACTTTACTCTTTAAGTTTTGATACTGAAAGGAGAAGGCATTCCATATCATCAGTGTAAAGTGCCTATTGAAGTGAGAATCATAAAAGTAATAATTATAGTGTATGGTAGAGAAACTCATTCGGTCCGATAGGCTTCTGACTTATGTCTTCTCCCTTAATTATAGGATCAACCCAGTATGCCATTCCTGTAGTTTCTGGTGACCCACTGCTTCTTTTACATGACGATGTATGGCATACTTAAATAGGGTATTCATTCCATCATCTGCTTGACAGCAATCCTAGCGCCCCCTCCTTCCCCTCTCGCATCCCCTGGGAAATTCCTCTGCCTACCTCCCATTATGGGAGTGACTAGAACCTAGTTCTCTGACTCTCTGCTTATTTATGGAGTCAGTGTTTACTTTGTTGACACATCAGTGTTTAAAAAGGAAAGGAGGGAGACATCTGTGACCCAGACAATGACAAGAGGTCTCAATTTATGACTGCCAAATTGCCGAGTGATTTTATTAATACCAGTCTCTGAAACACAAGAGAAAGGTGCTTTTAAAGCCTTTTGGTCACATGGCAGGAATACAATCCTATATGAATTATCAGCTAAGTTTCTTTTTTTTTTTCTGCACACACAGTAGAGCCTGGATTATTTACAGTTCATCAGGATGCTTCAGGGTTATACTGCTGCCAACCAACAGATTTCTTTGTTTTAAGATTGCAATAGATGCTACATATCTTACTATAGTAAATTTCTCATTTCTCACTATAGCCACATAAAAGCCAAAGGTCCTTCCAATTAGCTGGAGGGCACTTAGTAATAATTTATATCTACCACAGTAATGATAGCCCCATCTTTTTATTAATTATACAGACTCCCTCAAGATATTTTATTTGCAATCTTGATGGAAGTTTTCACTTTATTAGACTTCCATAGATTGCCTTCTGGATTCATCTAGAAGCTGTTCAGAAGCTATCTTTGCTTCTGTTTTTTCAGCCCAACAAAGTAAAATCATTCTGTTCTTGGCTATTCTTCCAAATGTGATTCTTTACCTTGTGGTCCATTTGGAATGAACATGAGTTGAACTATTCATTCCACATGAATTAGTAGGTTTCTAAAATTATTGTCCGTTACTTGCTCAGATACTGTGGTTTATTTGAATCCAGGGAAAGTCAAACTATTCTACAGATTCATATTAGGGAGCCTCAGTTGATATATTAAAGGTAAAAGCAGCAAGGCTTTTTTTTCCTTAAAACTCGTCAATATTAATTGAACAAATAAGGCATTAGAGACTCAGTATTTCAGAAAGATGGCTGATAATCTGCTCAGGCTGCCAAAATATGATAGACTGGTTGGCTTAAGTAAAAGAAATGTATTCTCTCACAGTTCTGGAGGCTAAAAGTCCAGATCATGTTGCCGGCATGTTCTGGTTCTGGTAAGAACTTTCTTTCTGGCTTGCAGACAGCTGCGTTCTCACTGTGTTCTCACATGGCAAGGAGAGACAGAGAGCAAGCTCTGTGGTGTCTCTTCTTATAAGAGCACTAATCCCATCTTGAGGATACCATCCTCATGACTTATTTGCCTCTCAAAGGCCCCATCTCCAAATGCCATCATATTGGGGGCTAAGGCATCCACACATGAATTTCGGGGGTACATAATTTAGCCAATAACACTGGCTAAAATAAGTAAATATCCTCCAGCAGAAAACATTTAATACTGCTAATTTTGATAGATCAAAAAAAGTGTAGGGCTTCCCTGGTGGCTCAGTGGTTAAGAATCCGCCTGCCAATGCAGGGGACATGGGTTCGAGCCCTGATCCAGGAAAATCCCACATGCTGCAGAGCAACTAAGCCCGTGTGCTACAACTACTGAGCCTGTGCTCTAGAGCCCATGAGCCACAACTGCTGAAGCCTGCACACCTAGAGCCTGTGCACCGCAACGAAGAGTAGCCCCCACTCGCCACAACTAGAGAAAGCCTGCATGCAGCAATGAAGACCCAACACAGCCAATAAATAAATAAATAAATAAAATCTATCTTTTAAAAAAAGTGTAAATGTCAGTTGAATTAGCAAAAAAGAAAAGGAAATCTTCAGATGCTAAAAACAAAGAACTTTAAACAGAGAAGGTAAACTTACACTTAGGTTGACTAGAGTGGGTTATTGTCCAAGTAACATAATAGATTGGGTTTTAGTTCCCCATTAGAGAGAGAACATGAGGCTCTGGACCCATACAAAGCAAAGAGTTGGCACTACAACGTATGCATAAGTCTAAGAACTTGAAAGCGTGCACAAGAAAAAAAAAATCAGGATATGTGGAGATGTTTGTGCTCTGTAAAATAAATCTGAGGAAATTACCAGAAAGAAGCAAGAGAAGTAAAAACACAGAAAACATGCAAAGGAGCTTAATAAACAGATAAAATAAGGTTGTCCAACATTCCACTAATACGATTCCAGAAATAAAAAATAAACAGGCAGGTAATAAATTTTGAAAGCAAACAAGCAAATATATATATATATATATATATACACACACACACACACACACATACATATATATATATATACACACACATACATATATTTATTTATATACCACACCTAGGCACACTATAAACCAAATATAGAATATCAAAGACAGAGTAAACCTGAGAAGCTAATAGGCAAATCATAGTCAAAAAGCCATTTGACTGACAACAAACTGTTAAACTGCAATAACAGAGGTCAGATGACAGTGGAATGATATCCTCAAATTGCTAAGTAAAATTACCTTTGAGACTAGAAATTTATATTTCGTTAACCTAGCCTTCAACCATGAGGCTATACTAAAATTAGTTAATGAATATATTTCTGGAAGAAAGAAAATTAACTTAGAAGTAAAATGGGAGAGCAATAAGCAGTGGAATGTATTTTAGTATTTTTTATACTTTTCTGTATGTTTGAAATATGATTAAAAATAAGAAATTGGGCTTCCCTGATGGCGCAGTGGTTGAGAGTCCACCTGCCGGTGTAGGGGACGCGGGTTTGTGCCCCGGTCTGGGAAGATCCCACATGCCGTGGACCGGCTGGGCCCGTGAGCCATTGCCGTTGAGCCTGTGCGTCCAGAGCCTGTGCTCCGCAACGGGAGAGGCCACAACAGTGAGAGGCCCACACACCGCAAAAAAAAAAAAAGAAGAAATTATAAAGACCTTTTTAACTAGTAATGAAAGCATGACTTTCTGACTCCCCCCGTCCCCTTTCCCTCTCTCCCTTTTTTGCTTTCTCTCTTTCTACTTTTCTGCAGAACTTAAAACTTATGCAAGACAGTTTAACCATTATGTAGTATAGGAAGAATATCTGGGATCTGTGAACTTTCAAGAATTTTCAAGAATATTTGCAACCTGTATACAAACTTTACTGTCTCCAAAATAATTTTTTTTAAACTGCAGTCAAATTTTTAAATGTTTATTAAACTGTCTACTATACAAAATATTGGCAACCTCATTAAACATTAAATTCCATAAAAATTTTACTTCCTAAGAAAAAATTTAGATTTTTTTTTTACTTTTAAGGAATTCCTAAAATTCCAATTCAATAAATAACAAATTACTATGGGACCAAGTAGTTTTAAAAGCAAAATTATTTGAAAAAAAACTATCAAAACTGTTTACCTTCTGAATTTTTCTTTAATGTGGGATTTGATTATATTTTAATATGCTTGATATGATGTAGAATATGGTCTCCAAAAACAGAGAACACAGGGTCTATGATGGTTCTTCAGTGGCCTCCTCACCAGGAATATTCATTGTGCAACACGTACAGAGTATGGATGGATTTGGTCCGACAACTATGCTTTTTACCCTAGCTCCTTTTCTTCTTCCCTATGGCTATCACAGGAATAATGTTTATTGAGTTATCATACATCAGACACTGTGCCCAGAGTTCCAAATGCTTTAACTCCTTTAATCCTCATGATAGCAGTAGGAAAGAGGCTCAGTTATCTTTAGTTTATAGATATGGAAATTGCGGCTTAGAGAGTTATGAAACTTGCCAAAAATCACACTGAAGAAAGTGTTGAAAAGAGTTAGGAAATGAGCCTTTCTGACTTCAGTGCCTTGCCCTGGCCCATTATGCTATGTTGACCTCACAATCTCTACAGAAAGTAAGAATATTGTTGGCAGGCCTAATATTTGCCAAATGAATTCAATTCACTTTCATTATAACTTCTAAAGCATTGGACAGAAAAAAATTCATATAATGATGGTTTGAAATTTCTAGTGATGGCCAGAGGCAGGGCCTTTAGAGGTCCCAAGCACTAAAATATTATGGTAATTATGGAGATTTTTTTGTCCCTCTCCACCCTGCATCTAATCAAAATGTTAAAAATACTAAACTGTAAAATTAAGGGTAAGATAGCCAGAGTCCTATTTTTGTCCATGGTGATTGTTTTTTCTGAAATGTCACATATCAGATTATTTCAAAAAAAAATTTTTTTCTATTAAATTACCTAATTTTGCTGGTGTCTTAGGTATAAACTTGGTCTGTGTGATGGTTAATTTTATGTGTCAACTTGCTGAGCATTTTTGGAGGAAATGAACATGGACATTTAATTGGGAAACTCTGAGTACAGCAGACTATCCTCCATAATGTAGGTGAGCCTTATCCAATCACTGAAGGCCTGAATAGAACAAAAAAGACTGTCCTCCCTGTTCAGGAAGGAATTCTCCATCAGGCTGCCTTCAGATTTCATCTGCATCTGCAGCTCCTATGTCTCCAGCCTGTAGGCCCACACTGCAGTTGGACTTGCCAGCCTCCATAATCACGTGAACTGATTCCTTTATAATAAACCTCTTTATATATATATATACATCCTACTGGTTCTGTTTTTCTGGAGAATCCTGAATAATACAGTCTGTCTGCTGGGTAATCCGCATTTCCAAAGGCCTGCCCTCAGTCAAGTGTCTTAAATCTGTATTTTCCTTTTTTCTTTTTTGCGGTACGCGGGCCTCTCACTGCTGTGGCCTCTCCCGTTGCGGAGCACAGGCTCCGGACACACAGGCTCAGCGGCCACTGCTCACGGGCCCAGCCGCTCCGCGGCATGTGGGATCCTCCTGGACCGGGGCATGAACCCACGTCCCCTGCATTGGCAGGTGGACTTCTAACCACTGCACCACCAGGGAAGCCCTGTATTTTCTTTTTAAATGTTAATGTTTGAATTCTCAGCGCAGTACTGTCTCACTTTGCAGAACATGCAATTGAGTATTTACTGAAAAAAATGGTGTTTCTCCCTCTTACTTCTGTGGTGCTGAGGACACGCTCCACAATTTGTCTTTTTCCTCAGGTCTCCTACTGAAATTTAACTTTGGTTTAAGAAACAAGGTAACATAATTGTGAACACGGGCTTTGGAATCAGTACTTCATTTCAGTCCCAATGTCCTGTGACCTTGGGCAAGGTGACCTTTGAGCCCCATTACCCACATTGGTAAAATATGAAGCTCAAAAGAGATACTGTTTATAAGGTTGTTTCACAAGGGTGTGCTAATGCTAATGCAAGTGTTCGATAAACGCTGATTAGTTGGATTATTCTAGGTATTATATTATTAAGCATGTAAGCATGTATGTAATTCCTCACCTTTTAGCTGTAGTTTTTGGCCATTGGTGAAGATGGATTTAAAAACAACTAATTCAAAGGTCCTTTTGAAGTTGTCCTATGGGCCCATAGTGGAAGGGATTTGACAGCCTGCATATTAACTGAGAGACCCTGAATATGAACTGGGCATAGATATTGCTTTTCAACTATCCCCTGTCCTAAGTATGGTGGTGGTCTCCAAACAACTTAGAACTCTACAGTAACATATTACTCCTTGTTCTCCAGCTACCATCTCACTTAGCTCCACTGCTGAAAAATCAAGGCTCTTCTTTTCTCGCCTGCTGTCCAGCTCCCGAAGACTCTGTGGGTGACTGTGCCTGATATCATTGTTCCCTTTTCTCACCTCCTCCCTCGACTGGTGTCACAAATACAAGTTTGGTCACTGCCTACTCTACACAAAAGGTGCCCCTCTGAGCATTTCTTAAGAGTCCAGCCCACCTGCTTGTGGGTTTTCATATAATTTTCGAGCTCATGAGAGACACATTTCCTACTTTTTAATATACCAGATATTGAACTAGTTCCAACTGATTCCATGAGATCCTCCTACCTTTCACCAGGAAAACATCAGAATATGCAGTAGGGTGCACCTGTTAAATTTCTTTTTTGTGTCCAGATTTTTTTAATTTTAATATAAAAACAACTTCAGCTTAAAAAAAAAATTAAATCCCCAATGCAGCAAGTTTTAGCACTGGTCATAGGATTTTCCTCCATCCACAAGAACAGGGAAATCAAGGGAGTTTCCATTTAAACCCTTCGAGAATCCCATGCTATTTGAGTGGAGGCCTTGAGAGCCATGACTTATCCTGTGTTTGCTGCAGTGTTTGGTTCTCAGAGACAAGGGTCAAAATGACTTTCTAAAGGCTGGCTTTCCCCAGAGGCTGCTTTTTATGTAGAAGCCCTCATCTCATAAACAATTGAATTAGTTCACATTAACCACTATCAATAGCAAAAGCACACAAAACATAAAGAAATCACCTAAAGTAATGTTTTTGAACCAGCTGCTAAATTAAGTAAAGTATTTGTTTTATTGCACATTTGCATAATAGGGCAAACTAGAAACTCTCTGTAACAGATGTGTTGGTGGCAGGGAGATTTGATTACTGGCTTCTGTTATTAATCACTGCACAAATCTTAAATGATTTGTTTCTACAGTTTGATCAATTTACATCTCAGAACGTATATTTATGTACACAAGATAGAGATAAAGCATTTGTTCACACGTTTCTGGAGGCATCAACATATTTATGGAAATTGAAGTTTTGTTGACCTAGGCACAGGAAACTTGGGCCAAAGACTGACAAGTTTGGGGAAGATCCCATTATTTATTCCTCATCAAACTAGTTAATAAACAAAAACCATTTTGCTGCTTCCAGAACATTATGTTCCAGTGTCTATTGTTTTGTCTCTTCCATGAAGACAAACAAAATATGTGATATTTGGAAGTCACAGGATTTGAACCATGGACATTTCTGTTTCCTACAAATCACTCCAGAATTTTGAAGAATTAGAGGGTACCATGGTATCATTGAGAACCACTGTATAGAATTGTAAAACTTATCCTTCTCTTTTTAATTTTACATTTGACATTTCATAATCCTATATCTTTGATTCCCATCAGCATTTTAAATAGGTGTAATACATTTTAAGATGGCATGCCTAAATGAAAAAAAAAGTAAAAACGTAGGCAATATAAATACTGTCTCATTAATTTCCAATTAAGCATGATAAATGTATTAGTTCTACACATAAGTGTTTCCCCAATAAGTCAAAACACTAGATAATATGATCTTTTTTCAGTTGTGAGGATTGCAGTTATTTTATAAGCAAAATTTTTAAAAATAGTTAAAATACCCATAGAATGAAGCTAACGCTTCAGTTTATTGGTTCCAAGGGTTGATTTCCATTATAAGGACTTGCTATAGTGATTTACCATTTGGATTCTAACATTTCTCTTAATATTTTATACATTTTCATATATATCCAATTTGATTAATTTTGACCTCTTCCAAAATCACAATAATCAACTGGTATGGAAGAGAAACTTTTGGGGATTTTGTTTCTCATACAATTCTTTTTTTTTTTTTTTTTCTTTTTTAAACATCTTTATTGGAGCATAATTGCTTTACAATGGTATGTTAGTTTCAGCTTCACAACAAAATGAATCAGTTATATATATACATATGTTCCCATATCTCTTCCCGCTTGCGTCACCCTCCCTCCCACCCTCCCTATCCCACCCCTCCAGGCGGTCACACAGCACCGAGCTGATCTCCCTGTGCTATGCGGCTGCTTCCCACTAGCTATCTACCTTACGTTTGGTAGTGTATACATGTCCATGCCTCTTTATTGCTTTGTCACCGTTTACCCTTCCCCCTCCCCATAGCCTCAAGTCCATTCTCTAGTAAGTCTGTGTCTTTATTCCTGTTTCACCCCTAGGTTTTTCATGACATTTTTTTTTCTTAAATTCCATATATATGTGTTAGCATACGGTATTTGTCTCTCTCTTTCTGACTTACTTCACTCTGTATAACAGACTCTAGGTCTATCCACCTCATTACAAATAGCTCAATTTCGTCTCTTTTTATGGCTGAGTAATACTCCATTGTATATATGTGCCACATCTTCTTTATCCATTCATCCGATGATGGACACTTAGGTTGTTTCCATCTCTGGGCTATTGTAAATAGAGCTGCAATGAACATTTTGGTACATGACTCTTTTTGAATTATGGTTTTCTCAGGGTATATGCCCAGTAGTGGGATTGCTGGGTCATATGGTAGTTCTATTTGTAGCTTTTTAAGGAACCTCCATACTGTTCTCCACAGTGGCTGTATCAATTTACATTCCCACCAACAGTGTAAGAGGGTTCCCTTTTCTCCACGCCCTCTCCAGCATTTATTGTTTCTAGATTTTTTGATGATGGCCATTCTGACTGGTGTGAGATGATATCTCATTGTAGTTTTGATTTGCATTTCTCTAATGATTAGTGATGTTGAGCATTCTTTCATGTGTTTGTTGGCACTCTGTATATCTTCTTTGGAGAAATGTCTATTTAGGTCTTCTGCCCATTTTTGGATTGGGTTGTTTGTTCTTTTGTTATTAAGCTGCATGAGCTGCTTATAAATTTTGGAGATTAATCCTTTGTCAGTTGCTTCATTTGCAAATATTTTCTCCCATTCTGAGGGTTGTCTTTTGGTCTTCTTTATGGTCTCATACAATTCTGTTCTCCTAGTTTGGCCTCCTATTTCTACATGGTAAAGAGTGAAAAAAAAAAAAAAAAGGAAAAAGTATAAGAACTCAGGACTGAAATTAAATGCATCATTTCTGAAAACTGGATGAAATTTCAGATACAGGCTTTGCTTTTAATGCCTAGGAAAAAATTAAAATGTATATATTTTTCTCAGTCAGAGGCAAGACTGTTATGGTTGCAACCCCTGCCTTTTTATAGTTCATCCTGGGAGCTAATGAAGCATTGCATATTGGTTTCAAATTCAAAGCATATGTAGTCACTGAGGCATTTTTTTCCTTTATATAGCGTGATTTCAAAAGGAGTCCCCAGATGTTGTCATCTTACAAAATGTAATTTGGTCGAGTACTAAAGAACTTTTTCCCAGATGACAAAAACCTTCCCCTTTGAGTTGCCTATGAGAACACAAACTGGCTGTGAAGTACACTCACAACTCTCTGTGAAAAATGTACAGGAGCTGATGAAAATATATTAAGGGACTGACATGTCAAGGCCATGAAGGGCATTGGGCAAATTTGGATAAATGTGTCCAGGTTTCACAGAATCGGAATCAGAAGTGAGTTAGAGGACAATGTAAAAAGATGTTGAAGAGGGTAATGTAATCCACACAACAAACTTAACAGCATTACACATCCAGAGCCATCTCCGAAGTCATTAACGCTGTTACCAGGGGTGTCTGCCAAAGAGCCAGATGTCATTCTGCCACGACTTGGCATCTATCTGATGGTTGTCATTTATGAGAGAGAATCGAGTGAGGACTGTAATTAGGTGTGTGTGAATAGAACCCTTCCTTCTGACTCCATTGGGGGCTTTTTCTAGTTCTGAACACATGGAGAACAAAGCAGGGGAGCTGATCTGCCCTTCAGACCGCTGAGAGTTCATGTGTTTTTTTCCCCTGGGGAAATGTATGGCTTATAGTTTTGTTTCATTTTTTTTTCACACATTAAGCGTTTATTGCACTCTTTGGAGACGACAAAGACATGTTCCCGGATCCGCGCCCCCCTCCCCCCTCAAAAAAATAACGCTCCAGTGGAAGAATCATCATGTAAACACATCAGTTACAAATATACCATGGTAAGTGCTATGTTAAAGATATTGGTTTAAAAATGGTGTTGTGGGAGTGTAAAGAGTGAACAACAACTCTTTGGGGATGTGGGAAAGGGCTCCATAGAGGAGGAGATATTAAAGGATGAGCAAGCATTTGGCAGGTGGGTGAAGGAGGGGGTGAGCATTCTAGCAGAAGAAATCACAAGTAGACAAGTGATTATGAAATCACTTATGGAAAGGTCTGTTTTGCTCTGGGAATAGTAAGGATTTATACATGGTAAGAATCTGAGACACGTAGACATCCTAGAGGAGAGTCAATTGAGCGAGGCACAGGGGAAAAAACTGCCTGTTTAATCCTTCCTTAATTCCTACTTTTTTTGGAGGATAGTTAGATTAAAGAAGGCAAGTATCAACTCATGGTAATGTTCCTAAAACTTTGATGATAATAATAAACATAGCTAACATTTCAGTGCTCTGTATTCAGAATTATGCTAGTTCTTACAGCAACCTTATGAAATAGATTTTATTTTTATTTTCATTTTACAAAGGAGGAAAAGGGGAATTAGAGATGCTAACTAGCATGCTTAAGTTCATCTCAAAGGCAATCAGCAAAGCAAGGGGGAATCCAGAAAGCCTGTGGCTTTGCTCTCAAATACTACATGATGTGTATCGTCACAGAGTTATGTGTTCAGTACCTATGGACTGTCATCACATTGGCTACAAAAATGTCCTATTCTTAAGTAGAGAGAATGTGGCCTAGCAACTAGGCCTCCAGAATCATCAGTCCACTTTTCTAGATTAAATCTAGAAATGGTCCTGAGAAATAATTTTTTTTTAATTAATTAAGATAGGACATTATCTGCCTCATTCCCAAATGCCTTCACGAGTACCAGAATACCCTGGAGGCATTGCCAGACCAAAGGGCATTTTTTTAAGCTTTCAAAATGTATTTAGTAATAGGTAGAGATGCTTATAATATAGTTATGAGCTCAAATAAGGGGATATAAAACTTTATATACAGTATGATGATCAAATTTTTGAAGGGGTAAATATGAATCAGAAACACGTACACATATAGAGTATATATGCCAAGATAATAGTAAACATTGTCTGAATGCTAGGATTGCAAGTAATTCTTTAAAATGTTTGCATCTTTCTCCCATTAACAGGTAGAATTTGTGCAAGGAGAAAACATAAAACACCAAGAAAGAGAGAGTGCCTGTGACAGGACACACTCCAAGGTCAGTAGGTACTTCGAGAACCATCAGAGAGCAGCAGCCCCGGAACTCACCTGAGAAGGGTCGAGGCCTCCTGCAAATCAGCCGAGGAATGAGGTACCATCTGCCATGGGGACACATTAGTTTCACTGGGAGCATCCCTCAGGGCCTTGGTCCCTCTACGTTTTAAAACTTCGAGGTTACTCTTTTAGTTGACTCCCAGGAGCCCAAAGCCCTTCCAAAACACCCAGGGAATCTTCTCTCACCCACTCAAGCAGGTAGAAAACCTGAAGCCAAGGTAACAACTGGATTTAACTATAAGATTATCTCACATAAAAGGAGTAGCTCCAACCCCGCCGCCAGAAAAGGATTCCAGTAGCTCCTAGATATCCTTGAAGACACCCTAGTCCGTGTGCCTTTCTAATGAGCTTCAAGTTTCTTCTCAGCACCGAAGCTGCTATAAGCATCCCAATCACCATGTTCAGGCAGGATGTCCAGAAGCATAGATGTGGGTCCCTGGCAGCTACCTCTCATGTCCATAGGGGGCAGTCTTTGAATTGAATGAATTGGGTTTTGTGAAACGGCAGTCTCCACTTGCCTTCCTTTTGGACGTGAGCTATGTTATATACCTCTTGGAGGCCCAATTTTTGAAGCAATTGACTAAACAGAAATATGCCCATCATTTTAGAGAAAAACAAGAGGGCAAGGGTTCTATTCTCTGAACCCATGTGGCTATAGTCATTGTGTTAAAAGCTTAGTAGGCAGTTTCTCTCCTATGCTATACCGGGTACAGCAGGTGGTAGTAAGGATAGGGTCAACAAACCTCTGCCACAAGATTCTACTGAGACAATGAGCCTCTTATTCTAAAAACATCTGCACACAGTTAGTTGGGTTTAACAGAAGGTTTCTGGCCCAGCCCTGCTGCTTATGGTTCCAAGGCAGCTGATGGAACACTTTGGACTAAGATTGGGCTTGAAGGCAATGAAAGGATGGGCTTCAAGAAAGCGGAAGGGTGGAATTGGACATGAAGGAACACCCTTTATCAGTAGGCCAAGGTATTTCCCAGCTGTAGGGGCAGCCTCATGCCAAGACATATGGCCTTCCTGTCCTTTTAGAATTGTTACTGCTGAAATGACAATATCGTGTCAGGGGAGGGGGCAGTGTTCCCCAAACTATGAAATGTATCCATCTGGGTGTGCCTAGGTATTCAGCTTGCCCTCCAGCTATACATGGTGAGTCACCGTCTTGACCAGATTTCTTGCCTTTGATAACGAAGGGATCCAAAGGGTTTTTCTTAAGTAAGCATTATGCCAAACTAGATCCTGTAGCACAGTGGTCCCCAACGTTTTCGGTACCAGGGATGGGTTTCGTAGAAGACAATTTTTCCATGGACCGGGGGACAGGGGTATGGTTTCGGGATGATTCAAGCGCATTTCATTTATTGTACATCTTACTTCTATTATTATTACATTGTAATATATAATGAAATAATTATACAACTTGCCATAATGCAGAATCACTGGGAGCCCTGAGACAGTTTCCCTGCAACTGGATGGTCCCATCTGGGGGTGATGGGAGACGGTGACACCCAAAGTGTGTTGCTTATGTTCAGTCTACTCCATAATCTCATTCTGGTTGCTGTCACTGCAGAAAACCCTGCTTCACAAAGATAGGATGCTGGAAACGGAAGCAGGCTTTTCAGTGCTTTTGTGGCAATCTCAGGATATTCCACCTTGACTTTAATCCAGAATGTATGGAGATTTGAAGTTGTCTCAAACATACTTTTGAGGGCACCGTCATCTGCGATCTCAAGCAGTTGATCCTCTTCTAGCACGGACAAAGTCGATTCACCTGGCTTATTCACAAATGGGTCATGGATCCATTCCTTCCCATTTCAGGGGTCTTGTGTGGTTGGGTAGTAATGCTCAAACTCTTCTGAAAGCTGAGACAGGCGATCATGCACCAGCTGGGAGAAAGAAGGCCCTGCCTCAGTCTCTTTCAAAATCTCTGTTAGTGTTTAAAACGTGTCAAAAATCCCAATGTTCACTCGTCGCCCCCATAATTCCAGTTTGGCTTTGAATGCAGCCACTTTATCTGCTGACTTGAACACAGCTGTCGTCCTCCCCTGAAGTGACAGATTGAGTTCGTTGAGCGGGTTGAATATGTCACATAAGTAAGCAAGTTTTGTGACCCATTCTGTGTCACTGAAATGTGCTGCCAGTGGTGACTGTTTTTCTAAAAGAAATCTCTGGAGTGGCTCTCGTAACTCAAAAACTCTGGCCAGTGATCTACCTTTAGAAAGCCATCTCACTTCTGTGTACAAGAGAAGACATGTATGTTCTGTGTCCATCCCCTCACAGAGCTGCGTGAACAGACATGAGTTAAGGGCATGTACTTTAACATGTTTGATAATTTTAATCACATCCTGCAAAACATTGTTAAGTTCAGGTGACATTTTTTGGCTAGCCAGCGTTTCTCTATGGATGACACAGTGCGTAGACTCACATTCAGAAGTGACCTCTTTGACCCGAGGAGTGAAACCAGAAAGCCGTCCAGTCATGGCAGCCGCTCCGTCTGTGCATATACCGACACAAAATGACCAATTCAGTTTTCCTGATATGTAATCATTCAAAGACTCGAATAGTTCTGCAGCTGTGATGTTGGTTGGCAACAAAAGTGCACATAACATATCCTCCTGCACATCCTCCTGAAAAATATATCGCACAAAAACAAGCGTTGGTGCCTTGTCGTCAACATTGGTAGACTCGTCAACCTGGATTGCGTACCACGGTGACTCAGTAATCCTCTCTAACAATCGTGCCTCAATATCCTCTGCTATTTCATCAGTTCATCTAGTTACGTTGCTAGCCGAAAGAGGAACATATGCCACCTTTTGAACTGCAGCCTCTCCTAAAAGTTCACAACAGATGTCCTTAGCAGCAGGCAGGATCAACTCTTCACCAATAGTAAAGGGCTTCTTAGCTTTAGCAATGTGGTTAGCCATAAGCATGATGCTGTCAGTGCAGACACATTTGATGAAGTGGTAGCCTTCAATAATTGCTTCTGTTCTTTGCGTTCACATTTTTTTCTTTTGAAAAACTCCAAAGGCTTGTATTTTAATGCAGGGTGCTTGGTCTCCATGTGGCAAAGCAGTTTGGAAGGTTTCATGGCTTCACTGGATAGCTGGTCACCACATATACAAAGTGGGCTTGGAGAATGTGAATCACCTGTTGCAATGAATCCGTAATTTAAGTAGGACTCTTGGTATTTTCTTTTAATTGCAGCTTTCTTGTTGTTGGCAGTCTCAGAGTCCTCTGCTGTCTCATCATTGGGTCTTTCTCCATTTTCAAAGAAGCTCTCCAGCCACGTTTGTTTTTTACTCATTTTGGCTAGGGTTAGCTTGTAGGCTTACCAAAACTGTGACTGAGACAAGTGCGCAGTGCGGGAAAGAGGCACAGACGGAAATGGTAAATAAAATAATGGGTGGGCCACGTGCAGACGAAAATAAGTGTCGGATTCTGACTTAAAACCTGTCACCAGATGCAGATGTACAATTGAAGTACATCAACTCACTTGCTACTCTAAAGTCTGCCACCAGATGCAACTTAATTGTCACTTGCCACTCACTGATAGGGTTTTGATATGAGTCTGCAAGCAACTGATTTATTATGGTCTCTGTGCAGTCAAACCTGTCTGCTAATGATAATCTGTATTTGCAGCCGCTCCCCAGCGCTAGCATCACCGCCTCAGCTCCCCCTCAGATCATCAGGCATTAGATTCTCATAAGGAGTGGGCAACCTAGATCCCTCGCATGCGCAGTTCACAGTAGGGTTTGCGCTCCTATGAGAATCTAATGCTGCTGCTGATCTGACAGGAGGCGGAGCTCAGGCAATAATGCGGGCGATGGGGAAGCAGCTATAAATACAGATGAAGCTTCCCTTGCTCACCTGCCACTCACCTCCTGCTGTGCAGCCCGGTTCCTAACAGGCCACAGACCGGTAGCGGTCCGTGGCCCGGGGGTTGTGGACCCCTGCTGTAACAGTTAGAGCTCCTCGACATTGCAGAGGAGCAGGTCGCATTGCTGCCAGTGCCCCAGATAGCTGTACTGGGGAGGGTCATCTGAGGTGTCGTCAGTGCTTGGCTGATGGAGACCTGAGGCATCCATAAACCTCATTCATCAGCAGCCCTCTTCCAAGCCACCATAAATAAAACAGCAACCAAACAGAGAACAATGTATTTCCTAGGCAAAAAAAAAAAAAAAAAAAGCATTCCTTCCAGCCTGGATGTGAGTCTAGAAGAGCAGAATTCTGATATTCTTAAAGCTCAAAGGGCTGCTTAAATCGGCCACATCAGGCTGCAAAATGGAAGATTATTGACTTCTCTCCAATTCTGCTACCTCAACCGTGTTCAAGAAGGTATCATTTCTTCTCTGGGTTACTGCTAACTGCCTTCTAACTCCATACTCTTGTCACTCCATTTCCCACAGAACAACCAATGTTCTCAAAAAATGTAAACTACCAGGTCATGTCACTTTCCTGCTTAAAGTCCTGTAACATCTTCCCTTATGCTTAAAAGGAAATCTGAACTCCTCCCCATAGCCTTCAAAGTCTCACACGACCCGGGCCCATCTACCTCTCCGAGATCATCTCATCCACATCTCCCCTTTCCCCACCAGGCTGTAGGCACATGACCTTCTGTTCATTCCTGGTAAAAGCTAAGGTCTTTCTCACATGACTAGTTTTGCAGAAGCTCTTTCCCCTGCCTAAATGTACCCCAACTGCCCTGCTCCTAACACTGTCTGCATGTCCGTTTTATCATGTTCCAGCCTGTCAGTGCCTCAGAAAATCTGTTCCTAACCATGCTACATAAAATTAGTCTCTAGTTTGTTTCCTTAATCATTTGTAAATCCTTTATTTATCTGTGTATTTGTCTTTTTACTTATTTCTATAATAAGAACGTAAGTTCCTGAGTCGGGGAGCCATGTCTGCCTTGTTCTCTTTTGTATCCTCAGTCTTTGACAGGATGTGACTAAGAAGTCATCAGTGAATATTTATTAAGTGACTAAATGTATCAGTGAATCAGGAGAGAAGTAGGAGGTAAAATTCCACCTCCTCTAAAGAACATTTTCTAACTGTGCCACCTGAAGTTATCATGACAGTCTTTTCTCCCTGCTCTCTTTTATGCATTATTGTCGTTATAATAATATTAGCTCCCATTTATTGAGTGCATGTTGTGAATATTATTCTAGGGATCAGACATACTTAGAGATGTAAGACTTACTATCTTTCCTGATGATCTAACTGAAGTGTAAACAATCAATGAGGAAAGGGAATGACCACAGAAGACTAGAATTTTGAGGGGATCTTCAGAAGGATGTTCTTGGGATTTAAGACCAGCACTGAAGGAGGAATTAGGAATTAGAAACTATATAAAGGAGAGGAAGGGACACTCAAGACAAGGCAGATAGGAATTTTGAAGAGAAGCTGGAATGTGTGGAAAAAATAATAAAATTACATTTATATATGTTAATTTGATTGACAAAAAATGTCTGAACAATTCTTGTTGAATATATGATTTGTCCCATTTATATAGCCATTAATTGTGTCCAACTTTGTATAAGTATCTTCATTTGGTATCTTGAACCATAATTAGAATTGCATTATTTATCTGTATCATAAATCTATTTTTCTTTCTGAGGAGATTGTAAGCAGAATATAAGCAAAGACCTTGTCCCATTCATCTTTGTAGATAAAGAATTTCAGATCATCCAAATTGGTAACCACTCTGGTAATCCTTTAACTATGTCTTCTACCTGAATATGATGCCTCTTTATAGCACACCTAATGAAAGATTATTCAGCCTCTTGATAAACTTTTCATAGCAAGATTACTGTGAGGCAGTTTGTTTCAATATCAAATATTTTTTTGTGGCAACAAATGCTTATATTTCTCTCCTCAACTTTCCACCACTAATCCTAGTTAAGTCCTCTGGAATTATACCGGAAAAAAAAATCTCTTTCTGCTGAATAATCCCTTGAATATTTGACAGCATAATTATTTTCCCTTTGTTATTTTTTAGGCTAAATATTCCTATTTTCATTAGCTATTCCTTACCAATATTAGCACTCATGTTTAAATACATCTGTTTTTATAAACAACTGAATGATTGTTGTAAACTCCATGACAACATGTACCCACCCTCGTCTCATTCACACTGAATTCATCTCACTTATAACCATGGCTGATATATAATAGGCAATCAAAAAAATTTGTTGAATGAATAAATGAAGGAGTAGGAGTACAAGATCAGCTGATGCAAGAAAGCAAGAAAAAGACATAGTAGGCATCTAATTGAAAAGGAAGAAGTGAAACTCTATTCACAGACAACATTGTCATCTTTGTAGAAAACGTACAGAATATCTAAAAAGACACTAGAACTAATAAGTGATCTTGGCAAGGTTGCAGGATATAAGATCAAGGATACCAGTTGTATTTTCTATATGCTAACAACAAACAAAAGGAAATTATAATTAAAAATACCATTTATAATAACATCCAAAAATATTAGAAACTTAAGGATAAATTTGACAAAAGACATGTAAAAACCTCTAAACTAAAAACTGTAAAACATTACTTAGTGAAATTAAAATGAACTTACATGGAAAGATAACCGCCTTTAGGGTTGGAAGGCTCAATATTGTTGAGATGTCAGTTCTCCTTAAATTGATCTATAGATTCAACAGCATCACAATCAAAATCCCAGCAGGTTTCTGTTTTTGAGGAAAGTGATGAACTGATTCTATAAAGTCCTATGGAAATGCAAAAGACGTTGATTAGCCCAAACGACTTAGAATAAAAAACAAAATCGAAAGGCTAACAATACCTGAATTCAAAACTTAATAAAAAGCTAATCATCCAGACAGTGTAGAATTGGCTTAAATATAGGCAAATAGACCAAAGGAACAGAATAAAAGGTCCAGTATAGACATAGATAGATAGATAGATAGATAGATAGATGATAGATAATAGATTAGATAGATAGATATACATAGATACATAGATAGATACATAGATAGATATAGACAACACTAAAGGCAAATGCAATGGAGTAGGGATAATCTTTTAACAAACTGCTGGAACTAAAGAATACTCATAAGCAAAACAAATGAGCATCAATCCATACCTTAAACTAGAAACAAAAATTATTCCAAATGGCTCACATACCTAAATGTAAAACCTAAAACTGTAAAACCTCTAGAAGAACACATGGGAGAAAATTTTTGTGACCTTGAGTTAGGCTAATTTCATTGGTTAGACAAAAAATATCCATGAAACAAAACATCTATAAATAGGACTTCATCAAAA
Source organism: Pseudorca crassidens (assembly GCF_039906515.1). NCBI lineage: Eukaryota > Metazoa > Chordata > Mammalia > Artiodactyla > Delphinidae > Pseudorca > Pseudorca crassidens. The sequence continues at coordinate 72,533,254 of NC_090296.1, forward strand.
TTAACAATTCCTATTCTTTGAAAGACATTGTTAGGAAATGAAAATATTTAAAAGACACCATTTAGGGCTTCCCTGGTGGTGCAGTGGTTGGGAGTCCGCCTGCCGATGCAGGGGGCGCGGGTTCATGCCCCGGTCCGGGAGGATCCCGCATGCTGCGTAGCGGCTGGGCCCGTGAGCCATGGCCGCTGAGCCTGCGCATCCAGAGCCTGTGCTCCGCAACGGGAGAGGCCACAACAGTGAGAGGCCCGCGTACCGCAAAAAAAAAAAAAAAAAAAGACACCATTTAAAAAATGAAAAATGAAGGCACAGACTGGTAGAAAATGTCTGTAAATTAAATATCTGATTAAAAGAAATTGTATTCAGAATACAAAATCTAATAATAATAAAAGAAACATCCCAACGAAGAGTGGACAAAAGAACTGACACTTCTCCAAAGATACACCGATAGCAAGTAAACACAAAAAAAAGATGCTCACCATCAGTAGTCACTAGGGAAACACAGATTAAAACCATAATGAGATACCTCAACAAAACTATTAAAATAGTTAAAATTAAGGTACTGATTATATCAAGTCTTGGTGCGGATGTGGAGGAACTGGAATTCTCATACACTCAACTGAATGGAAGATTGTAGAAACCACTTTGAAAAAGAGTTTTGATGTTTCTTAAAAAAAATTAAACATGCACTCACAGTATTGCCCAAGAGAAATGAAAGCATATCTTCATACAAAGACTGCACATTGCACATGAATATTCAGAGTGGCTTTATTTGTGATGACCCCAAACTGGAAACAATTCAAACATCCATCAGCGGGTGAATGAATAAGTAAAATTTGGCATATCCATGAAATGGAATACTATTCAGCAATATATAAAAATAAACTATAGTGCACAGAATGCTCTGAATGAACCCCAAAATAATTATGCTGAGTGAAAAAAATTGAGAGAAAAAAGTCCATGCTATAAGTAATCATTTATATAAAATCCTAGAAGATGCAAATTAATCTATACTGACAGAAAATAGATGAGTGGTTGCCTGGGATTAGGGTGTCAGGGAGAGGCAGAAGGGAAGTATTACAAAGAGTCATAAAGAAATGTTTGTTGGTGACATGTATGTTCATTTTCTTAATTGTGGTGACAGTTTCATGGGTATATATATTCGAATTTTATCAAAATTGACACAGTAAATATGTACAGTGTATTTCATGACATCTGTACCTCAATAAAGCTGTTCTTAAAAAAGACTACAGCCTTGAAGTCAGTTAGGTCTAGATTTAAGTTTTACCTTGTCCACTCATGTGCTGTGTGCCTTTGGACAAGTTATTTAACCTCTCTGAGGCTTATTTTTATTTTAAATTGATTCTATGAGAATTCTTTCAAACTTCATGGAAGTGATGTGAATGTATGTAACAAAGTGTCTTAAATGGGTGAGGGATAGAGTTCTTATGCCAATGAAATTGTACAGGCTCCACCCTCCCCATTTCTAGCCAGTAATTTTCAAAGAAACGGAAGAGTCCATTGAGCTTCCCACTATATTCACATGTATCTGATGCACTGGGAGGGCAGTGAAAGAAGCCGGATAGCTGGAAGGACAATGAGAAGTCCCTGAGGTGGAACTTCCCAAAAGGAAAGGAGGAAGCTAGATGGTGGTACATAGAGGAATAGTTTGCCAGCTATAGCAATGGACAAGCTCGTGCTAAATCCAGCCATCCTGGAGACAGGTGTGTTCTCTGAGGATAGGACTAAGTGCGTGTGAGCTGATAGGGCTGCCTCACTACATTCCACATACTTTAGTGTCCAAGCAGCTTTATTGTGGCATATCCTCAACTGAATACAACAGGGGGATGGATCTGCCTCTATATTCACAAAAGCGTCCCCGCAGCCATCAGGTCTCCAGTGTTGTGCACCACTATTGTGTTTCATTGGCAGCAGGTGTGGTGGGTTTCCATCCCTACTGGTAGCAAGGAATGACCAATACTGTTTTATAGATAATGTCAGCATCCTTGGAGAGTCCCCAAATAACAAAGGTGTGAATTTTCCTCTGGCCAGCAGGGGATATTTTGCAACAGAAAAGAGCCAAGTATTCATTTTAACAAAACTACATCCGTAGTCATTGCCTGTAACAGCTGAGAAACTGAAGTTACAAATAAGAAAAAGAAAAATTACGGTTAAGGTATTTTTCCATGGCATGTCAGTAGAATAATAGCACATCATCAAACCTAATGGAAACATTTCTTTCCTCATCTTACTCAACTCTTTGGCAGCACTCAGTATAGTCACTACCATCACTTTCTTGAAACATTTCTCCTCTGACTGCTAAGATACCACCTGATCCGAGTTTTTCTCCTACCTCTCCATTTACTTTTTCCTCCTGCATGTCCATCCATCTTTTTCCAAATATATTTCTCCAGCCCAAGCTTGTTGTCTCCAGATCTCCACATTTTGGTATCTGATTGCCTACCTAATAGCTCTATGTGGATATCTCATGATATCTCAAATTTAATTTATTCTCTTTCCTCCTAACCTCTTCTTCCTTCAGTCTTCACCAGCCCACAATTATCCACCAAGTAGTAGGGAGCCCAGAGACCTGGGAATAATCCTTAATCTCTCTAGTCCATTGGTCTAGCAACTGTATGCATAAGCAAATTAATTCATCATGCTTAAATTATTCTCTGTGAACTCATAAGCTCTTACATCTCAAAGGTCCTTTCCATGAACTTAAAAACTATCAATTTAAGAAGCAATTATTAAACTTCCCTGGTGGCGCAGTGGTTAAGAATCCACCTGCCAATGCAGGGGACATGGATTCGAGCCCTGGTCCAGGAAGATCCCACATGCCGCGGAGCAACTAAGCCCGTGTGCCGCAACTACTGAGCCTGCGCTCTAGAGCTCACGAGCCACAACTACTGAGTCTGTGAGCCATAACTACTAAAGGCCACGGGCGTAGAGCCTGTGCTCCACAACAAGAGAAGGCACCACAATGAGAAGACCGTGCGCCGCAACAAAGAACAGACCCCCGCTCGCTGCAACTAGAGAAAGCCCGCGCGCAGCAACAAAGACCCAACACAGCCAAATATAAATAAATAAAATTTAAGAAGCGATTATAGGGGCTTCCCTGGTGGCGCAATGGTTGAGAGTCCGCCTGCCGATGCAGGGGACACAGGTTCGTGCCCTGGTCTGGGAAGATCCCACATGCCGCGGAGCGGCTGGGCCCGTGAGCCATGGCCACTGAGCCTGCGCGTCCGGAGCCTGTGCTCCGCAACGGGAGAGGCCACAACAGTGAGAGGCCCACATACCGCCAAAAAAAAAAGAAGCAATTATAGGAAATTTTCAGAGAATCATTGTAAAGTGTTCTGATATATAATAAATAGTCTCTCTTCTATTTCCTCATTCCCCTATTCACACCCACTGAAACATTTAGAGTTTTTATTTGTTTAGATCATTTATCATAAATACTGAATGTGTCATTGGATTTTGAACCATTTGTGACCCCCCGAGGCATTTTCTTTTCTTCAGTCCTTCACTAGCAACCTTGATAAACCTTCCTATCGAGGACTGCAGTTTCACTCCCAGAGGTAGCATTACCTTTAGTCAGTGTGGCCACTGGGGAGTGAACCAGGATAAATGGGATTAAACTGAAACAGTAGGAGGTTTAGGTTAAACACTAAGAGAGACATGTCGAGAAGAGGTCACTTAGACAAAGAACCAGTTTCCCTTGAGAATTTAGGAATATCTTCATCCTAAGTTTTTTAGCATAGTTAGACTGAATCTCAATGAGTCCCCACCTCACAGTGGGCAATTCCATTGTTTTTCCACCTTCATGAAAAGATGAGAGGAGTCCATATTAGTTGGGCATGAGATTTAATACCCTATGAAAAAGAAGCATTTCATGGTACATCTTATGTAAAATCTCCCCTTCTATTCTCCTTAAGCATCTTCTTGTGACTCTGGGGAAACAAGGTTTAAGAACCAAATTTATCACTAACGATGAAACTCCATATCTGTTTTGAATCCTAGATTACACATTTGTTTTGAAGAATTTGTTTGAAGCTCTTAGTCTATGACTGTTTTATAAGGCCTAGCGGAGTCATCTATACACACTTAGCACTTAGTTTCTGTTCATAGTGCTGTTAAATGGAGTTAGTTCTCTAATAAGTGTAACAATGAAATCAAATCTCTTTTCCCTGCAGGCTGAGGCATGATGCATTCCGCTAGCAGAATGGTGGTGTCTATCAGTCAAGGGATTTGTAATTGGAGAGAGAATCCAGTGTGATAGACCTCTATATTAGTGGCAGGCTACAAAGTGGTGAAATGGGAACGTGCCTTATCTTGAAAACCCTTTGCTTTCCATCTTTATTGGTCAGAGGCCCTGTGCAAATCAGATCAATTGACTACATTCTTAACTGTTTTTCTTTTAACCCATCAAATCTTAATTTGGCTTCCCCTCTATTGACACATGTCACCATTACTGAGGGCTAATCATGTTAGTTTTAGAATAATGAATATATCACTCTGACATAAACAAATTAACATGTTTAATAAACTTCTCACAATAACACAATTCCCTAGCTTTCCGTGGCTCCACCTGTGGATTTGTAATGCAGTTCATTTGAGGTGTTGGGGAGGGAACAGTCCTTTTTCATAATTTTTATAGATGTTGAGTGGCACTGAAATAAAGGTTACATGCTGGTTGCCTGTGGGCAGGACTGAGTCTGCAGATATATTTTGTTTGGTCCACATAAGACAAGATATTTGATGGAGAACTTTGGTTCTACTGGTAATGGCTCAGGAGGATGAATTCTCCATTGAAACATTTTTATAATCTCTCTCTAACAAGAGTGGCTGGATTGTTGAAATGGATTTTTGCAGAGGGCAGAATTATTTAAAAAATTACAGATTCTGAGCTAGTTATAACACAACTTTGGGTCCTCTGTCACCATCTATTGTTTACTCCTCTTTGATTTCATCATATACTTCTATCAGTGTTTTTGCAAACTGGTTGGTCTCTTGCACTTTAAATCTCAGTTATATCCCCTCGTTTCAGCTATGATTTACCCACCTTCTCTTTCAGAGATGGATCAAGGCATCTTTTGGGAGCTTACCCAATTTTCTCTTCTCCACTGCATCATTGCTCTGTTTCTTTAAGATTTGTTTTATCCTCTTTTCGTTGACTCCTTCCATTCTATAACCATGCTTCAGATTCTTGTATCTGCTTTGTGGGGGGTTTTTTGACTATTATTTATCTCATCACATATTTTTAATTAGTCAGTTTATTAATTCAAGAGAAAACATTTTTTGAACATCTACACAAAGGTGTAAGTTTCATCAGTTGCCAGGTTCTACATCTTTATTAACTGAGACAAAATCAAGAGCTTACAGACAAATGGTTTTTAAACCATAAATTGTACTATAATAAGAAAGTATTTATAAAGAAGAATCTTCAAGAATCTATGAGAATACAGAAGAAGAGATGGGGGACTAATGCTGTTAGGTCTGGGGGACAGGAGACACAGGAGAGCTTCTAAGCTGAGGTGATTTGAATAAACCCAAAGTGGATTTACTGCTAGAGCTTACACTCCAGGGCCTTGCACTTGCATGGGTCCCTTCCACTGTGTTCTTATGGTCTTGTGTTTTGTACAATATATTTTAACCATTGATATTTAAGATCATTTTTCTTTCTTTCTTTACCCCAACATCCCCTCCAACATACTTCCTCTTGGCTCAGGTGGCCTTGGAGAAGCCACAGGGTTTTATAGAATATGATTAGGAGACTTGGAAACAGTTTGGGTTAGTGGGATGCATTGCTGTGGTTTGCAGTCATTCCATGTATAGATGAGTTATTGCTAGCCATCTGGAGGTAGACTGCACCTTTCAGGATACTCCTCTGATACACTGTTTCAACTCAGTCAGTGTTGGAACACAGAGGTGCACGGTCAGAGTTCATATCTTTATATGAACATTTCCTACAGCATCTGACACTATAAGAATGTGGATGGAGGAAGAGAAAAGAGATTTAAAATGTGCAGAACCAGAACTTAACCTGTGGAAAGTCCTTCCAGTCATTTGATATATAAAATTATAAATAAAAGAGGATTTGATCTCATTGATGAGGGGTCAAAATGAAAGTTCTCTCCTGCCAGGAATGCACTCAATAATGCCTTAAAATCTTAGAAAACACACACGTACGTGCACGCGCACACACACACGTATATGTATATGAATTATATTAGAGAGAGGTTTTCCCAAATTTAGCATTCTTAAAAAATGGCATGATCTTAGCATGTTGTGAAGCTTAATTAACTTTTCTAAACTATCACAATATTTGTCATCCATACTGGCGGAAAGATCAACTTATCTTTGTATTTTCTCTACTGAAAGCAAGATTACAAAATTGTTATCATATAAAGAAACAAAGAATATGTGGGCAACAAATGTTGGAAAAATCATATTACAGAGCTGTGTCAGAAGGCTGATTAGTAAAAATATTATCCTAGTTTTTCCGATTTAGGAAACTTTGTAATGTAGTTTTTAAAATGTATAGGATGTTATCATTTATTTTCTCATTCTAAATAACTATTACTTTTATACCTAGGTTTATATTTATAAATTTGTATTATTTTTCTTAAAGAAGGCCCCTAACATCATATAGACTTCTAACAGCACAAACCAGACTAAATGAATTAAACTTGTCCAGGCAAACCTGGAATTTTCCAAGTAGAAGAAATAGTTTGTATAAAGATTGATGTCACAGATCATTCAGGGTCCCACTCAAATTAGGCAAACTCAAGTTGGACTAAATCAAAGAGTTCAATAAAGAGATAATTTTAAAGTGTGGACAGGATGTAGGGGAACCATAAGGGATAGTGCATCATGTCTATTACCTATCTTTTATCAGCCCTGAGCCTGAAGGAGTGAGGGAAAACAGTAATACTAGAACTCAGGAGCAGAGAACCTTGGAGAGAAGAACCCAACATGGATAGGAGCTGAGTACTTCGAGGAATGCAAAGAGACCAAGGTAACAACACTGAGATGGAGTTGGTGAATTACATATGCAAACCTTCACTCCTTTCCCTCCCACCTCCAGTCTCCTGCCTTAGTCTCCCATTGTCCTAACCCTACCGTAGCACAAGGGAGCCTACCAAGGCTATCCAAATATATCAGAGTAGTAGGCAGAAAATAAGGTAGAGATGTGTATAAAGTGGGTTTGATGAGGCACACAAAAATATCTGGCTATATCATATATATATATATATATTTGTATACGGGTGTGTGTATGTGTATTACACGTAAATGTATATACATTTTTGTATATATGGTATGTTTGCGGTATGTAGAATTACATTCAAAAATGAAATAAGACCTTGATTATAACTTTATATAACAGGTTTTATAACCTGTTTAACTCACTTAATAACTGACAAAAATTATAAACTCTTTTCTGTGTCATAAGTTGTTTTTTTTTAACAACATCTTCATAGGGCTGTATAGTTCTATGTTCTATGGCAGACGTATTGGAATTCATTTAGGTTACTTCAAATTTTTCACCATTATATAAAGACTTGTAATAAGCATTCCTGTAGATCATTTTTTAAATCAACAATATATGTTTCCTTAAAATAAATTCAAATAAAATGTAATTGCTTTTGTAATCAAAGGGGATTCTCATTTCAAGTTCTTACTGCCAAAATGCTCCCCAGAAAGATTGTGCCCCTTTCCACTGCCATTATCCACATATTAATGCTTATTTTCCTCACATCTTCTCCAAGTTACAGGCCAAAATATTTTAAAGACAGAGCTGTGAGTAGACTCCTCTGCCATCTCTCGCCGCTTAATGTTTGTAATCTGAAATTCTTCTCTTGGCAGTGACTTCCCGATTTTGAATTCCAATAGTTATTTATCATTCTTATCATTGACCTTACAGCATTTGATATTATTGACCTCAATCTCCTATTTGGGAAAAAAAAACAAACCAACTCCCTTCTTTTAGTCCCTTAACGTACTCAATACTTATGTGAATCCTCTCTTTCTGCCCTTTCTCTGCCTTCCTCTTTTGGTTCATCCTCCTTCTGCTGTCTGTTAGGCATGGCCAACCACTCCAGCTCAGGGCTCTGTGGGCTGTGTCCTGGCACAGAGTCCAGCAAGCCTTCCATGCTTCTCGTGTTCGTCTCCTCTTTCTCTTCTCCAATACTCCCACTCTCATTTGAGCCCTTATTATTTTTACTGGTCCCCCTGCTTCTAGTTCCAGATGTACCTTCCTAAAAACATTGCTTTGCTTATGGCAGTCTCCTGAGCAACAGCCTCCAGCATCCTCTATTCCTATTAACAATCAAATGAAATACAAGCCAGCATTGGTATCCCCCTTCCCCTACTCCTGATCGTATAGCCTACATTCTAGCCTAGATGCCCTGTTTTCTTTTTTTTTTTTCCATCCACCTATAATTCTTTTCCTAATCTCTGCCCTTCAAAAACTTCTACCCTTTTATTAAGACTTGACTCAAAGGCACCTCCTATAAGAATCTTCCTCTAGTCACTGCCATTAAAAATGACCCCAGTCTTCCATGGTCTATAATTCAGACCTTTTTCTATCGATATTGTAGCCAGTTTGGGAGGCTTAAAACCTCTATGAGTTTATAAACTGATTGAAAGTAGAATCAGATACTGTTCATCTTCCCCTAAGCACCCAGCATAGAGTTTTATTGCTGGTAAGTGATTAATAAATATTAATTAAGTGAAAGAGCCAGCCCTAGAGCAATTGTACGGAGCCTTTGGGTTTAAGAATAGAGAAAGCTCAGAAATAGTCCACTGTGCCATAGATCATCTCCAGATTGAGTCTTATGGAGCATCTGACGTGAGGCTACTACAGAAATGTAAATTGCGTGTCTTGGGTTAAGCAGTGAATATGTCTAAAATGTCTGGATTGGCTGCTGCAGGATTCTGAAAACTGTTAACAGGATTTCTGTTTCATTATGAAAACTTTAACAATTTCCTCACATTCAGACCACTGGACAGTTCAAAGCTGAACACGTTCTTTGAAGGTGCATGGCAGCATTTACCACCTGCAAACACCAGGCAGACAGTTAACTTCTCTGTCTCCATTGCTACATTTTGGCCTTGCCCAGAGGGGACAAACTTCATTTTTCCTTTTCCCCCAGTGGTGTTTCAGAGGGGCAAGTTAAAAAACCACCGTGGAAGCATATATTAACCATGGGATCAGAAAGGGGGAAGCAAGGAAAATCTCCTTCCTGTCATGAACAACATAAAGCCATTTTGCCACTTTAACAAAGGAGTAAAACTGCTGTGGTGCAAGGTGGAAAGCGCACATATGATTTCTGTTCGACTTCTCTCTGTGCACGCCTTTCCTTCCTAGGTGGATTCAGGCTAATCATTTCAGTTATTTGTGCATGGCATGAGGACAGTACCACTCCCAACTCCTATCCCTGCCTCCCAGGCTGGAGGAGCGCCAGTTGCTAATGCTGTGAGATCTTCCTGGCCTGGCCCTGACTCCCACACAAGGAGATATCCTGTGTGCAATTTGTACAGCACCTTTCCCAAGCGTGGAAACGTCGTACAACCCAGCAGTGAACGATGAGGCGGCAAGAGGCAGCACCAACGGGCGACATATAACATTTTCAGGAAAAACAAAATTAAGCAGCAAAGCTCTTTAGAGCAAAAGAGGCTTTTGAAAGAGTCCTCCCAGGTAATGTAAGCAGCTGCTTTCTCACCGCTCTCACAAGGGCACGCCACAGGGCCAAACAGGCGACCCCTCCAGCCCTGGGAGAAAGACCTGAGTTGCAGTGGGGACCAAATCCATTTATTTTCATGTCGCGATAAAAATACTGGATAGTTCGTAAATCACACACGCTCTGATCGCATTCCTTTTAAGAATACACAGCAGATTTTCTTACTCTGGGCGCACCCAATTTATTCACATAGCGGAGGCGTTTCATCAGCCCCCCCCGCACAGGGATTCTTAGATGAATGTGACTGCTCGGTTTCTTACTAAATTAGGAGCTGCAGAGGAAGTGTGACCAGAGACGGGGTGCTGGGAAGGTGCAGGAATTTTCATGTGGAAAATTTAGCCTGTGTACTACAGGGACTATGCAGGTGGGAAACAACATGCAAGTCTGGTCAGTTTTAATTTCGGAACACAGCTTACAGCCTCCAGTTCAACCACATGTTGACCCCCAATTAGACCATACCATGTAAGGCCCCGATGGCACGAATACAGAGAAATCCCACTTCCACAGTGCTGTCAGGAGCAGAACAGAATGGTAACTTTGCATTTGGTCTTGTTTGTCAGCCTGCATTTTATTTTATTTTTTTGCGGTACGCGGGCCTGTCACTGTTGTGGCCTCTCCCGTTGCGGAGCACAGGCTCCGGACGCGCAGGCTCAGCAGCCATGGCTCACGGGGCCCAGCCGCTCCTCCCGGACCGGGTCACGAACCCGCGTCCCCTGCATCGGCAGGCGGACTCTCAACCACTGCGCCACCAGGGAAGCCCCCAGCCTGCATTTTAATTCATTTTCTAATATGACCACCTGATCCAGAGCCAAATACACATTGTTCTCTCTGATAAGCCTGGAGGAGAAAATTCCTCTAAGGCATCTTTGCAAAGGGACTTATCTCTTAAAGTTTGCTGAGATTCTGAGTGGGTGGAATAGGTTATGCTTTGCATTTCAAGAAATAGAACGAAATGCCACCAACAACACAGAATTTAAATAGTGCATAGCTGGAGCTCAGAGTGTGCTCTTCAAAGAAAATGTAAGATTTGACCCCCACCTGAGATGTTTGTTGTTATGACTATTAATTGGATCCTCAAGTCATTTAAAAATGGCCGTCAACGCGATGCGTGTGTACTTAGTAGCTGTGATGGTTTTTAGTTGGTAAATGACTGGGGTTAGGTAGTGTTAGCTTTGTACATGAGAACAAAAAGGACTATTTTTAAAATGTTAGGTTTCTAATCTACTATGAAGGCAGCATTACAACTATAGAGGGTAGCAATTAAGAGAACAGGCTCTGTAGAAAGACATGCTCAGTTCAGATCCTGGCTCTGTCACTTGGCAGATTACTGCCCGTCTCCATGTCTCAAATTCCACCTATTTGAAATGGAATGATAATAACCTCATAGGATTGGCATGAGAATTAAATGAGATAACTTATCTTAAAGGCTATGCACCATGCCTTACATAAAAAGTACACATACATAAATGTTTATTTTTATTATGATTAAGGATCAGATTAATGTGATTGAGTGCCTGACAAGTATCAGCAACATTGCCAGGTCTCTGTCTTTGAAAACCTTACATCTAGGAGAGCAGCACACTACCTTGTGGTCTTATCACTAAAGAAGATTTTACTGTTGGAATTCCCTCAGCCCTCCCTGGTCTATTTAAGAGCTGTCCTTGCCTTACTGCCTCTCCTTCTGCATGTAGCCTCCTTCAGCTGCGGTTACTGCCTCCTTTGTAGGACCCGTGACCCTGTTACTCATGGAACCCCTGATACTTATAAACTTTTGTTACTATATATTTTTTATTTCCACGTCCCTCTTTTCCAACTAGAGGTATAAGCTCTTTGAGGGCAAGTAGCATATCTATATATACCACTTTAAAGTTTGTTAGGTGTATTTTCTCTTGGAATACAAGAGGATAGGAACTAGCTCTCAGAAAATTAAGTCTGTTGCTGGCAGTATCATCCTAAAGTTGGAGAGAAATTGGAAAACCTTGCATGCCTTCCACACACACAGCCTGCTTCAGCAGCAGTAAGGCATTAGCCATTCTGAAAAGATTGTCAAGGCAAAAAGACTATAGAGGTGAGAGGAATAGAGAATTAGAAAGACATATCAGCTCTTCATAATTGTACTTTAAGCATCTCCACAAAAGGTCTCATTCTCTACACATGGAAAGAGAGTTAAGCTCATTATATTAATTTATGAATTCAAGGAAAAGAAGCCATGAGCTGACACATAAAATTCCATCTATCTATCTATCTATCTATCTATCATGTATCTATCTATGTATCTATGTATCTATGTATCCAACATCAGTGCCTCCCTTGGAGTGCATGCAAGAACACAGCAAATCTGAGGGCATGTCCTCTTTTGTACTATTCTGATCATCTTAATGAGAAAGCCAGTTGGCCATGAAAATAGGGCTCTGATGAATACAGCTTGGATTGTTGCACTCAGCAGTCCATGCGTAGCCTTCTGCACGTACAGGTGACTCTGCCGATCTCTCTTTCATTATTGTGCTGCTTGCACAATCATTGGGAAGCAACTGCAGCCTTGTGGCTGACGGACCAAACGCCAGGGGTGAGGAGCGCATTTCCAGTATGTCTGCCACTGTTTTCTTTAATGATTTTTCAAATGAATACAGTCTCCATCCTACCATCCTTTAGAATGTGTATGTTGAGCTTCAATGATTTCAAAGCTAATGGTAAAATACGCACTATGCAGCACTGCTCTGTCCAGAAGATTTGAATCATTATTTGTCCTCTTCCTCTAGACAGACTGTAGGGTTAAATGGCCGGGGTTTTTGAAACAAAAGATTTATACTCCATTTTCTTTCGTACTATCCATCCACGCCTCCTGTAATAGGAGCAGGTTGGAAAGCTCTGTGTCTGGGTTGTCATTTCTCTTCCACGGTATATATTAGAATCCAAATGACCTCTATACCATCAAGGCTCCACAAACCTTAAATTTAAGCTACCTGCTCCACCAAAGTACCTAAAACAATGACTTTTTTATGTTGCAACAAACATTACAATTAATGAGTACAGTGCACATGTAATGATACAGTGAATCAGTGTGAAGCCTCAAATAATGATTTCTGTTGGCACTATAAAAGGAATGTAATTTTTCTTGTTGAAATACCATTTTTCAGTTACTGCATGAGTGATGTGGTAATTATCCCCTACACCTGGGATTTAAATCCAATCCTACAAGCCCATTTTCTGTTTGCAAGCTGTCAGGCTGATGCATAGTCTTTGTTCTTATCTGGCAGTAGGCAAGGAATCGGTAATTCAGAAACAACAAAGCCACTGATGGGTCATCATGTAATCTGCACTGAAAATTGCAATCTGTAATGAGATTGGAAACGCAGATGAGGTGACTAAAATTGATTACCTACCATATCTGAAAATTTCAATTTTATTGCACAAATATGATCAAACTAGTCCATAAGTTTGGGGATTAGTTGAGAAAGAATAAAGATTACTTTTAAATTAGGTGAATGCAGATAAGTTATTTAGATGTAAATTATTTGCTTTATAGCAATATGGTTGGTCTTCAGGGTGATTCAAATGGCCACATATTTTAAGTTCCCTGATGGCATCATTTCTGCCTGGGAGTTCCAATTAGAGATGACATACACTCTCCACTCTTAAAGGGAGTACAGCAAAGCAGACAGTGAATGAAACTCACACCAATCCCCAGGCCACAAAAATTCACCTTTCATATGCTTATTATGGAAAAAAAAAATCATCTAGATGTCTTGGGAGCTTCAAGAAATAAGCAGCAGACTGTGCTTGGAGTATCTGTAAACATTTTTGTTTTTTTGCCCCACTTCCACCACCTTCCAAGGGGTCAGGCTTTGTGGGTTTAGCTCAGGAGCCAAGATGACAGGTTCACAGTCCTCTGCTTCCATAGGAAGCACAGACTTCATATAACCTTAGAACTGTAAGAGATACTGGTGATATTCTGGTCCAGCCTCCAAGCTACTGTGAACCTCTCTCTACTTCTTGTCAGTAGCAGGTGATAAATCCTCCTACCAGAATTTTGGCAGAACTTCGTGATCTTGAAACAAAAGGTATACCTAATAAGGAATCATTATCATGACATGATTTCAGAGATGAATGACAATGACAATATGTTCATATAATGCCACCAAAATATTTCACCTCTTTGTCTGGCTTCCCAGAAAGTGTCCATTAGAGTGGCAAGAAAGTGCATTGAGAGATCCATTTCTGTTTGAGGGAATATCATTTTTAAGAAAAATATCAAAACTCAGCCTGCCTTGACTTTTTGGGGTACCAAGGCAAAAAAGGTTTTCACCCTGTGGGCTATAGTTGCTGTTGCAGCTGCAAGAGATTCTCCTGCTTTTGGAAGTTTGTTTCTTTGTTTGTTTGTTTTAATAGATTATGAAAAAAGAGAGTTCCCGTCTGACAATTGTATGCATGATCTTTACTCTCATAAGCATAGTTGAGCTGGAAGAATGCATTAGTGAGGAGTTAGGTCACATGCTCTAAATTACTTTCCAGCATGAATTTTATATTCAGAAGTGCCTTCAGAGATTCACTGGTCTCCTGCCCAGTGAACAGTCTTCTTAGGACTTTTTCTATAAACCAGTCCTATTCAGAAGGTAAATCCTTAGTAAAAATATTTATTATTGTTATTTGTATTATTCGTAGTAGAAGTGGTAGGAATAGTAGGAATAGTAGATCTAGTAGCAGCAGCAATAATAGTTTTCTTTTACTTCGTTTTCCCCTTGGACCGCTTACATTGTGACTTTCCTGTTCAGTTCTTCCGAGACCCAGAGAGGGTTCAGTGGCAGCTGATACAAGAAGTAGGCATTGACGCTGAGCTACAAGTTCCTGAATAACTGAGGCTCTAGCGGTACTAATTGACATTTGCTATGCTTTATATTCCATTGTCATCTATCTTAACCATTTTGTATTTTCTTCTTCCAAAGGAGAAAGGAGGGAGTTGCTTGTTCATTTACTAAACTATGAAAAGGTTTACAACATTCCAAGAATCATCTACATTCTTGGAACAACTTTCTTTATTCTTGCTCTATCTGTTGCAAAGGTTAAACCCTTTCCTTCTACAGTAAACTCATTTTCTCCTTTACATCCATTTTGTTCTCTTCTGAATATCTCAAGATTTTTTTTTACACAGCAGGTTCTTATTAGTCATCAATTTTATACACATCAGTGTATACATGTCAGTCCCAATCACCCAATTCATCACACTACCACCCCCAACCCCTCAACGCTTTCCCCGCTTGCTGTCTGTACGTTTGTTCTCTACATTTGTGTCTCAATTTCTGCCCTGCAAACTGGTTCATCTGTACCATTTTTCTAGGTTCTACATGTATGTGTTAATAAGCAATATTTATTTTTCTCTTACTGACTTACTTCACTCTGTATGACAGTCTCTAGATCCATCCACGTCTCAACAAATCACCCAATTTCATTCCTTTTTATGGCTGACTAATATTCCATTGTATATATGTACCACATCTTCTTTATCCATTTGTCTGTCGATGGGCATTTAGGTGGCTTCCATGACCTGGCTATTGTAAATAGTGCTGCAGTGAACATTGGGGTGCATGTGTCTTTTCGAACTATGGTTTTCTCTGGGTATATGCCCAGTAGTGGGATTGCTAGATCATATGGTAATTCTATTTTTAGTTTTTTAAGGAACCTCCATACTGTTCTCCATAGTGGCTGTATCAGTTTATATTCCCACCAACACTGCAAGAGGATTTCCTTTTCTCCACACCCTCTCCAGGATTTGTTGTTTGTAGATTTTCTGATGATGCCTATTCTAACTGTTCTGAGGTGATACCTCATTGTAGTTTTGATTTGCATTTCTCTAATAATTAGTGATGTTGAGCATCTTTTCATGTGCTTCTTGGCCATCTGTATGTCTTCTTTGGAGAAATGTCTATTTAGGTCTTCTGCCCATTTTTGGATTGGGTTGTTTATTTTTCTAATATTCAGCTGCATGAGCTGTTTATATATTTTGGAGATTAATCCTTTGTCCATTGATTCATTTGCAAATATTTTCTCCCATTCTGAGGGTTGTCTTTTTGTCTTGTTTATGGTTTCCTTTGTTGTGCAAAAGCTTTGAAGTTTCATTAGGTCTCATTTGTTTATTTTTGTTTTTATTTCCATTACTATAGGAGGTGGATCCAAAAAGATCTTGCTGTGATTTATGTCAAAGAGTGTTCTTCCTATGTTTTCCTCTAAGAGTTTTATAGTGTCCGGTCTTACATTTAGGTCTCAAATCCATTTTGAGTTTATTTTTGTGTATGGTGTTAGGGAGTGTTCTAATTTCATTCTTTTACATGTAGCTGTCCAGTTTTCCCAGCACCACTTATTAAAGAGACTGGCTTTTCTCCATTGTATATCCTTGACTCCTTTGTCATAGATTAGTTGACCATAGGTACGTGGGTTTATCTCTGGACTTTCTATCTTGTTCCGTTGATCTATGTTTCTGTTTTTGTGCCAGTACCATATTCTCTTGATTACTGTAGCTTTGTAGTATAGTCTGAAGTCGGGGAGTCTGATTCCTCCAGCTCCATTTTTTTCCATCAAGACTGCTTTGGCTATTCGGGGTCTTTTCTGTCTCCATACAAATTTAAAGGTTTTTTCTTCTAGTTCCGTAAAACATGCCATTGGTAATTTGATAGGGATTACATTGAATCTGTAGATTGCTTTGGGTAGTATAGTCATTTTCTCAATGTTGTTTCTTCCAATCCAAGAACATGGTATATCTCTCCATCTGTTGGTATCATCTTTAATTTCTTTCTTCAGTGTCTTACAGTTTTCTGCATACAGGTCTTTTGTCTCCCTAGATAGGTTTATTCCTAGATATTTTATTCTTTTGTTGCAGTGGTAAATGGGAGTGTTTCCTTAATTTCTCTTTCAGATTCTTCATCATTAGTGTATAGGAATGCGAGATTTCTGTGCCTTAATTTTGTATCCTGCAACTTTACCAAATTCATTGATTAGTTCTAGCAGTTTTCTGGTGGCATCTTTAGGATTCTCTATGTATAGTATCATGTCATCTGCAAACAGTGACAGTTTGACTTCTTCTTTTCCAATTTGTATTCCTATTATTTCTTTTTCTTCTCTGGTTGCCGTGGCTAGGACTTCCAAAACTATGTTGAATAAAGGTGGTGAGAGTGGACATCCTTGTCTTATTCCTGATCTTAGAGGAAATGCTTTCAGTCTTTCATTATTGAGAATGATGTTTGCTGTGGGTTTGTCGTATATGGCCTTTATTATGTTGAGGTAGGTTCCCTCTATGCCCACTTTCTGGAGAGTTTTTATCATAAATTGGTGTTGCATTTTGTCAAAAGCGTTCTCTTCATCTACTGAGATGATCATTCGGTTTTTATTCTTCAGTTTGTTAATATGGTGTATCACATTGATTGATTTGCGTATATTGGAGAATCCTTGCATCTCTGGGATAAATCCCACTTGATCATGGTGTACGATCCTTTTAATATGTTGTTGGATTCTGTTTGCTAGGATTTTGTTGAGGATTTTTGCACCTATATTCATCAGTGATATTGGTGTGTAATTTTCTTTTCCTTTTTTTTTTTTTTTTTTTTTTTGCGGTATGCGGGCCTCTCACTGTTGTGGCCTCTCCCGTTGCAGAGCACAGGCTCTGGATGCACCGGCTCAGCAGCCATGGCTCACGGCCCCAGCCGCTCCATGGCATGTGGGATCCTCCCGGACCGGGGCACAAACCCGTGTCCCCTGCATCAGCAGGTGGACTCTCAACCACTGCGCCACCAGGGAAGCCCATGTAATTTTCTTTTTTTGTAGTATCTTTGTCTGGTTTTGGTATCAGGGTGATGGTGGCCTCATAGAATGAGTTTGGGAGTGTTCCTTCCTCTGCAATTTTTTGGAAGAGTTTGAGAAGGATGGGTGTTATCTCTTCTCTAAATGTTTGATAGAATTCACCTGTGAAGCCATCTGGTCCTGGACTTTTGTTTATTGGAAGAATTTTCATCACAGTTTCAATTTCATTACTTGTGATTGGTCTGTTCATATTTTCTATTTCTTCCTGGTCCAGTCTTGGAAGGTTATA
This sequence comes from Pseudorca crassidens, assembly GCF_039906515.1. NCBI lineage: Eukaryota > Metazoa > Chordata > Mammalia > Artiodactyla > Delphinidae > Pseudorca > Pseudorca crassidens. Next base: position 72,551,071 of record NC_090296.1, read on the forward strand.
CCTTTCTAAGAATTTGTCCATTTCTTCCAGGTTGTCCATTTTATTGGCATAGAGTTTCTTGTAGTAGTCTCTTACAATGCTTTGTTTTTCTGCGGTGTCTGTTGTCACTTCTCCTTTTTCGTTTCTAACTTTATTGATTTTAGTCCTCTCCTTCTTTTTCTTGATGAGTCTGGCTAATGGTTTATCAATTTTGTTTATCTTCTCAAAGAACCAGCTTTTAGTTTTATTGATCTCTGCTATTTTCTTTGTTTCTATTTCATTTATTTCTGCTGTGATCTTTATGATTTCTTTCCTTCTGCTAACTTTGGGTTTTGTTTGTTCTTCTTTCTCTGGTTCCTTTAGGTATAAGGTTTGATTGTTTATTTGAGATTTTTCTTGTTCTTGAGGTAGGCTTGTATAGTTATAAACTTCTCTCCTAGAACTGCTTTTGCTGCATCCCATAGGTTTTGGATTGTCGTGTTTTCATTGTCATTTGTCTCTAGGTATTTTTTGATTTCCTCTTTGATTTCTTCAGTGATCTCTTGGTTATTTAGTAATGTATTATTTAGCCTCCATGTGTTTGTGTTTTTTACATTTTTTCCTTGTAATTGATTTCTAATCTGTTAGCCTTGTGGTCAGAAAAGATGCTTGATATGATTTCAATTTTCTTAAATTTACTGAGGCTTGATTTGTGACCCAAGATGTGACCTATCCTGGAGAATGTTCTGTGTGCACTTGAGAAGAAACTGTAGTCTGCTGTTTTCAGGTGGAATGTCCTATAAATATCGATTAAATCTATCTGATTTGTTGTGTCATTTAAAGCTTCTGTTTCCTTATTGATTTTCATTTTGGATGATCTGTCCATTGTTGTAAGTGAGGTGTTAAAGTCCCTCACTATTATTGTGTTACTGTCGATTTCCTCTTTTATAGCTGTTAGCAGTTGACTTATGTATTGAGGTGCTCCTATGTTGGGTTCATATGTATTTATAATTGTTATATCTTTTTCTTGGATAGATTCCTTGATCATTATGTAGTGTCCCTCCTTGTCTCTTGTAACATTCTTTATTTTCAAGTCTATTTTATCTGATATGAGTATAGCTACTCCAGCTTTCATTTGATTTCCATTTGCATGGAATATCTTTTTCCATCCCCTCACCTTCAGTCTGAATGTGCCCCTTGGTCTGAAGTGCGTCTCTTGTAGACTGCATATATATGGTCTTGTTTTTGTATCCTTTCAGTGAGCCTGTGTCTTTTGGTTGGAGCATTTAATCCATTCACGTTTAATGTAATTACCCATATGTATGTTCCTATGACCATTAATTGTTTTGGGGTTGTTTTTGTAGGTCCTTTTTCTTCTCTTGTGTTTCCCACTTAGAGAAGTTCCTTTAGCATTTGTTTTAGAGCTGGTTTGGTGGTGCTGAATTCTCTTAGCTTTTGCTTGTCTGTAAAGCTTTTGATTTCTCCATTGAATCTGAATGAGATCCTTGCCAGGTAGAGTAATCTTGGTTGTAGTTTCTTCCCTTTCATCACTTTAAGTATATCATGCCACTCCCTTCTGGCTTGTAGAGTTTCTGCTCAGAAATCAGCTCTTAACCTTATGGGAGTCCCTTGTATTTTATTTGTTGTTTTTCCCTTGCTGCTTTCAATAATTTTTCTCTGTCTTTAATTTTTGCCAATTTGATTACTATGTGTCCCGGCATGTTTCTCCTTGGGTTTATCCTGTATGGGACTCTCTACACTTCCTGGACTTGGGTGGCTATTTCCTTTTCCTTGTTAGGGAAATTTTCAACTATAATCTCTTCAAATATTTTCTCTGGTCCTTTCTCTCTCTATTCTCCTTCTGGGACCACTATAATGCAAATGTTGTTGGGACCCCTATATTGCGAATGTTGTTGCAGTTATTGTTGTCCCAGAGGTCTCTTAGGCTGTCTTCATTTCTTTTCATTCTTTTTCTTTGTTCTGTTCCGCAGCAGTAATTTCCACCATTCTGTATTCCAGGTCACTTATCCATTCTTCTTGCTCAGTTATTCTGCTAATGATTCCTTCTAGTGTAGTTTTCATTTCAGTTATTGTATTTTTCATCTCTGTTTGTTTGTTCTTTAATTCTTCTAGGTCTTTGTTACCCATTTCTTGCATCTTCTCTATCTTTTCGTCCATTCTTTTTCCGAGGTCCTGGATCATCTTCAGTATCATTATTCTGAATTCTTTTTCTGGAAGGTTGCCTATCTCTGCTTCATTTAGTTGTTTTTCTGGGGTTTTATCTTGTTCCTTCATCTGGTCCATAGCCCTCTGCCTTTTCATCTTGTCTATCTTCCTGTGTATGTGGTTTTTGTTCCATAGGCTGCAGGGTTGTAGTTCTTTTTGCTTCTGCTGTCTGCCCTCTGGTGGATTGAAGAATATTTTTTAATGCTCCTCATTTCTGGCCTCCAAATCTCACATTCAAACATATAAGAAAAGATGATGTCTGCTGCCCCTGATCCCACATCACCCATCTCTACTTCCTCCCATACAAATCTGACTCCCAGCCTCCCTTTTTGTATTGAAACTGCTTTCTTCATGAACCGTGGTCCAAGCCACTACAGTCTGTAGCCTGGAGGGTTGCAGGATCCCAAAGGATCTCTCTTCTTCCCATCATGCATCTCTAAGTTTCAGTTTCCATTAAGCTGTCAGAGTTATTCTTTTAAACCATAAACCTGATGATGTCACTTTCATTCTTAACCCCCTCCAATGGCTTCACGTAACACTGAAAATAAAATCCTAACGCCTTACACTGGTCTACAGTTTTATGGTCTCTGTTAGTCTCATCTCATACAATCCTCAGGCTCATTCACTGCACTGTAGGCAGGTTCTGCATCTTTGAACTCAACCAGCTTGTTCCTGCAATAGGGTCTTTGTCATAGCATATCTTCTTTTTATGGCTGGCTCCTTCTGGTAAGTCAGATCACAGCCAAATTATCCCTTCTTTGGAGAGGCCAATCCATCAAAAATATTTTTCCAGTCACTTTCTATTGGAACATTCTCTTCAAATTCCTTGATAGCATGTATCATTTCTAACACTTCTTTTGCTTTTTATTAGTATTGTTATTTTATTTTATTTTTTGTCTCCTTCAACTCAATGTAAGTTGCATGAGAGCAGGGATCTTGCTTATCTCACTCAGCTTTGAAACCCAAACTTTAAAAATTGCATGGCACACAGTATGCATTCAATAAAGATTTTAGAATAAATATCAGCACTTACCTCCTACTCATTTTGTCCAGTTGCTTTTTATTCATTTTCTTCAGTAATCAATTTTCCAGATCTTAATGCAGAACTGATATTGTTTACATCTTCCTTCTTGAAATTCTCTTGGCCTTTAAATTCTCTGTTACATATTGTGTGTTTTCTTCCTGCTTCTCCAGTTCCTTCTCTAGTCCTCTAATTAAATGGTTGAGTTTCCCCAATTTACATAATTGTCCTTCATCTCTTTCTCATTGTCTTTCTTGGGTATTTCAAATACCCCCATGGCTCCAATGGATGTGACAAAGAAAAACTGCACTGGATAAGTTAAACAGAAAACAAAGACTTTATTCAAAACCATTGCAAAAGAGGAGAAGTATTGAACTCAACTCTGCTGAGACAAAAGGCAAGAGAATTTTAAGCAGCCGGGTGAGCTAGTGGAAAAGTACTAGAAAAGAGTAGTAGGGGGAGGTTGATCAATGTGACTAGGCCATCTGTGTTTGCTAATTGGCGCTTATTGAAGTTAGGCTCAAACCGTCCCATAGAGACTGAGAAATAAAACACTATCTTTCTTGATGATTACATTTCTAAGAGATGGCTCCCAGGTACTTGAGAAAGACATTCCTGGGTTATAAAACTGGCAGGAGGCTGGGAGAAAATTTACATCTCGAAGAGGTAGAGAAAGAATTTACAATTGCAAGTTTTCTAAAGTAAATGCTCTAAGAAAAAAAAGGTTAGAGAATTTAGAGTAAAGAAATTTGTCTCAAGTTTAGTCAAGCTGAGGGGAACATTAAGGTCATCTTAGCCAGATACATTTATCAGTTTTCCTTCCATATTTGTATGCTTAGACCTGATGCCCCTGACAAGCTTAGATCCTGCATTTTCAGTCGCCTGTTGAATACCTCTAGCTGAGTATCCCATTTTCACATCCAACTCTTCATGTTTAAAACCAAATATTACCTTTCTTTTTTTAAGTTGAGATATAATTGACATACACTATTATATATACTAGTTTTATGTGTACAGCATAATGATTTGTTATATGTATATATTGTGAAATGATTATCACAGTAGTTTAGTTAACATCCATCACCACACACATAGTTATAATTTTTTTCCTGTGATGAGAACTTTTAAAGTTTACTCTAACTTTCTAGTATGTGGTACCGCATCATTAACTATAGTCACCACACTGTACATTACACCCCCACAACTTATTTATCTTTTAACTGAAAGTTTGTACCTTCTGATCACCTTCACCCAATTTGCCCATTCCCTCATCCCCCTACCCCCGCCTCTAAACTACCAATCTGTTTTCTGTATCTATGAGTTCATTTTTTGTTTTTTTGCCAGTTTTATTGAAAAATAATTGACATATGTCAATGTAGAAGTTCGCATGATGGTTTGAGTTACATATATTCTGAAATGATTACCACAATAGGTTCAGCTAAATCCACATTTTCAATATAGATACAATTAAAAAAAGGAAAAAAGGGAAGAAATTTCTTTGTGATGAGAACTCAGGATTTACTCTCTTAAAAACTTTCATATATATCTAACTGCCACATTAGGTATACTCATCATGTTGTACCTTACATCCCTAGTACTTAAATATCTTATAACTTGAAGTTTGTACCTTTTGATCACCTTCTTACAGTTCCCGCTCCCACCACCCCTCTGCCTCTGGTAACCACAAGTCTGATCTCTTTTCCTGTGAGTTTTGTTTTTCTGTTCTATTCTTTTGTAAGATTCCACATATAAGTGAGATCATATAGTATTTATCTTTCTCTGTCTGACTTATTCACTTAGCATAATACCTTCAAGTTCTATCCATGTTGTTGCAAGTAGTAGAATTTCCTCACTTTTTATGGCTAAATAATATTCCATTGTGTGTGTGTGTGTGTGTGTGTGTGTATACCACAACTTCTTTATCTATTCATCCATTGATAGACACTTAGGATGTTTCCATGTCTTGACTGTTATAAAAAATGCTTCTATGAACATGGGGTGGCAGATCTCTCTTTTTTTTTTTTTAAAGGAACATTTATTTATTTATTGGCTGCATTGGGTCCTCATTGCTGCACAGGCTTTCTCTAGTTGTGGCAAGCAGGGGCTACTCTTCGTTGTGGTGCATGGGCTTCTCATTACAGTGGCTTCTCTTGTTGTGGAGTGTGGGCTCTAGGCCCGCGGGCTTCAGTAGTTGTGGCACATGGGCTCAGTAGTTGTGGCTCTTGGGCATTAGAGTGCATGCTCAGTAGTTGTGGTGCACAGGCTTAGTTGCTCCGCAGCACATGGGGTCTTCCAGGACCAGGGCTCGAACCCGTGTTCCCTGCATTGGCAGGTGGATTCTTAACCACTGTGCCACCAGGGAAGTCCCACAGATATCTTTTTGGGTTAGCATTTTTGTTTCCTTTGGATATACTCGTAGATGTGGAATTGTTAGATCATATGGTAGTTCTATTTTTAATTTTTTGAGGATCCTCCATACTGCTTTCCATAGTAGCTGAACCAATTTACAATCCTACCAACAGTGCACAAAGGTTCCCTTTTCTCTACATCCACTCCAGCATGTTATCTCTTGTCTTTTTGATAATTGCCATTCTAACATGTGTAAGGTGATATTTTACTGTGGTTTTGATTTCCTTTTCCCTAATGACTAGTGATGTTGTTTGAGCATCTTTCATGTACCTATTGGCCATTCATGCATCTTTTTTGGAAAAATGTCTGTTCAGGATCTTTGCCCATTTTTAACTATATTATTTGTTATTTTGCTCTTGAGCTGTATGAGTTCTTTATATATTTTGGATATTAACCCCTTATCAGATTTAAGGTTTGCAAATATTTTTTCCCATTCCACAGGTTGTCTTTTCACCTTGATGATTTTTTTTTTTTTTTTTTTTTGCTGTGTGTAAGCTTTATAGTTTGATGCAGTTCCACTTGTTTATTTTTTATTTTGTTGCTTGTGCTTTAGGTGTCATATCCAAAAAATCATTACCAAGACCCATGCCAAGAGGTTTTATTCCTATGTTTTATTCAAGGAGTTTCACAGTTTCAGGTCTTACATTTAAGTCTTTAATGTGTTTTCAGTTAATCTTTGTGAGTGGTGTAAGATATGGGTCCAGTTTCATTCTTTTACATGTGAATATCCAATTATCCTTGCACCATTTATTAAAAAGTCTGTCTTTTCTCCACTGAATATTCTTAGTTCTCTTGTCAAATATTACTTGACCATGTATGCTTACGTTTATTTCTGGGCTATCAATTTTCTTCTGTTGGTCTATTTGTTTGTTTTTATGCTAGTTCCATACTGTTTTGATGACTATACCTTTATAGTATAGCTTGAAATCAGGAAGTGTGATGTCTCCTGCTTTTTTCTTCTTACTCGGGATGCCTTTGGCTATTCAGTGTCTTTTGTCATTTCACATAAATTTTAGGAGTGTTTTTTTCTACTTCTATAAAAAATGTCATTGTAATCTCGATATTGCATTGAATCTATAGATGGCTTTTTGTAGTATTGACATTTTAACAATATTAATTATTCCAATCCATGAACATTAGATACTTTCCTTATTTGTGTCTTCTTCGATTATTTTCACCAGTGTATTGTAGTTTTTGGAGTAGAGATCTTTCACTTTCTTAGTTAAATTTATATCTAAATATTTTATTGTTTTTGATGCTATTATAAATGAGATCGATTTCTTTATTTCTTTTTCAGAAAATTTGTTGTTAGTGTATTGAAACAGTACTGATTTTTGTATGTTATTTTGTATCCTGCAACTTTACTGAATTCATTGATTAAATTTAAGTTTTTTGGGGCGGTTGTTTTTTGGGGGTAAAGTCTTTAAGGTTTTCTGTATATAAAATTACATCATCTGCAAATAAAGACAATTTTGCTTCTTCCTTTCCAATTCTGCATTTCATTTCTTTTTCTTACTTGATTGCTCTAGCTAGGACTTCTATGTTGACTAGGAATGGAGAGAGTGGGCACACTTGTCTTATTACTGATCTTAGAGGAAAATTTTTAACCTTTCACCATCGAGCAGGATGTTAGCTGTGGACTTGTCATGTATGGTCTTTATTATGTTGAAATATGTTCCTTCTATGCCTAATTTGTTAAGAGATTTTAAAAACATATGAATGGGTGTTAAATTTTGTCAAATGCTTTTTCTGTGTCTATTAAAATTATCACATTTCTTTTCTTTCATTATATTAATTGGGAAGTATCACATTGATTGATTTGCATATGTTGAAACATCCTCGCATCCCAGGGATAAATCCTACTTGATCATGGTGAATGATCCTTTTAATGTGTGACAAAATTTGGTTTGCTAGAATTTTATTGAGAATTTTTGCATCTACATTCATCAGAGATATTGGCTTGTGCTTTTCTTTTCTAGTAGCATCCTTTTCTGGTTTTGGGAGTAGTATAGTGGTGGCTTTCTAAAGTGAATTTGGGAGTGTCCCATCCTCTTTGATTATTTGGAAGCGTTTGAGAAGGAATGGTGTTAATTTTTCTTTGAATATTTTATAAAATTCACCAGTGAAGCCATCTGATCCTGAGTTTTCCTTCACTGGGAGATTTTCAATTACTGATTTAATCTCCAAGCTAGTAATTGATCTATTCACATTTACTATTTCTTCCTGATTCAGTCTTGGTAAGTTGTATGTTTCTAAGATTTTTTTCCATTTCTTCTAGTTTGTCCACTTGGTTGGCATATATAGTTGTTCATAGTAGCCTTTTATGATCTTTGAATTTCTGTGGTATCTGTTGTAATGTCTCCTTTTTCATTTATAATTTTGTTCATTTGGGTCCTTTCTCTTTTCTCCATGGTTAGTCTGGCTAAGGGTTTGACACTTCTGTTTATCTTTTCAAAGAACCAACTCTTAATTTGGTTAACCTTCTCTATTGTTTTTCTGCTCTCTATATCATTTATTTCTGTTCTAATCTATTATTTCCTTTGTTCTGCTAACTTTGGGCTCATTTTGTCTTTTTCTAATTCTTTAAGGCATAGAGCTAAATTGTTTATTTGGGATCTTTCTTGCTTCTTAATGTAGGTATTTATTGCTCTGAACTTCCCTCTTAGAACTGTTTTTCATGTATCCCACAAGTTCTGGTGTGTTGTGTTTCCATTTTTATTGTCTCAAGAGAACTTTTTATTTCATTTTATTATTTATTTATTTATTATTTTGTGGTACGTGGGCCTCTCACTGTTGTGGCCTCTCCCATTGGGGAACACAGGCTCTGGACGCGCAGGCTCAGCGGCCATGGCTCACAGGCCCAGCCGCTCCGTGGCATGTGGGATCCTCCCAGACTGGGGCACAAACCTATGTCCCCTGCATCGGCAGGTGGACTCTCAACCACTGCGCCACCAGAGAAGCCCTTTTATTTCTTTTTAATTTCTTCTTTGATCCATTGGTTGTTCAGGAGAGTGTTGTTTGATTTCCTTTTTTTTTTTTTTGAGAATTTTCCAGTTTTCCTCTGTTATTGATTTCTAGTTCCATGCCATTTTGATCAGAGAAGATACTTGGTATGATTTCATTCTTCTAGAATTTTCTAAGATTTGTTTTGTGGCCTAACAAATGGTCTATCCTAGAAAATGTTTCATGTGAATTTGAGAAGAATTCTCTGTGGATGAGCTACCTATGTGTCTATAAGCTTTTTATTTTTATTTTAAGATTCCACAAATAAATGAGATAATATAGTATTTGCTTTTCTCGTCAAACTTAGTTTACTTAGCACAATGCCTTCAAGGTCCATCCATGTTGTCCCAAATGGAAGAATTTCCTCCTTTTGGTAGCTGAATAATATTCCATTGTGTATATGTAGAGAGAGACCACATTTTCTTTATCCATTTTTCATTAATGAACACCTTTGTTGTTTCCATGTCTTGGCTATTGTAAGTAATGTTGCAGTGAACACGGGGGTGCAGGCATCTTTTCAAGATAGTGATTTTATATTTTTCAGATAAATACCCCAAAATAAAATTGTTGGATCATATGATAGTTCTATTTTTAATTCTTTGAGGAAGCTTCATACTGTTTTCCAGAGTTATTATACCAATTTACATTCCCACCATCAGTGCACAAGAGTTTCCTTTTCTCTACATCCTCACCAACAATTGCTATTTCTTGTCTTTTTTGATAATAGCCAGTCTAACTGGTGTGAGGTAATATCTTTTGTGGTTTTAATTTGCAATTATCCTTCTCTTCTTTTGAAATGTTTCTTACATTTATTATCTCCTTTTCATTTCATTTCATTTCATATCACTGCTTTTATTAAGTAAATGCCATTTTAACCATTTTCCCACCTTCATTCTTTCCTACTCAGTGGTCCTCTGGTAGTCTTCCTAAAATACTACTTTAGGAAATCTTTATCTTACAAAACCTTCAATGACTCTCCATTGTCTGCATGGTCATAATAGTATCCATTCTAGAACTGGAAAGGCTCCTTAACACTCAAGTTAACAAGACTTTATAATTTTATAAAAGACCCTACTGGTTTTAGCCATTTAACATGACTAGAGAGTTTTTACAGTTGAAATAATTAAGTAAGAAAAATAGTAATAGGAGTAGAGTGTGGCCCAGATTTATTGGAATGGAGGCTTTACAATGGCATAAGTGATATTAACAAAACCAAAGAAAGAATTCAAGAGAGGAAGGGAATATCTCCATCCATGGTCTTTAAAAAGCCCCCATTAAATCAGATATTAGAATGTAATCTTTTTGTTGCCCCCAGTCCATATGGGCTTACTCATCTTCTAATGTTTCCTACTGCCTAAACCAAAAGCAACTTCTGTCAGTATGTATATATATATATATATATATATATATATATATATATATATACACACACACACACACACACACACACACACATATATATATATATATATATATATACGAACAAAACTGGGAGCCTATCTTACAAAATGACTCCTAGAAATTTATTCATTAGTCAGTCTAATCATATGACTATGAGATAAAATTACTCACAGATTTGCCTGCAAGCAAGGAGAGGGTGGTAAAAATGAGCTAGTTATGCTTCAGTGAAGAGAAAATTCTAGGATCACTAATGTTCCTTGCAGCATCAATTGGGATCACAGATAGTCATGGAAGAAAACATATAATTCAGAGAGAAAAGTACTTCTGTTTTTCTGCTGAGCTAACTCCTAGGGTATTTTTGTATTTTAACCAGGGCATTTTTTTGGTTAAATATTAATTTTTATGGTGAAAATCAGGATGGACATGCCATTCTAGGCACTCAGAACACAGAGGCCAAGCTTCTCCATAGGTATTTATGTATATGGGTTAAATATTCAAAGTAGGCCTATGGCTAGTCAGCGTAAGGAGAAGGATTCACAGAAACTAAATTGGTCAGTGTGTAACTATGTAGCTCCATTTAAGGACGAGAAGCCCAGTAGATCTGGAAGTACTCCCAATTCTGTCAGTATAGAGGAGTTATCTATTCTGAAATACAGACATAACCTCCTTTTATTGTTTCACTTTATTGTACTTCCCAGATATTGAGTGTTTTACAAGTTGAAGATTTGTGGCAACCTTGTGTCAAGCAAATCTGTCAGCACCATGTTTCCAACAGCATTTGCTCGCTTTGTGTCTCTGTGTCACATTTTGGTAATTAGTACAACATTTCAAACTCTTTCATTATTATTATATTTATTATGGTGATCTGTGATCAGTGATCTTTGATGTTAACTGTTGCAAAAAATTTCGCCTTTCTGAAGGCTCAGATGGCTCATTTTTAGCAGTAAAGTATTTTTAAATTAAGGTATATACATTGGATTTTAGGCATGATGCTATTGCACACTTAATAAACTATAGTATAATATAAACATAACTTTTGTATGCCCTGGGAAATCAAAAAATTCCTGACTCATTTTATTGTGATATCCGCTTTATTGAGGTGGGTGATCTGGAACAAAACCAATATCTCCAAGGTATGCCTATAGTGATATTTTATTGAGTTTTTCTAGATATGGAATCAACTGTAATATCTAAACCATTTTGCATTCATTAAGCAGTGATATATTATATTTTAATGTAATATATTAGACACATTTAATATACTATTATATTAATTCAGTTTTTCCAGTCTCTACACACTTGTTCAGAGTTTCATTTTCATAAAACTCCCCACATTTTCTATCTGAACAAAATCCATGCTTTGTCACTCTACATCAATTATTGATAGGAGGTGAATTATATGGGAGAACAACATTCATTGCAAAGTCTAATGATTGTAGCAGTTACCTCCAGGATTTCAGTATTTCAACTAAAATGTGCTATTTTTAAATAGTAAAATACCAGTAACATATCACCAAAAATATCAGGATTTTTTTTGTTTTTGTTGTTTAATATTTTATTATTGAATAATTTAGGTAATATAACTACCCCAGCAAATAAAGCCTTAGTCTTAGTGACTGAATTCAATAGAAGTTTATTCCTTCATCAGGTAAAACCCATTTGACAGTAAGAATGTCTTCTAAGGTCAATCCAGGCATTGAATCCAGCTTGCTGGTTATAAGAGAGAGGGTGGACAATGCACACCTGCTTCTTAAATGTCCTTACCTGGAATTAACACAAAGCAGTGAGAACTAGTCCCATGATTCCATTGGCATGAAATAGGATCATAGATCTTTGGTATCCAGTTAGCTATTTCTGCCACAAATACCTTTATTTAGGTGTTTTAGCAAAATGTGAAAACTCAGTTATTTACAGCTTAAAATCAAAATCAATGACTCATTGGAATTGTGCAAAAGGATACACATTTGCATAGATTACAGGTTTAGTTAGATATATAGTTACCCCTGTATAGTTGTATTACTAAAAGTTTGTACTGGAAGAATAGAAGCCTTCCAAAACTAGTATTGAAATTGACATTGGTTATTCTGCAATAGAATTTCCATCTACATGAGATAAAACTGAAAAAAATAAAGAAATTTAATTTTTAAAATAATATGTACAATCTATTATGAGTTTTAAAATGTTTTTTAATAAATATTTCATGCAAGTTATAAAATAAGGGAGAGGTTATCTAAAGATGGAATCAAAAGAAAATATTTGGACCTAGAGCAGGGGTTGGGAAATTATGGCCAACAGGAGGAATCTGGCCCATAGGCTGTATTGTAAATAAAGTTTTATTGGAACAGAGCCATGTCTATTCACTTACATACATTGCCTATGGCTGCCTAGCAGAATTAAGTAGTATGCCCTGCAAAGCTGAAAATATATACTATCTGACCCTTAATAGAAAAATTTTGCTGGCCTCTGTACTACAGAAATAATTGCCTCTTCACCTTTCCACCAACTCGTGTAAAGTCAGGAACAGGTTTATCAGTAGCTAGAAAAATTTTCACAAAAATACTTTTAATTGAATAATAACATGTTTGACCCACTTTGTTTTTAATCTCATCCTTGAAAAAAAGATCAAACAATATTATTTTCAGTTTTAATGACTGATTAAATTTCCTTCATTTTAGATAATAATTATCATGTTATTTGGAAAATACATTAATTATTTTATCTGCTAACAGTTTGTATTAGAAAGATAACATACTTTAATATATATTGTAAATTTATGCTTTATTTTAAATGTGTAATGTATTTATCCATTTTGTGTTTAAATTGTATTAGACATGTGGGTCTTACTGACCCACTAGAGCTTATTTATAAGCTCTAGTCAGAGTATCTATTATTCTCATTAAGCTTCATTATTTCTAACACTGGAAAATTCCCATTATTCCATTGATATGGATGTTCGAATTAAAGGAGGATTAATCAAGTTACTTCAAAGTCACCTATCCATTTACACACCAAGTCTCTGAAAAACATACACACCTCCTTTAAGAATCTTATGGATATGATTAGTAAATAAAAGCAGTGGACACTGAATGAATGAAGTGTCTCTGAAGTCTGGGGATAGAAACCAGAGTAGAGTTGTCACTGTCTTCCCTTCTAGGAGGTGGATATGAGAAAAGCTGATCAGTAGTGGATGTTACTCACAGTGACTACAGGGACAAGTGGAAGTTCAGATTTGGATTTTAATTAACTAGACAACTTTGGAAAGGTGTTTCAACTCCTCTCTCTGAGCTTTCGTTGTATTCAACTATTAAAGGAGGAACAGGCTAGTGGTTTCTCATATACTTTAAATCTAATGTAAGTTTTTAGATATGTGTATTTCAAGGCATGTTTGCTCTTATAGGTGAATAACATAGATGACAGACAGATACATAGATAGCTCTTCCCTTATAGCAGATGACTCTGAGAAAGGGTGATCAGTAGTGAGTGTTATTCATAACAACCATAGGAAGAGGTAGAAAGAGAACTGGAATGAAAGGCAGGGCTTTCGCTTTCTAAAGTTCAGATTCTGACTTTATGTAGAAAGAAAAAAAGAAAGAAAGAAAGAAAGAAAGTGGGCTTCCCTGGTGGCTCAGTGGTTAAGAATCCTCCTGCCAATGCAGGGGACATGGGTATGAGCCTCGGTCCGGGAAGATCCCACATGCTGCGAAGCAACTAAGCCCGTGCGCCACAACTACTGAGCACATGTGCCACAACCACTGAAGCCCAAGTGCCTAGAGCCTGTGCTCCGCAACAAGAGAAGCCACCGCAGTGAGAAGCCTGCACGCCACAATGAAGAGTAGTAGCCCCCACTCGCCGCAACTAGAGAAAGCCCATGAGCAGCAACGAAGACCCAACACAGCCAAAAATAAATAAATTTAAAAAAAAAAAGAAAGGAAGACAGGCAGGCATGGAGGGAAAGAGAGAGTTGGGGTAAGAAAGCCTTAGAACCCCACTTTTCCACTCCACAATCTTCTAGAATATAAAATACAAAATCCAGTAATTGAAGTGGAGGTTGAGAGGTCTAGGTGCCCATTTTCTAGTCCCTCCATTTTTTTTTTCTATTGCTCTTAAGACTCTTTGTAGGAATCTCTAATGGAAAACAGCATTTGAAAAATTACTTTCAAAAATAGTATCTAACCTACCTTCTACATTGTTTAAAGTCCCTCTTTGTTAGTGAAGCATTTCTTGACTTTTTAAGTTCTTTTTCATCTTCTATCCCCTCCCCCAGTTTCTGCAGTACTTTTCTTCTTCTTCTTCTGGTTTTTAACTCTTTCATGCCCTGTATTTTGAAAACTCATCTATGATTATACTGATTTCTTGAATTTTTATTTAGTTTTTAATTCATTTGGTCTGGTCCTACCAGCAGAGTGTAAGGCTGTCATTTCTCCCTACCCCTACCACAGCACCGAGTATGGTGCCTTACTAACCACTGTAGTATGTTGATCCTTACAGAGATTGGAAGGAGGTATGGCTTGATCCACCACTACCATATCTCCAACCTGATGTTTGAAGTGTTTGGGTTTTTTTTGTTTTTTAAAATAAAATTACTTATTTTTTGGCTGCATTGGGTCTTCGTTGCTGCGTGCAGGCTTTCTCTAGTTGTGGCGAGAGGGGGCTACTCTTCGTTGTGGTGCGTGGGCGTCTCATTGTGGTGGCTTCTGTTGTTGTGGATCACGGGCTCTAGGCATGCAGGCTTCTGTAGTTGTGGCACTCAGGCTTGGTAGTTGTGGCTCACGGGCTGTAGAGCTCAGGCTCAGTAGTTGTGGTGCACGGGCTTAGTTGCTCCGCGGGATGTGGTATCTTCCCGGACCAGATCCCCTGCATTGGCAGGCGGATTCTTTTTTTTTTTTTTTTTCTTTTTGCCGTACATGGGCCTCTCACTGTTGTGGCCTCTCCCGTTGCGGAGCACAGGCTCCAGACGCGGAGGCTCAGCGGCCATGGCTCACGGGCCTAGCCGCTCCGCGGCATGTGAGATCCTCCCGGACCGGGGCACGAACCCGTGTCGCCTGCATTGGCAGGCGGACTCTCAACCACTGTGCCACCAGGGAAGCCCCATGACCTGTTCTTGAGCACAGGGAGTAGTTTAATTCCACACACTTAAGTGCTGTGAAATACACCTCCCCCCCCCACCCCCCGCCAGTAGTCCTGTAAGATTTCACTTTCCATATTACATTTTACTTTAAGCAGAGAAATGGAGCTGGCTAGTCAAATTGTTTAATGCCATGGTACCCTGTACCATTTGACCCTTTCCTAGTACTTTTATTATTTTGGGGGTAGTTATCTGGCTTACAAGAACCTTTAACAGTATCCATTGCAGTCAGGCAAATAAAATTCTTGCATTCTGCTACTATAAAGAATTCTGATAATTATCACTCATCCCTGAAAAGTGAATGACCCAAAACAGAGTACTCTAGATCTTGAAATAGCAATTTTGTATTATAATAGGATTGTGCTGGATATGTAGGGGATTGTTCAACTAGGATACCCTTCAGCTAAAAATATTTCCTATTTGGGTATTTGAAAGAGATTAAAGAAGATCGATAAATATAATGGCTATTCAAAATTTGGAAACAGAAACAGAAAAAATGTGGGTACATATGCGTGTGTGTTGTGAAATGATAAATTATATTTATGCTGGAGAAGATAAATGAACTTCAATCTCAAGATGAACCCAGCTAAGTTACATAGATACCGTGAAAGGTCTACTAAGCTGTCCTGAGTCTTATTTGTACATTACTGTCAGATGAGGCAAAGAAGAGCATATTTCAGCATTTGAAATCCCTCTAGTGACTAAATTGCTTATCTATAGTCATTTTTCAAAAGCCATAAAATCACTCGACATATTGAAAAAAAATGCCCCATTCTGGTAGTCTTGAAATATTTGTAGGAACCTAAAAGTTAAAATAAACTGTTGTCTTTATATAAGGTTGTTACCAATGCCTATTCAATAGTGCAGTACTCTGCATTTTTATTTCAGCGATGAAGATACATGATCTATCCACAGCATCTCACTAGTTGTTCCTTAGTATGATGGCCTTTATTTATAAATGATTGTGAAGAGAGCTATCGTCACTGACTAGAGAATAGGATAAGCTACCAGGTCCTTATGATGATAAAATGAACCTTGGCTACATTTAAAAAATTCTTATAGTAAGAGATTTATATTTCTGGCTATGGTGAATTAATTTGTAAAGACTAGCCTTTCCTCCCGTAAGAATCAGAAAGGCTGACTGAAACTAAGAGAAATCTATTTGAATGTATTGGAAAAAATACAAAGTCAGCAAGGACTAGAGAGGCCAAGATCTTGGAGAAATGCTAGAAGGGAATAACAGAGACGTGAGCCTAGTAACAGGTGAATTAATTTGTAAAGACTAGCCTGTCCTCCCGTAAGAATCAGAAAGGCAGACTAAAACTAAGAGAAATCTATTTGAATGTATTGGAAAAAACACAAAGTCAGCAAGGACTAGAGAGGCCAAGATCTTGGAGAAGTACTGGAGAGAAGGGAACAACAGAGAGGTGAGCCTAATATTCAGTTCCTTCCCAATGTTTACTCATTCATAGATGTGGCCAAGGAGTTGAAAAGCTAAGCAGAACTTTATTCAATCTCCTAAAGCTTGGGAGACCATAACTGGAGTTAGGGACTGTCAGAGTGAGATGGCTGGGCTTCTAGCTGGGATTCCTAAAGGTGCATCGTATGACAGAAAGAGTGAGAGAGCCGTGGACTATCTCATGAGAAAGAGCAAATCAGAAATTTTATCATCCTTCTTAAAACAGATACCTAGCTTTAATCAGCTCAATCACAGATTGCATTAACGTTTTCTTCATAGCCTAAAAACACGTCAAAAAATAAAAACAAAAAATAGTAAATCCTTGACAGAAGAGGACAAAATCTTTCAGACTCTCAAAATACTTCAACTGTTTTTCATACGCAGTGATTACTATTTGGTCAAAAGTTACCATACACAGCAAAAGACATTGCCAAATGACAAGAGATTATGGGCATAAAAGTGACAGTGGGAAGACACCCACGCGAGATACAGCTTTTGCAGTTATTAAACACAGAGTTTTAAATAACCATGATAAATGTGTCCAAGAATATAGATGACAAGATGGGGACTCTATTAAAAAGAATCAAATGAAAGTTGCAGAATTGAAAATTACAGTAATCATAACTAAGAACTCAATATATGAATGTAATAGAAGAGCCAACAAATCTATCTTTGTCTATTTTTCTATCTTCCACCACTAGAATATAAGTTTTGTGAGAACTGGGACTTTATCAATTGTGCCTCTGCAACATCTAAAA
Organism: Pseudorca crassidens; assembly: GCF_039906515.1. Classification (NCBI taxonomy): domain Eukaryota; kingdom Metazoa; phylum Chordata; class Mammalia; order Artiodactyla; family Delphinidae; genus Pseudorca; species Pseudorca crassidens. Next base: position 72,568,431 of record NC_090296.1, read on the forward strand.
CAATACCCGATAAATGATAGATATTCAACAGATTTTTTTTTTTTTTTTTTTTTTTTTTTTTTTTGTGGTACATGGGCCTCTCACTGCTGTGGCCTCTCCCGTCGCGCAGGCTCAGTGACCATGGCTCACGGGCCCAACCGCTCTGCAGCATGTGGGATCTTCCCGGACCGGGGCACGAACCTGTGTCCCCTGCATCGGCAGGCGGACTCTCAACCACTGCGCCACCAGGGAAGCCCTCAACAGATGTTTTTTTAAACGAAGGAATTAATGATAGCTTGCCAAGAGGCAAATAAAGTGACATACGCTTTTTTAAGGCCAGAGTTGTAAGCAAGGAGATAAAAAAGAAAAGACACGGGCAGAAATATTTGTTGGCAGATGGGCAGCAAAAGATGAAGATAGGAAAGAACTGCAGATTCCTAGACAAGCCTTCACTCAATTTGTTCTCTTATTTGCCACTCTCTACTTCTCTCAGCTCCCCCCATGATAATGAGACTTTTATCTGGCTATGGGGAGGAATGGTTGAAGGCCATCTGTGGTTATGCACCTGCTATACAATCATGGGCTACCCAGAAGAGAGAGTGAGTAACTAAGTTCACACCTCAGTAGGAGAAGATAGAACCAGTAAGTGTCATGATAAAGCTTTCCTCATTCAGATGGTGCTCTTCTCTGAACCTCTTGCAGAGGGGTTGCAGGAAAATCCTTAGAATCCTCTACAGCCCAGGGGTTGCAGGAAAATCCTTACAACCTTCTACATGAACTACTTTTCTTTCAAAGGACATAAGGGGTCTCAATTTAGTCAGCAGGCAATATAGTTTTGTAATACTTGTGTTTTCAAAATTAGACGGTAATTTAAAGGAGCCATAATAATTGGAAAAGAAAGCAGGGGTTAAAAAAGATGAGGAACACAGGGAGGAACCAAGTAGCCCAGGCAGTTTATAGGCAATGCTTCTAACTTCAGAGCTTCTAACTTCTATTACAGCTTCTCTAAATACCTTCAAATTAACAGTAAGAGGGAAAGAAAAGGATTAGCTTTAGCTACAAAGTAGTTAGACTATAAGGGAGTGTTGAAAGCAAAAATATAAAAGGCTAAAGTTAAGTATCTCCAAAGGGCTTTTCCTATCTCTGTAGCACACACACCTTTTCGAGAACTTTCTCCATTGATGTATAGTGATCATTGTTAGATGGGCTCACCAATTTAGCCTGCTGTTTGGTTTCTTTGCTTTGATTATCAGTTCAGTGTTAGTGTTGTCTCTGTGAGGCCGGTGCAAGACATCTACTCTGGATCTCAGCTAGGTCAAATTGGAAGAGTCTGAATGAGCACAGTTGAATAACAAATCCAGGTCCAGTGAAAGGAGAGAGGTTGGGGGCCGTTGGCCAGAGAGCCATTTTTAGAAGAGCCAAGAAGACACACCAGAATCCCAGCAATCAAATACATGAGGCACCCTCCTCTGGGCAGTCTGGGGTGAAGGCTACCTAGAAGGAAAACTGGCCAGGGGCAGGAGCTCAGGTCATACAAGGGCAGTTTAGAGCATTCTCCTTAATTTACAAACACTAGCACTCTTTGTTAATGTCTAGGAATGACCTCTTCAAACTCTGCCCAGAGGGCCTGCTTGCTCTTTAACTGTATCTTTTACAGTACAAAAGTCTTATTGGGGAGTTGGGTCCTCTCTCAATCAGTCCCATCCCCAAAAGTGATATAGAGCAATTAAAAGAACACCTGGAAGCCTGTGAAAGTATTAATGCTTTCCGAAGTTTGAGTAATTATTTTTGCTTAGTTTATCTGTGATTTTGCATAGTCTCCATTATAAGAGATGTTGTTTTAATAACTGAGAACAGGGCTCTCTTCATTGAAGTATGGCAAGGAAGGAGGAGGGAGAAGTTAGTGACAGTGGCTTGAAGGATCACGGACAGCTCTCTGTTAAAATTTTGCAAAAGAACACACACATATAAATACGTATACACAGTGAAATACAAGTGATTCTACTAGAGCCCATTAGCTATTTATTTTATGCCTTTAAATCAGTGCCTTGCAATCCAGTAACACACTATGAAACTAGGTAAGGGGGCTGTTTTTTGTCACTCAGTGTGTCATGGTATAATTTTACCTATCATTATTTCAGCTGAAGGTGGCATTTAAGAGTTCATTAGTGATTAATAGAGCCCTCCATTGCTCAGAGATGATCCCAGATATTTAAGGAAAGCATTTAGTTTAGATTGACAGTTTTTCTACCCTTAGAATGTCTCTAAAACAAACAAACTAAAAAGTTGTGGTGAATTCTATTAAGAAATGTATATTTCATGTAAATTTGCCATAAGCGGTAAGCAGGCATGACAGTAAGACATAGCTCTCTCTCTGTCCCCCAGCAAGCTTCATTTCCCTATCAAAAGAGAGCAGTGCTTGCAAGGTCTGAGTAGAAGACTCCTACCATTTTTCAGCACCGTCACTCTCTTTTTATGTTTTGTTCATAATGGCAACTGTCTGGCTTGATACATTGGTTCTGATGCTTTCACCTGCTTGTTGTCATTCAGGTGCTAAACGAGGAGGATGAATATGTATAATTCTTTCAAGAGTGCATTAGAATGACCCATCTTGGCATATTTTATGACATATCCCAAAATAATCCCAGACCCTGATTATTTTGTGAAGTTGGCATTCCAGTTATACTGGTTGGCTTTTGATAGCTTGCCAACTTCCTCTGAGCATATGATTAATCAGTACAATAAAATGGGACACTCTAAAATGCAGGATTGATGCATGGGTAAGGATTTTTAAATTTTCATTCCTTTATCAGTCATTTGAGACAGTTTTAGTGGCTCGTTACCGGAAAGTATTTTAGGAAATCTTCCCCTTTTTGAGCACTGTTGCCAGTATTGTAAGCCTCTCTGGGGAGAAACGAATCTTTTGATTTTGATAAAGTTTCTTTCTTCCAGAATGAGGATGAAGTGTTTTCTTCTTTGAAACATTGTCAGGTGCCTTTTGATAGGTAATAGAAACCAATAGCAGCTGGGGAAACTTAGGCCAACTTAGTTAAAAGGCCTCTTGAGAACTAAGTGCAGGATTAAAATTGGAGAAGCCTCTTCTGTATATGCCTGTAGCAGGCTACCAGGGTAAACACATTTAAAGTTGGAAACCTGCAATTGTTTTCATTAATTCATTTATTTTGTAAATTCTTAGTGAGCCCTATATGTCAGGGTCTATGATAGAAATGATGATACAAAGTCAATAGAGAGTCCCTGTCCTTAAGATACTCATAGTTTAGTTGTGGAGAAAGATAGATGAGTATATGGAAAACATGCATTCAGTCTTAGAGCATCAAGTTAAACACAATCTTTCTGAGTTTAAGGGGTGGAAGGAAAGTGTTCACAGAAATCAACTGATAATCATTCAAAACTGAAAACTCCACTTTCAGTAAATGCCTTAGCAAAGATCATGGCTTAGTATTGATGACTCTCTAAGAATCAGCAAATGCAGACCAGACCAGCTCACGTAGAAAGAAAAAAAAAGCTATGTATTACAGAAAAGAGGAGTCAGGTCGGACTCTTATTCTCTTAGTCACATCACTTAAAAGTTATTATCATTTCCTTACTGTGAAGAATTTGGAGTTTCATTTAGGGATACAGTATATATGTTTCAAATTTGGTTCTCTTTAAGTATGTCTATTGGAGTCTATACAGTTTTCTTTAATATTGTTAAACCATCTTCGGAAAATTATTTTTGTCATCTTTATACAGTGCCAAGTTAAAGAATCCTTTAGCTATCGTATGTACGTACTGGAACCTGGTGAACAGCCTTAACTAATACGGTCAAAATTCTGGTTCCCAGTGGCACCTCTGGCAGAATCCCATCTCACACGGGGAAGGCCAAATATTGCCAAGGCAGGGACAGAATCACTATGGTTTTCCATTCCTAACAAGTTCTCTTAGTGGGGGAGAAATGAAAGAGGATCCACAGGAGTGCAAGAAAAGATAGGAGAAGATTCAAAAGTTTCTGGAGTTTTAGGACAGTTTATCATATTTTGCTGCTTCTCAGCAGAAGTAGCAACACTGATTCACCAAGGCAGTGTTGTATGTCTCTTCCAAGATCTCTTTGTGTTCTTCTTTATTCCTACTATCGGCAACAGGAAGGACTGATTGTGTTGATGAAATTCTTAGCTCCCTCTAATTTCCATCTGTCCACAGAATCACCCCCAATAAGCATACTATCTGAGTAAAACCATATTTGTATGCAAAGTTTCCATACAATTCCACTACCCATTCCTCTCCCTAACTGAATTTGGTCCCTAAGTGCCCCTTGGATATTTCTGCTTCTTACATTTTATTTCTTGTCCCCAATCAGAACAATGAATGAGAACTGGATAGGATAAAACATGGAAGGGGGAAGACAGTTACCTGCAAGGCGTATTCTCTCTGTGCTCACCTCCCCTAACTTCAATGGATTTCATAGGATAAAATGAACCAAGAGAGCAGCCCGTGAAGGAAAAACAAGTCATCAAAAGACAAATTTTGTGAACAATAATAGGAGTTAGTGTTTAACACTTACTAGATGCCAGTTACTTTTCTGTTTGCTTTAGAGCACTAATCCTTAGCTTACTTAATTCACCTTTGCACCCCCGGAAGTAAAGGAGCCAATATTTGGGCCTGGGTAGTCTGACCCTGGAGCCATGTTCTTATACCTGAAGAGCAAGCTCTTTTTCATCCTACCATCTACTCTCTCAAGCAATTCAAAGGGGGTCCAAAGTGGCAGCTTCAGCTTTAGATGAGGGGATGCTTTTGGACCCCTTTCTCTCAGGGCTTTGAATTTGACTGATCATTTGATATTTAAGGAGTCCGTGCTGGTGAAAACAGGTTGTGTCTAGGAGACAGGAAAGGCTCTATTTTCTTAATGCTCTGTTGAATGGATTACAAAGTTAACTGTCTAACTGCCAATTTTGTAGACCAAAACCAAAAACTCTGTGATGATTTTGAAGTAGCTTGAAAATATGGAATAGGACTATATGTACCTTCACCTTGCCTTCCAGATGCCAGTAGATTTAGATGAGGAGCTCCTTGGGGACAGAGACTCACTCCCTGCTTGTCGAGGACCAGTTTATCAACACAAAATTAATTTCATCTACAGCTCTTCATTTCATGGGGAGACTGAGAATAAGCAGATAATCTCTGCAGACTTCCAAAGGTAAGATGCTGCTAAATGTTTGATTTTGTTTTTCACAAAAAGTAATAAAGGGAGGTGCCTAAAATTAATACACAATGTTCGAAACTGAACCTTGGAGACACCTTTGATAAGCGGAGGCTGACTTACTAAAAGCAAATACATGGGGTTCCAAAGATGAGAAACAAAAGCCTGGGTTTCTCTGCCCAGTTAAATAGTCACGTTGTGAAAGAAGCAGCCACAAGTAGAAAAACTTTTTTTTTTTAATCTATAGGGAAAAGACGTCTGATACCAACTGTCCTCAGCTTTCTGGTCTTTTGAGTTCATTTTCCAAATCTATACTCAAGACAGTCGAGAATTCAGAGGAAAAATGTGTCCAGGGAAGAAATAAGTACATTGGGGAATTGAATGAAAATGATAAAAATCATTCACACTTCTTTATTGAAACAATTAAAGTGGAGTGGAGAGTGGCAGATGAATTCTAATAGTTATTAAATTGGCACTTAGGAGTTATCTTATCTGCATTGCCACAATTCAAAACTCCCACAGTGTTTTCTCTCAGTCTGCATCATATTAATTACGCCACTCATCCACCATCTTGTTTGTGAGCGAAGTAGTTAGTGTGCATTGAGAGGTGCCCAGCTCTCCCAAAGGCGTCCGGTCAGTAGTAACGCCGCCATCCCTCGCGAAAATGGCATCCTCGTCTCTAGTGCACTGCCTTCGGGGACCCTCCCTTCGCTTTCTTGAAAAGAACAAATATTTCTATTTGATATGATGGACGGTCAGGGAGAAGGGGTGGGGCTGGAAGTGCGTCAGCCCCACCTCCTCCTGGGACGCACTCGGCGGCCACCGTCTTGGGAGCTTGGCTTGCTCTCTCCGTTTGAGAAAAGCTTGGAGCTCGATTATTTTCAACTCCATCTCCGAAAGTGTCTGGCTGTCCGCAAGTAGGTTCTGTCTTGAATGTGTATTTTCAGGGCCCCAACTAGTGCGTGTTGCTTGCGCAGAATACGTGCTGATAGCCTATCTGAACGTGGATGTTTGTGATAAAATTATTCCTCCTGTAGTATTGTTTTAGTACACTTTGTTTCGTTTCATAGAGAAGAGAACATTATTAACCCAGGTTTTCCAGCCAATCAAATTATTCTGCCTCTGTTCATCATCCTTTCTTTTTTGTTGGGGAAATATAATGAAAGGTGATTCCAACAGTATACAGGTTCTTTCCAATCTTGACTCTGTGAAGCAGTTTTTTGTTTGCTTTTAGGAGTATCCAGTGGGAAGGGTGGATTTGAGGAGTGAAGATTTTGCTGGCTGGAATCCTTTCTGTCTTCTTGTTCTGCTTGAATAGCTCCGGCAAAAAAAAAAAAAAAGGAGTGGGGGGGATATTAACTACGTTTAACCTAAGGCCAATTAGTAAATTAATCGCTAGGGAAAAAAAGAAACAGCAAACAGAGACGATAATAAGAAACACCATCTATGGAACTAACCTATACCCTCACCCACCCTTTGTCTATCTGTGTGTAATTGAATTGTCACCTGAAATTACTCTTGTTCATTGTGAAAGTATTGTCATTGTCCAGCAGAAAGTGATGAATGCTTAATCCTTTGGATCACAGTACTGAGGTTTCCTTTCATACAGTAATTTCCCTTTGAGGGTAGGGGATGTGATGTAATTTTCAACCATTAAAATCATAGCTTTGAATATTAATTATATTATCTCTCCAGCCATCCAGCCGGTGATCCAGTAATACTAGGAGAGGCCATGGAAGGTTTTATTTTGTGAGGCGTTGCCTCAGAGGTCAGTATAAGAAATCATAGCAACTACTGGGTAGAAGATAGACATGAACATACTGGTTGATTTTTCTCAACATCAACTTTGTATGCATATCATTACAACTGCTCTACTCAAGGTGTCATTCTCTGCTATTGTTATTTGACATACAAATCGTCCTGTCTTCTCTATTAATCTTAGTTTCTGGTCAGACTAAGCTGGGATTCAACCAAGAATAGATTTTCAGTCGCCATTGAAACCCCAGACTTTGATTTCCATATTCTGATGTACCAAACTGTAGCCCAGACTGAGAGACTGTGCCTCTGCCACAAAATGGATATTGGAGAGATGTCAGATTGCCCAACAAGACCTTTTAGAATGAGAAGCACTAATTTCAAGGTTTAATTTTTTATTTTTTTTTTTTTTTTTGGTAAGTGGGCCTCTCACTATTGTGGCCTCTCCCGTTGCGGAGCACAGGCTCCGGATGCACAGGCTCAGCGGCCATGGCTCACGGGCCCAGCCGCTCTGTGGCATGTGGGATCTTCCCGGGCCGGGGCACGAACCCGAGTCCCCTGCATCGGCAGGCAGACTCCCAACCACTGCGCCACCAGGGAAGCCCAGTTTAATTATTTTTTAATCTTTAAAATATCTCTTCGTATTTTAGAGTTGTGCCAAAATATGATACAACGTATCAGTTTTGGCACTCTTTGACAAAAAGGCTAATCTGCCCTAATGTAAAAATATGATCCTGAATTACCAATAAGATCGTCTGTATTTATCAGATTAGTCGGTTATTTACTAAACCTACCTTCTTGCCTAGACTTGATGGACATGGCAGTAATTGTACAGGCTTCAGAGAAAACAAAACTGTAAATGTCGTAACAGAATGAAAGATTTAACACCAAATGGTGTGATTAACTAATGAAACTGTATTGCAAATGGCAGTACAACAGGAAAATCTCTGCAATATTGTGAGAAAAAATTAATGTGGATAAAACATATTAAATTCTACAAATGAGAAGGAAAATGTTGTAAGAAAAAAACTTAAATTCTAGTGCAGGAAAATCAGCTTAGTGAAAATTGAAAATGCATGTAATAAAACTAATTCAGGTAGGATATTAATCTTGTGTAAAAAAGATAAAAGCATGTTAAAGCCTGATTGTAAAATATTAATGTGCTAAACTATCATAAAACTTCACATATGCCCTTTAGCGATAGTATTGTTAATGATGATAAAGACTTATTTGCAAATTCTTCTTTTATGAAGTCTGGAAAGAGAAAATCTGAAAAACGACTAATGTAGACAGCTACTGTGTGTAAAAGATAGGAAATGGTGTAGGCTAATAAGATTCAGGGTAGCTGGTCTCTTGACATTTAAATGTGTGACCATATCAAGGACCCTCTGCAATCTGTGAGTGAGGTGATTCAGGGTAAACAAGTAGGGTTTGCACCCTGATAAAACTGGGGTATTCTTAACTCTATTCCTAATATGCTGATGGCCCAGAATGCTCTTGGAATTACACTTACCTTGGTCCACTGTAAAACTATCAGGCACCTACATTCTTAGACTTCCTTTTTCCACTGAAGTCCTATTTATGGAAAGCAAAGATAATTTGTATCCAGCCTCATTTTGCTTTTGTGTAATTACATTGCTGGTTCTGAATTGCAGGGCTGGATTACTGAAATTCTGTGATAGCTCAGGTCACTGTTTTTGTATAATAGGGAGAGACAGCATTATACAGCAGGAGGAACTGAACTAGATTGTGAAATCAGCTTCACCTGAATGCTTGTAGCACTTACCACAGGATGTTGATTAGTTTATCAAACTTCTCTGGGTCATGTATACTTCATAGGAAAAACACATAAACACACAAAAAGAAATAATAATAACCTATTTGCACGTTTCCTGTGAAGGTCTATAGTGATGTATCTAAAGTTTCTGTCATGCTACATGTGGTCAAATGTAATACTAATTATTAAAATGTTTTCTATTACTAGGGTTTTGTCTGCTTAGAAAGTTCTATCTGACCTCCCACACAGTTCAAGATTCATTCATCCATTTTTATGTAACTGGAATGTTTTCCCTCTTTCCCTATGTTTAAGTAAATTCTATTCATGTGTTAAGGTCCAGATTACATCCCACTTCCTCCATGAGGCATTTGCTAACTGTTCCATCACACAGTGATCAATTCTGGACTTTGTTCCGTCTCTGGACTTCTGTAATAATTATTGTCTCTGCATTTCTGGTTGAATCATGTTTTATTTTCCCCTTGATAGCAGAAACAATGACTTGTACTTCTCTTGTATCTCACCTTCCTCACAACCCCCTAAAATATTTAGCATGTTACCACAGTCTATAATCTCTTAATTAATTAAGAGATAAACCTTAATAAAACATGGTTAGCATGAATAAGCTTAAGACATGCTCCTGTAATCATGTTGTTCTGAATACTATTTGGATTAAACCATCAATAAATATAAGCTTTTGTAATATGATAAGATGTTTCTAGATTAGATGAAGAAGCACCTTGGACATCATAGATTAATAGAAAATGAAGTTTACCTTTCTCATTTTTAAGACTTTTCAAACGCTGGCTTTGGGAACACGTGAACATACATTGGCAATGATTCAGTTCTCCATTTCACTATATAGATCCATATTTTGGTTTCTTACCTAGGATGTATGTTCTCAGATACAATGAGATTTAAATAATCTGATTATGATGCCCAAACCTCTTTTTTTGTTGTTTAGGAACGTTTGTTAGTGGAGAGCATTGGGAGCTGTATTAGAGTACTCCAGAGAAACAAAACCAATAGGATAGACTAGATAGATGATAGACAGATGATGATAGATAGATAGAGAGAGAGAGAGAGCTGGCGATAAGAAGAGATTTATTATAGAATTGACTCACTAGTTATGGAGGCCAAGATGTCCCAGGATCTGCTGTCTGTAAGCTGGAGACCCTGGAAAGTTGCTAGTGTAATTCAGCCTGAGTCTGAAGGTCTGAGAACTAGGGCAGCCAACATCTGAGGGCAGGAGAAGATGTCTCAATTCAGACAGAAAGAGCAGATTCACCCTTCTCTTCCTTTTGGTTCTATTTAAGGCCTTAGTGGATTGGATGATGACTACTATCCACATTGGTGAAGGCCATCTGCTTTATTCAGTCTTTACTACTCGATTTAAATGTTAATCTCTTCCGAAGACACACCAGAAATCATATTTTACCAGATATCTGGGCGTTCCTTAGCCCAGTCAAGTTGACACATAAAGTGAACCATCACAGGAGCCATTTTAATTACAGGAAGGGATCTTATGACTGTGACAGCAGTTAATTCAGATTTTTATAGAATGAAGCATATTTAGCACTTGATTGTATATTGTTTGTATTGGTCTTTAATGTTTCGCATGTCTGATCTTCCCAGCCAGTTGTAAACACCTCAAGGGAAAAGTTTCTTTCACTGTTTCTAACAATGTTTGATGTTTACTATTGATGTATAGTGGAAAATATTGGTTTAGTAATTAGGAGATCTGAGTCCTAGCCCAACTCTGTCTCTTACTAAACCCAGTGAGGTACGACAAATTGTGCAATAACATTGAACTTCAGTTTTGTTTTCTATTAAGTGACAATAGTTATACTTGCCTTGACTAATTCATAGGATCCTTCTAAGGCTTGAATGAGATATCAGATCTCGAAGTTCTTCATAAGTTGTAAAGTCCTATACAGAAATTAAATGCTGTTATTGTGATAGCTGACATCCAAAAGTAGTTTTTATTTTGTGTGGTATTATTATAATGAGGTTGGTAGCTAAACATTTTGTTCTCTGAAATAATATTTTATTCATGATATAAAAATAAGCAGTTTCTAAAGTATTTCATGTAATTCTAATTGTAGCTTATAGACCATGAGAATTGAAAATATAATTTTATATATTTCTTCACATTAATGAGATAGAACTCACTTTATCCTCTGAAGAAGAAAACATTTCTTTAAGCAGCATATTTTTCATAGTTCCATATCCAGATTCATGGAAGTTTCCATAAAGGTGAGAGAGGGTACACTAGTATTTTCCCAAATCTCTTCCAACACATATTGTTAAAAACTGGAAAATTCTTATTAAGACCATTAAAATTTTAATTGCTAACATTTTTACTCTCTGTTCTTATTTTCTGAAGGTAGTGAAATATTTATGACTCTTAATATGGAAATCTATTAAAGAATCTCTTCATTGCCTGTAGGTGTATGGAGGCAAATTCCAGTGACTAGATTGCTGAGTATAGTATAGCAAAAGGAAGGAAAATATATCGGTTTTGGGTTTTTTTACTCCTAAGAAGTCAGCACGAGAGTTAATGTAACAACTTTTCTGTTTTTGGTCACTGGATGCTTAGTATAAAATCCCAGAACTAGAACTATGCCAATGTAACGTGTCAGCCATTTGTAAAAAAAAGTTCTTTGCCAGTGCAAGCCAACTTATTCCTGTATCAGTGAACCATAAATAAAGAACATAGAATATATCAGAGACAGAGGAAGGAAGAAATTTGAAAACGTTCTTGTCTTTCAAGTCCTTATTCTTCCCTTCAGAGTTAAACTTCTTAATCACAGAAGATCACATTTAATGAGACACTTTCCTTTCTCTCTCTCTCTCTCTCTCTCTCTCTCTCTCTCTCTCTTTCTCTCTTTCTTTCTTTCTTTCTTTCCACACCATGTGGCTTATGGGATCTTAGTTCCCTGACCAGGGATCGAACTCATGCCCACTGCAGTGGAAACGCAGTGTCCTAACCACTGGACTGCCAGGGAATTCCCAGAGACATTTTTCATTATACAAAAAGCTGGCCCAGACCCATCACAGCACTGAAACAATTTCTACTGAAAGTCATCTATGCTTTTTTTTTATTTTAAGTAAAATAAATGGAAACTTCATAGACTCCAACTTACTTGAAATCTCAGCAACATTTAACATTCTTGATGACCTCCACCTTTTTGAAATACTTTCTTCTTTTGACCTCAGTGACACCAAATTCCCCATGTCTCAGGACATTCCTTTTATAGGCATCCTTTTCTCTGCCTGAAGATCAAATGTTTATTTTACGAGGGTTCTGTTCTCGAGTTATACAATTTTCCCGTGGGAAATCTCATTCAACATTTATATGCTGATGACTCCTAGTCCAACAGAAACTCCTTCCTGAGTTTCAGACTCAGAAAGCCTAACTGCCTTCAGCTCATGTGTGTTTTCCTGCCCTACTTCAAACTTAACATGTTCAAAAGTGAATTTAATACCTTTATCAACTCCAAAGTCTACTTTTCCTTCTCTGTTGTCTACCTCAGTAAATGCTACCATCATCCACCTGGTTGCCCAAGCCAGCAACTTGGTGAATTCTTAGTGTACACTTTTTCACTCCCTGCCCCATGTCCAACCTAGTATCAGTTCTTTGATTTTTCTGCCTGAAAAGTCTCAAGTCTCTCTGCTTCTCTCTGTCTCTAATTTTAGGCCTGTGTTTGAATATTACTGTGACCCAGGGAAAGGAAATATGGAGAACTTGAGTCCCCTCACTCTTTGATATATCCCTGGGACCAGAAGAAGAGCATTAAAATAATTCCAGATTAGTTATACATATTTTTGAGAGTCACTGATCTCCTGCACAAATTGGGAAGGCTAACATAAAGCATTGCCCTAAATTTGAGAATCCTTCAGGTTTGAGGTAAAGTAGTATGGCCCAGCTACTCCATACTTTTGTCCCATTAACTGCCTCTACTGCAGATCTGACCGTAATCACCTCTCACCTGGATCACCTTAACAACCTCCTAACAAGTATTTCTGCCTGTAGATTTACACCTCCAATCTACTATTCACACTGTAATTAGAGTGATCCATAAGTATTTGAGAATGAAAAAAAATGAATGATAGTAAATTATTTAGAGGTTTTTAAATATGAAATCCCATCCTCAAATAAGAAGGTTTAGTTACTTCTCAATTAGTTGACTGTAAAAGATTCCTGGATGTGTAAGTGCCCATTAAATATCAGAAAGTTCTTCTTCTACCGCATTGTAAAACGAAACTCTTGCCCCCACTTAAAAAGAAGTGCTAGATACCACCCTCTTATTTCTTAAACATTTTATTTCATTAGACCAATTGTTTATTATTCTGTTAGGAATATCACTTGTAAAGCTAAGAAAAAATTGACAATGACAATATTTTTTCAATAGCCATGTATATGTCTGTATATATATAACCATATATGTAATTATAAATAATGTATAATTATTATACAATAATACAATATATTTTATATTATATTTTATATAAATACACATATTTATTTAAGCATAATTATATATATATAACTTACATAATTATTATTAGGAATGTTCTCGTGTGTATTTCTATGAATATTTATAATAATTATTCTATAGTGTAATATATGTAATTATATAAAATTATTATTAAGAATGTTCTCATAGTTCCTCCACAGAGAGGGTTAGAATTACATCATCTAGTCTCCTCCATAAGTCTTCATGACATCCCATTTCTTTTCAGTCCAACAAAGGGTGTATTTGTGATGAAACTTATTCCAATTGAGTTTGGATGCAGTCAACTTTACAACCTTTCTGGTTTACCAGTTCATGTTCTCCATGGTTGGCACAGCCTGGGTACATAAAAGCAGACCCAGTGATACTCTTGAGAAATACAGCATACAGTTTTCTAGCCATGCTCCATTTTTATACGCTACAATACTAATGAAATGGTTGACTTCCTGGGCTATATTAATTGAATTTAAGCCTTCTTAAATTTCCTACACCACCAAATTTTAATTAAGAAACTATAATTAGAAGATTCATAAACTAAACCAACTGTATTTCTTATTCTGAAACTGAAAAGAACTATATTAATGATATTACTACTAAGGGATACTAGGAAATTGTAATTCATCAACATGGATATTGTCCATAATGCTCATATGATGAAGTAGGTGTGCAGTGGCTAACATCATAATGACTAACAAACTTTTGTTTGTTTGTTTTACATTTTATTTATTTATTATTTTTAACATCTTTATTGGAGTAGAATTGCTTTAAAATCGTGTGTTACTTTCTGCTTTATAACAAAGTGAATCAGCTATACATATACATATATCCCCATATCTCCTCTCTCTTGCGTCTCCTTCCTTCCCACCCTCCCTATCCCACCCTTCTAGGTGGTCACAAAGCACCGAGCTGTTATGTGGTTGCTTCCCACTAGCTATCTGTTTTACATTTGGTAGTGTATATATGTCCATGCCACTCTCTCACTTTGTCCCAGCTTACCCTTCCCCCTCCCCATGTCCTCAAGTCCATTCTCTATGTCTGTGTCTTTATTCCTGTCCTGCCCCTAGATTTGTTAGAACCATTTTTTTTAGATTCCATATATATGTGTTAGCAGACAGTATTTGTTTTTCTCTTTCTGACTTACTTCACTCTATATGACAGCCTCTAGGTCCATCCACCTCACTACAAATAACTCAATTTCGTTTCTTTTTATGGCTGAGTAATAGTCCATTGTATATATGGTGCACATCTTCTTTATCCATTCATCTGTCGATGGACACTTAGGTTACTTCCATGTCCTGGCTATTGTAAATAGTGCTGCAATGAAAATTGCGGTACGTGACTCTTTTTAAATTATGGTTTTCTCAGGGTACATACCCAATAGTGGGATTGCTGGGTCGTATGGTAGTTCTATTCTTAGTTTTTTAAGGAACCTCCGTACTGTTCTCCATAATGGCTGTATCAATTTACATTCCCACCAACAGTGGAAGAGGGTTCCCTTTTCTCCACACCCTTTCAAGCATTTATTGTTTGTACATTTTTTGATGATGGCTATTCTGACTGGTGTGAGGTGATATCTAATTGTAGTTTTGATTTGCATTTCTCTAATGATTAGTGATGTTGAACATCCTTTCATGTGTTTGTTGGCAATCTGTATATCTTCTTTGGAGAAATGTCTATTTAGGTCTTCTGCCCATTTTCGGATTGGGTTGTTTGGTTTTTTTTGATATTGAGCTGCATGAGCTGCTTGTAAATTTTGGAGATTAATCCTTTGTCAGTTGCTTCATTTGCAGTTATTTTCTCCCATTCAGAGGGTTGTCTTTTCTCACCATTATTCAACATAGTTTTGGAAGTTTTAGCCACAGCAGTCAGAGGAGAAAAAGAAATAAAAGGAATTCAAATAGGAAAAGAAGAAGTAAAGCTGTCAGTGTTTGCAGGTGACATGATTCTATACATAGAGAATCCTAAAGATGCTACCAGAAAACTACTAGAGCTAATCAATGAATTCGGTAAAGTAGCAGGATACAAAATTAATGCACAGAAATCTCTGGCATTCCTATACACTAATGATGAAAAATCTGAAAGAGAAGGAAACACTCCCATTTACCATTGCAACAAAAAGAATAAAAAATCTAGGAATAAACCTACCTAAGGAGACAGAAGACCTCTATGCAGAAAATTATAAGACACTGATGAAAGAAATTAAAGATGATACAAACAATCCATATACCATGTTTCTGGATTGGAAGAATCAACATTGTGAAAATGACTGTACTACAAAAGCAATCTACAGATTCAATGCAATCCCTATCAGACTACCACTGGCATTTTTCACAGAACTAGAACAAAAAAATTAACAATTTGTATGGCAACACAAAAGACCCTGAATAGCCAAAGCAATCTTGAGAAAGAAAAACGGAGCGGGAGGAATCAGGCTCCCTGACTTCAGACTATACTACAAAGCTACAGTAATCAAGACAGTATGGTACTGGCACAAAAACAGAAATACAGATCAATGGAACAGGATAAAAAGCCCAGAGATAAACCCATGCACATATGGTCACCTTATACTTGATAAAGGAGGCAAGATACACAATGGAGAAAAGACAGCCTCTTCAATAAGTGGTGATGGGAAAACTGGGCAGCTACATGTAAAAGAATGAAATTAGAACACTCCATAACACCATACACAAAAATAAACTCAAAATGGATTAAAGACCTAAATGTAAGGCCAGACACTATAACTCTTAGAGGTAAACATAGGCAGAACACTCTATGACATATATCACAGCAAGATCCTTTTTGACCCACCTCCTAGAGAAACAGAAATAAAAACAAAAATAAACAAATGGGACCTAATGAAACTTCAAAGCTTTTGCACAGAAAAGGAAAACATAAAAAAGATGAAAAACAACCCTCAGAATGGGAGAAAATATCTGCAAATGAAGCAACTGACAAAGGATTAATCTCCAAAATTTACAAGCAGCTCAATATCAAAAATACAAACAACCCAATCAAAAATGGTCAGAAAACCTAAATAGACATTTCTCCAAAGAAGATATACAGATTGCCAACAAACACATGAAAGGATGCTCAACATCACTAATCATTAAAGAAATGCAAATCAAAACTACAATGAGGTATCACCTCACACCAGTCAGAATGGCCATCATCAAAAAATGTACAAACAATAAATGCTGGAGAGAGTGTGGAGAAAAGGGAACCCTCTTGCACTGTTGGTGGGAATGTAAATTGATACAGCCACTATGGAGAACAGTATGGAGCTTCCTTAAAAAAGTAAAAATAGAACTACCATACGACCCAGCAATCCCACTATAGGGCATATACCCTGAGGAAACCATAATTTAAAAAAGAGTCATGTACCGCAATGTTCATTGCAGCACTATTTACAATAGCCAGGACATGGAAGCAACCTAAGTGTCCATCGACAGATGAATGGATAAAGAAGATGTGGCACATATATACAATGGAATATTACTCGGCCATAAAAAGAAACGAAATTGAGTTATTTGTAGTGAGGTGGATGGACCTAGAGGCTGTCATACAGAGTGAAGTAAGTCAGAAAGAGAAAAACAAATACCATATGCTAACATATATATATGGAGTCTAAGAAAAAATTAAAAAAAGGTCATGAAGAACCTAGCGGCAAGACGGGTATAAAGACACAGACCTACTAGAGAATGGACTTGAGGACACGGGGAGGGGGCAGGGTAAGCTAGGATAAAGTGAAAGAGTGACATGGACATATATACACTACCAAATGTAAAATAGATAGCTAGTGGGAAGCAGCCGCATAGCACAGGGAGATCAGCTCAGTGCTTTGTGACCACCTAGAGGGGTGGGATAGGGAGGGTGGGAAGGAGTGAGACGCAAGAGGGAAGAGATATGGGGACATATGTATATGTATAGCTGATTCACTTTGTTATGAAGCAGAAACCAACACACCATTGTAAAGCAATTATACTCCAACAAAGATGTTTAAAAAAATAGAAAATCTACAAACAGTAAATGCTGGAGAGGGTGTGGAGAAAAGGGAACCCTCTTGCACTGTTGGTGGGAATGTAAATTGAGACAAGCGTTTTTTTTTTTGTATCAAGACCTATATGGTACAAAGATGAAAAATAAAAATAATTATGGTCTCAGCCTTCCTGAAAGCAGACAACGTACGGGCATTTACATAGCATATATACAGACATAACTACAATGCAAAGCAGAATCAAAAAATAAGAGCAGCCATTTATTGCTAATTCTTAATATATGCTAAGAATTACCAAAAGTTTTCATATGGATAATCACTAATATTCACCATAAACCAGATAAGGAAATGGATGCTTGGAGAAGTTAAATAAGTTGACCAAGTTTGGCCAGGTCAGGATTTAAACCTAATTCCATCTGCTTGTCTGTCTGTAAGATATTTACTGTTTCATAAGTTTCAGGGAGGAGACTCCAAGGAAGTTTTGTGTGTGTTCAAAGTAAGTTGTATTTGTCCCTAGTTGAAGCTACAATGTAAGTCTTACAGTAAAGACTTTATTGGTATTTATGTTGAAAGACTTAGTAGAGGTTCCAGAAGAAAATAAGTATTCCAGGTAGAAGGAATAGCAAGAAAGGCACCAAGTAAAGAGATGAGTGTGTACGGAAAGCAGCAAATTATGTATTTTCCTTGTAGGTTAAGTGAAGGGTGGAAAGATAAGTTGTACTTTGTTTACAGAGCAGTTGGAACTTAGCCCAGTAGGCTACAGGGAGCCATATACATTTTCTGAGAAGCATAATGACTGAAACATAATTGTACTCTAGGAAGATTTACCTGGCAGCATCATGTAAATGGATAGGTGTGTGGGAGGGGAGACTGAAATATAATGATAATTGTGAAAGACTGTTGATGTAATAGGATAATGACGTAAGCTAGGACAATGGAAGTAGGAAGGAGGGATCGTGTACCACAGCTGTCTTATTGCTCATCCTCAAATAATAGATTGCAGTTTGAAGATGGCAAGTCTAGAAACTGCAAGCTGTAGGAACTGAATGGTTCCATTTAGGTCCAAAGTACTTTTAATTATTGACCTGCCTTAGATTTTGTAAGGAAGAAGCATTTGGAAGAAATATTCTTGTGCTGCCTGAGAGGCAGTTCACCACTAAAAATGCTTGGTTCTCTCTGAAGTAGAAAGGAAGAGTTATTAAATGGTATAATCAAACCCCTAGGTGTTTTATCGAGGTCCCAGCATTACTGGTAGGGTGACTTAGACTTCCAGGCTGCAGGTTTCTCATTTGGAAAATGTGTATAGTAATAATTATCCTCCTAGCCTCCCTTGGCTTTTGTAGAAAATCAAATGAGATAATTAATGTGGAAGTACTCTAGATAATGCAGAATTCTGTTTTTAAGGGCAGGTACTATTTTGTTTATGCCTCTTTGTAGTTCCCATTGCACTGTATTAAACCCATAGTAGGGGCTAGAAATATCTGTTGAATGAGTGGGTGTAACAGAAGTTTTGACAGGAGAATGACTCTTGTACCAGTGCTTTGATACTATGTGCTGTGTAATAAATATGGGCCCATGCTTTGATCCCAAGTCATAAGCCTTCATAGAAAGAAGAGGAGAGGATGCAAGGCATAGTGATGACCAGCTCCGTTATAGAAACATGAAATACAGTGCAGCACTACTGGTTCACTTTCTGCTAGAGATCCTTTAATGCCACCTCTAAAGATGTAAAAACTACAAAGAAAAAACTCCTTAGTGAAGCAATCACGTAGACTATAGACAGTATCTCAGAGATAGGAAAGGATTGGATCTCCTACAGCAGGTGCTGCATTGAACTATCCCTGGGGGAAGATGGGCCAGAAAGAGGAGTATCTAATTAGTGTGTGGAGTGCGAAAGGGGAAACACCACTTCTTCCTGTGACATGACTTTAGTACCCTGGGCATTATTAAAGGGAAAGACCAAAAAGTGATGTTCAAGGGATGAGGGAAAGCCACCTACTTTCATTCATTCAACAAATATTTATTGAGCATATAAACAGGCACTGAGGGAAGTACAGCGTGTGTGAGGTAAAGATGCTATTCTCCAGAACACACTGGCTACAACTCATGGACTTTGAAGGCAAAACGATGAGGAATTAGTTTATACACAAGCACATAATAAATTATGTTTCTGACAAATATTGAACACAAATAACATGCAACTTTTAAGCTATAAGAGGAATGTTTCATTTCTGAATATGTTTTCACTAAATCGAAACACATTTACTCTATAACACATGGAGCACAAAGGAAATAAAAATTAAACAAAAGAGAGGTATAAAAATCAGTAAGCTTGCTTTTCATTTAGTTGAATTATTTCAACCCTAAGACAATTCTCTTTTGATTATCAGGACATTGGTTGAGTTTTGATTCTAAAAGGAAGGTAGCTACTGTCCAAAAGTTTCAATAGTGGGTCTTTGTTTTTCAAGGTCATGGTGAGCACTATATTTAAAAGATATTAACTTTTACATAAAGGGTGTGGATATGTGAAACAATCTTCTACAGAAATACAAATGGAATAAAAACAAAATCAGAGGAATCCAGCTGGTTCCACATTTGAACAGAGCAAATAAAAAGGCACTGGCAATGTAGTTCCAAATGGAAAACATTCACAAAGAAGGAAACTAGGGAATATAAATTTTTGAGGGGAATTTGGCAAAAGCAAAGATCATCTGTTTCCCATGATCTAACAGATAAGATATAATTTTGCTTGTCCTTTCCATTTTCAAATGCTTTCTCATTTTTAATCATACATCTATTTCCAATATATGGAATTTATATATAAACATGTAGCCAATCACACAGGTAAGATTGAACAAGGAAAGATGACCTAGAAACAGAAAAAGACCAAAAGAGAAAGGGAAATAGGAGACAAGATGCATTAAAGGGGAGGATTACCCTTGGGTTTGATTTTCATTATTTTTTTTTTCTGGTGACTAAAATAACATTTTTCTATCTTGAATATAAATCCTTGTCTGGGGTCACAGCTATATTTCCTTCAAGTTTAAATGACATATTCACTTGTATTTTGTATTTTATTTTACATTGATCTGCAATCTTGTATCATTCTTATTTACAGGAAATTGTAACTTCAAATAGCAAAGCCCTCTTGTTTGCTATTGATACAGACTTATCTACAGCATTTGTTTGGTGGCATTTAAAAAATCAGTTGTGAATTTTAATATTTATAAACATGCTACCCTAAAAATAGATGGTGTTTTTTTTTCTTTTTTTTCCAAATTTGGAAGCATGTAAGATATTTACCTGGAACACGTTTGAGGGATATGTCTTGGCTTTCAATTTGATAATGTACCCACCATCATACAGTGCATCTGCACATCACTAATGAAGGAGAACATTAGAGAGGTCTCATTTCAGCATAGCTCAGACTGTTGCCCTTCAGAGACATTTTGGAAACAGAATAAGGGTCTCAAATAATTTCAGCCAAGCTAAGTATTTATCACAGCTCCAAACAGGCAGTAATTCACTTATATTTATTTTCTCAGAATGTAACACTAGTTTGAATTAAACTTTATGATACATACCTGCACTAGTATAAACTATTTTTTCAAATTTTCCTAGTCAAGATTTCTCAGGGAAGAAAATTAGACAGGTGCAGCACACCAAATGAGGTGAACTTTGTCCTCAAAGAAAATTGGTTTTTCCTTTTCAATTTCATTTCAAAGAGATCTGACAAGTGTGGCTTTGAACAAACTTTAACAGCACAATATCCTTTGTGTAAGTTTTCCCTTGTCAGCTTTTCCATTCCAGCAGGAACTTAGAACAAAGTGGATGTTGCCCTTTGAGTTGAGAACTTCATCAGTTGAATGAACGCTAGTATAGTGCAGTGAAATTGAGGGCATACTCTCTCCTCAAATCTCAACAGTGCAGTGTCTCAACAAATACAATTTCTCTATCTGGTGCAAGGAGACACCAGCTATACATTTAGTTTCATACACTCTCCTTCCTTTTTCATAGTAAAAGCCAAACTATTTGGCAATATACTCACTTGCTACTTTTACAGATTATGCTAAAGAGCCTTCCATTGCGTGTGGAGCCCAAACACATTATTTTGTGATGTTGTTTGGTGATACACCATTTTATACCAAAGTCATAGGGAGCCTCAGGTTAGAGGTGCGAAATCAGACTTTCAGGTGCACATTGTTTTTCTTACACATGAAAGAAAAAAAATAGGTTTTTCTATTTGTTCTGCTTTGTTTCATTTTTAACATGTAACTTTGCAATCATTTAAAAGTGAAATTCAAAAGCAGAGAAAAAATACAAGAAACTGCTTCACAGAGATTCTAATCTTTATTGCACAAAAGCTCGTGATGGCTACTCATTCCTTAGAGTTTTAGCTTGTGTATAAATTGTGCTATTTTATGCTGGTTACTAAGCTCTTTGACAAGTTTATTTTTCTTTGCGTACTCTCCTAACTTTCTAAAGGTTTTTTATTACAATTGCCCTTGCTATCTTTTACTTTCTCTTGGCTCCAACTCTTCCTTTCATCTTCTTTTTTTCCCTGTGCATTAATATTTAAAGACTGTACTAGTGTCAGACATTCATGTAGAGACAACTTAAATGGATAAGGTTACAGAATAAGTCCATGCCCAATTTAATTACAGAATTTTGATTAACACAGATTGTAAGTAGTTTGAACTAAGAATTTTAAGTTGTTCAGCTTGAGTATTACAAAAGCTAACCAGAGATGAAGTGTAACTTTGACTCAGAAACTGCCAGAAAAACACACTGATTAACCAATTTAGATGTACTATCTAATTAAGGATCTAAATATCTTGAGATCACAGAAATTCATGTTTATTGATAAGATAAAATACTTATTACTCAGAGAGCTGAATTAGCAAAAAGAACAGTTCTAATCAGGTGCTAACTCCAAGAGAAAAGAAGAATATTAGTTGAAACTGAAAATATAATACTTATGAGCAAAACTGGTTTGTTTATGAATAAAGACAGTGCTTCTTGCCAGCAAACTCAGTATCCTTGAAAGGTTAGAGTTGATGAAGTCTGTGGCCAAGTTTCTAAGTGGGTTCGATAGGTAATGACGGCCCATAGCAATTGCTAATTGAGAATAATGACTGGGCAAGGAAGAAAGGGCACAGAACAGGGGTGGAAGAAAACTGCTGTAAAGCAGAGGCCTGAAAACACCTCCAAGGACAAGGTGAAAGAAACCCAAACCTTTTATATTTACTAAACTGTCATTAGTTGACCTAAGAATTTTTTGGATAAATATTGTTTCTCTAAAAACTTAGAAATATAAAGAAGGTGAGGATACAGTATAATGTGTATGCCTACACAGAGAAATCACTACATTTACAACTTTTTCATCTTAAGAAACATGAAAATAGAGGCTACTCTGATTTCTCTTTGTTGTATTTCATTTTGTTTTTGTTGTTATTCAGGGCATCCCAAATGGAGATGAAATCAGGTGTAAGTTATGCAAAGACTGAACGCAATATTAAGTAAGGTGATTGTTCTTTAAGTTCTAAAATTTTTAAAACATTGTGAATACACAATGAATTGTGTATTCACAATGAATTGTGAATACAATACTCACAATGAATTGTGAGTTTTGTACTCATGGATTTTGTGGGTAGAATATGGTTTCTGATAGAGTAAAATCACATGAAGGAGCATGCTATATTTTACATATTTAATCATATTAAAGACAAACTAAGTTCCAATACCTTTTTAAAGCCAATACCTTTTCAAAATGGGATAATTAGCTAGGTAGAACCATTTGTTTGTTGGTAATTCTATTCAAATTATAATTAAAAATTAAAACACACTATTCTCACAGACATACACAAGCCCCATTCTTTCTAGCTTTGCAGACTTATAACATAAAAAGGATGAAGTCTAAGACAGATCAGAGTAATGACAAATATTTCTTGTTTGGATGAACTTTGCCTTTCAAGACTTACTAGAAAATGTTTAGAAGGGGAGATGCTGGAACACTTGTACATTCTCATGATTATAGTTCTTGTCAGGTATTACACCTTTGTTTACTCTGAAAAGGAAATTTTCTAAATACAGAGAAGGTGTATTCTGCATGTTAGATCCTGCAGTTAGTATCACTGCTATTCTGGTCCCTTATGGTTTGCCAAAAATGTCAATTCAGGGCTTCCCTGGTGGCGCAGTGGTTGAGAGTCTGCCTGCCGATGCAGGGGACATGGGTTCGTGTCCCGGTCCGGGAAGATCCCACATGCCGCGGAGCAGCTGGGCCCGTGAGCCATGGCCACTGGGCTTGCGCGTCCGGAGCCTGTGCTCCGCAACGGGAGAGGCCACAGCAGTGAGAGGCCCGCGTACAGCAAAAAAAAAAAAGGTCAATTCAAATGCCAATAAACACCATATTAAGAGAATCAGAAATTAAAAGTAGGCAGCTATTTAATATAAACATTAAAAATTTGTGGTAATCCAACCATTTCTTAACCACTTTTACATAATTGACATTTACACATATTTTTAGTGAGACCTCTTTTTGGTTTCCTCTCCCTTTGTTTGGGCACAATATAGTAATTGCTCCCAGGGCTGAATAATGTATTTATTCCCTAGAAATTAGAGTTCAGTGTATTATCCTATTAAAATAATATATTACAGCATTACCAGCATCATTATTACAAAAGGATTCAGAGTGATAAAGCCAAATTTGACCTGGGGACTGTGCTGCAGCTGTAAATCTACTGGCATTGCGTGAGGTGTGGTATTGCTGACCAGAAATTCTGGTGCACAGGCCTCTTGAGACATATTAGTTAGATTCGTGGGCACAGGGCACAAAATTGTTAAGCACTTCTGTCTGAGTGCTATAGAGAACACATTTAAATAGATAATGTCCTTCAAGAGCAAAAAAAAAAAAAAAATTTCTGTGTGAAATCAGAGTATCCACTGATTTCTATATTTGGAGGAACATCAAATAGACATTAAAGTAAGACTTCTAAAGTGACTACATGTAATAGTGACAAGCTTCACAATTAAATTTAGTGCCCGGAGTGATGACAAATTATAACCTATTGCCCATGATTGAGGTCTGGTTCTAGGCAAAATTATAACTCAAACAAAATTTATCTTTGTTTCCTGCACGACTTGCATTTCTATTCTCTTCCCCCACTGGCTACTTCATCTCTTTTATCCCAGGCCCAGTCATCTAGGGTGCTTACTTTCTTTGTAAGAAAAAAATTAACAGACTATTGGGCTTGGAAATGCCAAGCTTAACTTACTCTGTACACTACTAGTTGTTATAAGGAAAGACATCCTGACATGTTAGCTGAGTCACTCAGCATCACTCAGATGCTTCATAGCAGGTTCTTGAATAGGACATCTCCTTTTTTGATTGACAAGGTGCAATATGTTTGCTTCCTAGGATTGTTTTCATTAATAGTAGGTAAATCATTAAGCCAAAATATGTATTACTGATTGTGAAAATGTGCACAGCACCAAATGCAGTTGTTCTGTGTATGTTTTGGGGGTCAGGTGGGGCTTAAAGTGGAAGCCTAGCAAAGGTAACTGCCTTTTGAAAAACCTCCACCAGTGATTCCTGTACATGGAAAGGAAAATATTTCTTATGGACCCATCAGCATTTCAAAGAGTAGACAGAGCTCTTGGTTAATGCCTGTGTTTTCCTGGAGAAAACGGCTAGTTGATGGGTGCTATGGAATTCTCTTTAAGATATCCTTCATTAAAAAAAAAAAAAAAAAAGATTAAGGAAAAGTTTTGTTCTTTTGAAGTTCCATCAGTAGTTTACAAATTATTTGAAGAATATTCAAATTAATAATTCCCTTCCTCCTCCTATGAATTCTCTATGAAGTCTATCCACAGTTGAGTGCATGCATGCTCTTAGCATGATCTAAAGCAGCACTTCACAGACACCAGTTTGTGTAGAAAGCTCCTGGGCCAGAGAGGCTGTAACTAAAAACTCCTAGGTGATGCCCATGCTGCTCCTCTGGGGGCAAGGTGTTGAGGACAGGTCTTACTGTAGACCAAAGAAAGGATGCCAGCCTAAGGGTCATAATGTTTGCATTTGAGTCTGTGTCCTAGTTCTGTGCTTTTAGGAAAGTACAAATGTCCTTATGTGGCTCTTCTAACTACTTGAACAACCTTACATAAGTGCCTTCACCTATAAATGAGAATTATCTTACCTTTGCAGCTCCTAGAATTGTTGAAAGATCAAATGATATAATGTATTGAAATGCTTCATAAATTACAAAGTGCTATATGATTAATGTTAGTTATTAATGTGTTGTTTCAAGATCCTCTTCTTATTCAACATAACTCTAGTCTGTGAGAACCAAAATCCCCTGGCAGAAAAAAAAAAAAATTGGGCTGTCTACCCTTTATTAAAATCATACGATAAAGTTATAGGAAAAACATGGGCAATAAGTGTTTGAAAAGGACTCCATCTCTACTTACTAAAAATGTAAAATTAAATAAGAATAATAAAACCTGTCATATTGACAAATTTTTTTTCTCACTATGATCCTTAGTGATGGGGAAAGTGCAATGAGATGGGCACTATGATACACTGCTGAGGAGAGTGTAAATTGGTACTCAGTTTCTATAAAGCATTTTAGAAATATGTGTTAAGAGCCTTAAAAAGTGTTTGTTGTTAAACTCAGTAACTTCACTTCTAGGACTCTATTTTAGGGAAATAAAAAGAGGTGTGATAAAAAATAGTTTATGCGTCAAAATGTTCATTACAGAATTAGTATCATAATGAACTTTTGCATGATCCTGAATGGCCAAGAACAGGAGTACTGCTAAATAAATCTGGTGTATAAAATGTAATGGAATGTGGAGACAGAAATTTATTCAGAAACACTTGGACTTTCAAATTTTCAATTCAGTAGATAAAAGCAAAGCAGCTATATCCTCCAGAGCAAATTCTGTGAAATAGAAGCGCCTCAGTATGCAGTGAAATCTCAAATGTTTTAACTATGTATTAATATTTTTCACTTTGGTAATATCACTTCTAGGAATCTGTCTGCCTGTTCCTATTCTCACAACTGAAGTAAGCTATTTCATAACATTTTGCCTACTCTACAACAACTTGTGAGGAAATGAAGTTCAACTACCATTCTTTAAAATTCACAAGGTGGCATTTTTGCACTGCCCCTGCTCCATTTTTTGATAGTGTAGTAGATTCCTTTGTTCAAGAGATATTTATTGGCACCTACTATCTATCCAGTATTATGCTGGGTATGATAGATAGGAATTCAGTGATAACTACGGATACAACCTTAATTTGGAGCTCCTAGAAAGGCGCTAATACAATTTAGTCATAGATAATGGAACATGACTGCAATAATGTAACCATAAGGGAAACACAAAAAATCTGATGGAAGACCAGAGAGGGTGACTTGTGGTAAAGCAAGAATGGAACCGTTCTAGTGGAAAGTAGCCTGGAGAATGAGTAGGACAGGTGCAATGGGCAAGAATGCAGAGAGAAGATTTTCTGATACAGAAAATTCTAAAAAGCAAGGTAACAAATAAAATCATGCCATATCCAGGAATATTGGAATCTCCTATTTGGATTACAACAATGGACAGGTTGGGAGAAAACTCAAGCAAGTTTACTGCGATCAGATCAAATCATCAAGTACACTGAGTTTCAGGCCAAGTATTTAATTCATCTTAGAGGGAAAGCAAAGTAATTGAAGGTCTTTAAGCAGCAAAATAATACAGTTAAATTCATACTTTAGGAAGATGATTCTGATGAACTCTGCCAAGAGTTTTATGGGAAACTGGATCTAGGAAGTTTATACAAGAGATAGACCCAAATTCCAAACCCATCTCAATAAACTTCACTATTTATGTTGCCCTGAAAAAGTTCTTCCTCTCCTTTCTGAGATTTAGTCTACCACCAGCATAAATATACCTTTGTGTGAATTAGAAAAGAAGCCCTGCTGGGCAGGTGGCACCCAGAGGCACCCTACAGAAGCAGACAGCACCTTTGTGCAAAGAAAAATCTTCTTGGAGGTCTCTGAGTAGATTTTTGCAATGCTGCGTGTGTGGTGAACATGTTGAGTGTAACCCAGATTGAGTTTTATCCCTCACTCTCCACTTAGCCAGGCATAGAATCATGTTTCACTTATCTGTGAATTGAGAATATCAAATCCTACCTTCTAGGATTGTGGTTAGGTCATATACCCAGGGACTGTGGAAAGAAGGACTTGTAACAGATGTCCAGTGAATGACAATGATGATTCCGGTGGTGATGATGACGATAGTGAGCAGCAGTAGTATAGTAATATTAGTAGTAATGTCAACTATTATTACCTTGACTTGGATTCTTTGTGTATTTGTTACAAGTTATCTACTGCTCAGTTTCAGGGGTTGCCACTCACAGCATAGTTGATGTGATAAAACTCTCACAAAGAGGGGCAGTACATCTCCGTACAGTCATACATGATGGTTCTGTTTGGGGATTTCTCATGTTTAGGAAATGATGGAGGAATAAGCACAATCCGTCTTGTCTGAAATGCAAGGGGTGGCCACAGAAATCAAAAGAAGGGGGGAACCTCCCTGTCCAATTGGTGGAGCTGTGGTCCCAAAAAATGAGATGAACCTTCGTTGCTCTTTTGTTCTCTCTCTGTCCATCTGCCTTTTGGCTCCTAGTGCAGTCATGGAAATACATGGCAAAATGAGGCAACTAGAGACTCAGCTTTTTGGCTGGAGGACCAGACAGGGGAGCCCTAGAGAAGAGGAAACTCACAGAGAGGTGGCAGAGAGGGAGAGCCTCAGGATAGCTGCCCATAAAGTTGTTTATGAACACCTGGGTTCACTCAAGCTGGGTGTGTACAGATCTAATCAGCATACCAACGACTCTGAGAACCGAACTAATAGATCACTACTCATAGTAGTTCATATGTAGGAAAGATCTGAATAACACTACAAAGCCTTTGAAAACTGAGCTGCCATGGGAACCACAGTCCACAGAGGCAAAGCTGGTTGAAACTTTCAGATTGAACTTAACCATGCGAATTACCTACTAAAACAAAAATATTAATATATTCCATAAAATTTAAATAGGCCCAGAGTCTCATAATATTCAAAATTTCCAGGACACTATCCAGTATTACTCAAGATACGAAAAAACAAGCAAAACCTCAACTCTCATGGGAAGAGACAACAGTTACCAGTGACAAGAAGACACAGATATTGGATTATCTGACAAATACTTTGAAGTAGCTAACATATAAGTGCTCCCATGAAAAGATGCTCAGCATTGCTAATTATTAGATGCAAATCAAAATGCAAATCAAAACTACAATGAGATACTACTTCACACTGATCAGAATGACCATCATTAAAAAGTCTACAAATAATAAATGCTGAAGAGGGTGTGGAGAAAAGGGAACCCTCCTACACTGTTGGTGGGAATGTAAGCTTGTGCAGCCACTGTGGAAAACAGTATGGAGGTTCCTCAAAAAATGAAAAGTAGAGTTGCCATATGACCCAGCAGTCCCATTACTGGGCATGTATCCAGACAAAACTATAATTCAAAAAGATACACGCACCCCTGTGTTCACAACAGCACTATTTACAATAGCCATGACATGGAAACTACCTAAATGTCCATCGACAGATGAATGGATAAAGCAGATGTGGTACATATATACAATGGAATACTACTCAACCATAAAAAAGAAAGAAAGAATGCCATTGGCAGCAACATGGATGGACCTAGAGATTATCATACTAAGTGAAGTAAGTCAGAAA
Organism: Pseudorca crassidens; assembly: GCF_039906515.1. NCBI lineage: Eukaryota > Metazoa > Chordata > Mammalia > Artiodactyla > Delphinidae > Pseudorca > Pseudorca crassidens. Next base: position 72,597,419 of record NC_090296.1, read on the forward strand.
GAGAAAGACAAATACTATATGATATCACTTATATGTGGAATCTAAAATATGACACAAATAAACCTGTCTACGAAACAGAAACAGACTCACAGACATAGAGAACAATTGTGGTTGCCAAGGGGGAGGGAAAATGGGGGTAGGGATGGAGTGGGAGTTTGGGGTTAGCAGATGCAAACTAGTATATATAGAATGGGTAAACAACAGGGTCCTACTGTATAGAACAGGGAACTATATTCAATATCCTGTGATAAACCATAATGGAAAAGAATATAAAAAAGAATGTATGTATATGTATAACTGAGTCACTTTGCTATACAGCAGAAATTAGCACAACATTGTAAACCATACTTCAATAAAAAATCCAAACTAAAACCAAACTGATATATATATATATATATATATATGTATGTATGTATATGAAGTGCTACAGTAAGTAATTACATTCTTGAAATGAATGGAAAAATAGAAAGTTTTAGCAAAGAAGTAGGAGATATATACAAGAATCAAATGTTAATTATAGAACTGAAAAATACAATAAATGAAATAAAAATCTTACTGGATGGACTCAATAGTAGATTAGAGATGAACTTGAATCTCAAGAGTGAACTTGATTGATTAATAGAAATCATCCAGTCTGAGCAAAACAAAGAAAAAGAGATTTAAATATAACCAAGCCTTAGGACGGGTGGGGTAATATCAAAGGTCTAATATTTGTGTCATCAAGAGTCCTAGAAGGAGAGGGGAAAGAGTGTGGTGTTTTAAACAATATTTGACTAAATAATGACCGAAAACTTTACATTTTTGGTTAAAGATAAAGATCTCCAGTTTGGGGGAGCTCGACAAACACCAGTCAGTGTAAACCGCCCAAAAATCCGAGCCTCCACATATCATAATCAAACTGTTGCAAGCTAAAGACAATACAGTCTTGAATGCAACCGGAGTAAATTGATGGATTACATGGAGGGGAACAATATTCAAATGAGAATGAATTTCTCATTAGAAACCATGGAGATGATGAACTGGCAAAATATCTTTAAAGTGCTAGCAGAAAGGAACTGTCAAGTCAGAATTCTACATCAGGAATGAAGGTGAAATAAAGATATAGCGTGGAGAAATTGTTTTGGATGATGGAACTGTTCTGTATCCTGATTATGACGGTGATTGCACAAACATATACGTATGTTAAAATTTGTAACGCTGTACATCAAGAAGTAAATTTTACTGTATGATAATTAAAAATAAAATTAATAAAGAAAAATAGTGAATAAGGACCTAAATCCAGAAATAAATGTGTCTGTAGAAGACTTGATTTTAATGTACTGTTTCCCTCTCACTACTGTATTTCTCTTCCTGACCCTTCACTGAGTTTAGAAAGAGTGACATCATAGAGAATATTTAGTGAGGAGGTAATATTATGGTTATTTTTACAATTAAGATAGCTTTTCCCCAAACAGTAAATTCCTAGTGGCAATTTGGAAACTGTATTCAGTATTTCAAGTCATTAAGATATCATTTGTTGAATACTCCACAAATGCAGTAACTTAAAATGTGACAACCAGTGGCTGATGAACCATGGAAGGCTTGTAAGAGGGATCTCATGGATCAGTAACTTGGAAGCCATTTTGAATTTCTCACCACGGAATGAATGGTGGGAGTGCCAGGGTCAGAGCTGCTAAGAACAGAATGGCAGCAGGAGTGAGTTAGGTAGGAACTGGTAGTAGAATTCAATTTATATAATCCTACACTTTGACGAATAATGTACTGGACTAATCCACGGTCATTTTGAGGTCCTTGGTAACATTTTTTAAACACTGTTCTGGAAGACCTACGGCTCAGTGTGGGTTGGGTGTCCAAGTAGCATCGCTGGTGAGGCTGTGAGGAGACCACGTAGGTGCCACCACCCCAGCCTCAACAATGTAGGCTACAGTGTTTGGTTTCCATGAAATTTTTTCTTGAAAATGGGGTTGTATTTCTAGAGGGGGAAGAAGCATTGTATGGGTCATATTAAACATTGGCCCACATAAAAGCATTCAGCCATATTTGTGAATCGCTTCTTAGAAGAATGTGTGAGAGACTTTTAGGAGCAGCTAATTTTTTCAGGAGCTTCAAGGACTGCTTTAAAAGAAGCTACTAAAATAGGAATAAAGAAAGAAAAAGAATGCTGAGGAAGCCTATTGGAGAATGATATATCCAGTGTTGAAAATCAGAGAGAAACATATAACAAGATTTTCAGATTTCCTAGTTGACCTGCATGCAAGTGAGCCCACAGTGCAGTATTACCTTTTGGCTTCTCAGCACGAGTGATTTCCAGCCACTTCACTGAGAATGTGAGAGAGGTTAAAAAGAATGTGGGGAAAGATAAGAAAGGAATAAGCATATCATGACAAGGAAAGAATAAGATGGGCCCGTGGAGGTGAACAGTTTTTAAATCACTAAAGAATACAAAGAAAAGCCAGAGAAGATTTTAGAAGGTATGATTTGATAGCTTAAAAAGGGAGAGGATGACTGAAGGGAAGAGAGATGATTCTCATACAGCCAGAAATGAGAGTCAGACATGACAAGGTGGGGTTGTCTAGGCCAAAGGAAAGTAGGTAGAATTTTAGCCTTATCCCATTCTCACAGGAGCAGGTCCATAACAGCCTGCCACAGGGTTAATAGATACTGCCACAGAACCACGGTTGGTCTGAGAGACTCCCACGGAATCAGGGCCACGACCTCTGAGTCCCACCTTTTCCAAGTGCTTTAAAGCATGAGGGCCAGGTGTGTAGCTAGGTTTAGGGGCAGTGTCAACTCACAAGAAAAAGTCCTTTGGTCTTGCTTTTGGTAGCAGAGAGAAAACATTATTTTAAGAATAGAAAAATGAGAGGTTAGGAAAAAAATGAGTTCTTTCTCAGGTCATGTTAACTTATGGCAAGGGAAATAGCAAGGAGTGCCAGAGAAGGGCATTGACTATTTGAGGACAGACCACTATAGATTACTCCCATCTCTAGCAAAAAATTCATTTAGCAAGTCAAATGGTAACAAGTTTTACTGAAGTTGAAAACTTCTAAAACTCTTTTTCCAAGAGTTGCTGGTTAAGGAGGATTTGTATTTTGGTTTACTTTTTGTCTTTGTTTATGTTTAAAAACAAGTTTTCTGAACCCAGTAATTTTCCTTGTGGTCTAGCAGATCAGTACATGTTTTAGCAATTTTAGAAAGCATGTTTTATTTCCCCAACCAACCAAAAAGCCCCTTAGAAACCATTGTAGTCTGTTGGTTAAGTATGTTTTCATTCATATGCTTCTTTAAAAGGTCTATTATTTACAAATAGACAGTAATGACTTTATCTAAGCTAATCCATTTCATCATGTCATTATATATTTAGGGCATGTCCTGCATTTAGAAAAATCCCTGTGAGAACCCTGTACAGAGTGCCAAGAACCACAGTAGCATTCATTAAATTTCCTGATTGAAGAATTATGTGTTTTGGTTTTTTTTTCCCAAGCAAAGATTAGCAATTCACTTCTTGCTTCAGCAGTACTTAAAAACAATTCAGATACCTGGTTTTGCAATAACCATCCAGAACTTGTTCCCAACTGGACAGGTAACAGTAGAGGTTCTTGGTCATTAAGGGAGTGTTGAGGGAGAATACAGACATATATTTGTCACTACTAAAGTAACTATCAACTAGTTAGTAGAGGATCTATGAAATACATCACTTTTGGGGCCCCCAGATGGAGAAGAGCTAATAGGACTTGGGCAATGCTCATTTCCACTTAATCTCAACTGGACTTCTTCTGAAATTGTTAAAGTTAAAAAAAATGTTCTGGTTGAAAGAAATCTGATACTCATTAAACTTTTTCTGTTGTACCTGAAGGAAGGAGACTTTGGTAAAATGTTCATTGTATTGGCTAGATGTTAATCTTTTTCGTATATACATCTAGGCAAGATCACCACCCTGTGGGAAGTGAAATCTAAGGCAAACTTAGAAAAATGGTTATGAACCCATATGAAGGAGCCCTTAAACAGACATATGTAGATTATGGGGCAACAAGTAAGATGTACTCATTTAGCACTGATGCAGCCCTTTAAACCCTTGCCTATCAGGGCAGTCCCCAGTGAGGGGCCCCTTCGGTTTTGGCTGCTTTGCTGGTCTCCATGCGCTGCTTTGTGACATTCTTCCTTAAATGATATGTGACATCTCCCATTATTTGTTGAATTTAGGGCATTGTCATTGGCCCTTTAAAGTGAATGAACTGAAGGAGAAGATAGAAAATGGAGAGATCTTAATCTTAACCTGAAGTGTGGTAAACAGACAAAAGCTGGTCAACAAAGCTCTGGTGAGAATGCCTTGAAGGAGGGAGTCATAATGAAACTTCCCAAGACAAAGACAGCAATAAGTTACTTGCACTGACTCTTCTGGCTTGCAGAGGGGAGGCGAGATGCTCTAACCTTTTAGGTCCTGACCCAATTCTTCAAAGCTACCCCAACATACATTCAAATACATATTTTGAATAACAACATCAAGGGGGCAAGAGCAAGTATGAAGGTCTTGAGGAGGATAGATGCTTAATTTTCCTTTTCTACAGTTTTGTTGTTGTTGTTGTTCCAGACAATTCCAGACTCCATTCCCAATTTTTTTCTCTCTATGTGTAAAAACGAAGGCTTTGTGCACTCTGTTTCTATGGAAACAGGAGAGAGAGAAACAGTTTATGTATTTCAAAAGCTGTCAGCCTATATGCTGTGGATTTTGATAACTAAACCTACACGCGAACCATCTTTACTCCCAACACCCAACACCATAACGTTTATTTTATTTTATACATGTGTGTGTGTTGCTTGAGAAAATTAAGGATCTGTTTATTTAGCTTTGGTGCAATCCATTTTATATTTAATGTCCAGGAGACAGAGAGAGGCTTTGGTGATGCAGTTAGAGAAATATAAAACTGTTCTTAATAAATGCTTACTAAATCAGAACGAAGACAGAGTTAGCAGGCATCACAACTCAATCTATTGGCAAAATAAAAAAGATTGAAGCTCTATTAATTTTAAAACAGATCTGAACGTTGCCTGGCTTATATTTCATATAAATGTAATGTCTGCTATACCCTCTTCAGCTGTCTAATAAAAGAGCTATTTTGAAATTACAAAATACACTGTGTTCTCCCCCAGAGAACCCAATTCAGTAGCTTATTGATTTTCCCTGGCATACTTAGTCTGGTATGAAGGGGTTTCTGGGCTCCTGGAAGGCGAGAGTTTGTTTGCGATTTATTCAGATTCTGTACAGCAGAGCACTTCCTACCGCTCCTAACAAACAAATAGTCTTTACGATAGTCCAGCCTATTAAGGGCTTGCCTTCCTGCTATTCTCAGTCGCTTTCCAGCACTTCCTAATATTTTCAAGAAAATGACTTCCGTTTTAAGGAGATTTTTATCAAGTTTAGATGATGCAGTTAAGTGGACCAGGAAAAATACATAAGAACTTCGACCTTCAAATCTAGAGCACACTCCAGTAGTTAAAGGGTCTATCGGGCTCTCTGTTTTAAGGCCTGCTTTCCCAGTCTTTATAACTAGCTGATTCACCTGAGCCTGAAAATCAGGTCCTTGTCTAAAAGTCTCTGGTTTTTTTCCCCTCCATGAAGACATACTAGCAGTAATTGATCTAAGTGTGTGTAAAGGGTAAGTGAAGGACGAGTGAGAAAATAATGAAGTTAGTGATGCTCCCCACTTTTTTTTTAAACAAGAAAATGGAATGTCCTTGATCTTAACACACACACACACCCCTAAAATTCCAAATCTGTTGGCCACAGTGTGAGTTTCAGAGTTGTAGTAGCTTAGTCTCCTTGTCCTATGTAGTCACTTACCCAGTAGATGATAATGAATACAGAAGGATTAGGACTCTCCACAGTAAATTAGTTTATTAATAATCATAGATATATAGCCCTTTTTCCTCCAAGGAACTTAAAGCATTCAATTGACCTTATCTCACAAATACCCTGTTCCTGAGAGGTGAAGCATTTTAAATTTCCATTAAATTGATGGGGGTAGATAAAACCCAGAGATATCAAACAGCCCCATCAAGGCATTTTTCAAAGTGTCTGTGATAATTTTCAGGTAAAATGGAGAAACAAAATACGACTGATTGAATCTTAAGTATGCAGATTAAAATATCTCCATTAATTTGGAAAAAGGGTTTTACAAAGTGTCAAAGGATTCTGTTTCTGTGGTTTTGTCCTGCTCACAGATTCTGTCAGTACTTGGATGAGAATATCAAATGCATGATTATCAAATTTTCAAATGGTATATTATATGTCGTAAGAAATAGAAAATATATTGTACAATAGAATCAGATTCCAAAAAGATATAATATCTCAGGACAATGGCTACAGCCAACAAAATTAAGTTTAGTAGAAATGCAAGTGCCTGATCTTCGATTTTTTAAAAAAAGATTATAAACAGGGACTTCCCTGGTGGTGCAATGGTTAAGAATCTGCCTGCCAATGCGGGGAACATGGGTTCGATCCCTGGTCTGGGAAGATCCCACATGCCGCGGGGCAACTAAGCCCCTGTGCCACAACTACTGAGCCTGTGTTCTAGAGCGCACGAGCCACAACTACTGAGCCCACATGCTTAGAGCCCATGGTCTGCAACAAGGGAAGCTACCACAATGAGAAGCCCGCGTGCCGCAACAAAGAGTAGCCCCCACTCGCCGCAACTGGAGAGAGCCCACGTGCAGCAGCGAATACCCAATGCAACCAAAATTAAATAAAGATAAAATAAAAAATTTAAAACAAATTGAAACAGCTGTGAAAGAACAGCTTTGGAAAGATGTAAATATTATTTTTATAGATTTTTATAATAATAACATCAATATGAATTTGTCATATATTGTGTCTCATAAAAGAGCAAAATGGTCTTGGGCTGCATTCATATAATTATGATATTCTGAATAAAGAAAGTGTTGGTTTGGCTGTAATCTAGCTGGTCAGACATCCTCTAACAGGCTTACCTCACTGATCTTAAGAATCACCTACATCTCTTGATGTGGAATCTCCTGGGGAAGAGACTCAGACAAACTGGAGGAGTTTATTCCAGAAATGTGAGGTGAGTTTGGAAGGAATTAAACCCTATCCCATGGTGAATATATGATGGAGCTGGTGATGCTTAGCCTAGAGAAAGAAGACCAAGGGAAAACGTGATAGTTGTCTTCACTATTTTCTCAGAGGAAAATTAAGACTGATGTTTTGAAGTTACATAGGCCAGGTTTTTGTGTAACATAACTTTTTAAACAATCTTAGAAGTCAAAGAGAAATGTTCTGCCTCTGTGGGTAGTGGGTGCTCCATGGCTGGATCCAATTATCAGATGGGTCATTGAATTATTTAAATTCATTATTTAATTTTTATTTAAATTTATTAATTTATTTTATTATAAATTTATTAAAATATATAGCTTTTGAGGTCCCTTCTGAATTGGGTTTATAACTCTTGTGATTCTAGAACTTGCTCAGGAACACATAATACAATTATCCCTGGCCCAAAGTAATAAAATATATAATAGACTGATACATTAAAACATAAATTTGTTTTCTGAACAATTGAAAGTCTGGAGCTTCAAGTTTATCTACCTAGCATGTGTAACGGGAGATTTTATTAAACTCTTCTTCACTTCTAAAAAGTTGTAAGTATGTATCTACCAAGGAAGGGAGGTCTTCATACCTACCACTTTGATGGAGGTGTGCTCTGGTAGAATCATCCCGGTTACCACCATCTGCCACAGTCCTCCTGCAGGTTGAATGGCAGACAAAAGAGAAATTCAAGAGACGGTTGTCAAGGGCTGGGAAAAGGGATAATGAGGAGTTAGTGTTTAAGGGGTATAGAATTTCAGTTGGGGAAGATGAAAATCTTCTGGTAATGGATGGTGGTACAAAAGTGTGAATGTACTTAATGCCACAGAATTGTATGCTTAAAAGAGGTTAAAATGGGAAATTTCATTTTGTATATCTTACCATAATAAAAAAAAAAATTCAAAGAAAAGAAAACCTCAGATATTCTCACTCTGAGAGACTGGATTTGTCCCCTGGGGCAGTGTCAATAATTTGGTCATTATATCCAAAATAAAATCATCATCCTAAAACCTGATTACCAGATCATCCTGGGTCTTCCCCTTTTTTATCCCGGAATGTGTCTCCTTCTGAAAGTACTCGTAGACACAGGGACACATATGTAAGTGCACTGAGGGTGTACGTGAGTGACGGAGTAAAGATCAGAATCTAGCTCTTAAATGCAGTTTTTGCATTCCATCTATGATAGGATAATATTTACCATTTATCTATGGGAAAGAAGTAGGATTACAGAGTAGCGAGATTGAGGGAAGAGTACTCAACAATGAGCTGTAATTGTTGTTAAATTAATTTACATATCTTGGAAAGTATGGACTTTCTCCTGTTTATAGTATAAGTCATGATACTTTATTATGCAAGAGAGTCACCCAGCAGAGCTTATTTGAGACTCAGATTTACTGGCCCCACCTAGTGATTTTGATCCAGTAGACCTTGGGCTGGGGAAATTATTATTTATTTATTTATTTGTTTGTTTATTTTTGGCAGCGCACAGACTTTCTCTAGTTGCAGCGAGCAGGGGCTGCTCTTCATTGTGGTGCACGTGCTACTCATTGCAGTGGCTTCTCTTGTTGCGGAACACGGGCTCTAGGCGCACGGGCATCAGTAGTTGCAGCACGCAGGCTCAGTGGTTGTGGCTCTCGGGCTCTAGAGGGCAGGCTCAGTAGTTGTGGCGCACAGGCTTAGTTGCTCCGCGGCATGTGGGATCTTCTCAGACCAGGGCTCAAACCCATGTCCCCTGTATTGGCAGGCGATTCTTAACCACTGCACCACCAGGGAAGTCCCTGACATTAATTTTTTAAAAAGAAATCCAGATGTTTATGAAGAGTTTGCTGAAGAAGACATTTTGAGAAACACTAGAGTGTAGGTCAGTAGTTCTCAAATCTCTTTATCTCAGAATCCCTTTTTATTTTTAAAAATCATTGAGGACATCAAAGAACTTTTGTCCGTGTGAGTTATATTTTTCACTATTTACTGAATTAGAAATAAGTACTGAGAAAAATTTTAAGATTTTCACTTATTCATTTAAAATAATAATAATAAACCATTAAAGGTTATAGTCAACTAATTTAATTTGAAAAGCAATATTTTTTAAAACAAAAACGTTAGTGAGAAGATTAACCTTGTTTTGCATTTTTGCACATCCTAATATCTGGCTTAATAGAAGACTTCTGAATTTTCATGTATACTTCTGCATTAAATTTGCTGAAATATGTTGTTTCTGTTGAAATATATGAAGAAGATTGGCCTTAAACAAGTATTTAATTGGACTAAAGAAGAGTAGGTTAATAACCTTTTCATATAGTTGTAGATATTGCTCTTTGGTGCTTACTGAAACTCAGCAAGTGGTCATTTCTAAAAGGTTAGTTGCAATGTGAAATCTGAAACCATGCCAAACATTTTGTACTCTATTACCTTAGAATACATTAGCCTATCATCTTATAATTTGTGTGTATCTTTACCCATGTGTGATTTTGTAATGGCAGGCATTTATTATTTGTAAAATCTTATTTTTTAGTTATACAGACCTTCTAAATATTGATACATTTTTATCATATAACATCAAAGAATCATACCACATTTATTATTTTCGCCACCGGTCTTACGAGAAAAGTCTTAACATATTGAGAAACTGCCAGGTTTGTGATAGTGGATGAACTTTTTCCACAATTCTAATTATTACACAAAAGCTTGAACTTCATAGCTTGCAACAAATACTGTAAGTTGTTTTCCTTGAAGAAACAAACTCAATTAATTTTATAAAAATGAGTGCCAAATACTTAAGTCTGGTAACCGCAGTATGTCTGTCAGTCAATCTTTGAAGTGTAAAAAAAAAAGTATTCCATGAAAATGGTGGCTAGTTCAGCTTGCAACTCAAAAACCAGTGCTTTTTCTTGAGGCAGCCATTGTACTTTAGTGTGCAGTAAAGGTGCTTTATTCATATTTCTCATTTCATGGTACAAATATTCAACAGATATGTATTCATAGATTGGGATTTAATAAAATTACTAATTTTTTAAAACTTTAAGAGTGTGGTGGTAAAGAATACAATAACTACTAGTGTATTTTGTCAACGCTGTGTTGATCCATCATTAGAAGAACTGACAGCAGTTCTTGCCGCCGCTGCTTTTGGTGACACTATGCCTCTGGACTGTGACTTTCACAGCTGTTTCTCAGTTTTTTCCTCCCCCCCGCTTAGGTGAGACAGGATGGCTAGAGTGGGCTGGAGTTGGGTACTTCCTTTCCCCTAGGTCAGTCAGGCTCTAATAAAACCCCATCTGGTTAGGTCCTGGTTAGCCAGTTTCTCCTGAGGCCTTGTTAAGCAAAGAGTGCTCTGACCTATTTCAAAATGGTTCCTTTTCCCCTCCCCTCCTGCAGGAAGCGTAAAAGGATTTTTATTTACTGTGGGAACCTGGTTAAGGTAAAATTGAAACAACTGTGGAGGTGCCCCTATGACTTGGTCCTCTTGGAGTTTTAACTCTCAGACTGGTCCACCCTGAGCCCCCGGCAATTCATCAATTCCAGTCCAGGTTTTCCTACTCCAGCACTAGTTCCCGCTGCAGTTTCTGCTCTGAGTCTGCTCTGTGACTCCTTGTATTCGCCTGTCTCTTCAGTCTTGGGGCTTGTGTCCTGACCTCTCTTTCAGATCCAAGAAGAGTTGATATTTCAGTCTGTTCAGCTTTTTTTGTGTTGTCAGAATGAGTGGTGACTTACAAGCTCCTTATATGTAGAAACAGAAAGTGGAAGTTCCCCATCACTGCTTTTGTATCATCTGTGCAAAACCAAGAAAGTGGAAAAGGCAAATAACATGTTAGTATTATTTTGAAAAAGTTTTGACCTCACAGACCTGAAAGGGCCCTGGAAATCTAGGAGTCTGCTGACTGTACCTTGAGAACCTCTGATGTACCCCATCCAGTGTTCATCTATGGATGTGTTCAGGTTGAAGTTAATGCCGGTATTAACATGAAGAGAGCAGCTAACATCTTTGTACCACATATTTTTTGTTTCACATATATTTCATTCAAGCCTCACCAGAAGGTGAGGGTTATAATATATACTATTATCTCCATTTTACAAGTGAGGGATATAAGGTAGAAAGAGGTTAAGACACTTGCCCAAGACCACAAAGTTAGTGTCAAAGCAAGAATTGTCCTTCAGACCCTTTCCTGGAAGTTAGGGATACATGCACTGGGAAGGGGCATCACCGACGAACTGAAGCTCAGTTCATCTGAGATGGTCCACCAGCAGGAATAGTATACGAAAAGTTATCAAGGTTATGCTTCCTTGGATAAACACTATCAGCCTGTCCTAACAATACTTAGGTTTTAGTTATCTTAATATAGGAGATACCTGTTCTATTAACATCTGTTTCCTTACTTTCATCATTTTCATTTTACCTTAGTTTAGTAAACTTAACCAAAACCACTGCTTTAGCTTTCTTAGTTGTCTGCTTTGCAGATGATCTTTTACAACGAATTTTATCAACATTCACTGCCGACTCACTCAGATATGTAAAAAAATATAGGTACATTTATGGATCTGTTCAGTATAAACTAGAGGAGAGGCTTTGCCACTAGACATTAAAAGAAGAGATATACCATATCAGAAGCGTTTATGTGCATGTGTTCCCATCGTTAGAGGGACCTAGTCCACACATAAATGCCCATCTACAGCTAAAATTGTTTGCTTTTCCATATATTTTGATGTTTCATTTTCATAAGGAGACTAGTAGGATTCAAATAAAACTACCATTTGTTCAGTATCTATGCTCAAGCTAACTCCATCCTGTTTTTCTCCTTTCCTCTCTCACAAGCCTTTTGAGACTGTTCATGTATAGTGACTTCTTCTGTGACTTTATTGACATATTTTGTTTCATGTGTTCTTTCCATCAGCCTTCAGAGGAAGAAATTGAAGCTCAGAGAAGTTGAGGGACTAGCTCACAGCCATGCAATTTTAGCCTGCGTTTTAGCCCAAGACTTCTAACACCAAATCCAGAGAAATATGAGAACAGAACCAAAAAGAAAGCTGCATAGTATTCTAAATACTAGGTATGTCCTAATATGTTCAAACTGTATAGTATAGTCAGGATAGGCTGGTAGCACTTACTCAGGCAAGCTGCTTTGGTTTATCCAGTAAGCCCTGTATCTTCAAATAAGAAAACACCTATGAGTTGATCAGAGCTGGCTCTCTTTCAGCAGTTGGAGATTTTCTTTTCCTTCCAAACAGTAACGAATTACAGTTAGAATATGTATGAATGGTATAGAGAAAGCATGTAGTACAATGATGCCATACCCGTCTATGTAATTTATCGAAGTTTTCTGTGGAGCCCTGAGGTTGCTTCAATATTCTTCTCAACGCAGGACTCCAAGTACCACTGCCAATTGATCCCAGTTAACAATTCAAGAGGAAAGCAGTTTTCTCCTCTGGTTTGAAATAAGTCTTCATCATTGCAAAGGACTCAAGAACTATTTTCACTTTTAGAGAGATTTACATATTGAAAGATCACATTTGTGAGCTATGTATGTTTAAGATTACAGAGATGCTCATTATCATAAAAGAAATAGCCTGACACTACTTAAGAGGTAACTCTATACCTACTCACACGGGCTGCGTAAATTTTCCATTACCAAACAGCATCTGTGCCCTCTTATCAGAGCCTAAATGGGGCCGCTTGTTTTTCTTCTATGCCCTTCAGTAAGTCAAAGAAGGTGAGAGTCAGAGCTCTGTACCACCGGGATCCAAAGAAAATGAGTCACACACCTGAGCACTATGAACTCCAGCCCAGACATGCTCTCTTGCTCACTCATCTGCCCTTGCCTGCATACTCAGAAAAGGACAGAGCTGAAATCTTGGATGAGCTCCCCGGAAGAAATCCCTTAGCTCTACTAACAGGACACTTAATCAACTGGCAAATTCCCTCAGGCTTTTCAGAAAAGTTAGGCAAGGTCTGCAGATAAACCTCTAATAAAAATTAAGGTGATTATTCATTGCAGTACAATAGGAGAATCACCATTTCCTGGTAGGCGGCAGGGAATGGTACGACCCAACAGCTGTGCGCTAACATTGAAGCTCTCCCCCGGGTGCTTTCAAGCCTCAGTCAGGACAGTGATGAGGGAACTATATTGGAAATGTGGAGCTTCTGATGGCTCAGGTGAGTCAGTCAAAACCAAAAAAGAATCACACATCAAAGGGTTGCCTGAATTAAGAAAAGCACAACAAAGGAGGAGAAGAGAGAGGGCAGCTCCACACCTCCAGCTCTATCATGAAGGTTCTTCTTATCATTCTGCTGCAGTCCCTGCGATTATGAGGAGGGAGTGAAAGCATCCACTAATCAGGGCAGTGTGGTGTGCTATTCACAAGCTCATAACTGGCAGTAAAACAGAAAGGCCTGTGTCTGCTCTGCTGAGTAATTTCCACACTGAGGCCCTGAGCAGAGATGTCATCTGCCCTGGTATCCAGGAGCCAAAGTAAGCTAATTAGGGAGTTTCACTGCTTCTTTCTCCCTCCTCTTATGACAAGTCTAAAGGACTCAGAGTTATTTATAAAGAAAACTAGTCTGAGCTCTTCAGAGAGTTGTCAGTTTGATGCAGGTGAGACAGAGTATGTATTGAAAGCTAGGGAGACACTCTGGCCTCCTATTTACCTAGAAAGGAGGGGAGAATAGCATCTGGTATATATGGAGAAACCCTCAAGTATCAAAGCAGAAACAGGAAGATTAGAGGGTGTCGTCGAAACTGCACAGGAGGGAAGACCCAGTCTTTATGCTTCATCTGGCTCTTCATAATATCTTGGACAGCAAAAGTGAGCAATTTTTTAATATGAGACTGTGCCCCAGTAGTAATGATGGGATCCAATACTAACTGCTAACTGCAAGAGTACTTGGTTTTTAACTGTGATGTTAACCTTTCCTAATTATCCTAAAACCTGGGTCCTAGACCAGTGCTTCTCACTCTTAATGTGCGTACAAATGACCTGAAGATCTTGTTAGAACAAGGATTCTGATTCTGAAGCTCTGGGTGGGACTGTATACAGCTTCCAGGTGATATCTATGCTGGCGGTCTGCAACCCCCAACCCTCCTCAGTAGCAAGGTACTGCATAACACATTTATGGGCCATGGCAGCGTTTATTAAACAGCCTTCACTTTTTCTTCCCTTCATTACTGTGACTTCTTTAAAAAAAAAAAAATAGAGGGTCCAAAGTGCAGTCATAGCATATGAACCACATCTTATGGACAGCAAGTCTCATTTCTCACATGGATGGGAGAAACAAAGCTGTAAAAGGGGACTCCACCCAGGCCTGAACACGTGTGGATGGTCACTTTCTGATGAGTTTAAAGGTGAGGTAAAGTAGTGTTGGGTGTTTGCCCAAGCCATGCACCTATGCAACTGATTGCATACTTAGCCCGAAGAAATTGGAAAGTAGAACTATGGAACCTCTTAACAATTTGGCACTTAGGAATTCTTGCCAAGAAACACAAGGAAAATCAAAGCCATTAGCCATTCTACCCCAAAATTAAAAGTTAAGTCCCACTGACCTTTCATTATAGTTTCTCTTGGCCTTGAATCAGTGAATCATGTCATGATTAGTGATTCTCAACTGGTAGTTTCTTTGATGCAAAGCCCTGAAGTAGATACTATAGAACATGCAAAACATGAAGAAGACATAGAATATGGCCTTAAGAAGCCTGCGGAAAGCTGGGGAATGGAGGATCTAATGCACACTTTTTGTTTGACATATTTCCATTATTGTCCTACGAAATTTCCACAAAGCAGTTATTGCTTCAGCAGTTCCTAAAAGGCTGGCTACACATAACAGCCAATGCGATATTGAAGGCTTGCTGGACCAGTATGGCCAAACAGTAATAATTTTAATGGCATTTATACCAAATGATCTCACACTGAAATGGTTTTAAACTTTGCCCCTTGTGTGTGTTAATCATGGATGGGTTTTGCCTTACAGCTTCTCTGAGGATTTTATCAGTATTTCTCTTTCCATTTTACACATGGGGGGACAGGGCAGAGAGAGGTTAAGTGACTGCCCAAAGCAAGAGCTGGAATCAGTGACTGTGCTTGGGCCCTCTACTCTCATCCTTAACCACTGAGGATCCTGACTCTGTCACCCCGACTTCCTGCACACACCAGGCCTGCCAACCACTATAACAGCCAGTGACAGCCGAGTCATGATGAGCCGCTAGTAGGAAAAAGAAAATATAAGCCAGATTTTCATCCTATATAACTCTAAGGGAACTTTAAATTGCCAGATGTCAATCTGGAACGTTTCCTGAGTGCTAAGCTCTCACGCACAGATGGAAAACACGGTTCCCTACAGAGGATTGGGCTTTAAGGACACACTCAAGGCAGACCTCAGTCCAGAACACAGGAATGGCACCTGGCTCTCCATGGCTCAGAAGTGTCCCTTTGCTGTATGTCGTTTAATCTTTCCAGACTCCAAATCTCATCTCTAGAGGGCGTTTATATTCTCACTTGCCTGTGAGTCAGAGCATTGTGTTGGAAAGATACTAGGCTTTGTTACTGTCAGACTTGGATTTGTACTTTGTCCCCGCCTCTCATTAACCGTATGTCATTGGACCAGCTAGTGAACCTTGCTGGACCCCACTGTTCTCATGTTTCAAAATTAAAGGCTTCCAGAAGCAATCTTCACAATGATACTGTGAGGGTTAAATATGATGACATAACTAATAAAACATTGCTGTTGTATAACGGGCACTCAGTGCATGCCCTCTTTCTCTCATTCTTTGTTGACATTCATGAGTAAAATATCTTGGAAATATTTGGTAAAGAGAAATAATGCTGATATATTAGTCCCATTTAATAAGCCTTCGCTCTGGGTCAAAAATGTATCAACAAGTTATCTCATAAAGAAGCAAGGTAATTGAGATAAATTAACTGGAAAAATAGAATACTATAAAGGGGTTAGTTAATTGTCCTCAAATAAATGAACTGTTTTCATTCAATAAATTATGGTTTCTTATTAGTTTTCACCTCTGCTGAAAGGCACAGTGAGATGTGTTCAGCATCAAGTAATGCATAAGGAAAAACCTCCTAATAATCATGGTTAAAATCTAGAATATTTTTCTAGGGGAGAATGCCCAGAGGTTTATGGAAAGACAGGTATATTCCCATTTTAGGGCAGCAGAATCAATGAAAACCTGCAGTTAACACTAACATTCCTCAAATAATATAAGACAAATATGGGGAATTATTTGATTAACTAGAAAACTATTAAGAAGAAGAAAGGATTCGCAGAGACCGCCTAATACTGAGGGGAGAGTCTCAGAGTTATTATCTTATAACTATCCTTTTGACCTTATGTCCCCAAAAAGCGTATTTATAACTCCTCTCTTTACCTTAGATAAGTTACATGTTTAATTCTCAGTCTCCTCACATGTAAGTGGAATGGTTGAATTAATGTAGGATAATTTTAAGTAGCTGGTTTCTTTCTGATTTAAAATGTCTCTATAATTACAAAATAAAAGGATATTTTCATACTTTTTTTAGAACCAGACATACTTTGCAAGATGAAGTATGTCTGTAATATAAATGTTCATCTGTCTAAACATGACCAAACTACTCTTCAGTCCAGAGGCAGGATGATGGATTCGAGCTCACAGTGCACAGTACATTGCATCTATGCCTGCCACGCAGATGTTCAATGAAAATTTTTTGAGAAAAATAATGCACGACCAGATAATCTCAGACCGTAGCTCTACAATCTGTTCAAACACTCATTCAGCAAACCTACTGTGTGACAGGCAGTATATCTCTTATTTGCAGTGGTATTTGGGTATGACATGAGCACCAAATTTAATTCTTTAAGAGTTCCTCCACTCAATTTAAAAATTTCCCAATACTCTCAAAGGCAAATGAAATCGGGTGATTTTGTATTATAGAGTAAAAGCCGCAAAGGACGGTTTTCTGATCAAGTTTGTCTTCAGTGACAGAGGCTGTCAGAGAGCTGGAATAAACTGGAGGACTTGTAAAATTCTGAGGGTAAAGGAATCTTCTGTTAGTCTTTAGGGAATGGAGTGATGGAGCAGTAAAGCAGCGTTAACTTGGAGAGAAAAATGAGTTTTCTGCTACATGTGGACCTTCTTAATGAATAATCACTAAATTGTTATTAACTGTCTATGCTGAAAAAGGTGAAATAGACAAGGATGAACAGGAAAGATGTGCGCAAGTAGGTTTTCATGGGGATTCGACATGCAGACTGATTTTCAAAGGCTTTGACTCAGAAGACTCAGAAAATAAAGTCAAGAACAAGTAGGTGTATAGGGTGTCATTTTGGTGGGTGAACGAGTTGTACCATAGGTTCCTTTCCTGCAAATAGTATTGTCACAGTGTCTGCTTAAGTTATTTGATCCAAGCTTTAAAAAGAAACATAGCAAGTCTCCCTTTCAGAAAGGAGGCCCTAAGGAGTTTAACAGAAATTATGGTTTCTTTTCATCAACAGTGCTACAAGCCTTACTGCCACCAGCACGAATGACTGTAGCTCACAAACCCTGTACTCCTTCTTCAAGTTAAGCCCTCAAGAATACTCAAAGCTAAACAGTGGAATTCCAGCACTGATGTGGGCTTTTTGCTCTCATTTTAAAATGCGTTATGTAAGAGGGAGAATCCTTATCTGGGACTACAGGTTTGAACACACCATAAGTCTTAAATTAGACCTTTCTTTGAAGCTTACTTACAGAAAGGTAGATGGGAACACAGATAGAGCTGAAAGTCAGATTCTGGTGCCCATGCAGCAGTGCCTTTGGTGTGAGAGGGTTAGAAAAAGATGAACAAAAACCGAAAGACTATGGACACTAAACACCTGTGTTTATTTGAAGAAGAAACGTCCATTGCTGAGAACATTTCCTTGAAATTTATTCCCTGGAATTATGTTCATACGAGAAGTGAGGTTAACTCTTCCTGGGAGGAGAATATGTCCCCTCATGAGAGAAATTAACTATTTTAATCACAATGCTGTGGAAGGTAGAATTACAGTAAATAAATGAAAGAACTGTCCTTCATCTGAAATTTGCAGTGACGTTTAGCCTTTTCTTTCCTCTAGGACAGCATATCCCTCTCTCCATATAATTCTTATGCTTACCACATTCTGTACTCACCATCTCTTTACTGCTCTGCCCTCCCTCTTACTCATTATTTGTTACAACTTTATTATATAATACAGGGCATGATTTAGAAAATATGTCCAATATACATGTGTTGAATAGATACTTTGCTGCTTTTCATTTTTAAAATTCATTTTAATTCTTAAGATGGCAACGTACTACAGAGTTTATAACGTAGAGGGACTAAATCATCCGTAACCTTACCACTCAAGCCAGCAAATATTATTTTGGGAAAGGAATACTTTTTGGAGGAAATACAAATCTAAAATTAAATATCATTTTACATCTTTAGGTAGAAAACATAAAATCATACTCAGAGTGTTCTTAAAAATATATTTCCTAAATTTAAATTTCCTTAAAAGCCATAACACTTCATCAAGATGTCTTAAGTGGGTGAAGATGATCTCATTTAGCAGATGAGGAGAAAGAAAGAGAGCTTCATACAACTATTTCAATGACAAAGAATGGATTAGATTTAAAATGATCCTCTCAGTTCAGGCTCAAATAGTGGTGACATACTTTCACTGCATGGACTGGGAATAGGTTTGGAATGGTTTCTTGTATCAAAAGGTTGTACTGAAAACTGCCGTGAAAATATTTTCTCAATTGTAGTGTGATGAAAATTCTTTGAGGAATGTGTCTTTTTTTTTTTTTTAATCAGACCCCAATTTTCCAAGGTGAATATAAGAACAAAGAATATCCAAGCAACTCCTAGACTATTGAGTTGAGATTCACATCCATGTCATTTTCTCTATATTGGCAGGTGGGATCACAGGGCTCTGCTTTATGGAGGCTCTAAGGAACCCTTCATGGACAGTATAGGCAAATGTAATTTGACTTTTCATTTTCTGTATAAAAATAGTGGATATTATAAAGCCAGTAGTAACCTAGGTATTTTAACACAAGATTTTTTTTTTTTTTTTTGCTCTTTTACTCCTAAATGAAAGCAAGATTTAATCACCAAAGTGAATTTTTAACGTAATTTGCCCGTATCATTGTGTTTACTATAAACACAACAGTTACATAGATTTGATTTCTACCCTCCTGGAGTTTGGTGAAGACACAGAGTTTGCGTTAGGATTCAAAATAACCCTTCCTCTTCACGGATCAGACGGTTGAGTCTCGTGTTGCCTGTTGGTGTCGGAATAGGGATGGGATATCAAACCAACACAGCGTGATTAACCCAAAAAGGGTCAGAGGAGAGAAACATTTCCTTTCCTCCCTTGAGTATTTAAAAAATTTGTTCTCCACATGACTCATGCAAATGTACTCAAAGTGAAAACAATTATTTAGCTAATCCATTTTGGGTAGGTTAAAAGGAAGTTGAGAGTAGGTCATTAACTGGTCCGAGAGATTTTTCAGAGCTAGAGTTACTTTTCACCAGATCTCTTTTCAGAATAGTTTTTTGTCTTAATCATGCCAATACCCACACTCTGAGAAAACCACTCTATAGTCAGACAAAAGAGACTGACCACTGAAACCAATTCCTCAAACCACTGGAATCAATGAGACTGAACAAATTGGATGTCACTGATAAGTACAAGGAGGATTTTAGGATGAAGCTCAGATTTCTGGCTTGGGAACAGGATATAAAAAGTAGGTTTGATCATGAATTCCATTTTAGATGGATTAAACTTGACATGTCTATGAGATGTTCAGTTAGAGAAGTCTATTAGGATATATTATATATGGGTCTGGAACTCAAAAATGAGGTCTAGTCCTGAAATAGATAATTGTGAGTCATCGGCATATAACCTAAATTGAAGAGTCTTTAACAGGTTAAATGCGATGGGGCCAGAAGAGACACTTTAATTATGGTGAGGGGAGGAGGTACAGAGCTGAAGATACCACCCCATTGTGAAGGTGGTCCATGACACTTCAGAGGTTGTTGCTGCAGTGGTTCTCTTGTCTTCATGCATTCATTCTCACAACTGAGGCACAGGCAGCAGACCTCTTTGAGTGGGGCAAAAATCCGAGAGAAAGGCTGCAGGAAGGCCACCCCCTTCCCTTAAAAATCACTCAAGCTTGTCAATAAATAGAGGTTCTGGTTATCATGGCATCTCAAGGAAATATCCCCCCCAGTCAGGTGTCCCTAGTCCGGGGACTGAACAGTGAAGATTATGGATAGATTGAGAAGGTAGTGAAGAACTCGCCCCTTCTATATGAATAGAGTATCTTGTACTGACCATTTACAGGGCTAAGATTATAATTAGGCAGTCTCTGTCCCAAACCTCAGTCTCAAAGTCTGCCTCTTTATTATTCTAACACTATTCTTTTAAATCTAACCCTGCTTTTAGTCTACAGGGGTATCTATTAAAAAAAACCCGTATACCTGAGAGACGCCACACTTTAAGAACCTACTGTGAATTACCTGGATGTTATAGTGGCAAAAGTATTGAATTTAAAGTCAGAACATCTCACTTTAGTTTTCTGTCCTGCCATTTATTAGATTTAGCACTTGGATAAGTCATTTTCCTTTTCTAGGCCTCTCTGTCTAAGCTTATAATAAGTGATAGGGTTACATGAGATAATCTAAGATTTCTGCTCTAAACATTTCTGGATGGGATTTAGTTGATAGCCAAACACATGTAAATGTTTATTTGTATACTAACTCAATTCTTCAGTTATTGATTCAGTGAACACACTAAACACACATTAGGTGCTCCAGGGATATACAGATAAATAAGGAGCTCAGAGACTAGTGGAACTGAGATATATTTTTCCCTAGGTGAAAATATATTTTCTCAAGAACCAATTCTTCAGGTTGTAGGTCCTTTTTTTATGAGTCAGTCTTGGCATGTGGGGTTGGAGGTTGCTGGAGAGGGGGAAAAAACATTTATTGTCCAAAGTGATGTCCTGAGAAACTAATCTTGAAACTGTAGATGCTGAGGGTCACAACATAACCACACTTCAGGGGACTTTTAACAAAGAGTAGTGCCAATAGATTGCAGTTAAATAGAAATCCTGGTAACAGAATCATCTAAAATAGCAAGACTCTACCTCTTAAGGTAGAAGATATATACTCAAAAGGTAGGAGAGAAGGCTAGCCATGTGGCTTTGGGGTCTTTCAGTGGGTATGGAGCTCTGTCTAGATATATGTGTCTAATGTGTTTGGATCTGTCTAGTTGATATGATTTCACATAGTATCTGGGGCCAGTATGTACCTGCTAGAGCATTCCTACTCTTTCCCAGACTTTCTTCTCTACTGTCCCATCAAACAGAATATGAGTCAAATTTCTGTGACTTATAAGGGCAACTTTACTTATTTTAGGAAAAGTACGATACAGGGGAGAGGAGCAAGTGCTAATAAGAGAGATAAACGTCAGCTTTTTAAACCAGAATGATCTGACTGGGAGGTTAAGCTTGCTTGCTAGTGGCATTATTTCTCTTTTCTTATATGTCCATTTCTTGCTGTTCAAGATCCCCACCTTCTTCTTTTGGTAACAGTAGTCTTTTTTTCTTTCAGAGAACTATGCCTTCACCATTCCACGTGGTCCTGATGGCTACGCCCTCTCCAACTTCATCCTCAGCCGGTGAGTGAGCTCATGAGTCATGTTAAGCCAGTTAGACTCTATTTCCTTGGCATTTAGAAGTATCAGGGAGGAGTGACACATGCTTTGACAACAGTTGTTGCAGAGTCATCCCGATTGCAAACCCCAGTGAGAATGCCTTGTTTTGACTATGTTGGGGCAACTTTGGATCCCACTTTCCCAGAGCCCATTCAGTCCCTCTCTTCAGTTCTCTTTTTTTAAAATATATTTATTTGTTTATTTTATTTTTGGCTGCATTGGGTCTTCGTTGCTGCCCACGGGCTTTCTCTAGCTGCAACAAGCAGGGGCTACTCTTCGTTGCGGTGCTCGAGCTTCTCACTGCGGTGGCTTCTCCTGTTGTGGAGCACGGGTTCTAGGTGCACAGGCTTCAGTAGTTGTGACATGCGGGCTCAGCAGCTGTGGCTTACAGGCTCTAGAGCGCAGGCTCAGTAGTTGTGGCACATGGGTTTAGTTGCTCCATGGCATGTGGAATCTTCCTGCACCAGGGCTTGAACCTGTGTCCCCTGCATTGGCAGGCAGATTCTTAACCACTGCACCACCAGGGAAGCCCTCTTCAGTTCTCTTATCTGCCCAGTATTCTGTCAATAAATTCCTCATTTGCTTATGCTAGAAGTCTAGGTTTCTCATACTCACATTGTTATGGACTGAATGTTTCTGTCCTCTCAAAATTCATATGTTAAAATTCTAACCTTCAGTGGGATGGTACTGTGAGGTGGGGCCTTTGGGAGGTGATTTGGTCATGAGGGTGCAACCCTCATGAATGGGATTAGTGCCCTAATAAAAGAGACCCTGGAGAGCTCTCTAGCCTCTTTCCACCCTGTGAGGATACAATGAGAAGTGTGCACATCAGAAGAAGGCTCTTATCAGAGCCCTATCATGTTGGCACCCTAATCTCAGGCTGCCAGCCTCCAGCACTGAGAAAAATATAATTCTGTTGGTAATAAGCCACCAGTCTATGGCGCTCTGTTAAGTATCCCAAACTGACAGAGATACATATTAAGTAGAGGAAGCCTTCTCTCTGTATTGCTTAATAAAATGAGCCCTTCCAATTCAGAGGAAGGTTAAGAAATATATTTGAAGTAGATTTGGGAGACAGAGTTAATGATCCTGGATCCTCCCCCTTGACTATGTGTAAGGAAGAACAATGAAATTCAGATTCTTGAGGGTCTCTTTTAATTGAAACCTTATTTATGACATCTCTGTTCTGAAGAGATTGGTCCTGAAAACAGAAGCCCCTCTTAACAACAGAGGGGCTTCTTTGAAGGTTTTGACAGGCCCCTGCTCATGTCCAAGAGCTACTGCCAGCAGATTGATTTCGTTTGCCCCAGCCCCTCTCTCTTTTCTGCGAGCTAAAGTGGAATGTCCAGAATTTTCCCTTAGCTTCTGCTTTGGTTCTTGAACAAAGGGATTCCATTATCTTCTACTCTTTCTTCAGGCTTGTCTACAAGTCATTTGTTATATTACAGCATTTCCAGAAATTTAGCAAATTCTTGAAAAGAAAGATTTAATCTTCTCAGCAGAAGCTGGAGAAGATTTATGTACGCCTATTCTTAACATGTCAAAATGTGGCTTGGCTGCTAAATTTACTGGGACCGCCTACACAGCTGAGGATTTCTGTGACTCTGCTGGAAATAATGGCTTTAGGAGGTAATCAAACAGCATTAGAGAAAAATATTTGAGAGAAAACAGATTTTTAGGTTGCAGAAGGATTTCTCATTTTATAAAAGAACATTACATTTTTAGGAGCTCATTAAGTTGTTTTCCCCTATGTTTGACCCCAAATTAGAGTTTGGATTTCTTAATTTTCTCTTCTGAAATTGTCTGCAAGGTATTGGGAAACTTGAGTTTCCAAGTCTTCAAATCCACACCAAATGAAAGCATTAATTCTTAAGTATTATTAGGGAATAAATTGAATTTTGTTAGGTTGCCTTTTGTAATCCTTATTTTTTTCTGTGCTTAATCATTATAGGTAATTTAAAAATAAATACTTCTGCAAGTGAACCAATAGAAATATTTCACTGTCATTGAACAGAAAGCTAAAAGCCTAATTACTGTATGTATTGAATATTCTTCTGTAGTAGTAATTTCTTCACTCTTTCAATATCTTAATTTTCTTTATTTAACATCCACAATTTCTCCCTTTATATATTGGGTTTTGGGGTTTTTTTTTCCTCCATTTCGCGGAAGAAAATGGTACTCTGTTATACAAATGTGCTCCTTCTTTCCTTTGAAACTGTATTCAGTCAGTCCCCACAGAAAGAATAGGTAACGAAATTCTATCTCTCAAGTGTGTGTAGACATATCAATCACTTTAAGTGGAAACAATCATTCCTCTGCCATTTGGAGCCAACATCTTTGAACACAGAAGCAGTACTGTAGCTTTCTGTTACCAAAAATAGTTTTTCCATATAATGCTTGGGTTTACATTCCATCCACATGCCGCAGAGGTCAAGAAAAGCAGATTTCCTGATAACATTTGATTTGAGCAAAGCGAGAGATAAAAGGTACATTCTGTAATCTGGGTTTAGAGCTGACTGAAGATGTGGAGTTCAGTGGAGGTAGTCCTGTGCTGTTTCCCTCCCACCAGTCCCAGATCGCTGCCCAGGCTTGGTCAGGAAGTACAAAGAGTTGTAACTCTTTTCCGTGCCTTTGACACCCAGACCTCCCTACTCTAACGTCCCCTTCACAATCCAGCATTTTTTTTCCTCCCTCCTACATAAGCAAAAAGATTTCAGATTTGTGCTGCCACCTTTTTCCTTAAGAATCATCATACATGTTAAGCTTTTGTCTTGGTTTCAGTATTTTAGGAAGCTGACACCAGAGGATAAGGCATTCGACCTCTTTTATTGCAACTGTTCCCATCCTTCATGCCTGCTCTACCTACCGTAGACGTTAAAACCCACGCGTGTTTAAAATGCTGCTGGCTAAAAGCATGGTGCTGATGATGAACGGGAGAAATATCATGTTAGCACAGACCCTCTAGTTACTGTGAGGTGCTGCCGTCTCTACCCAGGGCACTGTTGCTGTGAAGCAACGAGGCTGTCGCTCCCAATCCCCAGATACAGAGCAGTATCAATGCAGAAATATTAAAGAGAAAATTAATAATTTATTTCAAAAATTCATTTGCAGCTGCACTTCAGTGAATTAATTACTTTTTGTTTTTCTCTTTTTATTCATTCCTCTCTCTTGCTAATGATCAAGTTAGAACTAGAAAGAGGAAGTAAGTGGGGTTGGAAGAGGTGGGAGTCTGGTACTGCCGGAGCAGAAAGCACAAAGGAGACCATGCTTTAATGTGGGTGCCCTAAGGGACCTGACAAGTGAATAGAGATAGGTTAAACTTAATCCTATCTTCTCTACCCCAAAAGCAATAGGAAACCATTTTAGCATATTATAGATTCTACTTAGTATTTTAGAAGAGGGGACAATTAAAATCCAGCAAGCCAAAGTCCCAAGTTATTAAGAAGATGAATCTGTTGTTTATCACTACATCTTCTATGCAATTCACTTCCCTGTATGCTCATTAAAATAGTATAGCCACACAGGCAAAGCGATTGTATAATAGTGCTTAAGTGTTAGTGGAGCTTGTGTACTGACTTCCAGAAGGGTTAGGGTAGGCCCAGCCATTTTTACATAACACTGGCTTATCACAACTTGCCAGACGAGGCTAAGGTAATATATGGCAAGGTTCAAATTCATAGCCATTTTAGTCATTTTCTAAACTAGAATAGAAAAATCAATCAGAGAAATTGTATTCGCCAAATCCCAGACTGAGGCAAAGCAGATACTTTCTCCCATGTTTAAAACATTCATGGAACGGGAAGACAGTTCCCATCATGCTACTCCGAGGTACCGTTTTAAAGCAAGCAAAAAGATGTGCATCTTAATATGCCTTATTCTAAGTAGCCATTTGATAGGAGAAATAACCTTTGTACTGAGGTTTTGAAAATGAATGTAAAGGCAAACACTGAATTTTCTCCAGTAATCTTATTGCTCCGGCCATTTACGTACCAAATGATCCCCTCAGGGATAAACAGTTTCCATCGGTGCAAATGAATGTTCTGGTATGTGTATCAGCAGAATGGGAGATAAAGTTAAGGAAGAAGATGGAGAGAATTCAGTGTTTAATTTTGTCCCAAAGATCAGAGACTAGGAAAGGAAAAGAAGGAGGTTCATAGACGGAGAAGGACTTCAAGAGCCAGTGTAAATGACATCAAAGGCGGATATTCTTCTCTTCTGGTCAGTGCAAACTATCACCAGGGGAGCCTGTTGAGCCCTCTCTGGAAAGTTGTCTAGCTTGCATCATAATGCTGTGCCCCAGGCTGGTTATAGTCATTGGCCACTGCTTTCACATGACCTAACATGATCAGGAGCTCATCAGCTAATTCCAAGTTTGCTTTCTGGAGATTGGAATGGGACATCACCATCTAAAAAGTGTTTCTTTGCTTAAATTTCTAAAGTGTGCCTAACAGATGACCAAAATCATGTATCCCAAGGGTCTTGGTAGAAAAGATTTCCTCTCCCAACACTGAAAACTCTTCAGATCACATGAATGCATAATTACACCAATGTTTGTTTATGTAACTGTTTAACATAAAGAGACCTATCTGAAGGAGACTTGTTCAATATCATTAAACCACCAATAACCTCCATGCAGTAAATATACTGGTAACATTCCACTAGCAATGAATGTACACTTACATTTCCATCTTCCCTAGAAATTCTTTATTTGAAAATTTATTAGAAAACAACTAATCACACCAGACAATAAGAAACTTAAAATCTATACCTAAGATATATCAATACCTTTACCGTTCCAAGCGAATATAGAATAGCATTTGATAATGTGATAAGAAATGTTCTGTTTGTCTCATATTGTGTATCTTAAAAGTAGTGTTAAATGGAATAATCAGTCAAAACTTTCTCTAACATCTCCTGGCAAGTGATTATGCAGCAGCCGGAAATTTGGTAGACATCCTTCCTTCCTAATTCCTTCAGCAGGAACATTTAGAACAGTATAATGATTGGCTTTAAGGAATCTTGTGCTTATGAAAAACTAACCTGATTCTGCTTTATGCATTCAAAGTTCTGCTCCTGCCAGATTCTTCGCATACCCTGGAAGCTCCTGGAGGCTTTTGACTACCTAGTACTGCCCTCATGTGGGCCAGTAGTGTCACTATTACAAGCAGCTACCTGCTTTTCATTTTTGACATTTGCAGAGGAAGTAAAAATTATGATTTTTAATAGTTTTTATCCTATACATTGGTCTAAATTTTCAACTGAAATAGACTGCTTTCCAGTCTCTGAATTAGCCAGAAAGAACTACTAGGTGGGTATGCTTGGAAATAAAGAACAGGGGAGAGGAGATACGAAAATCTAGGCCAATGTTCTCTCTCACCTGGGATTCTTGTTTTTCTCCTCCCAGAAGGTCAAATCCCAGCTGAATCAGTATGCAGATCACATACACAGCAACCACAGTCCCAGACTAGGCAATGTGCTAATTGGCTCACCCGCTCAAAGAACCAGGGTACCAGGCATCTGACACACAGCCTCTGAGAGAAGCAGGGCTTAATGCAGGACAAAGTGTTCTTGCCACTCTGCACCGTCGCCTATCCTTGCTTCTAACAAGCAGTCTGGCCATACACGGTGGTGACTGGAGCACTTTCATAATTATTTGCCTCTTTGTAGACTAATGTGTACACTTGGGATTTTAGAATGCAATCTAATTCAGAAGAAATTAAAATTAAAGCCAGTACCCCTTCAGCCTTCTTTCCTCATACGTTTCTCCTGTAGTGTTCCAAATAGTGCTCTAAATAGTGTAATGCATTCGAAAGGTAGGTCAGAAACTTAATCTCAGTGGTGTTAACACCCTTTAGTCTGTTCTTAGCATTGAGAATATGGTTAAAGCTATAGTCCCCTACCAGACGGTACAGTACAAGAAACAATCCCGTTGGTTACTCCATATAATTTCCTCCACTATTCGCCTCATGATTCCAACTCACATACTGTTCAGTTGTTTTCTGAGATTGTATCTGGAAGAGATGGAGTGCATTCGAGAAGGAGCGTAGAATTTCATGCGAGAGTGCTTGCCCAGTTCCCGGAAGCCATAATATCCTTGGAGCGCTCTGAATCGGAAGCTATCTTCCTGAATCATGTGGCGTCCGTGGAGCTGATTCAATAGGAATAGGAACAAACCACAGGCATCAGTTGTTGATTAACTCTGATAACTTACCCTGCCTAATGAGGTGGAGGTCTTTCATGCTTCCACTGCCTAATGGAGCTAATAAGATGTACACTTATTAAATATTTAGATAATTGTGGTAGTCATAATGGTGGTAATGATAGCCACGTGATGGCATGATGAAGAAGAAAGCATCCTTGAACTGAAAAGGTTTCATTCTGCCAAAGCAAGTCAAAAGAGCTTAGAAGACTGCCATGACCCATGTGCAGAAGACATAAAGATTATTTAGTTGTTCCTTTGCTTTATAATGTTTTTATAAACTAAAAGTAATCATCTAGAAGATTTTCTGGGATCACCTGGCTACACAAAAATTCAACCAGTTCCCAGACAACATAGATAACTTTCTCTTGATTGGAGTTTGTATTTTGACCTGAAACTAGCAAAGAAAAGCTCTGTCTCTGCTGCTGAAAATTCTTTCTTGCTAGTATTTTTCAAATTTTCTGTTTCACAGAGCCTCCAAGTTTGGGGCAGGGTGAGATGTGATGTCAGAAAATTCAAGAAAACTTCTATTTTGTAAGATGCAAAAGGATTTGATAAGAATATGAATTGTCAGTTTTGCTCATCACTCAGTTCTAAAAATCTATACTCAAAACCTTTCATGTCTGTCTAATCCCTCACTAGCATCAAACATAATAAAATCAAAATAAACTTCTGATAAAAATCAGGTTTCAAAATTTTACCATGGATTTCTTTTCTGTTTGATTCTTTTTGATCAGCACCAGATACACCAGAAACAAACAAGTTTCTCCTAAATCCCATTTTGTCTCAGCAGTACTCCTAGCAGGGAGAAAAAAAAAAAAAAGACAAATATGGAAATGATGCTAAGATATTTCTTCTGTCATCTCTTTTAACAAGTTCATAAAAGCAATACCCATATTGGCCTTATGAATTTTCCAAATTGAAAATAAGATGGAAATAATACAGTAAGGCTCAGCTTTTGAATCTGTAGTGATCTTTCTCTTGCATTAGGAAATTTTACATCCCTGACAATTCAGTAGCACTTTTTTCTCTTAAGTCTAATGTAAGTCTAATGGGCTCATTTAAGCCTGTAATGAACAGCTTAGGAGTTTTTACTTTCGGGTTCCCAATCCTGGTAGGTGACAATAGCTTGTTTGCATTTGCCTTACGTATTGGATGCTGCATGGTAGTGAAATGCAATCCTTTGCTGTCTATACAATTATTATGATGCTTCTGCAACGTGATATGCTCACTGACACTAGTTTACCTTTGGCAGCCCCAGGCTTGCAACCTGGTGGTATTTGAACGTACCTGCTCCAAAGAAAGCATAGGTCTAATGACAGCTTTGCGACGTGGAATGAGCTGAAAGAAGGCTCAACTGACCCGATTATAACAACATCCCTGAATCTGAAGATTCTTCTGGCTACTGATGATTACTTTTCTCATATTTGGCTAAAAAAAACAGAGAGAAACATCATGGTTAAAAAAACAGAGAGAAACATCTTTGACCAAGTCTCTGAACTATAGGAACTTTTCAGAGATCTTATTATTTTTTTCTTTTGTCCTGAGCAAGAGAACTAAGGATAGCAAACTCTCAGGAACATATTTACGACAGTTGACTCTTAATAGAGTTCCAGCTAATGTTGATGGAAGAGCAACAGTGGTACTTGCAAAATTTCTATTTTGTAGTGATCGTAGGTGGCAATCTGATCAAGACAGAGAGCAGAGGAATTGTGATTCTTCTGTTTTAACCGTAAGATTGTATGTCTATGAGGGGCATTCGATGGCCTAAAGGAGATTCTGGACAGTTGCAAAAGTCTCCCACTCTTACCCCTTGCCACTTCTAAAATCCACTGCTACTTTGGTGACCATTTTGGAAGTTTATGTTTAATTGTTTTTATATTTCATGGTATGTAATATTTAGAGTAACATAAACAAAAGAGAAACATCCTGAACAAGGGTGGATCAAAGTAACCTACCTGATGAAAACAAACCAAACAAAATATTTATTTTGTGCCAGTGGCTTTTGCTCCAGTTTCCTCCACGAGATCTAAATTAGTTCTATTAAGTCTATTTCCCAAAGAAGCTTTCATTTTCTGGGTCCATCTGCCAAAATGGATTGCCATTTGTATTGGACCCAGAAAGTGGTAAGCATGTTGAGCGAATTTGCTACAGATATGCCAGCTACTGCTGATATAGCAGTAGAAATATTGCATAAGATTTCTTTGAAAGGAAGAACTAACTAAAAACTAGCTATTGAGTACAAAAATTTCTCATCACTGTTGAGGCACCATGAGGCCCCAGATTCTTCCTTACAAAGCCACCCACCAGATAGAAGAGAGAGAGAGAAAAAAAAAGAGTGACAATTCCAATGTTCAGAAATGAAGTCAAGAACTGACTCTAGTGCTTTCCTTATGTTCTCTCCAGAGCTCCCTGGAGCATGTTCTGTGCTGTTAATTGTTCCTAATCAACTGGATGAAAGAGAAAGCAAAAATAAAAACAACTCTTTGCTGTATATCTAGTATATGCTCAGTTCTCCTCCAAGATAGAGGACACCTAGGAGAATCTTAGAAAAGATCTTTCTAGACATTTCCTCCCACCTGTTACCCAGTTCTCCCACTTGCTCTTTTTTTAGAGTGCTTTTAATACCTTCCCTGAAAATGTATGCAGCATAATAATCTGATAATAAGGGTATAATCAGCATAATAATCTTTAATATTCACGTAGTTCAACCTTCACCAAGTTCTAGCCATGCTAGAAAATAGATTTTGAATGAGTAGAACAGCCCCATCTAAGTCACTCTACTTAGAAACAGAGAACTACTACCATGAGTGTGTGATAACACTTTGAGAGCTGGTTCTTTGAGCAAGGTAAGAGTTGAGTTCCATGATGTACACCAACAATCCCATATTTTATCTCTCTCAATTTGCTGCATTATAGTTGTCTTCTGACTTTGTCAGAATAAGATAGTCCAGTATTAATTACAGATAAAACCATGCTTCAAACAGTGCATAAATTGGACACTTGCGGAGATCTGACAGAACACGGTGCCCTCATTTTAAAATTTATTATGTCCCCTCCTTGCCCGAAGATAACACAATGTCCTAGACTTAGCACTTATGACAGACCCTACAATAGTACCAGGTAATTGTAGTTCAACTCTTAGTCCTTCAATTTTTCAAAAAAGTCATTCAGCTATAAGCTAGGTTTACTCATTCTGACTTCTTTCCGTATTGCTTGGATAAGTGAAGACGATGATCTTAGCAGCAAATTAATTTTAGTTTCCCACAAATAAATTCTGAGAGAAATTGAGCAAGAGGAGAATATACACAAAAGCTGCATCTTTGGCCCGTGGGCTATCCACTTATGTTTTTAGATGAAATGAATTTTGGGAGCATTTCCTTATATAGTTGTGACCACTAGATTGTAACCATCCTGAAGACATCAGCTATATTCTATGCATCTTTGCAACTCTCAGATTACAGAATATCTGACCAGTAGTAGGTGCTCAATAAATATCTGCTTAAAAAATTAAGTCAATGAGCCAATGGACTCCTTGTTTTCTCTCTTACCGTAATACCATGATTTGCAGAAGAATGCAGAATGTAGCAATTAGTCACATCTACTGAGTATATAACAAGCTAGCAAGCTCTTCATCCCTGAGTTGGGAAAAGTTAACTTATTTCTTTCCTTTTTTCTCTAGACCTGCTTAACAGAGCTGCCCATTCATACCCCTTTCTAAGGGAAACCGACCTTCTCAAATTTCTGCAGAAATTCAAAGGTTACTTATGGAAGAAACAATTCTATACCCCAAGCCATGGAGAATGGAACCAGAACAAGACATTTGACCCAGGAAATGTTTTCATATACTAATATGCTACCTAGGGATCTGCCCAGGTGAACGCCTTGATTTCATGAGATTAGCCAATTATACTCTCAGTCTTTAGAGCTTGAGCGGGAAAAGGAAAAAAGTACTCTCCAGTCAAAAGAGGAAATAACAGAGGAACAGACAGGGTAACTTTAGTGATGGGGAGAGATGAGATTGGGCAGCTAAACTTCATTAGTGGTAAATCACTAGGAGAAGACCCCCAAACTCCTGCCCCTGAGATCTTTAAAGGACATAGAGTTCAGAAGCACCTCCATGAGGACCAAATCTATTACAGAGCATGTACTCAGATATCTGAGAGCCCACTACTTAATCCGTCCCACATGTGTTCCTAAGCCGCCCTTCTTTGTTGCTAACTTGAGTAGTACTTTATTCCTTACAATATAAGAATCCTAATGAGAAGCACTCAAAATATTTTCACATTTGTGAATAAGTGAAAGTTTTAACCAGCCCTCTTCTCTCAAAGAATGATTGAAGGAGGTGGAGAAACAAGGAAAGAAGGATGTCAGAAAATTAGGGAAGGTTCTACTATTCTTCTAGGATAGATATGCCCAAATCGGTAATTGCAGGCTTTCATCTGCTTAGCGGTTGAATGTCACAATGAGCATCAATCTTCTATTTGTCTGCGATAAGCTGTATAAACTAGGAAGTTTTGAAAAAGCCAGGAACCATGGTAAACCTAGGATAAACTGCAGGTAATCGGTGCTTCTTTTTTTTTTTTTTTTTAACATTTTTATTGGAGTATAATTGCTTTACAATGGTGTGTTAGTTTCTGCTTTATAACAAAGTGAATCAGTTATACATATACATATATCCCCATATCTCTTCCCTCTTGCATCTCCCTCCCTCCCACCCTCCCTCTCCCACCCTTCTAGCTGGTCACAAAGCACCGAGCTGATCTCCCTGTGCCATGAGGCTGCTTCCCACTAGCTATCTATTTTACATTTGGTAGTGTATATATGTCCATGCCACTCTCTCACTTTGTCCCAGCTTACCCTTCCCCCTCCCCATGTCCTCAAGTCCATTCTCTAGTAGGTCTGCGTTTTTATTCCCGTCTTGCCCCTAGCTTATTCATGACCTTTTTTTTTTTTTTAAGAAATCGGTGCTTCTTAATCTTTAATGCCCATAAGAATAATTTGGGGATAGTGCTAATAATGCAAGTTCTGATTTCATAGGTGTATGTGGGACCTAGGGTTTTGCATTTCTTACGAGCATCCAGGTAATGCCAGTGGTGCTGATCTGTCAATCACATTTTGAGTAGCAAGGACGTAAAATGAAAAGACCCTGTGTGCAGCTACACAACCATTTTAATTTATTTTTTGTAGGATGGTAAATAGAAGATGACCATTAAAACCAGATCAGTTCACCATTTCTGATCTGTGTGGCTTTGAGCAACTCATTTAACCCATTTAGTTTCCTCGTTTGTAAAATGATGATATTTATCTTGCAGGATTATTCTGAAAATTAAACGATGTAACATATGTAAATTTCACAATAGCTCCTAAGCAAATGCTATTTATTTTTCATTAATTCACTGTGTTAATCAAAAAGCGTTTTTAACAACATGCAATTTCCACTAATAAGTGTTAGAGGGGAAGAAATACATGATCCCTGACCTAAAGAGTTTACAAACCAATAGGAGTAAAAACCAAAATGTCCATAAATTGCTATGATATAATGTCAAATAATAAATGCCGTAAGAGAGGTAAGAACAAAATGCTTTCGCGCTTAAAGAATGAAAGGTTTACTGAAGGGTGGAAGAAAGAGAAAAAGATGGAGAAATAAGGGAAGATTTCAACAAGGAGGTTGCATTTGAACTAAACCTTAAAGGATAAGTGTGAGTTCACCAGGCAGAGAAGATGGGGACTGTCGTTTAAAGCAGAAGGTAATAGCTTGTAGACACCATGATACCGTGAAAAACAGTGCCCTTGTAATGGCAATTCCGGATTTCCACCACGGCTAGAACTAAGTTGAATTGGGAGAAGAGTAGAGAGATGGAGCTAGCTGTACCCAGAAGGTAAAGACCTCATATGCCACGCTGAGTTCCTGGGACAGATGGCATCTCCTATTACAGATCCCATCACACATTATCATCATTATGCATTAGCTCAAACACGACTCTGTACCTCGACTACAAATGTCTGATCCATAACAAGTACTCAGTGAATTCTTGTTGACAGCATAAATGTATAAATGTTTCAGGGAGAGAGTTTCTTGCAGTAGGGTAAAAGGCCTTAAATAATATTCCATAGATAGATCCCATACACAGTTGCCTGTTCTACTGTCTTGCAGTGACCCCAGCCCACATAGATGCTCCAGCATAAATATACTCCTTAGAGAGACACCAAGCATTTTTTTATTTGGAATGATTGTTACATTATATAACAAAACAACCATCCCATTATATGACCCATTGCATGCATTCCATTTGCCCTCCCTGTGATGATTCAATCTCTTCGTGGTATTTAAGATAGTAAAGGTTGAGAGCAACTATTACACTCTAAGTGGACTGGGATCATCAGATGAAAACTATGGTGTGTCAGCATTGCATCCACCATCACTTGTAACACAAAGTTCAGTACTATAGCTTGCAGCTACTAGTTGATTAGTACAGCTTTCTGGGCTAGGACTGCTGCTCTCTTAAACAGAAGCATGGGGCAGCTTATCTCCCCACAGCAGCAGAATGATACAGTTTCCAGTGAATGATATGATTTCAATACAGAAAGTTTGCTTATATCTCACTTCATTTTTATTCCATCTATTGATTTCTTCAGGATTGTGCCCATGTATTGGAATACCTTTATTAAATCCCTCAGGCATTCCAAGTAAACACAAATAGAATAATTAGGAACAACTGTAAGAGAACAATTGTAAGTAGGTCTTGCCTTCGCATTATATTAGGAATAGAAACCTTGAATTTATCAGATGGAATCATTTAAGGGCTGGCTCTAGGCAGAATGCTGAAACAGGCAAAAGCTTCCTTTCTACAGAGGGAGGAGAGCACAGAGGTCAAGGGCATGGGCTGGAGGCAGGTTACTTGGATTTGAAACCTGACTTGAAGACTTCCTAGTTTTGTGATTTTGGATGCATTGTTCAGTCTTTCCTGCTTCAGACTCATCATCTATAAAGTGGGGATTATAATATCCATAAAGCTATGGAAAGTTAATCCATGAAATATTGATTAGAATAATGCTGACACACAGTAAGAGCCTAATAACTGTGAGGTATTCTTATAATCTCCGGGGTCTCCACCCCACTAATTCAATAAATATCCCCTACTTCCCTCATTCCACATTTCTAGTGCCCCCTATATCTTCCTTCTTCTCATTTCTAGCAAGAGTTTGAGTTATTTATGTTTGTTTAATTGTGTCCCCACAAAATGTTGCCCCTGACAGAAATCTTTTTATTTACCTTTTATCTCTTACTGTAGAAAGAAAAGTGCTTTTTTATTATTAGGGAATCCACAGCGTTAATAATCAAGTGGGAGGCCTATTTTCCCAGCCCATACCCCAAGCCCCTGAAGTTACAGCAATATATATCCGTTTGTGCAACAAATATTTATTGAAGAGTTTTGTGTGTCAGATACTCCTGGATGCTGGGGGTGGTGCAAAGATAAACAAGGCAATGGAGATGCTCAGTATTTACTGGGCAGCATGGGAGAACCAGGAAGCGGAATTTAATCCAGTCTTCTGGGGGGGAGGAGGGGGTGGCAGGAAAGGCTTCTCTCTGCATTATCAGTGGAGACTTTCCTAGGGTTGTTTAATGACAAGCATCAGTTTTCATTTGTTATTTGACATCTAACTGGTTAGAAGACAAAGTCTTCTTTCTCTTCTCTTTAAAAACCCTAAAAAATATCCCTCCACACATTTTTAATGCTCAGAGGACAGGAAAAAAAATCTGATTCCCCAGCTCAGACGTTGGAGACTTGGGTCACAGGAAGGAAAGCTTTCCTTCAGACATTCCTTACACTATGAAAACAGCCTGAGAGCATTCATTCATTCATGCACAGTCTTCCTGCGCAGTGCTTACTAAGCACACACGATCCATGTCAATAATGTTAAGTAAAATGGAGTTTATAAAAGACATTGTGGGACTTCTCTGGTGGCGCAGTGGTTAAGAATCCGCCTGCCAATGCAGGGGACACGGGTTCGATCCCTGGTCCGGGAAGATCCCACATGTCGCGGAGCAACTAAGCCCGTGCGCCACAACTACTGAGCCTGTGCTCTAGAGCCCATGAGCCACAACTAGAGAAAGGCCACACGCAGCAATGAAGACCCAACGCAGCCAAAAATAAATAAATAAAATAAAATAAAATAAAAAGACACTGTGTTTCTGTCCCTGTGGAAGTTAAAAGCTGTTGAAAGATAAGATGTATCCTACAACAGAAATAGTTAAATAACAATGAAACGAAACATATGATTAATTCTCAATGAATTATTCTATCAATGATTCTTGATGTTCTGGAAAAGACACCAGCTAAGAGCAGACACTGAAAGGTTCATCTCAAGTGCCACTTCCTATCTACTGGAAGTAAATGCCTGGAAAAATGTGTAGCCAGTGATGATGTTACTTTGCCAGACTCAGAAGGAAATAGCTTAGGGACTAATGTTGCTCATGCCACAGGAATGGGAAGTGTGAGCACTTCGCCACTTCCTTTCCCTCGTGTGCTGGCTACATAGCATGACAGTTAAGAAAAGATTTTGCAGTCTAAGAGACCTGGATTCTGCTGTTTGCTAGCTCTGTGGACTTGGGCAATTTATTTAACTTGTCTGAGCCTTAATTTTTTTCAATTGAAAAGTGGAGATACTATTGTTTACCGACCCTCCCAGGTTTGTCCCCAGCAAGGGTCCCTCTGCCTGGTGTCACTTGTGCCAATAGAAGGAGACCGAGTTTCGTTTGGAAGCAAAAGGAAAGTTTTATTCTTCGACCAAAGGATGGAGAGATGCAAGATCACGCTCTAGAGTACATGCTTTCCCCAAAAGCCCCCGGGCCTGCCAGGCTGCTTTACAGGGTCCTTGTTGGCAGGGAGGGGGTAGGGTTCTCACGGGTTGTGCACAGGCGTGCTGTTGTTCACAGCTCTAGATCCCAGCGCCTGCCACCGCCATCTTGAATTGAGGTGTCGGGGGCACACAGCACTTCTCTCACAGACCCCCAGACTGAGGTGCCAAGCACAGCCATTTCACAGGAGGAACACCGGTCTGAAGAGCCGGGTGCAAGGCCTCTGCCTGCAGTTCCCTATGAGCAAGTGGCACCAAGTGAAGCACAAAGGAAAAGAAAAAAGTTAGACTTTAGCTCGTTACCCAGATTCTAATTTTATTCCCCAGGAATTGTTAATGGGCTTTGCCAGTGACAAATCCCTCCTCTGTCTTTTGTCCTTCTCCTCATTCCTCTCGTCTTCTGTAACTACCTTCTGCTGATATGGGGTGTTGTCATAACCCGGGTGGAGGAACAGAGCTTCTCCCCAGCTGCCTTTACATCTGTTGGATTGTGACCAGGTCCCGGCCCTGATGGTTCCTATCCCTGTGCAACCACCATTTGTGTAACCTTTTGGAGCAAAGGACGCCAAACAATTTAAGATACATGGCCCCAATATTAGCAAGAGAATCATTGTCACATGTCAAATTTTTCCTAAAAATCAAAGTGTCTAGGTCTTTTGCCTGTAGGCACAAGTGTGCCCTGATGGTGAGGCTCAATGCCATGACTGAATATCCCTGGTCACACTTTTATTGTTTTTTTGAAAGATAAGCTTCAGGTCGGAGAGAGGTTCACAGAGTAGTCAAGGGGTCCGTTGCCTCAGGTTGTCTCTCCGGAGGTTGGGGCTCAGGGGCCCTCTTCATTCAAGTGTGATGTGCCCACAGGGTGATCCCTGCAGCTTCAGGGCAGAATGTGTGGTTAGAATCAGCAAGTCAGGCCCATTCCACTTAGGAGTGAACTGACCTTGTGGGCTGCTGCTTTTCCAGGTTTTCGGGTTCACCTGGTGTCCAGAAGAGACGGGGTGGAGGGCCAGGTGTGTGGGTGTGGCAGTTAACATTATCGCTCTACCTGGAAGGCATACTTGAGTTGTCCTATTTCAAGGGAGCTAAGGTGTTCCTTCTCTCAGGCCTGCGAATGGATCTACCATACATGAATTCGAATGCTTTTAACTTTAACTTACCCCTTGGAGCTAACCACCGCAGAAGCAGGGCAATCAGAAGCAACTTAACCAAATTTTCTTGAGTTCCCTGACATAGCTTGACTAAGGCCCATTTCAAGGTCTGACTGGATCTCTCTACTTTCCCTGTCGGTTGGGGTCTTCAGGCTGAGTGCCCGGTCCATTTTATGCCCAGGGCACCTGTTAACCGCTTTGTCACTTGCGACACAAATGCTGGACCATTATGACTTTGTAGAAATCCTGGGAGCCCAAACCTGGGGATTATTTCTTTGAGTAATGCCTTAGCCACTGCAACTGCCATTTCAGTTCTAGCAGGGAATGCTTCTATCCACCCAGAAAATTGTGTCTACCAGCATCAAGGGATACCTGAAATTGCCCAGTACACTTGGCATGACAGTGAAATCAATCTGCTAATCTTCTCCAGGATATGTCCCTCTGGTCTGAATGGGCCTTGTCTGGGGCCCGCTGGGAGGGAGGGGTGGTGTGGTGTTGGGGGTGTTCATTGTACAGATGAGGCATGTCTCAATTGTTCGATCGATTCTACCTTTCATTCCAGGAGTTACTATGACCTCAACCAACCAGTTACATGGGCTTCCGTCCTGTAGTGAGTTCCCTGATGAGCCTCCCTGATGGCTCGACAAGCCGCAGTTTGGGGAAAGTGGTATCACCCACGTTCATTAACTAGCCGCACATGGCCTCCTAGATGTCTATGAAACTCCATTTTCAGGCTTTGTTTAATTCTTCCTTTATGTAAATGGGGGAATAATTGGATGGATCTGCCTTTGAGGTATGAGGGGTAGTTTCCAAGTTACCAGTTCTGAGGCCACCCTTTTGGCTATTGCGTCTGCCTTGTTTCCCTTTATTACCTCTGCATCCCCTTTTTGGTGACCCCTACAATGAATCACTGCCACCTTTTTTGGAAGCTGAACTGCTTCTAAGAACTTCAATATGCTTAAGCCATGTTTCACCTGTTATTTTCTGCAGTAAGTATACCTCTTTCCCTCTAAATAGCCCCATGTACGTGTAGGATGGCACATGTGTAACAGGAATCTGTGTAAACATTTAAGATCCTCCCTGGCCTGAGCTCCAAGGCTCAGGTGAGGGCTATCCACTCCACCTTTAGTGCAGAATTCCCCAGGGGTAGCTTTCTAACTTCCATGACTTGGGTCTGGGAGGTCACTGTGTATCCCTCTAACTCCTTTTGCTCTCTCATAAAGCTGCTTCCATATGTGAACCATTCCTCTCTGGTGTTTGGGAGAGGCTCACTTCCTGGGCTGGGGTGACAGGAATAGATAGTGTCTATGGTTTCTATACAACGATGCACCAGGGGTTCTGTTTCTGTGGGTAGCAGGGTGACAGGATTTAGTGTGTGGCAGGTTTTTATGGTAGCCACTGGGTTGTCTAAAAGCATAGCCTGAACTTGAATCGACCTTCACGGGTATAGCCACTGTGTTCCCTTAGAACTTACTAAAACCTGAACCTGGTGTGGAGTCTCTATAGTGATTGGCTGACCAATGGTTAACTTTTCAGACTCCTTAAGCAGTGTTGTAGGAGCTGCTACTGCCCATAGGCAAGGAAGCCATCCCTTAGCGTTTTGATGTTATTGTTTAGAGAAATAAGCAACCACTCCAGTAAAGGGTCCCAGTTTTTGAGCTAATACCCCAAGGGCGATTCCTCTTCCCTCATGAATGTAAAGGTCAGAGGGTTTAGCTAAATCTGGGAGGGCCAGGACAGGGGCCTAAAGTAATTGCTTTTTCAATTCTTGAAAGGCCCCTTCTCATTCTGAATTCCATTCAAAAGGAGTATCATTCTTTCCTTTCAACTTTTCATACAGAGGCCTGGCTATTAGACCATAGTTAGGGATCCAGATGGCAAAACCTACCCATCCCCGGGAAACCCCTAAACTGTCTTCTAGTTTTAGGAGGGGCAAGGTTGCAAATAGCTTCTTTCCTTTCCTGGAATAGGCTTCTCTGACCTGTGAGAATGAAGCCTTGGTGGGTCCCCCTAGTTTGTGATATTTGGACCTTTTTCTTGGATACCTTGTAGGCTGTATTGACTAGGTGGTTCAGGGTGGTTAGTATTTCTATCAGAGGTCTCTTTAGTTAGGGCTGGCAATCAGAATGTTGTCTCCATTCTAGGTTCCCTCCTCCAAATGTAGATCTTTTAGGTCTGTAGCTAAAGTTTCCCCAAAGATGGTGGGGGAATTTTTGAACCCTCGGAGCAGGACTGTTCAGCAGTATTATTGTTTTTGTTGCATGTTTGGGTCCTGCCACTCAAAAGCAAAACTTTCCTGTGACTCTGGGGCTAATGGAGTACAGAAGAAGGCATCTTTTAAATCTAATACAGAATACCAGGTCCTGGTGGACAGTAGAATGGCCAGCAGGGTGTAGGGATTAGCTGCTACTGGCTCTACATCCTCGGTGGCTTCATTGACTGCCCTGAGGTTCTGTACCATCTGGTATTCCTCACTGGGTTTCTTAACAGGAAGAATGGGGGGATACAGGCTGATAGACATGGTCTAATAAGGCCTTAGTCAATTAGGCCCTGTATAACAGGGGCAATGCCCAATAACGCCTCCCAACGGAGAGGGTACTGCTTTCTATTGGGCCATGTATGTCCAGGTTTTAAATGGACTAACACAGGACTGGCTCCTGCAGCTCATTCCACCTGTCCCTGGGTCCAGACCTTGGGATTTATTCCAGGGAGATTGACTTGCTCTGCCGGGGAGGCTTGTCCTCAGACATTAACATTATCATGTGTGCCCTTTTTCTAAGGGGATGCTAGTCTCCAAATTTGTCTCCCATTAGGTGGACAGTAGCCACCAATTTATCTCTTCCTAGCAGGGGTGTAGGGCATTTGGGGATACACAGAAGGAAGGAATGGGTGAACGTGTGTTCATCCAGATTACATTCTAGTGGCTGTATGAATGCCTGTGCTTGGGATTTCCCTGATAGTCCCATAATTTTACAACTTTCGTGACTGAATTTGCCTTTCGTGTTCAGAACTAAGTAAATGGCACCGGTGTCAGCTAAGAACTCGACAGCCTTCACTCTTATGTCCAATGTCAGCTGAGGCTACTTGGGGGTCAGTTGGAGTGCCAGGTTAGGAGCCCCCTGGCCCCTTCATTCTTCATCTGTTTGGACCATCTGCCTTCAAGGGTGGTGGCCAGGATTTGCCAGTTCCATCCCCCTTTGGGGGTGGCAAAGGCATTCTCTCTTCCAGTGTCCCTCTTGTTTACACATGGTGTGCTGATTGGCTCCCAGTTTCCTTGACTTGCTGTCCCTCGATGGGGGCTGGGGGCCATACACCGGCATCGAGAGTCTCCGTGGGCGGTTAGTCCAGATGCCCATACCAACCAGTTGACGTGAGAGGGCAACAGTCCATTGGTGGGCTGGCTTCCAGACCTTTTTATTCTCTTGACTTCCTGTATATCTTGGTTATTAAACACCCGGTAAGCAACCTCGGCTAGGAAAGAGGTAAGGGGTATCTGGTTCTATTTCCAGTTTCTGAAGTTTATGCCTGATGTCGGGGGCGCTTTGTGAAATAAAATATGACCTCAGGATTACATTCCCTTTCCAGAACTCAGGGTCAGTGTTAAGTATAGATTCAAAGGCATTCCCTGAGGCACTCTAGGAATGCCGAAGGCTTTCTGTTGACTGCTGATCGATTTCCTTTATCTTATTCCAGTTCCTTTCTCTTATTCCTTTTAGGATCTCAGGATCATATTTTTTATAATGGGTTAGCCTCTGTCTTTCACCCCCTTCTCCGTTGTCTCAGTGGTCCCAGTTGGGTTTGTTGTCTGGGACCTCCTGATTTCCCAGTCTGAAAAATAGCATGACCTGCATTGTTTCTGTTCTCTTTGTCTGCTTCATCTTAGGATTTTGAAAAGACCGTAGCCTTTTCTTTCCTCATTAGGAATACACTGAGGAGGCTCTAGATGTCAGCCCAGGTGGGGTCATGGATCTGAAAGATTCCCCTAATCAGATTCAGGAACACCTCTGGATCTTCCCTCAGCCCCTTACTGTGACTTTTCCAGTTATACAGATCAGAAGTGGTAAATGGAATATATATACGGGTGAGCCCTCCTTCTCCATCAGGGACCTGCCTCAAAGGGAGTGTTTTTCCTAGAGGGTTGTGGGCCCTGGCTGGTAATTAGTCCCACTTTGTGTACTTGCCAGATTGGGTTCTGGCGGAAGGGGCTTATATGGAGGGAACCCCTGGGGCCTGGGGCCCAAATCGGGACATACGAAGGAAGAGGGTCGGGCAGGAGCGGTAGGAGGAGGGTTAAGGAATAGATCAAGAAGGTCCTCAGGGGAGGGTAGAGAGCTCTTAGTCTCCTTTGGTATTTCCTCAGTGGAGGAGAGCCCACATCCCTTTTGAAGGTCTTTGTTCTGATATAAGGCCATAACAAACTAGACATAGGGAATTTCATCCCATTTTTTTGTCTCTGGCATAGCAGGTCCAGTTATAAGATGGTGTTGTAATTTAGAGACCCGTTGATGGGCCAGCTTTCCTCATCTCCTAGCCAGTGTTGGGGCCAGCCTGTATTACATAGAAGATTAAAATGTTTGGGGGTCAGGGGGTGATAACCGAAAAACTTCCATTTGTGCAGGATGCACCCTAATGGTTGGTCAGTCCTTCAGTATGGTGGACATTTGTTTCTCTGTCCCTTAGATGTTCTGTTATGGTTTTGTTTCCAGCTATCAAGGGGCATTGGTTAGAGTGATTTCTTGGCACGCAAGTGCCACAAGATTTGACCCAAATAAGATTTCTGGTTCAGGAAATTTGGAAACAGCACCAAACTGTTAATGCATTCCTCAAAAGACCAAAACAGGAGGCATCTATTTTGGTGTGGACTCTGATATAACTGGGGTTCACCTTGAATCTGTGATGGCCTGTGCTTGAGAGTGTTAGTCCTTCCCTAGTCAGAATGTCCCACAGGAGGTTAGACAGGACCACATCTGGGACAGAGCAGCTTAGCCACATTAATTCCTGACCAATTTGGTCTGTTAGGGAGTGTCATATCTGTCTGAGGTAGGGGTCTTCTCCTTCCTCCTTTCAGCTGAAAAGGAGTTTTCACACTTCCCGCCAGATGAAAGCTAAAATCAAAGGGATTCCCATGGGGTACTCAATAGATCGCTGGGGCGGCTGGTGTTCTGTGCTGGTACTGGAAGGAGAGCCCGTGGAACCTCGGTCAGTAAAGCATCACCCAAGGTTCTCCTCACAAGCAGAGTGGGGAGGAGAGATTGGGTGGTGGGTGTTTCCTGTTCTTGCCAGTAGCTCATGGGGCTTCCCAATAATGGCGTTTCTGATCTTATGAGTGGCTCGCAGCCTCCCCATCCCACTTCAGAGAAACTAGCGCTGACCAGAAGAGGTCACGTTACCGGTTGCCTACCTACCTCGAGACCCTTTCGCGCTCAGGCATCCCTCATGCCTTTCCCTGAACTCAGACTGCGCGTCCTCATTCTCTTTTGTCAGGCAGTCCTCATTACCTGGGCCTTTTCCCTATCTCGCCTCTTGGCTCACAGGGTTGACCACTTTCCTTTACCAACTTGAAAGGGACCATGGAGAGTGCTACTGTTGACGCCTGGACATTGGTGAGGAGGGCAGAAAGCCCTGGTGTGGCCACTACTGGCTTGTACAGGGGTCAAGAGGACAGCACTACTGGTGAGACAGTGGGCAAGACTGCTGCAGCTCCCTCTTGTCCACAGGTCCCAACCGTCCCCAGCATCTGGCACCTTGGGAAAGCCAGCCAGATGCAGCAGGCAGGCACACGTGAGTTTCAGTCTCTGATCCCCAATGATGCCACAGTATGATCCATTCAAGGGGATGCAGTCCAGATTGCTCTGCAGGCTATGCTGTGTGTGTACCATACCTGGGTATCAGGTTCCTGGGACGAGTTGCTCTGAGTTTGTCCAAAGGCTGCTGCCCTTCTACCGCATCTGAGTGAAGTCAAAGACTAGAGTCAATCATCCTCATGCAAACTTCCCAGAGCCTCTGCCATCCTCCATCTGAAGCTGGGGTGAGTCCAGAGCCTAGTGGGTACGTGCAGGTGGAAAAGGCCATGCTCTATCCCATCTGGGTCACCAGCAATTTTTTTACCAACCCTCCTGAGTCAGTCCCTAACAAGGGTCCTTCTGCCTAGTGTCATTCAAGCCAATAGAACGAGACCGTATTCAATTCAGAAGCAAAGGGAAGCTTTATTCTTTGGCCACAGAATAGAGACGTGCAAGCTTGTGCTCTAGAGTAAACACTCTCCCCAAAAGGCTGTCGGCAGGACTGCTTTTTAGGCTTCTTGTCAGTGGGGGGGGGGGGCAGAGTTCTTGCTGGCCAGGCACAGCTGTGCTGCTCACAGAGCTCCAAATTGAAGTGCCGAGAGCAGCATCTCTGCACACAGTCTGCCACTGCTGTCTTGAATCGAGGTGTCACGCGCAACGCTTCTGCACATGGTCTGTGAGCGGAAGTGTTGGGTGCAGCCATTTCACACTAGAAATTCTGGTCTGAAGTGCCAGGTGCAAGGCCTCTGCACGTGGTACCCTATGAGCAAGTGAACCTAGACTGAGCACAAAGGAAGGAAAAGTTAGATTTTATT
Organism: Pseudorca crassidens; assembly: GCF_039906515.1. Taxonomy (NCBI): domain Eukaryota; kingdom Metazoa; phylum Chordata; class Mammalia; order Artiodactyla; family Delphinidae; genus Pseudorca; species Pseudorca crassidens. The sequence continues at coordinate 72,642,023 of NC_090296.1, forward strand.
TGATTACCCGGATTCTATTTTTATTTCCCAAGAATTTTAGTGGGATTTGCCAGTGACGCTGTCATCTCAAAATATGTTAGCTATTGTCATGCAATTAAATTCAACGAAAGACAGAATCAAGTCTGTCTCATTCATCTTTATAACCCTGGCACGTGGCCCAACACGTATCTTCCCTGCCCACCTGACCTTACACGCACACGTGCACACGTGCGCGCACGCACACACACACACACAGATTGGGAAAGTTTATTGAAGGAATTGGGGCTTGAGAAGAACTTTAAAGAATGGGTAGAACATTAATACATCAAGGAATATGAGAAAAGTTACTACCTGAGCAAAAAGACCTGGTAAAACATGGAAACCAAAATGTGTATGACAGGGACTGAAGAGGAGACAGGCAAGCCAGAAGGAAAAATAAATAGCATCCAAACAACTTTAATTTTGAAAGATGCTAAAATCACCTCATCTATATTTCATTTTGTGAAGCAAGAAAACTGAAGCTCAGAGGAGTTTAAATAACTCGTAGTGGTAGACATTGGCATTGCTGAGATTACAACCCAGATTGCCTGACACATTCTTCAATGCTCATTTGAGAAGGGACTGGAAGAAAATTCTGGGAAGCCAGTCGGGAGTCATATGGTAGAGTTCTCCATTTGAAAAATTCACTCCTTAAGTAATGAGGATCTCTCTTATCTGTTACCAGCAGTGTAAACAAGGTTAGAATGAAATTCCCTGGACAGTCTCTTTGGGAGGCATGACCAGGGAAAGTGGGACCACAAAGCAAAGCACCATGGATCAGCAAGCATGATTCCTGAGAGAGCATGGACTAAAAAATCCCAAACTAATTCAGAAGAAAACATCCCACTTGTGTTGGTAAGGGGAGACAGTGTGGGCCTATTGCTTGATTTAATCAGAGACTAAGAGAAGAGAAGAACTTCCTCCACCCTGAAAACACCATATTGTGTTTGTAGTGTGTCCGACACTAACAGAAGGTCAAAACTACACATAATACTACGATTGTTACTTTGGCTTTTTCATTTTTTGTTTTTTTGTTATTTTTATTACTCACAGAATCTATCCCTTTGTGTTTATGGCCAGATATGTTTTTAGTCTTATTTTATAATGGAGCAACACTTAGTTAAATATGAATAACACTCTGGTTTCTGGACACCCATTGCTTCATTTATTACACCTGATACTGTCCTACCCAAAAAAACGTGGAACCAGCACCTGACATCTTCCCCAGGAAGGTAAATGTTGCTCATTTTTTACTTGTCATCTAATAAGTAAAAGCCAGATTTGGAGGTGGAAACTTCAAAGTGCAGTTGCTTCATCCTGAGAAAATGCTGGTGTCTGTTTACATTCATATATTAATGGAATAATTTCCAGATCAGTCCAAGTACTTGAGACACATCAACGATACATATGCCCCCATTGTTCTTAATTAGCTTCTGATTAAAATGTCTTCTCATGCTCTTCAAGCTTAATTGTTGTCATTGAGATCCACGGAAGTACTCTTGCAAAGATTTCTGCATCGAGAGTTAGAGGCAGGGGATCTGTAGTGAAGCACATGTCCCCAGGAATTTCTTCAGGAATTTCTTCTCTCTTTCCTAATTATAATCAGTCTCTGACTGCCATCATACAAAAATTGTAATACCCAGGTAATGGACACCCTGAAAACATACTGTGGCTGTGATATTTGAGCTCTTTAGGCAAAGGATCCCTGCAGGGCCAGTCACTGTGTTCAGCAGCGCTCAGCAGTTCCATCCGGAAGTTTCTTCCATCAGTGTATAGTGTTTACTCCTCTTCTCCACTGGGACGTAAGCATCACTGAGCTGAAGTTAGGCCTAAATTCCAACATGGTGTTCCTTGCGGTGGACCTTGGGATAGCCTCCTCAACATCAATTCCACCCCTTAACCCACTGTGTAACAGCACTAGTTTCCAACCCTGGATGCACATCACAATCTACCTGGGAGATATTTTTAAAAACACTGATCCCTAAGGGCTATCCTTGACCAGTTCAATCTGAATCTTTGTACAGAGGTTAAGAGCAAGGGCTGAGGAACCAGTAGCCTGAACTCGTATCCTGGCCCTACAATGCAAACTTGGGGCAGGTCTTTAAACTCTTAGTGCCTTAATTTTCTCAAGCATTAAATTTGATTATAACAGTACCCATCTCATGGGAGTATGGTGAAAAGTATATGAGTAAATATTTATAAAGTACTTAGAATAGTGGTTGACACATATAAACATAACTATTTGTTATGATAGTGATAAAGATGATCTTGATTTTGATCATGAACATCATGATGGAGGAAATGGAGCTAGAGCTTGATCAAATTGTGTTTGAAGTCCACCCTACCTCTGATATTTTCATATTAAAGAACCAAAAAACTGCTTCTGTTTTTAAAGCCTTTTTGAGTTTATCTTTCCTATTATTTGCAACTGATATGCAACCCATTATTAGCAGCTTCTTAGACTAGGCTGAGAAGCCTGTGGGTGGTCCGTGAATACTATAGAAAGACCATCAGGCTGTGACTTAGAAGAAATGAGTTCTGGTCCAAGTGCTACTCTACCTAAGGAGCAGATGATTTCAGAAGGCTTTGGAGCATTAATTTTATAACATGTGAGGGTCTGTGGAATTGATATCTGGTAACCCACCAGCTAAGACTTTTCACCCCTCAATTCTGTTTATCTAAGAAATGAGGAGGCTGAACAAGAAGAACTTGAAGGATGATCAGGCTTAAGGAGCCCATGTTTTTATTATCTCCTGGAGGCCAGGGGCTAAGTTAACTCTTAGTATAAGAACATTAGTGGACTGAACTTTGTAGTGACTTCCTTTGCAGAAGAGTTTGTTTCCACCCCCTCCCTGAAGATAAATAGGAGGGAGGTGTTCAATGCTTCTGATTTTCAGAATGGAAACCAAGGCAACAGGAGAAAACAATTCCAGAGAGGTGGCGATGAATACAGAAATTACCTGTCTTTGTTACATGTTTGGAACAGAGCCATTCTACAATTGATCTATGCATCTCAAGAGCCTATATACACAGCACTGAGATCTTTTCTTAAATAGAAGAGCCTTAAAAGCAACATTAAAAAAAAACAAATTGTCCCTTGCCTCTGGCTACCTCCCATGTAGCTCATCCAAGATTGGTTGAGGTAACCTGAGGGTGCACATCAGGATTTTAGGCCATGGCCGTGCAATATCCGAACATCCACGTGAGAATTGAATTTTAAAGCAGAGAATACAAACTGACCACTTACACATTCAATGTGGCTGACAGGTAGGTTTTGTTCAGCCTATAGTTTACTTTTATTTGAATTTGGAGCCAACTTTTTAAATCAGTAGTTTACAAATAAAAATTCTGTTTTCTGGGCTCTCTGGAAAAAATTGGAAGATCTGGCAACACTGGGCTGACATTTCCCCTGGGAACAATAAGCTATAACTGACTGGCAGCTGCCCAGAGACTTACCCAGTTTGCTGCAGTCCTCACCCCGCCTAACATCAGTTGAACATGGAGGCTGACAGGGTTCATCATACGGCTTTTGCTTTATCTGCTCCACTCGCTTCTACCAACTGGTTGACCCTCACAGATATTTGAGTTTGCAGCCTTAGCTTGCCTTTAAGTTTTGTCCAATCCAAGTTGATACAGCTGAATTTAGCTTTTTAAAAACTGAACAAAGTGCAAATGATGCAGTGAGTAGGGGTGAGTAGTATTGGCTATAGGATGCCATGCAACTGGTTTAACTGTTTTACTTTCAAAAAATTTCCACTGATGTTCTCTAGACACAGAAATGTAGTTGGTTGTATTTGAACTTCAAATGTGGTCTCAGACCTCTGTGGGTCACAGAGAAGTGACAGTTCTTCAGATCACCTACTGAGATGAATTGAGGAAGAGTTTCCTGGCATAGGCCTCAAATTACTTTACAGATTAGCCTGAAGCCTTCTCTGCATTTTCCTCATTTCCTTTATGGAGCCTAAGTCAGAAATAGCTTTTCTAGTACCATCTATTAGAAGCACATGAAATGTCAAGCCAGATTTATGGATTAAGAAATTGACATTGGATCATAATTCAGTTTAGAGTAGAAGGAATGAGAATGCCAAAAATGACTTGGAGCCAATTGTTTTTGTGGTCACAACAAGAACAACAATAAAAAGAGTGTGTTCGTTTCTAAGTCAAAGCCCCTCCTCCCTCCATCCCTGCCCCCAACTGTCTTTTGATGTATACCAGCTACACAAATACTGTATATACAACTAAAATGGAGACCTAAAATCTGCTTACTATTTAGCTTTTTTTCCCAGATATCTAACTCTGGGCTCCTTCTCTATGACCACCATTTCCTTCCTTATTTCCCAGTTCTTCACTTCTACTGAATCTCTCTGCCTTTGTACATAGCCATCTCTTTAACTAAATTATGGCTGCCAGGGTGGAAACCCATCTTGTTCAACATTGTTACCCCAATTCCTGAGCATGCTACTTGACACTGTAGAAGTTCAACCTATTTTTAGTTACATAAATAATCGGTGACCTCCAGTACCTCAAGCTGTTTCTCTAATTCCAAGATGCTAGCCTCCTTCTTGTTCTGTTTACCTCACTACCAAACCTGAACCCCATGGTCAGCCATGTTAGTGAATTCTTACATTTCACTATCTTCCATTTCCCTTGGCCAAGTTCCTAGACTGTCAATAGTTACTGGAAAGAGTTTTAAAGACATATTTATTACTTCTAAAGAAACATATGTTATAAAATAGTAACTGGTCCTTCACAGACATACAATGATGAGAGTATTCAGTCAATTCTTGTTGACTCTGTCACAACATATGTCCCCAAAATGTTCTAAGATCTTTAGTTTCCCCAACACTCCACACTCATCCTCCTCAGGCACATTAGATGACCTAACCCACCTGTGAAATTTAGATAACCCAACTCAAGCTCCCTTAATTCCCTATTTCCCTTTTCAAAATATCATTCCATTATTACTTCCCTTTATTTTTCTGTTTGTCCTTCTTTGTCATCTAATTGTTCTAATTGTTCATGAATTCCTTCCTATCCCATAATCTCTAGGACCTTTTTCTGGATCTTTCTTTCTCTCTATGTCTCTTTTATTTTTCTCTTCCCATTTTTCTCTTCTGTTTTTATTTGTTGTTTGTCTGTTGTGGTCTGACTTTCATCTGCTTCACATGTCTAAAGAAGCTCTTTTGAAAGTTCACAATGATGTCACGACTGTCAAAGCCAAACTTTCTAAATTCTGTTCCACTTAAACATTTGCATTTTAGCACTATGTTTATCACTTTCTTTTTAAATTCTTTGTAACAAAAACTTTCATGATACCATCACATTTTGGTTCCATTACTTTTTCAGGTACTTCTTACCTAAATCCTATTTTTGGCTTCTTGTCCTACATTCTTAATCATGCAGACCCGTAATGAATTTTGATTCTTCCCTTTGCCTTTGCACCCCTTGTGTAATCAGTGCCCAAGTCTTGAAGTGTTCTTTAGGAGGCGAGATACACATTTGACTAGCCACGTTGCCACGTGGTACTCAGTTTGAACATTTCAATCTCTTTTTAGGAGCCTAAGATGTTCTAGGTGGATACTCTGGAAAACCTCAAATAAGTAAGAGATTAAAATCAGGAATGTGGCTGAATCTGTAAAACAGAAAAGCAGTTTTGTGTTTGACACACGACAAGTGAGATGATGCTTAAGCACATTTATCTTCTGCCTCTACTTCTGGATGAGCTCAGAGAATACTCATACCTTATGGTCAATCTTTCCTTCACTCCTTTCCCACTAAGAGGAGAGAAAGGAGAAGTGAACTCTGTGTATTAGAGGGGATCATTCTTCCTCGCAAGTGAGATAAATACAACTCAAACAAGCTCAGGCTAAAGTGGAGGATTTATTGGCAAAAATAAGTAAACCTGGGGAAGAGAAGTAGTGACTCTGGGACAACCAGAACACTTGACTCAGCACTGCTCCTTATCCTTGGCCCATACTTCTCTTTCACTTCAATTATATTTTCTCTGGTCAACTTTATCTATGATGCTTGAATCACGGCCACTGGAAGTCTGGGTTCACATATTCTCACTTTTTCCAGCAGAGAAAAGAGGATATTTTCCTCTGCTCCAATTAAAAAAAATAGGAAACACTTTGATATACCAGCTAATATATTAATTCTTATATCATTTTGGTTGGTTGGGCATATAGGGTCATATATGAAGCTGGCAGCTCTCATTCACATATAATAAGATCCATAAGATATGGGCCTGTACAGCATCTCCCTCAAGCCAAAATCTGTCCAGATCCAGTACATGATCCCTATTTTAGCAGAATGATCATTTAGATTTGCTCTCAAAATTTAAGTATCTTTTCTTTCAACCAGGACAGTTTGATTTTAAGCTTTACTTTAGTTCAGAAAATTTGACTTTTCCTAGTTTAAAAAATTGGTGTTTCATGCATTGTGGCCACTGGGTTGAAAGTTAAGGTTTAAGTGCAGACTTTACTAATCTTAGAATCTCAGAAATCAAAATTACTTTGACAGAATTCACCAAATGGATTATATGGCAATGGTACTTGTGTGTACTTTACAGAGGGTAGAAAATTTCATGAAAACTTTTAGAACTGCCCATCAGAGCTGGACTGAGGTTGAATCCACATAGTGCCGGCACAGGCCTGACAAAAGGGCAGGTGTAGAGTCATGCCATTTCTCTGCTATCAGCACCACTGTTGTAGACATTGTCATTGCTGCCCTCTTCCATCATTCTTACTCCTGAAGACCACTAGGAACCCCTGTTCCTCTATCCCTGGATTTGAGCTCAGGAATATGAAATAGATGAAAGAATATCTTTGTCTCACAGTCTAAATCCCACATAAAGTTTTCATTCACAGATTACAGCTCACTCCATATAATATCTGAATAATTAAAAATTATGTCCAAGACCTGGATAATACACTGATAAATCTAAGGTCCTGTTTTGACAAGCCTTTGTCAGCAAGCCCCCAAAGGGAGAAAAAAAAATTCAGCATAACAGATTATAAGTAACTACATGTGTCTGAGAATAGATGTAGTGGAAACTTCAGACAGTCAAACAATCAAATACAGAGATGCTCTTCCCAAACAGAAATCTTCTTTTTTGGCTGCTGTGATTGAAAACAATTTTCTATGTAAGACTTTTACCACAGTTGAGAATAATAATAAAGGGTTACAGAATCAGAAAATTCTTTCCAAGCCATCTAAAAAAACAAACTGACAAAAATCAAAGCTTGGAACAAGCCGACACAGACGCTAATTCATGAATTCAGCTTGCCTCAGCTTCTGCTGCAGTTTTTGTTTTTTTTTTTAATTGGATACTCAAGGTCAGTCGTTGCAAATCAGTAATTGGTGATCTATTGTGTTAAACTCACGTGAGCGACAGTCAATTCTGTAACAGCAACTGCTTTAGGAAGTAAGAAATCGTTAGTGCCTTCAGTATCCCAAACAAAAATAATATACTAATGAATGTGCTACGTACTGATGAGAAGGATCTAATATGCATTTCCACAGAAATGTCTTGTAATTTAGGATTAATTAATGTCCAATTATTGTAAGCTGTAAGTAATAAATTTTAAAAGCTCTACACTTCCATTTTGTAATGTTTTTAGAAAATGGAACATTAGATGTTTTTAATCTTGTCTGTTCTTGCAAAATACCCCAGATAACATGCTGTTTTGCATTTCGAATAATATAAACTCATCTAAATGCAAAACCAGGGTCCAATCAGAATAAGATGGTAATCAAATTACAATATTCAATGATGAGTTTTCCAAGCTGACTTCTATCATGAATTTCAAGATCTTACAAGGTTTCTATTTGTTTGTACAACTGCAAAGGGCTCAATTATAGAGCTTAGAGAGAGTCTAAAAATAACATCAGACTAATTAAAAGATTCAACGGGATTTGGGCTAGCACTGTTTTGAAACTTTTTAATCTGTTTGGCTTTCCAAATGGACTTTGGAAGCTAAGGCTCCCTTTTAAATATGTTGAAGTAAAAACACCTGGCAAAGGAAATAAAAAGGAATTTGTAGCCTTCCTCTTCCTGGTACCTAAAATGACAGAGACCAGTGTGCAGCTCTGTGTAAGAAGATGAGGCCAGCAGTGAGGGTGCTGCCTCCAAATCCTCCTGGACTCTTACGGGGACTCAGCTCATTTTCTGGCATTATTGTGCATGTTGAAAACAAGCCGGAGGGTCTGTAGCTTCAAGTTGCTGAATCTTTGAAAAACTCAGGCAAGAGTTTCAGTCTTTGAAGTCATTTTCCCTTTGGGAGGTAAGATCCAGGTAATCAGGAAAAACTCAGGAGGTCGGGCTATTATGATAATGTTCTGCCAGTGCAGTTTTGGCTCACAATGTTACATCACTTGGATCATCAAACTTGTGGGAACTCCCAGCAGGGCTTCCACCTCAACAGTTGGTTGCTTTGTTTGACAAACACGGCAGTGACAGGGTGGGGGATTAAAAGCACCTAGAGGGCTGAAACTTTTCCCCATTCATCAGATGGTACAGTATTGTGGTTCATTGAAAGTGGTTTTTATTTTGTTCTTCTCTTTTACATTTCTCTGTTTGGACTGTCTTTTTTCTTTTCTTTTCTTTTCTTTCTTTCTTTTTTTTTTTTTAAATAACAGGGAGTTCTGAGATTTTCCATAAGATATGAGGTAAAATGTTAGGAAATTATTGTCTTTGCAGAAATGCTAATTTCTCACTCGAAGGAATCACAGAAATGAATTTCACTGATTTCAAGGCTTCCAAAGTTGTATAAATACTATATTCATTAAACTCCTATTCTGGAGGTTATATAGGTACCAGGGCATCTGTCACTGTCACGGAAGAATATTAGAGTGAGCTAACAGCTTGAGGAAGAGTACAGCCTTGTAATTTGGTCTTATGTTGTGCTTATTAATGTGCAAACCACCATGGCAAATACTGTTTATGTTCCTGTGCCATTTAAATGAACAAAAGAGAGATTGCGACCAAGGCAATGACATCATCATTAAACTGAAGGAGGCAAGTTGAGCCTCTCAGATCTTCAATGTAATAGTTGTAAACCTCATTTCAGAGGTTGCATTTCCTTTAGAAGACTTCCTTTAATGGTTAAGTATTTTTAAGGGCAGTAACCCACGAATAAAATATCTGTGAGTGAGGGAACTCTAAACTCTTATAAAGCTAACTCAATTATCTATGCAAATGGAAGCACGGGTTACATAAATCAACAATTTCCAAAGCGAATCCCCTAGTTTAAATTGAGCCAATAATTTCTACATTTCATCTTCTGTCTTCAACAAAACCTCTTTTTTCTCCCTAACCAGAGCTGCAGTTAAACAACAAAACAAACCAGCTCGAATTTCATCTCACCTTCTTTTTCCACCCCTAGAGCATCTGATCAATGGAAGAGGTCAAAGGATAGAAGCAAAAGGACGGAAACCCCACCAAATAATCAATCCTTGAAGAATCCAGTATCAGGTGAATTCATATTATTATTTTCATCAGACTCATATCAACAGTTAGCAAATCCCAATCTTAAGGCTATCCAGAATGCCGACAACAATTAGTGGTCAGATTCACTTGAATAGGGTTTTCTCTGTGGCTGTTTGTGCTGAGTACAATCTAGATGAGTCTTTACAAAAGAAAGTATCTTGAAGGTAAGAAAAAGGACTAGGTAATGAAAGAAAGTCATAGAGTCCCATGAAAAACACAGAGGCCCTTTAAAAAATAGCTAAATCCCGTGGAGATTGTTTGTAGTAGTGGGAGGAAAAGATAACATAAAGTTCAATAGGTGGACAGAGGTGATGAAGGAAAAAGATGCCAGACTATTTCTATCAAAGGGAAATCAGAAAGCATGTGAGAAACACCATCACTTTGTGAAAGTGTTAGACATGGGATAATGTATGAGCCCATCTGGAAATATAACATAACAATCCTGTTCTATGTTACCCACATACCATATTCCTTTATGCTACCTACAACTTGAGACTACCTTATATATCAGTGTATGCAGTAATATCCTTAGGGGTTATAAAAAGTACTATTTTATCAAATAATTTCTATTTTTATAGTAAGTTTACCTTTAACTTTTGAACATCTTAAATCTTCTGACCATAAGCAGAGAACAGATTTTAAACATGGTTACATAGCAGTTTTCTCATTGGGGGTACACCTCTACTTTTCTAAGAAAAATAACTATCCAGATGAAATTGGGATCATAGATGAAGGCAATTCATACTTTTAGAAGAGAAGTGGTGAGTAGAGAAGCTGACCCAGCTTGTCAACAGAAAATGTGGAATAGGTGCCTCTTCTTAGAAATAGCTTTGGGACTTCCCTGGTGGCACCGTGGTTAAGAATCCGCCTGCCGGGCTTCCCTGGTGGCACAGTGGTTGAGAGTCCGCCTGCCGATGCAGGGTACACGGGTTCGTGCCCCGGTCCGGGAAGATCCCACGTGCCGCGGAGCGGCTGGGCCCGTGAGCCATGGCCGCTGAGCCTGCGCGTCCGGAGCCTGTGCTCCGCAACGGGAGAGGCCACAACAGTGAGAGGCCTGCGTACCGCAAAAAAAAAAAAAAAAAAAAGAATCCACCTGCCAATGCAGGGGACACGGTTCGAGCCCTGGTCCGGGAAGATCGTACATGCCACAGAGCAACTAAGCCCATGTGCCACAACTACTGAGCCTGCGCTCTAGAGCCCGCGAGCCACAACTACTGAGCCCACGTGCCACAACTACTGAAGCCTACATGCCTAGAGCCCATGCTCTGCAACAAGAGAAGACACCACGATAAGAAACCCATGCACCGCAACAAAGAGTAGCCCCCACTTGCTGCAACTAGAGAAAGCCCGCGTGCAGCAACAAAGACCCAACACAGTGAAAAATAAATAAATAAATAAAAGAATAAATTATTAAAAAAACCCAGCTTTGCCATAACTAGGAGAGAGATACACATATGAACATACATGAGCATTTGTCCTTTTAGTATCTGCTTAGCATTTACATGCCTTTCCTAACAGAACTCCTGGATCCTTTCCGGGAATTATCTTTTTCCCCATGAATACTGGAAGAACCTCTCTCCTTTACCCAATAGATGGGTATATGAGCCTAGCTAGGCCAAAAGAATGTTCACTCCCTGGAATCTAATCGGAGCAACATTATAAAGAGACAGAAAATGTTTGGAGTTCTCTTCTATCTGAGAGCCAGCCTCCTGATCCAAGTCTCTTGCTATTACAGTTGACGCTCTTGCTATCACAGTTGGCCTTCCATATCCACAGGTTCCCCATTGGTGGATGTGACGGGCCAATTGTACTGTGCCATTTTATATAAGGGACCTGAGCATCCGTGGATTTTGGTACCCACGGGGGTCCTGGAACCAATCCCCCATGGTGCTGAGGGACAACTGTATTGTGGTTCCTGCTCTTTTTTTCTAGCACTGCATTGGTTCCTGTCCATTCAAAGCCCAGGTCTTCAGGCTCCTATACATTCTCTGAGCTCACTACATCTGTCCCATCAATTTCCTTTTGCTAAAGTTAGCCAGACTCCATTTTTGTTGCTTTCAGCAAAAGAATTATGATATATGGAATCTTTAAAGCAGCTTAGAAACTGAGAGGACATAAAATGTAGAGTGAAAAAGAAAGGATCAATGTCAATAACACAGAATTTTAAATCAGACCATTAAAAAAAGAAAGCTGTTGGAAGTCGGTCCTCAGACTTGCTGCAGGAGTCATGGGAGGTAAAAGTGATGCTGAGAAGACAACATCTCCCTGAAGGGATGCTTCCTTTAACGCATATGCCTGACAAGCACTTCTATCCTCAGAGAACACTCTCTGAAGGAGTTAGACCAATGGTCCTCAATCTTTTTCCACCCCAGCACACCTGGGGGAGGAGAAAGAGTCTCATCAACACTACATCCCCAGGCAGCAGTGATTCTGAGTTCTGGAGGCAGATCAGAAAGGGCGAGGGGGCTGGAAAAGCCCTTTGGGTGATCGGAATTCATCTCCCCTGCACACCTGTCAGCTTTAAAAGACAACTGCTTTTTCGTCTCCCCCCGACACCTGTCAGCTTTAAAAGACAACTGCTTTTGATGTTAGGAGACAAGTTGGAATAAATTTGAAAAGTAGGATTAATTACTGATAAAGAAAAGAAGACCCCAAAAATATACCAGCAATAAAACGTAGGGTAATAAATTTTAAAAACAATTTACTGTTAAGTTTTTTCAGCCTCCTTATTTTGTTTGAAGACAATGTGGCAGAGAACTAGAACTTTCCCAGGGTTATATAGCCAGTCTGGTAAGGCAGGACTTAGGGTTCTTGTTTCTCCAACCATGGCTCATTTGACTAAGACAACCTGCAGACCGATTTTTAAAATCTTTCTCCAAATAATATTGGTTCTTACTGTATAAGAGTGGTTACCCGTCAAAGATTCATCACGACATATTAATAAAAAATATATAGCAAAAGTTCAAATTGATTTATATATCTATCAGAGGCTCAGATTCATTTTACATTAAAAAAAAATCACCACCAAGCTTTTTATGTGATAATTACTGACAAAACATTCAGGAGCACATCTGGGTGTAAATTGAGGTACTTTAATATAAAAAATGAACACCAATCCACATTAAAGAATATCACTTCAAATATACTTCAGATGCCCTTTGAGATAAGAAAATATTGTGAAAAATCTGCATTCGAAATTGACTTCGGTAGACGCTAGACCGACCACTATTTTATTTTCCACAAAAAACATTCTTCCTTTTCCTTTTTCAGAGTGAAAGTAGTTGTGCCATTTTGGACAGTCTTTGGAATTTTATGTGCAGTAATCTTTTGTTCTGTGTTTTTTAAGCATAGAGACGGCTGATAGAGTTATCAAGCAGTTATCATTCTATCCATTCCTATTTGGTTTTTTGTCTTTCTATTTCTTATCCTTCACTGATAATACAGACTTGTCTTTTGACTGCAATTCCTTTTTTTATGGTTCATAGTTTCTGAATAACATGGCCTTCTGTGATAAAGACCCATCGAAAGCATCATTATTCTGCATTTATCTGCATTGAACTGCCTGTTTCACCTATTAGTATTTAAAAGGTTCTGCCTTTTTTTTTTTCTTTCTGTATCTGGCTGTAGTCCTTCAATTCATCTCATCTCTATTATCTGCTGGGATGAGGCTTTGACTTAGATTGTGGGTCAAAAAAAATCACATTATTCAAATTCTCTTTGACAATCAAAAAAAATTCCCATGCAGTCTTATTATTTTGGTGAAGATGGCAAATGAATATCGTTTAGCACTTCTGATGTTTCATCCTATCTTTCATACCCATTGCCCCTGGTAATGCGTTGCTATACAAGATGTACTGAAATAAACGATTTGTCCTTCGGTTCTTTCAGTCCTGTGTTCTTTGTCTGCTAATGGGGTTCCACATGCTTTGCTTTTCAGAACTCCTGGAATTGCTACATAGAATGATAACTGTTGAGCTGTTCTCACCCGTCTGAACACTGGCCATTGTAATCTGCAATACAACAAATGAGTAAAAATAGTTGAAAAGGAGGTTGAGATTTTACAATGAAGTTATGTTCAGTGTGGGGAAAACACAACTTGGATTAGAGATTGACGAAAGTGAACAACCAAGACTTTTCCAGGTTCCCTGAGACCTCCACAAACTCCTATTCATCGGGGTTTAATATCTGGAATATGCCAGAGTGCTTTCAAAATCCTGTGCCCAAGCATGAAGAGGAATATTGTGTATTTTTATTCCTTCTCATTCCATTAATAGTGGTGCATGTATACTGAGCTCTTCTGGCTCGCTTGATTCTGCCTTCCCTGACCTCCCAACTTTGACTCATCAGTGCTAATTTCACCTTGGTACTCGCATATTATTTACACAATGCCCAGGGAAAGATAGAACTCAGAGTTTGAAAAGTATTTTAAATCTTACTTCAATTTAGAAGAGTACAGAACTAAAAGGAATCTTGAGAAACATTTAGTTAATTTCTCTACTTCTGCAGAGCAATGCCTAGACCATGCCTGAAAGGCAGATATCAGTCTTCCTTGTAAAAATCATAAAGGGAAGGTAAAGGACACAACATGCTTTGGTGACCTGTTCAAGGATATCTCAATCCTATTAGAAAAAAATCCTGTCAGACCTAACACCTTCATGTCAAACATTCTAACTTTTTAAAAACAGACCTTATTTATCATGCTGTAATGGAAACAGCCCTGTAATCAGAATCTGAAGATTTAAGTCGTTGCCTCTTCCTAGCTGTGGGCCTATTTCAAGCCATTAAACTTGAATGAGTCTGGATTTCTTCTTCTAAGAGAATTATATCAGCATAATTTGTTAAAGAATTGTGTTCACTTGTTTAAATTTACTGTTATCACTATCTTCATCAAGGACAATAACACGCTCAACACCTACTAAGTAAAGGGCCTTTTGCTAGGTAATCTGAAAAACAGGTATATGTGGTTTCTGTCAAGAAGAAGCTGAGCACTTAGTAGAGAGAAAAGACATATCCACAAAACATGCCCTAAATCAATAAGGTAACAGATGCCACGTGTTAAGTCATGAGTGCAAAAAGCAAGTTCTACTGAAATTCAGAGGAGAAAAAATATGTTCGCTGGAGTAGCCAGAAAGTCAGCATATTCCTAAAGACGGTCACATGAGGCTTCTGAGAAGAAGTTAAGGGCAAATTGAGGCTCATTCCTTAAACACGGTATTCTGACTGAACAGAACTTAATTGGGAGTAAAAAGAACTCTTCTGTTGCCTTTCATTGAAAGAAATGACATCACCCATTTATTCATCCAACAAATAATGACAATTCCTCTGCTGTGTGCCAGATTAAAGAATATAAATAAAATGAAATGTACTTGTATTCGGAAAGAATCTTGTAGTTATGTGGAAGGAAACTGACTGAAACTGAAATAAATCAAATGATTTTCTCTCTGGACCCAGATGAGAAATACCATGGCCAGGATTCCAAATAAGTTGTGACTGGTTTCACATACAATTCTCTTTCTATCCTGTACCTCACATTCATTCCCAAATTCCACTTTGTTTCTCTTTCACACACACACACACACACACAAACTACATGCACACACATGTACTATGCTACTACATGTAGCATAGTAATATCCAATAATTAGTTATGTGTTTTTTAAAAACCCTTTTCGCCAATCTGTTTTCTCACCATTCAAGCAGAAGGAAGAGCTTACCGTATACAGTGAACTGAAAGAAGAGCTAATGTAAAAGAACAAAGGTTCAATTTATTAGATTTAAATTTTTTAGATAGATTTTGAAAATCTCTAGCAAAATAATGATCTTGAAAGTCGTGGCTTTTATTATCAAGAGCCAAGCACTTAAGAAAGAAAATATTTCTTTTTTCATTTTCTTATTTCAAACGCTTAGTTTTATATATTAAGAAATAATATTCAGAGCATGAGTTTATAACTAAAATCAATGTTTCTCAAAGCATGGTCTGCACACCATGTATATCAGAAGCACCTAGGATATGTCATAAAAATGCAGGTTGTGGAGCCCTGCACTGAGTCTTCAAGGGCGAGGACAGAAATATGAATTTTAACAAGTAGCCTGATTTTCCTTGTCCATAATAAATTTTGAGTAGCTCTGCATATATTACAGAGAAGACACAATAAAATAGTCATTCTTTTTCCTGCTCAAACAGAGATAAGAGTTTCCCCAGCAGAAAAGCGACAATTGGAGGCACATGACTGGTGTAGAGATGATTTTGGGTCCCTGAGCAGGGTGTAGAACTTCACCTGTCTTAACCTGGGGGAGGTGGTGGGATAACAGAAATACCACTGGAAACCTGGGTACCTTTGGGAAAGCTCCAGAGCAGAAGAGCAGAGAGGACCAAACTATGATCTGATTTCCATATTGTCTCACCTCCAGGGTACTGCAAACCTCATTAGAAAACAGCAGTTTCAACTGTCACTCCAGAGTAATAGAAGACCAATAGCCAGGGAAGGCATAGTTAGGGATGTGCCTTACAGAAGCCTCACAATCCTGTGTACACCAGGAGGGTGTAGTAGTTCCTGAGAGGGTGAGCAGTCAGTATGAAGAACATGCAGTTAGAGTAACCAAATGGTATGGGTTGAATTGTGTTCCCCCTCCCAAAAAAGATATATTGGAGTCTTAAACCCTAGTTAGGACTTTACATGTAGATAGACCTGACTTATAGATAGGTCTTTACAAAGGCAATGAAGTTAAAATGAAGTTATTAGCCTGCGCACTAATCCGATGTAATTGTTGTCCTTATAAAAAATGGGAAATTTGGACGTGGAGACAGACACACGTAGAGGGAAAACAATGTGAAGGGACACAAAGGGAAAACAGCTATCTACCAGCCGAGGAGAGAGATCTGAAATAAATCCTTCCCTCACAGCCTTCAAAAGGAGCCAATCATGCTGACACCTTGATTTCAGACTTCTAGCCTCCAGCATTCATGTGGAAATGGGACTTAGTTTGCAGTCTTCCAGGGGAAATACAGCCTGGAAAGTCAGACTATGATTCTTTCTGTTCTGAGATCCTCTCAAATTTACTCAGGGTTTCCACTGATCTTTCTGTCATCTAAGTACATCAGTAGTGAATATAACAGGGCCAGAGACTAAAGTCCAAGTCCAGGTAAGAAGTGCTACACCTCAACTAAAGGCAGACAGAAGCACAAAAGGCATACAAATTCAATATCTCTCAGATGCCTGGAGAGTACATAAATCCTTCTGCTCTGCCCTGAGGGGAGGGAAAGTGGATCAGGTAGAAAATCCTGCATAGACTGAGTAGTTTCCAAAATACTACTTCTCATACGAGAAAGTCGCTGAGTTATCACAACAGTCACCATCAGCAGAAATTGGAACTTGAGAGGTTAGCCAGGCATAAAGAAACAAAAGAAGATATATTTTTTACATAGCCAAGTTTATAAAGAGTAAATACATACATTATTTTCATTTCAGGAAATAGGCTTGGCACTTAAAGGTTGAGAACACACGGATGAACATCTCAGTTTATTGATTGATAAATGGTGCTGACGCAGTGTGAAGCACTTTGCGTACATCATTGCCATTTCTTACATCAGACCCATATGTGGGTATTATTATCAACCTTCAGCAAATCAACAAACTGGATCATCAAGATTGTATCAAGTCATCGTCACTGGCTGGTGAGTAGGCATCAAACTCAGTTCTATTTGCCTCTGTTACCTGCCTTTTATTTGTTAGGCCCTAATATGTTTTAAATAGAATAATGTAAGAGAGGTATTAAATTGCAGTAAATAATTCCATAAATGTCATAAGAAATGCATGAACAGAGTGAGGTAGGAGCAGGGAGTCACTACTGCCAAAGGTCTCAGGAAATGTCATAGAAAAGTAATTTTTTTTAGCTGTGTTTCAGCTAGGATAAGAGTTTTGGAAGCAATGAATGGGACGGAAGGTGTTCCAGGAGAAGGAAGTCATAAGCCAGGCCTGGGGTTATGAGAGGTTATGGCTTATGCAGAGAAGTTGAGAAGGTGGGCTATTCAGCCACAGCATGGGTCTGCCAGGAAGCAGGTCTACCCTGGGGAGGTGGGTTGAGCCAGAACGTGAAGGCATTGCAGAGTCATGCAGTTTTATAAGTACAGAAATGGTTGTGATCAGATTTGTTTTTAGGAAGAACTAAGGGAAAAATGAAGAGTCGATTAAGGGAGACCAGCATGTGATGGGAAGGCCCAAGGTGGGGGCAGGGGTCCCTTTGCCAAGATCCGGGAGAAAGATGATAAGGCCATAGAGGGCAAGGCCCAGATTTTGGAGTCCTTTTTTTTTTTTTTAATAAATTTATTATTTTTTTTCTTTTATTTGTTTTTGGCTGAGTTGTGCCTTTGTTACTGCACGTGGGCTTTCTCTAGTTGCAGCAAGGGGGGCCTACTCTTTGTTGTGGTGCACGGGCTTCACACTGTGGTGGCTTCTCTTGTGGAGCACGGGCTCTAGGCGCCTGGCCTTCAGTAGTTGTGGCTCGTGGGCTCTAGAGGGCATCCTCAGTAGTTGTGGCGCACGGGCTTAGTTGCTCCGCGACATGTGGGATCTTCCCGGCCCAGGGCTCGAACCCATGTCCCCTGCATTGGTAGGCGGATTCTTAACCACTGCGCCACCAGGGAAGCCCTGGAGTCCTTCTTGAAGTGGAATTAGCAGACATTGGTGGTTCGTGGTATGTTTGGAGTGCAGATGAGTGCATATTTAGGTCCTTATTTTGCAAGATGGGTGTATTGGGATGACTGTAAACATTGCAGGAAATAGGGGCACAGCCTCAGTGTGGTCACCAGTATTTGTATGAGATCTTACAGGGAGAATTGTATACAGGGAGAAGAGAAGGAGCAGAGGCCAAAAGATGAACAACATTCAAAAGCTTAAGTATAATGGAACTCTTGGCATGTCTTCACTCAGACTTTAAGCCATTTTTTCCTTAAAATAAATGCTCTAAATATTCAAGAAATGTAAGATTTTAGTGGAAAGAGTTCTGACGTACGTAGTAAGGTTCCAGTGCCAAATTTGCCACTACTTAATTTTGTGACCTCTGGCACGTCACTTAATGTAAGTCAGACTTGGCATCCTCCTCTGTAAAACTAGATCTCCAAGGTCCCTCTTTCTTGCTTTCAAATGCAATGATTCTCATTTGATTAGTTCCTTTGATTAGAGAATTTTAATTGGAGCATACCAAAGGCTATTGTGCCATGTGCTTTCCAAATGTTAGTGATGGGAAAAAACATTTTAATAATAATCCTGACTTCATGACTATAGACCTTTCAGACTTTTGCACCTCCAAGTCATCAGTAATTAGACCCTGGCATTTCTCTCTCTTTCTACCACTACTGAGAACAAATTCTATAGACTAGAAAGATGATGCAACACACTGGGAATACAAGAAAAGTAGTCAGAACTAGGTGGAAGCTTTCCCAAATTGTCATTGTAATTTATTGACATAATGGTCATCATTAATAGTGTCTGTGAACAGAGATGCTACATAATGTAAAAATTTCTTCCTCATTTGAAGAGCTTATGTTCTAAATAGGAAATGACATTTGGACATTGAGTTCATACAACAACAATCTAAAATCTTACAACAATCCTACAAAAGCAATCTAAAATCACTCAGTATGTGGGCTCTGCAATGAGGGAGAGAGATGATTAATCCCACAGCCTTGCCTCTGAGCTCTAGATCCTCCCATTCCAAGTATCATACATAATTTTACAAAGCCCACCATCTTATACCAAATGTTCCTCAAAGAGAGAAACTGTTGTGGAGTTTGTCTTATGACTTATCGTAATAAAATGACCCACTTTTTAAAAGATGCCCCACTCTTTCAGAACCCAGAGGAATTCAACTGAAGCCTTTGCAAGGTGAATTAACAGCCCAAAGCATAGCCTTATGCCAAGCTAGTGAGTCAGAGAAAATCATTTCAACCTTCATCCAGAAATTAAATGGTTATTGATTAATGTGGAAGATACTGTAACCTTTCAGATTAAATTAAGAAATGTTGCTGAGCACAATTAAAGTTTTTCTAATGTAAAGCTGTTTGCAGAGTACATTTTTGACTAAGTTCCATCTCTGAGGTTAATTACCATGTCTGGGGTCCCGGAATAATAGAGTAAGTGGAAAGTTGGCTCCAAAAGTTAAAGAATAGGAAGAAGCAAGAAGTATCCAGAAGTGATTTATGTCCTACTGATGAATTTGAGGGAGGAAAGCCAAATAACCACACCACTCTTCTTTGCTAAAGGTTTTAGGCCAAAGGAATGGTATAAAATTAAAGGGTTTCCATTTCCTCTAGTGGGGCAGGTGCAGCTCTACATTTTGCTCACAATTAGAAACTATCTCATTCGTGCTAGTTAGGCTGAAGGCAGAATGTCTTATTGAGTGTGCTGGAGACATCCTAGGCAGTATGAACAGCTTTTGTTTCTAAGGAGCTCACAATTCTTTATGGAAATCAATCTGGAAGTGATGCTGAAAACTCAGTCCCTGTACACCGGTGCTAAATCAAATCTTGGAGACAGACTTTTGGGTGAAGTAGAAAAGAATAGCTTTATTGCTTTGCCCGGCAAAGGGGGACATAGCCCTTGAAACTGTATGTCTCAACCCAGGGGAGTTTGGTGAAGAGTATTAAGGCAAGGGTGGCATTGCTGATAAGATTAGGGTATGTGCAGGCTGGTGCTCCTCTAACCTGGTCTCAGATAATCTTCTTGATGAGCTTCTCTGGTTCCTTTAGTCTGGCCTCAGGTGGTCTTCTCTGGTATGAAGAATGCTGACATGTTCCATTTGCTGGGTTTTTAATTCTATAAAGGGCTTAAAGACATTGTCATGTGTATCCCTTGAGTCGGAGCCAGGACCCTGCCCCAAGGCTGCACTATTGTTTCTTGGCTGTTCCTCCCTTGACTCTGCATCCCTTCCCTTCCCTGATTAGCAACTGTTCAGAATCTGCCCTTTGGAACTCAGGGAAGTCATGGAGGCTGGAGTCTGTTCCCCACAAGAAACAGGGGACACTGAAAGGCTTTTGTGCCCAGGAGCCCCTCAGGATCCTGCTTGGTTTCAGAAGCCAAGTTAACTACTCTGTGAAAGTGAGCAAGAAAGGATTATAACCTCTCACCACAAAATCTGTTTCAAAGTGACAAGAGTAGGGTGATATTCTAGAGAAGCTAAAAGGACCTGAGTTTTTGTCTTGAATGTACTATTAACTGGCTGGTTTTAGGTAAGATATCCAACTTAACTCTGCCCCTTTCTTCTCATCTGTAAAGTGAGTTGGGCTAAATGATTTCTAAAGTTGTTACGCTTCTATAATAAATAATAAATATTTTTAAGTTAGAAAAAGTAAAAGGTAAATATACACCTTTAAGCTCAGCTGTGAGGGTCGCTGCTATGACCTTGCCTCACTAGAACCATTCTAGATAGAGAACATGCACTTTTGGGAAACTCCAGCTAAACTTGTTTTCATATAAAGCAGGCTTCCAAAGAGAAAAGCCAAGAAAGGCCCCTTTAAAAGCGTAGCTCACTGCAAAAACAGCAAAGAATATATACTAAAAAAAAAAAAGACTAAAAGGCCTTCATGACACATACAGTAAAGAGATGCCCTCATAACTTTTACCAGTTAATTGATGCATAAAAGGTTGTGAAGATTAATGTACATCAAAATCAAAACTAAATTGAATTTTTGACATTTTTTGCAAATAAAAACCCCAAAGAATACATAGGTGCCTTTTGATTTGTCACAGCTGGAAGACTCTGAATCATGAAGCGCTCTAGGAAAGGCCATTAAATAGCGTTAGATGGTTTGTCATTGTGGAAGAAAAGTAATTGAAGAACCAAACTCTGTATATGGGCATTGCATTTTAAAATATTTACCAAACAGAGATAAAAGTGAGTCTTTTTCTTCCACAACTAAAGCACAAAGTGTTGATTACATAGTCAACAGGAAAATTTTATAATTTAAATCCTTTTTTAAAAAAATTCAGTCAGATTAAGTAATCTTTGTTTAAAGATATTTCTGGGCTACATTTTAAAAAATATTGAATACTTGCCATATAAGCTATTGTTTTTCTTTAATTTTTATGAGGAGAGAAAGATTTAAAAGCCAACCACTGGTCTATGAGAACAACGTTTGAAAACAGCAATGTGGTATGGGAGAAGGTAAAATGAGAACCAAAATTCTTAGTACTAGTTCAATAAGACTGTGAATTTGAAAACAATTTCAGATGACCTTATTCTGATACTCTTAGCGTCAGTCATAAGGGCAATCTTTTTTTTTTTCTTTTTTTTTTAAGAAACAACACTGAAATAAGCAAGTGCTAGGATATCGTTGTCAATGAGGTTCCCAATTTTATTCTTTGAAAAAGAATACTAATAATTAGATAAGTGAAATGCCTTTTGTAGTACATATAAAATGAGGAACGTGTAGGTCAACACAAGGGCTATACTGGAATTCAAACACACAGGGCCCACGAGGGACCTAATCATGGGGTCCATGGGTTTCCACATGGTCTGAGGAGCCCCAGGAAGAGGTCCATTGCAGCGTATGAAAGCGTATGAAAGCAATTCTGCCATCCAGATAATTGGTTCTACTCATAAGAACTTAAGGTGTGTTTTTCTTCTTAGGTAGGATTCTTTTTTTAAACTATGCCATTAGTAGTGGACATGGCTGACAAAAACAAGCCAGAAAGGGTCTTGCATTTAATAATTCCAAAAAGCTCTTGTGACTATCTCCATTGTCTTTATTTCCAATGATTATTTTAGCAGTTGGCAAAGTACAACTGTTCACAAGATACACATGTCAAAAACAAAAAAAACAGACCTGGTCTTGAAAAGCTGACTTCCACATGGAACAGAAGGAAGGAACCGTTTCTATGCTTGGAAGAACAACAGTATTTTGTTTTAATCAGTTGCGAAGGATCTAAAACCCTAAAATTCTAAATGAGGTTAATAAATCAAGAAGAGTTAATATGAAAACAAGCTTCATAATCAGCTTGCAGATAAACACTGTTGCATATTCTGTTAAGGCTAGTCCTAGGGCTGAGGCAGGTCAGAACAGATTTTTCATGTATTCCCACAGTTCAAACCTTTTAGGTGGAAATAGGTCATGAGAAAACATTTTAATAAACAGCACCACTATTTAGTAAGAATGATCATAGCAGCAAGTAGTCAAAAGCTATCTAACAGAAAGCCCCCTTCTCCCTGTATAGAGTTTTCCTCACTCTCCAGAATAACTGTATTTTCAGAATCACCTGCAAAAGAAGTCTAAAACCCCTAGTCATTACCCACTGAAGCCACTCCTACTTCTCACTGAGCATGAATGAAGTACTCACATCCCAGCTCTTGCAATTAAGAGTCTGACTAAGCTTAGGCTTCTCTGATGACTCCCCACCTTTCCCCTAAAGCTGATCATCTTTAGGAATATGGACAGTCTGAAATAAGCTTTCCTACATACCTCAATAAAGATTCCACGTTTCTACTTTTAGTAGGTAGATGGCTGAGTTAAAAGAGAAAACATTAACTATTTAAAGTTTAAATACAAATTGTAGGAAATTCAGGTAAAATTTTGGTTCTTGTAAATGCTGGTCAAGAGGTCTATGTAAGGTAGTAGCTGCAGCCACCCAAAGAGAGATTATAAAGTGAAAAGAAAGTGGAGGACTAAAACTTATAATCACAATATTTAAATTTGGGGTGGAGGGAGACATAAAAAAGACCATGAACAAACAGTAAAGTCATCAGTCAGGAGAAACTCAGAAGGAGATAAGGGACTTATCAACTTTATCAAACAGGAAGACTTTTGAGTAAGATAAGAATGAATAGTATCCATTGGATTTGGACAATATTGGTGACCCTAGAATATGCTGTTTCAATGGGAAGTTGTTGTAATAAGTTGAAAAGAATGAGAAGTGAGCAATTGTGATCCTTAGACAACCCTGATATGCATACTCCAGGGGCAGAGAGACCTAACTTTCAATCCCTCATCAAACACTGAAGCTATGGCCTTGAGCAAGCTAATTAACATCAAAGAACTACAGCTTTTTCTCTGTACATTTGAGTATAATAATAGTACCACCTAGAGTTTTGTGAAAATAAAATGAGATATTGCACGTCATTTGCTAGAATAGCACCTGGCGTGTGGTAAGCACTCGATAAATGTCAGCTGTTACTTTGAGAAGAAGAAAGGTATAAAGTCAAGTGTGTAGTTTTCGTGTCCTTTGTGACTTTGTTTTGTTTTGTCTTGGAATTTTTGTGTCTGCGTGTATGGGCATATGGATGTTTTTAGATGGGATTAAATTGAGCCCATTTATAGGCTAAAGGAAATCAGCTAGTAAAGAAAGAAAAGGAAGTACTTGAATTCTGCTTAGTTAGGGAAGGAAATGTCTCCATTTGGAAAATATACTTTCACAAGCCTTCTAGGGATAAATGAGATAATTCTGGGCAGAGAGTTTAGCTGGTGTCAAGACCTTAGAAGAGGGAGGAAGCTTCTTTGAATGAAACAAGCAGAAGAAGGTGTGCTTTTATACTGAAATCGACAGATTGAATGTAGAATCTGTATCAGACTTGGGTACAAGTAGTTTACTGAAAGGTGGTCCCAGGGAGCAGGGGTGAGTGACCGTGGAGATTGAAACTGGAAAGGGAGAAAACCCAATACACTACTGTGCCTGAAAGAAATTTCTACCTGAGAATTGGGAAAAAACAATTAGCATTTCCTGATCATTTTCCAAACCCCATTAGTTCAAGGTTGCCCCAGTGGGCATGAACTCAACTCCCTTACATGTCAGGTTGTGCTTGCATCTCTCCTGAATGACCTCCCACCAGCATCCCCATGCAACAGTGTCAGAGAGGGCTTGAAAGATTATGGTGCATGTTTGAGACAAGTTTACCTGTCAGTTCCAGATAAACTGAAGCCTATACAGAATTAATTTGCTGTAGCCATGACTGGAATCAGAGATGAGGCCAAGAAAATGTGAGCTGGTGAACAAGAGTCATCTGACACAGTTCACCCATTACAGTGTTTCTGTCTTTCATTAAGTCCAATCCTTCAAAAGACTTAGTAGGGGAAGGGTTTGTGAAACAAGATACAACCATCCCCTTTTTCTGCTATATTGGTCATAAGACGTTAATTGGTAGTTATCATCTCCTATCTTCCATCACCTATTCTAAATTTCCTCAAGCTAAACCATAACTTCAGGTACTCTGGCTGCTTCCATATGGGGTGACATAAACATTTACCCCTGAAAGGTATGATCCCTCAATAGCTTCGCCACTATTGAATGGCAATTAAAGCAGTTGCCCATTCACCATCATTAATTGGGGACAAAAGTACTGGGAAATGTTTCAGTTAATGCCTTGGGTTCCAGATATCCTCCTTCCTATTCCTATACATAGCAGCATAACTAGTATCTCCTGGTAATCAGGAGCTCCTTTCTTTGTCTGCTGGCATGGATACTGGCATGAAGATCCTAAAGTGACCTGGAAATAGTCATAGGTTCAGGTGAGTAGAAACTTAAATCTAGCAGAAAATCTGAACTATGGCATGAGATTCCAGGGGAAGCCCACTAGACCCACACACGTGCAAAGCCTATAAGTGCAGGAAAGTTAACACAATCTTCAACCAACAGGGAAAGTATGGATAAATGTTACTCTTTGTCAGTTCTCTGTTCCCTGACAGAAGGAGTCGCCTCTGGGAATGAAGACCTCTAGATCTACTTAAGGTTGAAAACACAAATTCTGCAAAAGGATTCCTGGAAATGGTGGTGAGGGGGGCCCATCTTCTATCTAAGGCTTATTTTTCAACCTGGATATTCTGGGTTTTGAGGACACAACGCCACGTATTGGCTGTTGATTTAGCACCCCAGCACTCCAGGGTTTTGTTTGTAAACTAGCACCCAGATGATATTTGAATAGGCTATTCTCATTCTATTAAAATGACTGCTTCTGTGGAATACAAATATTTATGCTAGGACCAGTCTACTCCACGGTCAACATAGTCATTGCTATCAATTGGGTCCCTTATTTGGAGACAGTATTGTAGAAAAGCATCATGCCGATAAATAAGGCACTGTGTAAGCTCTTACATGATGATGGAGTGGAGGAACTTTTGGCAGAGAAGGTAAAAGCAGATCTGGAGCAGATGTCAATCCCTCTATAAACTCTTGCTGCCGCTTCCAGGGTTGAAAGGTTTTGGCGAAATCTGCAAGCCACCCAAATGGGTGGCTGGTTTTCTCAAGGATGATATCTTATAGCAGAATCACCATCAGTCTTTGATGTTGACAGTTCAGGTATTCAGACGTGTAGTAGCTAGGTCAGCCTTGGGAAGAGAGTTCGTGTTTCTCAAACCGTATGTAGTTTGCACTCTGCCACCGTGGCCTTTTCTTCCGTGGCCTACTGTGTAAGCACTGTGATGAATAGAGAGAAAAGCTATAGCTCCACAAAACAAAGCGTAGGAAACCTTTCAAGGCTAGACTTATACTTTCTTTTGAAACTCTGAAACTCCTGGGTCTGGTTTTGAGCAACGTCTGCCCTGCAGCTTCAGGAAATGAGTGTCCTTCTAGATGCTGCCTTGGAAGTCCTCCTGTGTTTCACAGCGTGCCCTGAGGTGGTAGCTGTCTGATCTAACATTGTCATTTTCTTTGCTCAATTCTTCCGAAGTATAAAACAGCAGCCAGTCAATTTCATAGTTATTAAACTCACCATTGCCCACTGATGTGTTAGAGGCACAGAGTAATCCAGCGCCCCACCTTCCATTTGGCCTATTCCACTGCGGGTGGGAGACTCAGTCATTGTGATGCTATAGCATACCTGGACTTCCTCATCATCCCTCTTCCCATGACCAGTGGGTTTTCTGTTTGCATCAGACTGGTAAGTGATTCAGTTCTGGAATCCTATCCTATATGTCTGCTTTCTAGGTACCAACTGTTTTAGACATTGTCCCCCCAGAAAGCAAAGCCTCAAAGACTTCTGCGCAGGTGGTTTATTTGGAAGGTAATCACAGTGAGCAGGAGAGTTAGCAATCCATGACAGTAAACGTGCAAGGAGAAAAGGGGGTATGTTATCAAGTTGGTCACAGCACTCCAGGAACTTTTCTGAGCATATAGAAGACCTTTTACAGTTGTCCACTTGAAACTGACAAAAAGTAGCATTTACCCATCAGCTTTCTATTGGTCAAAGATTGTGCCAGAAGGTGTTAAATTTATTTCACTTTCAGGGTTTGCCTGTGCATGGGCTTCCCCTGCATCCCCACAGGTTTGGAAGGGCCTCATACAACTTTCGGTGTATGATCTCAGAATGAAGTGAGTCAAAACACACGTGGAACTGCTCTCCACAGCTGGAGTCAGGAATGTTGTAGAGACTGGAGAAGGTGCACAAGGGACAGCTGATTCAGAGGACGGGAGGAGAATACACAGGAGAAAAGATCGCATGAGAGATATGGGGTGAATCTGGAACTGGATTCCATAGTGGTGGGGTGGACGGAGAACATGTTCTTGAACAATGATGCTTATTGTGTTTAAAGCTATATACACTCCTACAGTGTAAACCACTTTTCCACGTACTTCCTAACTCTCTAAAAGCACAAAGGCAGAAGGCCTGGAGAAAGCGAAAATCAAAAGAATGTTATCACACCTCTCCCTAGAAATTTAAAGAAATATCAGGAGAGAATTATGGAATTCTAACAAGCCACGGGATTTTTTCTTAAGTATAATATCCATACCAAAAAGTGTACAAATCATAGGTTTATTTTCACAAAGTGAGGGACCCCATATAATCAGCACCCATATTAAGAAACTGAGTCTGACCAACATCACAGAAGCCTGCTTCGTGCTCCCTTCTAATCACCACCTCCTGCTCCTATGAGGGTTGTCACTTATTTCTAACACCATAGCTTGGTTTTGCCTCATTTTGAACCTTACTTGCATGCAGACACGAAGCTGGGGCCTGGTGTCTCTCACTCAACACTTTGTGAGATTCTGCAAGCCATGGAGTTTTCTGAAAATTAAGCTAAAGATCCTTGACAGCTGTGGATTTGTTTCGCACTTGGCTCTGAGGACCTAGACTGTGTTTTATTCATCTTTGTCTCCCCAACACCTGGTGCAGTGCTTAAGAGCATGATAAAATAGAGATATCTCTTTTTATCCACCGTAGGATTGACTAGTACAAAGCCTGCCTTTTATCAGCACGTAATAAATGTGTGTTGATTCTCAGATGGCAACATTATTTTAAATATCCATTGCTTATATCTCTCATATTGCTATTGACATTTCAATCCATAAATACCAATCTTCAGTATATAATCTATACATGCCTGTTTTTACTTCTTTATCTATTTAGCTTTTATGGAGAGAGAAGATTCTTAGTTTTGCAGCCAAGACTCTGAAAATAGTATTAAGTAATGAAAGGGACCTAGTAATGATGTGATGGAGAAGGAAGATTCTCTGATTTCTAATAGGAATGAAGCAAACTGTGAGAAGGAATGAACATTCCAGAAGGACTGAATTTCTTATAGTTTCAATCTCTATTTACCAGTGTACTTGTACCTGCATTTTTTTTTTTTTTTTGATAGAGTTACTTAGTTACAACTGTAGCCCACACTGAAATTATAGATTTGGAAATTTTGGTATCATGTTTCTCAAAGATAAAAGCAAATTTTATAAATTTAAGCAAAGAATACAAAAGCTAATCAAGACTTTGCAGTGACTGATTATAATTACTAATTAAAATTATAGTTTGTTTTGTCTTAGTAGAATCTATATATGGGCTTAAAGATCAAGGAGACATTGTTTATAAGTTTTTTATTTTTCTGTAATAGAGAATATAGTCTAGCATGATTTTCCATGAAATTGCATTCTCTTCATTATTGTAAGTTTAATAGTGTTGGCTAAAATGTATATAGCTATGACTTAGATATAGGACTAGCAGTAGCATAATAGCATGCAAATGATTATGTAGTAGTAGCATAACTAGCACTCATTCTGTGCCAAGGATTATTCTAAGTACTTTATCTAGTACAACTAAGTATTTTATATTAACTTAAAAATAACATATTTAATCCTTAAACAGCCCTATGAGGTAGGAACTTTATCTCCATTTTACAATTAAGAAAACTGAGCCTCTTAGAAATTAAGAAACAAAATCACATACTAGAAACAAAGCCAGAATATGAACTCAAGCTTTAGATTCTATGGTTTTAACCGCTATGTTATCCTGCTGCTGATTAAACTAAAAATAAGATTTTTCTCATTTGTGTCTAGTTTTTTATGAGAGGACTTCACTTATATATTCTCCCAGTCAGGTGTCTCTTTTACATGAACCTTATGGAATCCCGGTAGGAGAAGTATAGAAAGTCTGCAAGAGAGGCAGAAAGAAGAGGAGAGACAAAGAGAACAGGCAGAGTTGGTAGAGTCTGGCTTAGGAGGCAGGGTGAAAGAGATGGGGAGTGCAGGTAAGCCACGTAAGTGTCTTAACACAGTGTGACTCTGGGTACCTGCCACAGCAGTAAGAAAATAATTCTGAACATATCTCCCAAAAGAAGGAGTGTGAAAAAAATCACATGATCATTAATAATCTATTCTAAAATATGTTTCCAAAACAACCCAGATATTAAATCTTTGCTTGGCTATCAGATCGTTAGAATGAATATTAAAGTATTAAAAATTAATACAACCACATTAATTTTTTTAAACAGGAGATTAAGGCATTCTAATGTTCTTAAGCATTAGAGTGAAAACTGAAGGAAATTAATAAAACTAAGTGACCAATTCTGGGGTGATCAAATGATGAACAAAATATTAATCAAGAGAAGTAAAGAAATCTAGTTACAAAAAAGAAAAAGAGACATATGTTCCAAAGTGCTAGTCAATATATACCAATTATAATTCTGTCCCTCCATCTCTCCCAACTCTTCTTTTCCTTTCTGCTTTAGAAACAAAGCTGGTGAAGAATTTAATTTCTCATACGGTACCTCTTGGAGTTAACTTGTCTGAATGACTCTCATCAGGGCCTATCAGACTCATATATATAATAAGATCATTAATTGATATTTTATCATTAAAGAAAAGATATATTATTAATTAAACCAAACTAGATGTTACAATGAAATCCCAGAGCTCCCAAATCCTATGTGGAATTAATAATACATTAACACTTTTAGGTAATAAACACAAATTGGAAAAGTGACTCCACGTCCCAAGACACATATGTGGAATCACTTATGCAACATTAATGAGCATGTAATTTATTCAAGACAAGAATTCTTAGATATTATTCTGAATCTTTATGTAGTTTTCCATTATGTGATTGACCCGGAGCATGCACACAACATATTTTCTGAGGGTTTTAACCTTCAGAATTTGAGTGAAATGTGTACAATTTGTACACACCTCAAAAAATGTCTGGCCGATTTTATAAAAAATGTTTCAGAGCAAGATTGTGAGAAATCAAGTTTCTTAGAAAAGCATATTATGAGTTTCATATTAACGGGTCATATAAATTTAGCAAAATTTGATCTTATATTTGAGGGAAATATTTTAAAGATGGTTGAATCGAAGATTTATCAATCATTGTTAAAGAAATTTCAAATTAAATTTAACAACATCTTTTGGACACTGTCTATATGACAATTGGAGATTACAAAAAATAGCATGGTATGATTATTGTCAAAAAGCTTATAAGTTTGTTGGAAAGACAATATCTAGAGCTATACAGTACAAATACCACAAAAGTATAATGTGATATTTTATCTGAAGTTAGAATGTATATTGGTAAAAATGGGAGAGATTTCCATTTGGCTAGAGTCTTTATAGAAGATTGAAGTATTATATAAAAGGCAGTTAGGCTCCTGAGCAGGGAAGAGGAGTAATAATGTGAAAGTAAATTAGGTTGTGGTGAGGTTGGATGAGAAAGTCTCTAGGAAGAGTGAAAAGCCCCAGTGGACCTAAATGGAAAACTCCTTGGCCCTGAAGCAAAGGTGGGGATAAAAGGAGTTTGCCCCCAGGGCTTAGATGTTCATTTAACAATTACTTATCATACTTGTACTGTGTACCAGGGAGAGTAGTAGGCAAAGATCCCTGACCTCCTGGAACTTACTTTCTAACTAGGAGAAACAAAGTTACAGTCAGTGAATATATTATTAAGTACATAGTTCGATAATCCGGTAGTTTAGAAGTGATAAAAGCTACGAAAAAAAGAAAAATAGAGATCAATAAGGGGGATTGAGGATAAAGGGGAGAGAGTGGGTTGTAAGTTTAAAAAGGTTAAGCAGGATAAGTTTCATTAATAAAGTGACAGGTAAGCAAAGGTTTGCAGATGTCTGGGGGATGAGGGTTCCAGGCAGAACAGTCAACACGATGGCCCTAGGGCAAGAGAAGTGTACTAGCTTGTAGGAGGAACAGCAAGAAAGCCACTGGGAAAGTGAGTCTGGGATGGAGCGAGCTAGGGGACGCTAACAGGAGATAAGATCACCAAAGTAAAGGGGCCAGATCATGTAGGGCCTTGCAGAAAACTGAGAGCTTTAACTTTTACTTTAAGTGAAATGCAGATCCCTTAAAGGGTTGGGAACAGATTAATATGTGGTGTTATCTTAGATCTTAGAAAGGTCACTCTGACTGCTATGTTGAGGATAGACTGTGAGTGAAGTTGGGAAGGTACAGGCTGAAATAAATGATGAGACCATTGCAAACATCCATGTGAGTTATGATGCCTGGACCAGGGTGGTTCCAGCAGAGGTGGAAAAAAGTAGCCAGAATTGTTTAAAAGGTGTGTGTGTGGGGAAACCCTGCAGATAGTGGAGTGACCTGGTGCTAATACAGTCTCTAGACTTGATGAGACAAGCAGGGGAACATTTATTGTAGAGTCTATTCTGTGAGAGAAGACAAACAACCAGTTCAAAGCAGCCTTGGTGGCAGGGAGCCAGGGCATATGTACTTTGACCTCTGCTCCTTCCCTTCTCACTAGATGCCACGGGAAGGCAGAGGGCACAACAACCTACCGATGTAATCCATACAGGTCAGCCTCATTGTGCCAAAAGCAGGAATGGAGAAAGGTAAAGAGAGACTCTGGAAGAGCAAATGAAATGTAAAGGTACCCATATCCTGGAAGCTAAATGAAGACAGTATATCAAGGGGGATGGAGTGATATGTTGTGCTGAAATGTGCAGGTACCACAAATAATATGTGGACAGAGTCCTGCCATGAGAGTTGGCAACGTGGAGTTCATTGAAGATCATGAAAAGCGGACTTCTGATAGAACACTGGGGACCAAAGCTAGATTAGAGTGAGTTTAAGAGTGAATGGGAAAAAAATCGGGGACAGTGTAGAGACATCTCCTCCAAAGCACAGCAAGAATTTCAAAGCCCTGTGCTTAAATATTAAAGTTACTGAGTAGCAGAACTATCGTTTTACATGATGAAGTAAGTTGCTTCTGGGTGCTGATGTGGCTGGGATATAAATGACAGTGCTATCATCATTCTTGGCCTCTTTCACCAAATGAACATCTCAAACTATGAGAGCTGCCAAGTTTATGCTTCCACAAGATACGAAGGAAAGCTGGTAACTGCAACCACATATTTTCATTGTTATCTTTTTAATACACTTTACCCTGCTTTATACCTACTTCAAGAGTAAATCAAAATAATGAACCTGAATTGCTCATTCTTTCCTCTCCTTGAATCTAAAACTGTACCCTATGTTCTGGCTAATCTCAGGTAAGTATTAAAGGCTATTGTGATAATACAGGCATAAGGCAATATAAGCCTGGTCAGGGTAGTGGACACAGAAATTAAAAAGATAAGATTGTTGAGATAGAATAATTAACAGAACTGCTTTGGACTGAATGGTTGTCTCCTTAAAATTCATATGTTGAAATTCTAGCCCTCAGTGGGATGGTATTAGGAGGTAGGGCCTTTGGGAGGTAATAAGGTTTAGATGAGGTCATGAAGAAAAATCCTCAAGATGAGATTAGTGTCTTTATAAGGAAAGAGACCAGAGTTTTCTCTCTCTATGCCATATAACATATCGAGAAAATGGCCATGTTCAGAAAAGGAAAAAGGTCCTTGTTAGATACCCAGTATGCTGGTACCTGGATCTTGGACTTTCTAAACACCAGAACTGTGAGAAATAAGTGCATGTTGTCTAAGTCACTCAGTCTGTGGAATGTATTATACCAGCCTGAACTGACTAATACAATAAGCTGGCTAAATGACTGGTTATGGGGACGAAAGATAAGGAGGAACCAACGTGTCTTCCAGATTTCTTCAACAGCAAAGAAAAATTGTGATTCCACAGACAGAAGTTCAAAATTTTTAGAAAGAAAGCATGGGAAGGACATAGGAGAGCAATCAGAGAATACTTGGTTTGAAATGAAGAAGCTTCTGTTTGTTGAGTGTCTAATCTGTGACAAGCACTGTAATACACACACCCATGAACATCATCTGATAGAAGAGCTTAAACATCATAATGAGAGAGAGGAAGTGAACCTGCACCTAGGCATTACAGGTGGGGTCCTTGGGAAGACGCATATGGGGAGAGAAGCAATGCAGAGAGGCTGGAATCCACATCATAAAGCTTGTGCAATTAGTCTTCAGAACCTAAATACTTGTCTTTGTGTTTGCTACTCCTTATTGTTTTTCAACCAGTTCATGAAATTTTGATTCCTGATTTTTGTCTTTTATCTCACTAGTTTTCACTTTCAAACTTTGGGTTCTCTATAAATTTGACAAGTTTTCTTTCTACAGCGTCATGTAGGCCACAGTTAAGACTATTGAAAGGCACAAGGCTAAGAACAGACCCCTGTGACAATTGCTATTGAGTGGTCAGAGCAAAAGGCAGATTGAAGGAGTTAAGGGTAAGGCTATGAAGGATGAAAATTCCAAAAAAACATAGTGAACACTGTATTCAAAGAGCATAATCCTCAAAGTAGAAAATCTTTAAAAAAGAACCAAAAAAGAAAAAGAAAAAAACTTGATCTAAGAAGTTTTTAAAAAATCACAAGATGAAAGATCAGTATAAAAAAAAATCAATGCTATTTCTGTGTACTAGCAATGAACAATCTGAATATCAAATTAAGAAAACAATTTTATTCATAATAAAATAAAAACAAATCAAATACTTAAGAATAAATTTAACAAAAGAAGTGCAAGACCTGTGCACTATAAACTAGAAAATATTGCTAAGAGAAATTAAAGAAGATCCATGGAGAGACATTTCAGATTCATGAATTGAAAGACTCAATATTGTTTTTTTTTTAAATTTTTATTGGAATGTAGTTGATTTACAATGTTGTGTTAGTTTCTGCTGTGCATCAAATTGAATCAGTTATACATATACATATATCCACTCTTTTTTAGATTCTTTTCCCATGTAGGTCATTATAGAGTATTGAGAAGAGTTCCCTGTGCTATACAGTAGATCCTTATTAGTTATCTATTTTATATATAGTAGTGTGTATATGTCAATCCCAATCTCCCAATTTATCCCTCCCCGCCCTTTCCCCCCGGTAACAATAAGTTTGTTTCCTACATCTGTGACTCAATTTCTGTTCTGTAAATAGGTTCGTTTGTAACATTTTTTTATATTCTACATATAAGCGATATCATATAATATTTGTTTTTCTCTGTCTGATGTACTTCACTCAGTATGACAATCTCTAGGTCCATACATGTTGCTGCAAATTACATTATTTCATTATTTTTATGGCTGAGTAATATTCCATTGTGTATGTATATATATATGTATATAGATAGATAGATAGATAGATAGATAGATAGATAGATAGATAGATACAGATATATACCACATCTTCTTTATCCATTCCTCTGTCGACGGAGATTTAGTTTGCTTCCATGTCCTGGCCATTGTAAATAGTGCTGCAATGAACATTGGGGTGCATGTATCTTTTTGAATTATGGTTTTCTCTGGGTATATGCCCAGGAGTGGGATTGCAGAATCATATGGTAGTTCTATTTTTAGTTTTTTAAGGAAGCTCCATACTGTTCTCCATAATGGTTGTACCAATTTACATTCCCACCAACAGTGTAGGAGGATTAAGATAGCCCTTCTCCCCAAATTTGTCTATGGATTCAACACAAAAGACCTGGAACAGTCAAAACAAATTCTTAAAAGGAGAAGAACATAGAACTTATACCATCCACTTTCAAAACTTACTGTAAAGATTCAGGAATCAAAACTGTGGGGTTGGCATAAGGATAGACAAATACATCAATGAAACAGGCTAGAAAATCCAGAAATAAACCCTTAAATTATGGTCAATTGATTTTTGACAAAGGTGTCAAATGATGCTAGGACAATTAAATATTCATATGCCAAAAAATTAACTTGGACCCTTATATCTTACTGTATATAAAAATCAACTAACAATGTGTTGTTGACATAAATATAAGAGCTAAAGTTATAAAATTTTCAGAGGAAAACAGGAGAAAACTCTTTGTGGTCTTAGGTGAGGCAAAGATTTCTTAGGTAGGACATACAAAGTACATTCCATAAAGAAAAAAATGGAAAACTTTTGATCTTTAAAAGACACCATTAAAAACAAAATGGTAGGGCTTCCCTGGTGGCGCAGTGGTTGAGAGTCCGCCTGACGATGCAGGGGACACGGGTTTGTGCCCCGGTCTGGGAAGATCCCACATGCCGTGGAGCGGCTGGGCCCG
This sequence comes from Pseudorca crassidens, assembly GCF_039906515.1. Taxonomy (NCBI): domain Eukaryota; kingdom Metazoa; phylum Chordata; class Mammalia; order Artiodactyla; family Delphinidae; genus Pseudorca; species Pseudorca crassidens. The sequence continues at coordinate 72,677,191 of NC_090296.1, forward strand.
TGAGCCATGGCCGCTGAGCCTGCGCGTCCGGAGCCTGTGCTCCGCAATGGGAGAGGCCACAACAGTGAGAGGCCCGCGTACCGGAAGAAAAAAAAAAAAAGGTAAGCTGTAGACTGAGAGAAAATATTTGCAAATAATATACCTAATAAAGAACTTAATGTGAAATATATAGAAACTCTTACAGCTCATTAATAAGAACACAAACAACCCAATTTAAAAAACGGCAAACTATTTCACCAAAGAAGATATACAAAGGCTAGCAATCACATGAAAAGGTGCTCAACGTTATTACCCGTTAGGGAAATCCATATAAAAATTTCAATGAGATACTGCTACACAACCATTAGAAGAGCTGTAATCAAGAAAACGGACAATACCAAGCGTTGTTAAGGATGTGGAGGAACGGGGATGCTTACACATTGCAATGGTAATGTAAAATGGTATTGATATTTTAGAAGACAGTGGTAGTTTCTTAATAAGCTAAACACAAACTTAGTACATGACCCATAAATTCCACTCCTCTAGATTCCTGTATGTATCCAAAGTGAAAACTTTTGTCCATTCAAAGACCTGAATATGAATATTCATAACTGTATTCTTTATAATAGCCAAAAACTAGAAACACTTAAAATGTCCCTCAACTGGTGAATTCATAAACACAACATGTATGTTCACACAATGGACTACTATGCAGCAATAAAACGAAATGATTTGCTGATACATGCCACAACAGCGATGAACCTCAAATTATTACATTAACTGAAAGAAGCCAGAAACATATTGTATGATTCTGTTCACATGAAATTTCTAGAAAAGGAAAAAAAAGAACAGAGAAAGAACAGTAATTGCCTGGACTTCAGAGTGAGAGCAGAGATTGACTGTAAAAAGGCACAAAGGACAATTATGGTGTGATGAAAATGTTCTAAAACTGGATTGTGGCCGGTGAGAATGGCCATCGTTAAAAAGTCTACAAGTAGCAAATGCTGGAGAGGGTGTGGAGAAAAGGGAACCCTCCTACACTGTTGGTGGGAATGTAAGTTGGTGCAGCCACTATGGAAAACAGTATGGAGTTTCCTCAGAAAACTAAAAATAGAATTACCATATGATCCGGCAATCCCACTCCTGGGAATATACCTGGACAAAACTATAATTCAAAAAGATACATGCACCCCTATGTTCATAGCAGCACTGTTCACAATAGCCAAAACATGGAAACAACCTAAATGTTCATTGACAGATGAATGGATAAAGAAGATGTGGTACATATGTATTATACAGTACATTTATACAATGGAATACTACTCAGCCATAAAATAGAATGAAATAATGCCATTTACAGCAAAATGGATGCAACTAGAGATTATCACACTGAGTGAAGTAAGTCAGAAAGAGAAAGACAGTTACTATATGATATCACTTATATGTGGAATCTAAAATATGGCACAAATCAGCCTGTCTGCAAAACAGAAACAGACTCACAGACATAGAGAACAGACTTGTGGTTGCCGACGGGAGGGGGGAGCGGGAGGGATGGACTGGGTGTTTGGGGTTGGTAGGTACAAGCTATTACATTTAGAATGGATAAACAACAAGGTCCTAATGTATAGCCCAAGGAATTGTATTAAATATCTTGTGATAAACCATAATGGAAAAGAATATTAAAAAAAAGAATGTAAAAGAAAAAAACTGGATTGTGGTGTTGGCTGCAGAATTGTTTACATTTACTATAATTCACTAAGTTGTACACTTAAAATTCTTGAATATTTATAGTATGCAAATTACATCTCAATAAATCTATTTAAAAATTTAAATAGATTTTCAACAAAGTTCTGCTTTGAGTTGCCTTGTTAAAAATTTTTTTTACTCCCTTCTTTACAGCAAGAATTGAGAACCTACAGCAACAATAAAAAGATGTAATTTTTTAATATTTTGACCAATACGTATCTGATTAAATATTTAAAATATCTCATTAAAGCCAATTAATCAGATATTTTTTACATGACATCAGCATCTATGATGTTAAAAGTGAATTACTTTTTTAAAAATGAAGTAGCCAGTTGATTGAGTCAAATACACAAAGCTTTAATATTTTCCTAGAAAATTCTTTTTTCATGCTATCTTAGAAAGTATTTTAAGATAATGATAAATACAAATAAAATATGGTACTAAAATTTCTTCTATAATTTCACCAGAAGAGCAATTTATTCTTTTCAATTTCAATTGTGGTAAAATGCACACAACATAAAATTTGCTATCTTAGCCTTTTCTTAACCTGTGCTGTTCAGTGGCATCAGGTATATTCATGTTATTGTGCACCTTCCATCCACAGAACTTTTTCATCTTGCAGAACTGAAACTCTGTACGTTTTAAACAACAGCTCTCCATTCCTCCTCCCCCAGCCCCTAGCAACCACCATTCTACTTTCTATCTCTATGGATTTGATTACTCTGGGTCCTTCCTATAAGTAATATCATACAGTATTACTCTTTCTGTGACTGGCTTATTTCACTTAGTATAATGTTTTCAGGGTTCATCTGTGTTGTAGCAAGTGTCAGAATTTTCTTCCTTTTTAAGGCTGAATAATATTCCATTGTATGTATTTACCACATTTTCTTTCCCCATTGATCTGTGAATGGACACTTGGGTGGCTTCTACCTTTTGGCTATTGTGAATAGTGCTGCTATAAGCATGGATGTACAAATATCTCTTCAAGTCTCTGCTTTCAGTTCTTTCGGGTATACACCCAGAAGTGGAATTGCCAAATCATAGGGTAGTTCTATTTTTAATGTTTTGAGGAGCCACCATACTGTTTTCCATAGTGGCTGCAAGCATTCCATAGTCGCATCATCAGTGCACAAGAATTCCAACTTCTCTATATCCTCACCAACAGTTGTCATTTCTGCTTTTTTTTTTTTAATAGTAGCCACCCTCAATGGGTACGAGGTAGAGCAACTTATCTTTGAATATGGCATTCCCAATCCATTTTCAGTATTACTATACCTGACTGATAGTAAAACATTGCTGATCAAACTTTATGTACTTGACCTAATGGAATATAATTAAAAGATTCAATTGTTCACATTCAGAGTAGTGTGTTAGGTCCTCCCATTATCCCTGTGGGATCTGCTATGCGCCAACTTGGAAACAGTATATTGGAGCAATACTTCACCTGGAAAAAACTTGAACTCTAAATCGGATCAACATGAAAGACTTGTTGAAACCAAATTAAAATAAAATCCAAATACTATTCAGTGTTTTAACCATGAACTATTTCTAATCCCATATACAAATGAAGCAGACCAAGTCAGAACCAAATCCACACAACTCACAATATCTTTCTTTAAAACACGGAGGCATTTGAAACATTTTTTTGACATAAATAAGAACTTAAGTAATATTTCATTCAGATCAAGTGTCTGAATGAAAGTCATATTGGCACTTAGAGTTCCTACTGCAAACCTTCTCATATTCCATCCCATTCAAGCAGAGCTACATGAACTAGTGTGTTTTCAGTTTTTTGCTGATTATGGTACATTTTCATTGAATTCCAGGGATTCTCAGTAAACATTCATCTTCTTTGTCAGCTAGTTTCCCCATATCGTTTCAATTGATCTTTATCTCCTTCAGGAATAGCTTCTCACCTAAATTTAATTTTGAGGGTTTCTGTTCTTTGTTTCCTGGTGCTCTGTATCTTTAAAATTTCTACTTTTTTTTTTCCTTACCAAAATAGAGGTACTTGTTTTTGGGTGGCAGGCAACAGATTCATACTAATTCATGTCACTGTCAACTGTCCTACCAACCTATGGTCTAACAAAAAGTTAGCAATAAGACTGATCCTGATGCCTAATTAACAGGTCACTCCCTAGTGCACAAGGCAAGCATCAGCAGCAGACCCACTTCTCCCAGGAGAGTATGAACATGACAGTAAACGGTCTACATCAAAGACATTTCAATTCTGCAACAAGCCTTTTTGCTTCGGGTAAGTGATATACACCCAAACAAAACATTAATCAGAAGACCCATTTCATGCCCCTCGGTGAATCAGAGCTATAGCAGACTAATCCTGCTCTCTGTGATTTTGAACATTAAAAGAGTACCGTTAAGGAAAGGTAAAGGCTGAGAGAAGCAACGTAAATTGAGTAGGGATTTCATGATAATATAAAAAGTCTTGCTGCAAGTAAACATGTGAACACTGGAAAAATTGAACTCTTCCTTTTAAATAATTAGGCCCATCAACTCAGACTGTATTTGAGGCCATCTCTGACAGGTCTCAGTTAACAAAGAGTTGAGAATGGTAGAGAATATGGCATTTACATTGTCTACATAAGGACCTTTTGACCTGTTTGAGTGGAGTAGTTTGTTTATTCATTTGTTTTTTCCTGCTATAATATGGAATTAAAAAGAAGAACCAGCAATGAAGTCTGAAAGTAGGACATGCAGAAATAATATTTGCTTTCCAGGCATGTAGAGAGGGCTAATGTGGAATTTTCCACCTTCTCCACTCATGTTTGGAAATGTGGATTTTGAGAGCGTTCATGGAGGCCACCTAAAATTGACAGTGCCTGGTCTTTGGTCTGTATGTTCATCCTAATTTTTACTCTTGTGAAAAACAATGACTTCAATCCATCCTGTATCCCACCCTTTATTTTTCTCTTCTACTGTTATCCCTCAATCTCAAAACCTTCATACACAGTATAGGTCCCAAGCTGGGTAGAGGCTGTAAAGATTTTGGTACGTTGTAATGATTTGGCCATATGCTTTCCTGACTCTTATATAAAAGGTGAGAATAAGAGAGTAGCATTTGGAGTAGCCATGTTTTTCCTTGACCAAATTAGAGGAGAGACCAGTTCCTGCTGAGGTTCTGAGAACCCATGAAGAAGCTAAACCCTTAAATGCAAGTTCATTTTCCTGCTTTGCTTACAACAAGATGATAATCTTGTCCTAAGTGTTATTTAAAATTTTAATATTTGTGCTAAACTAGTACATAGGGGGTAGATTGTTTTTTTAAAAAGGGATGGAATATTATTTCCTCACCTCTTTTGTAATTTGAAAATGAATGAACATATTTTACTCTAAATCTTAAAACAGATTCAAGTATGAAGTTGACCAGCTATGGAAGCAATCAGTTATCTTTGGAAATCATGTGTTAATAGAAACATAATAATGACAGGTGTCATATAAGACCATGAGATACGTCTTACAAAGCTAATAAATGTCTTTTCTTAAAAACCAAAACCAAAATCAAAACAGAAGTCTTTCTGGGGAGGTGAATCCTTATTCTCAGTAATTATATAATCTTCCTTTTCAACCATTTTCATAAAGAAGGTGCTCTTTTCATCCCATAGCAGTGTCCTTTACTTAGGATATACTTGAGCACCCAGAGCCCTTCTCTTCTTCCAACCAAACAAATAATCAAGAAACAATTTGTGTTTTTGTTTGTCTATTTTGTTGTATGAGGAGGAATTTCATGAAAGGAGAGGAAAAAATAATCTCTTCAATTTTTGCTTACCAAGGAAAGTAGACAGGCCCCTGACTTAGCGAACAACTTTCATGTTATGAGTTCTGTAAATATTAAATGTATCGTAAAAGTCTGTATGTATGCATTTATATCTTTATTGAATCCTTAATAGTGGATCATTGTACCGTATTTTCTTAATCTTATTTTTTATCTTTAATATAGTAGGAAATTGATTACTGAAGTCTATAGTATGACATTTTTCTTTTATGAACAGTCCATGTTTCCAAAAAATGCAAATTTGATTAATTTATTTTTTTACTAGCTTATTCTAGCTTATTGCAGAAAGTGGTGATTACATTATATTCAGAGCTGGGCAGATACTCCTTATAATGTAGTGGCCAAGTTTATTTTTCATAGCTAAACATTTTTAGTGACAGTTTTTAAATAACTCAAAAGAAAAACAGGAGAAGATGTAAAGAGTCTGTTAATCAGATTTTAAAGAAACATAGGGTGACCTGCATCTTTTAATCTTGAAAGTAAAGAGCTAAGGGAGATTTAATGTCTTTTCACTGTTCTAAAACAACTGATAAAATGTGTCCACTCTATGAAATACAACTGAGCTAAATCAATTGTGTCATTGAATCAGGTTAGTACAAATGATTAATCTAGTAACTATACACAGATAATCTTAAAATGGTTTAAAGGACAATGAAATGAAGCAAGATTACTATTTACACTGAGAACAGAAAATGGGACACTAAGTTTACTTTAATAGTATGGGAAATGACACTGGACAAATTATTCAAGATTTCACCTTGTTTGTAGAAAAAAAAGTAGAGTATCTGTAAGAGAAAGAAAGAATGTCTCATATGTTTGTTAGAACCCTTGATCAAAATCAGATAATACAGTTATGTATATCATTAACTCTTCTCATTATTGTAGAGATAAAAATATCCATTACAGTATTTGACATGGTATATTGATATGTCCATAGGTCTAGGAAATGCTTGGTTTTGATAGACAGTAGTGTGTATAGTCCCTGGGGGAAAAAAAAGCTATAAATAAGTTGTGATACGTTGTGGTATCCAGTGTTCCTGGCTCTTAGGAAATGGTATGCATTCACCTTTTCTCTAATGTCATCTAATATGCTTCTTTACATCTTATGGGAGAATACAGAGAATAACAGAGTTGGAGGAATTAATTTTCCTTAAGATAAAATCCAAAGAATATCTACCTAACCATTTCAGTATTTCGATATGTTTCCTGAGCAACTCAATTTCTTTTCATTGCCTCTACTAAGCCACATAATAAGAAAAAGTAGAACAGGATGAACAATATTGAATTCAATAGTATTGGAGACAAATTATAAAATATATTAGCCCTGGCATATGCCTACAGTATTGATGGGAGTATGTATTACTATAATATTTCAATGGGGAAATTTGACAATATGAAAATGAAGTTTCTAAAAAGTTCACATTTTTTGAAATAGTTATTTCACTTGAAAAAATATTTCTAAGGATATATAATATACAAGTATGTACTGTAATTGACAACACATTTTAGTAGCCAAACAAAAAGCCAAGTGTCCCGAATATTCAACAATAGGAAGATGGCTTTTTAAATTATGGTGTTTCCACCTGATAATGTTATACATACCTTAAAATTATTTTTCAAAAAAGATTAAATGTGTTGAGTAATACTTACAGAGTGATATAAATTGAAACACCAAATACAAAATTATATAAACTGCATAAATTTATAAAAATATAGTTAGAAGTAGCTATATCTGTAGAGTGGGATTTGGGTTTTGGTTTGTTCTTAATGTGTTTCTGTATTTTGGCAATGAACACATATTAGTTTCTGGTCAGAAAAAAAATTATTAAAAAATATTTCCTCCATCAAATGGAATAATAAGCAAGTAATCTCACCTGTGATAACATAAACATCATTTCAGGTAAGGAACTCTGAAAAACTGTTTTAAGATCTGGTTATGACTACAGGCATGCCAGGTCAGGTTGGAGGCAAGCACAGGATTTCTGGATATGGACAGGTGTGAAAGAGGGCAGGCAAGAAATCTAAAACCAAATAACAAAAAAATAGCAAAGACACACACATGATTAAAAACTTCCCTTAAAAATGAATTTCAAAAAAAAAGAACCTCCAATCTAGACAGACAAAACAAAATGCCTTCAAAGGAAATATTGAAAACTTTTCTCAATAGAACAGAAGGCAGAAGTAAAAAGAAGCAGAAAAAGAATGGTATATAAAAAACCCACAAAATATAATGATGGTCATAACAAATATGTCCAATGGTCTGCTAAAAAATGTTTAACAACTGTTTTCTTTGGAAGGAAAAAAGGCCCTGATTTGTAGAATTTGCAAATTTCTGGGGTGTAAATAATCCTACCGTGCTACAGTGGCCTATTTCAAGTGACTGCTGTGATGTCACTGAAAGCAGAGAGATGTGCACCATCAGTTTTTGTGCAGTGGTATAATCTAGTTCCTGAAACTGTTGAATATATAACAGTCAATCACAGTGTAATAAAAAGAAATGGAAATGGAGAAAATTTACCTGTTCAAAGGTATAAAATATTACCAGGTATCTGCTTCCAATAATTTTTCATACACCAAATTTGAAAATTAAGAGTTAATATATATCATAAAATACTAATTAGAAAAAAATAGACAAAACACACACTGAGGGCTTCCCTGGTGGCGCAGTGGTTGAGAGTCCGCCTGCCGATGCAGGGGACATGGGTTCGTGCCCCTGTCTGGGAAGATCCCACATGCCGCGGAGCGGCTGGGCCCGTGAGCCATGGCCGCTGAGCCTGTGCATCCGGAGCCTGTGCTCCACAACGGGAGAGGCCACAACAGTGAGAGGCCCGCGTACCACAAAAAAACAAACAAAAAAAACACACACACACTGAGTTTGAAAAAAACAAATATATCAGAAAAAGAAAATCCCAAAATTCTACTGCAAAATACACCAAGGTATAAAGGCATTAATAGAAAAAAAAAGAAACATTACATAATAAAAGAAACAGTTCCCAGGATATCAATATCACGAGTCTGTATACACCTAATAACACAGCCTCAAAATATACAAAGCCAACTCCATGGAAACTAAAAGGAGGTTTTAACACATTTCTATCAGAAACTTATAGATCAATCATGTAAAACAGCATCAATGAACTTTAATAAATATTTATAGATTCTTGAGCTAACAGAACATACAAATGTTTTGAAGTTCACATAAAATATTTACAAATTTGACCAAGTAATAGCTCAGAAAAAGAAGTCTTAGCATATTGCAAAGAGTCAATAATATACAGAACATATTTATCATAATGCAATTAAATTAGGAATCAACAACTAAAATGTGGTAGCATTTTTATGTTTAGAAATTAATAGTGATCTTCTAAAAGAAAATGAATTAAAGAGCAAACCATAATATTACATGTTTTAAACTTAACAACAATAAAATAATTATAAATCAGAACTTGTGGGAAGGGCTTCCCTGGTGGTGCAGTGGTTAAGAATCTGCCTGCCAATGCCGGGGACACGGGTTTGAGCCCTGATCCGGGAAGATCCCACATGCCTCAGAGCAGCTAAGCCTGTGCACCACAACTGCTGAGCCTGAGCTCTAGAGCCCACAAGCCACAACTACTGAGCCTGCGTGCCACAACTACTGAAGCCTGTGCACCTAGAGCCCATGCTCCGCAGCAAGAGAAGCCACCACAATGAGAAGCCCGTGCACCGCAACGAAGAGTAGCCCCTGCTCGCCACAACTAGAGAAAGCCCGGGCGCAGCAATGGGGACCCAACGCAGCCAAAAATAAATTAATTAATTAAAAAAAAACTTGTGGGAAGCATCTATTAAAATTTATTTAAAAGAATTACACTATAGGAAATTACTTATTGGAAATAAAAGTTTTATAAAGATAGAAAAGCATAGTGAGAAAAAGTAGGGATTAGAAAAATGCTTTAAAGAGAAGTTGACATTTGAGCTGCATTTTGAAGGATAAATAGAAATTTGTCAAGATAATTTTGGGGAGGACAGCATTTCAAGTGAAGGGAGCAACATAAGTAGTCAGCAAAATATTAAAGAATGTGATGTATTTGGGGAAGCACAAGTAATCTGGTATCATAAGATGTTGTGTCAGGGGATAAACTTGGAAAATAAGTTGGTGATCACGTTGTTGAACCTACGTTTCTGTGTCTGACCCACAGTAAGGCCAAACAAACTGAAACATAGGAGTTGGGAGCAGAGAAAGGTTTATTGCAGGGCCTAGCAATGAGAACAGGTGACTCATGCTCAAAAGACTCGAACTCCCCAATGGTTTTCAGGGAAGAGTTTTTAAAGGCAGAATTTGGGGTGAGGGCTGCAGGGTGTGTGACTTTCTTCTGATTGGTTGGTGGTGAGGCAACAGGGTGGTGCTCCAGGACACTTGTGTTTAGCCTGAAGTTATCATCCTACACCTGGGCAGGGGGCCTTAGTCCCTGTAGAAGAACTCAAAGATACATAGTTACGTATATTCCTTGAGGAGGGACTAGGGCTCTGCTGTATCGCTGAACTATTGTTTTTTGACTGCCTTTCCTTTGTTTCTGCATTCCCTTACCTCCCTAATCAGGAACTGATTGAATCTACCCTTTGCAACTCAGAGAAGGTCTAGGAGGCTGAAGCCTTTTTCCTACAAACAAGAAATGGGGGACATGGAAGGGCCCTTGTACCCAGGAGGTGGGGGTGGCCCATAGGGTTCTGCTTGTTTTCAATCAGACAATGAAGTCTTGTAGAAAATACTGAATTACTCAGATTTTACCCTAAAGCTGTCGGTAAGACATTAGAGTTATAAACAGGTGCATAACATGGTCAAATTTGTATTTTGGAAGGATCCCGATGGTACCGCTATGGAGAAGCGGTAGTTGTGGGGATGGGAGCATTAAGGAGGTGGGCAGGCTAAAAGCACAGAGATCATGAATCAGAAGGCTATTTCAGTAGTCGAGATAAGATATGGTATGGCCTGAATTAGAGGAGAGGCAGTGGAATTAGAGAAAGGAGGACATATTTGAAAGTCAGAGAGAAATAACAGTGAAAGAGAATGTCAAAACTCGATTAAATATGGAAGGTAGGTGAGAAGAAAGGGCCTGGAATTAATATTTGGTCTCTGTCTTGGGTGATTGGATAAATGGCATATTAGTCTCCTTGGGCTGCCATAACAAAATGCCATACACTGTGTGACTTAAACAACATAAATTTATTTCTCACAGTTCTGGAGGCTGGGAAGTCCAAGATCAAGGGGCCAGTGAGGTAGGATTCTTTCTGAGGTCTCTTCTCTTGGCTTGTAGGTGGCTGCTATGTGCTCACATGACCCCTTTTGTGTACATGAAAGAGAGAGAGAGCAAGCTCCCTGGAGTCTCTTCTTTTAAAGGCATTAAACCCATCATGAGGGCCACACCCTCATGAGCTCATCTAACCCTAATTATCTTCCAGAGGCTCCACCTCCAAATACCATCACTTTGAGGTTAGAACTTCAACGTACGAATTTTTAGGAGGACACAGTTCACTCCTTAGCAGATGTTAATGTGAAAAATGCGAAGAAAAATAAGGAGAAAGGCAATTTGCCCAGGAGGAATGGCGGAAAGGCTGAAGAGTATGAGTTTAATTTTAGATATGATGGTGTTTAATTTCGAGTGCCTTTAGGAAATACAGGTGAAGCTTTCTGGCAGACACTTGGTTATGTAACTGTAGTTTTCAGAAGGAGGGGGGAGAAATGTGATTTGGAAGTATTTATTTATTGCTTGTATACATATAAAGGAGTGGAGCAAGTGTGATGGAAAGAGCACCACAGATGGATCCCATGGGAACACTGAGACATGGCCCATACATAAAGATAGAGAGAAGGCGACTGAGAAGAGGCAGAGGGATGGGAAGAGAAACAAATCTGTGTTGTCATAGAAACAAAAGATGTTATTGTCATCAGACATAGAATGTTCAAATAAAGATTCTATTCATTCGATTTGGGCATTAGAATTTTATTGGCGAATTGTGCTTGTGACAGTACCTCCACCTTTTATTAGCTTGCATTAGTTTCATTCTGCCCATCCCTTGTTTCACCAGGCCTAAGAATGACCCAGAATAATTTGCCGGCTACTAGTTCTGGTGCTGCAGAGAAAGGCCCTGTTTGCTCTCATTGGTTAGCCCGGATAGTAGAATCCCACACTAAATCAGTACCTTTTCAGATGCCCTCCGTGACCCGAGGTTGATTCTCCCTGGTCCAGACCACGTCTTTGAACAAACCTCCTATGACCATCTGCTTCAGATGCCTGCCCCCATTTCTCTAATTCCCCAGTGCTGTCCCCTCTGCGTCTGATATATCCTACTGCTTCTGGAAGGAGATTCCAGCTCCTTTCTGGATGCATTATATGTTTGATACATTTTGTTTTCTGATCTGCTCCTTAATCCCTCTGTTCCCTACAGCTTTTGAAGAGCATTCTTTCAGCAGAGCCTCCTGACTCCTTAGAATTGCTTTTTTAAGGCAGTCATTGCTAGTGTTTGCAAGTCCAACTTTACTTTTTTAAAAACCAAAAGGGAAAAAAAGATAAAAGAATTTGCTTAAGCTCAGAGGAAGCATTATGGGAAGAGAACGCAGGCTGTCCTGTGACTCTGCATTTTAACTAGGAGCCTCTCCTCATGATGAGAATTACCTTGGCCCGGGCTGAGCCTTCCCAACGGACCCTTTCCACTTAAGCTTTTTATTAAAAAAGTAAATTGGGATTATTGTATTCCCTCACTTTACTTTGGAAGTAAAATTTTTAAATTAATTGTGGCCTAACTGATAGCAAACTGAGAGGTTCTGATAGCAGTCTGGCGGCCTCTTGTTTAGCCAGCAGAGATTTCGGTTACTGCTTCTGGGAATGGCTTGGCTGAGATATTTTTAATTTACATTTTTTCTTCCTTCTAATGAAGGATTGAATTATGACTTACGAGAAAATCCCCAGTGTCTTGGAGAGAGAGATGTTGACTAACTTCCTCTGACTTGATTGGAGTGGAGCTGTTTATTTGAAGCTAGGTTTTAAGTCACAGGGATGGCATTCTGAAGGATTTCTGCATTTAGGGCAGCGCTGTCCAGAAAATGCTGTTAGCTCCTTTCAGGAGCCCTAACTTCAGCACAGTGGGCAGGGTTGTAAAAGACAGAAATGGCATTTCTGTACTAGTTGCTTGCACAACTGGGATGTCCATCCCGGTAGGATCAGTCACCACGGTTCAAAGGCAGAAACATCTCTGACCCTGTGAGTCTGCCTCTGCCTTAGCAGGTAGGGAATTCCAAATGTCAGCCTCTCTCTATAGCCACCACCTGCTAAGGGAACAATTGTAATGGATAGAACAGATTTGTAAACGGTAATCTCCGTGCTATAACAGTAGTTCTCTGCCTGCTACATAGTGGGAATGGTCAAAATGTGGTTCTTGGAAAACATAATCACTGGCCTGGAAATGCTCCTTCTGTGGCAGATGGTATATGATCAAGAGCAAAGACAGACATGTCCTTGCACAGGCCAAGGGTAATGGTTACACAATAGGCTTAGGCAATGCCACTAGCGGAGACAGCTTTAGGTAAAACTCAGTGATGTATATTAAAAGAACTTTGAATCCAGACAGCTCAAGGGAAATGTCTGTAGAGGACACTGGGCTTGAATCCCACTACAAGCATGGGATATCCAGTTCATACTTCAAGGAACAGAGTGGATGTGTCAGGTTTGCCTGTGTCCTAAGACAGTGGCATGCTGGGCATTTTCATATTTCAGGGAAAGAATTTAAAAAGAAAGCAGCACCGGAACTGAGAGCGGAACTCAAGCATAACAACCTTGGAATAACATTTAGTCTGTGCCTCCAGTTTTCTGAAAACAGCTTTCAACTGCAAAAATATTTTTGAAGTTGCCTATTAGAGAAATCTGTCCTGAAGCTTATTTCACAGTTTCCTTATTGCTGCAATGCCAACCAGTATATGGTATCTCAAGGTGCATGTTCATTTGTTTAATCCACCTTATATATAACTGCTGCACTCCCCAGCCCTTACTGCAAGGGTAGAGCATTTTCCTGAGGATTGGATGAGACATACTGTGGAGTTCAGTTAATGCATTTTTTTCTAAATGCAAGGATTTTTTCCCAAGCACTAAGCTAAGTAACACATGGAAAAGAGCCTTTCATGTTTTGTAGAAAATAGTCCCCATTTGGTAATGTACACTGCAAGTTGAAAGACGGTGTTCTAGCTTTTCCAATAGCTTCAAAAAGACACACTGTTTCCTATTTACTGTTTCTGTTTGGTAAACCTCAGATTCTTAAAAGCTAGAGGGAGATAATTTCCTAAAGAAATTGACTATTCTTTCTGATAATTAAGGCCTTGAGAGTCCAATATTTAGAAAAACTCCAACCAAAATAAGAAGAGTACAAAATAGGAAAATTAAAAAGAAACATTTTATTATTTGATGTCCTACAATTCAAGCCTAAACGACAATTGGAAATTGTCTCTTTTCTCATATTGGTACAGCCATCCAATTATTTAGATCACATGGTACGTAAACAGATTTGTTCTTAGAATTTCCTGTTTCTTCAGCGGGACATGTTGGTAGACAATAACTACCCATGAGAACTATTACAGGTTCCTCAACATTATAAACTCTACAGATGATTTGCCAACAAATGACAAAGCGTTGATAATCACGGCTGTATACATTCAAGGACTAAATATAAAACCACTGAAGGGGCAGTTGTTCTTGCTCTAGTCCTAAGTGAAAGACGTATGAATAAGAGCAGAGCTGAGGGACATGGGTCCACCATACTCCAAACGCCACACAAGAGATGCCTCCTTGGGGACCAGGAAGTGGTGATAAGCATGAACCTATGTCCCACTGATATCACTCAATGGTTGCTGTCAAGTGTGCACATTTATGAGGATATCCATACTTAGTAATCATGTTTTATGCCATTTTTTAATGAATTGAGGGCCCTATATTCTTACTTTGTTTTGTTAAAAGTATTCTGCTGAGGATAACCCCACACAAAATAGATAACTATTTCCAAGGCTTAAGAAGGCAGTAGATTTTAGATAAGAAGGTACTGTTCTCAGGAACAGTCTGATTTCCTCAAATGTTGTGTCTTTCTGATATTTGTAGAGGGAAAACTAGTAATAAAGTAATAAGCATATTTTGTTTTAATAGTGTTTTACCTAATAATACTAAGATTCTTTGGACCATTCATGCCTAAATGACGGGAGAGGAAATGGCTGTCATTAAACCTGTAGTATGAAGCACGGTCAGGGTCACATATCATTTGGAAACAAAGATGTGCACTGGTATCTATACAGCCCCTTCACCTGTTCTATTATTTTTTCAAAGGTGGAAAGCATGCCTTTCTCTTTGTTCCTATAAATCTGCGATGTATTCTGAGAGCCTGATCTCACTCTCATTCCTTTTGTTCCTTACAAACTTTATTTTGTGTGCTGAGCTATCCTTTTATATTATTAATGATATTTTAAAGACTAAACTCGGGACAGTGTGCTATATCGTACTCATCATGACAGCCCCAGAAGCAGGGTGATTGTGGGTGGGGCGTAGAAGAGGGTTGAGTGAATTTCTGCCTGGATAAATGAGCATGAAAAAGGAAAAAGGCCTTTTCAAAACATAGCTGAAATACTGTCATCAAACTACCAAATTTAAATTTACACTGTGTAATATCTGTGACTGACCCACTGTCTAACTGCTTGCACATGGTTTCTCCTCCAAGCAGAAGTAGGTAATGAGAATTTTATTCTAGCAGTTCTCTATTTCAAACAGAATTCTGTAGGAGGTGCCGGTCTCTTTATATATTATTAAATCACTAACTGATGGTTTTTTCCCCTGAAATCTGACCTAAGGTTTTCATTGGAAGCTATTGAATTCTGAATTGATTTGGAATGCTTAGCAACTTAGATGAGCTGCATCACTTTGAATTAGATTTCATGTTCCAAGTACCGAAGTGTGTTTCCAATATCTGCAGAAGAATCTGGGACCTTCTGTCCTCTGCCAGCCCCACCTCACTGCGCCACGGCCATGCCTTCTTCAGCACCATCTAATGGGTGCCCTTGTTTCCAGCAGAAGTGAGTACTAAGTAGGAAGCCCTCTCTTTCCTACTTCATGATTCCTGCCGGAATATACATGAACCTAAAGAAGCTTGTGATTTTCCTTGCTCCATCTCGTCCTTCTCTGTCCCAGCTTACACCTGCTCTACAAGGAATGTGCTGCCAGTCGCCTAAATGCAGTAGGAGAACTAAATAGGGATGTTAATAAATAGGGAAAACAGATGGAGGCTAGAAGCTTTTGCGAAGTTAAAAAAACTGTGTGCTTAATAGACTAAATGCTTAATAGCAGTAAGAGCTGCCGAGTCACTACATAACTCACTAATATGCATGAACTGTAGCAGCAAGAAAGTGACTGCTTTCAGTCTCAAGGACTTTCCTAAAAATTCAAGGTTGTAAGAACCTAACCTAGAGAATAATTACTTGTCCAGACGTGATAACAGACTCTGGCAGAACAAAAATGACAGCTTGATTCACAGACAAATATAAGTCGGTCTTGGATGTCTGGCTTCCATTTTTCTGTGGAGAGATAGATGTCTTTAAAAAGCCTCAGCAGTGAACATCCTGTCAGTTTAAAAGGTCAGACACTGAAGTGTATCAGAAGAGATGATGCTGCACAGACCATTGAGAGAAAAGAAAATGATTTCATTATCCTCGTTCATCTGCTACGGATTAATTCAGTTCCCATCATCGTGGCAATTAAGGCACTTTTGTATGCTGTCCTGACCGAGTTGAGGAACCAGGTAATAAAAAGCAACACCAGGCATGAGGGCAACTATGGTTGGGTTAATATTCCTTAGAAACAGATGCTGTTTGGAACAGAGTTCGGAGTTGATACATTCAACTGCAATTGATTGAGACAAAAGTGCACAAACTAAAAACAACCCCTAGAAAAAATTTAAAAAAATAAAAACAACACCTAGAAACATTTCTTTGTATGTCAGAAAGTAAATTTGCATCTTGGGTAGCCAGTGAGCCACATTAGGGCTTGAAAACTGTCCTGTAAGAGATATTTTGCTATTCACAGGGGACACTATAGAAGTGGCTGGGAGGATAGAAGAATGCTGTAGGACTGCTACCCTCCCACGTCAGAGGGCTAATTTTTCTGCCAATCCAAACTTCTCAGTAGTTACATGCAGCATCTAGAAAGAGAACACAGCAGATCCTCCTAAACTAGCTCCTTCCGATTTTCCATTTGCAAAATCACTTCAGCTCAGAACCTTCGCCATCATATTAAACTATTTGTCTATGACCCCTCAATTACTTGCCAGTTTATATTCATTCTACTTCCACTGCCTTCATGATGTCTTCTTTATCTCTTCCCTTCTTTCCACTCCCGCTTACACGATCCTTGCAGAAGCCCTCATTATTCCTCAGATGGACAACCATATTAGCTTTCTAATTGTCTCCTCACCTACCCTTTCCAAACCCTAATGCATTCTACTCACAACTGACATATTAATCTTCCTAAAGTCTATCTTTAATCATGTCAACCCCGTGTTCTAAAATGTCAAATGGCTTCCCGGTGACTACTAAATTAATACTAAGTTTTCACCCTAGCATTCAAGGCCTAGCATTCAAAGCCTTAGCAGCTCATTTGTGCCTCATTTCCCATTAATCTTCCCTGCCCCTTATGTTCTGGTCAATCCAGACTGTGGATCGATCCTAAGACACATTTCCTGAGCAGCTCCATTTGTGTTTCTGCTCATTCTTTTCCTTCTTCTTGGAATGTCCTTTTCCCTTAATTTAGCTCAGAATCCAACCCATTCTGCAAGGTGAGTCATGAAACGCTTCATAGAGCACTTCTTGACTTTACTGAATGTAATTATCTCTGTTGTTTATACCTCTCTTAAGGCACTCATCATAATCCCATAGAATAGTTAAAGGATTGCAAGGACTTAGAATAAGAAGATCTGTTCAACTTTTGTCTCCTATGAACTGGGGCAAGGTGTGTAATCTTTTGAAAATCTCAGTTTAGATAATCAAATTCAACAAATATTTATTAAGAGTCAACCCTATGCTTGGAATGTGTCAATGAACAAAACAAATACCTCACATTCTGGGGGGAGGAGACAGACTTGCAGACATTTTAAAATGTACAAAGTAAGTAAATAAGTTGTATAGCATGTTGTAAGATTTTAAGTGTGATTTTTTTTAAGTATAAAAGAATACAGAAGATGGGAGAGGCAGGGGCAGGTTGAAATTTTAACTTGGGTTATCAGGGTAGGCCTCATTACAGATATTGAAGCAAAGTGTTAAAGGAGGTAAAGGAGTTCACCATATGTCTATCTGGGAAAATGCAAGTGCAGCAAAGGAAACAGCTGGTGCAAAGGCCCTGAGGTCTGTGATATTCAATGAAGAGCAAAGAATTAGCTGTGTTTGGAGTGGAATGAGTAAGGAAGAGAGTAGGAAGGGAAAAGTTTAGAGAGATAATAAGAACAGAGAACAGACCTTGAAGGGCCTTGTAGTCCACTGTAAGACTTTATTTTCCACTCGAGTGACATGGGAACCACTGCAGGTTTCTGGCATATCCAAGTAACCTGACTTGCATTTTAAAAGAATCACTCTGACTGCTCTGTTGCGATTGTGGCAGACAAAGTGGAAGCAGGGAGACCTGTTAGGAGTATATTATATGAATATGGCAAGAAGTGATAATGGCATAGGTGAGAGTGATAGCAATGGAAGTAAGGAAACGTAGAAGAACATCTGGATATATTTTCGAGGTAGAACCAATGAGGTCTCCTTAGGGACTGAATGTGATATGAAAATAAAGACAGGAGTCAAGAATGATTCTAAGATTTCTGGCAAAATGGCACAATGGAGTCACCATCAGTTGAGAAGGGGAAGACTGGGTAAAACCATTTGGAGAGGGAAGCAAACATCAGGGGGTCAGTTCTGAACCTACTTCGACTTTGAGATTTCATCTGAGCATCCAAGTTGAAAACATGTGTAGGCAGTTGGATGCATACAACCATAAAGTGGGAATAATAAGTCTTACAATACCCAACAGAGTTGACCTAAAGATGAAATATGATTATGTGTGCAAATTTCATATTATTTATATATGCTATCCTGTGTTTCCTTTCTATTATTATTTAGTGTTTGTGTATATGATTTGTGTCTAATTGTATTCGGAATCTTCTTGAAGCCCAAACTATGATCATTTTGATTGTTTTTCATTCATTTTGAAAAAATCATGTGGTGTTTGTCTCTTGTTATAAACGAATACATCTCCATTGGAGAAAATAGTAACAGATGTTAACTGAACTTACTGTGGTGATCATTTTGCAATATATACAGATATCAAATCAGTAACTTATATAGATGAAACTAACATGTTATGTCAATTATACCTCAGTAGAAAAATGAAAATGTAGAAAATAGCAAAAATCATAAAAAGCAAGTTAAAAATAACTACCTGTCATCACATCACTCAGAGATAAAAACTTAACATTTTGGAGTATATGCTTGAACTTTACTTGATTATTCCTTGGTGGTTTCTTACTGTAAGTGTATCCCTCCCTCATAATATTTATTATAACCTGTTACACTAATATGTTTAAAAATGTTTACTCAATTGAATTAAAATATATGTTTCAGGTTTTCAAAGAATAAGCCTGTTTAAAAGAGACATACAGAAATATGTACTTTCCTAATTTCTTTACAACTTTCTCTATTTCCTTGGTTAGTTACACTGAAA
This sequence comes from Pseudorca crassidens, assembly GCF_039906515.1. Taxonomy (NCBI): domain Eukaryota; kingdom Metazoa; phylum Chordata; class Mammalia; order Artiodactyla; family Delphinidae; genus Pseudorca; species Pseudorca crassidens. The sequence goes on from NC_090296.1 coordinate 72,696,463, forward strand.
CTTAAATGTAAGATTTTCAAGTACAGACAATGTTTCTTGACATCATATCTTCAATATTGAAAAAAATACATTTTTTTCCAAAAACCCCTGCAAAGGGTCAGAAACTGCTACATACATACTGATATCAACTGTGTGATTGTTTTTGTCATGAATTTTTAACCTCACTCCTGACTCTATTTTATGTTTCAATTCTCATTTTTCTTTGTTCTTTTGTTCCTATACTATCTAACTGCATTTTTGTGCCTTCTAAAATTTTAAAACAATCTCTTCTGGGACAAGGCTTCAACCAGCCAACCAACAAACAAGCATGTTTATACCATGTAAGCACACGCTAGATATGAATGACTGCTAATGGTCTCTGGCTCCCAAATGAGAAGGAGGAAGGAATATGTATGCATGATTTTAAGTACTCTTTTAGGTCTATTTAGGTTGCATAGGTTTCAGAAATCATATAATTTTGCTTTCTTAGATTTGTATTTCTTATATTGACTCGTTATAGGAAAAAATGTATTCCATAATTCCTCTATTCTTTTCTTTTCTAGTGGGAAGGGTAAAAATAACGATTAATCAAATGTTGCTATAAAAACCAGCACCTATGTTTGCCCAAGATGCAATGTCCATATTTATTGCCATTATTAATATGATCACATTTGTATTTTTGGTAGTCATTTTGCTCAGTATTAATATTTTAAGATAAAAGTGTCTCCAGTACTTTTATCCAATTTCTGTCTTCTGGCAGAAATTCTATTTTTAATACTGGGAATTTACTTCTAATAGTTTGGTTATCCAAATATTTTATACCGATAAAAGCAGGTGGTGCATTAGTGAAAAAATTAATTATCTTCAATCCTCCTGGGTTCTTTCTGTTCAGATATAAATAATTAATATTTATGAGGAAAATAATAAATAGGTGTGAACATCTGCACAAAATATCGTATATGCTTAGGTAAAAGAAAATGTAATTCTAAGCCTAGGGTAGCAGTAGATAAGAAATAAGCAAAGGAAATATGCATACAGAACACATCGTCACAGAGCATTAAGGAAACTTTAATCTAAATGTGGGTCCATAGTTCTTGAAATTAACTCTATCTGTGTAGTCTTAAACTACCCATCTTTTTGGTGCAGAGAAAATGGTCTTGATAAGGCAGCAAAATGTAATAAAAAAGTATCCTGTGATGAAGATTGTCATATTGGGTTTTATATTATTTTAACATGAGGAGTAAAAAAAGATTAAAGAGTGACATTTGGGAAAACAAAGTCATAAGAAGTCCATATTTTAAAGAGCAATGTGACCAGATCCAGTGTAAAGTGACAGTGTTATTATTTTTTGTCATTAAGATTATTACAGCAGTCGCTCTATGTTTTGACTCACTGTTTTTATTCATACTGAAGCCTTACTCTTTTGAGCACTAGAAATGGCAAGATCAGAGGACAAAAGAGACAACAGTGCCTGAACCTAAATCATTGGCACTGAACTAATGGAGACCACTAATGGAACAGACAATTCATTCTCATTTCTAGTCGGCTAAATTACCTGTGGTCCACACAAGGAAAAAAATGAAAAGATATAACAAATACCATCACTTATAATTTGGGGTCTGGAAAACAAAGAGTTCTGAGTGTCAAAGTAGCTGCATTCTGGCAACAGGCAACAACAGTAATGTGCTCCAGGTTTAAGAAGTTCCAGCTATTAATTCAGTTGACAGCTCCCTTTGGCCAATGTGTACAGTCAACATTGAGTAGGACTGCTGGTGAAAAATTTCCTCATCATCCTTGAGACAAGTAAAAAAGAATCTCTCTAACCTGCTACCATCCTCACCTAGTATCCAAGACCTTCTTCCATCAAGTTTGATTCTAATTCCCACCACAACTTTTAGAAACATTTCAAATAAAGCAGTCTAAATATGCTTAACTGTATCTTCAATTTGGATTCAAAAGCACGTTACTTAAAGGACAAGGTCTTCAGGGACAATGTCTTCAGGGACATACAAAGAAGTAGAACTAAATGGCTTTTCCAGTAGATTAAATGCCAAAACTAAATTGAAGTATTCGATATGCTGGAGAAAATGTAATTTATTACGAATGTGCACAGATTGTTGTAAAACTTCTGGTAATAACTGTTGATTTTAATGACATATTGTTTCCTTTTTTGTTGATAGTTCATATTTTTGGTTTACTGAAATTAATCTTTTTTTCCTATATAAGGAACAGATGAATCATAGTTCTACACGTGCTGCCTGACCTAATAAATACTAATAATACCATTTGTAAAATGGCCAAATTTTTTTTAAAAAATGATTTTAATACTATATGTCTGCTGCCAAATGCAACATGTTTTAAAGCAAGTACTAGTTATGCCCTCCCTTCACTCAAAAGTAGAATGATAAAATTTTGTACCCCAAAGTGCACTCTGAAGATTAGACAGTGTACCTGGTAGAGCTGGATGTATTCAACGGGAGTATGCACTCTAGCAGATGCACTGGTTTTGTGCAGGGTTTGTAAATGTGCCTACTTATATTGCAGAAATAATGTCAGAAGTGGGCTTCCTGGAAAGATTTTCCTTATTTCATAGAGTGGGTGAGTATTAGGATGAGTATTTCAGGAACTGGAAGAACTCAGACTGCCATGCACTTGGCTGGAAATAAGTGACTGAACACATCCACTCCCCCTAGCACTAAAATGACAATAAAATTATACAAAGAATTAATAAATCTATAACAGCCCTGACAACAAGAAAGACTGCCTGAAATGTCTAGGACAGTTTGAGGAATGTCTGGAAACAGGAAAGCAACCCTAAATTCATAGAGGAAAAAGTTATCACAGAGCATAGGGCCGGTTCCTAGAATGCCTTAGTTAAGGTATAAAGAGGAAAGAACAAAAGAGGCAGAGTAGACATGTTGCCAGCAGTATCCTATCCTGGTGATAGCAAGAAAAAGAATTTGGAAGAATGCAACAGGGATACAACAACATGTTTCAAATATGTTAGTACAGAAACTTTGGAGTGCTGTGATAGTGGTATAAAGGCAGAAGCTACAGTTCTGGACTTTTCTGACACAGCAGTCCTCTCATTCTGGTGAGGTGCATTGATCCCTGGACTTCAGGAAGCCTGAATGTGGAAGTTGTGATACAATCCGGAGCTATGTCCATTCACTTGTCTTCTCGATCTCTTGAACAATGACCTCTACACCTTCTGCACAACCTTTTTGCTGACAGATGGTAAATCAGGATAGAATAATGGCTAAAAGGACCAAGTCCAGAGTCACAATATCTGGATTTGATCTAGATTTTGCAAGTCAGTAGCTGTGCAACACTTCGTGGTTACTTAAGCCCTCTTTACCTCAATTTCCTTTCCTGTAAAATGGATTTATATTAGTATCTACCACTTAAGGGTGTTGTGAGTACTCTATAAACTAATATAGGTACCCAGCACATAGGTAAGCACTGTATGTGTTTTTTTATTATTATAATAAAATTGTGATTATTAATTTGAAAGAAAGAGTTGAGGAACTTAGTGTAAGAAAATATGGACATAAAAGAGAAATAATGAAATAAAAGAGATAAAAGAAAAGAGAAATTGAGAATGTTAAAAGATGTAGAAGATAGGTTCATCTATCTAATCAGAGTTCCAGTAGCAAATGGAAGTGAGAAAATTATGTAAGGAACAGTAGAAGATTTCTCTGAGCTGAATATCTGTTATTAGGTTAAAAAAATTCCTGGGTACAAAGGAATAAAATAAAAAAGAAGACACAAACTGTCTTGTGAAATTTCAAAACTATAAGAATCAAGAAGAAAAAAATCCTAAAAGTTTTCAGAGAAAAATACAGCTTACCCACACATGAATGAAAACCAGACTTGCTTGAAGCTTCTCACCAGCAACATTGGAAGCTAGAGGTCAATGATGCATTGCCTTCAAATTTTTCAGGAAAATGACTTTGAAATAAAATACTATGTCTAGCTAAATATCAACCAAGCACGGAGTAACTATATATATATATATATATATATAGAGAGAGAGAGAGAGAGAGAGAGAGAGTTATATATATATATATATATATATATATATATATATATATATATATAATTTTTTTTTTTACAACCATAGGAAGTGTAAGTTACTTCAGACAAAATACTTATTTGCAGATAAGCTGAGGCAAAACAAAAAAGGAATTGAAAAAAAGGTAAGATATAAGAGACAAGGAATTGGGGAATAAACCTAGATCTCATGAAAAGATATTATGAACTGTCAGCTTATCAGTAGCAGTTACAAGTAGCAGAAAGCCCTAACTCAACTGGTTTAAACAATAAAGAAAATTTGTAGTTTCAGAAGTCAGAACATTCTGAGTTAGTGAACCTCCAGGGTTAATTCATTGGTTCAATTTTGTCACCAAGAATTCAATTTCTTTTCAATTTTCTACTTTGCCACCTTCTGAAAATCTCCCCCCTAAGATCACAAGATGGCCAATGAAGTTCAAGTATCACATCTAGACATGAGCAAAGCCAGCAGGAGTGTGTGTGGGAGGGAGAGAGAGAGAGAGAGAGAGAGAGAGAGAGAGAGAGAGAGGGACTCTTCCTCTCTGCTCACCCCCTTCTTTTCACGTTTAATCAGTATTTAAAACTATCCTGGAAGCCTTTAGCATACTCACTCTTATTTATCATTGGCCAGAATTGAGTCCATATATATCCCTAAACCAATCACTGACAAGGAGAATAAGATTATCATGATTATTTAAGAGAAAACAAAGTTTCCTGAGTGTATGCAGCAGGTCCAAATTCATCAAATTGTGTACAATAAATATGTGCAGTTTTTTGTACATCAATTATACCTCAACAAATCTGTTAATTTTTTAAAAAGGCAAAACCCAAAATGACCTTTTTCTTTGAGGAACATGGGAAAAGAATAGATGTTAGACTAAAGAGTCATGCTTTACAATTGAAATTGGTACATTTACAAATTCAACTGGTACACGTTAGAACCAAAAGTCAGTAAGCCCCATGAAGAATATTCTTGACAATAAAATTGATACCTTTACACAGATTTTGTGATTAAGATGATCATGATTAATGATGAAGAAAGGAAGGCATATGCCTTCTCTGTAGGGAATAAGAAGAGAAGTAGGGAATGAAAAATTCTAAGAAGAAGGAAAAAAAAAACTGTGTAAGGTCATGTTTCAAATATGAAGTGTAGTGAAATGTGGTCTGAATCTGAGCATGGGAAATGTCTGACTCAGAGTGTCCTGACCACCCCACTGGTTAGGTAACTTAGAAAAAACTGACAGATAGCTGAGTTAATGAGTAGTTATTTTGGATTTATCAGTTCTCCATGATGTATTTGTTTGGTACTCTGAACATCATTTATCTCTTCTATAGGATATTTTGTTTACAGATTAATCTTTCTCAATTTCTTTTGGAAAATCATCATGAAGGTAAATATAAGTTTTAAAAGCTGTTCTTTAAAAATCAAGAACAGGTTTCAAATTTTTTGATTTTTATATAGGCATAAGCACTCTCTTGTGATTCCTATGAGACATCCGACTCAGTTTTACTCCCTGGAAACCTAAGCTATTTAAGAAATATACAGTTTAGGGACTTCCCTGGTGGCACAGTGGTTAAGAATATGCCTGCCAATGAAGGGGACATGGGTTCGAACCCTGGTCTGGGAAGATCCCACATGCCACGGAGCAACTAAGCCCGTGAGCCACAGCTACTAAGCCCACATGGCACAGCTACTGAAGCCCACGCACCTAGAGCCCGTGCTCTGCAACAAGAGAAGCCACCGCAATGACAGGCCCACGCACCGCAATGAAGAGTAGCCCCTGCTCGCTGCAACTAGAGAAAGCCCACGCGCAGCAATGAAGACGCAACGCAGCCAAAATTAAGAATAGATAAAATAAATGAATAATTTAAAAAATATATACAGTTAAACGAAAATGAACTCAGGCTATGATCATAACTTTAGAAAAAGAAAACTTTTAAGAACTAATATCTATTGTGTTGAAGAAACATTAACGTTCAGACATCTTTTTCAAACTTACTACAGGTTCTTTGCTATCACTAAATTTAAGTGCAATTAAAAGCATTATATTTTTGTGAAATTTTTAAAAATTGTCGGTTCATTGGCCAGCACATGTCTGCATACCTGTGGTATAATTTATTAAAATTGGGCCCCTCAACTAAACCGAGTAGCCTGATAAAGCTGCTCTTCTTTCAGCTGTGATTTTCCACCTGTGAGTGTGGGTTTGGCTCCTTAAGTGATCTTGGGTATTGCACGGGATGATCCATACGAGATAAAGCCAACTGGTTGACCCCATGGGACCAAGCAAAGGAGACACGGCCAGTTTCTGCTGTCTTGATAACTTACATCTACCCCACACACATACACAAACATACACATCCAGCAGATGAAGGCCTCTCCTGCAGTAACCAGGTTTTAAAGGATGAGTTAGACATCCTTTAGATAGATAGGTTAGCAAATAAAGTTTGAACAGTATGTTGTCTCTAGAAAAATATAAATTCAAAGGTTTTGTTAGTGAATGAACAGAATGAGTTTAAAGGAAATATAGGTATGTGAATATTAAATAAGATAATTTAAGTGCTACACAAACTAAAAACATTTCTATTTTATGCAAATTTTATGAAATAATCCATGTAAAATTGCTTTGGAAATTGTAGAATACTGTTAATGTTCATTATCGTAAGATATTTCAAATACAGCTAGATTGTCAGATCATTTAATGTATGAGAAAGTGAAAATATTTCTTAATTTATCTTGAAACCACATATTTAGAACTATATACCACGAAGTCGAATTAATGTACTTTTTTTCACATCTTTTCAGATGAATAGATTATAATCAATTTCAGTCCCTATTGCACATACTAGCAATTAGACCTTCTTGCTGCAGGGAAGGCTTGAAATTTTTTTCCTCTTATTCCCTTAATTCTTCACAGAGAAATATCTAAAATATTTCTCAGTCATGTCCCTTCCTACCCATTTCTTTAATCTTCCTTCTAGAGTTCATCAGCACATCACACCAAAACTAACTGCATCCCAGTGTCCCACCTTCGTCTCCTGTCCATTGTTCTCTGATCCATCCCTGTCATGGCCAGTCAAAAAGCAACGCTATTTTTATCACTGCAACTATCTCATGAGTATTTATAACAGAACCAATGTGGTAAGAAGAGAATTGTAAACATAGGTACGAGAACTGGAATGAAGAAGGCAAAATTATTATTATTTATGGACGAACTGGAAAATATCAGTGGGCTGTGACAGAACAGTACTTAAAGTAAGAATGGAAGCCATATTCAGGTTCTTATTTCTGTTGCTACGTTTCTGAAAGTATCCTGACGACTGTTATAGGGTGATTCCCTTTCATCTTCCTTTTTCTTCCAAAGATAATCCTGACCTTCTTACTTTCCACAAAAGAGTGGGTAAAGAGATAACTGTAATGAGAATTATTATTCAGCATTTAAATACATAGAATTGTTAGTTGTACATAGAATTAGGAAAAGCAAGTCAAAGTAGCAGTGTTATAAGCTATTACAAAGAGAAAGAGAGAGACAGAGCACTGTTTGTCCTTAGGTTTTCTTTTAAAGTTTCTTCAGTGTAGTTGGTATATGATTCTTTTAATTAGCATTGTTCATACAGCAAATAACCTGCTTTCTTTTGAATTTATAAGCATGTCATTGCTTCATGGAAGTAACAGAGCATTCCTCTGGCGTTTTTAATTGTTTCTAAAACCCAATTTATTCTCCAATCTTATACAATGAACTGGCTAGCTACGTCCTCAGGTAGCCCCAGCTAAGCCATAATATGAAATAAAACAGCAAATATTCCTTAGGGAGAGGCTGAACAGGACCTGTAGACAATCACCAATAATGGTCATGACTGCAGTTTAATATGTGTATGTGTGTGTGTGTGTGTGTGTGTGTGTGTGTGTGTGTGTATAACATATCTTTATATATTTAAATTTATGTATATAAACTTCAGTCAGTCTGAATAAACCTTTTTTTATTTTCACAACATTATGATCATGTGCATATCAATAAAGAATCCTAATTGTAGTCAGCCAAAAAGAACTTTGGTTCTTCATTCAAAGTTTAGGGCAAACCTTCCTGGTAATATCTAGTTAAGTAGCCATGTCATCGCTGGAAGGGGGGCTGGGAAAGCAAGCGCATGGCATTTTTATTTAGTGGACTATTACTCATGGTTCTCCAATGGTTCTCCAGAGAAACAGAACCAACACGATGGATATACATACATACATACATATACATATATATATATGTGTGTGTATGTATGTATGTATACATGTGTGTATATACATATATTCACATATGTGTGTATATATACATATATTCATATATATATATATTTCTTACTTCTTTACTCCTCATCTCCTGGTGGAAGCATTTCCTCTTTGGCATTAAGATTTCTAAGTCATTAGCACCAAGAATCATAGGCTTAGGAGCAAACATTTTTTGAGAATCATGGGTCGTTAAGTTAATCAGTAACTCTATCAAACACTTCAGTGAAATGAAACATTTCACTTGTGTGCCCTTCAAATCCTCTCAGCCCCATGTCTTTCTCAAGCCACCTCAGTGGTGACCAGGCCCACACAGGCTGTGATAAGCTTTGTGCAGGTGCGACCTGGAATGCCTCACCATGGGCCTGTGTCATGTCCCTCTTGTATTCTGCTCCAGAGCCTCTCTGATGCTGTGTCACGAGCAGTGCAGGAACCTACTCAGCACTCATGCGTGTGCAGGCCAGAAGCTCATGAGCCTCCTTTGTCCACTTTGGGGTAGGGGGTGGGGAATGTTTTCCCCAGAAGGAACATCCTAAGATGCTTTTCATAAGATACAGGTCTTAATACCATTTGCCCATATTGGTAGCTAACTGGAAAATACAAACTTGTATCGGCTGTGACATTCATTCCGTTTGGTTCCTTCTGTTGCTCCTTCCTCCTTCCAAGTTCACTTATCAAACAGATAACCTATATACAGCTTTTTCCACAAGCTGTGCTTTTAGGGATACCCAGGTTAAGACATGAATTACTTGTATTCCCACACCTTGGTTTTAGGAACTGTGTGTCTGAACCATAGGAATAAGTGTATTGGTTCCTGGTTCAGAGTATTTATCACTTTGTAAGATGATAACCTCAGCCTCACAAATTGTTTGCAGCTGACACTAAAATATACCTTAATAAGACATCCTACTGTTACATGCAACCAGTTGTTTCTGGGTGAAGCAGAATGTGGTAAGACTAGAAATTCTGACAATAATCATTTTATTGCCTTAATTGTGTTTTAGGCATAAGTCTAAGTAATTATCAGTGCTATGTGAGACACTACTTTGTGGTATAGGACATTCAGTAATTCCATGGATGGTTGTTGGAAGGAGCATGGTAGATGGGGGAAGGAAGTCCAAACCAATAATAGCTGTCTGTTCTAACATGGAAAAATTGAAGTTCTTTTCATGGTTAAATGCATCGCATGTAATCAACCTGACACCCAGTATCTAGATGCCCCACAAAGAGTTCGGATTGATTAGTTGGTGCAGTTGACAAATGGAAACTCATCAATAGCAGTAGCTTGACTGGACTAATGGAAATTTTCTAGAGGGAATCCATGTTATTGAACCCATGCCAAGTCTTCATTCTTCCCACCATCATCACTTCAAATCTTCTCTCTCCTTCCTCTGTTGTGGAATACCCACTTATGGTACCAATTTTTATATGGGTGTTCTTATTTCAAGCCACAAAAGCTGCCAGAGTTCCTGATTCAAAGTCAAAGGCTTGTTAATCTAATGACTAGAATCTAGATCAATTACTTACTCCCAAGGTGGATGAGAGCCTGGGAAAGCCAGTGTCTGCTGTTTTCAGCTTCTAGGGTGGGAAGCTGTATCAATAGTTTGGGAATTCCCCGAACATATGACGGAGTTCTCAGATGTTCACTAGCCAGATAAAATGACAAATTTCCACAATTAGGGTTTCCAGTTTCTTGTCACTGATGCGGCTGTTGTTTTTGGTTAAAGTGCTACAACTTCTTTCAAAAAGAATAATCCTGCCTCAGGTTATCTAAAGTTGAGAAATCTGCAACTGCACCCCAGGGTGGGTAGCATATAATAAAGAGCAGGATTATCTCTCCTAATCGCATCATCATCATCATCATTTAACAAGTGTTTATTGACTGCCTCCATTGCCAGTCCATGAATTCACGATGAGAGCACAGTAAGACAAACTTGGCCGCGGTGCTTGAGAACCTTACAGTCTACTAGGAGGGGGTCTCACAACTGACTGATAAATTACACTTGTGACAACTTCTCTGAAGGATAAATGTGAGATACTATGAAAGAAAATAATGAGAAAACATGGCTTGTCCTTCTGGGTCACAGCACGATCCTCGAGGAAACTACATTTATGATGAATACTGCAGAAAGAAAAATAAGGAGGCATCAACAAAGAGAAGGTACGTTTGTGCCAGAGTCACATAGTCCCTGACTATGATCCTCTGCTCATCCAAGAATTTCCTATTTCTTCATGTTTATCTAGTAGAGGATACATAAAGGTATTTAGAGATTTTTGGTATTCATGCTGGGCTCAATTTAACTACAGTCTGTAAAAAAAATAAAACAGAATACATTTTATGCTAAAGGAATCACCCATATGGAGTGATGATATTTCCTTTGTCCCAGCATTTCTATGAAAATGGATAGCTCCAACCTATTGGATAGGAGATTTTGTCATGTGATGTCGTGTCAGTGCTTTCCTCAATGAGAGCCTAAGGTACCATCCAAATCATTGCTTTGCTGCCAATAGAAAGTTAGAATTGTGCTGATAGTTTAGTCTCTCTACACTTTCCATTTTGACAGCTTGGCTTTCTGGCTGGTTACTTTCATAATTTTAAGTGCTTGAACTAAGAACCCATTTAACGCTTTCCATTAATAAAGAAAAATGTGGTCCAGGAATACCCAACTTAGAATCTTGGAGGTCATCTAGTTTAACCTCTGTCCAACTCAGGGAACTCTGCATCACTTGTCTGACAGGTGGTTACTCAGGATCGACTGAAAACCTCCCAGTGATGGAGAGTTCTGTAACTTCACAAGGAAAGAAAGAGTCCAGATGTGTTGAACAGAATCAGTCCTAAGATCTGGACATTATACGTCTGTAGCTATCAGGATAGGTTCATATATAAGTGACAGAACATCCAAATGAACAGTGACCTAAACACACAAATACTTTTTTTTTTTTAATGAAAAAAATGTCTGGCAGTTGGCAGTGAAAGGCTATTATGGAAATTCCACAAAACCTTCAGGGACTTAGGCCCCTTTCAGGTCCAGGCTGCCAAACCTAGGCATTTATCTACGTGGAACCAGATGGCTGTTTGAGCTCCAGCTATCGGGTTTAATTTCCAACCAGCATGAATGGTGAAGGGGCTATCTTTTAAGAAAGACTTCAGAAAGCGGAAACAAAATTCTTCTACACATGTCTCACTGGCCAGAAAACAGTCACATGAAACACCTGATGCAAAGGATACCAAGAAATGCAGTCTTTAAGTAGCCATATGTGCAGATACAGTTGTAGGTCCTATTACTAAGAAAGATGGGGAGAGAGATTTAGAATAGAATTGGTGTTAACAGACCTTTTCTGCAAAAGGCCAGAGAGTAAATACTTGCAGCTTTGCAGGCTGTATGACCTCAGATGCAAATACTCAACCCCGCTGTCGCAGTGCAAAAGCAGTCAGAGCCGATACATAAGCAAATAAATGTAGTTGTGTCCCAGTAAAACTTTATTTGCAAAAACAAGCAGTGGACTGGATTTAGCTCAGTTGCTGACTTACCCCTGGAGCAGACAAACAGAAAGGTGTGCCACATTGATTCACGTATCTGAAGATAACACTTATTTTGTTGATAACCCTTATCATATTGTTGGGTCATATTAATATGTTAGCGACTAGATCCTTGGTTTCGTTTTATATGAAATGCTGATTAAGCGGTGGTTTTCCTTTTCTGAAACCTTACATTTGTCTTTGATACACTCGGTCTTTTCTGCCATTGGTGAACTTGTTAAGCAGGCCTTCAACCTCTTTCAAATTGTTAATGAAATTGATGAACAGAATAGTGATAGGCACGTTACAGAGATTTTTCTCCCCAATTGAACAAATACATATTCATTGAACACATATGCCAGACACTAAAGCATCATTGTACCTACAAAAGCATCGAGGATGGAGCTCTTGCCCTTTAGCCCTATGCAGTACAGTTCAGTGGTGAAAACTTGGCAGCAAATCAGATTCATTCAGGGAACTTGATCAAAGAGTGGATTCCTGGAGAAAACCTGGGGTAATTTTTATTAGATTTATAGTGGGTCAAGGGTCAGGACATCTTTGTTCTTAATACAATGCCCTGGTGATTCTGATATAGTCCATGATTTGGAACCTAATGGCTACTAAGTTTTGAGAAGGACGTCATAAGACCAATTCCTGTATCTTGCCTACAATGGTATTATGATTTCCTGACCTCTGATTTCCAAGACTCGTATTCCATTTTTTTTTTGTTTTAACTTTGTGGTCTCCACTTAATCTTAGTGAGTAGTGATTACTTTTTCCTTTCTAAGTAATCACAAATAATAAATGTTACTAGTTGCTAATGCTTACTCTATATCCTGGCACAGTGCTAAACACTTTACACATAATGTCTTATATAAACCCCATAACAATCCTATGCGGTACTACTATTATTAACAATATTTTACAAATGGATGAACTGAAGTATAGAGAGGTAAATAATTGCCCAGGGTCACAACTCTTACAAGTAGCAGAAAAAGGATATAAACCTGAATTCATCCAATTTTAGGGCACCTGCTTTAAACTATTCTTCACTACCATATCTTCAAATCAATTTTTCAACACTTCTTTCTGGGTTTCATTAGATTTACCTAAGAATTACTAATCCATGTGATCTACACTCTACCTTTTCCCCCTTAAAAAGGCATCTTAAGCCAGACACAAAAGAATACATACTGCATGATTTCATTTATAAACAAGCAAATAAAACAAGTAATAAAACAAGTAATAAATAAAAACAAGTAATAAACAAGCAAAACAAATACATGCTGATTAATGTCAGGATAGCGGTTACCCTTGGAAGGGGACAGGAGGATGCCTTCTAAGATGCTGGTAATGTGTCTCTGATCTGGTTGCTATTATAGGGGTATGTTTAGTTTGGAAAACTTATGGGCCTGTACATTTATCTTTATGTTTATTATATTTCAATAAAAAGTAAAACTATACCTCATGTGTCTCTGTTATTAAGGTACTGAGAGAGATGTACTGAGGAATATTTAAAATCATATATGAACTTTGGGAAGTACTATATTTGTGATTCTCAACACTTAATGCTCATAAAAATCACAGGAAAATATTATCAGAGCCCCACCTCCCAGAGATTCTAGTATTAAGCGGGGTTTGGCATCTTTAGTTAAAAAGCTCACCAGGGGGCTTCCCTGGTGATGCAGTGGTTGAGAGTCCACCTGCCGATGCAGGGGACACGGGTTCGTGCCCCAGTCCGGGAAGATCCCACATGCCGCGGAGCAGCTGGGCCCGTGAGCCATGGCCGCTGGGCCTGCGCATCCGGAGCCTGTGCTCCGCAGCGGGAGAGGCCACAACGGTGAGAGGCCCGTGTACCGCAAAAAAAAAAGCTCACCAGGTAATTCTCAGGTGCAGCCAGGATTGAGAACCACTACTCTGGTTTATGGGGCATTCTTCTAACCTCCTGCACCTATAGATAGACCAGGAGATAGGAAACAGCTGAGCAGCTCAGGCTCTGGTCCTGAAGATCCCTGCAAAAGGGTGAGGGAGGAAGATGTATGGAAATCATGGGAGTAAGGGAGGGGAAATTAGTTGAATCAATATTCAGAGATAGTTAGGATATAATGTAGACACCTGAGGCTCTGTCCTGCCTGCATAAATGAAAATAAAATGACTTTTAAAAAATTGTATTTTATCTAAGCTTACCAAATTGAAGGCCTAAGATCATTGTATTTCTGCCCAAGGCTCTCTTCAGTGTGCCATTATCTCTAACTATTGAATGGAAAGTTATTTTTGCAGACTTTCATTCATTTATTTATTCCAGTATTTTATTGAGTGTGTACCTCCGATACTTTGATGAGCTAGACAATAAAAGGCTTTTTTTTTTTTTGTCATAGAGGTTATGTTCCATAGAGGGAGAGAAAAATAAAGAAATAAACAAGATAAAATTTTATTCATTCAGTCCCCAATATTCAGGTGTTTTGCCTGAAATATATTAATCCTTAATACTCAGAAAGAGGGCTTCCCTGGTGGCGCAGTAGTTGGGGATCCTCCTGCCAATGCAGGGGACGTACGCTCGAGCCCTAGTTCGGGAAGATCCTACATGCCCAACTAAACCCATATGACAAAACTACAGAGCCTGCACTCTAGAGCCTGCATGCCATGGCTGCTGAGTCCTGCACGCCTAGAGCCCGTGCTCTGCGGCAGGAGAGGCCACCGCAGTGAGAAGCCCAAGCACCACAACAGAGAGTGGCCCCCACTCGCTGCAACTAGAGAAGGCCCAGGCCCAGCAACGAGGAAACGCAGCCAAAAATAAATAAATTTTTTTAAAAAACAACAACTCAGAAAGAGAAGGATGATAGTCACCTGCGTTACTGATGAGGAAACTGCAGTGCACGCCGTAATCTGATGGAGTCCACCCCTACCCTTCCCCAACATACTTCATCGCCATCAGGAGTTATAGTTAGTGCAGCTTTGTAGATGGAATGTGATGGAAGTAGTTGACAAATGGCAACAAACTGAGCACTTTCTAGACTCTAGTCAATGTTCTGTGTATTGAGAGGCATATGAGTAACCAGCCACTCATTTCTTCCTTCTTAGCATTTATAACGTAGTTTAGGAGATAAGATTCCGTTTCTCTCACACATGAAAACTAATTCGAGGCAGAATGTGAATGCTAAGTGCCAAATAAGAAGATCAGATAATAAAGAACATAAAATGTCAGAGGAAAGACATAAAATGCCTGTCCCTGCTGGATAGTGCAACCTTTCTTAAAAGCAAATCTCATAATGTCCCATATATGTTTAAAGTCCTTCAGCCGCTTTCGATCAATTCTAGGGTGGTCCACAAACTCGGTATAGAATAGGAGGCCCTTTTGGATCTCATCTGTCTTTACTGCTCCAATCCCATACCCCTCCAGGCCAAATCAGTCCATATGTTATCTTTTCCAGGAAGCCATCTCTGGTGACATAAATGCCCAAGCTTCATAGTTTGGGTGCACTCTGGGTTATATTTCTCTCATAGCTCTCATAACACTGAATTAAACTTTTCTTATTATTTATGCACTCCCCTTCTCTGTCCAATTTTGTAACTTAAATGCTTCCCAAAGTCATTTTTAGTAGACATGGTAGACTGCCCACTCAATACCCATTAACTCAGTCTTCCTTGTCAACACAAACTAGCTTTATCTAAGTATTCAGCTTTCAAGGAAAGTGACTATATTCTCAATTCAGGAATCAATCCTAGATTAGTGTATTGGTTTACTGCCAGTAATTGGTTTAGGAATGGAAAAGTGACATAATTCTGGCCAACAAGACATGAAAGGATGTCAACTGGGTGGCAAAAAACTCCTGGAAAGATTTCTTCTCTTTTGAAAAGTGACACAGAGGAATAGATTCTTTCTTTGGACATTGTTATGTCTGGAAGTTCTGTAGGAAAATGTGGCAGCAGAAATGTATACAGAAGCTGGGTTTTCTTGGTCCTCATTAAGTGGATGAATAACAACTGGAGCCGCCCTGCCTAGGGGCGTCTTGTCTTATAATCTGCACCTGAAGGTATCCAAAATGATACAAAACTGCCTCTCTTATTTTTTATATTTTGTTCTGTATAAACACGCTGAGAGTTCAAAATGGTTGACTCCCCACTTAATCACCAGACCTGTGTTTTTCAAACAGTGGCTGTGGATATCAGAGATTTAATGTTATTCAGGGAGATGCTAAAGTCAGCAGTGTCGTCTGCTCTAGTTTCTAGTTTTTAAAATTGAACAATGGAAATATACATATTTTTGTTTAAAATGGAATAATTGGAGAACCTCTGAGTACTTTTAGATGAGGATTTCAAGTAGTTAGTAAAGCCCAAATAAAATGAGGTGGCTGATGACTTAGTTATTTAGTAGATCTCTCATCCAATTTAATGTTAGTGGCATCATGATAATTTTTAGTTTTATGTTGTTTTTGTTTTTAACAATATATTGTTTAATTTTTAATTTATACCCATAATAGCCATTTGGATAGATCAAAGAGAAATAAGGGATGCCACTGCTGAGGTACAAGTGGATGGGAAGTATAAAAACAATACTAACTGCAAATTTGCCTCAGTGGGTTCTACACAAGATCCAATTATCTGTTACATTTATCTGTTCAAAATTCTGCTCAGTATCGAAAGATGCCTCCAGTACTTTGGAAATTAAACAGATAAAGTCTAGTGACTATTATATCTAATTTGGCTTTTCATTTGTGGGGAATAAAAACTCTCCACACCCAC
Organism: Pseudorca crassidens; assembly: GCF_039906515.1. Lineage (NCBI taxonomy): Eukaryota > Metazoa > Chordata > Mammalia > Artiodactyla > Delphinidae > Pseudorca > Pseudorca crassidens. Next base: position 72,713,031 of record NC_090296.1, read on the forward strand.
AATCCGTTACTTGAGGAGAAGAGCTTATAAATCACAGTTTAAAACCTTCCTTTTTTGTTTCATCATTTTTTAAAAATGGAAATTATAGAAATAAGCCCCTTGATTTTTGAAGTGTAAAATGCAGATGCTAAACAAGGTCGTGAAAAGCTTTGTATACTTGTCTGTTGTATATGTTTAATGACATCTCTAGAATTGAAGTATAGAGAGTTCTTTTTGTCATTTTTAAAATCTTTCATTTACATCTAATTTTAGACTTAAACAGACTACCCAAGGATGCCCTTTACCCATCTTCTTACCCTTATCTAACCGTAGAACAATTATCAAAGGTAAGAAATTAACATTGGCACAATACTATTAATTAAACTAGAGACTTTAGTCAAATTTCACCAATTTTCCATAAATGTCCTTTTTCTGTTCCAGGATCCAATCCAAGATCTCACATTTAACTTAGTTGCCATGTGTCCTTGGTCTCCTATAATTTGTGACATTTCATCAGGCTTTTCTTGTCTTTCATGACCTGATGTTTTCTCATTATTAGATTGAGTCTGTGAAGTATTGGGAAGGATAACAGGGGTGCTCTGCACCTGTCAGGGGGTAGATGATATCAATATATATTACTGGTAATATTAATTTTGATCACTTAGATAAGGTGGTGTCTGCCGGGTTTCTTCACTGTAAAACTACTATATTTCCATTCACAATTAATAAATATCAGGGACAGATATGCTTTATAATTAATAAATATGTGGGGGGAAAATAGTTTTTCTGTTTCTGTATAAATTTTCATTCACTAATTTTAGCAGCCATTTGGTAGATCTTGCTTCCAGCAGTTTATTACTGTGGTGTCCCTACTCCCCATTTATTTATTTATTCAGCTTTCTATTTATATTTGTATGGACTCCTGGGTACTTATATTATTCTTTTGGGTTATAATCTAATACTCTTATTATTTATCTTGTTGTTGAAGTTGTACCAACTTGGGCCATCATGAGTGTATGCTGATACCTCTGACTCCAATCTACAACCAACCACATGGTTCATTCTGGCCTTCCCTTTTCGCTTGGTTTTCATTATCACAGTGTATTTACTTATTTGTTAAGTTTAGTATATGCATAGTTTCAGAATTGATAAACCATATTTCTGGGAGAAATACATTTACCAAATAGAATGTAAAGGTAGCATAAAATTATTTCTATCTATAGCCGTACATATGCTAATCAAATTACTTTTTTCTAAACATACGTAGCTGAGTTCATTTCTTCCCCACCCTCTTTATTCAGTTGTAATGTGGTTGCTTTCATTTGTCACGGTCTGCTGCATTTCATCTTTCCCCTCTCATTCTGGTTGATTTTTTAAATGTACATATATAAAATCTATACATACATAGATTATATACTATATATGTACATAGATTATATACTATATATAGTATATAGATTATATACTATATATAGTATATAATGTATACTATAAAGATTATATATAATATATACTATATGCTATACATATATAGTATATTTGTGGAATATAATTCTATGGGTTTTGACAAATGCATGGAGTCATGGATGCACTACCATGGTTCCATACAGAATATTCCATCACCTTGAAAATTCCCATGTTACCCTTTGTCAATGCCTTCCTCCACCTTCCAACTCCTGCCATCCATTGTTCTGTCTTTGGTACTCAAGGATATGCCTTTTCCAAAGTACCTTATAAATGGATTCATGAAATATGTAACCTTTGAGATGTGGCTACTTTCACTTAATAAAGTACATTTGAGATTAATCCATATTATTGTGTGGAAAAACAGCTTATTCTTTTTAGCTGCTGTCCCATATATGGGTGTACTACAGCTTGTTTATGCATTCACCAGTTGAGTAAAGGATACCTGAGTTGTTTCTATTCATTGGTGATTTTGAATAAAGCTGACATTAAACATTCAAATAAAGATTTTCATGTGAAAATAACTTTTCATTTTTTTGTAGTTAATATCTAGGAGTGGGATTTCTGGGTCATAATGGCAAACGTATTTTTAAGTTTATAAGAAACTACCAAACTGTTTTGCATTCCCACCTGCAGTGTATTGGAAAACCAGTTGTTCTGCATCCTCACCAACGCTTGTACTTTTAAAACTTATTTTAGCCATTCTAATTAAGTGTTTAGTTGTATCCCAGTGAAGTTTTAATTTGCATTTCCCTAATGACATCTTTCCATGTCCTTATATGCCATTTGTATATCTTCTTTTTTGAAGTATTTGTTCAGATCTTTTAGACAGTTTTTAAATGTTTTCCTTTTATTTTCTTATTCTTGAATTTTGAGAATTCTTTATATATTCTGGAAACGAGGGATTTTCTTTAGGCTTTCTGGAAATAAGGGCTTTGTCAGATGTATAATTTTCAAATGCTTTTTTTTCCCCCAGTTGTGCTTTCTGTTTTCATTCTTTTAACTCTGTCTTTCATAGAATAGTAGTAAATTTGGATAAAGTAGAATTTATCATCTTTTTCTTTTGAAGATCATTCCTTTACTGTAACATCTAAAAACTCTCTCTAATGCAAGATTTTCTTCTAAACCTTCTTCTTGGAGTTTGATAATTTTACATGTTAAATTTAGGTATATAATTTACTTTAAGTTAATTTTCATATAGGTTGAAATTCATATTTTTACATATGGATGTCCAATTTTTCCCACCATAATTTTTTGCAGACTAGTCTTTCTCCATTGAATTGCCTTTGCACTTTTGACAGAAATCAGTTGACTATATTTGTGTATATCCATTTCTGTTTCATTGACCTACAGGCCTTTAAAAAAAGTCCTTTCATCAATGTATGTATTTTCAGTATACAAATTCAACACATTGTTGGATGTATAGCTAACACTTTGAGGGTTGTTATTTAAATTATTTTTTTAAATTTTGAATTCTAATTATTCATAGCTGGTATATAGAAATAATATTGATTTTTGTGTATCGATCTTGTGTCCTGCAATCTTGTTAACACACTTACTTGTTTGAGGACATTTTTATAAGTTCTTTGGAATTCTTTACATATTAATTCATCTGTGAATAAAGACAGTTTTATTTCATTTTTTCTAATCTTTCTGCCTTTTATTCCTTCTCATTGTGTTATTGTACTGGCTAGAACTTCCAGTACAATGTCAAATTGGAGTGCTGAGAGAGTATATCCTGTCTTGTTTCCAGTCTTGGGGGTAATTCATTCAGTCTTTCACCATTCAGTCTGATGTTATCTGTAGATATCTTATAGGTATGCTTTATCATCTTAAGAAAAGTCCCTTCTATTCTTAGTTTTCTGAGAGTTTGTATCATGAATTTATGTTGAATCTTATCAAATACTCTCTATGTCTACTAAGATGATAATGAGTTTTCTTTAGTAAATAATTTTTACTCTTACATTTGTTATTTTCTTCTCGCTTTGGATTTACTTTGTTCTTCATTTTCTTGTTTCTTAAGATGGAAACTTAGCTTATTGATTGGAGACCTTTCTTTTTTTCTAATATAAAAATTTAGAGAAGTGACATCACCACGATGGTGACATAGGTCACTCCGGACTTCAGTCCCCTTCACAAAAAATCAGCTAGCAGCTATTCATAGACGAGACACCATTGTGAAAATCCCAGAACCCGACGATGAGGCTGACATACCTCCTGGACAACAGAGACCAAGACAGACTGCATGACAAAGGTAAGAGAAGCCCCTCACCCAGGCCATCACACTACTGCACCAAGAGGGCTCCCCTAGGCCTACAGCTCCTCTAGTGGGAAAAGAGAGCCCCCAAGGTGGACATCCATCTTCCACAGTGTTGCAGGACACTTGCCAGGAGGCTTGTTTAGGTCTCACCTCATAGGGATCACTAGAGGAAACTGCAGAGCTTGGCCGCTGGGGATCAGATAGAGACTGAGAAGAGAGGTAGGTCTTACAGTCCATCAGTGCTCAGATCTTTGCTGACCATGTTTCTGCTTGCACTGGTGCCCAAGCAGAGATCCCAATCAGCAGCTGTACTCATCTGCAGAGCCAAGTCAGTAGCCCCATCTGGCCCAGGGGCTCGGCTGTTAGTTCTGCCTGAATTAGATCCCTAGCCGATGGACCATATCAGCTGTAGGACCCATTCTAGGTCCCTACCCGGTTAGGGGAGCAAATTTGTAGTCCCTTCCAATCCTAAGCATAGCCTCCAGTCCTGCCCCAGCAGGAAGCATGCACTGGCAGCCATGGAGCATATCCTAAGGCCTGTGTGGCCAGGAAGCCAAGCCAGCAGCCCTGTTAACTATTAAACATAGCCTCTGGCCTCACATAACCAGGGAATCTGAGCAGTGACCCCGAGCAGCCTTGGAGTCCAGCCGATGGTACCACCCAGCTCTGGAGCCTTGCCTACAACCCCACCCTGCATCAGAATCCACCCAGTGATACTCCCCACCCCAACCTCAGAGCCGTGAGGCTCTGTATAGCCTGTGACATCACCTGACCAAGGAGCCTGGACAGCAACCCAGCCTAACTTTGAAGCAGTCTCCAGCCTCATCCAACTCTGGGGTACAACTAGACACCTCACACAACCAAGGAACCTGGCCAGTGACCTCACCTAACAGAAGATCACAGCCTGTGGCACTGCCTGATCACAGCACAGCGTGAATTCCTATCGGACCTCAACACAGAGTCTAGCCAGCAGCATCATCCCCTCAGAAAGCACAGCCTGAGGCCTCACCCACCCAGGGGAAATTGTAGAACATAGCCTGGAGTCCCACCCAATCACAGAATCCAACCAGTGGTACCACCTTGCCAGGGAACACAGCCTACCAACCTGCCCAACCAAAGGTGACTGCACAGCCCCACTAGTAGACCCACCTGACCACAGAATACAACCAGCAACCCACTTAAATGCAAAGCCCAGCCAGCAGGTCCACTCAATTGCAGAGCCCAGCCATTGCCAACCCCCTGCCACCAACTTCAGAGCATCAACAGTGGCCTTGCCCAGCTAGAGATTCCAGTAACAAGCCTCGCTTGCCCATGGATGCTACCAGCTGACCCAACCAGTAAATAAATAATAATCACATATATTAAGAAACTAGAAAGATCTCAAATAAATAACCCAACTTTATTTCTCAAGGGACTAGTAAAAGAAGCATATACCCTAAGCCCAAAGTTAGCGAAAGGCAAGAAATAAAGATCAGAGCAGAAATGAATTAACTAGACGATAGGAAAACAATAGAAAAGCTTAATAACACTAAGAGTTATTTCCTTGACAAGATAAAATTGACAAACCTTTAGGTAAAGTAATCAGAAAAGAGAGAGAGAGGACTCAGATAAATAAAATTATAACTGAAAGAAGAGACATTACAACTGATACCACAGAAATCCTAAAGATCATAAAATACTACTATATACTAACAAGTTGGACAACCTAGAAGAAATGAATAAATTCCTAGGAATATATAATTTACCAAGACTGAATCATGAAAAAATTTAATAAGTCTGAACAGACCAATAACAAGTAAGGATATTGGATTAGTAATTTAAAAAAGTCCCCCAAAAGAAAAGCTAAGAACCATATGGTTTCACTGGAGAATTCTACCAAACATTTAAAGGAGAATTAACACTAATTCTTCTCAAATTTTTTCCAAAACTTAGAGAGGAAAGAACACTCCCCAAATCATTTTATGAGGCCAGCATTACCTGGATACCAAAGCCAGATAAGAACCCTACAATAAAAGAAAACTACAAGCCAATATCCCTGTTTATTATAGATGTAAAAATTCTCAACAAAATACTAGAAAACTAATTCAACAGTTCACTAAAAGGATCTTGATCAAGTGGGATTTATCCCTGGGATACAAGGGTGGTTCAAATTTCACAAATCAATAAATGTGATATACCACATTAACAGAATGAAAGATAAAAATCATATAATCATCTCAATAGATAGAGAAAAAAAGCATTTTACAAAACTCAACAAATTGGGTATAGGAGGAACATACCTCAACTTAATAAAGGCCATATATGATAAGCCCACAGCTAACATCATACTCAATGGTGAAAGATTAAAAGATTTTCCTCTAAAATCAGGAACAAGACAAGGGTACCCTCTCTCACCACTTATAGTGGTAATTATTTCACAACATATACATATGTCAAATGATCATGTTGTACACTTTAAACTTACACAATATTATATGTCAGTTTTATATCACTAAAGCTTAGGTGAGGGGAAGAATTTAATGCTATCAGTTTCCCTCTAAGCACTGCTTCTTTGCATCTCTCAAATTTTGAAGTGTGGTATTTATATTTTCATTGAGGTCAAATATTTTTAAATTTCCATTGAGACTTCCTCAATGACAAATGGGGGCATTACAAGTATGTTGTTTGTTTTCCAAACATTTAGGGATTTTCCAGATAATTTTTTGTTATTTATATTTCTAGCTTAATTCTGTTATGATCCAAGTATATACTTGGCATTTTGTTCTATTATTTTAAATTTTGTTGACGTTAGTTTTATGGTCACAATATGGTCTATCTTGGAGACTGTTCCAAATGCCCTAGTAATGAAAATGTATTCTGCTGCCATTTGGTAGAGTGTTCTACAAATGTGAATTAGCTCTAATTGTTAGATAATGTTCTTCATAACTTCTGTATCTTTACCTGCTTTCTGTATACTTTTTCTATCACAGTTTGTTGAAAGCCAAACATCTTATATAGACACTGGAGACTGGTGTAAATAGTTTTATGCCTAGAAATAAGCACGCCTTCCTCTCTGATTGGGCTTTCGTGTGGGAATTTGAGTGTATTTAGGAGTTGGTCTGGGTTGAAGGCCTTTTGTTGCTTTGGTTACCCTTAGAGTACCACAAGCATCAAATTCCTATAGTGATTGTGTTTGGGGGCGAGGGAGCTGATTTGACCGGAATATCTGCTTTTCCTTTTAGGTCTTTCCTTTGAACTGTTCTAAGACAGGGTCTGTTTTGGGTCTGTCAGCTGTATCTGGCTGTTACTTGCTACTGGAATCTCATCAGTGGGATGGGGGAGAGGGGGGAGCCATGGTATGTTGGGGAAGTAGTGGAGAGTGTTCTCTGTTGTTCTGATTAACCCCCATTCTTAGGCAGGCACCTGTCCCTGGTACCATTTTAGTTTTTTTCCCCAACCCTACCACTTAGTCCTGGGCCCACCATGTATTCCTGTCCCTCCTGAGGGATCCAGATTTTTTCTCCCTGTTGCCTTCCCCAGAGTCTGTGAATTTTCACCTGGGTCCTAAGGGTAAAAATGTTTTGTTGACCTTCATTCCACAAATTAAGGCTTTCTTTGTAGGGAAAATAGGGGAAATGGTCTAGATGGAGTCCTGTACCTCTCCTGCAGAAGCTGTGTTTCTCCCCCCACAGGGTCTTCACCACAACAAAGGCTTTTTAAGGGCTCTTTCCTAATTATTCTGTGAAAGCGTGATGAGGTTCATGAAGAAGGAGCCTGTCGGAGGGTGCTGAAGAACTTCAATTTCTTTCACACTCTCCTGCCAGCTACATTTGCCCCTCACCACATTGTGATCTAGTCTAACTGAACTCTTCTTCCTGATGCCTAGGGACCTCTACTCCAGGTAAGTAGGTGTTCACATCTCTTTGCTCCCTTAGGTACCTGTGTCTCCTTGGCTTTGAGACTAGTTGATTGCCCTGTGCCTCCTTTCTCCAATGGATTTGAAAAAAGTCGTGAATTTGCACTTTATCCAGATTTTTAGTTATTTGTTTATTTTTTTTTTTAGTTATCAGGGTGAGAGAGATGCTCTCATATCCTTGAGCAGAAACCAGAAGCCATTTAGGAAGCTTTTAAGGGGCAATCTGGTTAAGAGCAGGGACTACGGATCTTGTCTTAAAGTGGCAACTGTACAGCATTTTATTTTAAGAGTAAGAAATCCTTTGTCCCAAATCAAAGAATAGGGAGAAGGGGAAGCAGCTGATAGAAACCTGGAAGCCGAAAGGTGAGCTAACAACTCCCTCCCACCTTATACCATCACCCTATACAGTTTGGTCACTGTGTCCAAACCACTTAAAGGTCAAAAAGCCGCTAGCTTCCTCACTCTGTCTCTCTTTCTCTCTCTCACCCACCTTTTGCAGTTTCTGTCTCTATTGTTGTGTCTCTTTATCTGTCTTCCTCTCCACCGTACCCCTCAGTAAAATGGCTAAAACAGGGCCTCGTCCCTTTTTCATGTCACAGAGTAAACTTTCTAAACGATGGGAGCAAAAAGGAAATTCTGTCCCTGTCATGCCTTGGGGATATGGTTGACAGCGTTTTTTTGTCTTGTTTCATTTTTTTAATCTTCAGCCATTAGCTGCCTTGCCTCCACTTGACAATCCACACAAGAGTGGTTGTCTAATTTCCCCTTCAGCCCTTTCTCCATTGGAATCTTGCCAGATGATACGGTTCAAAATTGATGAAGTCACTTCAAAAAGTTTTAAGGAGGTTCATGACTGTATATATAACTGTGGAAAGGTTTATGAGTCACAAAATCCTAGGCTTGTAGAGGCTGTAGGCAAATGTGTAGTGATTGTCTCCTAGTTTTCACTCCTGCTCACTTGTTCTGACCCTTTTTGCAATAGTCTGATAACCTTATACCTGAATTTTATCTGCACTGCAAGTGATTCCCCACTAGCCCTGCATGGCTGTGTGCTTGGTGTACTATTTTCCTTTTGCTTTGTGATGATTTCTCATTCTGCATTCGTAGGTCAGTCCTGCCCTGCTCCATAATTGCACAGACCTTCAGGAACCTAGGTCAGGTTCACAGGTGTTGCTTCTTTAGTCTAGGAGAAGAATTTGGATATCCCTGTGCAAACTTCTAGGAGAAGAATTTGGGTATCACTGTCTGCCTCATTAAGAGAGTAAATGTGTGAGCGAATAGAAGAACAAGATAACAAACTAGCTAGGAGTCCCAGCCACAAAAGACTTCTCACAGAGAAGTAACTTAAACTAAGTTTTGAAGGATGTTTATATCTGAGATTGGTAAAGAGGTGAAGCAAATGCCCTAAAAAATACATAAATCACCCCTCTGTACCAACACTCCCTTTCCAGGATTAACACCATGTCAGTACATTGCTGGCAGCCAATGTCACCATCATTTTTCCTCCTCCTCTGATCTCCACCTTATTTCTTAGATATTTTAGTTTTGCTTATGTTGATAATTCAATACTACAGCTTCCTCTGTGTTTCCATTCTGTGGAGCCACACAGGTCACTTTTGATCCTGCATCAGCAGCCCATTCACTGTTGAATGCCTGAGACCTTTCATATCCTTTATACCTGTTATGACTCACTCTCTTAGATGCATGATACTTGCTCTTGAATTTTGTGAAAGCTTTATTTTTTCGATAATTCTCACTTCACCCAAACCATCTGTTTCTTCCAAGATTCTACCTTGAGGTGCTTCAATGCTGACTAACCAGCACCCTAGTATCATGGACTCCTCAGTAAACTGGCTAAGACAGTTTATTTCAGGAATACCCCCTTGCTGGATACTCTTTCAATATTTTACCAAGAGTCTCTTTAGCTAAGAAGTTTATTTGCACAAACTGCGGAAGAGACTGTTGGGGGTAAAATATTGAAAGAGTAGAGAGCACCCAGGCACATTGGTTTTTTCTGAATTCAAAGCTCTTGAAGCTGAGGAGTGGGGGGCAGGGAGGGGGTGTGAGCGTGGGGTGATTCATAACAGTACATCTGTCATTCAGATTATCTTCCGTCTTAGCCCTAGGGACCCAAGCCTGAATCCTGAAGGGAGAGATCTGAACAAGAAAGCCAGTAAAGGCTCTAAATCATAGGGACACTAATTGCAAATTGGCATCAGGTTTGCCAGCATAGGAGCCTTTGGAGAACCTTCATCATCTCTTCAGGTGATCATCATTAAGACCTCTGACTTCATTTTATACATACAAGTGTTTCTCCCATTGTGGAATGGGAGAAAATGTCATAAAGTTTTCCCCTTCGAACTTAAAAATATTTTGTCTGGTTTGATGGTGTTAATCTTTTCACAATGTGTGCATCATCAAATCATCATGTACACTTTAAACATATTATTACTTTATTTGTCAATTATACCTCAATAAAGCTGAAAAAAATCTGATTTACACTTTTTAAAACTCTCTAAAATATCTCCAGCAAGGTAAAAAGGTAGGATCTCCGTGTTTAAATTTGTTGCAGAAATTTACATAGACATTACATTTGAATTTGAAGAGTATACTTTAAAAAATTAAATTTGTAAGTTCATAGCAACAAGCAACAGTGATAATTTTGTTACTACTATTTGTTTCTTTTTTTGGTTTTTGTTTAATTATAGAAATGTAGGTGTATTTTCCTTTATTACTCCAAATATATTTCAAAATTTGTTTTATCAAGTACAATTTATACATAGTGAAATGCACAGATCTTGTAAGTACTGATATATATCTCAGTCTTGACCAAAATATAAAGTATTACTATCACCTATCTCAGAAATTTCACTTCTGAGTAGTGAAAAGGCTCTAAATCATAGGGACACTAATTGCAAATTGGCATCAGGTTTGCCAGCATAGGCGCCTTTGGAGAACCTTCACCATCTCTTCAGGTGATCATCATTAAGACCGCTGACTTCATTTTATACATACAAGTGTTTCTCCCATTGTGGAATGGGAGAAAATGTCATAAAGTTTTCCCCTTCGAACCCCCTTCCAGTCAATGTTGCCCCCTAAAGTCACCAGTATTCTTATTTTTATCACCATAGTTTGGTTTTGCTATTCTTGAGTATCATAAAAGTGGAAATATATAGTGTTTAGTTTTATGTCTTGCTTCTTTTGCTCACTGTAATTTTTTAGGGGTTGTTTAATGCATCAATTAAACGTTCTTTTTAAAATTTTTGAACAATTTTTCACTCTAATAACTTACTGCAATTTGTTTATCCATTCCCCCAGTGATAAGCATCAGAGTTGTTTCTAGTTTTGTACTATTCTGAATAAAGCTGTTTTAAACAGTCTTGTGCAAGTGTATCATGAACATATGTTTTTGTTTCTTTTAGATAAATACTTGTAGTAGGCAGAATAATGGCCTCTCAGATACCCACATCCCCAGAACCTGGAATAAATTAGTTAAGTTACATGTCCAGGGGAATTCTGGTAGCAGATGGAAGTAATGTTGCTAATCATTAGCTGACCTTAAAACAGGGAGAACGCACTGGATATCCAGGTGGGCCCACTGTCATCAACTAGCGTCCTTAAATGTGGAAGATGGAGGCCGGAGAGTCAGTGCCAGAGAGATGTGGTGAGAGAAAGCCCAGACTGGATGTTGCCAGCCTTGAAAGTAGAAGGAGTCCATAAGCCGAGAAATGTGGGCAACCCCTGAAAGCTGGAAAAGGCACAAAAGTGGATTTTCTCCTTGAGCCTCCAGAAAGGAAGAGAGACCTGTCGTCACCTTGATTTTAGCCTAGTGAGACCCACTTTGGACTTCTGAACTCTAGAATGGTAAGATAATAATTTTGTTTTGATTTTAGCTACTAAGTTTGGGATAATTTGTTCCAATGACAACAGGAAAGTACTACAATATCAATGAGTGAAACACTGAGTCATATGGTAGGCATATAATTAACTTCATAAGGAATTACTGGATTTTTTTTCAAGCATACTAATTTACATTCTCTCCCATCAACAGCACATAAGAATTTGGTTGCTCCAAAAGCTTGCCAACATTTAGTGTTGTTCATCTTTTAATTTTAGCCATTTTGTTAGAAGTATTATCAAGTTGTAGTGTTAATTTGATGATTAATGATATTGGGCACATTTTCATGTATTTAATATCCATTTCTAGGAAATATCTCAGTTCTGGGATATATCTGTTCAAGACCTTGGCCTGTTTGTAGTTGTGTTGTTTGCCTTTTTATCATTTATTTGTAAGAGTATTTAGTATGCTCTGGATATAAATCCTTTATCACATATAGGTATTGTCAACACATTCCTCCCACCTCTGTCTTGTCTTAATATTTTCTTTATGACATCTACTGATAAGCAGATATTTTAAAATTTAATTGAACTAAATCTATCTTTTTAGTTTAATATTTAGAGTTCTTTGTCTCATGGCTTAAAAGTCTTTGTCTAACCCAAGGTCGTAGTATTAATCTATCACTTAAGCTAGAACTTTTAGAGTTTTAGCTTTTAATTTTTATATGTGACATGAAATGGGAATCAAAGTTCACCATTTTCCTTACTTTAGTTGCAAACAATTTGTTGAAAAGACTTTCTTTTCCCCATTAAACTGCATTGGCATCATTCAACCATATAAGTAAGTATTTATTTCTGCATGTTCTATTTATTTCCATTGATCTATTTGTCTATTTGTATTCCAGTGCCACAGTGGCTGTTACTGTCACTTAATAGTAATTCTTAAAATAGTGTAATGTCTCCAAATCTTTTTTTGAGGATTGCATCTTCTAGATCTTTGACTTTTATATAAGTTTTAGAATCAGATTGTCAATGTCTATGCTATTTTTTTATTTCAATTGCCTTGAATCTATAGATTTGGAAAAAATGGGAATCTTAAAAATATGGAATTTTCAATTCATGAATATGGCATTTTTTTTTAATTTACATCGTCTTTAGATTTTCTCTTAACAAAGTTTTGTAATTTTTAGTATAGACTTAAATATGTCTTTCATTAAATTCCTAAGTATTTTGTGGGTTTGGGAGTGCTATTAAATTGTACAGCTTACTAATATCTTCCAACAACTTGTTGATGTTAAAATCAGTTGATTTCTGTATGTTGACCTTGTATTCTAGGATCTGTCTTATTCATTAGTCATTGTATCTTTCTAGGTTTCGTAGGATTTTTCTACATAAAAATAATAATTTTTTGCATAATCACACAACCATGTCATCTGTGCATAAATATAAATGTATTTTTTTCTCTTCCAATCTTTATACCATGCATTTTTCCTTGCCATATTGCACTGGGTAGGAGATTTCGTACAATGTTGGATAGAATAGTAAGAATAAATACCTTCACCTTGTTTTTGATATTAGGGAAAAATTGGTGTGTGTCAATTTCAACTATCATGTATAGCCATATTAGTATTAAATAAATGATATGACATATGAAGTAACATGGAGATGGGATCTTTAGGAGTGTGGGCTATAATACAGTTCTTGGAAACCCACTGTAGTTCACTTCTTATGCTTGTAGGAGAACATTTAGAACCACAAGTGAATACTTATGAGGGTTCCATGAAAATGAAGAGAAGTATAAGTGGGGTGGGTACTGGGAAAAGGAAGCCAGATGGCATACCCATCTGAGACTCTTGGTATGTGCATGCTCTAGTTACTTCCCCCATTTGTAGTTAAACACAGAAATATAAATGTGTGGTCTACCCACTGCCTCATGCTGTTAATTCTAGGAATAGTTGCAGTTGAGGCTTTCTCCAAGGCAGTCAAAGCCACCTCCAGGAACCAGTTAGTCTCTTCCTATTACCTCAGTCCTACTAGTGAAATCCACTCAGTCACAGGGATCATAATCAACCCCATTTACAGCACCTGCCCAGTCCACTTAACAGAAGGTATAAGATTTCCTTCCTCTTTGCTTTCTCAAAGTGTTGTCCTATAATTTGAAAAGCTGAGTGACATTATACTTATGCGGTCAGTGTGAGGAATTCTCCACACAAGCTGAGCAGTAACTAACCCCTCTGCAAGACAATTTCCTCTCTCCACAGTGTGGAAAGGAGGAGGTGTGACAAGTAAGCAGCTCACTCACGTGGTAGCATTAGCTGAATTTGCAAACTAATCCTCAGCTTGGAAAGTTCCCATCATCTCAGCTCTCAAAAGCTGAGCTGACTTAGAAAGACTGCTTCTTCTTTCCAACCAGATCAGTGTTACTTGTCTTATCTCAATTTAAAGCCATTTGATTGGGAAGCCTCCCCTGAATTCCCAAACCAGATCCAGCTCCCCTGAGATATATGCTTTTTCGTCACACCGCTGGCATCGTGACAGCAAGAAGGTGGTAGTATTTCACAGTTAAGAGTGTGGCCTCCTCGGGACCCCAGCTGCCTGCCTTTGAACCCAACTCTACTAGTTATTAGCATATAATTTGGAGAAGTTTTTAACTTCTGTGTCTCAGTTGCTTCATATTTAAAATAGAGATAATGTATCTGTCTCATAGGGTTTTTTTTCAAGGTAAAGTAACTTTATGTAATTTTTATGTGAAGCACTTAATAGTTGACATAAATATTGCCTACTGTTTATCACAGTTTTTAATTATTAATTTTTACTTGGTTCATTCATTAAACACTCAATTTATTAAAATGCCTGCTATGTGCCAAGCTTGCTGTAGGATATACCAGTGAACAAAATCTCTGCCTTTAAGGGGCTTCTATTCTAGTCAGAGAGAAAGAAAATAACACAGCTAATAAATTAAAACATTATATAGTATGTGAGAAAATGATTTTTAAAAATAGAAAGAAGAGGGCTTCCCTGGTGGCACGGTGGTTGAGAGTCCCCCTGCCGATGCAGGGGACGCGGGTTCGTGCCCCGGTCCGGGAAGAACCCACATGCCGCGGAGCGGCTGGGCCCGTGAGCCATGGCCACTGAGCCTGCGCGTCCGGAGCCTGTGCTCCGCAACGGGAGAGGCCACAACAGTGAGAGGCCCGCGTACCACAAAAAAAACAAAAATAGAAAGAATAGAGCAGAACAAGGAAAATTGCGAGTACTTAGAATGGATTGTAACTTTAAGTGAGTATGGTCATGGAAGGCCTCATGGAGATGTGACATTTGAGCAAAAACTTAGAACAGATTTCTGGGTGAAGATTGTTCTCACGGCAGGGCTATTGCAAAGGTTCTGAGGTCTGAGTGTGTGTGGCCTGTGCAATATCAGGGAAGCCAATGTGGCAGGAGAATGAGCAGGTGAAAAGATGAGGAAATGAGCTGAGGAGGTGGTGGCCTGGGCCCTTTGGCCAGCACAAGGGCTCCAGTTTCTGCTCTCAGTGAAATGGGAGCTATTGTAGGATTTTGAGCAGAGAAATAACATGGTCTGACTTGCATTTTGAAAGCATCACTCTTGTTCTGTTGAGAACAGGCCATGTGTAAGGGTAGCAAGACTCAAAAACAAGGAGACCTGATAGGAAACTGTAGCTGAAATCCACATGTGAGATGATAGTCGCTCAGACTATGGGTATCAGGGGAGAGGTGAAGATATAATCGGATTCTGGATACATCTCGCCACAGAGAGAACAGACTTCTTGATGGAATGTTGGCAAGGGCAGCGTAGAGAAAGATAACTATCTCCCTTACTCACCAGAAGATCAGTCGTGACCGTGTTCGTTGTTGCTGATTGTTATTTCTTTAAGCAGGAGAATACCTGGCACATAGTTGTCACCATTGTTCAATGGAAGAAGGAAAACAATATTCTAAGAGATTGAAGTTTAAACTAGAATTTCAATTCATTTTTAATCAAATCTTTTAAAAATTATTCTTAACCAGAGCACTCCTATCCCAGCACTTAAGAACCTGGAGAATCTCTTAGTAATCTGTAGGTCGACTGACGTAGCTGAAATCAGAGCACAGGGAGGTAGAGTATTTTAATAGATATTTTTATTGTGCAAAAAAAAGCATAGTACCCTGCATAGTACTCCTCCCCGAGGCCTGAGTCACTGTTGTTCTTCCCTGTATAGTGTTTGTGCACATCAAATACACATGGGCACTTGCAGCAGTTTGCACATACTCCTTAGATGTGTAATATCATCGCCTTGGCTATCAGCAAGTCTTGCTCTTGGAGCCACTCGATTTAAAAAGATTTTTACAAGTACCTGATCTCACACTTTCTATTGGTTTTCATTAAGTCATTGGAGAGAGAGGCACACTGACTAGGAATTTACATCTAAGATGGGATCTTTGTTTAATTATTTTGCCCCTTTTTAATCCTTGTTCCTCTACAAATGTACCAACAAGTTTCCAGAAGAGATTCTGGCAGCTGAAAGTGATCTCTTGCCTTTCTCATACTTTATAACTGCTTAATAGTATCCTGCGTCAGTTCTTTAATTTTCTTCATAAGGTGATGTAATGCCTATTTGACAATAAATAGAAAATGTTACTTCATTGATTTTTTTTTTTTCTTTCCCCCCAAGTAGTAGAAGGGAATTTCCTTCCCTTTTCACACTGTGACACGGTCCTCCTGGTGACTGCAGTACACAGTTGTGCATTTCGTAGCTGGGAACAGAAGAAGGGAACCCAGGTTGAACCAACACATTGGGTCTCATTAGCACTGATAGTTCAGTACTTCCTCATAGCTGATTGGGGTATTTTTTCAGTGAACTAAACACATGCCACAAATTCCACACATACAATATTTATTAAACACCTTTATTTTCCATAGATCATCTTTTTGGAATAATTCCTTAGGAAGTCAAAATTCCAAACAAGTTACAAATTTTGCTTGTACAACTAGCCAGCTGACCACAGGTTTTCTTTAAACTATTGTCCAACTCTGGTAACTGGTACAATAAGACCAATTTGAAACCCATTTGACTAATTCAAAACCAAAAGGCAGCTATCTCGCGCTGAGAAATCTGCATCTTTTAAATGATTACTTCTTTGGAAAAATAAGTATGTTCAGTAAACTCAAGAATTCTTATATCTCTTAAGAGCATTAGATAGCCTGTGTCTGATAGGACTTGCCTCCTACACCTAGACATTTTATAAAAAGAAAAAATGTTATGGGCTTAAATAGAGGAACATAAAACTGCTGTATACAGACGTACCCAAAGCCGCCTCAAGAAAGAGGCGTCAACCATGAAATTATATTGATTAGAAGTGAAAACACCTTATTAGGTATAAGGTCATTTGGGGGGCTCACTGACTATAAATGTCTGTTCCCAGCTTCTAAAATAGCAAGAGGAAATGGAAAAACACAAAAACGATCATTGATAGGGTAAGAAGGATGTGGTGTCATAATGAAAATACAAAACAAAAACCTTGATTAAACGCAACATTGCCGTGTATCAATGGCATCATTAGCTGTTAGGCTTCAGGACTTTTAATAGGGAATCAAAGACCAAAATGAGAATGATTTAGAATCTGTTATTCAGGAGGCAAGGAATTGGAATGATAATCATCCCAAATGAGCCAAAAATAAGGGATTAAGAAAAGGTATTTAAAAGTGAGTAAGAGTAAAATATACAAATTTAAGCCAAAACAAGCTAATACCTCATTACAATGACTTGACATTTAAGGCAAGCACACAGTTCCAAATCCAGCTCTATGAAAGTCACTTTTATTATTAATAACATCTGCTAGACACTTTCTGTGGTTGCAGGTACACTAGAAGCGACTTAACTATTTTGATATCTAAATTTAACAATTTTCCCATAAACAAGAACTTTGCAGAGTGGCACATTACAGACAAGACATTTTTCTACTAAAAATCCTAAGTGATGATATCTGTCGACCCACCTACCTATTTACCTACCTACCTATTTATCTCTCCATTCAAATAACTTGCATCTCTGTACTGTGATGTATGCCCACACACCAAAAGAAATGCTCCAAACTCCCAAATCTCCTAACATCTTTGAGAATTAGGTGCATTTGCAGAAACCCTCTGCGGATCTGTGATGTGTGGGGCTTTAATGCTTTGCTCCCATGCAGTACACAGGAAGTAAAAAAAACATTTCAAGTACCGGACATTAATAATACCCCCATCCTCAAAGGAGGACCCACTCCTAATGGAAAGATTATTCTCCAAACCTCATCAGCCATGCCAGCCTCAAGGAGACTCGCTCTCCCACCTGAACCTGCAGCAATTTCTTCCTCCACTGCTCTTGCCAGACATTAGCTGTTGCCATTCTCCACAAAGGGACATTAATAGTCTTGAAGGCAATATGCTGTTTTTTGTTCTTGCTTCCTTGTCCCCTCCCTTGTTGCTCATTAACTTATATCTGCCCTCTAGGAATATAACTAAGTAATCATCTAAGGTCAGGTAGAAAGCTCTTGCAGCTTCACAGATAAAGAATAGAGGGAAAAGATTTCTTTTTTTTAAAAAAAAATCCTTGCTTTCCTTTTTTTAAAAAATTTTATTTATTTATTTTGGCTGTGTTGGGTCTTCGTTTCTGTGTGGGGGCTTTCTCTAGTTGCGGTGAGCTGGAGCCACTCTTCATCGCGGTGCGCGGGCCTCGCACTGTCGCGGCCTCTCGTCGCGGAGCACAGGCTCCAGACGCGCAGGCTCAGTAGCTGTGGCTCACGGGCCTAGTCGCTCCGCGGCATGTGGGACCCTCCCAGACCAGGGCTCGAACCCGTGTCCCCTGCACTGGCAGTCAGATTCTCAACCACTGCGCCACCAGGGAAGCCCAGAGGGAAAAGATTTTTTTAAGTCAATTGTTAAAACCAAGATAACTCATTCTTCATGAACCAGAGATCAGCTACTCCAAATGTCCTTAGTGTTGGTGATCATCAATGTCATATAATACATTTGAACTCATTCTGGATTCAAAGTCCACTTTCTCACCTCTTAAAGTGTACCGTCTATTGACAGAAAACATGCTCGAGGTTAGCAGAGATGACAAAACATGTTGAAATAACACATAAACAGCTTGTCCTCTGCATCGTGCCACATGGTGCCCTTTAGTGCTTAAAGGAGAGAGAACCTTTCTTTGTTTCTTGGAGGGAATGTTAGCTAAATTCAAGTATATAATATATCCAAGCAAAAAAATACTTGTCTGGAATTAGAGATCCTATTCTGCAAGAAAACTAGACTCTTAAGTGAATTTCAGGGTTACTTAAAAGGTTAAGACTAAATTTTCTGAATATATTTACAAAATAGGGAAAATAAAGATCTGCTGGGAGAGCAGCATGCTGGGGTATACAAGCCATAGGTAGCCCTCCCAGCCATTCTGCAGATTCATGCACCTTGAGGCTGAGTCATTCTTGCAAAATACCGTATAGGAATTTTCACTTCCTCTGTCAACCAGCAAAGAACCTTTGGGCAAGTTGAACAGAAAACTACTTTTCTAACTCCTGTGTTGTATTAGATATTGGATTCAGTGTTCCCTTTTGAAAAAGCCTTATTTGACCCCTAGCCATGACACACTCCGTCCCAATTTAAAGTCTCTTTTATACACTGAAAAGAAGATGCTGTGAGATATTCAGATGCCTATTGTCTGGGCTGTAATGACTATGATTCAGCTAAGGTTTGCTGAGGATATTGACATTCCTGGAGGAAGGGCACTGAAGTGCACTGCACAGGCCTCTGGGGAATCTCAGTCCTTTCCTTATGCAAAGATACTCTCAGATACTTCAGAACTGTGGTAATATTACGCTTTAGAAGGTGAGGAAAGTGCTTTTTTCCCCTCCAGGTGGGACAACGAATACAACTTCTTGACCACTGTAACAGCTTTTTCAGAGTTTCTAAAGATCAAGTCCACAAACATTTTATTTGCCCTGAAATTTTCCTATTGAGAGAAATTAATCATGCTGCCCTGTTCCTTAAACTTCCACTTACCTTCAGGTTTCTCCCCTAGTCACACTTCTCTAACGAGCACAGATTTCCTTTTAAACTTGCAAAAATAAGATGCAGACCATATTAATGATTGGGCAGCTTCCTGCACTGGTGTTTATTTTATGGTAACTCATATTGCAGAATATGCCTTTTAAATGAGCATAATTTATGTAACAAAAGTATAGCAAAAGTCATCTAACTCCTTGCTACTCAAAGCTTGGTTGTATGCCCAGTGACTGTTGAAAGCATTGGTAGTTGACCAGGTCAACAAGGATTCAAGAGTCTGGGTAGGAGGCTAGCTTTCAGAGCTAGAGCAAAAGGCCAGATCTGAAAGATTCAAACTACATTTAAAAAACTGAAAGTTTTAGGGCTTCCCTGGTGGCGCAGTGGTTGAGAGTCCGCCTGCCGATGCAGGGGACGCAGGTTCGTGCCCCGGTCCGGGAAGATCCCACGTGCCGCGGAGCGGCTAAGCCCGTGAGCCGTGGCCGCTGAGCCTGCGCGTCCGGAGCCTGTGCTCCGCAACGGGAGAGGCCACAACAGTGAGGCCCACGTACCACAAAAAAAAAAAATGAAAGTTTTACTGGAGATGACATTGTCAACCAGTGTATTCCCACCCAGAAATTATATTCCCAAGGATATTTTCTAAGTATTGGTTCTCTTCTTTTTTTAATCATCAAAGCTGTCCCAGTGCTGCTATGCCTGAAGAAAATATATATATACTTTGCAAACACTTTTTTAAAATTATGTATGTCCCCTAGATAGTCTCCATACCTCTAATAGTATTTCTCTTTGAGTATAGTCTAAGAATATTTTTTTTCTTCTCAGTTTGAGAGATTTAAGGAAAAGAAAATCTAATATCACTTTTAATCATTATTTAACCTTAAAAACTGCAGTATTGTCACCTAGAGTTAAGATTCCCACTATGTTTTCTCCTTTAAGTAGTGTGCCTTGTCTCTTGCGTTGTAGCAACTGTTTCCTATTTTGGCCAAGCCCACAAGCACCTGTAAAGGGACCCTACCTTCTTACAGCAGCTCCTGGAAGATTTCCTTCTTCTCTATCCCTTACCACCACCACCCCCCCGCCCCGGTCTCTCTCCACCATAAAGGATTCTTTTCAGTCTCATAAGTTCATCTACCCATGCTAGAAGATAAAAGAATAAGTGCTATCTGGAGCCTTGCAAAATGATGAAAGTCTCTATTCCAAAGATTTTTCTAACACGAGTTTGCTCACTCCACATGAACCCTAGCTTTACATTTCTTGCCCCACCTAACACAAAGGAGATTCACCTTTAATTCATCTCAGTGGCCGATTGCCAGGTATGCTGTATCCAGCTTGAGAACTGAGCCCTCAGGGGAGAGCTCAGATTGAAAGACCAACTGTAAGAACCTGCCGTGTGCCTTTGGCATGTGACTGAGCACGTAAGACCCTCTATGCAGCCAACTTGAGGATATGCTGGTTCTGATGCATACATGAAAGAAAATCTAGGGCTGAGTAGTGGGTGTGTGTTTCTAAACGTCTGTGTGGGAGGCATGTCTCTGAGTCTAGTCAGTTCTACCCCTGAACTGTGTTTCCTATCTGTCTTCAGCTGTGACAATAGAGATAGAGAGTAGGAGTTCAGATCCTTATCCATCCACTGGTACTTGAAATGTAACAGTGCCCTTAACAGTTGATTTCCTATTCTAGAATCTAACTTTCCGAGCTGATTGTGTCCTACATGGGATTAACGTAGCGTCCTGCCTAACTGACTCAAGTACAAACTGTATATTTAATTGTACTTTTATTCATTTTCGGTCTGGCTCCTATAAAATAGATTTTAAAAATTTAATGGTAAAACTCATTTTTTTCTAATATAGTCAAATGTCATACCACAAAATTTTACTGAATTACCATCCAAATTCCTTTCTTCCCTGGGAGGAACATCTAGAACTATAAAGCAAGGAAATTATAGCTCTTGTAATTCACTATAGCTCTCTAATATACATACAGCACAGAAAATACATGACTTAATATCTTGTCACAGTAAACCAAGAAGAGCTTAAATGGGCAAGATGTGGAGGTTAACGAGCTTCTTTGTACTTCCTGTTAATCTCTGATGCTTCTCTTCTGGTCCCTCTGTATCTGCACAGAAGTTTTTCTTTTATAATTTAAGTAAAAACCTTTGTGAATTAAGGGGCGTATCTTCAAATGTTCCATATGAAGAGATGACTAGTGTCAACATCTGATTCCTTCCTACTCGTAGCTGACACATCTCTACACCTAAGCATCTAAAATGTTCTAGGCTGAAGTCATTACCTAGTGGACCACTTGGGAGTGAGACTGGAAATCTCCTCATCTCTTTTAATTAATAACTCACCCATTTTGACTCTTCCTTTTTTTTCTATCCTTCATCTTCTTGGCTTAGATATCACCTTGTATATTCAATCCATTCTGTTTTATTTTTATGGTTCCTCTGTTTTAATAAGCTGTACTCACATTACAAAAATATGATTTAGTACCAATTTTCTTGGGAAAATAAATACTATTTAGAATATATTGGGATGAAACAGGCTCTTCTGAGTTTGCCTGGAAACTATTCCTATGGGAAAATGAATTCAAAGATTCAATATCGAATTACAAATACAATGTAGAAATGTAAACGACATGTAAGTTCAGGCATGCTAAGTGATTTTTCTGGCCCTATTGCTCTTACAGAGGAAATATCACTCCTGAAATATCCCATCACCGATTAAGGACATGATCAGAGTTATATTAACCCCAACACTTCATTCAGGGAGTATGGCTTCAAGAATTCTAATTGCATCCATCAATTCTTCATTTATAAAGTGTCTATTAAGCATCTATCAATATGGCTGCCAGTTCAAAACAAAAAACATGAGCTCAGCCCTGCTTACTTTTGCAAACCCCAGTCTCCCCATCCCCTATAAAAGGGGGAGACATAATAGAATCTCTTGAGTGGACAATGACTGAATATGTAGTTTGGATAAATCTCTTCAGGCAATTCTGATACACCCATCCATGCCCATTTGAGAAGCCCTGTTCTATATCCTTTCTGTTGGAAATTTCATTTACTCCCATGGCTTCAAATAACTTTAATATGCAAATAACCCTCAAGTCTATACTTTAACATAGTTTTCTCCCCTGAACCCCCAAACCTTCTGCTTCTAGACTGCCTCCTTTAAAGTGGTCCCTCACGTAAAATTTCTTCAAAATCAAACTCAGGTTCAGCTGCCCTGTATATTGAACTTTGCCTAGGTTTCTACTTCATTTGATATCACTGTGCACATAGCTGCTGATATTGGAAACTTAAAGGCATTATTGTCTCTTCCCTTTGCTGTGTCTCAGAACGTAACATCTTATCTGTCTCAGAGTCTAGTTAGTTCTTTACCCACAGTGTATCTTGAAACTGTCCCATGTTCTTGGTCTCCACTGCCACTCGCTAGAGACAAAACCTTTACTGACTGGTATTTAAACAACTGCCAATGTCCAATTGCAATTCCATCCCTGGTACAGTTCTTCAGTTATTATTCTAAAGCAGAAATCAGATCACTTCAGTCCTTTCCTTGAAAACTTCGAAGGTATCTTCATCACCTACCAGATTAAACTATTATAATGGAGGATATAACACTCTGCAAATCCTAACTTTATTTCATAATCTGCCACTTTCTCTCTCCCTTGATCTTGAAGCACAGAAAATTTCTGATTTCTAAAGAACATTTGTCCTCCAGTGCCTCTGCATATTTGAAGCTGCTCCATTTCGTAGGACATAATATATAAATTGAGAATAGCAGTTGTTATCTTACAGAGTTGTTAGAGGGTTATTAAGTGAGATGTTTCTGAAGCCCTGAATACATATCCTAGTACAAAATTAATGTTCAATAAGTGGTAGCTATTTAATGCTGTTTGTTTTTACCTGACAGTTTTAATTTAGCATTATATTGTGAATATTTCTCCATGCTATCAAATAGTTTTTGAAAATATGATTATAAACTGCTGCATAGTAATAAATAATATGGATACACCTTAATTTATTATGCCAAGTCCCTATCGGTGAACATTTATATTGTTTTCAACTCTTTACTCGTATAAATAACACTATAATAAACATCATAATACATAAATCTTTGAGAACACCTCCAAATATTTTCCTAGGATAAATTACTGGAAGTAGAACAGTTTAAGACTCTAGAAACTTATTGTCAAACTACTCTCCAGAGAGGTAACAACTGATGTTGCCACTAGCAGTATCTGAGAGCTCCTTCAT
Organism: Pseudorca crassidens; assembly: GCF_039906515.1. Classification (NCBI taxonomy): domain Eukaryota; kingdom Metazoa; phylum Chordata; class Mammalia; order Artiodactyla; family Delphinidae; genus Pseudorca; species Pseudorca crassidens. The sequence goes on from NC_090296.1 coordinate 72,736,759, forward strand.
TTGCACCCTTCCAAATATACCTAGTATATTCTTTCTCCGTCCCTCTTTACTAGTATAATGGTATCTTGTTTGCTTTTGTTACAACAACCAAATAGTCCTCCATATTTAATCCATTAGGCTCTTTTAGTAGCAGAGAGGAGAGAAACCCATTTGCCTCAAAGAATCTTGGAAGGTTTTATCGACCTGTCTTTTGGACTCATGGGAGTAGACTCTGTACATTTCAAGCTTTGTCCAAAGGGTTGCCTGACCTTTATTTAACCACATCTTAAATTAATCACCCCTACTATCCTACTAATCCCCAATCACCAACAACTAAATATAAAAGCCAGACCCCTCATATTAGAGCATTTTATGATTCCTTGACATTCATCCCTCATGCCATGCCCTCAAAATATAAAAATCCATATCCCATGATAAATGGCAGGGTAATTATTAGGAGTAATAGAAGGGATGAGACTACTTAACCTCAAAATTGTGAGCTGAATCAAGGTTCTATTTGAATCACTGGTATAAATGGTTGCTATCCAGCATCAAGGATCAGTTAAACACCAAAAATTACATAAATCCTACCTATCCACTGGCAAAAGAGATAAAGGCAAAATTATTTGATATTTGATATACTGTTTGCTAGCTAAGGAAATGTACGATGATATAAGGCCACATAGTTCAACAGGATTATGTTTATCTTATAGTCGTTGTCTCCCCAGGGTCAAGCATACTGTAAATCACTCAAAAAATATTGAATAAAAGAAGGAAAGAAAATATATATAAACCAGATTTGACTCTCAACTACTTTCACTTAAGCTGGGAGTCTTATAACAGCTCTCAAAATTCTGATTAAACCTCCTCTCAGCATGTTTAGTTTGCATTATTGGATTGATAATAGATAAACATGGTTTCTAATTTCATTATTAGCCATTTATATATTCTTTTGTGAAATACCATAGCACGATATTCTTTAATATGCTATGACATATGTTACGTGTATCCTTTGAGCCAGCACATCTGCTTGTGGTAACTTAACCTAAGGAAATAAATGAAGAATTCCAGAAATAGAAAATGTATTAAGTATTTATTCCAGTGTGTTCTTACAAGCAAAAAAGGGGGGGAAAGGAAACAGTTCATATATCCAAACATATGGAATTAATTAAATACAATGTAGAACATCTACACTTGAATACCATCCAGCCATTGAAACTGATGTTATAAAAGTTTCTGTGTGCTTAAATATTCTATTTTTAATATATTAAGTGAAAACATTAGGTCACACGACTATACATGGAATGATGTCCTATCTCCCTGTTCTCTCTTGAACCTGTCATCAACCATTTCACCAAACGATATGAAGGTTACTAAAGACCTCTGTGTTGTGAAATCCAGTGCTTAGTTCCCGATCCTCTTCTTACTTGACCTATTGGCATCATTTGACCTAGATGACTGCACCCTCGTCCTTGAAACAGATTCAGAACTTGACTTCAGGAGAACCATGTGTTCTTGGTTCTCTTTCTTCAATGATGCCTCTTCCTTAGCCTCCTTTGTTAACTTCATTTAATATGTCACATCTTAAAATGAGTTCCCAGTCCTCAGTCCTTGATGCTTTCTACTGTCTTTACTCACCACCCCTGGGTGATTCCATCCAGTCTTCATGGCTTTAAACACCATCTATAAAAACTGATGTTGCCCAGATTTCTATGCTAGCCTGGACCTCTACTCTGAACTCCAGACTCTGCAGTTGGCTGCCTATTTGATGTTACCAGTTAAATATTTAAAAACCAGTTTTGATTGAACTTAAAAAATGAACTCCTGATGTTTTACCCTCAAACCTATTGCTCCCACAATCTTTACCATATTAAACAATGGCAACTCTGTTTTTCAAGTTGAGTGATGATAATAATGAGTGAGGTGGGTTGGGGTCCTTGGGGATGGGGGAGGGAGGGTTGAAAAGTGAAAAGATTTAAATATTTCTTTCTCCCAGTTTTCTTCCAAATCTGTTTGAATATTAGGCAGATATCCATAAGCTTAAATTTAGGCCTCTATAGCACCCACTTCTATGATATTAACTCAGTATTTCTCAACAAAAGTAATTCCTGAATTAACATAAAAATGATGTGAGTTACAAAATTCCAGTTTCAAAATATTCTTATTTACAGTAAAAATTCTACCCATTGGTGAAATGTTAGATGCATTCTGTTTCACTTCAGGAACAAGATGAGGATGTCCATTATTGCCCTATCTAATTCAGCATACTGGAGCTCATAAACAGCATGATAAGACAAGAAAAAAGGAATAAAAATATAAGAATTGGAGTGTAAGAAACAAAACTGTTTTTCATGGATGTCTTGCCTACATTCAAAACCCCAAATTTTCTACAGACAAATTATCTGAATTAATAAGAGACTGACAGTTTTGCTGAATGAAAGATCAATAAGTGGCAAAAAAAAATCAATTGCATTTCTAGAATAGGGATAGAAAATATAATTTTACAAAATGGATAAACAGACTAAATATCCTAAAGATATTAGTTCTTCCCAATTCTACCTAAACATTCAATGCAGTTTCAGTCATAATCTCAACAAAAATTTTAAAATTTATATGGAAGAAGAATGGCCAAGAAAAACAATATTATTGAACAGAATGCATATAATGGATTAAAGACTTACATATAAAGGCAAAACTTTAAAACATTTTGAAACAATAAAGAATATTCTTTTTATGCTTTTGAGAAAGGGAAAGATTTATTCAATAAACATGTAAGCCACAAAGGAAAAGACCAATAAAATTAACTATAATAAAATTAAGAACTTCTGGTTCTCAAAAGAGACATTAAAGAAAGTTTTAAATATACAGCTTAGGAGAAGGTATTTACAACATAACCACCAAAATGTTCATTTCCAGAACATACAACTCCCACAAATTAAGAAAATAAAAACAAAATAATACCGCCAAATGGGTAACACATATGAAAAAATATTTCACACAGGAGGACACAAGAATGAAAAGATGCTCAAACTCATTAGCAATCAGACCTGAAACCTAAAAATAAACACAATGGATACCATCTCGCATACACTAGGCTCCAAAAAAATTAAACTAATGACATAGCTAAGAGTTGGTGGGCATGAGAAGCAATAGAAACTCTTAAACACTGCTCTTGGGAGAGTAAATTGATACAAAATTATGGAATTCTCTAATAAAGTTAAAATGCACATACCCTGTCACCCAGTATTACCAGTCCTAGATAATATATCTTAGAGAAACTTTTGTACATGTGTACCAGGAGACATGAATAAGAATATTCATAATGACTTTATTTTCAACAGTAAACTATATGTAACACATGTCCATCAAAGGAGGATTAATAAATAATTGTGAAATATTCATATGATAAAACACTATGACAGTGAAAGTAAATGAACAGTTCTATGCAGCAATATGGATGAATCTCAGAACATTGAGTGATTGAAAAGCAAGTCATGCTAGGGCACATACAGCATGATACCACTCATAAAAATGTTCAAAAACTGGCAATATTAAAAAATATGTTGTTTAAAGTTAAAATCAAATCTATGGAGAAAAGCAAGGGAATGAAACACAACTTAGAGTAGTGTTTGTCTCTGGTGAATATTGGGGGACATTGCCAGGGATGGTTTGGAGAGAGACTTCACTGTAAGGATAATGGTCTATTTAAGATGTTGTGGATTCCAGGTGTTCACTTGTGATTCTTTATAACTTACCTAAACATTGCATATATTCTCCTATATATACTATATATGTTAGAACTTTTGGTCTCAAGTTTGGCCAAAGTTTACTATGTTTTGTTGTAGCAATCGATTACTACCTAAATGTCCTGTTGATTATATCCTCAGGCAAGAGGAAGCTTAGGATATAGTTAGGGTGGTCCACTTACCTGTATCCTCATTCCCAACCCCTCATCTTCTCAAAGTGCTAGGTGAGAATGTCATACCAGGTACCTTCCACTTGCCTCTCCCCCTTCTCTGCTCTGCTCCCTGCCATGGGAGGGGGACCCATACAGGCCACGGGAATGACCTTCCATTCCCTTTGATTTCTGGTTGGTTCAGGTCGCTGGAGAGCCCTAAAAGGTGATTGGATGGAGGGAGGACAGTGAGATCAAGGTATTCATCACCCTCATTCTTTACCACCAAAATTGTCTCCAGCTGACTGATGCCTGGGATTAAATGTCACTGCTTTTCTCAAGGCTGTCAACCTTACATGACTTCTTCTAGGTTCTGATAAGTTCCTCATCCCTTCAGACCTAGAGGGTCTACTAGTCAACCTCATATTAAACTGTGCCAAATACGTGGTTCCAGAAACCTATACCTCTGTGAGTAGCCCCTTTGTAATTAAACCCTTGTGAGGTATTCTGAGTGTGGCATCTAATTCTTGTTGGGACCTTGCCTAATATAAATGGAGAGGGATGGAAAGAAAATTAGGGAAAATCACATATAAAAAGATTTTTTTTAAGTATTTGGGGAGCAATGAATAGTTTTTGTTTAGAACCTGAAAACGATATTAACTTTTTTTTTAATGGGGAAAATAAAAAGAATGATAGGGGTCTTAATTCAGAGCCATTTGTTCACTTATTCAACAGGGAAGCGACATGTTGAACAGTGTTAGAGGAAGACGATTCTGGTAGCTTTATGTAGGATAAACTGTGGAGCAAGGTCCTGGAAGGAAGAAGAAGTCCCTGACTTAGCAGGCCAGTAGGAGCTGGCTTGGTGAAATCAATCTTAGAGTGCATATTTGAGGAGCTATCCAGTCAGGTCCCTTTATACACCTAGTCCCACATCGCGACTGCTCTCGTCTGGCGTGCCTCGTCTATGAAATAAATTCTGTCTGGATGTCAGGCAAAGGGATAACATGACATGAAAGAAGAGGAATTTAGTTACACAGCTCTTTTTTGCTGCCAATAATATTTTAATTTGTATCCTTATCACCGCTAATTGTTATCACCCTGTTCAAGGCCTTTAGCAGCATTTCATATTCCACTGTAGGTGTGTTTTGAGCCTTTATTGTACCAACACAAATACTCATTAGTGTTTTGCTCTGCATCCTTTTAAACTGAGTCTTTTATATTGTTACTTTGCCCACAGTGGACTCTGAAATGTCTCTCTGTTTAGCACCATCTGCAGATTTAATTAATGTGCTGTTTTGCTCATCTTCTAGATGATTAATAAAGATGTTGAATAGAATCGAGCTTAATACCATAACGTGTGGCACCGTGTAGCCACTTCCTGCTAAATGAACTCAAATGCAGTTTGCTTTTCTACCTGCTCATGGCTTTTTGTGATATTCTTAATCCATCTAAAAAGTGTTTTTCTTGAATCATATTTGTATTTGCAAATCTGAATTGGAAGTTTCCCTTAGAAGAAATAACTCATCTGTGGATTGCGTTACCTGCACGTTACCAACCTAGCCCAATGCTGTGTGCAAGTCAGTTTAATGTAGATTTCTATGATGATGAAACCTACCTTTTTCTAACACATTTGAGATTCTCTAAATGTTCTTTCAGTTGCTTTATAATTTGGCCTTTTCAACAACCAGTGACTTTTTATAAAGCAGGTAGGTTCTATGTTTCTCATGAGGAACTTGACACTCTGAAATTAATTTACAGAAAGCTAATGATAGTTCCAGCTTTAGGATTCTGGAATTCATACTTGCTGATGCCTAATTTGGCATTCTAACTGGTTGAAATATGCTGCCTCGAGTTTAAGTCATTAGCAGCTTGGGGGAAGAATTCCTGCTACCATATCTTCAACTCAGTGTTTGGGAGCAAAAGTTAGATTTTATAAAGGCCCAGCAACATAAATTTTAATTTTTCTCAACACTTCTGTGGTGTTTCTTACTGATTCTTAGCCACATATTAAAGGCAAATAAATGAGAAAAGGTAGATCTTGTAAATATCCTCCTATAAGCAGCATATATCAATGCTTGTAGATAAGCCCATAGATAAGATTATCTTTCTGTTCGCTTAGCAGAATGTACATGGTAGTTCAGAGTCAGCTAAGTTAAGGGCTAGGTTATTAATGCCAGTTTATTACTTATGAGTGGGTTGTTCCAGCTGATTTTCTGCTTCATAGGAGAGGATTACTAGCCTCCCTTAGGCTAGGTCCTCTCCCTTCTGCTGCTCAATGATCAACCCCCTGAATTCATCCCAAGGCTACTCAGACCTCTGGCCTCTATTAGCCAGCACTCAGTTTCCTCTACAAGGGGAAATGCCAGGAGCTGACAGCATATTCTTCACTTGCTCTTGCCTCTAGGATGATTGGCAGTGGAGGGTTTCTCAGCTTAGCAGTACTGCTGATTTCCACCTCACTGCGGGGCTCCTTTGTGCATGAGGCTGTCAGGAACTCCTGGACATGGGTATGTGAGGGACTTCTCTGAGCCCAGCTCAAAAATCAAGATAAAGAGGTGGATGTAGAATCAGAGCCATAAGGAGCAAAGCTGAGTATTTCTTCAGTTTCTGTCTCTGGCTAGTTCTTAGCACACTATTACAATCAATTGTATGACCCTTGGGCAAATTACGCATCTTTAGTTTTTCTCACCTATAAGGAAAATAATAAAAGTAGAAACTTCAGTTGACACAAAATGTGTAATGTACCAGAAAAGTAAAATGCATAAATGCGTATTCTTGCATGCTAGCTCTCCTTTCTGTCTCATAAGCCGTTGCAACTCTCTACTAAAATTAGTCACCAAATTGTTATATTGTAAAGGCACGCACCTTCTTAAAGGAGAAATTAGTGTAGCACAGCATATAAGCAAACAATAATTTTTGGTGAAGTTTTTATATACCTTTGAATAATAAGCAGAAAATAAAGCATGCTTTTTTAGCTTTATGTTAATAAACTTTTAAATGAAAGTCATTATTAACCAAAGATAAAAATAGAAAGAAAATGTCCCAAGCCAATTGTTTAAGGTACAAGGGTAGGGTTTGGTGTATAAATCATACCACTTACCTCTCCCACTTTGTCCAAGTCTTCATCACAGGTTCTATATGAGAAAATTGAATCAAATGTGGGTCAGACTTCAGCTAGATTGATGGTAAAGCTTGATTGGACAATGCATCAGAGACTCGAGTCCAAAATGAGATCTCCTTCTTCTACAAGGATGGCCAGGTCCACTTAGTCAACCTGATTTGCTTTATCAACTGGATATCGGAAGAGATAGGTGAGCCACTGTACCTGAGGAGAGGTGGTTTCCTCTGTGGGGTGGGGTAAGAACAGGTAGGGAAAAGGGGAGTCAGTGAAGGAAAAAGGGGAAAAATAATGGTGGCAACTTCTTCCACCAGAACTTCTGAGGACGCTGTTGTATCTTAGAGATACAGGGCTAGGTGGCAAATGATCATCCTTACATTATCACCTGCCACAGTCATAGATATGATGCGTTTGCTTGATTGATACAGTTGGGGTCAGAGCTGTTCTTGGACAAATTGGGATTTTTTTGCCGGTAAGAACATGTAATGGAGAACCCATCTTTTATTTAAAATTCTCTAAGATATTCAGTCTCATGAGTTAATAAGGAAGAGTGAATAATAAGTTATTTAGCATCAACTTTATACCTGCACTTTACATATATTATCTCATTCTCTTCCTATCCAAATCGTATGACAGATACTGTCACAAATATTTTACTGATGAGGAACCCAACATCAAGGCAGTGACCAAGGTCATGTAGATGGAAAGAGGCGGAGACAGGATTGAGGTCCAGCTATGGCCGATCTCAAAGCTGTTAGAGCAGACTGTTTATGTCCAGTTGGTGAAAACAAAAACAGATACATTCACATGCTTATAATGTATAATCAACCAAACTGTGGAACTGGGAAATATAGTCTGGCTGAAAGAATCCCATTCATTTTCCAGCAAGTATTTCCCTGGTGTATCTGCCATTTCATGGCGTTTCTCTGTGCTCATTTCAAATTATTATTTTTTTAAAATCAGAGCTCACCATCTTTGTCAGGTATTATCTGAGGGTACTGAGTACCACCCACACCCTTCTAAGCTCTCCCATGAAGGAGCTAAAACCCAGGAAATTACATTCCCCAAACTCAGTATAACTGAGGGCAGGTGTGAGTGAAGACTGAGTGTACAGGGCTTCCAGGCTTCCTCCTGAATACAAGCCAGGCCAACGCTGTAGACAGACAGGATCATCTGTTTCCTTGGGACTTCTGCCCTTCTGGATACTCTGAAAGCCTGCAGAGCCCTCTCTTTTCTTTCTTCCTTTTAGCTCTTCAAATGCTTGTGTAAACCTCTAATTTTCTATATTAAATTTGTTCCTGCTTTTAAAAAAATCTATCCTAGGGGCTATCAAATGAGAGCACACAGGACAATTCTGAATTCTGGCTCATGGTCTGTTTTTGTAAATGCAGGTTTATAAGGACCCAGGTACACCTACTGATTTATGTGTTGTCTGTGGCTGGTTTTCCTCTGCAATGTCAGAATTGAGTAGTTGCAACAAGAGACCAAAGGACCCATAAGGTAGATAGAATAATGGCCTCCAAAGATATCCTTGTCCTAATTCTAGGAATTTATGAATGTTCATTTACATGGCAAAAGGGACTTTGCAGATGTGATTAAATTAAGGATTTGAGATGGAAAAATCATCCCGGATTATCTGGGTGAGCCCAGTATCAGGGTCAGGAAAGGAGAGGTTTAAAGATTCTATGCTGCTGGCTCCAGAGGGAAGAAGGGGCCATAATCTGTGGAATGTAGGTGGTCTTGGAGCTGGAAAATGTAAGGAAACATATTCTCCCCTAAAGCCTCTAAAAGGAGCACAGCCTTGCCAACACTTTGATTGTAGGACTCTGACTTCCAGAACCGTGAAATACAAATTTGTGTTGTTTTCAGCCACTACGTTTGTGGTAATTTATTATAGCAGCACTAGGAAACTAATGCAGTTAAGTGTAAAGCCTAAAATATTTACTATCTGGCCCTTACAGAGTAAGTTTGCTAACTCCATTTCTGCTAAACACAAATGGCCCTGATTAGTGATAGAATCTTATTTTCTGGGTCAATGAACAAACAAGGTTCTCATTGGGCAAAGACTGTCATGTCCTTTATCTAAAGACCTGCATATTGTCATTAAACTACCCAGATCTCACTGGAAAAACACTTTAAAAAAATCTTTTGTTCCTATCTTCTCTTAATTTTATATGAACCTTTAAAAAATTTTAGTCTTTATCACATTGATTTTTAGGAAATATATATATTCTGGATAGTAATTGTCTATGATACATGTTCCAAATAATTCTTTTTCTTGTGTTTAACATTGTATTTTTATGTAGATGAGTTTATAATTGTTACGAAGGAAAATGTATCAGTCTTGTGTTTTAAGAAACTATTTCTCTTCCCAAGGTCATAATATTTTCTGATAATTCTAATATTTAAAAATTTTTTTCATGTTTAGATATTTAATATAACAGAAAAACATTTTATAAAGCATTTTTTATTGAGATAACACTTTTCTCCAAGGGAGAAATAAATTGACCATTCATTGAAAATTCGGTTACTGCAACATTGATATGAAATGCCAATTTTGTCAATCTCACTGGGGAAGCATTTTGAAAAAAGTATCTGTTTTTTCCATTGACTGTTCAACATACGTATTCTTCATCCCTCTTACATCTGCCCAGTTACCACATTTTCCTTATGGGGCTTCTCCAATCCCACCATTTTCCTTCCATTCTAATGCATTCAGATGATCTTTCTTGCTCATGACCTTGGTCAGGCCTCTCCCACCATTTGCTTCCATTTTCTCTTAGCATAAAAGTCTGATACTTCACTGACCACACAGTATGACTTTCAATTATTTCCCTCTCCTTCGTCTCCTTCCTGCACCTTTTGTCATCCATCATGTTGCTTCCTGTTTAACTTTTCTGGTCATTATTCCAAATGCTTCACAATTTCCAAAAAAGCCTATAGTATACAATTTAGAATAGCACACACCTGTCCCTCTCTGATCATTCGTTTCCCGCCAACACTCTCCATTGACCACCAAAAAGGAAGTGCTTGGGTGACATATCTTTGAATTATACAGGACAGCTTGGCAGCTACCAAAAATTTTCTCCACACAGATTGATCGTCTCAGACAATTCTAAAAACACATCTGTCCCCAGTGACTTAATTTGCTTGATAGTAAATCCATTGTAATCTACTCAGATAACAACTTGCTATTTATATCAAACTTGTATCCAATTCTGAGATGTTAAATATAGGATCCTCCACATATCCTGACACTCATTTCTAATAAAACATGGCGTACGTGGGAATGAACGTTTAAGTTTCTAGAGAACCAGCTGCAAGGCAGAAGGGTTTAAAGCACCAGGTCATAAGAAAGCCACAAGAAAGGCCTCTATTTCTAAACTAAACAGAGAATTAAAATTTTTCAGAGCTAGGAAAGACCTTACAGATCATCATCACTGCAATCCTTCTTATCCTAGAAATGAGGGAACTGACCCAATTTGAGAACCCAGATGACTCGTTCAAAGTCCCACAGCCAGCCAGGGCAGAGAGTCAAGCTGGAACCCCAGGTTTCTGACTTCAGCCTGCAGGTCAGGGCTCTTCCTACCATACCCTGAAACAGCACCAGAGCATCCGCTATGGACACCAATGGTTCCATCCATTTTCTCAAAACAAACTTACTACATTTAGAAGATCAGAAAAACACATTGTACTATATCCACTAAACAACCAGCCCTGAATGTTGATAAGTACTTTTGTGTGTGAAAGTGTGTCTGTTGGAGGGGTTGACAGAATGACCACTGCAAATAACCTGAGTAGTGGACTTTAGAATATGAGGAAAAAAGGGTCTTTGTTTTATCAAAAGAAAAGTCATTCCAGAAAATTTTCTAAATCCAATGTTACGGATAAGTAGCCTAAGTTGGGGATGTTACAGAGGATAAATTGGACCAGGGTTGTCTCGTTGCTGTTGATTTTCTATTTATCTCAAGAGTCTTTGCAAAGAGACGTGTTTCATTCTGAACAAGTGTCAGTGACATTAATTAAGAAAAAGTAGTGGGGAAAGGGAACTACAGTGGTGTGTTAACTTGTCACTGGTTCTCTAGTACCTTAAGCACTTTATCTGACGAGCTCCTTTTCCTTCTAACTTAGATGAAAGTTTACAGTCTAACAACAGACAGGGATTGCCAACATAAGGAAACATAACTTCATTTTGAAGACTATCTGTAAAAACCCATGACTGTTATGTTTAACATTTGACTAAATTTTGACCACATATAGCATAAACTACCATTCAGATGTTTCCGTATACTACTATTCCACTTAATATGACCAACCATTGAATGTGGACACATACATGTAACAATAAGGAGAGAAATCACAGTGTTATAATAATTTCACATAACAAAATGTCACCTGAGTAATTTTATAACTGTATCAATTAGCTTTATGTCTAAGAAATGTGGTTCATTAACTTATTAATTATTCATTGAAAGATTAGTCACATTTAAGGACAGAAATACCAGGTACAAAGACAATGTAATATAAGTCACACTTCACTAAAATGACAGAATGCAGTAAAATATTTTATGTTACATATTATCCCTCTGTTATCATACTGTGTCAGCCTAATAAAATTAGTAGTGAAACCCTACTTTGTATCTTTAAATTTCAGGGGCTGATATTATTCAAGTTTTTAAAACATTTGTTGAAAAATACTGAGCGAGGATCTGTTATGTGCCTAGCAATGTGCCTGGCTCTGGGGGAAAAACAAGGCATTGGATGTGATCCCTGCATTCAGAAACATAGTTAATTCTCTTTCTGCAGATTGTAACCATGATCTTTTTAAGACTGGTTCCAGCTGGCCAAAGCCCCCATTGAAGGTATGATGGCAGGTAGTGTCTGACCGAGAGGTATGTGGAGTCAAACTGTGCACACTCAGTATCCCTCACTGTACAGAATAGATATATTCCATCTAAGTGAGCCATAAGTTCTATTCTCTATAAAGTAGATCTTATTTTCATACTTGTACATTTCTCTATAAATTATAGCTTATCTTCCTACTTTCACATTGTATACGTAGAAATTCCCTTATTGAAAAAATAAAAGAATAGATTGAAATTTTGGTGACGGGTTGATACGCACTGCACAGTGTAGTAGAAAAGTCACTAGTCGTGAAAAGGGGAGACTTGAGTGCTAGCCAGGGGGCCATGTAATTTATAGCCCGTATCAGGACACCACTGAGAGTGAAGGGGGTGCTGCTACCAATTATGTCAGGACCATGCATATAAACTGAGACTGTCCCTGGAAAACCTGGACATAAACTCATCCTACTTGTCCCCCCAGGTCCGCCATGCATAAACTATTCATGGATGAGTAGTCAGTTCAAGATATACTACTTCTTAAAATGTTCCACTGGCTTTCCTTCATGATTAGAATAAAATCTAAAGTCCTTCCTTACCAAGACCTGCATGGCCCTCTTCAGTCGAGGCTCAGAGTAACTGACATCTCCTTGGCCTTGAACATTCCTCCCAGACAGCTTCAGGGCTCCATCCTTCTCTTCATTCAGGTCTCCTTCAAATGTAACCTCTCAGAGGCACCTTTCCTGACATCCTACATAAAACAGCAACTCTTCGCACACAGGTACTTCTGTTATTCTGTTTTTCTCTTCTTAACAATCTACTACTTGACTCACGCTAGGTATCTATTTACTGTTTGTCTCTAGGATGTTAGATATGTGAAGTCAGGAACTACTTCTTGTTCAATATTTCGTTACATCTCCAGGACTGACAAGAGCATCTGACATTTTAGCAGCACTTGATAAATATTCGTTAAATAAATGTTGACTGGATGAAAGTATTCATAAAAACACAGACACTGATTCCTTATGTTCTGTAAAAAGGAGTCTGAAATACCTGGTATTTAATTTCCAGTCTGTGAATCTTAAGTGTTGGCATTGAATTAGGTGCAGTGTTTCTACAGGATCTTTAAGAGCCTTTCAAGTGTTACCTGTTTTCCAGTTCTTTTCTCAGCTTCTGCATGCACAGACTCTGTACTCTCATAGCTGATACGGACCTTAATGATAGCTCTTCTCATATGAGCCATCACCAGTCAGAAAAGGATCAAGACACAAGAGAGCAAAGTGTACTTTGGCAGCTAAATAGGAAGTCTGGTATGGGCAGAATGGGGTAAATTGACAGTGGAAATTCAGGCAGAAGTTAGATATTGGAGGCCAAGTTTTGTAAGACAAATTAGCAATTTGTATTTATCCTAAGGCTATGGGTGGTCATTAACGAATTTTAAACTGAGGAGTGATGGGATCAGAGTTGCATCTGCAAAGGATAAACCTGGCTGGCTTGTATAAAGTGTAGGATACCAAGACTAGCCTCAGGGAAGCCCTAAAGCATTCACTGCAACTGTCCCATCTTAAATGATCCTGGCCTGAGTAAGGGTGGGGAAAAAGGATCCGGGATGGATCACCTCTTTGCATCTCTTTCTCCCTCTATCTCAATCTCTCTCTCTCTTTTAATGATTTTATTGCTTCTCTAGATTCAGCTGTTTCTATGAAAGGAAACAAAATACATTGCAGCTCTCTGTAGTAGATATACCATAAGCATAGCAACTCAGTAACTGGATTAGTTACTCTAAATTCATGCTTTCTTTCCAGATTGTACCAAATTACCTTTTTTTAAATGACATTCTTAGTGAAGTAGATTAATAAATTTAAGGTATAAGATAAAACAATGTTGTTATAGCCCAAAGTCATTGGTTAGCCTATCATTTCAGTAGTTTGTGAACATTCTGATGCCCCATGGACCTATTAAAGGGGTCCAAAGAATCCTGTTTAAGAACCTCTGCTCCAAAAGAGTGGTGATGACTGAATACCTGGTTCCTGGGTAGGTGTGTTTAAATTAAGACCGTCATGATAGGAATCATATAGGATATGTGCTTCAATGTTTACCTGAGCAATACTTGTTTTCTGACATCCTCTGGTGCCTGGTTTACAGCCAGTGGGTCCCAGGGTATACTGCCCTTCTTCTCCTCCTCTCCCCAATTCTCATTGTGTGTATGTGTGTGTGTGTGTGTGTATACATGCATGTTATATGCATATGTTTGTGTGTATATACACATATTTTGAGAGAGAGAGAGAGATTGAGATAGAGGGAGAAAGAGAGAATATTTTATCTCTCCAGAATAGAAAAGATGATGTATGACATACGAAATGATTCAGAGATGTGAGGCTTATTCTATATCCTGAAAGCACCTGGTACGTCTACCGTTTTCAGAGTTTCTTCTTTTGCAAGACAGAGTTACCAGTTAAAATGCAAAAGATGCTGGAGGGCTAATCCACTAGTCTTTTACCTCAAGTAGTTGATTACATTAGTTCTGTCATCTGTGGGTAGGGGGACTTTAAGGATAAGTGATGTACAGGAAGAAATTTGTTAGAACAATGTAATAATATATATTCTCTAAAGAATATTTAGAAATCTTAAATCATTCATAATTCCATCAATCAGATATAAACACTTAATATTTTAATAATGTACTCTTTTATATTTCATATTTGGTCTTTAAAAATTCTTTTAAATGGCTATAGAATATTCCACTTTCTGGACATAACACAAGTAGGTAAAAAGTCCCCAATATCAAAACTTTCAATTTTTATTATCATAAAGTAGCAATGGTTATTTTGTAGTTAAATATAAATGTGGAGTTGCTGTGTGAAAGAATTTATGCACTCCAATATCTTTAATACATTTTACAAAATAGGTGGCGTCTCCTTAGAACTCAACAGTGTGTGAAAATACCCATTTAGTCAAATCTTTGTTAAATTGGGGAATTTTTATTTTAAAATAATGCCTGCCAAGGTGGTAGATGAAAGTGGTGCTCTGCTATTTTTTTAAAGTCAATTTCTTTGACTGCTAGTGAGACTGGCATATTTTTTAATAAGATGCCATGATTGTGAAGCAGCAGAATGACTGCCTCCCTCCTTCAAGACTAAGTCGAGGAACACACATAAACAACTGGGTGAAGGGGCTGTGTTGAGCTGGTGTTGGAGGGATGCGGCTTTGACCTGAGACAAGAGGCAGCAAGGGGAAGCTCTGGGGGGATACTAAGAAGAGAATTGTTGGAGTTCATCCCTTGCTTCTTCTTCATCCTTGTCTTAGGACAGAGAAGTGCTTCATGACCTCTACCCTCAAAAGTGAGATCAGGGCAGAGTATAAGGAGCTGAGAGAAACGAGTGGGGATTGGCCAACTCAGGCATCCACACCCAAAAGGCTGGTTAAATGTTTATATAACTACAATATATAACATAACTACAATAAATATCAGTGAATTAAACTTACCTGATACAGCTGTGCAGATGAAGCTTATGTAAAACGTAAAGACACAAAAATGAAGAAAAGGATAGAAAATAACGTATCAGTCAAATGTTAACCTAAAGAAACTGCTGCAACTTAATATCAGACGAAATAAGTTTAGAACAACAACAAAAAAATTGTGCTTACAAAGGGGCATGGCATCATGGTAAAAAATCAATTTACCAAAAAGATACAGCAGTTTTCAACATCTTTACAGCCAATAAAATAGCCTTAAATATTTTTTTAAAAATGGATAAGTTTGCAGAGAGTGCTTATAAATACTATCATAGTGATAGAAACATACTTCTTTTGATTATTGATTGAGCAGACATAAAAACACTAAGAATATAGAAGATCTGAACATCACATTTTAAAACTTGATCTAATTGACATCTAGAAGGTTCTGAGCAAAATACATCATATATATGATACATATTGAGACATATATACATATCATACATGTACGATGTGTGTGTAGGAAAGAGATCTAATAGATCTGTGTAGTCTTAACAATTAAGTTTAAAGTTAATATGAAAACAGTAAATAGAGACAAAAACACAACAATTTAATATATTCCATGTGTTAATCTGTGGAAGCCAATAAAAGATATTTCAAGGGAAATGGTATAGTCATAAATACTCCAAATTGAGAAGCTAACTGCCATAATTACAGGTAAAGTAGATATTATAGAGTGTTATCAACAATCATATTCCAATATTTTTTAAACTTACATTTAAAAATTCTAAGCATAAAATTTTAGCTGATAAATCAAACAATAAAGTTACTATACCTCAACCAAGTGGCGTATATCCAAGATATGCAAGGCTGGTTTAATATTAGAAAAATAATATGAACGTCTTATAGATACAGGACAGGCATTTTATATAATTAAATGCTTATTCAAGATGGAAAAAAAAAGACCTCTTAGTAAATAAGAGGAAATTCCTGTAACCTGATAGAGGTCTTATCTTTTTAAACAGATACTCTTCAAACATCATCTTAGATGAAGAAATGTCAGATGTTATTGCCCTTATAATCAGGAATGAGGCAAAGAAGTCCACTATCCCCATTTCTATTCAAGATCATAAAATTCCATTTTGAACCTATTTGATCAGGAAACATTTATAAGTTTCATAATTCCATGTCAGGGAGATTATCGATGCACACAATCTCTTATACGTTGATCATTGACTTGTAAATTGGTAAAACCACTGTGGAAAATAGAAGGATGTTCTATCTCAAAGCTGAACATTCATGTACCTTCGAACCTAGGTATGCAGATAATGCCTTGCCCATGCACCATAGGAGAGCTGCACAAGAGTGTTCATAGCAGCACTGTTTACAATAGCAAGAACCTGGAAAGAACACAAATGCATATCAATAGGAGCAAAAAGAATGACCTATTGCAATAAAGCATGACATCCTTTATAGGAAGATAAAAACAACTAAAATAAAATTCTGTTTCTAGGAGTACAAGTAAATGCAATGAAATAAAGCACTACATAAAAGGAAACAGGGAAATGACAAAGACAAGATTCAGGGTGACAGTTTCTCAGGTGGTGGTGGGGAGGCAAGAGAACAGGATTGGAGGAGCTACATGGTAACATGTAGGTTATTGTCAGGTCCTACCTTCGCTTTGTGTGGTGGGTTCATGGATGCTTATTACATTATTAAAAATAATTATTGTAGCTAAATAACTGAAAACTTAGCATACATGGGTCAATGATGAGGTATGTCATAAACTTATGATTAATCTGATTCTACATAGCTGAAGTTCAAGGAGAAAAATATAAGATTTTTAGCTATTTGAGTGCCAGAAAATGGTAAGGTAGCAAAAGGACACAGATAACTGGAGGGGCATTGAAAACAAACTTTACTTTTTTCATGTATTTGCCTAGTATTTACCCCACATAGAGCATCCAGGACATTGATGAACACAGGCATAAGTGCACTAACTTACCATCAGTGCTATAAGAAATAGCTAGGTTAATCTCTCCAACCCGTAGTTCTCATCTCAAGTAGTACATAAACATAGTATGTGAAATATTTTGGAAGGATAAATATCACAGAGACTTTGAAAGGTGCTATAAATAATTATGCATTTGCCTATTCACTAATATATCCAACAAACATATTAAGCCACAGCTCTGTATCCAGATATATTTGAGGCACTGGCGATACAAAGGTGGAGGGGTACAGCCCATATTCCAGAGGGGCCCCATTATACAAAGGAGACCACATGTTGACCAATATAGTAAAGCCAAAAACCATAACTCCTGGGGTCAAAATATTTAAAATTAGAACTTTTTTCAGAAAATTCAGAGACAGACATCATCATTGTAGTTACACTAGAGGGAACTATATTGGAACATAAAAGAAGGAATGACTACCTAGGATAATCAGGGAGGACTTCATGGTGGAAGTGACCATGGTTCTTTGGAGTTATCTTATTAAATGACCTAAAGTGCACTATAAAGAATAAATGGAGTTTGCCAACCAAATAAGAGAAGGCACAATATGTACAAAACCATGGAGGTATGATAACATATGGTATATCCTGGGAGTTTTTAAACTCTGCTTTGCTAAAGCCTAGGTATTATGGGGGAAGTGAATAGTGAAAGTAAGTCAGTTATGTTGGCCCTTTGGTCTGGCCCAGCCTACCACATTATTTCAAAGTAGCATCCCCATTACTAACATGAAGATAGACAGTATTATATACAGGCTTACTGTTAGCTTGGCCCCTGCTACTGAAATATTATTTTCCCCAGTTAAACTATTATTGATTGTCTAAATCACAGTTTGCCTTAGGAACTATAATACTATGGTTGAAGTTTCTTACTCTTTTCCACGCTGACTTCTCAAGCTTTTCCATGTTTTTTAAAATACAGCTTAGCTATTTGATAAATGAAAAATGGTTTCTCATTACAGCTTTAAATTTAGCACTCAAATTTAGCTTCATCCAACAAAAGACTTTGTGTAAAAACAACTTCTGATGTCCTTCAAGCCAGCTCATATTTGAAAGCGTGGGTGAGGGTAATCAAGTGAGGACCTCTAACAAACCTCTTCCCCTCACCTATGCAGTAACAAACCCGTGACTGCTGAAATACGCTCCGCAGGTCACGGGGAGCTGTACATCTTTCACCGCCATGTCTCCATGACTGGAGGCTGCTCATTCACTCCCAAAGCTGACCTGAACTTGCCTAGCAACAGGATGTAGTTGCTAATGGTAACCATTGTGAGGAAACGTTTGTTCTTGGTGTTTGGGGTCTTTGTCTTTTCAGAAACACAGCAGTTTGATAGACTTTATGAGTGGCAATGTCTCACCACCTAACCCATTCCGTTCTTTCGCCTCCTTTGCATGTACAAATTTAGAAATTTCCTCAGTAGAAGCAGTTTACTTTTGAGGATTGGCCTCATCCTTGATTTGAATATCTAAACTATTTTTTCCACCTAGACCAAAAATAGATGTAAGCCTTACCAAGTCTTATTGGAACTGACTACCCTCCCCCATGGGCCCCGCCTGTGAGTTCTCAGGTGTGGCTCCATAAGCCATATGGAACCTGAACTCTAAACAAAATTTTTAAAATAACAGTAATTCAGAAAGCAGTAAAATTCATTTGAAAATGTGCTGTAGAAGCATTTATCAACATGTCGAAGTGAGGTTGAAAGATCTTCAGTTTGAAATGCTTTGCTTTAGAGCAAGGTTTCTCAACCTCAGCACTCTACATTGTAGGCTGGATAATTCTTTGTTGTGGAGGACTGTCCTGGGCATCGGAGGATATTTAGCAGTATCTCTTGTATCTACACACTAGAAGCAAGGAGCAGCCCATCTCCCAGTTGACACAACCAAAAATGTCTTCCGGCATTCCCAAATGTTTGGGTAATCCTTGGGAGCAAGATTAACCTCGGTTGAAAACTGCTAATTTAAAGTACTCAATTTAAAGACAGAATTTTTAGATGTAGAATTATTAGCCAAACAAGCAAAGCAGGCATAATTGATGGAAAGATGAATGAGAATTTAAAATTTGTCTTAGAAAATGGCTCAAAATACCAAAACTCAATTAAAGCTGCTGTAGTGCTTATAGAGGACTAAAAACAAACAAACAAGCAAAAAAAGGCCAATATATGGGATACCAGTGCCTAGAATCGTGTTGACAATTAAGAAAAAAATATTTAGACCAATTTATTTTCCACTAGTTCATGCATGTGGAATCAGTTTTTGTCCTTTGCCTAAGTCTTGTTTGTTACTCCAGCTATGATGAATTCTGATGATTATTACTGACTGGTCAGTAGGTTTCTGTATCCTGCTATACTTTAGGTTTCAGCCAGGAGTTTTATATAATTGACCATATGGGGAAACCAAGATACACTCAGAAATTAAAGTATGATGCTATCACAACTTCCTGATATTGATGGTCATGTTATGGTTATATAGGAGAATGCCTTGGTTTGTTGGAAACACACTAAAATATTAGGATGATGAGGGCTGCTTATCATGGTCATGTGGGCACCTTACTCTCCAATCGTTGAGGAAAAATGTTCTTCATACTGTAATTGTAACTTCTCTGTAAGTTTGACATTGTTTTGAGTGTTCAAAATGTAAAAATTTCACTCTGTACATAGGCAAAATAAAAGGAAGAGGGAAATTATGTAAATAATGTGGGTGTTGTCACTAAATAAACTTAGCCTTAACTGAGCATGAGCTGAGAAGCGTGAATACGTTATTCTCTCAGTAGGTTTCAATTTCCTACATGACTCTTACAGTGTGAACATCTTGACGCATTTACATTTCACTGGCAATTTCAATAATTATCAAGGGTAATTTATTTTACTATATGCAAGTTTTTCTTTATACATTACTTTCAGAAGTTATTCTCATAATGAGATGCAACCAGGAAAGAATGAAGAAAACCAAAACTAAAATATGTCAGTGGAAGTTAAGGGAGGAGAGAGTCTTGAGAGGATGACAGTGTATTAAATGCTAAGGGGGTTAAAGGCAGGCTGGGGCCTGTGCAGACACAGCACAGCATTGGGGCAGCGTTGGTCTGAAACCTGGGCTGGCTCATTCTTGACCTACTTAGGGAAGGCTGTCTGTAAAGGGGAGAAACTTCCAGTGGCCCCAGTATGTCTAGCCAGATCTCCTTTTATTAGGGGCTGCTAACCACCTCCATGGATGGTGAAGAGTTTGGTAAATGTGCCAGTAGAGTAGGAGTTTGGGATTAACATACACACAGTATTACATATAAAATAGACAATCAAGGACCTACTTTTTAGCTCAGGAAACTCAGTATTCTGTAATAACCTATATGGGAAAAGAATCTGTAAAAGAATGAATATATGTATATGTATAGCTGAATCACTTTGCTGTATACCTAAAACTAACGCAACATTGTAAATCAGCTACACTCCAATATAAAATAAAAATTAAAAAACAGTGTACCAGCAGAACCATCAGTGGAAGGCAAAAACCTTTCAGATTAGTATCTTTTAGATGAGTCACTAAAAGGGTATCAATGGCTTTGGCCAGAACAATTCCAGTGGAGCAATGGCAGTGGGTTAAAGAGGTGAAAATGCAGAGAACTTGCATGTAGATGATTCTTTCAAGGCACCAGGTTGGGAAGAGGGAAAAGTGTAGATAACACCTGTGGAGGGGCATAAGCTTGACAGAGCAATTTTGTTGTTTGTTTTTTATGGGATGAGAGAAGCTTAAGTGTGTTTAAATGTAGTGGGAGAAAAATCCACAGAGAGCGAGTAGCTTTGCAGGTAAGTAGTTTGGGAGAACAAGAAAGAGTCGAGGAAATGGAGGTCTTGACGAGGCTGAGGGGTGAATCCCATTAAGAAGTAAGGGGTTAATAAGCTGAAAGGAGAGAAATGGGAGTTAATGGTTTCAAGGATGAAGCAGGTCTGGCTCTGTGGAATTCTATTTCAAGTCAGAAGAAATGAGCCATGGTATGGCCAAGAAAATGAGGGGCATGGAACTGAAAATATAAGGGATGGAGTGGGTCACCTACAAAGCCATTGCTTATAACTCCTAGGTGTGACTTCTATTCCTGAGGTAGTAAAGGAAAACCCATGACCATAATTCAACTTTCCCATGAGAATCCTCTGTATAGAGTCCCTGCCACATTCTGCTCCCTTTCTGTGAAGCGTTGGTTACCTTTTCGTTTATTTCAGACACAGTGCTTTCCTATGTTAGTTTTTCATGGCTCAGAAGAAGTCTCTAATTTGATGTAGTAGACGTTTCCTAAAGCTTGTTCAACACAACTTACAGGTTCTGACCATCACCACCACCATCAGGGGTCTACAGAGCAGCTTCGGGAAGTCACTTAGTTCTGCAGAACAGTTTGGAAAGCTGTATTTCGAGACATAATATAACCTAGTTCCCACAATTCTGGAAAAAATTAAATATTCATTTTCAAACAACCACACTTACTTTATATCTTACACTTTCACTTGTTTCAAAATTCCCTTTTAATTTTGGTGGGTGGAACCTTAGCCAAGTGACTTGCAAAGCCCAGGGCACAACTTTTCAACCTGGTGATCCTTGGGAAGGGGCTATTTTGAGGAAATTGCTTTCAAAATAGGATTTTTGGAATGCTGCTGACTCTGGTGTTTTAAAATTTGTACTTATGCCCTTTGGCAAAGAGTACATAAGATGTCCATTTATTGATCTAAATAGTAAATATGAGGAGTCAGTTTGCTTTGCATTAAATAAATGTGCCATTTCTGCTTAAACATATCTCAAATTCAAGCAGATAAATCAAACATGAAGGGAGAGTCAACTGAAAACAAACAACAATAAAAATTCCCAAAGTGGCTAATGATGAGCAAGGAGTAGATGACCTTTGATCTTTTCAAGCTGACTAAACATCCGCACTTTTATGATGAGACTCCATCCACATACTCTTCAGTGAGGTTGGGTGTTGTACCATTCTGTGGGGAAGTCTAATTGGACTCGCCTGGAATTAAATTTGTTCCTTGGGTCCTGACATTTATCAATACAGAATGTGTTCCCTGGAAAGCCAAAGTCAGCACTTCCAGACCCGGCAGCATTGAATAGTTCCACTTTCCTCCAGAGCACTTGTTCATTATAGCTGATGTACAAGGAGTGATGTTGTGGTGTGTGCACACACCACAAAGGTGACTGATGGAGGCTGGAAGGAGAATAGTCTGAAAAATCCAAGGGCTCATGGAGAAGAGAGGAATCGGTACCCCTATCTTCTGCAGGTGGGAGCCAGTCCCCTCCTCCCACTGCTTATTGTGTTGCTTGTCTTATTTAAATTGCCGGCCCACTGGGTAGAGATTGTAGCTTCTTAATATTCCATTCTGAGCCTGCTTCACAGCTGGCATTCGATAAATGTTAAATAACAATAATAACACCATATAGAGCCTCTAATTTCAGAAAGTGAGGTAGAAATGGCTGTTTTGAAGCTCCATATTAATGGCACTGGCTTTGGATGCCTTTTTCCTCTCCCAACGCTGTCTGTCTCCTGCTGGCTGTTACACATTGTACATTCCACAAAGCAGCCACTACCAGCTAACCACCCTAATCAACTGCCACAAGGGTCAGGAAGCATCAGGCTCTTGGAGGTGAGAAGCCACATGCCTGCATACATGCACACCAGCGCACAGGACAACGACAAAAAGCCACTGCCCTCAAAAGAGCAGCTCTGATCCATCAGCTTGACGCACACCATCACCTCTGGCTCATGTGTCACCCACTTGAGTACAAAAGTGCACTGGAAGGTGTTGGAGTGCAGAAATCATGCATTCTTTTCTAGCCCTTTCCGGTCACCAACAATGACCGGCGAGCTAGCCAGGAGTTCAGCCTACTGATCAGCATTTGCTTGAAATGTTTCGGTTGAAATGGATTTTGAATGTCTTTTTTTTTTCTTTTAAGTTGGTCATTTTCTTTCATAAGAAAGATTTCTTATTCCAAGCGCCACTTGGCAACTGAAAGAGAGCAGTTTAGCTTCAAATGAAAATAGTTGCTGTCAATCAGAAACTAACTATAAGGCTAGTGGGCATTTTTTTAAAATTGAAGGTATTAATAGATTTTCTTTAGATATAAGAAAGGGAAATACTTATGTAGGAGGGAGGAAATGAAGGAGTCTGGGGAAGGGGCAGAGGAGGAAGGAAGGGAAGGGTAGGATATGACTTACGTTCAGGGAGAAGTATTCAGAGGGCAGGATGAGGGGGGAAAAAGACTTTTTTTTTGGTTTCTTTGTCTATTTTACCAACTGTGCTTAAATTGACTTAGTGTTTGGAAGAACATAATTCATCCCAGAAGGTTTTCTAATGGGCAGAACACTATCTTTGTTTATGTTAAATGTGGTAGAGATAGATAAATGTTCTCATTTATATTTATAATTGACTCTTTACAATGGCAAATTTTAATTCCAGGAGCATGGGGTGACCATTTCAGCAGTGTGGGCACTCCAGCAGGCTTTGCCTTAACTCAGAGGAGACCTCAGGAGATGGGCATGGCATATTCTCACAGACTCTAGGACTGTATAATAATACTAAAAGCACTGAGTGCTTACTACATGCCAAGTACTGTTTTCTCGAAATGCTTTACATGAAATGATTTCCTTAAATTCTCACAACAAATCAGTGAGAAGTGGAACTATTATTCTACCTATCTTACAGAGGAGAAAATTGAGACACAGAGAGCTTAAGTAACTTACCCAAGGTCACACTGAGAAAGTCATGGTACCAGAATTTTAACTCAATCATTTCAGTTCCAGGAGTTGTGGTCTCAACTGACCATTCAACATTTTAAAAAAAGACAGACACGTTACATACTTGGCATAATTCTGTTAGCTATACTGACTCCAGGGACATAACTAGAACGTCATGTGGCTTTGCATTACCTGCAAGATAAATCCCTAACTCTTTAGCAGGCACATCTCTGAACTCTGCATGTTGAAGATCCTTCGTGGTCCAGACACAGCCTCCATTTTTAGACTCAGCTTCAGGCATTCTTCACAAATGAGCTTCCAACCAAGCCATTTCAGCTTACTTTCAGCTGGGTTGTTGTTCTTCCCTGTGCCTCCTCATATCTGCAAATACTCATTCCTTGCTTCTGTTTCCCACGGTCCTCACTTTCTCTCTTCCTTATCTATCTGAGAGCTTTGACTTTCAAAACACAGCTCAGACTTTGCCTCCTTTGAGAAGGCATCTCTGAATTCTCCATCAGGTTTAACAATCCCACAAAACATAGATACTCATGCTTTGGAGCACTTACCACATTGCCTTGTCATTATTCTTTCACATATTTAACTATGTCATTTGAATATAACCATTCAGAGACAAATACCTTATTTATGCTTATGTATCTGGTGTCTTTAAAAGTACCTTGTGCATGAGTTATTCGATAACTATAGGTGAATGAATGTTAAATGAGCCTTTTCCTCAGGCTCCTTTTCACGCCTCAGGTCTCAACCTAAATGTCAACCCCTCAAAGAGTTCTCTTCTGACCATTCCCTCCATTTACCTTATGAGGTAA
The DNA here is from genome assembly GCF_039906515.1 of Pseudorca crassidens. Lineage (NCBI taxonomy): Eukaryota > Metazoa > Chordata > Mammalia > Artiodactyla > Delphinidae > Pseudorca > Pseudorca crassidens. Next base: position 72,761,601 of record NC_090296.1, read on the forward strand.
ATGAAAGATTGTTAAATTATTTGCCATTCCTTCCATGAAGAAGTGGGTCTGAGCAGACTCATGACTGCTTAACCAATGTTACACAGCATAAATGATGCTTTTCTAGGTGTCCAGCTCAGTCTATCAGAACCGGCAGCTACTTCTTCCTGTCTCTTGGGATGTGTTTATAGATCCCAGCTGCCATTCTGTGAGGAAGCCAAAGCAGTACTATGAAGAGGCCCACTTAGAGAACAGCCAACAGCCAGTACTAAATTGCAATCCATGTGAGCAAAGTCACCTCAGCTGCTATCATTTAGAGTAGGAATGAGCTGTCCCAGCTAAGCCCTGACCAAACTGCAATTGGTCAGCAAAATAAAAGGTTATTGTTCTAACCCACTCAGTGTGGGTTGTTTTTTTTTGTGCATCAATACAGAACTGGAACATCCTCTAACACATCATCCTATTGATCTTTCCTTTTTATGATATGTCTCAATCTGCCAGGGTCATGTGTATCATTTCTTTCCTCCCAGTCACCACCCTCAGTTAAATGTGAACTCCATGTCTGTCCTATCCACTTCTACAAATGGTACCTGGTATAGAATGCATGCTTAGTAAATACTTTTTGAATAACTGAATGTTCTTCTTAGAGCTATGTTACAGAGTTGCCCCATAGATGAAAACAAGGACCTTTGGACATTTCAATTAAGTAATCTGTCTTATGTGGAAAGTTACAGTATTCTTTCTGTCTAAGATAACTGTATTTCAGGTTTCATGTTATAGGCAATGACAATTACTACCTTAGATTTACTTTATTAGGGTAAAATACACATCTCTTGTGCTAATAGATTTTCTTTTTAAATCTTAAACCAGATATGCTCTGGTAAGGAGAGGACAGGAGAACAGTGGATGGCGATGTCATGGTAGAAAAGAATGGCTGTGTTTATAGGCAAAATAATTTACAAAAAAACCCCTGGAAGCTTAGATCTCATTTTCTCTTAGACAACCATTCTAGAGAATCCGGTGTTAATCTATAAGTTCTCTAAAATATGATTTTAAACAAATGACTCTAATAAGCTATGTTCTTTTTAAAATCCTGGCATGTTCTAATTTAGTCTTAAATAATTACACACAGTCCTTCAAACTACAGATCATAAAACTTAAGACGAAAAACTCACTTTCACAGAGGTCATTTAAATAAAAGAGCAAAAAGATGTAAAAGTTTTAAGGGTATTTTTCCCAGTAACTGGGCACTTTCTTATAATGATAAGAGGGGAATTTTGGTCTTGGTATTCTCATTCCCAGCTCCATCAGCAAGTGGGGCCCTTTAAGTCCATGTGGGAAATAAAGTATCAAATGATCAGCGAGAAGCTGAACTTTAAACTTACAAGTGCACTTTCCATTCCTATGGAAATTGCACATTCTGTGGAAATGTGCTTAGATTGTCATTGTCTAGTCAAATACAGTGAAGATGCAAGTTGAAGGAGCATAATTAAGGTTTAAAAAAAAGATACAATGAGAATGGCTGTCTTTCATGAAGCCTGATAATCAGCACCTTGGAGGCATTTATGGGCACAGAATGGTCAGACACATTCTCCTGAACCACTGGTCCTCAATTATCATCATCTGTGGCTTGTTATGTAAGTGTATGCACTATTTCAGTATCCTTAGGTAATCTGGATGCTCAGTTGAATAGAAATTTTCTTTGGGCTCCTTCAAATCCCATTGCATAGGTCTATGTCTTTGATTTCATGCAGCTTGTCAAGTTATCAATAAAGTAAAAATATTGTGGGTTTTTTTTGAGAGAGTTTTTTGGCAATGCAGTCAGTAAATTCTAATGTTAGTTTTAAAGAAGACTTGTAAAAATACCAAATATGCTATTATATATTTATGCATCCACAGAGATAAGAATGAGAGAAATGCACTGATAGAAGAATTAGCTTTGCACAGCTAAATCTCCAAATGTCAGACCTCTCCTACAGAACAACATGAAATATAGTTAAACTTGAAACCACAAGTATTTATTATTTACTGAACATCTACTATGCTCAAAGCAATGGTATATGTTCTGTAGACGACATAGTGAAATGAACCTGTAGTCCTAATTAGCAAGTAGCTTTCAATGTCTGTTAGTATCTCACCATTTAAAAAAATAAATATAATTTTATAAAAATGGATTCAAAGATGGTAAAAATGTGCCCAGAAACTGATGGGGAGTACGGTTACATCCTCAAATTCTACTTTCCTGTGCCCTACTATATTTGGATAAGCAGAAGTAGTTAGGTAGCAATCCACTGTGAAACATTAGGTACAGGCCTGTGAAAACAAGCTCAAAGACTCAGAGATGAATTTATTTTCCTAATACTTTTTACTGGAATATTGCTGATGTCACCTAATGGCCGAGAATTTTAATGAAATTTTAATAATGTAAAACGGTTACTTCCAATTTATTGTCTGCCTGCCTTGCCTATAGGACATGTGACTGGCTCACTTATTTTTTTTTACTTTAAGCTATTTCATAAACTTAAGAGGCAGAACACATCCCAAAGGAGGAGGTAATATTCAAAAGAAGATATTCTGGATTTCAAAATTCATCTAGGCCATAAAGAGGACCAGGGAGATGCCTCAAGCATATCTCCCTACTCCTCCCCACTGTGTATTTTTTTTTTTTTTACTGCAGAAGTAAGTAACTGTCTATTTTCTTTTATAAAAATGATTTGAAAGGTTTTTGCTTTCTTATTTATGGAATCAAGTTCACAAAATCAAATTTCAAAAGATTGGTAGGTTTGCAGTCATTGTGCTGTTTCATCTCCTGTTCCTAGGATACAATTCTGATTATTTCAGAAACTCATTGACAGAAGGATATACATGTTCTGTGTGCTTTTCACGTTTGTTTCAAGGGCAAATTTTCTTGCACACAAATGAGGACAATTATCTTCAAAAACTCCCAGCAAAATGCAGATATACCTCAATAAAAACCTGTTTCACGTTATCACGTTCAAATCCAAATGTGGAGAAGGTTATTGTTATTGGAGCTAAGTGTAAAAGCATCAGGGGCGAAATGATAAAGAATCATGCAGGTAATGCCAGGGAATTTGGATGTTTTGAACCTTTCAAGAATTTTAAGCAGGGGAATGGCGTGATGATATTTTTAGTTAAAAAGATCACAAGAAGTAGTATGGAGAACGAATTGGAGGAAACAAGACTGGAGAGCAAGACATCATTTTCAATAATCTTATTAAGAAAGGAAAAGAGTCTGCATTGAGGTATAGCAATAGGAATGGGAAAGAGAAATAGAGACAGAAAGGTTCAAGAAAGATATACAAAGTAGAATCCACAGGACTTGGTGAGCCACTAAGTGTTAGAGGAAGGGAGAGGGCATAGTTATTATTTTCATGGCTTCTGGCTTTGAGAGCTGCATAAGGATTTGTGCCACCTAACAGAACAAAAGGGCAAAGATAAAGAAATATCACTTTGGAGGTGACGAGGACGAGTTGGAGAATCTTGGAAGCATTCTCTCAACTAGATGCTTGAAATAGTTGTTTGAGATATCTAGGTCTGGAAATCAGGAAAGAAAGGTTCTGTAAGTTTTTGTATTGATTTTAAATAGCCCTTAGTTCCAAACCGTTGCAGGGAAGTGTTAATTAGTATATATAGGACTTGTAAATCATTGGTAGTAAATATATCCGTGGCAGTTGATAAGGTCACACAGGCAGGGTAGGTAGAATGAGAAAAATAGAAGGCTGAGAATGAAACCGTCATGTAAACAAGAGCAGGTAGAATGGAAATCTTCAGGGAATATGAAGGAAATAGGAAAATAATTTAATAGGAAAGCTGTCCTAGAAGCCTAGCAGAGAAAATGTTTCAAGTATGACAGTTATCAGCAGTATCAAATGTGACATGAAAGAGAAATATGATTAATGCATGCACATATACAAATATATTATTGGATATCTGATAATTCATAAAACTTTTCCATGGAGAAGTGTACCCTCTTCACTCTGTTTGGTCTCTAATACTCCATGTAAGACCCAACCCCAGGCATGAACACTCTCCTCCTCCTGCTTGGGTTCTACCTCCCCGTGACAACTCATCACCCTAGCAAATTTTCCCCCATGTCACCCTGCTTCGGCTCTGACACCCCACACTTGCACTGCCTTCCTAGGACAACATCCTCCTCACCTTGATCAAATTCCAGTACTGCACTCTGGTCCCTCACAACTGCTCCCTGCCCCAGGCAAGAAAGCCCAATGTGCTTTGCCCCACTTTAATGCCTTTAGGAATTAATTGCTCATAAGGGAAGGGAAGGAAAAAGGAAGAGAAAAAACAAATTTATATAGTTTAAATGTGCCTATGATAAAAATCAACTGGCCACATACTCCAATATGCAGCACCTGCTTCTCTTTTATGGAGAGCTCTGGATCCATCCAGATGTAGCAAGTGTGATACACCAGTTTGGCCAGCCAAGAACTTCAAAATATGTTAGATTTGTCAATGGGAGCATGTTCATGGCCTTGGTTAGAACAATTTTACTGTCTGTCTTTATCTGCATTTTAAATGTTTCAGATTCCACTTTTGCCCCTTATTTCTTCTCTGTTATATATATTTTCTGTATATCTTTTACAAACTATGTTCTGTAAATTGATAGCTGAAATTTTCCAGTTATAATCTTTCATAATTACCAGATCCTTATTTCCAAACACTTTATAATCTCCATTAAATTCTCCACAGGTGACCAAGAATGTCCAAAATTTAACTACTGCCTTTCCCCCAAAACCCGACTAATCCTACCATCTGCTTTTTCATGAATGGTATCTCTCTTCTCCTGGCCATCCAAGTTCAATCTTGTGCCACTCCATCCTCTTTCCTCTCCCTGATTCCTCAAACCCAGTGTCTAAGACCTGTTGTTTCTACTCCCTAAATAATCTCAAATATACACTCTCCTTTCCATTTTCACTATTACTGCTTAATTAAATGCTGTGCTTCACATCTCTGATCCACATTCAGAATCAAGGAACTCATTCCTTCCAGTAGCTAGGATGTTGCCTGTTGATGGCTCACAGCTGAATCTCTTCCAACCAGGAATTTTCCTTAGTCAAAGGGAGCTAGCTGCCTTACCTAAGGTTACATCCCCTTCCCAGGGGCAACTCCCATCCATTGACTACTGGTTGGTGCAGAGGTACAAAGACCTTGGCCCTCTTTTCACGATCTGGGGCAACTACGAATAGCCATCCCAGTGCCTTACTTCCCCCATGGGATGAACCAAGGATTTGTTATAATTCCATTGCAGTTCAATGTCTCCCAATCCTGATTCCTTCATGGCCTCACAGGTGTTGCCAAAAACACACCCAAACTTTCTGTGTGTAACTCTTCATCTCACAGTTTGTTTGCTGGGAAACCTGACTGAAGACAAAAAGGTAGTTGATGCCAGTGGTAGACCAAGGAAACAGAATTTGCAAACTAGATTACCTACCAGTCCACTGGCATATCTGATGGTAGTTAGTCTGATCATCTCTGACCTCCTGTACTGAATCAATTGTTAAGACTTTCCCCAATGGTAAACTCAAATTGTATAGTTGTGGAACGGAATGCACTAGAAAATGCAATGTCTCAAGTATGTGAGAGATTAAGTAATGATAAGGACAATGGGACTGGGTAGCTGTTGCTGGTGCCATTTATTCATTGGAGAAAATAAAGCTTGGGAGTGATTAATCACCAATCTAAGATAAAGTGTTAAAATCAGAGGGTCTCCTTGGCAGTTGATAAAGGAACTCGTATCTCTTGTAGCTTAAAGGCAGATAATCTTTGGATCAGGTTAGGATCAGTCACAAAGATAGTGGTGCTTCAGGGAAAGTTGAATTCCCAGCCATTGCAAGTCTGCTATGAAGGTATCAAGGCACTGGTTGGGAAGCAGTGGGACCTTGAGACTTGGGATAGGAATATCTAATCAATGCACCTAAATCTTTAATCCCAATCCCCCTGAACACTTTGAGGCTGCGGAGGTCACCCACTCCTTCCCCCTAAAGGCTAACTTTCTCCTTCTTTTCCTTGAAAATGATGCAGAGACATCTGTCTTTAATGAAAACATGTACACACACCCCCAACCCAGGATCTATCTCAACCACATCTCCTTGCCACCAAACCAATAACTAGAGTTAAGTCCCAACAATACTTAGCCAGGGGAGCATTAGGCTGGCTAAGGTAAGAAAGGGATTATAATCTGTAGAAGTTTCAGGACTTAAGCAACATGTATCAACACAAGGTAAGGAAGCATATAATGGGATTGAATCCTGAGATTGCTATATCAAGAAGGGCAGAATATAAAATTGGGTAAAAGAGAGTTCATCCACAGTGAAGCACTTCCATCGTGTAGAATTTAATACCACCATGGAAGCATGGAAGAGGCATTACACAGCCAAGGAGTCAAAAGAATGGCTTGACCAGTTGATGTCAGCCAGACTCTATTAGCCACTCCAATGGTAACAAATTGGATGCATGAATGGAGTTACCACGGGCCAGCCAGCATGGGCTCCCACTCATGAAGGATGACTTAGCTATTGCACCTGCCAATTGTCCAACACGCCAACAACAGAATCTGACAGTGATATCCCAATATGGTACCATCCATTGAGAAGGCCAACCAGCCACTTGTTAGAAAGTTAATTATATTACACCCCTTTTACTCTGGAAGAGGCAGTGATACATATTGAATGGAACTGACACATATTCCAGGTATGAGTTTGCATTTCCTACCCACAAGTCCTAGCTAACACCACATCAGTAAAAATGCCTAACCTCACAGAGCTCACATCATAGCAGTATAGGAAGGAAAGTGTTAGTGACTGGTCTGTAATTCATCCTTCTAACCCTAGGGACAAATTGGGAAGGGAGAAAAAAGGAAGGAGGGGTGCAGGAGGGAAAAGAAAGAAGTGATAGCGTTGAGTTTTTTACAAATATGCTGATCAGGTTTTCTGATGGTATTTACTAATGGAAAATCTTTATTTTGGGTATATGGTAAGCAGCATGTACCTGGCATGTCTAGGTTTGCCGATGGTATGGTAAGTCAGAAATCTATGGATTTATGAAGAATGTCCTTCTATAAAATATTGGTGCCAGTAGTATAATGATTAGATCATGAAAGGGAAAAGTTTAATGAAGAAAACAGCCCTCTTGTATACATCAGAGGTCAGCAAACAACAGGCCCTGGGCCAAATTCTGCCATGCCCACTCTCTTCCACATCTCTCTACTGCAGTAGAACTGAGTCGTTGCTGTAGAGACTGTCTGGCCTGCAAAGCTGAAATGCTTACTAGTTGACCTTTTACAGAAAAAGTTTGCTGATCCCTGGTATAGGCAATGCCTCTTAAGCATCACTTAGAAATCTCATATCGTAAATACATGTCACGGCTCATCCTAATGTAGCAAGAAAGAATAAGAGCCAAGATGGTGTCATTCCTGTAAACCAAAGGAAAGTGTTTCTAGATGGAGAGAGCTTTGTTGGCTAAGATTTCTTCATATTAACCGAGCTCTAAATCAAACCCTACCATGATTTAATCTAGGTAAAAGCCCCCCTTGATCCCTCAGTCAGAAGGTAATGGGGATCTGGCAAATCAGGAGAACTTCTCTCTTGCCCCTGTACTGTTCCCTGACTGAAGTGGACAAGTGGTGCTCTCCTCACTGAAGCAGAGTAATATTGCAGTATTCTAATACTGAACAATGTTTGGCACGCACTGCTGGGTCCCTCAACGTCTTCTATTGCTCCTGATATAGTAATTCATTTTCTAGTGTCCTTGGTAGTTAGCTTGGCATTCTTCAATGGAGGTCTTCCAAATTCCCTTTAAAAAAAATGTCCCTGTTTAGATGAGATCTTGTTGAAGTTAAAGTTGGAACAACTCTAATTAAAACAGAGGGCTACGGGGCCTAGAACCCCGTCCATTCCTTCTCTGCAGTGGTGCTGGAATGAGTTTCTTGGAATCTCTAGAGCTCAGTAGATCAGATTGAAATATCACTTAAATAGGTGACATTAAGTTCTCTTTCAACACTAATTTATTATAACTTTTAAGTCTTGTATCTTGGGCTCAAGGGATTCTTTACCCTGCTTTATCAACTCCTCTGTGCTCTTTGAGAGAAATACATATTACATGTTCAAGAGTGTCCAGTGTTTCATCATGTTTCAACATCCTGGCCGTCCACTATATAAGACAGAAGTTTCCTTGTTCCTCTACTTTTTCATCTTAGCCCACGCAGGAAGAAACTTCTGCTAACAGTCTAGCCCTTACAGGCTCCTTCCCGTAGTAGGAGAAACTAGTCTGCCTGGTCACAGTCCAGGGTATTCTCTGAACCATATTTCACCAGTGCTTATGGTCAACACAAGGTAAGGAAGCATATAATGGGATTAAAGGCCAGTAGGAGTGCTTGCCTGCTCTTTTGCCTCCTATGCCCAGGTACCTACGGCCGCTGCCTGTCCTCCTGAGTCTGCATGCCCAGACAGGGCCCAGGGTTTGCCTTCTGGAGATCTGTGGTCCATATTATTGCATATTCCAATATTAAATGGACCCTTAGATTCAAAATAATAAGGACAAGGGCTCATAATAACCTTAGGATTAAGCTTCTTGGTCCAGCAAAATGTAACAAAAGCACAGGGAGTTACAAGGCATTCACCTGCTTATTAATAAAAAATTTTGAAACCCTAATGGTCAGAGCTGTAGAAGGGAGGAGAGATGAAAGGCATCCTCAAATCTTATATCATTACCAGCATTTATGACCTAAGTGGCTTAGGGGAAGCAAGACCCCTAAAACCATTGTGGTAATAGGTGTCTGCAGGTACTGAAATGTACTTAGTAGGTATACCTTGTGATAGTTAGATATCAAAGCATCTATGGCTGCGTCTCTAGATACTGGGCTACTGATGTGCTTAGCGAAAAAGAAAAAAGAAAAAAAAGGCAGTCATTTTAGGAGTAGGGGACCAAGCCTGTTTGCCAGAATCACAAGCAAAGATATAGGATTGGGTCTTGGGCAGAGAGAGATGTCTTTCCTGGGAACAGGAAATCAGAGGACGATGAAGTTTCTCTTCTCTGGAATGCGCTGCAAACAGATACTTTTCATAAACATGGCTGTAAGATGCAACAACCAAAGTAGTTTTCTCAACTCCCAGGCACATTAGAATCACATAGGGAGTTTTAAAAAATATATGTCTGATTCCTAAGCCCTACAACAGACTAATTGATAACAAAATCTCTAATGGAAGGCATCCAAACATCTGTAGTTTTCAAAGTTTCCCAGATGACTCTAATGTCCAGCCAAGTTTGTGAATCACTAGGCAGTGTAAATACTGCATAAATGCAGAGGGAAAGATTTTTGTTGCACTGAATGTTGTAAGGCAGGAATCTAACAGGTTTTGCTGTTTGTTTTTATTCTCATTCATTATACCTTTCAGCCAGGGCTTAGGGACTGCTAGGAGGAAAGATCTGCTTTGGTTGCACCGGGAAAAGAAGGAAATAGATTTCTGTGCTGATGGAAAGGTGAAGGTTTAAACCTAAAAAGCGGAGGAGAGGCAAGGTTTTGGAGAGAGGGGCTCATAGTAAAGATCTCATTTGGGTTTAGAAGAACTGGAAGTTGCATGGAAGGTTAAAATGACACAGGAGGGGATAACAAGAATTTTGTTAACCTTCATATTTATTTAGATTCCCCTTATGACTAGCATTTACTGAAGGTGTGCTAATGAGATAAAGAGTATCCCAAAACTCTGCCCCTTCCTCCCTTTGTTCACTTCGCACAGTTCAGGGTACCACCAGGAAAAGTCAATTTTTAAATTTCAAGTCCAGCCAAATCATTAAAATAACTAGGGTGGCTTAGTGGCTTCATAAAAATTAAATCAGGCACACATCTTGAGTAAGCTCATTATGGAAATAAGGAAGCCACAGAGCCATTTTAAAGTTGATGCTCTATCCAAAATCTTGCTATTATCTTATATGTGTGTGTCTACATGTGCCGGAATGTCCAGTACGTGGTTATATAAAAATGCCTGATGGCAGCCCCTCTGCTTTCCCCAATGGATATTTTGATTCATACCGCTTCCAGCTTTATTCGACTTCCACTGATTAGTTTGCATTTACATTTTCATAGCATCCAGCTGCTCGGAATTCATGATTTACATTCATCCAATGTAATTAAAGTATTTGTTGTGGGCTTATAAGCTTTTTAATGGTCTATATTTCTGCATTTTGTGTCTCTCCTTTTCCAAATTTATTTTATTCATCAAGCTGTGTCCTAAAAAGCAGTAGAAACAATTACCTCTAAAGTATGTTGGTATACAGCATGAATAACACTCACGCTGGATTTAAAACTACCCTCTCTCGAATTACCAGTTCGGTGCTGAAAATAAATGTCTCTCTCTCCAGATATTAGAATCTAATTATGTACAATAAACCATGTTAAATAATATCAAGGGTCCAGCCTAAACCAACAAAGACTCAAACATCCCCATAGAAAGCTGAAATGTTCCAGCTCACATCTGCTTTTTGGGGCCAAGGTTATTTTCAGAGGTCGCTGGCACTGTTGAGAAACCTGTCCAGGCTTGACATGATAGAGTTGAAGTGCACGCTAAGGAGGAGGTAGCCCGTTTCTCTTGCCTGCTACTCTGCGCAAACCAATTTGGTAAATACTTTCATTTCAGTCCCCTGTAATTAATAGGTAATTAGCTGTGGCTCTGGGAAGGAATAGCAAAATGACAGCTAAACCATTTAGACTTTTACTACAAACGAAATCACCACTGCAGTCAATAGTTCAATATGATTTCAGAAGCTGAAATAATCTCTAGGATTTAAATTCCCATTGACCTCTAGATCAGTCCTGACTTCTAACCTCTAAGTCTCTTTTGGCATTAATCCCACCCCATATTTGCTTCCATCTTTGGATAAGCGTCTGTAAAACCCTAGAATCAGCTAACCTTATCTTCTAAACATAATTCTTTCAGCCACCTCTCAGCCTTTTTCCAGGCCTACATACATTTCACCAGTTTACCATCTTATGAGATGCTAAACCACACTCTTCATCTGTTTCAAGTGACAGGTCAAAGCTAACATTTTTTAAAAACCCTGCCCAATTAATATCAAGAATTTACTCTTCTGAGTCGTTATACATTTTTAACACATGGAAACAATTATTTTACCCTTGAGGCTGTTTCTCTCTTTAGTATTCATCTGTGCAGTTTTGATTATCTCATCTCTCCTGTTTGGTTGAAAATAGAGGGTAAGAAATTGCTCTTAGTTTTAATTGGTGCTGAAAAGAACAGCTTTGATTTAAAAAAATAATAATAATAGGTTTGGTTGGGAGAAGAGGGAGGAGAAATTTGGTAATAGTAAAATGGAACTTTATCCCAAATGATTTATCTTTTGAAAGAATAGAAAACATGTAATGAGATAGTTATAAATATGTCTAATATGCTAATTAGCATGGCAATATTCATTGTCCACAATCTTAGGCATGCTGGTTTATATCAAAATAAATTTAAAAATAGTTGTGAAAGAACAGAAATATAGATCAATGGAACAGGATAGAAAGCCCAGAGATAAACCCATGCACATATGGTCACCTTATCTTTGATAAAGGAGGCAAAAATATACAATGGAGAAAAGACAGCCTCTTCAATAAGTGGTGCTGGGAAAACTGAACAGCTACATGTAAAAGAATGACATTAGAACACTTTCTAACACCATACACAAAAATAAACTCAAAATGGATTAAAGACCTAAATGTAAGGCCAGACACTATCAAACTCTTAGAGGAAAACATAGGCAGAACACTCTATGACATAAATCACAGCAAGATCCTTTTTGACCCATGTCCTGGGGAAATGGAAATAAAAACAAAAATAAACAAATGGGACCTAATGAAACTTAAAAGCTTTTGCGCAGCAAAGGAAACCATAAACAAGACAAAAAGACAACCCTTAGAATGGGAGAAAATATTTGCAAATGAAGCAACTGACAAAGGATTAATCTCCAAAATTTACAAGCAGCTCATGCAGCTCAATATCAAAAAAACAAACAACCCAATCGAAAAATGGGCAGAAGACCTAAATAGACATTTCTCCAAAGAAGGTATACAGATTGCCAACAAACACATGAAAGAATGCTCAACATTATTAATCATTAGAGAAATGAAAATCAAAACTACAATGTGATATCATCTCACACCGGTCAGAATGGCCATCATCAAAAATCTACAAACAATAAATGCTGGAGAGGGTGTGGAGAAAAGGGAACCCTCTTGCACTGTTGGTGGGAATGTAAATTGGTACAGCCACTATGGAGAACAGTATGGAGGTTCATTAAAAAACTAAAAATAGAACTACCGTACGACCCAGCAATCCCACTACTGGGTATATACCCTGAGAAAAACCATAATTCAAAAAGAGTCATGTACCAAAATGTTCATTGCAGCTCTGTTTACCATAGCTAGGACATGGAAGCAAACTAAGTGTCCATTGACAGATGAATGGATAAAAAAGATGTGGCACATATATACAATGGAATATTACTCAGCCATAAAAAGAAACGAAATTGAGTTATTTGTGGTGAGGTGGATGGACCTAGAGTCTGTCATACAGAGTGAAGTAAGTCAGAAAGAGAAAAACAAATACCGTATGCTAACACATATATATGGAATCTAAAAAAAAAAAATGGTCATGAAGAACCTAGGGGCAAGACAGGAATTAAGTCTCAGACCTACCAGAGAACGGACTTGAGGACACGGGGAGGGGGAAGGGTAAGCTGGGACAAAGTGAGAGAGTGGCATGGACATATATACACTACCAAATGTAAAATAGATAGCTAGTGGGAAGCAGCCGCATAGCACAGGGAGATCAGCTCAGTGCTTTGTGACCACCTAGAGGGGTGGGATAAGGAGGGTGGGAGGGAGGGAGACGCAAGAGGGAAGAGATATGGGGATATATGTATATGTATAACTGATTCACTTTGTTATAAAGCAATAACACACCATTGTAAAGCAATTATACACCTATAAAAATGTTAAAAAAAGATAGTTGTGAAACATGCTCAGTGCTACATTTCAATGTAGACTTTTATTGACTAGCCTACTGAGATTCTGGTGTAATTACTTTTTAGATTTTATGGCTATTCCATGTTTTTAACTCAGATTCCACCTCTGAATATTTAGACCAAAGCAGCTAAAAGATTATGCTCTCTTTTTGAGAAATATCTACCATAAGCTTTTTAAAAACTTATTTTGAAATAATTTCAGACTGATAGAAAAGTTGTAAGAATAGTGTATTTTTTTCCAACTATTGTTGTAACAAAAAACCACAAATTTAGTCTCAGGGTAAAACCCAAGGTGTCAGCAGGGCTGCATTCCTTCTGGAAGACCTAAGGAAGAATCTGTTTTCTTGCCTTTTCCACATTCTAGAAGCCACCTGCATTACTTGGCTCATGGCCCCCTCCTACATCTTCAAAGCCTGCAGTGTAGCATCTTCAAATGTCTCTCTAACTCTCACTGTCTTCTGACATCCCTCTTTCACTTCCAAGGATGTGTGAGATTATATTGGGCCTACCTGGAGAGTTCAGGATAATCTTCCTATCTCAAGATCCTTCACTTATTCACATCTGCAGCGTCCCTTTTGCCATGTTAGTTAACATAACCACATGTCAGGGTTAAGACGTGGACATTTTGGGGGAGGAGGGAGCATTGTTCTGCTGCCACAAATAGAATAAAGAATTCTTGTATATTCTTTATCTGGAGTCCCCAGATGTTAACATTTTCCCACATTCGCTCTCTATATTTCTCTTCCTTTCTCTGTCTCTCCATATACATATTATTTCTTTCTGCACCTTTTGAGAGCATATTGCAGACATGATGTCTCTTTACCCCTATATACTCAGTGTATATTTCCTAAAAACAAGCTTATTCTCGTATATAATCACCATAAAATTTATCCAGATCAGAAAATTAACATTTGTAAAATGCTTTTAGTTAATCTACAGGTCTGTTTCAGATTTTGCCAGTTGTCACAATAATGTCCTCTACACTAAAAGAAAATCTCAGATCATAGGCTCAGATCATTTGCTATCTATCATGTCTCTTTAGGCTCCTTTGATCTGAAACAGTTCCTCATTCCTTCTTTAATGATGTGGATAATTTTTAAGAGTGCAGGTCAGCTATTTTGGAAAATGTCTCTTAATTTGGGTTTGTTTGATGTTTTCTCATGATTAGATTCAGGTTATGCATTTTTGGCAGAAATATCAGAGAGGTGAAATTTTGTTCTTTTCAGTGCATCATATCAGGAGTAGGAGCCTAACTTCAGTACGTGCCAGTTAGCAAACACTTTGAACAACCTCCCTGCCAGCTTCCTCCAGTACTTTTCCACTAACTCACCCTCGCACTTAAAAACTCCTTCCGCCTTTTGTCAGTGGAGTTGAGTTCAGTCTGTCTCCCCTGTAGCATTAATCTCTCTCTCCTGTTGCAACAGTCGTGAATAAAGTCGTCTTATTCAGGGCAATATTTCTTTTACAAGTTTATATGAAAAAAAAATCATTTTAATTAATGTCAAGTTTTCCCCCAACAAGTATAACGTAATTAAGCAATGACGAGTATAGCAGTTTTAATTATTATTTTTTAATGACTCCTGAATCACATACTATGATGTGGTAGCTCTCACTTTGACACAGCTATGGTCTTGTTTTAAACAGAAAAGTATACCTTCCTGTTTTGTCATTGAAATAAACACCTAACATTGCCTGCTACCCATTTTCTAGGGACAGCTATGCACATGGGCTAATGGGCGCTGCCAGGTTCATACCAGCAATATCTCCTTGCTTTATCCCTAAAATATTACTCTCTTAGCTTAAAGAGTTGGGTTTCCGTCCTTTGCAAAGAAAGGAGTTCTACTGATATTCTCATTACTTAAAATGTGTTTCTACCCCTGCCTTAGGATGTAAGCCCTTTGTTTGGAGCTACATGCAAGAGTATTTTTAGCCCTCCAGAATCTTTAGGGCAGATGTCGTGATTTAGATCCCTGCATCCTCACTTTTTTTGGCTCTGTGCGTGGGGGTTAGGGAGAAGGAAAGGGTGTGCATTTTGTTGACAGTGATTTTGGTATCCCAGGAGGAAGTACCAGCTGAATATATTCATTACTAATCCTCAGATTCTAATTCCATAATTGCCTTGTTTTGTGTTTGGCTTTTTGTTTTGTCTTCCATGTGCCCAGTTTCCCGTTACTGTTTCATAAGTGAAATATCTTTACTTACCACTCTGAGACTATTTATACTTTCTCTAAAGTTTTTCCTACACCTTGCATTGGCTGTTTTATCCAAGTGTCTTTAGTATGGTTGTCTCATACCTGGTAGAGGTATTCTTCAACTAATTGGTGAAACCTGGCTCCCTATTTATATTTGAAAGTGAGGTACTCAAAAGCTAATGGGAAGCTCTGTGCTGGTCCCTAGAGCTTTCTCCCAACTGAACTTGAGCATTTCATTGGAGGACTTCTTAACAGCACTATCTTCAATTTCATTTCCTGAATGAGGGATCCTATAACTTTTCACCTATGGGTGTAAGCCTGGGAGCAGGATTGTGGATGATGAGGGTAAGATAGTGTGTAGGGAGCCAGGAAGCTCATGATTCAATATGCAGACTGATCTGATCCCTGTTTTCAGTCCTCATTTCACCTGCCCTGCAGTATGTTTGATGTGCTAAGTCCACGGCTTCTCTGGTTCTATTTTTCCGGCTTTTTCTGGTTCCATTTTGCCTTTTGAGTGTGTGTGTGTGTATGTATGTGTGTCCTAGGGGAGAAAAGGGGAAAGGGCTAGTCACCTGTTTGCAAGTCTTGGAGAAGAGAAAGGGAGCGGGGGTTCCTGTTGCTCCCTGTACATACTTTTAGCCATTCTCTCCTCCCTAGTGTTCTCAACTTTGGAATTTTTCTGGAGTTCCGTAGCATTCGCTAGCTTGCTCTTGTTGGTTTCTACTTACACAGATACCTTGTCTCTTCTTCCATTTCTTTTCGTCCTTGTTGATTATTATTTTTTAGAAGTACTTTACACTCCTTTTAATGGATTTTTCGGAGAATACAGAAATAAATGCAAGAGTTCAGTCCACCATCTTTAACTCTTGGTATTTTTCATTTTTAAATCTAGATTTCCCTGTTTTAATGTCTACTTCTTTATAGCATCTCTTTTCTAACTAGATTGAACCTCCAGAAAACAGGTATACTGTCCTAAATGCTTTTGTGTATGCTATGTATGTATACCATCTATGTATATGTGTCTGGTATCTGCTGCGGGTTTATAATAATAGAATCAGCGCTTACATATGCCAGGCACTGAGATAAACCCTTCACATGGATTAACTCATTTATGCATCATAACACTCTTGTGTCCCAGATATTATTGTTTCTGATTTATAGGTGAGATGCTTAAAGGTTAAATAACTTGCCAAAGATCACATAGCTACGAAGCTGTAGAGCTGATTCAAATGCAGTCGGCTCAAGGCTGTGCCCTCAGACACTATACTCTATAGCCTCTCAGTTATGTAGCTTGTATGTGTGTATGTGTGTATACTTCATGCAAATGCGCTATCTGCTTTTTCCCTTTTATTTGTATAATTATTGCAGGAACTGGGAACAGCGTTTGCCTGAGAACAGACACTCGTCTCATTAGAGGACTGACATTACTGACACTGTACTGTGCCTCCTTATCCACCCCAGCAGCGTGCTTTGTCTGTAGAAAAATCTCAGTAAATATTCATTATTTCTCTTTATTCTGATACCCATACACAGATAATTTTATCGGTAATTTGGACTTTATAGACGTTCTTCAATATGCAAATATTCTTGCATCTAAAATGTAAGCGGTTTTTATGGGGGGCAGGGAAGATGGTACTCACAGAGCTGATGTTTACACAGGAGTTGTTTACTTCTGGATTGAAATGAAGAATCTATTATACAACCCAATTGTTCTATTCCTGTAACCACTTCCCATTTAGATGTGCTCTGTTTAGAGTCCACCGTACGTGATTTAAGTCATTTAGGTTTAGCTGGACCCCTGGACTGTGTCTGATAGAGAAAGAAAGACAAATACAAGCACCTTTTTAAAAGAGGGAGTTAAACTTCTGCATGTGTTATGTGAATGTAAATTGTTGTGGCTTTCTTTCCATGAAAGACAGAATCCTAAGTGGTTGGCTCAAAAAGGTGTGTATGGATACATCGTCCCCTGTCCCCTCCAAACACACCACACACACACACCCCTCCTTGTTTTCAGGTTCAAGGTCATAGTGATGCCGATTTTTCCGCTTGAAGAATGATAACGATGAGAATAAATTCCTTTTCATTATTGGGTCATGTCTTACACTCCTGATGTTCTTCCTCCTTTACCTTGCTAGGAGAGAGCCACTGTTTTTAAATAAGAAAGCAGTGAGATTCTTAACTGTACATTTTGACAAGAGACTCAATTAGTATTAGATTTTTCAATGACTGATGATTTGCATTCACTTCAAAATAGCCCGGAGCCACGAACTTCTTTCACAAAGCATACCTGAGGGCTGGCAGTAGGCAGTGGCTTTGCCATCATTACTGATCTTTCTATAATTCTAAATTGAAATGGTACTTTTTATCCTATTTCCCAGCCACCCTGCTCAAAAAAAAAAAAAAGTTTTCCCATAAATGATTTGGAACTATCTATGGACATTCTTATTACAAGAGAGGATTAGAAAAATAAGAACCAGTGACCTTCTGGGTAAAGTGTACAAACACAGACTTAATTTACTTTTTATCTGGACGTTGAGGGAATGTTTGTGCATGTGTGTTGTATGTCGCTTTTTCTTCACAGATGGTTTGTTATAATTAGATGATATAAAGCAAACATAGAACAGATTCTCCTTAAATTCAGGAGGTGATTTCCAGTATTTCATAGCAGTATTCAGAATAAGTGGTCATGGGCATATTTAAATCTCGCTTCTGTCTTACTCTCTTTCTTGCCATCTCTCAGCTATATATGCAACTGTTCTCCTTTCCCTATTTTCTCAGTGCATTGGTATTTATCTCTTCTATGTCCCTCTTGGTTCTTTTTTTCTTCTGGTATATAATTAAATTTCATGAAATAAATATGGATTCATCCTGCTGAATGTTAATATGTTGAACTCTGCTATTAGCTCAGGCCATTTGGGGAATGTTGTAAAAGTCTTTTGGAATTTTCCCAGAACTAATAGGATTCAGAAAAGAAAAACCCATCAATTTACTTCCCAAGTTTGTTCATTGTTGGTTTCTTGATGAAAGAAAGTGACCTTTTTTTGATGAACTTGACATTGATTAGACTCAGAGTTGAGGGGCCAGCCCAGAAACTCAGGGGCCACATGACAAGTAGATGTGAAGCAAGAATTTAGTTTTCATTTTCAGAATCCATTGCAAAGTTCTTTTCTGCAAGGCTCAACTTCACCTTCTTGTCCTTTCCTACCTCAACACCTGTGAGATTTGTGGCACTAGAAAGCACTGTACTTTTAAAACAACAATGTCATTTACATAATTTCCTTTCCCACTTAGGAAGTTTTCTCTTCCCTCTCAGTGAAATTTGCATCTCAATCTCTCTTCCTTGTAAGAGCCTCCAAAAACCCTTAAGTCACAGTATTTTTGAAAACATGAAAGTTATGATTTGACTTTCCCATTGCCTATTTATCCATTGGATTAGTGATTTTCATTAACCTCGGGAATTTAAGGAGGCAAAGCTCCTGACTGAGAATAGATCTTTATCGTGAAATCAAATTATCAGATGAAATTTTAATTAGGATTTGCACTGCTGATCAAAGGAACAGCCAAGGGATTATGTGGCAAAAAAAGGAAACTCAGAAGCTACCCAATGCCAATGGATGGATTTTCTCCATGATGCTTTTATCCATACCAAAGCAAGTTTTTGGATACATGGTCCACTAAAAAACTAGAAATATCAATCTGTTATTTTTAAGTGAGCCTACTTTATTATTCAAGAATCAATCTAAAGAGAATAATGAAAGTTATTCAAGTAAAATAAATCCTATGAGATCCATACATTTATAGAATTTTATCTGCTAGCACCATCTCTTCCTTTATTTCAGCCTATGAAATTTTTCATTACAAAGGGTGAGACAGCCAAGGGAAGGTAGTCCGAGCAAGCTTGTAAGATTCTGTACAGACCAGGACTCCAAGAAGGGGCAAGGCTCTGTGTTATTTTTTCTATGGATGAACACAAAGGAATAAAAGTCTGAAGTTAAGTCAGAGATACTAGCTTTTAGTCTAAAACCAGCTGTGCCTGCCTGTGCATCTTTGGCCAGTGCTGGTATTGAATATCTTCTAGTTACAGATTTAGTATAAGGTCCAGAGCCAGGGAGAACCATGTCTGTCATTAGACTCATTATCTTCCTACCAGCAATGACTTTGGAATTGGCCTAGATCCCCCTGGGACTCATTTCATTTTTTCAGCTTATGTTGGTTGATCACCTCTATGTACCAACTGCCTTGAGAGGTTCTGGGGAAACAACTGTGAAAAACATATCGTTCTTTCTTTTAAAGAATTTACAGTAGATTAAATTTAAACAGTTTTAATAAAATATGGCAGGTGCTATGTTAGAGGTAAATGTGACAAAGGATGCCATAAGAATACGAAGGTTACCCAACCCAGTTGTGGGGGGAGGGGTCAAGGAAGACTTTCAGGGACTTTATTTTTTTTTATTTTTTTGTTATTAGAAGTCTTTATTTAATTGTCATGTATAGGACACTGTGCCAACCTGGAGATCTGACAGTCTTCTCCAGCACACATGGAATATTCACAAAAATTAAACATGGACAAGCCCATACATGAGTTCTCAATGATTTCAAAATCTCTATCATATAGATAAAATCTCTGGAACTGTGGGCCAGCCCAGCCTCTGGGAAAGGAGAGGGGGACTGGAGATTGAATTCAATCATGTGGCCAATGATTTCATCAATTATACCTATTTAATGAAACTCTAAGAAAAACTCCCGACACTTAGGCTCAGTGGAACTTCCTGGTTGGTGAACATACTGATGTGCTGGGATGGTGACACACCTGGATAGGGTATGCAAGCAGCGCACCCCACTTCCCTAAACTTTGTTCTGTGTGTCTCTTCATTTGCCTATTCCCGATACCGACTAGGGTTCATGGCCTTCCCCAATCAATAGAAATTGACTAGAGGCCAGACAAGAAATTCAGGCAAGGCTTTATTGGGGCCCCTGCTGCTGTGGGGGGCAGTGAGAACAAGCAACAGGTTCCCTTGCTCACTCCCTTGGGGGGGAGGGGAAGCTTGTTCCTTATATGGGGTGAGAGTAGGGGTGTGTCCAGGGGTCAGGCCGGAGGCGTGGCTTAGGTGGTTTGCCCATCCCTTAGGTGGTGTTGTGTGCAGGGAACATGCTTAGGACCCTGCTTTTGCTCCCAACACCCCAGTGTTTGCTCTAGGCTCTTCAAAAGTGGCAGTTGGGTTTTTTGGTCTCTTTGTATCTTTGGGGTCTAGAATTTGCCCCACTGCTGCATGCACACAGTTATTTTTAGTCCCATACAGTTTCTTTGTATTTTGTTGCTGGAGGAGAGGTGTGTCCAGGTGCAAGCACTGTAGCACTTCAGCAAAGGGCCCCAGGTCCCAGCCTGTCTCATTCCCCCCCAAAGACTCTACACCCTTATTCTTAAGGGGTAAGGGGCCGAAGGTCTCTTCTGAAACTTCTTCCTGCTGGACAGGGGCCATAGACCCTAGCCTACCCTAGAGGTACAGAAGTCCCTTGCTGACTGTTCTAAGGACCTGTAGGGACCTGGGCCACTCTCCACTGGAATGGGCTGAATTCCTTGAGCCATCATGAGCCTTACTTCAAACTCTTGCCAGAAGGTTAAACAAACAAGGGGTAGAAAGGAGAACAACAAGAATAACCATTAAAGAACCTGGAAAGGGAAGGAACCAGGTTAACTTTGGGCTTCCTTAACTGTTGACCAGACAAAGGAGGTGATGTTGCTCTTGCCAAGAAGCCATTCTCCTTGGGTATATATTTTTGTTCATCTCAGGGTTAAAGTTTAATGTGTTTCTCTATTTTTAGAATTGAAGGTCTGGACCTGTGGGTCCCAGCTCTCCTTCTTGGACCAAAAAGTCTGAGTCACAGGTTTACAATGGTAGGGAAGACAACAGAGCACTAGACAAAACATGGCATAAGTCAGTATGACTGAAAAGAAAAGGGTTATAAGAACATGAAAACCTCCTGCCAGAAATTTTTTTATACTTTGTGGGATCCAAGAGAGCAAACTAGAGAACCAGTTTTCCATTTCCCCGCCCATATTGAATAGCTAGGAATGGTGGTTAATTATCTGCTGAAGGCAAGTGGCTTTTCGAATTTTCTCAGTGTCGGTTTCTAGCTGGTATGGGCATGAGGGCTGCTTTCTTTGCCTCCCAATCTGCCCTGTTGTTCCCTTGGGTAATTTGAGAATTTTCCTTTTGGTGCCCGCGGCACTGAATGACTGCTACTAGTTTTGGTTTTTGAGTCGCTTCTATGAGATGTGAAACCTCAGCCCCATATGTTACAGGGGAATTTTTTGCATTTAAAAGTCCTCTTTCTTTCCAGATAGCTGCATGGGCATGTAAAACAAGGAAGACATATTTTGAGTCTCTCTCTCTATATATGTATAATTCACTTCCCCTAAGGTTAAGGTTTCAGGGAGGGCTATTAGTTCAGCCCTCTGGGCTGAAGTGTTAGGTGACAAAGGTTTTGCTTCTATAACACTATAAGAGCTCACAATAGCATACCCTGCCCTCCTGACTCCATCTTTAATGAAACTACTGTCATCAGTAAACCATTCTTCCTCAAGGTTTTCTATGGCCTGGTCTGTTAGATCAGGCCTACAGGCATAAACCTGGTCAAGGATTTCAAGGCAGGAATGTGTGAGTTCTGGGCTTTCTGTGGGCATTAGTATAGTTGGGTTGAGGGTGTGGGAAGCTTTGAGGGTTAGTTCTGGGGAGTCAAAGAGTAAAGACTGGTAGCCTCCAGTTAGCCAATGGTGACCTTTAATTTCCAGAATCCCTTATACTTGATGAGGGGTCTGGATTTCCAGTGGCCGTCCAAAGGTAAGTTTGTTCTCTTCTTCCACTAATAAAGCAGGGGCAGCTACCGTCCGGAGGCAGCCAGGCCAACCTCAGGCCACAAAGTTTGTTTGGAAAAATAACCTGAGGAACTTCTAGCTTTCGCCCAAAGACCCCCAGAGCTGTCCCCTGTTTTTCAGCTACGTACAAGATAAATGGTTCTTTTAAATCGGGGAGACCCAGCACAGGAGCTCTGGTGAGGCCCTGGTTGATATTGTGAAAAGCCTTTTTCTTGTTCCCCAGTCCAAAGTAATAGTTCTGTATCTGAGCCTTCAGTGGCTTCATATAGAGGCTTAGCCATTAGTCTGAATCCTGGAATCCAAATTCTGCTAAATCCTGCCGTGCCTCAGAAAGTACAAAGTTTTTTTTTTTTTTTTTTTTTTTTGTCTTTGGGGCACTTAGGCCTAATATAGCTTGTTTTCTATCTGGAGATAACTGTCTGTCAGGGTTTATAATATATCCCATATATTTAACTTGTTGCTTTGAGATTTGGGATTTTTTTCTGGGAGATCCTGTAACCCCAGGTCCCAAGGAAATGAAGGATTCAGTGGTATTTTGATCTGAGGCCTTCATGGTGGGGTCCATATTAGTATATCATCTACATACTGTAGAATGGCCCCTTGTTTTAGGTGTATTTTCCTTAGTTCTTTTCCAGGGCCTGGGAGAACAAGTGTGGGCTGTTCTGAAACCTCTGAGGCAGTACTCTCCAGGTATATTGTTGTATTTGGCCTGAGTGGGGCTTAGTCTACTTGAAGGCAAACTGATACTGAGATGAGGGATTAACTGGGATGCAAAAGAAGGCATCCTTGAGGTCAAGAACAGTAAACCATTTGGCATCTCCAGGAATCTGGACTCATATATTATAAGGATAGGCCACAAGGGTATGTACAGGGACCATTGCATCATTTACTTCTTTAAGGTCTTATATACCATTTGATGTTTCCCAACTGGCTTAACAACTGGCAGAATAGGGGTACTGCATGGAGACCGACGGGGCACTAAGAGGCCATGTTTTAAGAATTTATCTAGGAGGGGTTGCAAACCTTTTTTTGCTTCCAGCTTTATGGGGTACTGTCTCTTTTTAGGATAAGCGACTTCTGGCTTAAGGCTGGTTTTTACAGGTAGGGCATTTATAGCCGTCCCAGGGATTCCTTTGTCCGAAATTGCAGGGTTTACTGTGTGTAGAATATGGTTGGGAATAGGCCCTTGTCCTTTCAGCTGATTTGTCTTAGTCATAGTCAAGAAAAGGGGCTGCTTGGGACCTCCTAATAGTAATACGTGGCTCCAGGGGAGCCCAGAATGTCCCTCCCCAGCGGTGGGATAGGACACTCAGGCCCAACGAAAAAGGTACGTGAGATCAAGCGCTGTTCAAACTGACACAAATGGGAGGTCCAGTGAAGAAGCAGGTGCACATCTTTCTGTCGACACCAGTCACTGTATAGCTTTTGGAGGAAAGAGGCCCAGTGTGAGAGATCAGGACAGAGTAAGTGGCTCCCATATCAATTAAAAAATTCATTTTCTTACCTGCCATGTCAAGGACCAGCTGGGGCTCCTCGATACAGTTAGAAATCTCACTGAGGGGAGTTGCCAGAATCCCTGGGCCACCTCATTCATCCAGCATGGCCATCTTGGGAGTGGGAGCCCCCCTTCCCCTTTGGGACTGGGGACAGTCCCACTTCCAATGACCTGTTCGTTTGCAGATTGGGCATGGACCAGGGGGTTTCTTTTGGGCACTTTTGGACCCAGTGGCCTGTTGAGTTACATTTGAAGCATTCGCCCTTGCTGGTTTTACCTCCAGGCGGATGGTTAAACTTCCTTGGCCCCCTGGGGTTGTCCTGAGGTTGCAAGGCATGGCTGGCAGCTATGACCATCAGTATAGCTTGAGCCCTGGCCTGTTTGTTTTCATGTCCAGTTCTCTCTTCCCTCCTCAGCTGGATCTCGATTATTAAATACCCCAAAGGCCATTTCTAGGAGTTGGGGCAACAGGGTTTCGTGAGCCTAACTTTTGTTAACTTTTGGAGTTTCTGCCTAATATCAGGGCAGACTGGCTGATAAAATGTTGTCCCAGCAGGGATTGACCCTCGGGAATGGATGGATCAGTGTTAATAAATTTTCTAAAACCTTCCACAAGCCATCCCTGAAAGAGGGCTGGATTTTCTTATTCCTCTTGGGTCCCTCCTTTACCTTTTCATAGTTAACTGGCTTTTTGATATACTTTCTCATCCCTTCTAATGCACATTGGATCACGTGTTTCCTGGCTTCGGTTCCCACCCAGAAATTATAATTCCAGCAGGGCTCCTGATTTGGGACTGTGTCTCCACCCGTAACAAAATGTTCGGGTTGGTCCCTGGGCTGCTGCTTCAATTCTCTGTTTTTCCTCAGGGATACAGCAAGTAGATAGGACTATTTGGACATCCTTCCAATTTAAATCAAAGGCCAGAGTTAGGGCCTGAAACCCTTCAGCACACTTACTAGGGTCTTCAGAAGACAGGCCCAGTCTCTGTCTGCATTGGGCTTAATCAGTTAAAGAGAAGGGCACATGTACTCTGATTGTCCCTTCCCCATTTGCCACTTCCCTAAGAGGGCATGCTTCTCCTGATCCTGGGTGATAGGAAGTTCCCTTACAAGTTACCCCGGAAGGACTAGTCTCTCCCTCCTGGGGCAATGGAGGGTATAAAGAGACATAGGGAGGCGGAGTGAGGGATTGGTCAGAGGGATCCAGAGAAGTAGGTGCTTCCAGGGAGGTAGGTGGCTCTGGAGAAGCAGGTGCCTCTGGAGAAGCAGCGGAAAGTTGGTTTCTCCCCCTGAAAGTTGGGGAAGGTTAAAAGGGGATCATCTAAAATGTCAGGATTGCTTTCCATTGATTACAGGAGCCACTTAGAGTGGGGTTTTGGTAAAGGATCATGAAGGCTTGAACACAGGGAACCTCAGTCCATTTTCCCATCTTGTGACAGTAAAGATCCAATTGCAAGATGGCATTGTAATTTAGAGACCCATTTTCAGGCCATTTTTCTCCACCCCACAACTTACATGAAGGCCAGGCCGTGTTACAGTAGAACTTAAGTTTTTCCCTTTTCAGCCCATCTATTTTTAAAAATTTCCAATTTTTAAGGATACATTCCAGAGGTGTTTCTTCTGGCTTAGAAGATCTTCCCATGTTGAGTAACCTGCGACCAAGAACGCTCCTAGAAATGAAGTCCGGCATCCCAGAGACATTTACTAGGAGGCTTTTGTCAGGAGGGGATTGGTGTGTCCTCCTAATTCCCTTCTTACCTAATGGGATTTTGAGCGTCCTCTACTCTCCCATCACCTAACCAGATGTCTCTGGCCATCAGTCCCTCGCACGAGGAGTCCACAATAGGGTACATTTGAACCAGTGCTGGAGCGTTGCCAGGACTCTCCTTGAGGGGGATCTGTTGTCTATAAAGTTTATGTCCTATAACGATGTCCTATAATAATTTGTTGGGGTGTATTACTTAAGATTGAGCATGTATAAAGCCTAGGATGTGGGCTGCTTGGAAGTGGCCAGCCCAAGAGGTAGTCTGTCATAAGGTATGGACTGCCAAGGCCTGGAGTGAAGGGGGTCCTAGAGGTGCAAAAAGGAACTCCTGGAGGAATTAGAGTTGGGCGCAATGGAAAATGCCACGGGGGTCAGGACCTGAGGGCCTAGAGGTAGGAGTATTCCCACAGGTGATTGTTTTGGACATAGAGTAAGGGGCGAGACTAGACAGCAGAAGAACCCAAAACCCTATCTGTTTGGTGGCTACAATAAAATTGGGGAGAGGCTGATGATTCCATCTGACCCTGGCAACAGCGAATTTGGACAATGTATCCCATGTAATTTAACATACCATATGAACCCAATTAGTTTAGGATCTCTCTTTGGGATGCTCCAGGGGCCCTTTGAAGCACCCCAAAGTTAGTTGGAGGTCAAAAGAACTCTCATTAGAATTTGATATTTGGGAAGTCTGTCAAAAATTTCAAAGTTTTAAAACACCTGGTCAGATAGAATCACAAGTCACTGTGAAACAATTATTCCTTGAGCTAAGGTGAAAAAAATTTTCAAAAATAAATACAGATCACTTAAAGACACAGAAACTCACACATTCCAGGAAAATTCTGTTCTCTTATGAGAGAGAGAAACCAAATCCAGTCTTGCATAAGCCTACTATTAATAAAATCCATTTACCTAATTAAATTGAATCCAAACTTAGAAAACCTTGACCACATACAAAATTCTTTTCTCAATGTTCCTCTTCTACAACTTTCTGTAACCATACTTTGCCCCTTATTCTTTCCATTAGAAATAACCAGCTTTGGGACAAAAACACCTTTTTTCCTTTAACAAAAATCTATTTCCATTCCTCATACCTTTTCTGAAAACACGCATCTTACTTTCCTTAAGCAACCATAAACTGTCTTCTTCATTAGCATTCTATAGTTTGGTAGAGAACATCTCAAGGTGGCACCAAACAGCTTTAGTTTCCCTCTCACAAGAAGACAAAAGTAGGTAAATTTAGACCTGTTTAACGATTAATATTCCAATATTTCATCTTACTTGAAATGGCCTGTATACACAATGAATTCCTATCATTTAACTTAGTTTCAATTTACCAAGATTTGGAGAGACTGTTTTAGATGGATGTTTCCAAAACATAATTATTCCTGTAGAGTTTACCAAAAAGTTCTTATCCCAGTTACATTTACTTAAAATTTAATCATATCAGGTTATATTCCCTTTTGACACATTTCATAACAGAAACAGTATGCACTTATTGACTTTCAGTAACCCTAGGTACAATAAAAGTATTATACTTAATGTTGATGACTCTGAAGACTGGTCTGTATTAATTAAACCCACAAGCTTAAACCAGACAAACCAATTTCTACAAAACCAGAGATCTCATAGTTTTCCCACTTGAATTTAAAATGGCCCCCTTTTTTTTTTTTTCCTCAGTCTGGGGGCTACAGATGAATCAGGTAGTTCTCTGAGGGCCCAGGCAGAATACTTACAATGCAAAGGCAGAGGAGAAAGATGCAAGCTCCTTGAGCCCAGGTGGAACAGTTACATTGCAAAAGCAGAGGGGGGAAAATGCAAGCCCTTGGAGCTCAGGCAGAAAGAATAGTTACATTGCAAATGTGGAAGAGAGAAAAATACAAGCTCCTTTCTTTTCTTTTTGTTCTCTAAAATCTCAAGGTTTAAGTACTCCACCGTGCCCCCAATTTTGGCAGAGATTTGCAGGAGCCATCGGACAGACAAAACTACATAAAACAAAGATACCAGTGACAAAAACTTAAAGACACAAGCAAGAAGCTTTCAGGATAAAGGGGACAGGAGTGCAGGTATAAGGGTCAAGGGAGAGGTAAACTTCGGAGGGACAGAAAAGACTGAAAAAGAGAAAGAGACAGCAGGAAAATAAAGGTGAGAATATTGGGAGGATAAGACTTTCAGTTACTACACTGTGTGAGGTTTAAACCTCTATCACTCTCATGAATCTCCCATCAGGGAGAGCCTGGTAGACCAGGGTCGGCACGGTGTGAGGCGAGCCTCTCCCTCCTCTGCTTGTCACCTGTCAAGGTGAGCCGTTGCCTGCTAGAGGGAGCATGACCTCACAAGCTGAGAGGAGTGATGCTGTAGCTGCCCGACGTCCCCCTCTCTCGGAAGGATAGGACGGAAGGAGGAGGGGACGGAGAAAGGAGAAGTAGGGAGATATCAGGAGAGGGCAAAGGACAAGGGGGAGAGGGAAGCGTTGCCTGAATCAGGGTACTGAGGCCCCCAAGGGCCAGGAAGGCAGACCTACCAAACACAGTGATGCTGAAACGAGAGGTTCAGGTGCCCGCTTGTCACCCACGGGGAAGCTGCATTCAGTGGTCCCGTGGGTGCCCGGATCCTCTCCCCGGAAGGGGACAACTGCCCCACGTTGGGCATCAGAAATCTGATACAGACCAGGGCTCTCAGCCTTCCCTGATCAATAGAAATTAACTAGAGGCCAGACAAGAAACTCAGGCAAGGCTTTATTGGGGCCCCTGCTGCAGCGGGGTGAGTGAGAACAAGTAAGAGGTTCCCTTGCTCACTCACTCCTCAGGGACTTTAAAATGCTTCCCTGGAGCATCGAGGATATGGCTAAACGGTGTGGGAGGGGAGTAAGCTGTGAGGTGAGAAGATTGGCAGACGCCAAGTCAGAAAAGCCCTTATACCCCACACTAAAGAGGTCAGAGTTCATCCTTAGAGCAACAGGGAATACATGGAGGTTTTAAAGCACAGGAAGGACATGACCAGATGGGCACATTAGAAATAACTCTGAGTTCACTGTGGAGCACAGTGTGGAGATGCGAAAGGTGGAAGGCAATCATCAGGTATCAAAAGCCTGAGCCCTGGGCGTAACAGAAAGTACGGGACAGTTTCAGGAGCTATTAAAGAGATAGACTTGTAAGATCAAGGGATTGATCGGATAAGGGCGAGGAAAAATTAATGAGATGTATAAGTAAAGAATAACACTCAAGTTTCTTGCCTGGGAAAATGGATAAATGGTGCTACATTTTACTGAAATAGAGATAACATGAAAAGTAGGTTTTATGAAGGCAGTATATGGTAAGTTCAACTCTGTGTACGTTTCGCGTGAAGTGTCTGCGGACATCCAAGTGGAGCTGTCTATCATGCAGTGATGCCAGGGGTCTGAACTCAGACGGGTCTGAACTATGACATTTGGGCCTTATCAACACAGAGATGGTAAATGAAGTCATAAGGATTGAGAATAAAAATAGAAGAAAACTTCAAGGATGTGCAGAGAAAGAGAAGGCTATCTCAGGAAGATGAGCTGCATCTCCCTCCACTCCCCTTCCCTATGTGCCTTTGATGTGTGAATGGTCTCCTGTCCTAGTTCCTGCTTCCCATTCCAGTTCCCTGCTTGGATGGTTGCCCTGCTCTAAACCCTAAGATCACTTTGTTGGTGCCCAGAAAATCAGTAAGCCCTTATTTAACAAGCCCCTTTTTAGAGAAGACTGGGCACTCTTCCTTTATCACCAGCTAATGACTGAAGTCCTGCTATAGTCCAGTCATTTTCTCCTGGGGTGAAGCTACCTTCAAGTTCTTTCGAAAAAAACTCCTAGGGTTGGGTCCCTTCCACGAACCAGATCAGACTCATTGGCTATGAATACCATTCCAGATTAAACTCGAGACGCTCATGCTTCCTTGGTCTGCTGGCCACCCCCTTTTTGGATTAAGCATATTTGAATTTTGGAGTTAGACAAATCTCAGTTTAAAATCTGGCTTTACTACTTAATAACTTCGCAACCTTTAGCAAGTTATCCTTTCTGACTTCATTTTCTATATCTGTAAAATGGATTAATAATTCCTATCTGCCAGGGCTATTTTGAGGACTGAATTAAAATATATACATAGTCCCTGGTACTTCTCTGTAAATTAATACACTTTACTTCTTTCTGATTTTCCCCCAGCTTGATGTAGGTGATGTGAAAGCAGTATGATACAGTGGAAACAACAAATGTGTGTAGTAAAGGCTTAAATGTTTATATTTTTAGAGTCCTGAAATGGGTTTCAAATTACCTTACTTCTGTGTGAGTGATTTCATGTATGGCAGTTCTCTTTCTGAGCTTCGGTTTTCTCATTTGTAAAATGAGGATAATACCCGTGTTACTTACTTCACAGTTGTCATGAACCTCAAAGATAATGCATGTTACAGCACTTTGAAAACTAGAAAGTTCTTTAAAAATATAAAATATTAAGCACTACACTTCACTCATAGGAGATACTAACAAACTTTTATTTTGGATATTGGTATTTGAACAGTTTAGACATTCCAAACCTTTGACCAGAAGCTATTAATTTATTGCTGTTTAATGATCTGAATTACCTACAGAAGTCTCACTTGCAAAGAGACTCAAGACTAAATTTTTTATTGCTGTGGATCTTAATTAGTGTACAAACATTTATTGAGCACTTATTCAGTGAAAGTCACTGTGCTTGGTCCTAAGAAACAAAGAGGAAATATCTAATACCTGAGTTTCGGAGGTTTGCCACTTAGAAAGAAAGATGGTTAAATAATTACTATATGGACCGATAAGGTTGGAAGATTTAGTAGATGTACCTGGTGGAGGCTGAGGGGATCAGGGATATCTTCTTAGAGGAAGTGAGAGCATGTGGGTCCTGGCGGATGATTAGGAGAAGTTAGTCAGGTGACCATTTATGAGTAGAAGTGGAGGTCCTTGCGGGTATTCCAGGCAGAAGGAGCAGCAATGACAAAGGCAAAGATTAACCCATTTGAGAAATCACCAGGATTTTAATATACTTGGTTTGCATTTGTTCGGGGATGGAAAACTGTGGGAGAGAGGGAGGAAGAAGCAAGAGTAAGACCAGAGATCGCGACATGGATGGAAATCTTGCCGTGGAAATATATTAAGTACTAGTTGCCACGTGATGAGAAGAAAATTTGCTTTGTATATCCTTTGGAGTAGAGCAACACTGGGAGCAGGAGAGTAGAAGGGGAAGGGGGATTATTGCAGTGACTCAGGTGAGACCTAACAAGGCCCTAATCTAAAGTAATGATGGTGCAAAAGGAGAGGCTGTACAGAGTAGAGCTTAATTGAAGGAGAAGACTTGATCACTGAGGGGACATGGCAAGTGAAGGGGAAGAAAAACTTAAGAATCTATTCTAATTTTCTCACTCATATAAGAGAAAGAGGGTGTTAGGCTATACAAAAAGCTAGAGGGAGAAAAAAGGCAATATTACTGGGCAGGAGAAAGTGGTGAAGAAAAGAGCATGGAATATTTAGTTTCACACATCTAGAGTGGATAGGTAGCCAAGCCCAGAAGACAATCTTTACCGTTACTAGGCAACTTCAAGGATAGGATATATACCTTCCCCTCAGATACATTATCATCCCTTCTCTCCCTCATCTCCCAACTCATAACAACTTCTTGATTAGCTGTAGAGAATCTGAAATTCCCCTTAAATATATTTGACAAAAATCCAGAAAAATTCCCTGAAAATATATTGATTCAACTCAATTGTTTGGTATTCAGTTCAATTCTGGTAGAGGGAAGAGACCCTTAAAAGACTCTTAAAAGAAAATGAATGGCGATTCTTAACCATAAAATAATCCTATGAACAAACTATTAATCCTAACATTATCAGGATTAAGTCTCCCTCCTTCTTTTATAATCTTTCAAATTATCAGCCATGGACCATTGTTTAATTCTCTCATGTTCCTGTTGTTGTTATTTATGGGTCTTAGCATAGTCAGCCACGGCTTCTTAGAACTCCTAATCTGAAACCATTGAAGAAAAATAACAGTAGTAATAATGAGAATAATAATACACATTATGCATCACTTACTGTGTGTCAGGTTCAAGTGCTTTAAACAGATAAACTCGTTTAATGATCACATTCTCTGACAAAGATTATTGGTACTATCTCTAATTTAATATAAAGAAACTAAGGCATGAGGAAATTTCATGACTTTCCCACAGTATACAGAGAGTAAGTAGAAGAGCAAGGATTCGAATCCAGGCAGAGTCTGGGGCCAGGGGCCATGTACTTCATCACTCCACTATGAAAGGTGTGGATAATAGGACAAGGACTTTGTGACGTTCGGTAAAGCTGGCACTCTTGCCTGCCATAGGGTCAGTATACAATATCATATCTGTATATCATATATATGAATATACTGGTATTAGATATATTAAAATCATAAAGGCAAAATTCTCCTCAACCAGGAATATAAAGAATAAAACCACGCACATCACACAGCCTGGGTTCGTGTCCCAGTCTGGCTTAGGACCTTGACTTGTTGAGGTTTGAATGCTTACAAGTTGAGTGACTGTGGCCCAATTAGTTAATCTCTATTAGACTCATTTACTAATCTGTAAAATAAATATAGCATAACCTTCCAACAGGGATATGGTAAGGATTCAATGAAGAGAATGTACCTGAAATACTCCACCCATATTTATATCCTACTTACTCTGACATTGTGCTACATGCCTTCGATGTTCTCATCACTTTACATACATGAACTCATTTAATCCTCCCAACAAGCCTATGACATAGGCCCTGTTTTTTTTTATCATCATCCCCATTTTACAGGTGAAGAAACTGAGGCACAAGGAGACTAAATAACTTTCCAAAGTCATACATGCATATAACTGGCAGCCTAGGCTGGTCTGGCTCTCAAGTCCCTGCTCTCAAGGGCCATGCTGTGCTGCCTCGCTGAGTACAGCACACAGGCGTATTAAGGCTATTACCTTCCCGTCTAAGCGGGTGTTGTGCTTCTTGTGGACAAAATGATTTCATTTCCCTCTCCTGATATGCTAGGGAGAGTCCCTGAAACTCTACAGATAACAGTAATAAGGAAAAAATTAGTGAAACAGAAGAATGAAAGATTTTAAAGGGCAACTATGAAAGGAAGGGTCTCCCCTCCTCAACAATTGATTGGAAGTCACCCCTCTTCAAGCAGACGCACAGGTCATCTTCATGACTGAACTAGATGTGACCCGATCGATTGCTGATCTTAGGCAGTTATTATTTCAAAGAGCCCTTAACCCAAATTGTTACTGCCTATCTCTTTGGTAGCGTCTAGCTCATGTGATAAAAATCTCTATAAGGAAAAAAGAAACCAGTCCTGTTTGTATTCAGTGCCAGGTTGGATAGCACGTTTATATAAAACCACTTAGAAGTGAAGTCTGACCACCAGTTTTTGACCATGTGATCTTGGCCAATCAGTTGTTTGCCTCTCAGTTTCTCCACTGTCCAGGGCTGCAGTACAGAGCACAGATAATGTTCTTAAAATCCTAAAACCAGGTCTGTCCCAGATTTAGCAGTCAGGAAATGGTGGCTGTTACCATCATTATTTCAAAAAGCCACTAAACTTTCTTAGAAAACTCTAATCCCTGAGACTTCTTTTTCTGTCTATATCTATCATTGATTTTTCTATTTTAAAGCCAAAGGTCACATTCCATTTTGAAGTCCAACAAATTCTAATCTCTCAGAAGGTTCAAACTGTATTATCATTCACTATGAATTTGAGCAGTCCTTCTTTCTACTTTGCTGACATTTTGGGTTGAATTAATTCCATTTCAGCTGCGCATCTTTCCTCTCACAGCAGTTATCTACGCAATTGAGAATTATGGACCACACAAATCAGGTCAATGAAAAGTTCTAATTGTGCTCAGCTGTCTTCCTTATACACCTTCCTTTATAATGCAGCAATTCCAGATGTGATTGCAGTCACCATCTCAGAACTGTGGGGTGACCCCAGCTTCTCCGTAACTGTTCGTATGGTTAAAGGGTAAAGCTTCCCAGAATGTCCTTTGTCTCTAAAACGAAGTTGCTTAAGAGCTTTCCTAAATAAATGCCCACAGTACATTATGTACTATGTATTTCAGGCAAATAAAATGTTTAAATCCACGGACGGAAAATGATCTTCACACATAAAATGAAATCTGATCAGTTTACAGCCCAACATGAACAGAACTCCCAAATTAGGCACTTCCCAATTCAGCACAGCAAACACTGCCAGCCACCAAAGGAAGTGGAGAAATCAAAGCCCCTCTAAATCTTCCTTCCATGACATATAAAAGATTCAGCAGAGTAGAGGTCAAAGAATATGAGGGGGAAAAGGTATAAAAGAAAAGAAAGATAGCTGATTTTTTTTAAATTTATTATGAAGGGATAGAACCTAATTATTCTTTTATGCAGAAATCCCTTTGGCTGTACACATGAATAAGAGCACTCAAGGCAGCAACATTTTTCTTATAATTAGAAGAAATTATGATGTCTCTCTTGAAAGGCAGAATTTTCCTTATCATGAAAAACAGTGTTCTTTATCATCCGTACTTTTTATTAGAGCCTTCAAAATGAGGTTTTCTTGAGCCTCTTGAAATAAATCCATTCCACTTTGAACTGCCAGAACTAACTATTAAAATGTGTCCTGATTCATCCTGAGAAATGGCCATATGCCCACTCGCCTGGGATCATAATGACTGCTAGGTGAATTCTAAAGAACACTGAATTCCTTTATCCTACAACCTGAAGTGTCCCGAGTTGGGAAATATATGGATCACCCCTTTAAATAGGCTGGCATGTCTCACCTTTACATTCATTTATTATTTTCAACAAGTATTTCTTAAGTGATACTATGAACAAGGCATCGGGCACGGAGCTGAATTTGCTGTGGCTGCTCGGAAATTAACCTAAACAAAACACCACACATAAAAGATGATAATCATCAAAACAATGGAGGGAACTTTTTTTTTTTTCCAGGTAGAATTCGAAAGCATTTGGAAGGTAACAGTTCTCTTTAATTTCATAGCAGCTCTTCTTGGGGAATAGATGCACAACTCCAAGTTGTTATTGGCCGCTGATGAAAATATTGACACCAGGGATGCAAAATCACAGTGCAGTAGCTGCTCTGCTCAGCTGTTCTTGCTGAGTTCTGAGAGAAGAGCCTTCTCCTAGGGCGCCTTCCACACAATCTCTGATTCAGAGGCTTGCCTTTCGGCACTTGGGTTCATTCACTCCTTCGTGTACACGCTTGATGTGTGCAGGTCTCTCCAGGGTTGTTTTTGCCCACTCCTCCTTCTTGTATTTCCCTTACTATTTTTTAAAACAATTTTTTCATAATTCTCTTCCACTCTGTTTCTCACGAGCCTGAAGCACCTTTAGAAGGTTTGAAAAGAAGAGGGGAATAAATTAAAAACCCTTCCAAAAGATGTGCCTCTGTGAGTTCCGATAAAAGACTGTGTTTGTCCCCAGCATCTTAATATTTGCATTAAATTGTACTTGCCTAGAATTATCAGCCCGCCTCCTTCTATTAGATAGCCTCTTCCCTTCAAGCACTTACTATATTCTATGTATTCCTGTACCTTTAACCACCTAATCACCATAGTAGGTCCTTGATAAGTAATTTGTAATTGAAGAACTGATTTCTTCTTTGTCCTACCTCTTTGATGCCCTCTACAAAGACTATATCTGATTTATCTGAACTCAAATCTTTATAGAATCCCAGTCATGTACAAAACTCTGTGATACATGCTCCAGAAAAAAATAAATAAATAAATAAACTAGTGTCTTTAGAAAAGTCTAAAGGGAAAAATAAAATGAATGTACACTAACTAATAAAGACAAAAGTTTGGGTTTGGGGGGCAGAGTTAGAACATACCTATCAGTAGACATAATAATATTATGAGTCATTCTTCACTTTCCTGTCTGTGTAATTATAGACAAATATGTGAAAGACAACATTGACAGTCAACACCAAAGAGAACAGATGTCTACCATGACATTTGTCCCACACGCATGAGCTGTAAATGTATAATGAGAAGTCTTTAGAGCTCAGACAGAGAGGTGGAGCATATTTGGCTGAGGGGGCCGGAATGGCTTTCTTAGGAAGGTTTTGTTTTGTTTTGTTTTGTTTTCCTTGCGGCACGTGGGCCCCTCACTGTTGTGGCCTCTCCCGCTGCGGAGCACAGGCTCCGGATGCGCAGGCCCAGCGGCCATGGCTCATGGGCCCAGCTGCTCCACGGCATGTGGGATCTTCCCGGACCGGGGCACGAACCCGTGTCCCCTGCATCGGCAGGCGGACTCTCAACCACTGCACCACCAGGGAAGCCTGGAAGGTATTATTTTAAGTGGACCTGCAAGGATGGGTAGAATGTCATCAAGAAAAGATAAGAGCATAATCTTACATGTGGAGAGAAAACAAAAAAAACTAGAACCATCAATGTATAGAAAGGAATGTGGGGAAAGGCTTAGTGTTTGAATTGGTAGTTTGGCCAGGAGATTGGAGTGGAAGATTGATAGGACTCTATCAAAGCTAGAGTCCCAGAGGCTGCGCCATCATTGAACCTCAAGAAACAAATACTTCTTCCTAGATTTTCTGTGGAAGCATCTGGATGATACCAACTGGTGGTTAAAGCCCCAGATGGGTCTCTTTAGGAGGAAAGAGTTTGAGTCAGTTGTCTCCTGTGTCTTGCATTCTTAATAAATTGGGACATTTACATTATATACCAAGTGCTCAATAATTATTTACTGACAGACTATTGAGCCTTCTAAAATATACTAAACATCAGCTACAAACTAAAAATAAGTACAGAGCCTTCTCTAATGTTTGCATATTAGCCCACAGAAGCCAGAGCTTTTAAACTCCCTAGCAACCATACCAGACAAGAGCCTGGTCAAAGTAAATTAGGTTCTTGGATCCAGTTCCAGTGTGTGTGTGTGTGTGTGTGTGTGTGTGTGTGTGTGTGTGTGTGTGTGTGTGTGTGTGTGTGTGTGTGTGTGTGTGTGTGTGTGTGTGTGTGTGTTGGGGGGCTTCCCCGCACCATAAGCCATTCTTGGACAACAGCAGGGTGTCTGAGAATTCAACTCAAATTCTATTATCTACCTGGAAATAGCATCAGATTCCACAGGTTGAGGGCTCAGTCCTACAAGACTGCCACCTTCCTCCCCCACAACCCCCCTTCAGATGGCAGTCGAAAGCCCAGGTTTTACCTGGTGTTTCTGACCAACTGGCTATAAATCAGAGGTTCCCATGACCCCCTCCTCAAATTAGATTAATTTGCTAGAGGAGCTAGAACTCAGGAACATTTTACTTACTAGATCACCAGTTTATTATAAAAGGATATGACTCAAGAACAGTCAGATGGAAGCGATGCATAGGGCAAGCCATGGGGAAAAGGCGGGGAGTTTCCATGCCCTCTCGGAGCGTGCCATTCTCCCCATGTCTCCTTGTGTTCATCAACCCAGAAGCTCTCTGAACACTGTCCACTTGGGTTGTTATGGAGGCTTCATTCCATAGGCAGGGTTGATTAAATCCTTGGCCATTGGCAATTGGCTCAACCTCCATCCCCTCTCCCCTCCCCAGAGGTCAGAGGGTGGGACTGAAAGTTCCAACCCTCAAATCACATG
Organism: Pseudorca crassidens; assembly: GCF_039906515.1. Classification (NCBI taxonomy): domain Eukaryota; kingdom Metazoa; phylum Chordata; class Mammalia; order Artiodactyla; family Delphinidae; genus Pseudorca; species Pseudorca crassidens. The sequence continues at coordinate 72,798,612 of NC_090296.1, forward strand.
GTTGACCCCATTGGCAACCAGCCCCCAACTACTTTGGAAAGTAGGTGCTTTCCAAAAGCCAGTTCATTACTATAACAAAAGCTACTTTAATCACTCTCAACGCTTAGAAATTTCCAAGGGTTTGGGGAGTTCTGTGCCAGAAATGGGACAAGGACCAAACATAAATATATATATATATATTTCTAATTATAAATAATAATATCACAACAGTGTATGCAAATAGTTTTAGAAAAGTTTAATATTTTTTACCAAATTGCTTTTTGTGTGAGATATCTAGAAATGTGTTATTTTATTGTACTGTATAATTAAGAAAACTAGCATACTTTAAAAATACATATATTATCCCAGAAATTAACTACCTATACTATTACTTATGTATGTATTTATTCAAAATATGCATATTGAATGCCAAATGTGAGTCAGGTTCTAAACAAGGTTGAGGTGAGTGTGAAGATAACTGAGATAGGATTCCTATTCATAAAGATTCACAATTTAGGATGCAATAAAAGAAAAGAACAATGGAAGGTTTCCACAAATACTGCCACTAACAGTGTTGAAACTAGGTAATCCCTTATTTTTAACAATTGAAGGGTCTGAGAGATCAAATTTTCTTTTAGACAAATTATATATTTAGTATTTTATTAAAACATTTATTGATTTTATAATAAGAAAAATAGCATTTTTAAATTATAATGTAATCATTGGACCTAAGGATAAAAATAAACAATTTGGAAAGAAATATTTTAATAAAACAATGGAAATACGTGGAAAGACAAATGATTTTGTAGAATTCCTTCTCTCTCAATAAATGTCATAATTGAACACAAATGTATTATTGTTAAATCATAGAAATAATTAAGCAAAAAGACTATTTGATATCAATTTGAAATAAATCCAGCCTATAATTGGTCTGATAATTTACTTTCAGAACTAGGTCAGAGGATTTAAAGATCAATCTGGTGGACTGTATCCTCATGACTGCCAAGAATGAAAATATCTTTAGAATCACTAAATGACCGTTTCATATATCCTCTTCCCATTTTCATTGATCTGAGTTCTTTATGTAGCCATACATATAAACCACATATGTACCCAATTTCTTTAATTTTTTTTTCAAAATGCCTTTCGGGTCTGATGCAGAATGAATAGTATTTAACCCAGAGGGTAAATTTTTTTGTCATAATTTCAGTGCAGGTGGGAAGAGTGTTTGAGAATGCCATTGTTTCTTGCTATCATTTCACATCCACAACTTAGAGGTTTCAACAAAGGGTCTTTATAGTTCACCCTTTTGGAAAAATGGCTAGATCGTAAGGAGTTAACATAGTTTAAGACTTGAAAGAGAAAAATGTTCCTAGCAAAAAAAGGCTTACAGCAAAATAATGAGTGCCAAGGTTGAAGCTGCTCTTTCTTGCTTTAGTGCTAGAGCTGCATTATTCACAACTGCCAATCAGCTAATCTGAAAAGAATTTGTTCTTTACTGCCTTTCTCCTTTATTGCTCCCACCCCACTGGTCTGGTGTACATTGCCTGCAGCTAGAAGGGTTTAGAAATAGCTCCTAAACAGACAACAAATGCTGGTCTCTGAATCGAAGGGCAGTGGACGCTGTGGAGAGAAAGCGCTTTTGCTCACCCCCATTTCTTTTTCACATTTAGCCTTTGCTACTGCAATCCTGAAAAGCTCAGGCCATTGCAAAAGGAGAAATTGCCTGTCAGCTTCTGAAAATTCAATACTGAGCTTTTACTGAAGATTTGGGGTGCAGGACTGGTTGCAGCTTCCTGAAATATTGGTGGTTCAAAAAAGAAAAACACATTTTTAAGACTACAGGAAATAAATTTTAACAAATGCTGTGGCCACTGCCTAACCTGATCACCATTATGTGTGAAGTGAGGGAATTAGATATCATGATTTACAGTTGAAAACAAAGAGCCCTGCAGATGAAGACGAGATCCATGTTCTGCAGTTACCCCTCCACTGACATTTGGAGCATCCTTGCAAAGGCTTGCCCTGTTGTTACGCCAGATGTGCGCATGAGTGCACACAAGAGCAATGTTAGTAGGCATATAAAAATAGATATACGTATAAATAATTTCAGATGTATCTTTTAACCAGCAAGGAGTAGTACCCTGGCAAATTTGATTAATGCCCCAGGGTACCTTTTTCCCCTTAGTATATTCATGAAGCACCAGCTAAGAAGGTTGGAATTTATGTAGGTCTACTGGGGAGTAATTATCACTCAATGCATTAGCAGTGAAAAATCAGAGATCATTGCCAGCTTTCCTCACTTCCAAAGCAAGGCTAAACATTCTCTCAGAGTGAGTCAAACGGTCTTTGTTAATTTCTTGTACTAATTCACCAAGTGGCAATGCAGGAGTGACACTGGCTTGTTGCAGATATTTCCATTCTGAGGAAAACACAGCTATGAGAGGCTGTAGTTTTGAAACATTTTAAACCAGAAATTGCTGCATGCTCCAGACAGGCACACACACCCAGGGGATGTCTGGCTGGCAGGCTCTCAGATAGGTGAAGGATGTGTGGATTGGGCCCGAGCTGGTTTCGTTTTGCTGCTGTTGTTAGTTCTGAGCTGAAGTGCACAGATCCGATTAGATTATTGGGGCAGGCTGGGGTGAGGTTGCCCCACTATGGTTAACTCAGATGCATTGCTAATTCTACCTCTAATCCCACACCAGTCCAATTAGACACCGGAGCTTCTTTGCCAGCTGCAGCACCACTGTCAGCTCCTGCTGACATGCCCAGCACCCCGTCGCTCAGCAGAGCCCCCTGAGCTGCCAACCCAACTCCCCTTTCACTGCTTCCCTGCCACATTCACCCAGCCCTCCACAGCCCCTACCGCAAACTCACTGATCTGCTCCCTGCCTCTCCTCTAGTCCCATTGCTCCATATTGTTTTGTTTTGTTTTGTTTTGTTTTTGCGTTACACGGGCCTCTCACTCTTGTGGCCTCTCCCGCTGCGGAGCACAGGCTCCGGACGCACAGGCTCAGCGGCCATGGCTCACGGGCCCAGCCGCTCCGCGGCATGTGGGATCCTCCCGGACCGGGGCACAAACCCGTGTCCCCTGCATCGGCAGGCGGACCCTCAACCACTGCGCCACCAGGGAAGCCCCCATTGCTCCATATTAATTCAGCCTCCTAGGGAGTAGTAGGAGACAAGGTGGTCAGGGGTACTGCAGACCGTGGGCCATAGTGCAAAGAATCAGATACAGCTCAGCTTCAAGCCAACCGAGCCACAGTGTAGCCCTGAGGAATGGGGGCAGCCTCCAGTGTCCTAATAAGAAAAAAAATAATTGAATCATTTAAAAGACTGAATGGTCCCAAAATAGTTATGCCATTTTATTTTGGGGTCAGAGGCAGTTCATTTGTTAAGATGCAGCAATGAGAACCCAATGAATGCATCATCTTATGCTCCTGAGAGAATTTGCCTCCCTCGCCACCATGAGTAGTACATATAATGCCATTTAAATGTGGTTTCGTTAGAAATGAACTATATCCACATGACTAAAATGCCCATGCACATGTGTGTCTATAAATACTATACCTAGAGAGGTAGAGAGTGAGAAGAGGAGGGGGTGGGGGGTGGGATCGGGGTTGGGGAGAGCCCTGGAGAGCGCAGGCGCATGCACTGTACGAAAAGGGGAAAAAAAACATCCGAAGGACTCACTGCAGTGCAGTTTTACATACAGGCTTGTAGGAGCAACCGGAATGTTATTAGACCATAAAAGCACATCAGGCTGATTTATGTTTCTGATCAAGGTTTCTGTGAAAATTACTCTGCATCACTAGCTCAAGGTGACTGCTACCATTAATGTGTGGAAAATAAATGAGATGGGGAGGTTGATAGCAGACGAAGGGAAGGAAGCGCAAGGCAGTTTACACAGCACAGGTTCCCCATCTTGTTTTACAGTGCAGAGAAGGCTGTCATCAAAATGATTGCTCTGGGGCAGGAAAGGCAATTCTGGGTAATTAGATCTTATGGCTTGTAGCGGGTTCTTTCTTACAACGAATGGATCAGGATGGTAGGGCGGATGCCTGCTTTCTGCATACCATCTTTTCTGTTTTCTGCTCATATTCAGACAGCATAGTTTAAATTTAGGAGGAAAAACATTGTAATACTGTTTTCCTGACTCCGTTTGATTTTAATAGTTTTCATTCCCGGTCTACGGTTTTCCCGACTCTATTTGTCTCTAATAGAATTCATCTCTCCCCAATAAATAATCTTCCGAATTGGAGACTTTCCAAGAGAATTGGTGTCTGGAAATATTTTATATATGATCTGATGGCAACAAAAGAGTTTCGCTGGCCTTTCCATTCCTGCCCTGTTTGTAATTCATCACCAAAGCATTTCGTAGATGAAATGCCCTGCTACTTATTTCAGTATAAACAAATAGCATATATCCCAAGATCTTCATATGAGGCAGTTGCTGCAAAAGGCATAAAAGCTGTTTGCTTGCAAAATGCCCTAATCTCCCTCTCTTTTTCCTTTGTTCTTTTAGTCACTGTGAACTCTGCTTGAGCGTTTGCTTGTACCGGGTGTCTTCATATTGACTTAGAGTTGGGATTTGGTCTCTATTCCAGGATTTTGATTCTTTATGCAGGTAGAGAACCCTGCCTTTTGGAATGCTTGAGATGAAACTGAGTAGATTAAAAGATTTTCAAATCTCTTTTTTACTACACCCCTTTCTCTAGCTCTTAAAACTTGCCCTCTGGTGCTTCTGTCTAGCATTACACATCTGGAACACACCAGTGTCTGCTCTCATAGCTGGCTTCTGCTGCACTGGTGGCCATTAAGAGACATGGCTCCACGGAAACCCACGGACCAAGAGACACTCAGCCCATTTAGCCAGGAAAGAACAGAGACCTGCGTTTTCCCTCACCCTATGTTTTTAAGTAAGTTTTTCACTTTAGTGACACATCTCACTCTAAATGCCCATCTTTGTGTTACAGCAGGGCTGGATTGAGACTTTCAACCCTATATATACATGCACACACACACCCAGAAATACTACCTCAGACAGACATTCAGCATTGATGCTTCTTACCCGTGTTGTCAAGGATTCTGTTTCAAAAGCTCAAATGCAGTCACCAGCCTACCCCCAAAATACAAGGTACAAAAAGGTTTAATTGAAGGAAGGGATTCTAATATCCGTACAGCATTTTAAATTCTTCAAAAAAGCTCTCACTCAACCCATGTCTTTTGATCGTCACAGTGGTGGTAAGAGACCACTAAGACTGTCATTATGATTTCCATCTTACAAATGGAAATGTAAGCTCAGAGAAGTTACTTGTTTTGCCTGAAATCATTTCAGTCATAGTAGCAGAGCCAACTCTCATTTTCCTTACCTTTATCTAGGTAGGCTACTGTAGTTTAAAAAAAAAAAAAATCATTGTCCTGGGAGAAAACAGACTGCTGTTCTTGTAGTGACTCTGTTATGAACAAGAGGCAAGACACCAGGCAAGACTCCTAACTTCTTTGGTTTCCTTGGTTTGCTCAATTTAATATGGACTAGAAATTTTCTATAGTACCGTCTAGAACTCTTCTTTCTATTTTCAAAATCTTTCTCAGGAACCACACCAAGTAGGGATGAATAACCAGTCACTGTCAGCATCTAGGAAAACAGAAAGGGACTGTCTTCCCAGTTATTACCTTTCTCATCCCCAACATGCATACACACATACAAGCCCCTCCCCCTCCCCCCAACTATTCTGTTTAGAAGATCAAAGTTTAAGATGAGAGAGAAGCCAATTCTTAAGAGTATATGAGTATCCTAAAATGCCTGTTTCATTTTAAGATTAAAATTTAGCTCTGAAAATAATTACTAAAATCCATATAGAGGAGAGGGCACATCTAGAGGTCCCAGAGGAACGTGTGCCAAAGCAGAGCATCATCTGAGATGCTGCCAGATTGCTATTGCTCCATGGCAATGGCACAAGCTGAATGAATCTAATATCTCTCCCCTCATATGGGGTCATCCCCCCATTATGCAGCTTCATTTAATTTGGCTGACGCTGCCTTTTACAGCAAATGATTCTACAGTTTGCTCGTTTCTTTAGCTTCAAAAGGATTATTTAGTTGACCTTCAGAAAGGTCCATTTGTAAACTCAAGGATAATGGCAGGGTATTTGGAATTCAGCCATCTATGAGTGTATGGGAATATTAGGGGGGAAAAGCCACTTTGCTGCTTCAGAAAACAAATATTTTGACTGGGAGATGGAGAGTCGCTTGATCACAGATATCCCCTCCTTCAAAAACATCTATTTCCGAAAATGGTCCCTGTGATGACCTCAATACATTCTATTGGATTTCTATGGCCTGTTTCGGCTACAACACTTGACTGGTGTTTCAGTAACTGCACGAGGCTTGGCGCAGAGTTTTGAGTTCCAGATGGAGTAAAATCCCATTCTCAATCCTGTCTTCCCTGTCTAAAGCCCAACTCCCTTTTCCCCTTCCTTCCTCCGAGGAGATGAAATATTTAAGGACCAAAATGAAACCAGAAGCGTTACTAAGAAAAAGCACTGCAACTTTCTGTCACACAGAAAATATTTGGGAAGCCCTCAGGGTGTGACCACACTGACCATAAGTCACAAAAAGGTGGAGGGAAAATGCAGTGCCCCACCGCTGCCTGAGCCCAGCGACCAGCTGCTCTGAAGTCAGCCAATCACCCTCCGGTTTGCTCCGGTGGATCAGAGGCAATTGCTTTAGCTAATAACGATGAACACTGCATATCTGACTTCACACAAAAGGCACTAAAATCTACCGCCTGGCTGAGAGAACCACACAAGTGTCCTGGTGACACATATGTGTGTGTTTTAGAGGAACAGATGAGTCAGAGGGAGAATGGCAAGAGATGGGGACCACGCTTCTATTGCACAAAACTTAAGCTATCTCTTCTCCTTTGCCCCCAGACAACAAGCAGTGTAGCTAAACTGCTTAAATCTCCGTTCTTCTTCATACATAAAGCAGACATTATCTCCTTCCATTAAAAATCCTGCCTTTTCTTTCAGACAACCAGCTAGAAATAAAATGCCACACTTTCTTTCCTTTAAGGAAACGCATCATGGTAGGCGTGTTTAAATTTAGGGCGATGGATGGCAACAATTTGCCTCTCAGCCGTTGAAGCCCAAAACCTCAGGCCTGTGCATTTCCTCAGAGAATCAGTGCTTACACAGTGGCCTTGTGTTTTGTCGCTTTTGCTGTACAAATGCCCAGCAATTTTTTAAGTACTGTAATTTTGAAAATTTCCAGAAGACATCATCTAGTGGCCAGTCAGACAAAAGAGGCAAGAGTGACAAAGCCCTTCAATGAGCAGGTCAGAATCTTTCCAAAATTTACATGATAAACACAGTTTACCACCAGGAAGATTTCATTGTCCTTGTATTCCTTACTCATTTAGTAAACCCTTATAGAAAACTTTTCTAGCTATGCAGCTCTTATTTGTATAAGAGAACCTGTCTCAAAAAGTACCCTTGTCCACAGAGTGTGAAGAGAAGTTATTGCTATTAACCATTTTTAGGACAACCGGTTGTAGCAGGTTGTGAATGTTCAAGGTTGTTTTTGTTTTTTTTAAATTATTTATTTATGGCTGCGTTGGGTCTTCATTGCTGTGCACGGGCTTTCTCTAGTTGCGGCAAAGGGGGGCTACTCTTCGTTGCGGTGCGCGGGCTTCTCATTGCGGTGGCTTCTCTTGTTGGGGAGCACGGGCTCTAGGTGCGTGGGCTTCAGTAGTTGTGGCTCGCGGGCTCTAGAGCGCAGGCTCAGTAGTTGTGGCACACGGACTTAGTTGCTCCGTGGCATGTGGGATCTTCCTGGACCAGGGCTCGAACCTGTGTCCCCACTGGCAGGTGGATTCTTAACCACTGCACCACCAGGGAAGCCCTCAAGGTTGTTTTGATACAGAAATTAAATATTTTTTTACTTCCTTTGTTGCAGAAGCTTGTTTAAAATTAAGTGTTTCTTGCCTTCAAAGAGAACAAAATTTATCCTTTGACTAACTTTTGTTATAAAGCCTCAACAAGATCTGCTGCAAAAGGAATGGTGAGATATTATGGAGCAGGCAAAAAAAGAAAGGATCAGGTACAAGCATGATCAGTAGGGAGCGTTTGTATCTTCCTGACAGACACTGTTTGGGCGTCCAGAAATTGTCTGGGAACTAGATCAACACAGCAGATCACTCAGCCATCCCATGCACCAACTGTCAAGCTGGAGTCCACTCTATTATTTCTGGAGAGAATTTCTCTTTACTTCTAAGCAACAACTTGCCCAGAGATGGCCCAGCTGGTATGATGCTCATCCAAGTCCACGAATATGCTGGGTTTCCATGAGACTTAATCTGTGAGAACCCCACCATTCTCCACACATACCACTAGGACCCTGATCACCTGAGAGCTCAAGACAAGAAGCATGGGGTCAAGACACACAGGAAGGCAGCAATGAATGGAACCAGACAGAAACCTACTTGAGCCTAAGGCAGTGCTTCTCCTCTCAAGGAAAAGAAATTCTTAGATTTCACAGGTAGTTCAGCCCATTTGTCAGGATAGAAGAGCTGGTTGGGATTTGAGAACAGGCAACCTTTATTTGCTGTGCTTATCTCCATCGGAAACTCACTGCCCTATTAGGTGGAACCATATAAAATTTCAAATGTTCAACCATTTTTGGTCCACTAAAATGGCAATTTTATGTTGTTTAACATAATCAGACTCTGGGGACCTGGGAAGCCAGCCAGTGGTGGAACTTCTATATAAGACTATAGAATTTCTATATAAGACTTAGAAGTGTTATTCTGGTGCAGGATGGCAGAGACATATAAGCAACTTACAAAGAAACTTCATTTGCTTAGAAAACATACTACTTATACTTAGATTACATGTTTACTTAGAATGCTCCCCTCCTGCTGTTGTCGCCTAGCCATCCTCACCATGGCCACTGATTCCAGTCACTGGGATTGTTCCTTCTATCACATACATAACTAAAAACATATATGTGCTCTTTTTTTTTTTTTTTTTTTTTTAGATTTTGCCTTCAGAGACTTTATTTTCTTTCTGTTCACCTCTTCTTATACCACAATGACTTTCACTATCACGCCAAGATATGAGATTCCCCAAATGACTATACACGCTACATATCTTCCTCAAATATTCCTTCAGGCTTTTTTTTTTTTTTTTTTTAACAATTTTACCATTAAGCTCGACATGTCCCATTCCAAACTCTCCACTTTCTCACTTTATTCAAATAGAGAGTATTTCAATCCAAGTCCCATTACGTGGCTCTCAAATTCATTTTTTCTGAGCTGGGCATTTCCTACTGAGTGGAACTGTGCTCTGACTGCTCACATCACTCCTAGTCACCCAGGTGTGGAACTTTATCCAGGTCCTTGGGATTTCTCTCCCATCTTTCCCTGCACCTTGTTACCAAGTCCTGATTTGCCCTCACTCCACAAATCTCGTTTCTTTTTATTAATTCAGCAATGTAAATGCTTTCTTTGTCCCACTCTCTCTACCAGTTCTTCCTTTTCTTTTTCTTCCCCTGCATACTGCTGTAGTTCAGGCCCTATTGCCTTCCCACTGACTTGCTTTAAATAAGACCATTCCCTACATTGCTGCCAAATTAGTATTTTTCATCGTTTTTACATTTTGTGGATCTGACCCAAAGATGAATGATTCTTTAGCAAATAAGATGGAAAAAAAGAGGAAGAAGAATGGAAACTGGCATGAGGCTGGTCACCAAAAGCAAGAGAGAACACCACAGATATCGGGAAGATCATAGTATGCATAGTTTTCCAAGGGCATGGCAGGCTCAGTCAGGATTCAGGCATAGACAGAACCAGAGTTTCCAAGAGGGAAAATCAGGTTCCCATTAGAAATAAAAATGGGAATGATAGGTATCTCCAGGGGTTGTAGAGGGTGGCCAAGGCTAGGTCCCACTGGATTTAGGGGTAGAGATGCTAACTCTGTTGTAATATTCCTTGCTTTTTATTTAGTCTGGTATGAGAACCTGGGCAGGGTTGTATTTTGAGGGAGGAAGTTAAGTAGGTCCAGTTTTGTGGAACTAGGGAAATCATGCAGAGGCTGATAAACCTATTATTTCTCTGCCCCCAGAACACTCAGACTTTTCATTGCCTTTAATTGTCAATGAAATCCTCCCTATGTCCCTCCTGTCTTTCTAGCCTTGCCTTCAACAACTCCCCTACATATACCTAATAATCCATCCAGCCTTCAAAATGCCCACATTTTCTACTTCATGCCTTCATGGTTTCCTCTCCCTGTAATGCTCTTATGCCCTGGTGTGTGCTATGCAAGATATTGAATACTACCCACCATTCAAGTGCTGCCTCAGATCCCAACTCCTCCCAAAAGTATTCCTGATTTCTCTTTCTGAACTTTCATTGTTAGTTTATAGAAATGCAAGAGATTTCTGTGCATTAATTTTGTATCCTGCAACTTCGCCAAATTCATTGACGAGCTCTAGTAGCTTTCTGGTAGCATCTTTAGGATTCTCTATGTATAGTATCATGTCGTCTGCAAACAGTGACGGTTTTACTGCTTCTTTTCCAATTTGGATTCCTTTTATTTCTTTTTCTTCTTTGATGGCCATGGCTAGGACTTCCAAAACTATGTTGTATAAAAGTGGTGAGAGTGGACATTCTTCTTTTATTCCTGATCTTAGAGGAAATGCTTTCAGCTTTTCACTGTTGATGATGATGTTACCTCTGGGTTTGTCATATATGGCCTTTATTATGTTGAGGTAGGTCCCCTCTGTATGCACTTTCTGGAGAGTTTTTATCATAAATGGGTGTTGAATTTTGTCAAAAGCTTTTTTCTGCATCTGTTGAGATAATCATACGGTCTTTATTCTTCGGTTTGTTAATGTGGTGTGTCCCATTGATTGATTTATGTATATTGAAGAATCCTTGCATCCCTGGGATAAATCCCACTTGATCGTGGTGTATGATCCTTTTAATGTGTTGTTGGATTCGGTTTGCTAGTATTTTGTTGAGGATTTTTGCATCTATGTTCATCGGTGATATTGGCCTGTAGTTTTCTTTTTTTGTGACATAAGAACCTACTGTACAGCACAGGGAACTCTACTCAATAACTCTGTAATGACCTATATGGGAAAATCATCTAAAAAAGAGTGGATATATGGATATGTATAGCTGATTCACTTTGCTATACAGCAGGAACTAACACAACATTGTAAATCAACTATACTCCAATAAAAATTAATTTAAAAGAATGTATTCCTGAATCAAATAGATAGATTGAATTGCTTTTTCCTTGGGACTTTGCATTTCTCACACCACATGCCTTGTTGAAACCAAATTCTAAGGATTTAAGTAACTGGCTGCACATAGGATGCAGAAAAAATAAGTTGATTCCCTTTTGTACTGGACATTATACCATGGACACTGTACACTCATCTAGTGCTTTCTATGAAATTATAAGTTTTGCTCAGACAGAGGGCATAATTAACTGATCAGTGCTTTATGGGACCTACCTTGATGCTTTCGACACAACGGGCCTCAAACAAGATTTATCTAATTTCTTGAATTATCTAATTATATATTAAATCATATAGCTCAAGTATAGTTCCCTAGACAGTGAATATAAATGTATTGCCATTCACGTTTGCATTCAAATATCAAAGCCCCAAGGCCCCACCTCTTGAAGGAGGTAGGAGTCTGTTTTATAGAATTCTCTTATACCAATATTTCTGAGAATCTCCAACAGTGCTGACAGATGTCCATAAGTCTGTCATGATGGTCACAGCATGCAGTTGCTTCCTGGTAAGGATCATGTAGCCTAGGCACCACCATCTTACTAAGAAGCCATTCAAAGCTGGAATTCTATTCCTAATCCAATTACTGCCACTGTCATAACTAGATCAGAAATCCTTCTCCATGATTTTTGAAGTGAGAAGGAGAAAGCTTTTTCTGCGTTATGCTTAACTGATGGGAGTGGAGGTGGGGTGGGAGTGAGCCCTTTAATTAGAACACAGAACTGCAAAGCTTTATAGCAGCTATCAATAACTTTCACTCACTGTCGCAGCTAGTAAAACTATGGCTTTGCAGCTCAGGTTCTGTTAGTCCCACAGACATGCCAGTCATATCTAGCCATCTAATCTTGCTACTGCTTTTAGGTGCCTGATTGCCTAAAACCTTAGCACCTTTGCTACTGTCAACTGGTCCCTCCAGCACTAGTCCTCACCACTGCCACCACAGTAGTAGTTGGGGCTGGCGAGCCAATGACACCACCAGCACTGCTACTAGCCTTGCTGAGTAACTTACAGTCCCTGGGTTCATTTGACATAACAAAGTGCTACTTGCTCAAGCTGCCTATTGTACGTTGTTATGTAGCTCTCCACTCATTCACCTGGGCAAAGGTGATACAGGGAGAAATCTTCTAATTGTTCTTTAATATTCCCTTAGAATGTGTACCCAGCAGAGTTGTCTGAGATCAGTTCAGCTTTTGCAATTTGTGCATGCGCGTAGCTACATTCAGGTCTTCCGCACTCCACCCTGGCCTCCCACTCATCCCATGTATGGCTGGATTCGGATGAGTTCTGGTGACAGCCACCTAGCTATATGAGAATCAATACTTCTTTCTCCCTTCAGCCCACTATATCTGGCTCACTATTTCAGTCCTTGTCTTTTATCATGAAATCTCTCAGGGGTCCTATTTCCTTTCCTGAAAAGGACTCCATTTGAGTTACAGTGGTCCATTTGATATGTCAGTATAGCTTTGAACCTCATTGGTGGCCAGGTCCAATTCTTTTATTTTATCTCATGAGATCTCCCATCCCAATATAAATTAGCAAATGCAAGTGATATGGGGCACATGAAGTGGCATTTGAGCGCTTTATCCTGACCGCACCAGACATCTACATTCACCGCATATCAAAATTATTTTAAAAGTTTTCTAAAGTCCCTGGAGAAGACCAAGGAATTTAACAATTTGACCATTACCATGCTTAGCTCTTCAGAAGAGTTCTTGTCAGTACATTTGTATGAGATCACTACCTGAGGCTCTGCACAGAGCCACGCAAAAAGAGTAAACAGTGCAGGGCACCCCGAGAGAGCTGACAAAAGTGCCTGTTCATACCAGCCAGACTGGACACACTCATTCAACAGCCAATATGTAAAATTCGCAATGACTGCCTTCCAATCAAAACCTATGAGACACATGAAGAAGCAAGAAAGTGTGAACCATAATGAAGAGAATATTCATCAAAAGAAAAAGAACTGGTACGTGTGTTAGAATTAGCAGAGGGCATTGAAATGTTCTTATAACTGCATTCCATATGTTCATAAAGTTAAGTAGAGATATGAAAGCTATAAAAAAGATTCAAACAAAACTTCTGTAGGTGAAAACTTTAATATCTGATATGAAAATTATACTGGATGGGATTTAGTGGAAGTTTAGACATTGCAGAAGAGAAGATTGAAAGGTTGATGACCTTGAACACATAGCAATAGAACTAATTCAAAATAAAACACAGACAACAAATTTAAAATGAACATTGAGCTGTTGGAGAACTTCAAGTTACCAAATATATGTGTGATTAGAATTCCCAGAAAGGAAAGGGAGAAATATTGAAAGAAAGAATGTATGATTATTTTTCCAAATTTGAGGGAAACTATAAACCCACAGATCCAAGCTCAATGAATCTCCAGCAGAAGAAACATAAAGAAAACTACACCAAGATACACAATAGTCAATTTGCTCAAGACCCGCACTTAAGAGAAAACCTTAACAATTGCAGCGGTGGAGAAAGACACATTACATGAAGAGAAACGTATAGACAGCAGCAGATTTCTTGTTGGAAACAATAGAAGTAAGAGAAAGTGGAGGGAGGGGGAAGGGTAAGCTGGGACGAAATGAGAGAGTGGCATGGACTTATATACACTACCAAACGTAAAATAGATAGCTAGTGGGAAGCAGCCGCATAGCACAGGGAGATCAGCTCGGTGCTTTGTGACCGCCTAGAGGGGTGGAATAGGGAGGATGGGAGGGAGATGCAAGAGGGAGGAGATATGGGGACATATGTGTATGTATAGCTGGTTCACTTTGTTATACAGCAGAAACTAACATACCATTGTAAAGCAATTATACTCCAATAAAGATGTTAAAAAAAAAAAAGAAAAGAAAAAAGAAGAAAGTTGAGCAACAGCTTTAAAGCACTAAAATTTTTAAATAATAATAAAAATATAAGCACCAACTTAGAATCCTATACCCAGCAAAAATGTCTTTCAAACTGTAAGGGAAATAAAAAAATTTTCAGAAATATGCAACCTGAGAAAATGTATTATGAGAGGACTTGGACTATAAGAAATCTTTAAAACCTTCTTCAGGCAAAAGTAAAATGACACCAGACAGAAATATGGACCTACACAAAGTAGTGAAGAGAATGGAAACAGCAGCACATCGGTAAACATGTGAGATTTTCTTCTAACTATTTAAATATCTCTAAAAGATAATTGACTATTTAGACAAAAATAGTAATGTGGCCTGTATAATATGTCTATGTCTAAAATATATGACAACAGTAGCCTAGAGGCTTGGAGGAGAGAAATGGAAATGCACTATTGTAAGTATCTTATAGGTGAAATTGCATAATGCCACTTGAAGGTAAGGCATGATAAATTAAAACTGTATACTACGAATCCTAAAACAATCACTAGAATAACAAAACAAGAAATATTGTTATAGGTAATAGGCCCGAACAAAGAAGATAAGGTGAAATTTTAAAAGACTCAATTATTCCGAAATTTGACAAGAATAGAGAAAAAGAACAGCGGAATAAATAGAAAACAGAGAACAAAATGGCAGATTTAAATCTAGCCTTATCAATAACCATATTAAATAAAAATGGTCTGATCACCCTAATCAAAAGGAAGAGATTGTCAGATCTGATTTTTAAAAAAGACCCAACTGTATACTGTTTAAAAATTACCTGTAAAATATAAGGAGACAAATATAAAAAATAAAGGAATATAAAAAAATATGGTATACAAACACCATATAAAGACAAGAGTGGCTATATTAATAACAGACTAATTAGAATTCAGGACAAGGAATGTTGTAAAAGTTAGGAAGGGCATTTCTTAATAATGGAAGTATTAACTCATCAAATACAACAATCCTAAATGTGTACGTAACTAATAACAGAGATGAAAAGACAAGCAGACTCACAATTATGTTTATATTATTTATAAAGAGACATATTTTAAAGAATTGGCTCACATGACTGTGGAGGCAGCGAGTCCGGACCCCATAGGGCAAGCTGGCAGGCGGAGACTCAGGCCGCAGTTGATGCAGCTGTGATTGCAGTGGTTCACAAGGGAATTTTTTAGGCCAAGAGAATATTCTATATTTTGATTAGAATGAGATTCCATGGGTGAAAATCTTCATTAAAAAGTATCAAACTGTTCACCAAAAGAGTACATTTTAGTAAATTATACTCTAATAAAATTAAAATTAGAGTATTTTTTAGGATACATACTCAATGTAACAAGTCGAATAGTAATAATGTAATAATTATTAAAATGTAAAAATGTAATAATCCACCCTAGCCAAAATCCCCATCCCTGGAAACAGTGGTTAAAAAACGTATCTATGCTGAATTCCTTGACACCACTCTTTTCTTCTTATTTACCAGCTTTCGCTATGTTCTTTACTGGAAATTCTGATTCTGCTGGCCTCTATAACAGGGCTCTTCAGTATTCTATAGGAAAACCTTTTCTTGAATTGCTCTGTACGGTCTTCTTGCTGATCTTACATTTATTTATTACCTCCAAACTGATGGTTTCCAAATCTAATATCAGTGACAGTCTCTTCCTGCAAGTATCTCTCCCTAAATGTCCCATAGGAATCTCAGTGAACATGTTATTTTTCCCCAAATCTGCCCCTTGCCTGTGTTCGCTTCCCCGTTGAACCACACTTCATTTACTTAACCCTTTTGCTTGAAACTGGGAAGTCCATCTAGAAAATGATGGGCAAAGGACCGTAAACTTTCAGATTCACAGCAAACCCCTCCTTTACTACATGCTTTACAGCCTCCTTCTAGCGAATATTTCTTTGACTCAAGAGAAAATGACCTAGTTAATTTTACCTGCAGTAACCAGGCATGTCTCCTACATAGTCTGTGGAGGGAGGGTTATACAGAAAGTCGCCATGCACTTGGATGGTCATCCCGGGTTTCCACTGGCTTGACAGTCCAAGCCATGTTCCCTCTCACCCCACCATTTCTTACCAGACTATTAGAATAGTTTCCTAACTGGCTTCTTGGCTCCGGTCTCCAAATATTCAATGCAGGCACCTCTCCCCACGTTGCTGCTAAGTATATTTTCTAGGAAAAAAAGTACCAGTGATTTAGGATGGTGTGTGAGGCTCTGCATACAGGATATGTCATAGCTGCACATGCCATGCCTCTGCATACGTTATTCTCTAAATTTGAAATGTCGATTTGCCCTCCAGCTTTTGCTTCATTCACTTCTTCAGCCTAAAATGCACTCTTCACCACAACCCTACACACCAAGAAAAATTCCCAATTATCTTTCAAGTCTTAGACAAGGCATTATCTGTTCAATGAAAATGTCCTGACACCTCCCCCTACTCCAATCCTACTATAACTCATTTTATGTCCTCTGTGCCTAACCAGTATTGTCTTATACTATAGCACCTATAAAATGTTTTTACTTTGTATGAAGAAATGTCTTGTGATTTATACAATTTTTATATTCAGGACCCAACACAGGATATCTCAATCTTGGTACTACCGACATTTTAGACCAGGTAATTCCTTGTTGTTGGGGGCTACCCTGTGCACTGTCAGATGTTTAGCGGCATCCTTTGCTATTAAATAGCACTCCCTCCACCTCAGTCATGACGATCAAAAATGCTTCCAGGCATTGCCAACATCCCCTTAGGGGAAGAATCACTCTGGATGAGAACTACTGGCCTAATTCATATCTGGGCACATAAAAGCATGTGGCATAAGAATATATATTGCTTTTCAGGGCTGGCAAGCAATAGCAGGAAAAAGTGGAACTTAGCATGTCCCATATTTAGGCTTGAGACGAGAGGGATGCAGTGGATAAAGAGAGGACCAAGGCAAAAGCTGCAACCTTGGAGCCTGTTGGAGGGGGGAAAGGAAAGGCTCCATGTGGAATCAAAGCAGGATCAAAACATGAACACATCCTCTTTTCTCTTTACAAGAGAAGTCCAAGCTAGTCAGTATAGAGACAGACTTTGAAGTCTGGTCCTTACCCTTAACCAGAAAGAGGACGGTGTGGATTCCCAACATAAACATGATCGAAGCTGAAAGCTTATCCAAAATGGTCAGGAATGTGCTCCAATATCCTCATCCAAAATGCAAACAGCTTTCACTGGTTCATGAAGGTGAACAGTAGTTAGATATTTCCTCAAACTTGATCACTGCCTTCCCGGATACTTGAGAAGGAATGATGAACTCCACTCCAATGGAATAGAAATGAGGTAGAACCTCTTCCCTTCCCGGTTCTGGATTTGGTCACCAAGATTTGGAAGACACATACAGAAACAACTGCAGAAGGACCTGGATTTTTAAAAGCAGGGTTTGTTGTTTTTTTTTTTAGGATAGGTCAAATATATTTTTGCACTGAAATAAAGAACATGTGAGAGTCATAATAGAAATGCAGAAATCATAAATAGCAAAGCTAATGCCAACACAGCAGCAGTACAGAAGATCAGCAAAGAGGCATGACTGAATGTTAAAAATAAAATAGGTTCTGAACAGACTTACTGAATATAGGAATTTTTTTGTTTTGTTTTCTGAAGCCAGTGTAACAAATGATGGTAATAGTAACTTTGGCAGGCTGCTAAAAAGCTGGGTATATCAAAAAATGATTCTCTTTTCCCTTGCAAAAATAATATGAAAATGAAACTGGGATATTTATTTCCCCTTTTAACACAGCAGGGATCACTTACAGCAAATAAGCCTAACAACGCTCCGATGCGGGAAGCACTGATGCTGTTAAGAACTGACCATTGTCATTATCCACACAGTGCATCAAATACCCAAACCGTGCCTAGTAACAGTCTTTTACCTCAGCCTTCTGCCTTCAAAGTGCTGTTTCTTTTTCCCCATAAAATCGTAAAAGAGGTTATTAAACAGAGCAGAAGGTCCTCGCATATTCTCTCTCTCACCTCATCCTATGCTGAGTCCCAGAAGGAGAATAAGTAACCCAAAATGTAGCAACAAGATTAGGACACAGACGTGGAAGAACTTACTGATTCAACAGTTTTTGTTCTTGTTATTCAGCATCTCCATTGTGTCAAGACTTTGTATCAGGTTCTGTGCCAGTAAAATATATGTATATTAACAATCCGAGGTAACATTTTTTTTCTGGAGCTTGAGAATTGTTAAAGAGAACAATAGGCCATGAAGCAACTGTATGTTTACAAATCAGCCTGCTTAGATCAGAGAGAGGAATCAAAGGACAGCCGGGAATCTTCAGGGGGGCTCAATCAATGAAGAATTTCAAGGGGAATGTTTAATTGTTAAAGGTGCATGACAGACACTTAAAAGTAGAACAGACCCTTATCAACCTGAGAGAAAATTAGATTTAATAGCACTTGAAATCAGAGGGGTAAATTAAAGGGCATTAATATGGCTGCACTGGCAGCCTCGACAAGGTGGCTCCGTCTCTCTGAGCCTCATTTTTCTCATTTATAAAACGTTACAGAACTAATTGCTTCTTCATAGGCTGGTTGTTAAGTTTAAGTGAGGTAATGTACCTTGCACGTGCACAAGCAATGGAGTTGTTGTTACTATTATTGCAACGAGTTCCACAGCATGAACTTAAAATTATTGGACGGGAGAAAATGCACCAAATTGATCAAAAGCAATGGTCTCTTGATAACTGGGATTAGAGGTGAACTGATTTCCTTCTTTCTACTTTTCTGCATTTTCCGTATTTTCTATAATGAGCATACATTATTTTATAATCAGTAAAACATCAGCCTTTAAAACAGATTTTAAATTTAACTTTATTGAATGAATTATTTTGTAGGATAATCAATGTTAATCCAACTCCCATAATCAAGTGGCTTTTGGATAAACAAATCCTTGATCATATTGAATACTTAAATTGTGCCAAACATTGTCCTAAGCCACATGCAGAAATGGGAAAGCATGCTCCCGGGCCGCAGGGAGATAAGTCTTGTGAATAAATGTCTTCTTTCCTCTGTCTCTCCACAAAAGCAAATAAACTGCCGTCATGTACATAGACCTGCATGAAAAAGGTACCAAAGTCCAACCTTTAAAGGTTCAGGATTGGGAATTAAACGATGTGAGTTCAACTGCTGGTTAACATTCAGCAAATATTAATTGACTGCCTACTATGTGCTGGACATTTTCTAGGCATGAGGAAAACAGCAGTAAACAAACAAGTATGTAGCTTTGGATGTGGTTTTTTAATCTTTCCATTCCCGTTTTCTTACTTTTCCAATGGCAAGAAGTAAATGAGATAACATATAGTGTCTAGAATAAAGCAAGCACACAGCATCCTTCTGTACTGAATCTTTCCCATCAGCATTCAGATGTACTGGTAAATGTCCCCTTTTTAAAAATAATAATAAAATTTATTTGATTCCACCTCCCCCTCTAGGTCCCAATTTATTTTTCTTCTACTGCTGATGGACTACCCTGTGGGTAAGAATTGTCCATACTCACTGTCTCCAACTTCTCCCCTCCCATTCTCTCTTGAACACATTCCAAACAGGGATTGGCCCAGAAATTGCCTTTGTCGACAGGGACTCAGCTAGTAAATACTATGCCTTGTGCAAATTAGAAAATGGCACCCGTCTGAATGGATGCATTATAAATAGCTATGCCCTCCACGTGGCTGTAGCAGATGCAGGGAGTATTTCACAACCACTTACCTATTTGAACAGACCTTTGTACAGTGCATAAGCAGCATGTCCACAGTGCTTCTGCTTCTTACGACTGCCAGTGGTTAAACCTACTGATCAATTCTCAGCTCTTATCTTACCTGCATTATCAGTAACATATGCCAGGGTGGATTCCTACCTCCTCTTTGAAGCACCTTCTTTATTCTTTTTCTCCTTGCTGGTTTCTCTTTTTTCCCCAGCTTTATTGAGATATAAGTGAAATGTAACATTGTATAAGTTCAAGGTATACCGTGTGATGATTTCATACACGTATGTACTGTGAAATGATTACCACAATAATTTTAGTTAACACCTCCATCACCTCACCTAAGTACCGTTTGTGTGTGTGTGTGTGTGTGTGCGCGCGCACACGTGTGTGCATGGGTGCGCCTGTTTGGTGAGAACATTCAAGATCTACTCTTCTAGCAACTAAGTAAATAATAGAGTATTGGGAGCTATAATCAACTTGCTGTACAGAAGCTCCCAAGAACTTATTTATCTTATAACTAGATGTTTATACCCTTCAACCAACATCTCCCCATTTCTCCTTCCCTCCAGGCCCTGGCAACCACCATTCTAACTCTCTGATTCTATTAGTAAAATATTGTATGGTCTCACTTATTTGTGGAATCTAAAAAAATAAAAGCAAAAAAAATACCAAAGTCATAGAAACGGAGAGTAGAAAAGTGATTGCCAGGGGCTGGAGGAAATGGGGAGATGCTGGTAAAAGGGTACAAACTTTCAGTTATAAGATTAATAACGTCTGAAGAGCTGATGTAAAGTATGGTGACTATAGTAACACTATATTGTATAACTGAGTGATTTTAACAACAAAAATAGTGTTTGTCTTTCTCTGATTTCTTTTGCTTGGCATGATGCTCTTAAGGTCCATCTATGTTGTTGCAAATGGCAGGATTTCCTTCTTTCTTCTGGATGAATAGCTTTCTATTGTTATATATACACCACATTTTTTTATCCATTCTTCTGTCGATGGACATGTAAGTTGTTTTCATGTCTTAGCTATTGCGAGTAATGCTGAAACAAAGGGAGTACAGATGTCTTTTCAAGATACTGATTTCATTTCCTTTGGATATATACCCAGAAGCTGGATTGCTGGATCATGTGGTAGTTCTATTTTTAATTTTTTTGAGGAAGCTCCATACTGTTTTCCACAGTGGCGGCACCCGTTTATGTTTCCTCCAACAGTGCACAAGGGATCAATTTTCTCCACATCCTGGCCAACACTTGTTATCTCTTGTCTTTTGATAATAGCCATTCTGACAGGTGTGAGGTGATATCTCATTGTGGTTTTAATTAGTGATGTTGAGTACCTTTTGGCTATTTGTGTGTCTTCTTTGGAAAAATGTTATTCAGTTCCTCTGCCCATTTTTTAATTGGATTATTTGGAGGTTTTTGTTATTGAGTTGTATGATTTCTTTATATACTTTGGATATCACCCCATATCAGATATATAATTTGCAAATATTTTCTCCCATTCCACAGGTTACTTTTCACTTCGTTGATGCTTTTTTCTGTGTGAACTTTTTAGTTCAGTGTAGTCCTATTTGTTTAATTTTTGCTTTTGTTGCGTGTGCTTTGGCGTCATACCCAAAAACTCTTTGCTGAGACTAGTGTCAAGGACTTTTTTTTCCATATGGTTGTTTAGGAATGTGTTTTTGTGTGTGTGAATTTTCCCAGTTTTCCTCTTGTTATTGATTTTTAGTTTCATGTCATTGTGGTCAGAAATACACTTGGTATGATTTCAATCTTCTTAAATTTGCTAAGACGTTTTGTGACCTGTTATATGACCTATACCGGAGAATGCTCCGTGTACACTTGAGAAGAATGTGTATTCTACTGTTGTTGGATGGAATGTTCTGTATAAGTCTGTTAGGTTAATTTGATCTAAAGTATATTTCAAGGATGCTTCCTTATTGATTTTCTGTCTGGATGATCCATCTGTTACAGAAAGTGGTGTATTAAAGTCCCCAACTATTATTGTATTGTTGTCTATTTCTCCCTTCAGGTCTATAAGTATTCGGTCATATACTGGGTACATATATTTTTATGATTGTTATATCCTCTTGATGAATTAACCCCTTTATATTACATAACCTTTTTTGTCTCTTGTTACAGTTTTTGACTTAAAGGTCTACTGTGTTTGATATAAATATATCCACTCCTGCTGTCTTTTGGTTTCCATTTGCATGCAGTATCCTTTTCCTTCTCTTTACTTTGAACCTGTGTGCCCTTAAAGCTGGAGTGAGTCTCTCATAGGCAGCATATAGTTGGCTCTTGTTTTTTATCCATTCAGCCACTCTATGCCTTTTGATTGGGGAATTTAATCTGTTTACATTTACAATAATTATTGATATGTAAGGACTTACTAATGTTATCTTACTGTCTTATGTGTTGTTTTGTTTTGTTTTTTGTAGTTCCTTTGTTCCTTTCTTCCCCTCTTGCCATCTCCCTTTGTGACTTGATTTTATATGTGCTTTGATTCCCTTCTCTTTATCTTTTGTGTATATACTGTAGGTTTTTGCTTTGTGGTTGCCATGAGGCATATATAAAACATCTTACAGATTCAACAGTCTATTCTATGTTGAAGCTAATGACTTAGCTTCAATCTCATATGAAAATTACTCTTTTACTCACCACCATTTTATGTTTTTGATGTCACAATTTACCTTTTATATTGCATATCCATTAACAAACTATTGTAGCTACAGTTATTTTTATACTTTTGTCCTTTAATCTTTATACTAGAGTTAAATGGCTAATATACCACCATATTACAGTATTAGAGTATTCTGAATTTGAACATGTGTTTTCCTTTACCAGTGTGTTGTATATTTTCATATGTTTTTATGTTACTAGTTAGCAACCTTCTATTTCAACGTGAATAATTCCCATCAGCATTGGAAGGCCCTGACCCATGAACTCCTGTATCCAACTGCCTCTCAGTCATTTCCCCTTGGGTATCTAATAGGCAACTCAAAGTTAACAAGGCCAAAACTGAGTTTCCAATCACTTCTCTAAGCCCAACATAGTCTTCCCATCATTCTAATTGTTCAGACCAAAAACCTTAGAGTTACAGAATTCCTTCTTTGTCTCGTACCTCTGCATCCACCTGTAAGCATATTTATCAGCACAACCTTCAAATGTTGAAGGAATTCAACAATGTCTTACTACCTCTGTCATTCAGAGTTGGTCCAGACCAACACCATCATTCATCTATTATTTCAATTGCTTCCTAAGTGGTGAATCTGCTTCTGTTCTGGTCCCCCTTCAATCTATTTTCTACATAAGTCAGAGTGAGCTTGTTAACATTCAAGTCAGATTATGTCAACTGTCTGTTTAAAACCTCCCAGTGGGTTCCCAGCTAAACCAGAGGAAAAAGCCAGTGATGGCTCCCCTTGGCATCTGGCCTGAATTGCCTCTCTGACCTCATCTCCAATACTTCTGCCCCCAACACACACAATTCATTTCACTTCTGCCACATTTGCTGACTTATTTTTCCTTGAGCACACCAAGCACACACACACTTACCTCAGGGATTTTTCTACTTACTCCTCAAGTATTGGTCTTTGTTTCTTCCCTCAGAAAGCTCCCTTATTTACTCCCTACTTTCTTCAGATGTCACTTTCTCAATGATGCCTCTGTGAACACCATCTTTAAACTGCAACCCTCCATTTTCCTTTCCAGCCTTATTATACAATAATATAAAATATATTTTACTTATATTTTGTTTGCTTTTTGTCTCCCCCCAAAATAACATAAGCTCTACACAGGTAAAAAAAAATTTTTGTATTAACTGTTTTATTCCTAGAACCTAAGCCAGAGCATGACAATTAGTAGGTGCTCAATACAAATTTGTTGAATAAATATATTCATATATATGTATATATTAAATAATTGGAAGAACATATAACTATTAAGAGTGGCACAGATTTTTACTTGACTATTTCCAAACAGCAGCACCAAAGAAGATTCAGAAAGGGGAGAAGGTGAGTCCAATGATTCTGGAAGTGACTAACCAAATGCTTGCAGTGACATGGCAGAATACAGGTGCTGGGGAATTAGAGGCAGTAGGAATCCCCATTTGTGAAATTTACCAAATTTATATTTCTTTCATTCTCAAGCACAGATCAAACTCAGATGACTATAAAGAAGATTCCTAAAGAGACAAATTAAGTAAATTATATAGGTCAGAGAAATTTAAGGAGATTAAAAGTGTAGACTAGTAAAATAGGCATGTGTAGACATGTTGAGGTTCACTGCTGTCACCAGTATCTTGCTCTCCTTTCCTTTCTTTTCACACCCCTGCACTTAGGTATGGTCATTTGATCAGCTCCGGACAATGAAATGTGAACTGCACATCCACTTCCTGTGCTTAGCAGTTTTCTTTGTATTTATCTTGTTTGGTGTTCTGTTCACTGTGATTCTTGAATCTGTGGACTGATATCTTCTATCTATTTTGGAAAATTCTTAGCCATTATCTTTTCAAATATTGCTCTATCCCATTCTCTCATCTCTTTCTGATACTCCAGTTATACACATATTAAGCCATTTGTCTGTATCTCTTATGTCCTTTATGCTTTGTTATTGTTATTTTTAGTTGTTTTCTCTCTGTGCTTCAGTTTGGGTTTTTTATTGACCTGACCCTGAGTTCCATAATCATGTCTTTTGCCTTGTTCAAGATGATGGCAAAATTCATTTAAAATTTTGAATATTTTAGTTCCAGAACATTCATTCTTTTTTATAGTTTCCAATTATTTAATAAAATCCTCTATCTTTTCATCCTTTTTGTCAATCTTTTCTCCAATTTCCTTAACCTATTTAAGGTAGTTATTTTATAGTCTTTGCCAATTCAACATATATGTGTATCTGCTTCTATCAATGACTTTTTCCCCTAATTATTGGATACATTTTCTTGCTTCTTTACAAGTCTTTTAAGTTTTTATTTGTACTAGACATCATACGTGAAAAAACAGTCTAAAATTGATCTAATTTTCTCCAAGAAATGGTTTACCCTATCCTATGTTGTGCAGATGAGTTGAGAGGCTGATCAAAACAATCCTATCAGGAATTGAGTTTAGTCAAAGCTAGGTTTTAGCTTTAATTAGAATCATTCCACCTCTAGTTTCAAGTATCTCCAGGAGGATATTTGTCATCTGTATGTTGTAGACCCCTCCCTCTAGTGGGACTTTTCCTTCAAAGCACCATGAAACTGGGGGGGATTTTATTGTCTTCATAGTCCAGCTCCTCAAGATCCCCTTACTACCCTAGCACTCAAATATCCCATGGAAAAAACATACCAGGAGTTTGAGATCCTTCTAGATTCCAGTCTTTCACACTAGCTCATGTGGCCATCAAAAGCCCTGCTGGTTTCTCTTTCCCCCGATTGCATCCTTCTCTCTGTGGCAAGCACATCCCCAGTCCATCTCCAGGCATGGCAAATGCCACCACAGAAGAAAATATCTTGTGAGCTAAATTCACCAAGCCTCTCCGTCTCTAGAATTTCACTTCATCTGTTTATTTTTTCCTTCTAAAGCTCTCCTATGTCTGTAAATACAATGTCATGAATATTGTTTTTTTAGTTTTCTTAGTTACAGCTTGCCAGTACCTCTTACATCATAACTACCAGTGAGTCAAATTCTGTATTTAGGCCTTTAGTTGGTTAAACCTAAGCATAGCACTTTTATGTTAATCACTCTTAGGCTTTAAGTCCACTGACCAGGCTTTGAAATATTAATTATTTTATTCAAAACATTAGAAATTATTGCCAGTTCTGTCTCCTCTAATACTTAGATTTGCATATCATCTGTATATTCAATCAATAAATTAGCTAGGACTAAGTTACTCTGACTAGGATCAACTACAGATCTTTCTGATGAAATATTAGAAAGCTTTGCTGGAATTGATAACTCCATCAATTAACACTCTTTAAGCAAATATTCAACCAGGTGTTAGATCATGCTTCACTAATGCTTCTGTCACGTCTTCACCTACAAAAGAGATTATCAATGGGAGTTAAAGGGGCAAGATACTCTAGAGCAACTGTGGCAGGCTGGCTTAATTTCCCTAAAACACCTAAAGCAGTCAGTTTTTTGTTTTTTTGTTTGTTTGTTTTTTGCGTTACGCGGGCCTCTCACTGCTGTGGCCTCTCCCGTTGCGGAGCACAGGCTCCGGACGCGCAGGCTCAGCGGCCATGGCTCACGTGCCCAGCCGCTCCGCGGCATGTGGGATCTTCCCGGACGGGGGAATGAACCTGCGTCCCCTGCATCAGCAGACAGACTCTCAACCACTGCGCCACCAGGGAAGCCCAGTCGGTTGTTTTGAAGTTGATGACTTGTAAGTTAAAATTATAACTCAATAGTTCTAATAGTAGCTTAGAAGTGGTAGTACATTATTCAAAATATTTAAAATCATTGCAAGGTGAATAGATAAAACATCCATCTTAAATCTGAAAGCACAAGTCACTGAAGAAAATACAGGTTTCAGATCTGAGCCATAACAGAAATTAAATTCTAATAAAGGAAATCAGCACATAAAATAAAGATACTCTGGAAGTGGTATTTGTGAGAAAATGGTTAAGAGAAGAAGCACTTTTCATCTGTACAAATATATTTCCTTTTGTTGCTGTAAGTTATACAACAGTTTTTAAAAATTTGATTTAGTTTTATTTCAAAATCAACACATTTTTACTATGCTTTTAAACCCATATATGTAGGTTTTTCAACACTGTATATTAGGATTACCCAGGTGTCATTGTTTTGAAGTCCATGAGGAGGCCAAGCATTAGTATTTTTTAAAGTACTAATACCAGAACCTCTGGGAAAGGAGCCCATGCAATGTAATTTTTTAAAAAGACTGTTTTTTAAAGAATAGTTTTAGGTCTACAATAAAATGGAGAGGAAGGTACAGAGATTTGCCATATATCCACAGCTCCCACATATGCATGGCCTTCCTTATTATCAATATTGCTCATCAGAATGGTACATTTTTACCAAGGATGAACCTGCATTAGCATATCACCCAAAGTCTATGGTTTACCTTAGGGTTCACTCTTATTGTTATACATTCTATGGGTTTGGAAAAATGTATAATAAAATATATCCATCATTGTAATATCATACAGAGTATTTCCACTGCCCTAAAAAATCCACTGTGCTCTGCCTATTCATTTACTCCTCATCCAACCCTTGGCAAACACTGATCTTTTTGTCTCAATAATTTTGTTTTTCCCAGGATGTCATATAGTTAGAATCATACAGTATGTACCCTTCTCAGACTGGCTTGAGCTCTCACATAGTAAAATGCATTTAAAGTTCCCCCAGGTTTTTTCATGGCTTGATAACTTTTTTTTTTTTTAGCACTGAATAATGTTCCATTGAATTAATGTACAATAGTTTACCCATTCACCTACTGAAGGATATCATGGTACTTCCAAATTTTGGCAGTCATTGATAAAGATGCTGGAAACATTTGCGTGCAGGTTTTTGTGTGGACATAAATGTTCAGCTCCTCAGAGTAAATATAGAGGAGTGAGATTGCTGAGTCGGATGGTAACAATATGTTTAGTTTTGCAAGAAGCTGCCAAGCTGTCTTCCAAATTAACTGTGCCATTTTGCATTTCTACCAGTGATGTTTGAGAGTTCCTATTGCTCCATATTTATATCCAAATTTCATTCATTTTATCTGACCCCCTTGGATCTAACAAGCTGGATTTATTCCTTGTTCATATTTGACTTCATTTCTTTTTTGACCCACTCTGAATTTACTGATTATATCTTGATCAGTTCCCCAGCTTAGACCCAAGTTTCTTAAGAATTCAGTGTTCATCAACTTCCATTGACCCACATAGACTATGTGTAGGGAAAATCCTACCCTTACACACTGTTGAAAATTGCTGCTTTGTAGAGTTGCCTCTTCATATTGAAATACTGGGCATGATTTTCCAAGATCATGGCCAACTTCATTCATAGTTTGGGCAAGTAGAATGGAGGTCAAAGATGACACAGCACAACTTTCCTGATAAGTGAATATATGTTTCAAACCTAAAATCTAGCAGCTGGAGAAGATCAGCAAAGGCAAAACAAGGCTGGTAAAGGGTGTGGGCATATCAGGTAGTGAGAGGAGGTAGAATAGATTTGTTGCAGGAAAGAAAGTGGGGCGTGAGAGGATGGTCACATCCCAGGTCTCAGGAAAGTCCCTGGGATAGCTGCTGAGTGTGGGTTCTTGGCTTTGTGCAGAAAAGAATTCAAGACTAAGCCACAGTAAAGTGAAAGGTGTATTCAGGGAGATACACCTCCATAGACAGAGTGTGGGCCATCTCAGAAGGCAAGAGGCCATGGGAGAGACACTCCACAGACAGAGTATGGACCATCTCAGAAGGCAAGAGGCCCCAAAATATGGTGTGGTTAGTTTATAGGGGTGGGTAATTTCATAGGCTAATGAGTGGGAGGATTATTCCAACTATTTGGGGGAAGGGGCAGAGCTTTCCAGGAGTTGGGTCCCTGCCCAGTTTTTGGCCCTTTATGGTTGGCCTCAGAACTGTCGGCCTGTGGGTCTGTCATTTAACATATGCTAATGTATTACAATAAGCGTATAAGGAGGCCTAAGATCTACTGGAAATCAGTGGTCTGCCATCTTGAACCTAGCTGGTTCTAACCAGTTTATGTCGTGTCCTCAACAGCTACGTCATTCTTTTAAAGGTTGTGCCCTGCCCCCTTCCTGTCTCAGGCTGACTTTTGGAACCAAATTAGAATGGGATCAGAGCAGAATCCTGGTACCATTAACTTGGATCACACTGCCATGTGATTGTATAGGTGGCTAAGATGGTAGTACTTGGGTTCAGGAGTTCTGACATGGGGTCCCTAAGGGAATGTTCTGTGACTCAGAGAAAGTCTAAAATTATAGAAGGTGAACTGAACAAGAACCTAGAAGTCATTACTTGAGTTAGAATTACAGATCAGATAAACAAGCATGGCTCCATACCAAAGCTTAGCGAACATTCAATCAGAACTCCATACCACTTCCTGCCTCTGCCTCGAACCCAAGTTACACCAGGAAGAAACACTGATGTAGATCATAGATCATACAATCAAAAGTCCCAATTATGTTAGAATTGAGCTGGGCAGGAAAGTGGTGGTAGGTAGATAGATAGCATGGACCAAGTAAATAAGTCAGGAGCTAGTGACACAGAGAGATAACACTTTTCTGAAATGAATTGACAAGAGGTTAAGTAGGTGGAAGAAAGGTTGAATGTTGCCTCAAAGCTGAGAGGTAGAGAAAAAAGGAGGTTCTGTGCTTAATGACTGCTCTAGGACCAAGAAGTGCTTATGAGCAAGAAACTAGGTCAATGTCACCTTGTTTTATCATCTTTTTTTTTTTAACATCTTTATTGGAGTATAATTGCTTTACAATGTTGTATTAGTTTCTGCTGTATAACAAAGTGAATCAGCTATATGTATACATATATCCCCATATCCCCTCCCTCTTGCATCTCCCTCCCACCCTCCCTATCCCACCCCTCTAAGTGGTCACAAAGTGACGAGCTGATCTCCCTATGCTATGCAGCTGCTTCCCACTAGCTATTTTACATTTGGTAGTGTATATATGTCAGTGATACTCTCTCACTTCATCCCAGGTTACCCTTCCCCCTCCCCATGTCCTCAAGTCCATTCTCTATGTCTGTGTCTTTATTCGTGTCGTGCCCCTAGGTTCATCAGAACCCTTGTTTTTTTTAGATTCCATGTATATGTGTTAGCATACGGTATTTGTTTTTCTCTTTCTGACTTACTTCACTCTGTATGATAGACTCTAGGTCCATCCATCTCACTACAAATAACTCAATTTCATTTCTTTTTATGGCTGAGTAATATTCCATTTATATATGTGCCACATCTTTATCCATTCATCTGTTGATGGACACTTAGGTTGCTTCCATGTCCTGGCTATTGTAAATAGTGCTGCAATGAACATTGTGGTACATGACTCTTTTTGAATGATGGTTTTCTCAGGGTATACGCCCAGTAGCGGGATTGCTGGGTCATATGGTAGTTCCATTTTTAGTTTTTTAAGGAACCTCCATACTGTTCTCCACAGTGGCTGTATCAATTTCTATTCCTACCAACAGTGCAAGAGGGTTCCCTTTTCTCCACACCTTCTCCACCATTTACTGTTTGTAGATTTTTTGTTGCTGGCCATTCTGACTGGTGTGAGGTGATACCGCATTGTAGTTTTGATTTGCATTTTTCTAATGATTAGTGATGTTGAGCATCCTTTCATGTGTTTGATGGCAATCTGTATATCTTCTTCGGAGAAATATCTATTTAGGTCTTCTGCCCATTTTTGGATTGGGTTG
Source organism: Pseudorca crassidens (assembly GCF_039906515.1). NCBI lineage: Eukaryota > Metazoa > Chordata > Mammalia > Artiodactyla > Delphinidae > Pseudorca > Pseudorca crassidens. Next base: position 72,828,921 of record NC_090296.1, read on the forward strand.
TTTTTTTGATATGAGCAGACCACTTATCAGGCCATTGATCATGCAGTGAATGCAAAAGGAAGTTGGAAACTGAACTAATTAATAAGTCAAAGATCACTATAGATAAGATAAAAGCCAGCCTGTGCAAACTGTAGGCTGATAACTTAAGGGAGCAGAAAGAACAGATGCTGACAACTTACAGAGCAATGTCTTCCAGTCTTGGAATTGTGGATCCTCGGGGAGACCCTGAACTATTGTTAGGAATGTTTAGATCCATAAACATTCCAGGCATTTTCAAATGATGAGATAATGTGCTTGCATATATACTACTCTTTTCAAATGTCTGTTGATGCTATAAGATTAATCAAATGTAAATTAATTTAAAAGATACATTGTTTTATTGAATTCATGGAAGTTTATTTTCATTTTGTATTTTCTAAGCAATTGCAAATACTAAAATATAACTACTGTCAGGTATTGGTCTGACAAAATATTTGAAGTGAGAAAATATTTCTCATAGTCACATAGGCTGAGAACTACTGTTTTAAAGGAAAAGAGAGAGGCAATATCACCCCAAGGAGCAAGCAGCTAGACTTGGTGGAGGGTGGGGGTGAAGGCAGTGTGATAAAGTAGAGAGAACTCAGTTCAGATCCCCTCTGCACCATTCCTAGCTGTGAGCAAACTATTTATCTTTCTATGGCTGTTTCATCATTGTTAAAATGGTTATAGCATTATTCAAATTTAGAGTGTTGTTGCAAGACTTAATGACAATGTATGCAAAGAATCTGGCACATAATAGCTACTCAATAAATTGTAACCATTATAGCTTCTGCAAAAGACAAGATGATTAATAGTGAGAAACAAATGAGATTCAAAATAAGGAAAAGTAAAGAATGCTGAAGAATTGGTCAGAGAAATGTAAATACAGAGTCAAGGTATAGGGAGATGAGAACTTTACTCCTGGACCTGCCACTAAGGAGGTGAACATAAATAAATTACTTAATTTGTGGACTCCAGTTGCTTCCTCAGGAATATGAAGTAGTTGGTCTCATCTTTAAAACTGTATGATTTTCCTGTGATTACTTTTAGGAAGAATAAGAATGTCAATCCCAGATACAGGAGTTGGTTGAGCTGTTGAGTAATTAGTGTACACTCCCTCTAGCTTCCTGATCTCTGCTCCAGCCTCACCCCTTGTAAGTTCTCACAGAACCTACAAGTAGGGACCAGGCCTGCAGCCAACCAGGTTCCAACCACACAGGGCTCTAGGAGTTCTTTCCAAGTCAGGTATGTGGATTTAGAATGAGTTTCCCAGTCACTATGATGATTGGTTTCCTGTGTTATAATAAACACCTAACCAAGACCTGTTCCATCTCCCAAGTGATACTGAAACACGGCCTCTGTACACCAGTGCCAGATTAAATCTTGGAGTTTTGGGTGAAGTAGAAAGAAATAGCTTTATTGCTTTGCCAGGCCAAGGGGGCCAGAGTGGGCTAATGTCCTCAAAATTGTGTGTCCCGACCTGAGATTTGTGCAAGCTCCTACTTATACAATAGCCAGGATCCATCTCCTGGCTATTGTAAATAGAGCTAAAATAAACATTTTGGTACATGACTCTTTTTGAATTATGGAAAACCTCAGGGTATATGCCCAGTAGTGGGATTGCTGGGTCATATGGTAGTTCTATTTGTAGATTTTAAGGAACCTACATACTGTTCTCCATAGTGGCTGTACCAATTCACATTCCCAACAGCAGTGCAAGAGTGTTCCCTTTTCTCCACACACTCTCCAGCATTTATTGTCTCTAGATTTATTGATGATGGCCATTCTAACTGATGTAAGATGATATCTCATTGTAGTTTTGATTTGCATTTCTCTAATGATTAATGATGTTGAGCATTCTTTCATGTGTTTGTTGGCACTCTGTATATCTTCTCTGGAGAAATGTCTATTTACGTCTTCTGCCCATTTTTGGATTGCGTTGTTTGTTTTTTTGTTATTGAGCTGCATGAGTTGCCTGTAAATTTTGGAGATTAATCCTTTGTCAGTTGCTTCATTTGAAAATATTTTCTCCCATTCTGAGCGTTGTCTTTTGGTCTTGTTTATAGTTTCCTTTGCTGTGCAAAAGCTTTGAAGTTTCATTAGGTCCCATTTGTTTATTTTTGTTTTTATTTCCATTTCTCTAGGAGGTGGGTCAAAAAGGATCTTGCTGTGATTTATGTCAAAGAGTGTTCTGCCTATGTTTTCCTCTAAGAGTTTGATAGTTTCTGGCCTTACATTTAGGTCTTTAATCCATTTTGAGCTTATTTTTGTGTATGGTGTTAGGGAGTGATCTAATCTCATACTTCTACATGTACCTGTCCAGTTTTCCCAGCACCACTTATTGAAGAGGCTGTCCTTTCTCCACTGTACATTCCTGCCTCCTTTATCAAAGATAAGGTGACCATATGTGCGTGGGTTTATCTCTGGGCTTTCTATCCTGTTCCATTGATCTATATTTCTGTTTTTGTGCCAGTACCATACTGTCTTGATTACTGTAGCTTTGTAGTATAGTCTGAAGTCAGGGAGCCTGATTCCTCCAGCTCCGTTTTTCGTTCTCAAGATTGCTTTGGCTATTCGGGGTCCTTTGTGTTTCCATACAAATTGTGAGATTTTTTGTTCTAGTTCTGTGAAAAATGCCAGTGGTAGTTTGATAGGGATTGCATTGAATCTGTAGATTGCTTTGGGTAGTAGAGTCATTTTCACAGTGTTGATTCTTCCAATCCAAGAACATGGTATATCTCTCCATCTATTTGTATCATCTTTAATTTCTTTCATCAGTGTCTTATAATTTTCTGCATACAGGTCTTTTGTCTCCTTAGGTAGGTTTATTCCTAGATATTTTATTCTTTTTGTTGCAGTTGTAAATGGAAGTGTTTTCTTGATTTCACTTTCAGATTTTTCATCATTAGTGTATAGGAATGCCAGAGATTTCTGTGCATTAATTTTGTATCCTGCTACTTTACCAAATTCATTGATTAGCTCTAGTAGTTTTCTGGTAGCATCTTTAGGATTCTCTATGTATAGTATCATGTCATCTGCAAACAGTGACAGCTTTACTTCTTCTTTTCCGATTTGGATTCCTTTTATTTCCTTTTCTTCTCTGATTGCTGTGGCTAGGACTTCCAAAACTACATTGAATAAGAGTGGTGAGAGTGGGCAACCTTGTCTTGTTCCTGATCTTAGTGGAAATGCTTTCAGTTTTTCACCATTGAGGACGATGTTGGCTGTGGGTTTGTCATATATGGCCTTTATTATGTTGTGGAAAGATCCCTCTATGCCTACTTTCTGGAGGGTTTTTATCATAAATTGGTGTTGAATTTTGTCGAAAGCTTTCTCTGCATCTACTGAGATGACCATATGGTTTTTCTCCTTCAATTTGTTAATATGGTGTATCACATTGATTTGCGTATACTGAAGAATCTTTGCATTCCTGGAATAAACCCCACTTGATCATGGTGTATGATCCTTTTAATGTGCTGTTGGATACTGTTTGCTAATATTTTGTTGAGGATTTTTGCATCTATGTTCATCAGTGATATTGGCCTATAGTTTCTTTGTGACATTCTTGTCTTGTTTTGGTATCAGGGTGATGGTGGCCTCGTAGAAGGAGTTTGGGAGTGTTCCTCCCTCTGCTATATTCTGGAAGAGTTTGAGAAGGATAGGTGTTAGCTCTTCTCTAAATGTTTGATAGAATTTGCCTGTGAAGCCATCTGGTCCTGGACTTTAGTTTGTTGGAAGATTTTTAATCAGAGTTTCAATTTCAGTGCTTGTGATTGGTTTGTTCATATTTTCTATTTCTTCCTGATTCAGTCTTGGAAGGTTATACCTTTCTAAGAATTTGTCCATTTCTTCCAGGTTGTCCATTTTATTAGCATAGAGTTGCTTCTAGTAATCTCTCATGATCTTTTGTACTTCTGCAGTGTCAGTTGTTACTTCTGCTTTTTCATTTCTAATTCTATTGATTTGAGTCTTCTCCCTTTTTTTCTTGATGAGTCTGGCTAATGGTTTATCAATTTTGTTTATCTTCTCAAAAACTAGCTTTTAGTTTTATTGATCTTTGCTATCGTTTCCTTCATTTCTTTTTCATTTATTTCTGATCTGATCTTTATGATTTCTTTCCTTCTGCTAACTTTGGAGTTTTTTTGTTCTTCTTTCTCTAATTGCTTTAGGTGCAAGGTTAGGTTGTTTATTCTAGATGTTTCCTGTTTCTTAAGGTAGGATTGTATTTCTATAAACTTCGCTCTTAAAACTGCTTTTGCTGCATCCATAGATTTTGGGTCGTTGTGTCTCCATTGTCATTTGTTTCTAGGTATTTTTTGATTTCCTCTTTGATTTCTTCAGTGATCACGTCGTTATCAAGTACTGTATTGTTTAGCCTCCATGTGTTTGTATTTTTTACAGATCTTTTCCTGTAATTGATATCTAGTCTCATAGCATTGTGGTCATAAAAGATACTTTATACAATTTCAATTTTCTTAAATTTACCAAGGCTTGATTTGTGACCCACGATATGATCTATCCTGGAGAATGTTCCATGAGCACTTGAGAAAAATATGTATTCTGTTGTTTTTGGATGGAATGTCCTCTAAATATCAATTAAGTCCATCTTGTTTAATGTATCATTTAAAGCTTGTGTTTCCTTTTTTATTTTCATTTTGTATGATCTGTCCATTGGTGAAAGTGGGGTGTTAAAGTCCCCTACTATGAATGTGTTGCTGTTGATTTCCCCTTTTATGGCTGTTAGTATTTGCCTTATGTATTGCGGTGCTCCTATGTTGGGTGCATAAATATTTACAATTGTTATATCTTCTTTTTGGATCGATCCCTTGATCATTATGTAGTGTCCTTCTTTGTCTCTTCTAATAGTCTTTATTTTAAAGTCTATTTTGTCTGATATGAGAATTGCTACTCCAGCTTTCTTTTGGTTTCCATTTGCATGGAATATCTTTTTCCATCCCCTCACTTTCAGTCTCTATGTGTTTCTAGGTCTAAAGTGGGTCTCTTGTAGACTGCATAGATATGGGTCTTGTTTTTGTATCCATTCAGCCAGTCTGTATCTTTTGTTGGGAGCATTTAATCCATTTACATTTAAGGTAATTATCAATATGTATGTTCCTATTCCCATTTTCTTAGTTGTTTTGGATTTGTTATTGTAGGTCTTTTCCTTCTCTTGTGTTTCTTGTCTAGAGAAGATCCGTTAGCATTTGTTGTAAAGCTGATTTGGTGGTTCTGAACTCTCTCAGCTTTTGCTTGTCTGTAAAAGTTTTAATTTCTTCATCAAATCTGAATGAGATCCTTGCTGGGTAGAGTAATCTTGGTTGTAGGTTTTTCTTCTTCATCACTTTAAATATGTCCTGCCAGTCCCTTCTGGCTTGCAGAGTTTCCTCTGAAAGATCAGCTGTTAACCTTATGGGGATTTCCTTGTGTGTTATTTGTTGTTTTTCCCTTGCTGCTTTTAATATGTTTTCTTTGTATTTAATTTTTGACAGTTTGATTAATATGTGTCTTGGCATGTTTCTCCTTGGATTTATCCTGTATGGGACTCTCTGTGCTTCCTGGACTTCATTAATTATTTCCTTTCCCATATTAGGGAAGTTTTCAACTATAATCTCTTCAAATATTTTCTCAGTCCCTTTCTTTTTCTCTTCTTCTTCTGGAACCCCTATAATTTGAATGTTGGTGCATTTAATGTTGTCCCAGAGGTCTCTGAGACTGTCCTCCGTTCTTTTCATGCTTTTTTCTTTATTCTGCTCTGCAGTAGTTATTTCCACTATTTTATCTTCCAGGTCACTTATCCGTTCTTCTGCCTCAGTTATTCTGCTATTGATCCCTTCTAGAGTATTTTTAATTTTATTTATTGTGTTGTTCATCGTTGCTTCTTTCATCTTTAGTTCTTCTATGCCCTTGTTAAATGTTTCTTGCATTTTGTCTATTTCCAAGATTTTGGATTATCTTTACTATCATTATTCTGAATTCTTTTTCAGGTAGACTGCCTATTTCCTCTTCATTTGTTAGGTCTGGTGGGTTTTTATCTTGCTCCTTCATCTGCTGTGTGTTTTTCTGTCTTCTCATTTTGCTTATCTTACTGTGTTTGGGGTCTCCTTTTTGCAGGCTGCAGGTTCATAGTTCCCGTTGTTTTTGGTGTCTGTTCCCAGTGGCTAAAGTTGTTTCAGTGGGTTGTGTAGGCTTCCTGGTGGAGGGGACTAGTGTCTGTGTTCTGGTGGATGAGGCTGGATCTTGTCTTTCTGGTGGGCAGGTCCACATCTGGTGGCGTGTTTTGGGGTGTCTGTGGACTTATTATGATTTTAGGCAGCCTCTCTGCTAATGGGTGGTATTGTGTTCCTGTCTTGCTACTTGTTTGGCATAGGGTGTCCAGCACTGTAGCTTCCTGGTCGTTGAGTGAAGCTGGGTGTTGGTGTTGAGATGGAGATCTCTGGGAGATTTTCGCCATTTGATATTATGTGGAGCTGGAAGGTCTCTTGTGGACCAGTGTCCTGAAGTTGGCTCTCCAACCTCAGAGGCAGAGCCCTGACTCCTGGCTGCAGCACCAAGAGCCTTTCATCCACATGGCTCAGAATAAAAGGGGGAAGGAAGGAAGGAAGGAAGGAAGGAAGAAAGAGGATAAAAGAGAATAAAATAAAGTAAGGTAAAATAAAATAAAGTTATTAAAATAAAAAAATAATTATTAAGAAAAAAATTTTTTAAGTAAAAAAAAAAAAAAACGGATAGAACCCTAGGACAAATGGTGAAGGCAAAGCTATGTAGACAAAATCTCACACAGATGCATACACGTACACACTCACAAAAACAGGAAAAGGGGAAAAAATAATAAATCTTGCTCTCAAAGTCCAGCTCCTCAATTTGGGATGATTCGTTGTCTATTCATGTATTCCACAGATGCAGGGTACATCAAGTTGATTGTGGAGCTTTAATCCGCTGCTTCTGAGGCTGCTGGAAAAGATTTCCCTTTCTCTTCTTTGTTTGCACAGCTCCTGGGGTTCAGCTTTGGATTTGGCCCCGCCTCTGCTTGTAAGTCGCCGGAGGGCGTCTGCTCTTAGCTCAGACAGGACGGGGTTAAAGGGGCTCTGGCTCATTCAGGCCGGGGGGGAGGGAGGGGCACAGAGTGCGGGGTGAGCGTGTGGCGGCAGAGGCCGGCGTGACTTTGCACCAGCCTGAGGCGCGCCATGCGTTCTCCCGGGGAAGTTGTCCCTGGATCCCGGGACCCTGGCAGTGGCGGCCTGCTCAGACTCCCCGGAAGGGAGGTGTGGATAGTGACCTGTGCTCGCACACAGGCTTATTGGTGGCGGCAGCAGCAGCCTTAGCGTCTCATGCCTGTCTCTGGGGTCCGCGCTGATAGCCGCGGCTCGCGCCTGTCTCTGGAGCTCCTTTAAGCAGTGCTCTTAATCCCCTCTCCTCACGCACCAGGAAACAAAGAGGGAAGAAAAAGTCTCTTGCCTCTTCAGCAAGTCCAGACTTTTCCCCGCACTCCCTCCTGGCTAGCCATGGTGCACTAACCCCTTCAGGCTGTGTTCACGCCGCCAGTCCTCTCCCTGTGCTCTGACTGAAGCCCGAGCCTCAGCTCCCAGCCCCGCCTGCCCTGGCGGGTGAGCAGAGAAGCCTCTCAGGCTGGTGAGTGCCCGTCGGTACCGATCCTCTGTGCAGGAATCTCTCCTCTTTGCCCTCCGCACCCAGTGGCTGTGCTCTCCTCCACGGCGCCAAACCTTACCCCCTCCATCACCCTCAGTCTCCGCCCGCGAAGGGGCTTCTAGTGTGTGGAAACCTTTCATCCTTCACGGCTCCCTCCCAGTGGTGCAGGTCCCATCCCTATTCTTTTGTTTCTGTTTATTCTTTTTTTTTTTTGTCCTACTCAGGTACGTGGGGAATTTCTTGCCTTTTGGGAGGTCCAAGGTCTTCTGCCAGCGTTCAGTGGGTGTTCTGTAGGAGTTGTTCCACATGTAGATGTATTTCTGATGTATCTGTGGGGAGGAAGGTGATCTTCAGCCATCTTCCCCTCGGTTCCATTCTTTTTAATGGCTGAGTAATATTCCATTGTATATATCTACCTATGTACATATATATGTATATATATGTATATATACATATATATGTATATGTATCATCTTTATGCACTCCTCTGTCAATGGACACTTAGGTTGTTTCCATCTCTTGGCTATTGTAAATAGTGCTGCAGTGAACATTGGGGTGCATGTATCTTTTTGAACTACGGTATTCTCCGGATTCCCAGGAGTGGAATAACTGGATCATATGGTAGTTCTATCTTTAGAAGTAACCTCCATGCTGTTCTCCATAATGGTTGTACTAATTTACATTCCCAACAACAGTGCAGGAGGATTCCCTTTTCTCCACACACTCTCCAGCATTTATTATTTGTAGACTTTTTGATAATGACCACTCTGACAGGTATGAGATGATACCTCGTAGTTTTGATTTGCATTTCTCTAATAATTAGTGATGTTGAGCATCTTTTCATGTGCTTTTTGGCCATCTGTGTGTCTTGTCTGGAGAAATGTCTATTTAGACCTTCCACCCATTTTTTTGATTGGGTTGCTTGTATTTTTGATATTGAGCTGCATGAGCTGTTTGTATATTTTGGAGATTAATCCCTTGCTCATCATTTATTTTGCAAATATTTTCTCCCATTCTGAGGTTTGTCTTTTCATTTTCTTTGTTTTCATTTGCCATGCAAAAGCTTTTAAATTTAATTAGGTCCCATTTGTTTATTTTTATTTTCTTTATTCTAGGAAGTGGATCAAAAAGGATACTGCTGAAACTTATGTCAAAGAGTGTTCTACCTATGTTTTCCTGTAAGAGTTTTATAGTAACTGACCATACATTTAGGTCATTAATCCATTTTGAATTTATTTTTCTGTATGGTCTTAGAGAGTGTTCTAATTTCATTCTTTTACATGTAGCTGTCCAGTTTTCCCAGAACCACTTATTGAAGGGACTGTCTTTTCTCCACTGTACATTCTCGCCTCCTTTTTCATAGATTAGTTGACCATAGGTGTATGAGTTTTTCTCTGGACTTTTTAATCCTGTTCCGTTGATCCATATTTCTGTTTTTGTGCCATTACCAAACTGTTTTGATTACTGTAGCTTTGTAGTATAGTCTGAACTCAGGGAACCTGATTCCTCTAGCTCCGTTTTTCTTTCTCAAGATTGCTTTGGCTATTCGGGGTAGTTTGTGTTTCCATATGAATTGTAAAACTTTTTGTTCTAATTCTATGAAAAATGCCATTGATAATTTGATAGGGATTTCATTGAATCTGTAGATTGCTTTGGGTAGTATAGTCATTTTGACAACATTGATTCTTCCAATCCAAGAACATGGTGTATCTTTCCATCTGTTTGTGTCATCTTTGATTTCTTTCATCAGCATCTTATAGTTTTCTGAGTACAGGTCTTTTGCCTCCTTAGGTAGGTTTATTCCTAAATATTTTATTCTTTTTGATACAGTGGTAAATGGGATTGTTCCCTTAATTTCTCTTTCTAATCTTTTGTTGTTTGTGTATAGGAATGCCAGAGATTACTGTGTATCAATTTTGTATCCTGCAACTTTACCAAATTCATTGATGAGTTCTAGTAGTTTTCTGGTAGAATCTTTAGGATTTTCTATGTATAGTATCATGTCATCTGCAAAACAGTAATAGATTTACTAGTTCTTTCCTAATTTGGATTCCTTTTATTTCTTTTTCTCCTCTGATTTCTATGGCTAGAACTTCCAAAACAATGTTGAATAAAAGTAGCTAGAGAGGACATCCTTGTCTTGTTCCTGATCTAAGAGGAAATGCTTTCAGTTTTTCACCATTGAGAATGATGTTAGCTGTGGGTTTGCCATGTATGGCCTTTATTATGTTGAGGTATGTTCCCTCTATGCTTACTTTCTGGAGAGTTTTTATCATAAATCGGTATTGACTTTTGTCAAAAGCTTTTTCTGCATCTATTGAGATGATCATATGATTTTTATTCTTCAGTTTGTTAATGTGGTGTATCGCATTGATTGATTTGCATATATTGAGGAATCCTTGCATCCCTGGGATAAATCCCACTTGATCATAGTATATGATCTTTTCAATGTGTTGTTGGATTCAGTTTTCTACTATTTTGTTGAGGATTTTTGCATCTGTGTTCAGTGATATTGGCCTGTAATTTTCTTTCTTTTTTTTTTTTTTTTGTGGTATCTTTTTCTGGTTTTGGTATCAGGGTGTTGGTGGCTTCATTGACCTTGGGATTGTTCCTTCCTCTGCAACTTTTTGGAGTGGTTTCAGAAGGATAGGTGTTAACTCTTCTCTAAATGCTTGATAGAATTTGCCTGTGAGGCCATCTCCTCCTGGACTTCTGTTTGTTGGGAGTTTTTTAATCACAGTTTCAATTTCATTACTTGTCATTGGTCTGTTCATATTTTCTTTTTCTTCCTGGTTCAGTCTTGGAAGTTTGTACCTTTCTAGACTTTGTCCATTTCTTGTATGTTGTCCATTTTATTGGCATATAGTTGCTTGTAGTAGTGTCTTATGATCCTTTGTATTTCAGTTGTAACTTCTCCTTTTTCACTCTTAATTTTATTGATTTGAGCCCTCTCCTTTTTTTTCCTGATGAGTCTAGCTAAAGATTTATCAATTTTGTTTATCTTTTCAAACAACCAGCTTTTAGTTTCATTGATCTTTTCTATTGTTTTCATCTCTATTTCATTTATTTCTGTTCTGATCTTTATAGTTTCTTTCCTTCTACAAACTTTGGGTTTTGTTTATTCTTCTTTCTCTAGTTGCTTTAGGTGTAAGGTTAGGTTGTTCGAGATTTCTCTTGTTTCCTGAGGTAAGATTGTATTGCTATCAACTTTCCTCTTAGAACTGCATAGGTTTTGGATTGTCATACTTTTGTTTTCATTTGTCTCTAGGTATTTTTTAATTCCCTCTTTGATTTCTCCAGTGACCCATTCATTGTTTAGTCACATATTGTTTAGCCTCCATGTGTTTGTGTTTTTTTACAGTTTTTTTCCTGTAATTGATTTCTAATCTCATAGCATTGTGGTCGGAAAAGATGCTTGACACAATTTCAGTTTTCTTTACCAAGGCTTAATCTGTGACCCAAGATGTGCTCTATCTTGGAGAATGTTCCATGTGCACTTGAGAAGAAAGTGTACTCTGCTGCTTTTGGATGGAATGCCCTATAAATCAACTAACTCCATCTGGTCTGATGTGTCATTTAAGGCTGTGTTTCTATATTGATTTTCTGTCTCGATGATCTGTCCATTGGTGTAAGTGGGGTGTTAAAGTCCCCCACTATTATTGTGTTACTGCTGATTTCACCTTTTATGGCTGTTAGCATTTGCCTTATGTATTGAGGTGCTCCTATGTTGGGTACATATATATTTACAATTGTTATGTCTTCTTCTTGGATTGATCCCTTGATCGTTGTGTAGTGTCCTTTCTTGTCTCTTGTAACAATCTTTATTTTAAAGTCTATTTTATCTGATATGAGTATTGCTAGTCCAGCTTTTGATTTCCATTTGCATGGAATATCTTTCTCCATCCCCTCACTTTCAGTCCGTATGTGTCCCTATGTCTGAAGTGGGTCTCTTGTAGACAGCATATATATGGGTCTTGTTTTTGTATCCATTCAGCCAGTCTATGTCTTTTGGTTGGAGTATTTAATGCACTTAAATTTAAGGTCATTATCTATCTATCTATCTATCTATCTATCTATCTATCTATCTATCTATCTATTCCTATTGCCATTTGCTTAATTGTTTTGGATTTGTTTTTGTCGGTCTTCTTTCTTCCCTTCTTCTTTGGCTCTCTTCTCTTGTGGTTTGATGACTAGTGTTGTGTTTGGGTTGCTTTTTCTTTTTTTGTGTGTGTATCTCTTGTAATTTTTTGGTGTGCATTTTCCATGAAGTTTTGATATAGCAGTCTATATATGTACAAGGTTGTTTTAAGTTGCTGGTCTCTTAATTTCAAATGCAATTCCCGTTTCCTGCATTTGTATTCACCTGTTCTCATGGTTGCTGGTTTTGATACTATATTTGTGTGTAGATGATTTCCTACTATTACTTTACATTTACCTTTACCAGTAAGCTTTCCCATATGTGATTTTCTTTTTTCTAGTTGTGGCCTCTTTTTTTTTTTCTACCTAGAGAAATTCCTTTAGCATTTGTTGTAAGGCTGGTTGGCGGTGCTGAATTCTCTTAGCTTTTGCTTTCCTGTAAAGCTTTTGATTTCTGTCAAATCTGAATGAGAGCCTTGCTGGGTAGAGTATTCTTGGTTGTAGAGTTTTTCCTTTCATCACTTTATATATATCATGCCACTCTCTTCTGGCCTGCAGAATTTCTTCTGAAAAATCAGTTGATTACTTTATGGGTATATTATTGTATATTGTATAATAATATACAATAATATTGTATATTATTTGTTGCTTTCCCTGTTGCTTTTAATATTTTTTCTTTGTATTTTTGTCATTTTGATTAATATGTGTCTCGGTGTCCTCCTCCTTGGGTTTATCCTGTATGGGACTCTTTGAGCTTCCTGGTCTTGGGTGACTGTTTCCTTTCCCATGTTAGTAACGTTTTCGGCTATAATCTCTTCAAATATGTTCTCAGGCCCTTTACCTTTCTCTTCTTCCTCTGGGACCCTTATAATGAAAATGTTGGTGTGTTTGGTGTCCCAAAGGTGTCTGAGATTATCCTCATTTCTTTCATTCTTTTTTCTTTGTTCTGTTCTGTGGCAGTGATTTCCACCATGCTGTCTTCCACCTCACTTATTCATTGCTCTGCCTCAGTTATTCCGCTATTGGTTCCTTCTAGTGTATTTTTCATTTCAATTATTGTGTTGTTCATCCTTTAAATCTTCTATCTCTTTGTTAAACATTTCTTGTATCATCTCGGTCTGTGCCTCCATTCTTTTTCCAAGATTTTGAATCATCCTTACCATGATTACTCTGAATTCTTTTTCAGGTAGATTGCCTATCTCCTCTTCATTTAGTTGTTCTTGTAGGTTTTTACCTTGTTCCTTCGTCTGCAACACATTTCTCTGTCACCTCATTATGTCTGACTTTCTGTGTCTGTGGTCTCCATTTTGCAGGCTGCAGGACTGTAATTCCTCTTGCTTCTGGTGTCTGCCCCATGGTGGGTGAGATTGGTCCAGGGGCTTGTGTAAGCTTCCTAGTGGAAGGGACTGGTGCCTGCCCTCTAGTGGGTGGGGCTGGGTCTTGTCCCTTGGTGGGCAAGGCTATATCAAAGGGTGTGTTTTGAGGTGGCTGTGAGCTCAGTATGACTTTAGGCAGCCTGTCTTCTGATGGGTGGGGCTGCATTCCTATCTTACTGGTTGTTGGCCTGAGGCTTTCCAGCACTAGAACCTGCAGGTTTTTGGGTGGGGCCGGGTCTTGGTGCTGAAATGGGGACCTCTGGGTGCTCAGTATCAGCTCTCACTGATCACTATTTCCTGGGGCCTCCACTACCAGTGTCCTTGCCCCCACAGTGAGCTACAGCCAACCTTTGCCTCCCCAGGGGGCCCTCCAAGACCCCTAGGTAGGTCTAGGCCATGTTCCTATAGAGGTACTGCTCTGTGCTGGGTTCCAGTGCATGTGAGACCTTGTGTGAGTCCTCCAAGAGCAGATTCTCTTTTTCCCCCAGCCCTGTGGAGCTCCTACACTCAAGCCCCACTGGCCTTCAAGGTTAAATGCCCTGGGGTGTTCTTCCCCCCAATCCTAGACCCTCAGACTGTCTTGGAGTGCTATTTTTATGTGGGAACGTCCCTGTGTAGCCTGCATGGGTTTAATATTTTTTGGTGCAAGGGCTGTTTTTAATATAGATGTCTGCCACCTCTTTCCTCAGTGTATGCTGGCCGTTATCCCCTTGACAGGAGGTGTGACTGATGTTGTGGTGACCAGAGCCTGCACTGGATATTGAGCATGGCCTCCCCTTTGCTCTGTGGTTGGTAGTACCCTGTCAGGGGAGGGGGATGCTCTCTAGTTGTTGGACTAGAGGCCCCCAGATCTGTTTCTTAGCTGTGTCTCTGATCTGTGGTGTGAGGTAGGTGGGATTGGAGCTCTCCCACTGGGAGAGAAGCCACTGAGTATTCCTTCTCTGGAGCTGTTTACCTGTGGATGTGCTCTGTTGTGTCACCTTTCACCTACTGTGTGAATTCTCAGATTACACTGTTTGCATTGCTCTCAGACCCACCTTAACTGTGGACATACTGGCAATTGGCCATGGTGCCTCTCAGGCATTGTTGTCACCGGACCACCAGTGTAGATCCACTGAAGTCACATCCCAGAATTGCACTAATCATGGATCTGGACCCATCATGGATGCTATGCGGGCAGCTCAGACTCTGGCCTGGCCCAACCTCCATGTGTACGTGCCCATAAAGGCCATAGCTGGTAAATCTAGACCTGTCTTGGCTGTGGGAGCGCTCATTGTTCGTTCAGATGTTCTGCAGGCACTGAGTTTACAAAGCCAGTCGTGGGGGTGTAAATCCGCAGTTTGCACAGCCATGAGGAGAGATTTCAACTCTTCTTCCTTAGTTGCATGGCCCCTGGGGCTCCGCTGTGGTTTCAGCTCCACCTCTGCATGTGGGCCACCACAGGCGTCTGCTCCTGAGGCTGCCCCAAAGCACCTGAGCCTGCCCCAGCAGGGAGGGGTGCAGAGGAGGTGGTGGCTGGGGGCACAGGAGCCTACCCTGGTGGGAGCCCTTCCTAATACCCAGGGAGGCAGGGGCCGGCACATGGGGAGAGAAGATGCAAAGGCAGCCCTGCCTTTTGCTTGTCATTCAACAAGGGCACTTCTCTTCTATTGTGGTCCAGGCTGTCTCCACGATCATTCCCGGTTACGGAACTCCTCACTCCTGTTCCCGCTGGCTGCCTCCTCGCAGCCAACAGCAATCCTCTCCCCAGGTCTGCACTCCAAACCCCACGTTCCAGCACCCAGCCCCCACTGCATGAGCAGACACACATCCCAGGCTGGGGCGCACAGGGTTGTAGCACGGACCATCTGCGTAGGTCTCACTCTGTCCTGCCTACCACAGACAGGTTGCTGTGCTCTCCTCTGAGCCCCTGAAGTGCCCCTTCTGTTCCAGCTGATCTCTCGACTGGTGAGGGGGCTTCCACAGATGTGGAAACTTCTCCTCTCCTTCAGTTCCCCGCCAAGGGATGCAGGTCCCATCCCACATCCTCTCCTCTTCCTTTTCCCTTCTTCTTTCTTTCCTCCTACCTGGCTATGCGGGGATCTTTCTTGTCCATTTAGGTCCTCTGAGGTCCTCTGCTAGAGTTCAGCAGGTCTGTGAGAATTGTTCCATTTGTAGATGTATTCTTGATGCATTTGTGGGGAGAGGTGAACTCCATGTCCTCCTACTCCTCGGCCATTTCACTCCTCTTGATTTGATTTCTTTGATAGCATTGGGACTATTCTGGCTTCCTACTTTATCTTGAATAAATTTTGAAAAATTATATTTTTCTATGGAATTGTCAACTTCATCACATTCTGTAATCTTCCATAACTGCTGTGTAACAAACCATCCCAAAACCTAATGGATTAAAATAACACCATAATTTATTGTGCTCACTAATCTGCAATTTGGGTGGAGTTCAGTTGAATGGCTTGTTCCTGCTCCACATGACATTAGCTGGGGAGGCTAACTGAAGCTGAATGGTCCATCTCCAATATGGCTCACTCATGTGGATGGTAAGCTCGCTGCTGGGACCTGAGCTGGGGCTGTTGGACTCAGGCCTCCATTATTCTCCATGTGGGTACTGCCACAAAATTGGTTGGATTCAATAAAGCAAGATGGATTGGTTCCAGGTATGAATGTTCCAAGAGACAGGAAATGGAAGCTGTCAGTCTCCTAAAGCCTGAGTGCAGGAAAGGAACACATCATCATTTTTCCATATTCTATTTGTCAAATTATCATAGAGCCCTTCCAGAATTAAGGACAACAGACATGGATCTCATGTCAAGGAATTGTTATTTGATCACTACAATTTACTTGTATGCAATTATTCATTTGGTTTTATTACCATTTAGATATCCTGTCTGTAGTTACATTTTCATTTTCATTCTTACTAGTATTTGTTTCTCTGCAACCCCCCTTTTTTTCCCCTGTCTTTCCAGTTAATTTTATCTATACTCTTCACGGAATCAAATTTAAGCTTAGTTGATTCTATTACAGTTTTACTATTAATCTCTATCTTTTTTTCCCCACTGTTTCATTCCATGCATTTTTTTAAGGTTAATTAATTCTGCCATTATTCTAATTTCTTCTTTTGGATGACTTTTAATGTAGGCATTTAAGGAGATGTATTCTCCAGTCAAGTAACTGAAAAAAATTACCAGAGCAGGCCTGGCGTTCTTTGAAAGGCTTTCTTACAAGGTTGGACCTTGGCTGGTATCTAGTAACTTGGATTTTTTGGAGGGTTCCCACCATTAATTGACAACAGTGGTTCACTGTGCCTAAACTGTATAAGCAATATCATTTATTCTGAACACCTGCTTTCATTATGGGAATCTGGAATTTGGGTACTTACGAGGCAAGGGGTACCTATGTGATCAATTTCCAATAAAAACCCTGGTCGTTGAGTCTCTAATGAGAGGCCCTGGTTGGCAACATTTCTTATTTGTTGTCAAAAGTCCTTGCTGGACGAATTGAGCATGCCCTGTGTGATTCCACTGAGAAAGGACTTTTGGAAACTTGCTCTTGGTTTCCCCCAAACTTCACCCCATGTGCTTTTTCCCTTTGCTGAATGCATTTGGCTATGACTTATTACAGCAAAAGGGCACCATGAGTACAACTTTATGCTGAGCCCTGTGAGTATTCCTAGCAAATTACGGAACTGGAGGGTCATCTTGGTGACCCCAAAACAGTAACAATTTAGCTTCATTCTGCATATTTTGACATATAGTCTATTCATACTTACTCATTATGAGTTCCATTATGATGTTTTTCTTGGACCTGTCACTTATTTGGAGAGACTGAAATATCTAGTTATAATCTTTTTCAAACATTTTTATTATTAATTTCTAACCTAGGTGCATTGGGGTCAGAGAGCTGATATATGATATTAACACTGACATTTCTTACACTTCTTCCAGGCCTAGTATATATTCAGTCTTCACAGATGCTGCAATTATGTTTGTAAGAGATGTATATGTATTGTCAAATCATCATTTGCAGTTGTATGATTCTAAGTACCGTCGACTGAAAAACAACGTAAAAACTGTGAGTTGAGTTTATTGAGTGTCTTACTGAGGACTGTAGCCTAGGAGGCAGCCTCTTAGATAGCTCTGAGAAACTGTTCTGAAGAGGTAAGAGGGGAAATCAGTATCTATGTGATTTTGGCTAAGGGGTATGTGCAACCAAGCACACATCGCAGTAAAAGGTTGCTGCTAGTCCTGAGGAACAAATACCTTAGTTAATGGTTTTAGTGCTTTTCTAGGTATGGAAAGATGCAAGAATTAGGGTTCATTAAATTTTCTCCTAAAAATATCTAACTCTCTAAAGGCCTGTTCTGCCAGTTTTCCTAGAGCACAGAGTACCTCATTTCTGATTTCTACCCCAAATTCCTTTCAGGGTGTGTTGAAGTTCAGGAACTCCAGTAGCCAGTGACTTAATTATTGTAGAGCTGGGTGTCAAGTGACATCCTTTCATTGGCAGTGCCTCCTAATGGTCATAAATTCAACCAAGGTTTGGGAGACATTTCGTGACCATTTTGTCCCAAAGAGCTAGGAATGCTTATTCCTAGGCTAGAATTTCATTGATAGGCTACTCAATGTGCTATTACTGGACTAGGTCCTATTAACGGTAGACAAAACTCTCTGGATTATCTGTTTTACTAGTCTGTTACAGTCCAAGAAAAGATTTCCTCTTGTTGCTTCTTCTCCCACCTAGAGTTACACTATTACAATCATTGATCTCATAGAACTATATATTTGATGGGTCATTTCACATCACTTAGTCATCAGTATTTTTATTGGAGACTCAGTCAGTTGCACATTTGGTAATGCAAGAAACGACAATCTTGTACAATAGGCAGAGTAAAAGTAATATAGCTAGTAGAATTAGTAAGGTCATAAGGAAGAATTTAAGCCAAGGACTTTCATTAGGCGTGGCCCAGTATATCCCCAGGTCATTTGGCCAAGTTTGTTCTGTACCAAGTGCTATCTTAAAAGGTAATGATGTGCTAGCATTGTTCATAAGGCAACTAGCCCAATTTCCTAGTGTTATTAGGCTTATATCCTTAGTATGGCTTCATTGTTCCCATTATAAGTGCTTTTAAACTTAAATAATCATAGCATGATGTTAGCCATATAAATCCATCCCATAGCTGAGGGAAGTTATATTTTTTGACTGAAATTTAGCTCAATGCTCTGATTAAGCTTGAATAACTTTAAATAAAATTCTTATTTATGGCCATGGTCAGAGCAGGTGTGATTGATTGATTTGCCAAGTGAGGGGATCTCATCTAATAATATCAACTGTGGCCTGAGCACAAATACAATTTCTTTCTTCTAGAATAAATTTCCTAAGGGCCATCCAATTAAGGCCTTGGAGTAGAGAAGTCTACCTAGGTAACCCAGAAATACTGGACTTAGGTAATTAACTATAAACCCAGCAATTGTGTTGATTTCTAAACTCTGCATAGGATCATACTCATGACAGAAAAATATTTGATTTATGCAAAAGTCCAGAAATCAAAAAAATGCTATTAATAATCATGTGGGTCAGGTGAGGCATCTTAGGATAGCTGTCTACTACTGGTGTCGTCATCTTCTCATCCTGATGTGGGTGTAGTTTCTCCTCTTTTAAAGCATTGTTTTAAGGTGATGTTGAGGTCAGCTCTATAGACTGGTCTGGTGCAGGGGCCCTTTTTAAGTGGGAAATATAAATCCAAGAGTCAATTACTTTTCGTTATGATGCACGTGAGCTAATCAAGAGTACCTAGTAAGGGCCTTTCCATCTAGGCTGGAGTGAGTTATTTAAATGTTGTCTTTTCCAGCATACATAATCTGAGTGTAGGTCATGAAACATCTGATCTTCATTTAAAGTTAGATTACTGTGATAAGCTTCAGAAACAAGCTTAGAATGTCCTTTTAAAATAACTCAGTTAAATTTTACAATAATGTAACATAGCAACAAGCAACTATCTGGGCAGTGACTCTTTCTTTGGCAGTAAACACAGCACTAGAATCCAACATATACTGAAACATCTTAAAATGACTCTCAATTCTACCAAATATAGCCAAATTAAGACTAATTTGTTTGTAAAATAAGTCTGCTTTCAACAAACTTAGCCAGATTATTTATATAAGTAAGTATAACTGATCATATGGGCTTTTTAAAATTGGCTCTGCTGGAACTTTTCATAAGAAATCTCAGATTAAATTTTTAAAAGGCCTCTCAAGGCCAGGAAAGCCACGTCAAGGGTTTGCCATCAGATTTCACCTGCAATATCTATAGATATGGGTGAATTCCTCTCTTCTTGAGGTCCCCAAAGTATCTTCAGATTCCTTCACCTGTGAAGAGGTAACCTTCCTTATTTGCCTGATAAGGCTGCTGGGAATCTAAGAGTTTCCAGTTTCTGGAGTGATCAGGTAGAGAGAAAAGATAAATGTTCCAGTTTTGCTTACAAAAGTATAACTTACTAAATTGCTGCAAGTTATAACTAGTTTAAGAGGAAACATTTCCTCATATCTGGAAAACACAGATTAAAAGCCAGTAATATTTCAGAAAAAGCATAAAAATTATAACCATATTCATCAGTTCACTCAGTCCTATGTAACTAATCCTTGATCGTTTGCTAGCAGTTTTATGAAGCCATCAGGGTTCCCATTAGAATGCTTTAATTTCTTACCCAGTTCAGGGGTATGATCTGGAATTTATTAGAAACCTTTACTTTTCAAAAAATCCTTCTTCTGAATCTTCTTGAAGATTAAACTTTTTTGCAAAGGCATCAGAGCAAAACAATGTCTATGAATGACAAAAGATTTTAAAAGGCATGGTTAAAGACCTGATTACAATGCAATTGACTTGGTTACTGCTGTGACATACAATATTTTAAGATAATAAGCAGAATTAAGACATAACATTTTACTGGGACATACTAGATTTTTAGGAACTCCATATAATTTCTAGAATAGGAAAACCTCAGCTTGCTACATGTCAAACTTCAATTAGAATTTTATCTTTGGGAAAAAAGTTTTTAAAACACTTGGCCAAATAGGATCATAGGTCACTGTGAAACAATATTTATTCACGTAACCAAAGTGACAATTGAAGAGTTCAAAGGCAAATACAGAAAGTTACAACAGATTACCTAAAAGATAAAAAAAACTTTACAATCTGTTCTCAAAAGCAGATCAATATTTTAAGAAAACTTTGTCCTCTTAACAGAGAGAGAACCAAATTCAGGTTTTGCACCACTTTACCTTTAATATTAAAATTAATTTACAGTTCAGCTTATTCTACTCTTAGGTCTAACCACACACAGAATTGCTTTCTAAAGTTTCCTTTTTATTCCCTCACAAATCTCCTACAACTTTCTATATCCATATTAATTTGTCCCTTACTTTCTTTCCCATTTAGAAATAACCAGCTTTAGGGCCAAATTACTTTCTTTCCCTTAATAAAATGTATTTCTATTTCTTATAAGTTTTTTCTTGCATACAAAGACATCTTTTCCTTATTAATTTTTAGTAGTTTTAATTACAATATTTTAGTTAGAATTCTCAACTCTTAAAAACCTTAGTTTCTAGCGAAGACTAAGAAGTAAGCAATTATGAACTGTCTTTTACACTAGCATTCTGTAGATTGGCAAACATAAATATTTATAATTTCTAAAAAGTGCTTCTTATAAAAAATGCCTTAATGTGGCACAAAATATATTAATAGTCCTACATACCTGTAGTCTCTCTGTAAAAGGAAGTCAATGTTCAGCAATTAATGTTTCAGTATTTTATTTTATTTGGGAATTATCTAGATATTCAATAAACTTACACTGTTTAACTTAACAAAACTCTAAAGTTTTAAGTTGCCAAAAAATCTGGAGAAACTATTTTTAAGTAGACATTTCTAAAACATAATTGTTCCTAAAGAGTTTACCTAAAAGCTCTCATTTTACATTTAATTTACTTATAAAAAATTCATCATACCAAGGTATTTTTCTTGCTGACAAATTTTGCAACAGATATAATAATTTATTTGACTTCTAGTAATCCTAGGTACAATAAAATTATTATGCTTAATGTTGATGACTATAAAGACATATTAATTTAATACTGCATATTTCCCAGATCACATGAGCCTTAAATTCCTTTGGGTTAGTTTCTTTTACATTTCTGAGAATTTATATAAGTGCTTAATTTCCTTTAAGCCAATTAAATATAGCTCATTAACAAATTAATTTTGATAAAACTGTCCATAGTAAAGTCATATCATATCTATAATGTACACACAGACATACATACATCCATATAGATACAGACATCTCAGTTTTATTTTAAAACTTTGTCATGAATCAGGTATTACAATATAAAACTCACTAGTTTATAAATAATAGTTGGAATAAGTCAAGTATACTCACTTGAGTTTAAAAAGTTCTCTTTTCTTATTCCCCCTGCCACCTTAGTCTCAGGAATTGGAGATAGTCTAAATAAGATAAGAGTTCTTGATAGTCCTGGTAGAACATTTACATCACAAGGCAAAGGGAGAGAAACACAAGTTCCTCCTAGAAGGACTTATTCCCTTAGGATCAGAGTTCTGAAAAGAGAGATTTGTCCTGGATCTCTCTAGCTTTCCTTCCTTCCCTGAAACCCTAGGCTTGGTCTTCCTCTCCCTGCCAACCTGGTTTCTTTGGGAGGCCACCAAAACCCTGAAGGGTGCTGGATCCTGCTAGGGGTACCCTCTAGCCTGTAGTGCTTGCATCCTTCATTTGGGTTTCACCACTCTCCTGGGTGGAAGTGGCTGTCTAGACTAAAATGTGCCAAAAGGGACCAAGCACTTGATATAAAGCCTATTAAGCCCAACTCGTAAGGTCTGAGACCTGTGGGAGGAGGAGCTAGGCTCTGAAAAGTGCAGTCATGAATTCTGGAGTTCATGTGAAATACAGAAATTACTCCTTGGCTGAGCTGAGTGAGTGATGTTAAAAAATTCAATGTTAGAAGCTTGCCCAAGATGGCAGAGTAGAAAGATTCTGAGCTCATCTCCTTTCATGGACACACCAAAATTACAGCCATTTATAGAGCAACTATTAATAAGAAAGTCTGGAATCTACCAGAAAATATTTTCTACAACTAAAGATATAAAGAAGGAACCACACAAGATGGATAGGCGGGGTGGAGTCATTGTATAGTTAAGACTCATAGCCCTGGGTGGGTGACCCACAGATGGAAGAATAATTACAACTGCAGAGGTTCTCCCCAAGGAGAAAGGGGTCTGAGCCCCACAGCAGTCTCCCCACTGTGGGGGGGGGTCCCACACAGGAAAATGAGCACCCAGAATCTTAGGCTTTGAAGGCCCGCAGGGCTTACTTTTGGGAGAGCCGTGGGGTTGTGGGAAACAGAGACCACTCTTAAGGTATGCACACCAAATCTCACATGCTCCAGGACCCAGGGCAGAAGCAGTAACTTGAAAGGAGCCTGGGTCAGACCCACCTGCTGATGTTGAAGAGCCTCCTGAAGAGGCAGGAGGCAATTGGAGCTCACCCTGGGGACATAGACACTGGTGGTAGCCATTTTGGGGAGTTTGTTCTATTACCAGGATACTGGTGCTGGCAAGTGCCATTTCTGAATCCTCCCTCTAGCTTATTAGCCTCAGGATCCAGCCTCACCTCTGCCCACAAGCCTATAGGCACCAGTACTATGAAGCCTCAGGCCAAGCAACTAGCTGGGGAGGGAACCAGCCCCACCAACCAGCAGGTTGACACTAAATCTGGGAATACTGGCCATACAACCACCTATCCCAGAACCCAGCTCTGCCCACCAGTGAGCCAGAACTAGCCCTGGGAGCACCCAGGGTTCTGCAGCCAACCATTTCATGACTAGGCCCAGCCAACCAGCAGCTGGCATTCTCTGCACAAGGTAGGGCCTGGCAACAAACCAAACTGGGGGCCAGCCATGCCTACCAGACTGCCCACACTAGTCAGCCTGCCACAACAGAAGGACACACACAGAACATGTAGGGTGCAGCCCTAGAGCATATAGCTCTGGTGACCAGAGGGGAATGTGCTGCTGGGATGCATAGGCTGTCTCCTATGAAAGGCCACTTCTCCAAGGTTGGGAAATATAATCAACCTACCAGATACATAGAAATAAAATCAGCAAATTAGGCAAACTGAGGTGACAGAGAAACATGCTCCAAACAAAGGAAAAAGAAAAAACCCTAGAAGAAGGCAATATACCTGAGGAAGCATTCAAAGTAATGATTGTAAAGATGATCAAAGAACTCAGGAGAAGAATGGATGAATAGAGAGAGAATTTACAAGTCTTTAATAAAGAGATAATATAAAGAATAACCAAACAGTGATGAAGAATACAATAACTAAATTGAAAAAAAAAACCCAAAATCTATAACAGATATACGCACAAAAGAGATAAAGAAATCTAAACATAACAATGAAGATAGTCATTAAGTCACAAGGGAAGAACAAAAGAAAAAGAACAACAACAAAAAAACCACCAAACAATTAACAAAATTGCAATGAGTACATACCTATCAATAATTACTTTAAATGTAAATGGGTTAAATGCACAAATCAAAAAATATAGAGTGGCTGAATTGATACAAAAACAACACTCATATATATGCTCCTACAAAGACTCCCTTCAGATCTAAAAACAAAATGACTGAAAGTGCGGGGATGGAAAAAGGTATTCCATGCAAATAGAAACGAAAAAAGAAAGCCAAAGTAACAAAACTTATATAAGACAAAATAGACTTTGAAACAAAAAGTAACAAAAGACAAAGAAGGACATTACATAATGATCAAGGGATCAATCCAAGAAAATATAACCATTGTAAATATGTATGCATCCAACACAAGAACACCTAAATACACAAAGTTAATATTAACAGACATAAAGAGAGAAATCGATAGTAACACAATAATAGTAACACAATAATAGTAAGGGACTTTAACACCCCACTTACATCAATGGACAGATCATTCAGACAGAAAATCAATAAGGAAACAATGACCTTAAATGAAACATTAGACAAAAAGGACTTAATAAATATATATAGAAGATTCCATCCAAAAGCAACAAAATACTCATTCATGTGCACATGGAATATTCTCTGGGACAGATCACACGCCAGGCCACAAAACAAGCCTCGATAAATTCAAGAAAATTGAAATCATCAAAAATTAAGAAAATTGAAATCATATCTCACATCTTTTCTGACTACAACATTGAGACTAGAGATCAACTACAAGAAAAAAACTGCAAAAAACACAAAGATGTGGAGGCCAAACAATATGGTACTAAACAACCAATGGATCACTGAAGAAATGAAAGAAGAAATTTAAAAACACCTGGAGACAAATGAAAACAAACACAACGATCCAAAATCTGTGGGATGCAGCAAAAGCAGTTCTAAGAGGGAAGTTTATAGTGATACAAGCCTAATTAGTGAGTAGTTTTCCCTATGGAATTGTTGCAGAGTATGAGGACTCTGCCTCCACGATTCGCAAATTTCTTGGTTGCCTGAGAAAATGGTAACTGACCAGGAGAATTCTTGTCCTTCTTTGGAGTCAAACTCTCATGTAATATCTTCACTTTTATCCTTACAAATTCTATCAAGGTAGACAAATTGAGGAAAGACATCAGGTCAGCTTCCTGCCTAGTCACCCAGGCAAAGCCTCCTTTGTACGCTAAGGCTGACCAAAATAATCCCAGTTTTTTCTCTCTATGGGGGTAACTCCAGGGTCTCTCAACTGAGCAAAATTATACTAATATTTTTCAACTGGGGATAACCTCAGTGTCTTTCACCTGAGTAGCATATAGTTACCTCTTCTTGAACCTAAGTTCAAGGATAACCTACTCCTCATAGTGAAGAGTTTATCAATCTCTGAATAAACTCTGAATCTTCTACCAAAAACGGGAGATCCAGTATCAGGAGAGACTCACAAAGGAGGCTGATGGGCACAAGGGGCCCTGCTGGTACCAAGGCTCCAGATCCTTATAGGGTTCAGGTGAAGAAGAGAAGTCTGCTCTGGGTCCCTTCATAGTCACCAAAACTGTTGACAAAAAACAAAACAACAAAAAACAAACACACAACATTAAAGCTGTGAGTAGAGTTTATTCAGTGTCTTACTGAAAACTGTATATAGCCTGGGAGACAGCCTCTCAGATAGCTCTGAGAAACTATTTCAAGGAAGTAAGGGGAAGTCAGTAACTATGTGATTTTGGCAAAGGGAGAATGTGCAACCAAGCACACATCTTGGTAGAAGGTTGTTAGTTGTTGCTAGTCACAAGGAACAGATATCTTAGTTAATGGTTTCAGTGCTTTTCTAAGTATGAGAAGATGCAAGAATTGGGGTTCATTAAATTTTCTTTTGAAAACATATCTAAAGGTCTATTCTGCCAGTTTTCCCAGAGCACAGAGTGCCTCGTTCCTAATCTCTGACCTGAATTCCTTTCAGGGTGTGTTGAAGGTCAGCAACTCCAGTGGCTAGTAACTGAATCCTTGTAGAACTGGTTGGCAAGTGACATTCTTTAGTTGGCAGTACAAATTATAAACATGGATTTCAAGGAAGACAAATTACTGAAGGAGTCCCTTTCTCTGGATCAATTAAAAGTGGCTCCTCTTGGTATTGTCTAGGAATTCCAGACATGAAGAAATCTAATATGGGGAATTAGGTACTTCCAAAATAACTAGAAGGCCTGACAGATCAAAGGTCAAAGAAAATAATGGCAAGTTTTTAGGAAATCAGGACATTGTAAAAATGACTGAAATCATGGTTTCATTTTCCTGCATCCCTGAGGCAGCTGATTCACAGAAGACCCAGATACCTCTTGTGATATTGTAATTTTTAATAATACATATATATTTGTTCTTTGTCCCAGTTCCTGGCACAGAGCTCCTAAATAAAATCTTTGGAATTTCCTAAGAGATAAGAACGTTAAAGATGTCTTTTGTTATTTATAACAAACTCCTTTCAACCAGACCTGAGTTTATGTTAATGAAGTGACTTTTGGAAAGCCTCTAAGCCAGAGGAACCAATCTCCTGGTTAGAGGGTTGGAACTTAGCACCCCCAACCTCCCAGGAAGGGAAAGAGGCTGAAGATTGAGTTCAATCACCAATGGCCAATGAGTTCATCAATCAGGTCTAAGTAATGAAGATTCCATATGAGGCTACTGTTTCCCCATACCTTGCCCTGTGCATTTCTTCTCTCTGGCTCTTCCTAACTTACATTCTTTTATAATGAACCAGTAATCTGGTAAGTAAATAGAGGAATTTTCCAAGACAGGAGTGTTTTTCCTCTTTTACCTCTGGTATCTGCCAAAGCCCACACACCACCTTCTCCAGAGCAGTCAAGGCTTCTGCTTCAAGTATATTCAAAATGTCACAGGATGTTTCTCATGGTAGAATATAAGCTAGAAATCTTAGGGCAAGGGAGTTAAGAAAACACATCTGCTGCACTTCCTGTCCCTGAAAACCAGGAGAAAAAATAAGAGTTGGGACAAATGCTGGTTACAAAACGAGCAGGCAAAACACACGCACACACACACACACACACACACACACACACACACACACACACAAGGAAACAAAACCTCACACTATGTAGCACAGTAGACCAACTGAAAGACAGGTAGCCTCTCCTGCAAGCTGATTCAGAGCCACAAGAGTACATAGGGCTCAGAGAGCTGGGTTCAGTTTCCACTGAAACCTTGTCATCAACTTTGTATAGGATGCAATACCAGCAGGTGTCAATGTCCTTAGGTTAAGCTTATTAATCTTGTGGTTTAAATAATCTTCACTTTTACTGATTTGGGGCTGCTCTGGTCATCAATTAATGAGAGAAATGTTGTAATCATTTACTATGGTGGTGTATTTATTGTTTTCTTGTAATTTTGTAACATTTTTATATTTTTAAGTATATACAATTATAGAGTCACTATATCTTCCTGGTGAATGAATATTTCTTCAATATGTAGTAATTCTATTTACCTTTTTTTTTGCCCTGGAATCTACTTTATCTGAGATGAATATAGGCATACAGTTTTCTTTGAATAGTATTTGTCTGGCATATATTTATTTCATCTCATCTATTTCAATCTTTCTATGTTATTCTTTTTTAGGTTGATGCCTTATACAATAAATAGCATTAGCTAGATTTTGTAGGATTTTTATTCAGTCTGAAAATTATTGTCTTTTACCTAGGAAGTTTGTACATTTGCCAGGAAGACCTATTTATTTGGATTTATTTCTACCATATTATTTGTCTTTTTTTTTCCTATATTCCTTTTTTCTCTCATTTCTTGAATTCTTTTGAATAAATTAAATATCTTTTGTTTTCATCTTAAAATATTCCTATACTAGTTTGGAAGTTAAATATTCTGCTTCTATTCTTTAGGTATTTACCTTTATATTTTAACATGCCAACTTAGTTTCTAGATTTAAACAGTATATTACCCCCTCCCAAATATTGCAATTAGATTGTACAGTTATAACAATGACTGCCTTCCTAACTTACATGCTATGTTTCTAGTACTTTAATTCTATCTCCTCTAATTAGCAAAAATTAGATATTACTATTGTTGTTGTTTACAGTTCGCACTGGTTTAGAATTGTTCGCATGTTTTCTTTAATAAACGATCCGATAAATAGCACATCTCCTACTTGTTCAGACTATGAACTAATTAAAAGAAAAACAAGAAGGATTCATGCATATGGGGAAAAAAATGACTGATATTCAAGAACATGGCTTAAATCTGTGGCAAGAGAGCTTCGTAATATTGAGCCAGAGAAAGAGAAATTTACCCACAGGCAGTGTGAAAATGTGGGTCCCTCTCTACGTGGGAGTACTCCCCTAGAAACATGGATGGAGGAGCAAAGTGGAACTTGTGCATCCTGCAAATAGGCATCTGATCACAGTCTACAGCACTAGTGCTTTTGTTATATGTTAAGTACCTTATAATAACAAGTTTTGTAATCAGTATAAAATACTCTGTTCTGTCCATTTCTTAAGAATTTGAAGCATTTAAATGATGAAAGTTTAACTCTAGTTTCTAATCTTCAAAATATATACTATTTCAATTCTATATTTAGCTCAGGGAAATTTTCTTCTATATTGTTTAATTATTGCCTTTCTTCCATCTGTTCCCCCCTTTTTCTGGGACACACATTATTGGTATATTAATTTTCCTGTTTCTCTTTTGTAGGCATTTTATTTTCCCCATGAGATTCATAATTCTTTGATCTTTCCTTTTGTATTTTATGAGTTAATTTTTCAGACCACTAATTCAAGTTTAAACAATGATTTTCTTCAACTAAAATTCTCTGACAATTTTTTTTAATTGTTTTTTAAAAATTTCTAGGAAGAACAGGGTATCTTATCAAAGGTTTAGTACAGGAGCACATAACACTGTGGTATTTAAAATATATAGCAACATACACACACTACTGTATATAAAATAGATAACTGATAAGGTCCTACTATATAGCACAGGGAACTCTACTCAGTACTCTGTAGTGGCCTGTATGGAAAAAGAATCTAAAAAAAAAGAGTGGATATATGTATATGTATATAACTGATTCACTTTGCTGTATATCTGAAACTAACACAACATTATAAATCAACTATACTCCAATAAAATTTTTTTTTAAAAAAACCAATAAAATATATAGCAAACAGCATTGAGAAGTGTTTTCAGCTAATTCTAAGGGTTCAAGATCAGAGTTCCATTCCTTGAGGAACTGAAATACTAGGCAAATTAATGAGCTTGTGCAAGGGATATATGATAAGACACCAGTAATCAAAGCTGGAGTAAAAGCAAGGAGAGCATAGTGAAAATTTGGCAGACATCCTATAATTAATATAGGGGCCAAAGTTCAAAATTAGGTATTCAGAAAGCTAAACTTGTTGCTTTATCTAAAGGATGCTCCATAAATGACTGCCCTATATGGAGAATGAGATGATGACGAGAATCTAGAGATCCAGGTGTGGCAGGAGTCTGAGAATTAAACTGCCCCTGTCTGCTTCTAGAATAAAATTGTTTTCTAAGACCCACAAACTAATAGATTTAGGGTTTGGAGAGCAGGTCAGCAAAGGTGGCTCCTTATTTATGTGGATCAGGCCCACTGATTGTTTGCAAGGGAGGGGATATAATATCCATATTAATAGTGGAGGTAATCCTCATGCAACAATTCCAGAGACTGCACATGCTACTTACACCAAGTACTGAAATAGAGTATACCGTTTCTAGGGCTGTCTGGGATAACATATTGGGTCAAGGTTGGACAAAGGGAGCAAAATGAGCATGGGAAACAAAGTATAGTTCACAGAATTTACAGTGCTGCAACTGCTGTTCAATGTGATGGGAGGAAGTAAACCACCCCGTGGTAGGAACAGAGGATGAATCTGTCCAGAGCAAGAGAGAAATGGCCTGTGTGGGAAAAGGATGGTTGGAGAAGCACTTGACAGATGTCATCAGTATTAACAGAAAGGTCAAGGAGAATGAGAGTAGAGAGGAAAAACTGAGAACAATTGGAAAAATAATCAATACCTAGATTTTTAGAAGAATTCTGAAGTCATGAATACCAAGGCTAGCCATCATGTTTTTGCTGAGAGAATCAGCAAGAGAAAACAGAAGGTCACTGTACTGATGGAGTGAAGATGGTGTTTTCTCATCCATCTGACAACAAATACATGCTTCGTGTGTTGTGATCTGTGGCTGTCTCTGGAGCTGTCTCTGGAGCTTTGATCATTTATGAATGTTATTTCATCATATGCATGATATGTGGGAGGGAAATCCTATATAAATGATTGGGATTACTGCAACGTGCACCTCACAGCTGCATGCAGCTTGTAAATAATTGAACAAGATTTTCTTGCCACTGCCAACCTCCCAGGTGAGTTAGATATAGGACACATTAAAATAAAGTTAGATCAATGTAGTTCCATCTGGGCTTGTTATCATGTGAAGGCCATCTTGTAATGAAGAATACTCAAGGATGACATCTGAAACAATAGTTCCTCAGGTTGATGAGTTCAGTAATGAATCACTCCATGATTTCCTTCCAAGACTGATTAAAACAGCACTTGAGTTCCAGAAAACACTGAAGTGCTTGTAAATGAAGCAAACAGATGTCTGGTGAAAAACAAGGCAGGGCATGCTCATACAGAGGTCAGTGTCTTTATGGTGAAACAAAATCCCCTCATCAAACTCATATGAAAGTATTTCTTTCATATTGAATAATTCTGATTTTGTGAGGCTTCTCTGCAAGTCGGTTGATTGTAACCTCTATCTAATGTAACTGGACCAATATTAAGAATCTGTTTATTATTTATATCTTCACAAATAGAGTCTGCAAGGGTATATATCTTACTTAATCATGCATTCACTCAAGAATTACTGAAAACGCACCTAATGTGTGAAAATGTTAGTTTCAGATGGTAAAATAAAACTGAATTAGATCTAGCCTTGACCAAGAGGAGCACACTAACAGGAAGATAATTAATATCCATTACTCGCCAGACTATTCTATATTGTAATATAGTCCATAAGAAAAGTATAAAGTATTATAAAAGTTCTATTTTGTTTTTAAGCTGAAGAGAGATTGGAATAGGCTACTTTGAGGATGGGATATATGAACAAGACAAAAAATGTTAAGATCTACTTATGTAAGAATATACAGTATAGGGAGAAAACCCAGTGATCAAAGGAATGGAGAAATGAATAACAGTAGAATTGTAAACTTGAAGGGACCACAAGGTGACATTTGATTCAGGAGATATGTAAAATATCTTGATTCAAAATAATTTCTATTAAGTTTTGTAATATTTGATTAATAATTATGTTATATTGCCTTATTTGTATATAAGTGTATGTCTTTGTCGGACCTTAAGGACAGGAATCATGTATATATTTACATTCCCACAGAAAGTGCTTAGTAGGTAGTTGGCCAGCAAAAATACTTGTCAGGTCAAAACAAATATATGGAAGAGTATGGTCTTAGAAATGGTGGGTGGACCACCTCCTCTGGTTACTTTTTGTTCCCTTTTCACTTTGTAATAATAAGATATGATTTCTGCATCTCTTCATTCTCCTTAGCTTCTTTTATCCATTTTATTACAGTCCTTAAAATGCACATCTCATTACTTTCTTCAATTTTCATGTGACATGACATCATTTCCTTCATGCTCCTCATTAGATTATTTAACATGCTCATCTCATTACACCTTTCCCATCTTGCATCTCATTACACCCCTTAAACATGCACATCTCATTACACCGTTCTTACATATCTCATTACACGATTCCATTTTTGTATCTCATTGTCATTTCATTTCTGCATCTTATTACATTAAAACCTAGTTCCCATTTTATCTTACATATTTGGAAAATTTATATAGTCTCCCTTCCTTCTTTTATGCATCTAATTATATGGCCTCACCTTTATGTGACCAGCTCATTACACTTTTCCTTTCACCCATCTCATTTCAGATCTGAAGGATGCCCATCTTACAGGACACTTCCTGAGACAGCTCATTATACCATCTCACATATTCACTTCATAACAACTTTTTAACATATATGTCTTATTACATACAACTCTTCATGAATCTCATTAAAATCTTGGAAGGTATGCATCTCACTATCCTCTTCTCTCTTATGCATCCTGTCACTGCATCACAACTATATATCTCATTAAAATATTTATTTTTATTATTTTAATATGTCCCTTTTTATAAAATTTCTATTTGCTAATATTTCAGTACTTCATTACATGTTTTATTTCAATGTATAATGAGAATGACCACATATCTTTCAAAAAAGGGGTTTTCTTAAATACTATTTCATATGTCTTTAAATTATTATATTATTACATGGTTGCTTCTCAAACTGGTGCCCTGGGGATGTTAACAGATATGCAGTAAAAATAAGTTCAAATACCTCTGGGTTAATAATAATTTTATAAGTTTACATAGGTTAACAAAATTAATTAAATAAAAAACTTTCTTATTTCAGGATTTCTTGGAGTTTTTTATATGCTCTTGAGAGCTACACATATTCAGAAAAAAGGTCTGGCTTGTAACATTTCTCAAAGGGTTCAGCCATGCATTTTAGTCATAGAACATATATTATCTGCTCCCAAAACTTGTGTCCCATAGAGCACAATTTAAGAAAGTCTGCAGTGTAATATTTTATATATTCACATCTATATGCAGTTCTTTATTTACCACTACTTATTTTACTTGCAATCCTGCATGGCTTTCTGGAACTAATGAGTGATTCATTGAGTAATACCTCATCACAGTGGTTCTAAACTCTGGTAAGTAGCAGCGTAGCCTGAAGAACTTGGTGAAAATACAAAGACCTTAGCTCCATCCTATTTCAGCAAGCCTGGCCTTTGCGTGCTTTATTAGCTTTCCAGGTGACTCTGATACACACTGAAGTTGGGGAACTACTGCTTTATTGAGTGCTTACTGTATCACATTCTATGTGAGAATACATTATGACATACAAAGATATGGGCCCTAATCATGAAATTATAACAATGCAATGATCATGACTGCTTTCTTTCTCCTTAGCTACTAGGAAATGACATGCAGGTACTTTTTCCCAGTGAGTTGGCCTGCTTATCTAACTGCTACCAGGACACTGAAGCTGTTTGCTTAGCGGTTGGAGCACAAGCTTTGACATCAGACAGACCTCAGTTTGAATCTCCTTTCTACCAACATCTGATGATGTTGGCAAAGGACACTACATCTTCAGGCATCAATTTCCTCAGCTGTAAAATTGGGTAATGATACTTTCTCATATCATTATTGTTAAGAATAAATGAGCTTAGTACAAAGAAAATTCTTATCACAATCACTTGCACAGAGTGGCTCCTCAAGAAATAATAACTATTATTGGTAACTTTATTTTGACCCCCATATGCCACATTAAGTTGACTGCCTTTCGAAATTACTACTACTGTGTATCAACTGATCATCAGTTAACAGAAGTAAGGATTAATGAACACATAATTTCCCCATGTGACCATCAAGAAAGATTGTACTTAAAAACTACAACTTTTCCTGTGTTCTAGGAACTTTACAAACTGTAGCATATACAGTAGATGATTACCATCCTATTACAGGACAAAAATCCAGAAGTTACATGCTCATACATGCATAATAAATGGTGTGGTAGTGATCTAGACAATAGAAAACCTCAGTGCCTGTCTCTAAAGTTGAGTGATCTTTAGATAAGTTGTTTCACTTCTGACAGTCTTAATTTCTTATCACCTGTGCAAATGACACTACTAATCCTTGTGACTAAAACATTGTCATCATCACATAATATCATCCATGTGAAAATATATTATACAAAATATTTAATACAACCCTAAGAGGGGAATTTGTCATTATTTCTCAACATTTTTCAGAAAAGTTAGCTCCCATGAGAACCTCAGTTAATTACAAGTGTATTTGCAAGTAGCAAATTTGCTCTCAACTATTCACACTGATTCTTTGAGAGGCTCAGGCACAGACCTAGAGATTCTGATTCACGAGATCTTGGATGAGGACAAGACAAAGATACTTTTTGTAAAAGCAACCCCTTTCCATCCCCCAGATGATGCAGGAAAGCTGATAAAGAATCCTGGAGATATGTATAACTGATTCACGTTGTTATAAAGTAGAAACTAACACACCATTGTAAAGCAATTATACCCCAATAAAGATGTTAAAAAAAAAA
The DNA here is from genome assembly GCF_039906515.1 of Pseudorca crassidens. Lineage (NCBI taxonomy): Eukaryota > Metazoa > Chordata > Mammalia > Artiodactyla > Delphinidae > Pseudorca > Pseudorca crassidens. Next base: position 72,862,859 of record NC_090296.1, read on the forward strand.
AAAAGAATCCTGAAGGAGTGGTTCTCAAACTTACCTGCATACTGCAATCAACTGAGGAGCTTTAAAAAATAGGATGCCTGGGTCCCACCAACAGAGATTCTAAATTAATTGATTCATGGTGAGATCTGGAAGTCAGAATCTTACAAGAACCATGGCTGATTCTAATGTGCAATAAAGCTGAAGAACCTCTGCCCTTTCAATTCAAAGGGCCTCTGGCTCTACGATCTGTTTTTCGCTTGAAATAGGGAGTCAGTTTGATTTCTATACACTGTATGGATCCCCAGCGTGGTGGTCTCCTTTGGAACCATTCTTTCTTCCTAATTACTCTAGAGCTCTTTTAAAAATACTGACACCAACCCCTGTCCTTTATCAAAAGTACCTGGTCCTATAATTAGGGAATTTCATGATTGGAGTGAGGAAAAATTTGCTTTCACTGGCCTCTTGGTTTCACTGGCCTCCCCAGCACCTAGCATCCTGCTGACATCTAAAGCTCACTGAATAGATGGTTACTGACTAAATCCTGGCCATGAATATTGCCCAGATCAGATTTTTAATTAGGTATGTATACTAATCAGAATTAGTATACATACTAATTCTACAAGAATCAGAAGCAAAGTAAAACTATAGCTTATTTTCTTTACAAACCAATTCCAAACTTAAACTGAGAAAATTTTGCCTGCTAGGAGATGTATATACTTTTGGAGGGCATCTCCGTACTCAGTTCCAAACATCACTTTAGGTTAATTCTAAAGGTGAAACAATGTCTTCTCTTAATGTTATGATTATATTACATTCAATGAGGAAAGACATTGGCAGGCTCTAGAGTCTACCTGTTTGTAGAGAACTACCTTTAAGCTTCTTTGTCTCTATATTTCTCTATATGATAGAAACTACATTAATTCACTGGCCTTACATAATATATTGTTCCTCACAAATTATGAAGGATGGTTCCCCAATACTACAATCTTACCAAAATATCAAAAAATAACACATAAGTAAATATCCCAGATTAAATATGAGCAAGTAAAATTCTGATTCAAAATATGCAACAGTCTAAACCTCAATGAAAGAAAAAATAAGATTTTGTAAGAAATAAAAGGAAAACAAAAAATATTTGATAAAGAATTTAAAAAATCGACAGGGCAGACAGCAGAAGCAACAAGCACGACAATCCTGCTGCCTGTGGAACAAAAACCACATTCACAGAAAGATAGACAAGATGAAAAGGCAGAGGGCTGTGTACCAGATGAAGGAACAAGATAAAACCCCAGAAAAACAACTAAATGAAGGAGAGATAGACAGTCTTCCAGAAAAAGAATTCAGAATAATGATAGTGAAGATGATCCAGGACCCTGGAAAAAGAATGGAGGCAAAGATCGAGAAGATGCAAGAATGTTTAACAAAGACCTAGAAGAATTAAAGAACAAACAAACAGAGATGAACAATACAATAACTGAAATGAAAACTACACTAGAAGGAATCATTAGCAGAATAACTGAGGCAGAAGAACGGATAAGTGACCTGGAAGACAGAATGGTGGAATTCACTGCTGCAGAACAGAATAAAGAATGAAAAGAAATGAAGACAGCCTAAGAGACATCTGGGACAACACTAAACACAACAACATTCGCATTATAGGGGTCCCAGAAGGAGAAGAGAGAGAGAAAGGACAAGAGAAAATATTTGAAGACATTATAGTCGAAAATTCCCTAACATGGGAAAGGAAAGAGACACCCAAGTCCAGGAAGCAGAGCGAGTCCCATATAGGATAAATCCAAGGAGAAACACGCCAAGACACATAGTAATCAAATTGGCAAATATTAAAGACAAAGAAAAATTATTGAAAGCAGCAAGGGAAAAACGACAAATAACATACAAGGAAACTCCCATAAGGCTAACAGCTGATTTCTCAGCAGGAACTCTACAAGCCAGAAGGGAGTGGCATGATATACTTAAAGTGATGAAAGGGAAGAACCTACAACCAAGATTACTGTACCTGGCAAAGATCTCATTCAGAATTCATGGAGAAATCAAAAGCTTTACAGACAAGCAAAAGCTAAGAGAATTCAGCACCACCAAACCAGGTCTACAACAAATGCTAAAGGAACTTCTCTAAGTGGGAAACACAAGAGAAGAAAAGGACCTACAAAAACAAACCCAAAACAATTAAGAAAATGGTCATAGGAACATAAATATCAATAATTACCTTAAAGGTGAATGGACTAAATGCTCCAACCAAAAGACACAGGCTTGCTGAATGGATACAAAAACAACACCATATATATGCAGTTTACAAGAGACCCACTTCAGACCTAGGGAACATACAGACTGAAAATGAGGGGATGGAAAAAGATATTCCATGCAAATGGAAATCAAAAGAAAGCTGGAGTAGCAATACTCATATCAGATAAAATAGACTTTAAAATAAAGAATGTTACAAGAGACAAGGAAGGACACTACATAATGATCAAGGTATCAATACAAGAAAAAGATACAACAATTATAAATATATATGCACCCAACATAGGAGCACTGCAATACATAAGGCAACTGCTAACAGCTATAAAAGAGGAAATCGACAGTAACACAATAATAGTGGGGGACTTTAACACCTCACTCACACCAAACGACAGATCATCCAAAATGAAAATAAATAAGTAAAAAGAAGCTTTAAATGACACAATACACCAGATAGATTTAATATTTATAGGACATTCCATCCAAAAGCAGATTACACATTCTTCTCAAATGTGCATGGAACATTCTCCAGGATAGATCACATCTTGGGTCACAAATCAAGCCTCAGTAAAAAGAAAATTGAAATCATATCAAGCATCTTTTCTGACCACAACGCTATGAGATTAGAAATGAATTACAGGGAAAAAACGATAAAAACCACAAACACAGGGAGGCTAAACAATACGTTACTAAATAACCAAGAGATCACTGAGGAAATCAAAAAATACCTAGAGAAAAATGACAATGAAAACACGACGGTCCAAAGCCTATGGGATGCAGCAAAAGCAGTTCTAAGACGGAAGTTTATAGCCATACAAGCCTACCTCAAGAAACAAGAAAAATCTCAAATAAGCAATCTAACCTTACACCTAAAGGAACTAGAGAAAGAAGAACAAACAAAACCCAAAGTTAGCAGAAGGAAAGAAATCATAAAGATCAGAGCAGAAATAAATGAAATAGAAACAAAGAAAACAATAGCAAAGATCAATAAAACTAAAAGCTGGTTCTTTGAGAAGATAAACAAAATTGATAAATCATTAGCCAGACTCATAATAAAAAGAGGGAGAGGACTCAAATCAATAAAATTAGAAATGAAAAAGGAGAAGTTACAACAGACACTGCAGAAATACAAGCATCCTAAGAGACTACTACAAGCAACTCTGCCAATAAAATGGACAACCTTGAAGAAATGGACAAATTCTTAGAAAGGTATAACCTTCCAAGACTGAACCAGGAAGAAACAGGAAATATGAAAAGACCAATCACAAGTAATGAAATTGAAACTGTGATTAAAAATCTTCCAACAAAAGTCCAGGACCAGATGGCTTCACACGTGAATTCTGTCAAACATTTAAAGAAGCGCTAACACCCATCCTTCTCAAACTCTTCCAAAAATTTGCAGAGGAATGAACACTCCCAAACTCATTCCATGAGACCACCATCACCCTGATACCAAAACCAGACAAAGATACTACGAAAAAAGAAAATTACAGACCAATATCACTGATGAAAATAGATGCAAAAATCCTCAACAAAATACTAGCAAACAATTCAACAACACATTAAAAGGATCATACACCACGATCAAGTGGGATTTATCCCAGGGATGCCAGGATTCTTCAATATACACCAATCAATCAATACAGTACACCACATTAACAAATCGAAGAATAAAAACCATACGATCGTCTCAATAGATGCAGAAAAAGCTTCTGACAAAATTCAACACCCATTTATAAAAACTCTCCAGAAAGTGGGCACAGAGGGAACCTACCTCAACATAATAAAGGCCATATATGACAAACCCACAGCAAATATCATTCTCAGTGGTGAAAAACTGAAAGCATTTCCTCTAAGATCAGGAACAAGACAAGGATGTCCACTCTCACCACTATTATTCAACATAGTTTTGGAAGTCCTAGCCCCGGCAATCAGAGAGAGAGGAAAAAGAAATAAAAGGAATACAAATTGGAAAAGAAGAAGTAAAACTGTCACTGTTTGCAGATGACATGATACTATACATAGAGAATCATAAAAATGCCACCAGAAAACTACTAGCACTAATCAATGAATTTGGTAAAACTGAAGGATACAAAATTAATGCACAGAAATCTCCTGCATTCCTATACACTAATGATGAAAAATCTGAAAGAGAAATTAAGGAAACACTCCCATTTACCATTCCAACAAATAGGATAAAATACCTAGGAATAAACCTACCTAGGGAGACAAAAGACCTGTTTGCAGAAAACTATAAGACACTGATGAAAGATATTAAAGATGATACCAACCAATGGAGAGATATACCATGCTTTTGGATTGGAAGAATCAATATTGTGAAAATGACTATACTACCACAAAGCAATCTACAGATTCAATGCAATCCCTATCAAATTACCAATGGCATATTTTATGGAGCTAGAACAAAAATATCTTAAAATTTGTATGGAGACACAAAAGACCCCGAATAGCCAAAGCAGTCTTGAGGGAAAAAATGGAGCAGGAGGAATCAGACTCCCTGACTTCAGACTATACTACAAAGCTACAGTAATCAAGACAATATGATACTGGCACAAAAACAGAAATATAGATCAATGGAACAAGATAGAAAGCCCAGAGATAAACCCACACACCTATGGTCAACTCATCAATGACAAAGGAGGAAAGGATATACAATGGAGAAAAGACAGTCTCTTCAATAAGTGGTGTTGACAATACTGGACAGCTACATGTAAAAGAATGAAATTAGAACACTCCCTAACACCATACACAAAAATAAACTCAAAATGGATTAGAGACCTAAATGTAGGACTGGACACTATCAAACTCTTAGAGGAAAACATAGGAAGAACACTCTTTGACATAAATCACAGCAAGATCTTTTTTGATCCACCTCCTAGAGTAATAGAAATAAAAACATAATTAAATAAATGGGACCTAATGAAACTTCAAAGCTTTTGCACAGCAAAGGAAACCATAAATAAGATGAAAAGACAACCCTCAGAATTGGAGAAAATATTTGCAAATGAATCAACGGACAAAGGATTAATCTCCAAAATATATAAACAGCTCATGCAGTTCAATATTAAAGAAACAAACAACCCAATCCAAAAATGGGCAGAAGACCTAAATAGACATTTCTCCAAAGAAGACATACAGATGGCCAAGAAGCACATGAAAAGATGCTCAACATCACTAATGATTAGAGAAATGCAAATCAAAACTACAATGAGGTATCACCTCACACCAGTTAGAATGGGCATCGTCAGTAAATCTACAAACAACAAATGCTGGAGAGGGTGTGGAGAAAAGGGAACCCTCTTGCATTGTTGGTAGGAATGTAAGTTGATACAGCCACTATGGAGAACAGTACGGAGGTTCCTTAAAAAACTAAAAATAGAATTACCATATGATCCATCAATCCCCCTACTGGGCATATACCCAGAGAAAACCATAATTCAAAAAGACACATGCACCCCAATATTCATTGCAGCACTATTTACAATAGCCAGGTCATGGAAGCAACCTAAATGCCCATCGACAGACAAATGGATAAAGAAGATGTGGTACATATATACAGTGGAATATTACTCAGCCATAAAAAGGAACGAAATTGGGTTCCTAACCACTGCACCACCAGGGCAGTCCTGCTAGTAGCATTTTAATTAAAATCAAGAACAAGGTAAATATGTTTAGAAGCTGATGTTTATTTAACATAGTTTTGGAAATTTGGGCCAACGTAATGAGATTAAACAAACACGGTAATTATAGATATCAGGAAGTAGGTGTGAAAATTATTATTTTCAGGTGATATAATTTTCTGTGTTGAAAACCTAAAAGATAAAGTTTTGTATCTCATGATTGGACTGCCAAAATATCAATATACATAAATATGCTCACTGTCTGCCAGCACTGTCCAATCCAAATAAATAATTTTTTAAAAATCCATTTTGTATGATAGTTTAAAATATAAAGTATTGGAAATAATTTTAACAGGAAATGTGAAGTACCTTTGTATCTGGTGGTTATAAAGCTGCTAGGAGATCAGGTTTCTATCTTATCTATTTATTTCTCTCACACCATACGAATTTGCTGTTCTTCTCATGGGATTGCCAAAAACAAAAGGAATAACCCAAGGAAGTTGCACTTAAATGAGAGGAGTTATATTAATTTGATCCAAAACAAAGATTACAGCATTAAAAAAAACATTATTTGTGCAAGCAAAGATGGGTCCCAGTTTGTGGTGACTTCACAGATGTCAGTGTCTCACTTTGAACCATCCCTAGGTGTTCTCCTCCAGCCACTGCTACATAACAGTATATGATCCAGCATCTATAACCCAAAGTGCAGCCATGTAAAAGAACGGGTCCTTCTGATGGGGTGGTAACATTTGAACCCATAATCTCTAATTCTAGTGACTCCATGAGTTTGTTCAAGTCCCGTGCAGTGAATGGGGCCAATGCATAAATGCTTCTGTTCTCAGCTCTTCTGAGGCTCATAGCAAGACTGTACTTCCCAACCCATGTGAAGTTAGGTGAGGGCATGTGACTCCCTTTGGCCAATGAAATATGAACAGAAGTCAGCATGTGTTACCCCTGGAAGAAAGATATAAGAGCAAGTGTACTATGTTATCACCTTACCACAGAAATAATGGAAGCACATGTTGACAAGGAGCTGCCACTAGCCTTAGCCCCTGAGTAACTATAATTGGCCAAGCCCCCACCCACCCCAGAGTGAGGAAGAAAGAGATACATATTGTGTTATTAAAGAAATAGGTCCTGGTTGTTTTGCCATTGAGATTTTGGAATTGCTTGTTACCACGGCCTTATGTTACCATAGTCTGACTAGAGAAAGTTCATTTTAGGGTTTTTACGGAACTAGAAGTAGCCAATGAATCAGTGTCCATTGATTCATTAGCTAGTCCAATGAGATAATATTGCTACCCAATTGCTATCAAGCAAGAAAAAGTTGGTAAAGTCAGCTATGAGTATGATTCTAAGTAGCATGGAAAAATCTAACTCTGGACATTATACTGTCACATTGTCATCAAAATCAATGGAATGTGAAATAGTAAGATTAAAGTATTACTCAATGATCTAAGGGTTGTAGAATAATAATTGAGTTTTTCCTTATTCTTTTGCTGAAATATCGCCTCTATATTTCTTTGGACTGAGAGCCAGCTCACTTTTTAAAAGGTGTGGTCCCTCTGCCTCCCTGGAGCCACTGGGTAAGATGCTTGTCCTACATGGAGAGGTAAGTAGGAAGGAGACACTGCGGGAGGGAGGAGAAAAGAGAAAAGGAGAGACAGAGATTCAAGGGAAATGTGTGCATACTATAACCTCTTGAATTTTTCCTGGAAGAAAAATTAATGATTTAAATTTAATAAAGAAAGAGAAGAGGAGAAATAGAGACAAAATAAGAGTCAAAAGACAGAATACGTGGGGGGAAGGGGAAAAGACACAAGCATAAAAAGAGCACTAAGAAGGAAAATAACTAAATAAGAGAGAAACTTAAAGAAACTGTTGAATGCCTGCATGATTTTCTAAGTGCCTCAAAGATTTTTCTAATCAGGTGAACACAACTGATATAATGCTATTCATAAATAACCAGATCACCTTCTGCAGCACAAGTTGCATTTTCAGCTGATTAGTTTATAATAAATAAAAATTCACCAGAGTGCATGCTCCTTGAGATTGGATCATTTAGAAACTTCCATTCCATTAAAAGTAAGTTTTATTTCCTTGACAAAGGCCACTAGCTGAAACGTCAGCTGCCTGTCCTAATGGACAACACCTGTAAGTAAAATAAACATATTTTTAATGGAATAGATTGTCAAAGTGACCTTACTGCAAGATAGCATGCACTTTGGTGAATATTTATTGATGAATTAAAGAGATCCTAATATGGAAGGACAGTAGTTCCTCTTCATTACCTTTCCTTGCTATATAAAGGCAGGAATTTTTTAAATTCTCAAATTACTTTCAGAATTTACCAATCATTGCGTAAAAACTTAACATACATAATAAATACTATGACTAATTTGAAATAAACCTGCTAGTTTATTTCAAATTAATAACTTGTATATTATATATTAATTTATAATTATAAATATTAATATGATGATGCTAAAATTAACCATATTTTCTGCCAACCAAAAGTTCTTATTGCATTTATCACCAATACCATTAGTTGTTACTCTACAATATTTAGTTGGTTTACAATATATTTTCAAACAGTTACAACCAAATCCAAGTCTATTGATGAAATGTACAACTGAAATGTCAAGCTATACTTTTTAATTTAAAAATTTGGTGATATATTGTATTTTTAATTCTTAACTGGGGAAAAATATCTATACTTATATTGGATTTAGGTATAAGGTTTCAACTGATGAGATATGAAAAGATGACATAAGATAAGATAGCTCATTCCAGTTAGTAGAAATTATACCAAATTGGTATAATTGCCTTGGGGGCAAGGGAAAAAAAATGCCAGAGGTGTTCTAAGAGGTGTTTTTGATGTGTTGTAGATTTACAAAATCTAATATTTTCAAGTTATGAAGGATCTTTTGAAATCATGTAATTAATGTCTTTTATTTTCAAGATTAATAAATTAAGTCCCAGAAAGTTCAGAAGGTTTGGTAAGATTCCTAACCCTGGACATTTGTACAATTAGAGCCAGAGCCTTGATTCTTCAGAGAGAAATATACAAGGGATTTTGAAGAGAAATCCGTTCAAAGCTCTGTGCTGCTCTGCCTGAATCGTAACCACTGTAGTCAATATTCCTGCCTCATGTTCCACATTATATAAAAAGCCTTCATCTCTGGCCTATGTGCAAATTAGCTATTGCTACTTAAAAAAAAATCACACCAAAACTTAATGTCCAAAATAACAGTAATTATTCATCATCTTTAAGAAATTTGGGAGCAGCTCAGCTAGGGGATTTTGGCTGAGGGTATCTTAGGAAGTTCAGTCAGATGTTGGCTTGAGCTGCAATCAGCTGAAAGTTTGAGCTGGATAATCTCCTTCCCAGATCTACTTTGCTCCCAGGACTATCAGACTGCTGCTGGCTATTGCTCAGAGCCCATCTGCACAGTGGCTGGCTTCACCCAAAGTGAGAGATCCAAGATTACCAAGGTTAAAACTTCAATTCCGTTTATAACCTAGCCTCAGAAAACATACTGTCTCTCCCACCATATTCTACTGGTCATATAGAACCAATTCTAATTAAATGTGAGAGGAGACCACACAAAGTCATGAAGACCAAGAGGCAAGGATTATTGAGAACAAACTTGGAGGCTGACTACCACAGTCTGCCTCATGGTCTCAAACAATTCACGTCACTCCCACACGCAAAATACTGACCCACTCCCAAGGCCCACAAAAGTCTTATTCCATTATAGCAAAGATTTCCAGGTTCTCATTATTAAAAAAAAAAGGTCCAGATACAAACGAGGCTCCCTGGCTATGGTTCCTTCACTCCTTGAATAGAGTCTTCCTCAATTTCAAGATCTATGAACTTAAGAGCAAAGATATCTGCACACACACACACCATACAATGGTGGGAAAGACATAAGACGACTGCTGTAGAACCATTCAAAAAAGGAGAAAACAGGAAGTACATAGGGGTTACTGGTTGTTAAAAATTCTGAAATCCAGCCAGGCATGTCTTGGCAGTTTCTGCATTAGGGCTGGGCCTTGTTCTCTGGGAATAATCTTCACAGCTCTGCCCTCTGGGCCATTTTTCCACCCCCTGAGTCTTCCTTCTTTTTCCTTGATAAATAGCAGTATCTGTAAGTGAATATTTTTCTCAGTCTGCTTCCTGTCTGTAGCAGTTCAGAGGTTCAGAGGCCTCTTTTCTTTTGTACTCTCTGTCCTTTTTACTTCAAGGTGACAATGTTTACCATGGTATAATTCTCTTAAAAACCTATGGGCTTCCTATAAAACTATTGGCTTCAGTCCACTAGACAAAATCCACACAATAAGTCCTTCTCTACCTTGAGATTCTTGGAAAGTTCCTGTAGGCCAACACATTTAATATTCATAGGAGCCCTACTGTTTAATGAGAGATGCTATGAAGCACAGCCTTAAGATTCTTAAAGGAATTTTTTTTCTGTTTGAGGCACCACTTAAAATCTTCCTGAGGTTTTAATAGTTTTTCAATCATACATTCAGTTTCATCTTCAGATCAGGAGTTATCAGCGTGTGATCTGAGGACACCTGGGGCTCCTCAAGACACTTTCAGAGTCCACAAGGTCAAAACTATTTTCAGAATAACATTAAGACATGATTTGTCTTTTTCTGTCTTATTATCCCATGCAGTAGAATTTTCCAGAGGTAGACCTATGTTATCTTCCAGCTGTCTTCTATCAAGTCAGGTATTAAAGAAATTTGCAAACATGTAAAAGAATGACATTCTTCTATTTTTTTTGTTTTGACAAATATTTTTTATAAAAATGTATCGTGTTACCACGTATGTGTGTTGTTTTAAATGCCTCAATTTTCATTCCTAAATCAATAGATATGTAACACACATACAAAAAGCATTTTGGGGTTTTGAGCCATTGTAACAGTATAAAGGGCACTAAGATCAAAGTGTTTGAGAAATACCACTTTAGATTTTGTTTTGTTTACAAAAGAGTGTGTTCGTTCAACATATTGGTTACATTAGCTATTATTATAAAGATGCTCTGCAAATAGTACAAATAACAGCAATAAAAAATAATCCAAAACAAAATAAAACAAAACCTGTACTACAAAGAATCACAGGACAGATTGCCTGACTTAGAGATGAGTAAAGTAGTACTAGAAGGTTTTTTAATAAGATAATTGTCTAGCATTCAAAATTGTATTTTTTTTCCCCTATGGAAACAACATGTGGACCACAAAGACCCAATAATGCATCTTTCAAATGGAACCCAACCCAAAATAGGCAGTACCTATCTGATTTTCTCTTCCTTTGACTGAGGAGGCTAGGTACAAGCAAGATCTCATTCTTACAACAAATATGGATAGATCCATGTGCACAAGCCTAAGCCCAACCAACAAATCAGATTAAAAGGAAAGGGCAGATGCAATACACACATAGCCATTATGTGTGTTTATACTATAGGAAACATTTTTCTAGGATAATTGAACTAGTAGCTGGAGCCATATCTTACTATCTGAATCAGAACAATTCACTGTTTAGTCATCTCCAACCTAGCCAAAAGCCAACCAAAAAATTAACCAGACTGTTGTTATTAACATGGTATCATATGCCATCTTAAAGTCATTTCCAAAGAAAGACTTCTTTTTGTTAGAGTTTAAGTTTAAAATCAGATATTAAATGAAGTTGATTCTTGAGTAAGATTTCAATACTGTTAGGTAAAACATGGAGTATCTTAAGCTTTCAGATCATTTGTGCATTCAAGAAATGTCTGTCGCTTCACTTTAGTTCCGTGCTCAATCATTTAGAACAAAACACAACACAACAAAAATCCCAATCCATTCTGCCAGCTCGACAAAAGGCTTTGTGTGGGTGCGTGTTAGAAAGTAATTATGAGGTTTTTATTTCACTAATTATTCTTTAGCCTTTGAAATGTCAGCGTAGGTCAAAGTAGCAGCCAATGTTTTGAACCAGATCTGAATTCAAATAAGGAGACCACTGAAGGAATAACAAGAAAAAGAATCAACAGTAAGTAATTTGACATTATGAGTGACAGAAAATGAGACTCAAGGTCACGGGAATTTAAAGTTTCTATCCAGAGAACTTCAAAAACCCCAAAGTGTCATGCAAAATTTATCTTTTAGATACGACCTGATTAAGAATGCCTCTATATCCGCACTGCATTGATGTTCTAAAGAAGTATAAATTAAGACTTAATTAAGATTATTTAAAAATATTTTAAAAATTACAAAATCATATAGGGCTTTTTCTTCCAAGCAGCCATTTTGGGAGATCATAAATTCATACTGAATATTGTATAACTGCTCCAAACATTTTCCTTGACTCTTCTTGAGACATTATTTTTTTGAGCTGAGTTCATAAATTAGAGGATTGATCCCACTATGTTATAACAAAATTTCATTTTTACAAATATTAAATTGTGATACTCTCTAACTTCAACAGAAAATAAGTACATCCTCTGAGAAGTGAACATGAGTAAAACAGGCAAATTGATTGTCTCTTATAATAACTACTATGCATGAATATGCGATTTTTTGTTCATAAATTATCTCAGGAAGGTTAGTAGACTTAGGTGTAACACTGATTTCCCTGACCCCAAGCCATAGGGATCAGCTAAGTTTACACGATAAAAGCAAACCAGATTGGAGTAAAGTGATTCCATTCATTTCAGTCATGCTCATGCCTGATACCTGTTGTCATGACCACATTGATCAAACAATGGTCTCCATCCATCTCTGCAACAGTAGAATTGAACAGATTAGTTGTGCTGTGGCCTGTTCATTTCACCTTTGCTAGATACAGCTCAATCTGAGAGGAGAAAGGGGAGTAAGTTAAGAGAGGATAGAGGGATCTCTCTGACTTTATGACAATCACCTCACCCCTCTTCCTTGTTCCCAAATTTTGAGTCTGGTGGGTCTAATGTGTCCTAGCCTCTTGCTTCTTCATGTGTGGTCCTCAGACCTGAAGGCCTGGCATCATCTCAGGTCCCTTCCCAGACCCAATAACTGAGACTCTGCATTTAACAAGAACTCCTCCCACCCTCATGATTGCTTTGCACTTTAAATTTAAGAAGCACTGGTCTGGCCATAGCTACATTTGGGGTTGATGGAGCTCTCCATATTAAGCAGGTGCATTATTTATAAGAAGGTCTGACAAAGTTTGTATGGCTGGAGACCAGGAGAGGTGCTCAAGAAGAATACACCAAGAGACCAAATAAGGATTTCAGAAAAATTTCTCTAAAACGGATCCAACGTATCCCTTTCACTAGAATCTAAACTCTTTCTAGAACAGAAATACTCTCTGCAGGTTACTTTGGCTTGCCCAATTCCTGACGCTCTAGCACAGCACTGTCCAACAGAAATAAAATGTGTGCCACAAGAGTGAGCCACACATGTAACTTTGAAAGGGATAAAATAAACAGGTAAAATCAATAATACATATACTTTAACACAATGTACCCAAAAGATCATTAATATTTAATCAATATAAAAATATTAATGATATAGTTTACATTGTACTAGGTCTTCAACATCTGGTATGTATTTTACACTTACAGCACATCACAATTACAACTAGACATATTACAAGTGCTCTGGAGATATACGTAGCAGTGGTAACCATACCGGATAGCACAGTTCTGGCCCAAAGACCAGGATTGTAGCTAAGCCCATTCTCCCTAAATCCTGTGTGATTTGGGGCCCATACTTAACTACTTGTGTTCTAATGCATAATTTAGGGATTTCTATTATGTTTTAATTCATTGCTTGTATGTGTGTGTGTGTCTGTTTGTGTGCGATTTATTTTTCTCCAATTTGAAGCATGTCCGAGTAATGTACCTATAGCTTTACTGAGATAATAACTATTTCCGGTGAGTTCTACTCCTTTCAAACTTACTAAATTAAGTTTTAACCTGGGTTAATAAGTACTTTCTCTTAGCATATTCTTCTTGCCTATTCCCAGACAATTTAGAACAAAGAAAACTCAACTTTCCAGGTACCCCATTGTGGATTTAGTAACATGGAAGCTGGGCTTCTCTATTTTTCAATTTCTTTATCTGAAACAGGGGAAAATAACAGTGTCTCCATTGTAAAGTTGTGAGGATTAATTAAGGTCATGCATGTACTGTAGTCCATAACCTGAACTATGAGTTCAATAAATACTACTTATCATTAATTTTAGTCTCCCTTTAACCTTAATAATAGTTGAGGGACTGAAAATGATAATGTGACCCAGGATGGGGGCCTAGGCATGGAATAGATTTTAAGAATGATAAACTCTCATATCAGGGCCACTACCTTAAACACTAAACCGGTATCTTATGTTTAAGGTTTTTGTTTTAGCCACTTTGGGTTCTCATTTTTTGGTACTAAGTTCTGTATTAGTAAAGATAAAGTAGGTTATTCTGTGGTAAATAAATAAATAAAACTGGAATCTCAGAGGTTTAATACAGCAGAGTTTTAATTCTTGTTCAAGTCATAGTCTGATGTGTGTCAGGTGGCTCTCTGGGGTGATGGTTCGCCAAATGGAGACACAGGGATCTAGATCTTTCCATATTGTTGGACTGTCATTTTAAACACCTGACCTCCAAGATTTCCAAAAAAGAGAGATATAAAGCATGGATAATGAACCAGGTTTATAAACAGGCCCAGAAATGGCATCCATTATTTCCATTCATATTCCATTGACCAAAATATAATCAGAAGACAGCAACCTAATTCCAAGTCTACCTCTATGCCCAGAGAGGGGACTAGGAAACAATTTGGAAAACACATAACACTGTTTTTGGCACAGGCTGATATTCTGTACGTTTGGAGTGCAGAATGCAATATTTTACAAAAGCATTTCTCCCAAGTGTCTGGGTGCGTGTGGCGGGTTAGGTTGTGGATGGAAGGGACTAAAAAGCATATGGAAGGAGAAAATGACATGCCTTCTTTATATGTATGCAACAGTCAAAATTTGAAATCAAGGAAAAAATATAGATTTATCTTCATTTAATAATGTCTCATGCAAAGCGAGAGAGAAGCATGGACATATATACACTACCAAACGTAAGGTAGATAGCTAGTGGGAAGCAGCCGCATAGCACAGCGAGATCAGCTCGGTGCTTTGTGACCGCCTAGAGGGGTGGGATAAGGAGGGTGGGAGGGAGGAAGATGCAAGAGGGAAGAAATATGGGAACATATGTATATGTATAACTGATTCACTTTGTTATAAAGCAGAAACTAACACACCATTGTAAAGCAGTTATACCCCAATAAAGATGTTAAAAAATATATTTTTTCTAATGTATTAAACCATCTTGCTCAAAAAAAAAAAAAATAATGTCTCATGCTTATTTAGTCCAGTACAGTTTTTAAAGTCATAAAGTACTTTCAGATTTCTATAAATTATCATTATATCTTCAATACAATATGATAATTTATAGAAATTATAAATTAGCCTTGTGACATAGGTGGTGCTTTTATTCCCCATTTTACAGATGAGTATGAACTGAGTATTGGCAGGTTCAGTGACTACCATCCAAGGTGTCTAATGCCAAAAGCAGGACTCTGCCCAGGTGCCACAGGGCCCCAGAACTCAGCCTCCCATCTATGCTGGCATTGCTCCCAGTGCAATGGCAGATGTTCCCCCGGACCCTGGGTAAACATCAGCCCAACAAGCTCACTGTGTTACAAGGCTTCACTTCCATCCTCAAACAGTTCCAACTACTCAATTTAACTGCCATGGATTGTTTCTTATTCTGCTTTAGGGACCATAGAAAAGGCCAATCCTTCTTTTATATTAACTCTTTTAATATTTGGAGATAATTATACCTGTTCCCCAACCCTCTTTTTTTTTTTTTTTTTTTTGCGGTACACGGGCCTCTCACTGTTGTGGCCTCTCCCGTTGCGGAGCACAGGCTCCGGACGCACAGGCTCAGCGGCCATGGCTCACGGGCCCAGCCGCTCCGTGGCATGTGGGATCTTCCCGGACCGGGGCACGAACCCTCGTCCCCTGCATTGGCAGGCAGACTCTCAACCACTGCGCCACCAGGGAAGCCCCCCTAATTCTTTTAATATATATTTTTCCAAACATTCCTCAATGGCATTCCTAGATTTTATTGTCTCCATATTATGCTTTAGTTTGTCAACATCCCTTTTAAAGCTTAATGCTCACAAATAAACACAACATTGTGTATGTGATCTGAGATTGCCATCTCTCTCAAGCAAGCGTGATGCACTGCATGTCAAACCCCATTCTTTACCCCTCCCATTCCCAATGACTCTCTTTTACTGCTGCACCTCACTGCTTGGACCTGTCCCCTCTCGCTAAGGGCTCCATACATTGGGAAACATCGGAAAATTTGAAATACAACTCTGTAAGTTTGTTTCTCTGTGGTAATCTTCAAGCCTGAAACTATTCTAAAAGACTCAGTAGGCACTGAACTGATATTTGTTCAGAAATATTTTACCAAATAATCTTGACTGCATACTGCCCTATGAGTTATAGAAAAGTATGAAATAGTAAGGGAAATCTTTATATAGTTTATTTTGCATTGTTAGTATTAATTTAATTTTATTTTACACTTACTACGTGCCAGGGTCTGTGATGTAGAATGGATTAAAGTGGCAAACAAAACAATCACGGTCTGGGCTTTCCTGGTGGCGCAGTGGTTGAGAGTCCGCCTGTCGATGCAGGGGACACGGGTTCGTGCCCCAGTCCGGGAGGATCCCACGTGCCGCGGAGCGGCTGGGCCTGTGAGCCATGGCCGCTAAGCCTGTGCATCCAGAGCCTGTGCTCCACAACGGGAGAGGCCACAACAGTGAGAGGCCCGTGTACCGCAAAAGAAAAAAAAAAAAAAAAAAAATCATGGGCTTAGCTTTCATGGTGCTAAGAATCTAGTGGGAAAGACAGACATTGTTCAATAATTATGCAAGTAAATATAAAGTCACAGCAGTGGTAAGTGCTTTGAGAGAGCAAAGGGACCTCTTCTAGAATGGGGAGTAATTTTTGAGGACATAGAGATTTGTGATCTGAGTTATGACTAAGAAGTTGAACTAGGATGGTTGGAACCCCAATCTCATGCTCTATGCATTATACATTCTGCGTTGCTAAAGGAAAGAGAAGAATGCCTGTCCTGGAAAAGTTTCCCATACAATGGAATTTCCAGCATAAACATAATAACAAACAAATATAATAAGGAGCGAAACAGCTCATGTATACCCTTTAGAGACAGACAATCCAACAGGGATTATTTTACAAAGAAACTCACGTGCTGAGAAAGCAGGGAAGTACAGCACACTAGAAAGGAGAAGTAATATAATCTGAAACATAATTTGAAAAGGCTTCCAATGACCTGGGTCATTATTAGGGTACTAGAGGAAGCAAAGGTGAGGTTTGAGAGATGAGGTTCTAAATGGTGTGATGGCACGTGCAATGCCTCGGAGGCAGGAGAGAGAAAGGGTGACATACCCTGACCTCAGTTCTCAGGAGGAATCACACACACGTTGTTACTTAGAACAAGGTCTGTCTACTCATGAGAAACTGACTCGCTTTCTTCATTATAAGAAACCAGGTGTGATGGACTTGTGAGGACCAAGTACAATGTGGACTCCCCCTCACCTACACGAGTTCTTCCATGCTCCCCAAATTGGACCTTCTGTGTCACATTAGTTTTGCCTGAGCAAATCAAGGTTCTGAAATGTGGCTTTTACCAATTAAAAAAATAAAGGAAATGATTCTTCAATGTATTATACTGTTTCCAAAAGAAGTTCGATTTATGCATTGCAAGAAGTACATTGGTTTTCTGCTTCTGAAAGGTCTTCCCTTGATTGACTTTCCGGTTTGGTGTATGTTAACATTCTAAAGACTTTAGAAAGATAAACATAAACTGTGCTAATGAAACTTTATACCCCATCACTTTCTCAACTGGCAACTTTTACAGAGCAAAATGATAAATTTCAAATCTGCCATTGTTTAACTATTCTGGGCTTTCCAAGGAAGTGTTAACAGGTACATGCCTTGACTGGAACTGACAACACATAAGTCTTTTAAAGGCTGGTAGAAACCTCAGAAAGGTGTGCAATAGAGTTTGGCTATAAAATTGGGTTGCTAAAAAACAGGCTATTTCCCATACTGAAACTACAGCCAACATTCATATTATTTTTCAAAGTCTGAGGACAATCAACTTAATATGGCATTTTCAATGGGATGTACTTCTTGAGTAAAAACATTTCTGTATTATAAAATCCTTCTTTAGCATTTCCTTTTCAGTCCTTTGGTATCTAGATGCATTTCTTTTCCCCTCAATTCTATGATTAGGCAGAATTCCTATCTTTTCTATCAAGGACATTTGAACAGGATGTAGATTTCAGGCTTGTTTTGTCTATGGCTCTAAAAATGCAAAGAGCTTTGTTTTAATGTATTTGATTTTCTTTAGAGTCAACATTCCTTCTTGCATTTAAATGTAATGGGTTTTTTTTACATCTTTATCAGAGTATAATTGCTTTACAATGGTGTGTTAGTTTCTGCTTTATAACAAAGTGAATCAGTTATACATATACATATGTTCCCACATCTCTTCCCTCTTGTGTCTCCCTCCCTCCCACCCTCCCTATCCCACCCCTCTAGGCGGTCACAAAGCACCGAGCTGATCTCCCTGTGCTATGCGGCTGCTTCCCACTAGCTAGCTATGTAAGTCAGGGCTGACACTCTGAGAGCTGTCTGCAGCTTTTGCTTGGTCCCCGTATTTATGCACCTCCTCCACAGATTCCAGCACATTCTACATTGTTAATCCCAATCACTATTACACTAAGAGAATAAACAAACATTGTTCTAGTTTACATGTAAAGCAGTTTCCTCATAGAAAAGATTCATGGTGATTCACTATAACACAGAAAAACCACACAACTCCTATCAAACCTGTCATATCACGGAGTTGTATTATGTTCAATTCTACGCAGAAAATTGAACATCCCTTAAACTGCACATAAAACACAGTTCCTGCAACATCATTTTAGAGACCAGCAGTGTCTTTCGAAGTTCAACACAGTCTGTCCTCCAGCTCTGGAAGAGAACCACCTTTTCTTTGATTGAACACCAAATGAAGTTGTTGGCTTGCATTTGGGGTCTGTACTGCATGAAGAATGTGTATCTTTGAATCCGAGACTGACACTCAGCACTGTGAGATGCTCACGCTCTGGAAGGCTTCCGGGAAGAGCAGGTGCTCTTCTCGCGGCTCATCTGCACTCTGAGATGCACGCTGTCTCCATGGCAGATGCTCGTGGAGTGCAAGAGCAATGGACTCCTCTGCCTGCAGTTAATTCACCTTTTCTTTCTCTTCGCCCTGCCTTCCACCAACCTCCTAACTCCCCTTTTCCTCCTCTTTGCTCCCCTCTCTGTCCTTACACCCCTACCCTTTGTCCTCCCTCTCTTCTGTAGAACATGTAAAATGGAATGGTTATACAAAGATTATGTAATGCATTTCCATTGTGCTACGGGGAGATGTGATTTGTCAGGCTGGTATTACTATGCGGCTCACAGAACCACAGACATTTTTTTCAGCTAGAGGAGAATTAGAGATAACTCTGTGAAGTGGTTTCCAAATTATATTTTAGCGCTGGAATCTTTGGTTTAGAGAAAATTCTACATGGGATCATAATTTATAAAATCGATGAAAGTGGAGCTGCTCTTTGAAACAAAGAAGTAAGAAGGACCCAGAGTCCCTCATCCTCACCCTCCTTCTTTCCTTCAAGAAACCCTGGTCTCCTCAAGAGAAAAGCCTTGATCGTATGCTATCCCCCTATCTGAGGACCAGAAAGATCAAATATTTTATCCCAGGTAACATACCTTTTAAGTTACAAGGACATAACCACAACCCAGCTTTCTGTACCTGGGAATTGTAGGTGATTTTGCTCTTATCTTAATAAAATGTGAATTCAGTGCTGATGAAAACACAGCATGACCTTGAGTGAGGGGTGGAATAGTTATGTCACTTCAATAAACATTTATTTAGGATTTATACCGTGCTAGGCAGTGAGCAGGTGTTACAAATATAAAAAGAAAGATTCATTCTTTCGAGATGCTTTAAGTCCAGTAGGTGGAAAGGTGCATAAAACGAAAGAAAAACAATAACCCTGGAGTTTGAGGAGAATAAAACATAGAAGGAGCCTTCCATCTTCCCTGTGGGGTCACAGAAACCTTGATAGGGGAGGTAGCTTTTTAGCGGGGACATGGAAGGACAGGAGCTGACCAGGAAAAGGATATTCAGGCAGAGGATCCAGCATGGCCAAAGGCATGGAGGAATGAAAGGGTCTGGTATCAGCCACGAACTACCAAGTATCCTGGTGGGGCCACAATATGGGAGAAGAGATGGTGAGCAATGAGGCTGGAGAGGTCAAAAAGACCCAACAGCTATTTATCTTGTGAGAAACTGGAGAGAATTCAGGAATTCTGAGCAGGAAAATGATGTGCAAGTTAGAAAAAATTATTTTATAATGAGAAGGATGCAAATTAAAGCTGTGACAGTGAGGGTGATGACGAAGTATAGAGTCAAGAGGACTCGTTCTATACTGGGTGTGATGGATGAGGGTAAGAGATAAGATAGGGCCAGGTTTCTAGTTGGAACAACTGGGTAGATGGTTGTCAGTCCTTGGACAGGAAATATAGAAGGGAGATCAGATTTTGGGCTCCGAGAAAAGAATGATTGTTTGGTTTTTTAATACAATAAGTCAGAGGAGAAGATTTGGGGTCCTTGTGCTTTTAGGTAAAATGTTAAGAAGAGAGTCAAAGATTTTAAAAAGTGGTAGAGGTGAGGCCAGAGGGCAACGCCAGCTTGTATGTGGTAACCAAAACCTTGAATAAGATTTCTCCGAAAGACCATGAGGGTGAAAAATACAAGAGAGTAGGAGACAGGGCCCTCAAGGACTCCAACATCTAAGTGATAGGTATAGAATGAACATCTCACAAACAAAGCTGAGAAGGGGCCACCAGAGGCATAAGATAACCACCCTGGAGAGAGAAGCATCATGGAAACCAATCCAAGTGAGGAAAGAACCTCATGGAACAGGGAGTAGTCAACTGGGTCAAATTCCACTGAGTAGCCAGGTCAGATGAGAACTGAACATCCATCACTGACTGTGGCTACAAGAAGGCTGTTTGTGGTCTTTGCTGGCAGGTTAGCGGAGTGACAGGGACAGAGGCTGAGCCTAGCGCTAACTGACTGAGGAACAAACGTAAAGTGAGCAGTGGAGATATTCAGTGTAGATTGTTATTTCAAAGAACTTTCCTATGAAGGGAAGGAGAAATACAGGTTTTTAGCTCAAAGAACATGGAAAGTAAAATTAAGGTTTTTCTTAATATAATGAGAGAAATTTGAGAGAGACCAATGAAACTGGCAAGGCTGAAGATCCAGGAGACAGAAAATGGTAAAAGGAGCATAGCCCAAAGGAGCTAAGAGAGGATTCCCAAACCCTGGAGGCAGTAATGGTCTTGAACAGGTGGAAGATGTGTGCAAATTTAGATGTTTCTAAACAGTGAGGTTGAATCTGAGAGTGTTCTTTACAGACAGCTAAACGCTAGAAGTGAGAGAGAAGGCAAATGAACAGAGTTTGAAGACAGAAGTTTGGAAGAGTCCCTGAATGCAACAGCTGAGGACAGGAAATGCACGGGTAAGCACATGTACAAAAACTGCCCATTCATGTTGAAGGATAGCTGAGCTTAGAGACATGAGTTTCTGGTTCCGATCTAGTTTTAGACAGATGTCCATTCTTAATCCTAGCCTTAGAGGTTGGATGCAGCAACATTATACCCAAGTATCAAGGGGACATTGGAGCAGAAAAGAAGGAAAGTATGCATTCTGAAAATTTTCAAAGTTATTAAGACACTCAATTTCCCTCCAGAAGATTTAATCATCTTCTCTAAATTCCATCCTGACTTCCTATGCCCTCAGGCAGAGACAAGCCAAATTTCTCTTCTTCCTACCAGCAGCATATTCCTCCTACTTTGCATTTACTTTCAACTCCCCTTTCCACTTTCTTTTTTTTTTTTTTTTTAAACATCTTTATTGGGGTATAATTGCTTTACAATGTTGTGTTAGTTTCTGCTTTATAACAAAGTGAATCAGTCACACATAAACATATGTTCCCATATGTCTTCCCTCTTGCATCTCCCTCCCTCCCACCCTCCCTATCCCACCCCTCCAGGCTGTCACAAAGCACTGAGCCAATATCCCTGTGCCATGCGGCTGCTTCCCACTAGCTATCTACCTTACTACGTTTGTTAGTGTGTATATGCCCATGACTCTCTCTCGCCCTGTCACAGCTCACCCTTCCCCCTCCCCATAACCTCAAGTCCGTTCTCTAGGAGGTCTGCGTCTTTATTCCTGCCTTACCCCTAGGTTCTTCATGACATTTTTTTCCCTTAAATTCCATATATATGTGTTAGCATACGGTATTTGTCTTTTTCTTTCTGACTTACTTCACTCTGTATGACAGACTCTAGGTCTATCCACCTCATTACAAATAGCTCAATTTTGTTTCTTTTTATGGCTGAGTAATATTCCATTGTATATATGTGCCACATCTTCTTTATCCATTCATCCGATGATGGGCACTTAGGTTGTTTCCATCTCCGGGCTATTGTAAATAGAGCTGCAATGAACATTTTGGTACATGACTCTTTTTGAATTTTGGTTTTCTCAGGGTATATGCCCAGTAGTGGGATTGCTGGGTCATATGGTAGTTCTATTTGTAGTTTTTTAAGGAACCTCCATACTGTTCTCCATAGTGGCTGAACCAATTCACATTCCCACCAGCAGTGCAAGAGTGTTCCCTTTTTTCCACACCCTCTCCAGCATTTATTGTTTCTAGATTTTTTGATGATGGCCATTCTGACTGGTGTGAGATGATATCTCATTGTAGTTTTGATTTGCATTTCTCTAATGATGAATGATGTTGAGCATTCTTTCATGTGTTTGTTGGCAGTCTGTATATCTTCTTTGGAGAAATGTCTATTTAGGTCTTCTGCCCATTTTTGGATTGGGTTGTTTGTTTTTTTGTTATTGAGCTGCATGAGCTGCTTGTAAATTTTGGAGATTAATCCTTTGTCGGTTGCTTCATTTGCAAATATTTTCTCCCATTCTGAGGGTTGTCTTTTGGTCTTGTTTATGGTTTCCTTTGCTGTGCAAAAGCTTTGAAGTCTCATTAGGTCCCGTTTGTTTATTTTTGTTTTTATTTCCATTTCTCTAGGAGGTGGGTCAGAAAGGATCTTGCTGTGATTTATGTCAAAGAGTGTTCTGCCTATGTTTTCCTCTAAGAGTTTGATAGTTTCTGGCCTTACATTTAGGTCTTTAATCCATTTTGAGCTTATTTTTGTGTATGGTGTTAGGGAGTGATCTAATCTCATACTTTTACATGTACCTGTCCAGTTTTCCCATCACCACTTATTGAAGAGGCTGTCCTTTCTCCACTGTACATTACTGCCACCTTTATCAAAGATAAGGTGTCCATATGTGCATGGGTTTATCTCTGGGCTTTCTATCCTGTTCCATTGATCTATCTTTCTGTTTTTGTGCCAGTACCATACCGTCTTGATAACTGTAGCTTTGTAGTATAGTCTGAAGTCAGGGAGCCTGATTCCTCCAGTTCCTTCTTTCGTTCTCAAGATTGCTTTGGCTATTCGGGGTCTTTTGTGTTTCCATACAAATTGCAAAATTTTTTGTTCTAGTTCTGTGAAAAATGCCAGTGGTAGTTTGATAGGGATTGCATTGAATCTATAGATTGCTTTGGGTAGTAGAGTCATTTTCACAATGTTGATTCTTCCAATCCAAGAACATGGTATATCTCTCCATCTATTTGTATCATCTTTAATTTCTTTCATCAGTGTCTTATAATTTTCTGCATACAGGTCTTTTGTCTCCTTAGGTAGGTTTATTCCTAGATATTTTATTCTTTTTGTTGCAATGGTAAATGGGAGTGTTTTCTTGATTTCACTTTCAGACCCTTTCCACTTTCAAGTGTCATTAGGACGAGTGACAACAATGGCGCCTCTTCTGTCTACAGGATGGTTGTGTCATCCTGTAGACAGAGGCAAGTTGCAGGCCATCAGAGGGCAGGTATGTTCTCTCCATTAGAGGAAGATGATACTGGATACATCGTCGCCGACACTCCCTATCTTGATACAGTCTGTTAATAACAATCTGTCTTTGCAAAAGCCACACTGAATTCAGGTGCTATTGCCTCCCAGCGTGTTTTCACCACTAGAATTGCTCATACAGATTGTCTGGGGGGGATCAAATTAAGTCATTTCCCTCCTACCCTTTTGCTACCTACTTGGAAATCATTGGTACAGATGATGGTTTGCCTAACAATAGCAATGCAATCCAAACAACCATACCCACCTCGGTGAACCGTGTCACCGGCTTGGGTATTCCATTGGCTGCTAATTAACAGTGACACACATTAATGGCCCCAGCAGCAGAGTCAACACAGCTTTTGTAGTGCTGTAATGCAGGCAGAAATGATAGATATTGACATCTTTTCTCCAGCCCCAAGGAAGAAGGGGGAAAATGAAAGTCACATGACAGCAGATATCCTATGGAGACAACTCTCTAAAGCAGCTGGCTTCCCAAACCTGAGAGAAGGAGAAAGTGCTGTACAAAAGTGAGTTCCTTCTTCTGGATCTCTGAGCAATTTTATTTTGAAATTTAATAGAATGTGAACTTAGTCCTGAACAAAATAAAGGAGATTACCACCAGGTGGAGTTTGGAGGAGGGTCAGCAGGGGCAGGATGGCGCCAAGCTTTTATTCTAAAACCTTTCAGCATCTGTACAGAGGTGGGTTTAAAGGCCTTTAAAACAAACAAACAAACAAAAATCCCCCTTAGCCTTCCAGAGCATCCCAAATGGATTCTTCAGGAGCCCTGGTAAAGGAGCCATTGGGTTACTTGGCCAAGATGACCCAATAACTCATCTGTCTGGTACCCTCAGGCTTTGTACAGTTCCAAGTAGGCAGCAGGTGCCCATTAAATACTCGTTAGTTAAATGAATAAGCTCACCCTCAACTGTTATCCACTTAGCCCTGACTAACCTAACAGATTACAGTCTATGCCTATCCCAAAGCAATGTCCAGAGAGGCTGCAAGAAGACAAGTTTGAGATGGGGCTGGAGGCGAGGGGACTTGGAGTCAGGGAACAGCTGGGGAGGGAGGAGAGGAGGGTTCTGGGTAATGAAGGGCAGCTCCAGGAGAAAAGACGACCCGACAAGGGGGTGATAGCAAAGACAAAGGTGTCTGTCTGGGAACCTCAGAAGGCACCTGCGGGGTGGGGGGCTCTCCCTTCTGGGGAGCAGTGAATCCCAGCCCCCTATTCAGATGCTGCTCTTCTGTTGCCTCTTCCCCCCCAGTCTCCAAGGGAAGCAGACTGTGTTTGTTTGTTATGCACAGCGCTGCAATACACAAACAGATTGACATAAATTTATGCCAGCCTTTCTTGTTTAAAAACATGAATTATTCAAGAAATATTACAATATTAATTAGAAATCATTAAAATACGAGTGTTGGGGGAGGAAGGAATGAGATGGTGCATTAGCAAAATCGCATTTAGCCCAAACATAAAATGTGCCAAAGCTGCTTAATCATTGTTTTGATAGTCAAAATACCGCAACACCAGAGTTTCACAGAGCAGGGGAAAGGAGGGCTCCTGGAAGCCTCTGCTTCCCATTATTACTGGTGAGATTAATTACTTATGGAGCTCCGGCAGTATACTGGGTGCTCCAGAAGACACAAATAAGACAAGGTTTCTGCCCGAAGGGCATAGGAGCAAAATCAGAGCTGCACGGAGTTCTGACACACACACCCAGCCAGTGATTAATGATTGAGAGGACTAGGGGCTTTGGCTTTGACTTCTCAGTTTGCTCAGTGTTTTGAGTTTTCAGCCTTCAGAGGAATCACGAAGTGAATGTTGCTACTAAAGAATGCCGTGGAAGGAGTAAGTTATCAGGAGCCCTATAAGTGAATAAATTTTACAAATCTGGAAGGTCAGTATCTCATTTACAAACTTGGGTCTGGAGGATTCACTACTGATGGTGATTATTTCATATTTATTATGGATCCACAAAACACAATTGTTACACAAAATGCACCCGTGGCATAACTTCTGTACATTTTAAAGGTTACAACACAGGTAAATGTGGATGTCTTGCCTACAAACATGACGCTGGCGCTGACATGCGGTAATCATTTAAAAAAGGGACTTCAGGGTGATTGACATAAGAGCGCATGTGAAAGAAAAAACCAGGAAACACAATGCGTTAGTTTATCTCAGTTTAAGAGGGGCCGTTTCGACAGCTGAATTAACTACTTCAGGGTTGGGTATCATTCAGAGGCTGCTGCAGTGGAACACCAATAGAACCCTCGTGACCTTAATTGATTACAATCGCTTTCACTCAGCACCAGAAGATGTTGAATCGATCAGCAAGTGATTATCACACCCTGCAGGATATGGGCAGGAAAGAGTGGAAGCAGAGTTGCAGAGAGCCGGAATTGGAAACTAGTTCATCCTCTTGTTCCAGTTAGCTTAGTTTATGCCCAGCAAGGGACTGAGGTCACGCCCAAAAGTCAGTCCTGATAAGCACTGACTTTCACAGGGGCGTGGTGGAAGGAGCCACTGAATCTTTCAGGAACACTGAAATTGACATAACCTCAGAACAAGCCAAGGACATCCAGGTCCGGCTGTTTCTCCCTCACTTAGAATGTGAGTCTGTTTTGTTGCATGATAAAAAGCACCTAGTCTACAGCTACCTGACAGTGGGGGACTTTTGTCTTATTTCCTTCCAATCCCAGGTCAGCTTCCACATATTAAGATGAAGATGTGGAAGGTAAGGTTTGAAGCTAGCACGGCTGGAGCAGAGGGTCAGGAAATCAAATGGGTCTAAACAGAAACGTACAGTAGCTGAAGGAGGAATGAATCCAGCAACAAGAGGTGGGCAAACAAGGGAAAGACAAACCCGGAAAAGCCAGTCTCAAATACAAGTTGCAAATCTAGGTGCCACAGCAGATCAAAGTCTTGGGAACAGTAAGAGCCACAAAGGGAGGGATGAGTGAATTCTCCAGGGCCTGCTTCAACTGACTTTTTATTCCTTTTCACGATTCTCGTGGGCGTTTCCTCTCGCAGTGTGCCTCTGGTTGCTGAGGGAGCCCCTGATAGCCTGCGTTGGCCCCAGGATGCTCCGTAAATATTTGTGGGGTGAATGACTCAATGAATTTAATTTCGGTTCAAATCCATCTAGAGACCAGCAGATGTTCAGGGAAACTAAATTAATGTACTTCCCACTCCACATACATAAATTGACCAATGGTTCTAACAGGGGTGGAGACGGGTTGGAACAAATGTGACTGTTTATAAAAATCAAAGCTAAGTGAGACAGTTATAGAACCTTAGAAGTTGGGGAGTTTCCCAAACTCATTAGGTAGCCTCCAAATAATAATTGATTTGTAGCGTTTGCATTGGTTTCGTGCATACTGCCCAGTATTGCCATCTATTCCTTCCGGTACTGATACTTTTTTACCGTGTGCCTCTTTCTCTCCACTCTGCTAAGACAAGAGAATCTGTCTTCAATCACTCTGAGTTCAGGTACAAATATATATTAACTAATTCTCTTTTCTCTCTCTCGAAACACACACACACACACACACACACACACACCACATTCACACAGAGTGGGAAACTAGTATATTAGCTTTTTCATTAGATCTAATTTTTTTAGGAATGTTTCTTTTAACTTCTGGGAGCGAAAATAGGAGTTATTTTTAAGGCTACAATAATAGGCTGTAATAAGAGGCCAGAAAAACAACCAGTAGACTCAAATAAAGGTACAAATTCATTTGGAAGAAAATACAAGTGTAATGAGATACCTGACACTACAAACATGACCTCAATAGCCGATCAAAAGCATTGTGCTTTCCAAATAATCAAGATGCAGTTTAATATAGTAGTAACTGCCCAGGTTACAAGATCAACTGTCACAGTCTGAATTTTCTTGAATTTATGTTTACAAGCTCTGAATATCTCTGCAGTACAAAAAGCTCGAGGAAACATACCTCACTTGAAGAGAGGAACTGACCAAATGCTTCTAGACTGATTTATTAACTGAACAGGCATCCAGGTTGAGTTTAAGTTATTCTTCTACGACTGTTTCTGCTACCAAAGCAAAATACAGGACAGAAGTGGTACAAAGATGCCAAAACTTGATTCCAATGGTCACACTCCAGTTAACATCATGGATTAAAACTCCTTATCTCATACCTATATCCTCTGGGGTATAATGTAAGCCAAAAAGAAGCATGGCACCTCCCAAAGGGGAAATTTTAAGATGAGTAGAAATATGCATGCAACACACACACAGATGCACACGTGCACATACATGTTCAGCACCATGTTTTTTATGAATATAAATACTCTTAAAAGTTAGGTATTACTTGAAACTGCCTAGGTGTGCTCCACACTGATTCATTAAAAACCTCTGGGATCTGATAGGATCTTCCGGAAAAAGGAAATGTACCACAGATATTAGTTGAACTAGGGGCCAGCCTACCCAGACCTGAGAATCCTCCAAGCCACCATTGTGGTGTGCTGCTGGCAATACCCATGGTGCTCTCAGGACCCTGGAGATCCCAGAGCAAAAACAAGAGGGAGGTCTGCTGTCTACTGGCCAGAAGGCCCACCCTGGGCTGCATAACTCTTACTATTCTTATTCAAAACTCAACAAAACTCAGAGAATCTGCATCTTGCCTGTTGCAAAGGCTCTCACATGAACACTCAGTTTCAGTCAATCCTGACCTCAGTGAAAACTCTCAGTGTCCAGTATACATCTGGAGAATGATACCATGACGACCGCCAATCACTCTCCCCTAGACTTTCCTCTCCTCTCCCATATCATTTTCAATTCATAGATTACTAAATGCTGAGTCTAATGCTAATGATTAATTAGAATTAGTGTATACCATAACACACTGACATATTCAAAAGTAGACATGATGCCTGTATTCAAGTGTGTCAAAATTGCAAGAAGAGATAGTTCTTTCAATCCTATCAGCATATAAGAATACACTCCACAGCAGCCCACCTACAGATGTCTTCAGATGTCTTGTCATCATAAATTCTTCCCTTTGGAAGCCTGGCGTGATGGCAACTCCTCCAACCTTCTGGAGAGAGATCGGGATACTCTATATGCTACACTGGTACCACAACATAAGGCAGAATTTACTGCAGCAGGAAAAAAATAACCAGGGGTCTCAGAATGAAACCCTCATTCTAATGCTTCTTACTACTTATTTAAAAAAAAATGAAAGCCTCAGGGAATCTGGATCTTGCCCATTGCAAAGGCTCACATAGAATATGATTGTACTAATATTGGTGCTGAGTTTGGGTGTCGTCTGTAGGCAGAGGTGCAAAGGCTGTATGGAGTCTTAACCCCTCCATACTGGAAAGCTACACCTCCCTAAAATTAAAGCCAAGAAACCAGAGCAGAGGAGACAAGTAAATATCCCCTTTCCCCGTGGCACCTCCCGCCTAATGGGAATCGTAGTTAATGATCTGAATCGAAAGCGAAGTCTTGTTTTATGGAATGCTCACTCTTTGTTAAGCAAAGCTGTTTGGGTGAAGGACCATTCTATTGATTTAAAAATTGATTTCTTTTTTCCCCCTTCATATAACTAAAACATGGCTCACAAATCACAGCTCTTTTATTCTTCTGACTGCAGCCTAGGCTGAATCTCTCCCAACCTACTCACTCAGGGATGTCTGATGGAGGAAGTGGGAACATTTGGACAGAGATTGTTCAAAATTCTATTAAAGGTTTCAAGTGGCTTCCTTTGAACATTTGGTAATTTATATTTCGAGTCCCTTGGTGTAATTATTGTAATTATCATTAATCATCAACTTCCAGACCCAATCGAAATACAGAACACTGGAAAGGTCAAAGCAATGGAGAATTCTACTATCCTTCATAGAAGATAGGAGGCATTAACATTCTGAGGCTCCACTTGTGTGACAAAGATTGTAATGAAAACAGAAAATGGCACAAGATTAATGTTCTCATGATAAGAATCATCATAAGGAAAAGAGAAAGTGGAGCAAACTTAACCCTCTCCTGTCACAGAGGCAGGGTGATGAGCTGGGTTGAGGCTAAGGGGCCGGCTGTGGCAGTGTGGTCTGACCCTGCTGAAGGTGATCGTGTCTTCCTTCTTTTGTGGAGTAACAAAAGATAGGAAACCAAGGAGCATGGCAGGTCGTGGTTGGATAATTCAGTGGACTCCTTCCCTAGATAACTATCTCCAGTTCAAATCACCCACTTGATCTTCAGACCCACATCACAACTGTCTGCTAGAAATCCACCTGCATGTCCCAAACAGGACTCCTCACCTCTTCCCTGAATAGAATCCATCTCCTGTGAACAAACTAGGATGATGCTCCAACAGCAAATTCTGGAGGCATACACACCAGTTTGGCCAACTATTATGTGATCCTGGGAAAGATACTTGCCTTTTCCATGCCATTTTCCTATTTGTAAAATGTGCTTAATAATATCTACTCCAACGTGTTATTTTAAAGTGAGGCAATACACATAAGTTGCTTAACCCATAGAAATGCCCAATAAATGTCAGCTATTTTTTTTTTACAATACAATCCCGTTATTATTATTATGAAGTCCATCCAGTTAAGCAGAAGAAGCTAAATCTGGGAATTATCCTATATTTCTCCATCTCTGTCACCCTTACACAAGCAGAATAGGACCAAATGCTTTCAGTTATAACCCCTTAACCCTCCTCAGATCTTTCCTTCTAATTTTCATTGCTTCTGCCTTCATTCAGACCCTCAGAACTCTTCCCCGTATGAACTTGATGACCATCTTCCTGCCTCTAGACTTGCCCCATTCTAAACCATCAGCCACATTGGAGCCAAAATTCTCTTCAAAAGCATAAACATCACAATGCCCTTCTCCTGCTTCAATTCCATCAGCGGCTTTCCAGCCCACCTACTATAGCTCGATTTCTGTAGGAAAACATGTAAGGCCTCCCGTGACCCAGCCCCAGGCTCTCTTCTTCCCATCCTCACTCCTTTTCAGCACTTCCACATTCCCCACGCTCAATTTCCTGAAATCCCAGCAGAGTCCTCAGTTTTTCTTGCCTCCAACCCTCATCAGTGCTACTCCCTCTCTCCGAAATCAACGTCCTTCTCTATCTGGTCAATCCCTTGTCATCCTTAAATGACTCAGCACAGGCTCCACTGCCTCTCAGAAGCTTTCCCTAAGCCCTCTTCTCCCTCAAGTAGCTTTAAATGTTCTTCATATGCCCTTAAAATACTCCTCTCTCAATATTTATGTTTTATTTTATTGTATGTAGGTCCCTGCCCCCCATTGGGCCATGAACTGGAAAACAGACACTGTTCTCTCAGCTCTGTGAAGCTGTTTCTTAGCCTTGTGTCTCATATATAGGAGAAGCACAATAAGTTTCCTTGAATAAATTCACACATCCTTCTTATCTCTCTTGCTATCTAAGAGTATAAATGAGATGGAAAGTGAAATAAAAGTCAAGTACTTCCTTTTTGTTTCTTATTCACCATTAAGATGGGACATGAGTTGAAAAAAAAATGAAATGCTAAATGGAAAATAAAGATTGTGGATTACCTATGCATTTCCAAGATCATTCAGGTTCTTTGCATTGTTGATAGAAGACAATGTAGGGCCTGCTGAAATACACCAGCAGGCTAAAGATAACTGTGGAAATTTGCTACATTTTCCCCCTTAAATTGTCCCTGTATAATAGAAAAAGGAATAAGAGACATTATGAAGAAGAAAATTTTTAAAGCTAACTCTTTACAGGAGCAAGGATGCGGGAGCACTGTACTATACAGCTAGTTTTCTGGAAGTCCATTAAATGAGCCAGCAAGCAAAACCATAAAGAACAGTAACTCCACTTGGCCACACAAAGGGGCAGAAGCTGAAGGAGTCCATTCTAATGCCCTGCAAAGGGTGTGCTATGTTTGTCTCCTCGCTGGAGGCAAGCAGCTGCCCTGAGAGTGGTAAACGCCATAGCTGATCCCTCTGAAGAGTCCCTCGCTCCACCCCTACTAATGTGAGACGATGACAGATTTCTCAGTAGGAGAGTGGTGGCTGGGTTCCACTCGGAGGGTTCAAGAGGGTTCCCTGGACACAGAGACCATTGGAGCTGTGCCAGTGGACAATTTCTGGGGTTGGGCTGACCAGGATGGCTGTTTACTCCTGGAGGCAGTGACATTGGAGGCAAACTAGAGTCAAGAAAAGAAGCAAAGTTTGTAGCTGGAGGCCCACGGGGAAAAACAAGGTCAGAAATGGAAAATAACATCAGGAGATGGGAGTGAGTGTGAAATGGGACAGGACGAGTGATGCAGGATGAAGGATATGGATGAAGCAAGGGACTCACAGGGCAGACCTTCATGAGCTGCATCCTGTGCAGAGAGGGGGCCATTTGAGTTCTCAAAGGAGCTGGTCAGGATTAAGTAGCAGGAACTCTTTTGAGGCAGAAGAAAATATTAAAGTTTACTTCAACCACCCATGTTCCACAACACCACAGTGAGGAAATGGAGAGAAATCAGTCATGAGCCTGGAGAGTAGAGTGACATGGCCACAGAAAGAAAAGAGGAAAAAACTCAGTGCCTCAGAAGCTACATGATGAGCGCCCACACTGGGTCAGCAGCTTGAACAGCAACTATCCTGTCTTCATCTGAAGAGCCTATAGGCTCCTAATAAAACCCCTGTGAGGGGTTGCAGACAATTCCTCCCACCCTCTGCTCATCTCAGCTGTGATCTGGCTTTCCCCATCCTGTCTATCCCTTTCCTGCTGACACATTCTTCTGATGGTCTCTTTTGCTTTTTGTTTCATCTCTATAAGATGCTGCCTCTCAGCTCCCTTCCTCTGGGCTATGTGTTCCACAGCCCTCAGGCTTGATGAGAACTCCCGTGTGCTGCGTCCAGACCATGCCTGGGGCAGAGAGGAATGTTTCCCCAAGCATGTGTTCATGTGTTAGGAGAGATGCTCATAACAATAAGAATTCTCAAGGTAACAAGACAAAACTACTCTTAGCTCTAGACAGAAATGACTTATGGTAGATAAAGAAAATCAAGTTTTGAGGAACGGTATGGTTTGCTAAGTGCCTATCTATGCAACTGGCACGTAAAAAGACTTTTGTGAAATACATTCCACTGTATGTTTGGTGCCAAACCCTACATGGAAATGAACTAACACTTCCAAAGAAGATGTAGGATGAGTTCCTAGGAACTTGAAAGTCCTGGGCATGAAAATGAGAGTCTTAGAGGAATGGGAGTTCCATTCATTCCTAATTGCAAATGATCCCTGGGGTTTTGATTGAAAGAAGAATATACACTTAGAAATAACAGGTTTGGGGCTAAGCAGGTTATATATCATTAGAATGGGAATTCCCTATTGAGCTCATCAAAACAACTTTAAAATAATTATAGAGGAACGCTCCCAGATTTAACTGTATAGCCATTACTGTGGAAGGAATTATGTATGACCACACCCCCGAAAAAAAAGAACAATAGAGTTAAAAAATATCCAATTATTTTAGACGAAAAACTACTGGAAAGGGAGTTGCAACAAATACTGAAGGCCTAATGGATGATATATAAGACAATATTGAGATAAGAAATACAAAACAATAAAAAATATTTGTCATAAAGATTTGATGATCTGATATTCATGGCTAAAGCACTAGTTGAAATGTATACCTTATTGGTTATAAATAAGCCCATTAGAAGGAAGTATTAGTAAGTCTTATTCAATACTGTCTCAAAAGGGGGTATCCATTCCACCCCCACTTCTCTGGTGGCTACTAGAGGGGTTGACAGGGCAAGCACTAGTGGCTACTGGGAAGCATTCTGCCATCCCAGCAAACCCAGTGCTTTTAGTGCTGATTCCTGAGTTTTAACCAAACCAGAGAGATTGTGTCATCAGGTACTGAGTGCAGACAAGAAGATCATAACCCTGGAGCCATGTGAAATTCATATCCAATGTCAGCACTGCAGTCCAACAACCACATGATTTACATAAATATCCAGAAGATATTGTATGAGTAGAAAGAGTAGCGGAGCAACTTGGGGTGCAGGGGAGAAATAAAGCCATAGTTACTCACATAGTAGTTAACATGGATTCTTTTCTCTTTTTTTAATAAATTTATTTATTTTATTTATTTATTTTTGGCTGCGTTGGGTCATCGTCGCTGCATGTGGGCTTTCTCTAGTTGCGGCGAGAGTGAGGGCTACTCTTCATTGCAGTTCGTGGGCTTCTCATTGCAGTGGCTTTTCTTGTTGCGGAGCACGGGCTCTAGGCACGCAGGCTTCAGTAGTTGTGGCACACGGGCTCAGTAGTTGTGGCTCATGGGCTCTAGAGCGCAGGCTCAGTAGTTGAGGCACATGGGCTTAGATGCTCCGCGGCATGTGGGATCTTCCCAAACCAGGGCTTGAACCCATGTCCCCTGCATTGGCAGGTGGATTCTTAACCACTATGCCACCAGGGAAGCCCAAGAACATGGATTCTTACTGGGTTCAAATCCTAACCCCACCAATTACTAGCTAGGTGATATTGGGCAATTTATTTAACCTCTCTTTGCCTTGCAAATTCATTTGTAAAATAGGGATATTAATGGTCCATATCTCATAGGCTGTTGCGTGGATTAAATTAATTAACTCATGGAAAGCACTTAGGAGAATGTGGGGCACATAGCAACCTATGTGTTTGCTATTATTGCTATCCAGTACAGATCATACAGCTTAGAAATCTAAACATGAAGCAGAGGCTAACATGAAAGTCAGGTCATGGCAACATTAACTGAATCAACAACTATTTTTGAGCGGCTGTTACATGTTGCGCCCTTTGCTAGGTACTTGGGATACTACAGTAAATACAGTGAGACTCTATAAAGCAACCAGACAAATTATGCATTTGTGTGGATACCTATCATCCTGAGGACAGAAAGACAGCTAGAGAGCATTTGAAAATTAAAGTTCTTCTTTCCTTTCCCTCCTTTCCTGGAAAATTTAATCCAAAAGCCATTAGGTGGGATCACCCATGCTGCCAGTCAGGGGGGTCCATAATTTCCCAGAGCTGGTGTTGGAGCCCTTGAGAATGAGAAAGGGAAGGTTCGAGAGGACAGTTGTCATGGGGTGTCGGAGTATGAGCGGGTGAGGAGAGCTTCCAGGTGAGGATGTCACAAACTGAACAGGGTGAGTAGGGCATGACAAACCGAGGGACTGATCAAAGGAGTGAATATACCAAGGCTGATGGGAACTAGATTTCTCAATAATGAAGAAGGAATTTACAAATAGAAAGAGGACACTAGAATAAACCATGTGGTATTGGATTAGAATTGGATGCAGCCATGTGAACGCAGATCTTCCATGCACATAGATAAATGTAAACATATAGACTGAGTCACTGTCAACATGATGGTCTATCACCCTTGAATACTTTAGCGTATATTTCCTTCAAACAAGGACATTCTCCTACTTAATCCAATCTGGAAGGATGGGTTTTCCTTCAGGTTTTAGGTGCCAGTGTAGCTGCCGCTGCCACCACAGCAATGCAGATCTGTGGCTGGAGCTAGCCTTGGAGCAGGCCCAAGAGAGACAGAAAAAAAACCCCAAAAAAACAGGAGGGAAAAAACCGATCTCCTCCACTCTCTCGGGCTGGCAGGACAGGAACCCCTGTTCCAGTCCTCTAGTTAGAAAGACTGGCTTCTCTCAGAGATTTTACTGCCTGCACCACTGCACAGTTCCTTATATGGCCTGCTCTTGGGTCGAAGCTGGAAATAAAGGAGTTGGTGAAGGAGGGCAACTCACAGCTACCTTAGCAGTTGGTCTTCATGTTTGACTCTCCTCCTCAATCCACCTGCTATTGTTTCCATTTCTGTCCTTAGGCAGTTGATGTTGGTATTTCAGTCAGTCTTTAGTTGTGGTCGCTGGAAAAGGTAAATTTTAGAGGCCCTCCTCCAACTTGGTAGGCACCAGAAATCTCAGGGTTTTTTCTACATCTGTCAACAACGAAGGCCAGCGTCCTAACCGTGCAATCAGAGCAGTCACGTGGAGCCCAGTTCTTAGAAGAGCCTTGGGTTAATGTTCTGTCGTTGCCATCTTGAAATTCTTGGTGATTTTATCTTTGAACTTGTATCAGCAAAGTTCAATGGGATAATGGAGCACGGGCATGAACACAGGCGATCCACACCATATGCTTGTGTACTACTCTTCCTTGCTGCCCCCTTTAGCATGTAGCATTCATGATGTTCCATGAGTGCACAATGCATGGGAGTCAGTGGGTCTCAGTGCAAGTAGAAGGTAAGTGTATTGTATCTTAACTAAGTAAGCAGGGGCACTGACATCCCCAAGAAGCCATACTTTCTGTTAGGACCAGAACTTGCTTTGAACACAGAAAGAAGGTAATGGTGTTTTTTAAGAAACACAAATGACCAAGGAAAACTATTATATCCTTACTCATGTTACTTCCCTATTTCAGCCAACAATTTACACTGAAAATGATGACGTAGAAAAAAAGGAAGAGGTAAAAATTCCTTTATAAAATAGTTCCTTTTCCTTTCAGTCCTTCCTTATTTATGAGGGGGCAAACTAGAGTGTATGGGTAGAATGTGAGCAAAGAAAGAAGTGAAACAAGAACAGTTGAGTTAGTTTCTACTGTTCTGGTAAGAACAAAATACACATGCATATACGAATTGTGTAGTTTCAGTGATTCTGCATATAAGTTAAATGCCCTTACATTTGCATTTAAATTGTCATTGCACAATATAAAGATAAATTATTAGTATGAATTTTACCATTTTAATTTTTTTAAACTTAGAACAACCTTAAATACCTAATAAAAACTACTATAACAGGGTTTCCCTGGTGACGCAGTGGTTGAGAGTCCGCCTGCCGATGCAGGGGACGTGGGTTCGTGCTCCGGTCCGGGAGGATCCCACATGCCGCGGAGCGGCTGGGCCCGTGAGCCATGGCCGCTGGGCCTGCGTGTCCGGAGCCTGTGCTCCACAACGGGAGAGGCCACAACAGTGAGAGGCCCGCGTACCGCAAAAAAAAAAAAAAAAACTACTATGACAAGTCAAGAGATTGACCATAGAACAAAGGAAAAATCTTTGTATTTAGTTCTTTTAATGATGCTTCTTTCCTGATTTCTTAACAAGGGACCCTGCCTCTTCATTTTGTGCTGAAAAGTATGTAGCTATCCCCGTGTGTAACTTTTGGCCTGAATCCAAATCCAATTTTGGATTCTCCTAAGGAGCTCTCAGTTTATTTGTGATATGTTCCTCCCCAGTTCAACTAGCTCATAGCCTAATAACCAACCTTCCCCGCTCCAAATCCAGCAATAGTGTTGCCCTGTGGGCTGAAATCCAGAACACCCTAGAGATGAGACTAAGCCCTGGACCTTCTAAATTTCCTGCAGGGGCAGGCAGTTCGACTTGTTGGTCACATTTTTTGTTTGTTTTATATCCTTGCAGGAATATGGCCAGTACTGTTTGCCTATGTATCAGAAGCAGTAAAATGCCTCAATAATCGTATCAGCACTAAATTAAATGGACTCTCAATCTACGCCATAATTTGCCATCATGGATTCCTCACAACGATCAGCAGAGTTGGAATCAGAAAACCTAGGCGTGGCATGCTGTTTAAGATTACATGTTTGCACGTGTAACACTGCAGTAGCCATACCAACTTCCAAGAATTTTTCTGGGAGTTATATGAAATTGCAAATAGCAGCGTATAGGAGTTGCTCAATAATGCATATATATTTGCACCTGGCTATGGGTCAATTTTGAATCACTGTCCAAGTAGCTTGGCCTGAATTTATTTTGAAGCTCTGTCACCTTCCCCAACCAAGAGACGATTTAAAAAGGAATGCAGCCATTGTAAAATGCCTCGTGAAATAATGCATACTAGGATCTGAAGCTGCCTATGTGGCTTATTAGAACGATCAGACTCAAGAGGTGAAGATGTATCTTGAATTAATGTTTCCTTGCCCTTCTCTTCTTGGCTTTATCATTTTTTCTCAAAACTTCAAATCTGAGCATTTTCCTTTGTTCTTAGAAAACCATGGAAACTGATCAAATTCTGCCACACTCTTTTCAAAACTCTTCTGGCAGTTCGCTGTCATGCTTTTTTCCCCAGCTGATCAAATCAATGTACAGAATGTCTTAACTTATAAAATTCATAAAAAGAAATGGACTCACCTGCTGCTAAAATGATGACAACACTAGAGATGGCTATGATCAGAGCACAGTGATATTTCAGTGGCATAAAATTAAATGCTAAAATTATACTGGACCCTAGTTTATGGTCACATAAACTTAAAAAAAGATATTTTCCAAGAACCTTAGGCTTATCCTTTATCTACATATTTTTTAATTTGGTTCTATTAGATGCAATTAGGATACAAAACTAAACACATACAGACGTTCATAAGTTTGAACCCCTCTCATTCATAACTCTGATAGGTGTACCTGTTTTAGTTTATGATTCCTATAATTTTCTCTAGGACAGAAGAAAGACTCACAAAGTGATGTGAGCTTCAAATAGGAAGGACAAGTGTTACCCAAGCAGGTGGACAATTTACATTTGCCATGTAAATGCAGTTTTTTGCAGTTATGTCTCAATTATTTATGGTATTAAAGGACAGGGATAGCACAGATGAAAGAATCGTAGCATCTCAGGGTTGGAAGTGCTTAAAGGTCCTATAGTTCAATCATCATATGATGGTTAAGTTAATTCCATAGCCTTCTTCCTACACCACGTAGACTTCCAGCATGTGCTTGAATATCTTTAGTGATGGCAAAAGGCTACCTCATTTCATACTTGAATAATTCCATTAGATTTTTGGCTCAATCTAAAGGACAAATCTTTCTCTCTCTCCATAACTTCTACACCTATTCTTTGATAATGGAAAACAAGGACCACGCTTTTCAATCTTTGTATCTCTAGTGCTTGTGACAGTGCCCAACTGACACATAGTAGGATTTCATTCAGGTTTATTAAATAGAAATGAAATGCAGATCTAAAAATAGTGTCTGCCAGGCCATATTCTCTCCAGGCCTTGAAGAATTCCTCTTTAGTCATGACTTTGAACTTCCTTATCATCCCA
The DNA here is from genome assembly GCF_039906515.1 of Pseudorca crassidens. Classification (NCBI taxonomy): domain Eukaryota; kingdom Metazoa; phylum Chordata; class Mammalia; order Artiodactyla; family Delphinidae; genus Pseudorca; species Pseudorca crassidens. Next base: position 72,901,936 of record NC_090296.1, read on the forward strand.
ATGCCTTCTCATTGAGCGACTTTTATTTGTCACCTCTTTCTAGTTATGTTGTCCCCAAAATAAAACACAATATTGCACATCTGTTCTTACAGGTACAGAGTATAGTGTACTGGCAACCCCATCAACCTAAAAACTACTCTTCAAATAACACAGCCCAGAATTAAAGTATCCTGTTCCAGCGGCTACCTCCTATAGAAAGACACTGATATTAAACCAAGTCTTTTATCAGAGGCTGCTGCTACAGGCCTATATTTTCCTGAATTATATTCATAGATTTAAAAAAATTATTTTGTTGACACGAGCACAAAACTTCAATGTAATCTTATTAAAGAATAGAAACATCTGGAGACAGTGAGCATCAGACCAGTTCGTGTTTGACCCTGACACTACTTTTTTTTAAAAATAAATTTATTTATTTTATTTATTTTTGGCTGCATTGGGTCTTCATTGCTGTGCGTGGGCTTCTCTCTAGTTGTGGCCAGGGGGGCTACTCTTCGTTGCAGCGCATGGGTTTCTCATTGCGGTGGCTTCTCTTGTTCCGGAGCACTGGCTCTAGGTGCACGGGCTTCAGTAGTTGTGGCACACAGGCTCAGCAGTTGTGGTGCGTGGGCTCTCGAGCGCAGGCTCAGTAGTTGTGGTGCACGGGCTTAGTTGCTCGGCGGCATGTGGGATGTTCCCGGACCAGGGCTTGAATCCGTGTCCCCTGCATTGGCAGGCGGATTCTTAACCACTGCGCCACCAGGGAAGTCCGATCCTGACACTACTTATTAATGGCTGTGTAATCTTTACAAAGACCTTTCACTTCTCTGAGTCTCACTTTCCTTTGTTAATAGGGGACGAAATATCTATTATTTAGGAATTATCTTTTGAAGGACAGTTACAAGAATGGAGGTACCATTTAGTGAATTAGGAAGACTGCAGGAGGAGAAATTTGATAATGAGCGGAAGCTTGGCATCCAGGTTCTGTTTTAGATGTGCTAAGTTGGAATGCCTATTAGACAATGAATGGTGAGGTCAAGTAGGCAGCAAAAAAAAAACACATGCCAAGAGGTCAGGAGAAAGGTCTAGACTGGAAATTTAACTTTGGAATCGCAAAGCTATAGATGTGTATAAGTCATCGAACTTGTAAAGTTGCCTAGAGAATGCGAATAAAGGAGAGTGTCCTTGGGCCCTCCTATATTGGGAAGAAACAGCAGTGGAGACCAAAAAAGAGAGATCAGTGGGGTAGGAGGGGAACCATGAGAGAATGATATCCTGGGAGGGAAGAGAGTTTCAAGAAAGAGAAACTGATTGCTACTGTACTCTGTTAAATCCTGCTAAGAGGTTGGGTAATTTGAGGAGTCACACATTAGCTCCAATCTCCAGCTCCTACAACACTGCCTGGTGTGTTACATGTTACATGTTATAATGATAGATCTTGGTATTAAGTGGTAAATGTTATTATTTTAGATCTTGCCTCAGCCATCTAAAATATTTGTTTATAACTTCCAACTTCAAAAATTTCACCTAATCACAGATTTAAAATAGAAGTCATGACAGGTGCATAAGAAACAGCTTTCCGGGGATGAAATCTATTAACTGCTTAGGACACTTTGGTATGGTTGCCAAACCAGTTATGATACATTTAATAATGGTAATACTCTTGCCAAATGTCTCCCTTTTGCTCAAAAGAATAGCATGGAAAATCTGACCTACTGCCCTGCTGCTGAAAAATATGGTACTTGTAATAAATTCCCCAATTTACAGCCCAATACGTCTATCTACAAAAGAAATTGGATTTACCTGATGTGATTTTTTCTACAGTGAATTCATGCCAGTTCCTGATGATCCTTTTAACTCTGTATCTGATATCTTCATAATAGCATGTTTTTTAAACTCACATGAGACTGAAGACAAATTCTTTGGTTTGTGTACTTTTTTCCTCCTGCTCTTTATCTTTTAAAAATTAAAAACTGTACTTTCTCATCTTCAGTATGTCTTTCATCTGTGCCAGTTTTTTAAATTTAGTATCAGAAAGGCACTATCAATATTCCTTCCTGATTAGAAAATCTACAGTATCTGTAAAGGTAATAGTTCCTAATTAATCTTACGAGAGTAAATTGCTGACACAAACCTGCAGACTCAAGAAATTCAGTGAACCCCAAACAGGATAAACCCCAAACAGGAGAAGAAAATCATGCTCAGACACATCATAATCAAACCGAGGAAAACCAAACGTAAAGAAAAAAGTCCTGAAAGTAGCCAGAGAAAACAGCACATTACATATAGGGAAATGATAGAAGTAACTTCAGATTTCTCATCAGAAATCATGAGGGCTAGGAAAGAGTGGAAATAATATATTTTAAGTGCTGAAAACAGAAAACAAACAACCAGACAAAAAGATCTATCAATCCAGATCCGGTGATAATATCCTTCAGGAATGAAGGGGAAATTAAAACATTCTCAGATGAAGGAAAACTAAGAGAGTTTGTCACCATCAGACCTGCTACAAAAGAAATGCTAGAGGAATTTTATCAGATTGAAGAGAAGTGGTATTAGAGGGAAAACTCAGAGCTTTAGGAGTGAAGGGAGAGCAACAGAAATGTTAATATTTGGGTAAATGTAGTAGACTATTTTTTCTCCTATTATGTTCTTTATAATATGTGTGACTCCTGAAAGAAAAAATATATATAACTGGATGGGAAAGGTTTAATGTATGTAGATGTAACATAAATGAAAACTACAACATAAAGACAGGCTAGATGGGACATATGTGGTTGTAAGGTTTCTTCTAGATTTTACTTAAAGTGGTAAAATATGAGTTATAAATAGACTAGAAAATGAGGTATGTGTATTATAATCCCTAGAGCAACAAATAAAACTTAATACAAAAAGATATAGTCAAATGTTAATGGATGAATTAAATGAGATACTAAAAATATTCAAGTAAACTAAAAGAGGATTAAAAAAAAGAGAAAAAAAAATCAGAGGGAACAAACAGAAAAATGATAAAAGAATAGACAAATACTGATATATCAGTAACTACTTTGAATATAAATGGTCTAAAGGCAACAATTAAAAGACAGAGATTGTCAGATTGGATTTAAAAGATAGATCAAGCTCTGTATAAGCTGTCTACAAAAATCCACTTTAATTATAATGATACAGTGAAACTAAAACTATAGAAAAAGATACCATGCAAACACTATTAAAAAGAAAAAAGCTGCATTGGCCATATTAATATGAGAAATATAGATTTCCAAATTAGGAAAATCACCAGGAATAAAGCAGTACGTTACATAATGATAAAAGGGAAAATTCTCTAAGGAAGCGTAACAAACTTAAATGCATGTCCACCTACCAACAGAGAGCTCAGAATACATAAATCAGAAACTGAAAGAACTAAAAATAGACAAGTCCACAATTATACTCAGAGACCTAAAGATTCCTCTTACAGTCACTGATACTACAAATAGGTCAATAACCAGCAAGGATATAGGAGACTTGAAAAACATTACTGAACTTAACCTAATGAACTTTATGGAACACTCTACCCACAAACAGCAGAATATGCCCTCTGTTCAGGTGCACTCGGCATATCTGTAAGATTGACCATATTCTGGGCCATATTTGGAGGTTAAACAACACAGCTCTATTTCCCTATCTCCTTGGTATGCTTCAGGCACAGGATGAGTGGCAGTGGGGTGAGCGTGGCTGCTTAAAGAGGACGCTCAGGGTTGAGTTACTAATTTGAAACCTGAAATACTCAATCTCGCATTTGTCTCTGAACTATCTAAAATATGTAACATTTCTAGTGTATCAATTTTACACGTACCAAGTAATATTAAAATAGATAGGCTAAAGCCAGAGTATAAAGCAAAACTTTGGACTTAAAGTATGTATCTGTTTTAAGCAAGTAATACTGATAAAGATAAGTATTGCTCATTCATTAACAATGCCCCTTCCACTTGGAGATACTAGTGTTGGTTGTAATGAAGTTACTTTGGGCACTTGAATGCAATTGCAATCCTGGTATTGAGAAATTATGCCTTAATCTATGTGGCTTCAAATGAGAGAATTTTAATATAGTCATTCAGACCATGCTACTCTTTCTGACCACCTTGATCCTCTATTATATACCCTCTTGCACTGATTCTTTCCCATTCAATACCTCAGGTTGCCCTTAACACAGGACCCCCCTCTCGATTAATAAGAAAAGGAGCTTAGAATGTGTTTTGTCATCTTCAGCTTCCTGGTGTTTGTCAAATACTCTTGTTTTACAAGAAGCAGTTTTCTTGTAGGGCTGTGAGTGTGTCTGCATAATTTTTCATCAAGGCAATAATGTAAGATCCTAAATCACAAGCATTCTTTGCAAGTCCCTTAAGTGTAGTGTAATTTGGAACCAGCAATCCATTTCAAGTTCGGTAAATTAAAGGAGAAATAGCCAAGCACGAGTCGGAAGAACAGGCCTGACTCCTACGCCTGCAATTTCAACCCAATGGCATAAAATGCCAAGCCATTATTCTTCCAATTTAGCTTCCTCAGCTTTCATGTTCAAAACCAAATTCATTCTAAAAGTAATCAGATCAGATAAGGACTGTGTTGGGGGGGAGGGCGGTGGGATGCTAATGACACCAGCGGAGGAAACGGTTGGAAGGTTCTGGTGTTTTAACATTCAGGTTATTTGATGGAGCATATTTTAAAATGATTTTTCCAGGTTAGTTTAATTGGAGTATCAGAAATCCTTTCATCTGTTTTGACAATTGAAATGATGATGTGCAGTCTGCCCCGTGTTTAGACTGTGAGAGACAGGCACATCCGTATTGATGTTCCAGCTACTGAGAATTTAAAAGGACAGGAGCAGCTAAAGGCCGATTAGCCATGGAGAACATTAGCTTCGCTACCTCTCAAAAGGAGACAGACATTACGTCAAGCATGACAAGCCACTCTAGCATAAAAGTCTTAGCGGCCTCCAAGTCTCAGGCTTACCCTTAAGTTATTTCATTAAAATACAAAATCATGTTGACCTAATTTTTTGACAGGTTTCGAAGACAGTAAAGATTTCCTCCCTTGCCGTACCTACCCTGTCTTCCTCTTCATCCTGCCATAACTCTGGGGACTTTGCCAGTTTCATTCAAGTCCTTGCAGAGCGCCAATCCCTTTTATTTTAATCAAGGTAGAAGTTCCGGCTTTAAATGCTTTCTTCGCTCATCTCCAAACATGTATGCCCAGACACTTCATCGCCATGGGTACTTCTTTCAATAGCAGTAACTCTTCATGTCCTTGGGGGGAAGAGAGCTACTCAGCATTCAGTGGAGAAGCCGGAACCGCCTGGATCAGTCTCATTATGTAGGCCATATGCAATAAGCCATGGTACCTAACAGCTGCTGGTGGTAGGATTAAGGGGAAAATATTTAATTTGATGCAGGAGCGCGTGTGCATGATTTCAGCCAGAGCTCTTACCTGCTCCCTGGGGTGTGTGTCAGATACATGGTAGAACACAGAAATCATTTAATTGTGTCAACACCATGTTCGGATGTTTGGTTAAAGTAAAATTAGTTTTTGCCGCATACGTTGATTAGTTGACGGGCTATTCGACTGTCACAGAGGCTACTGGATACAAAGACAAAATTGGCTTGGTTAATCTGAGCAAAGGGGAACAAGTCCTCTGAGATCAGGGGAAACACAAGCAATGTAAATTCGGATTAGTCTTTGTGTTCTGTAAATCAATAAAACAACAGGGAAGTGTGAAGAATAGGCTAGATCATCTATCAAACTGGTTTTTATTGTGTTTCTATTTCTATCCCCTAGTAAACATGTGCCTTCAGTTTCCCATGAATAAAAGCAGTTGACAAAGGAATAAAAATGGACTGGAGTTCGCTGTAGATGCAGTGCCAATGACAAAGCAAGGGTTGCGGTGGGTGGAGAAGGTAGCAAGCAAAGATGAGAATCAAAAAGGTTGCTTCCTGCAATCTCAAAGCTAGATCATTCTAAAATTCTCAGGTGACAGGTGGTGAAAGTGAAGATAGATTTTATGTATCTACTGCAATGAAGACTGTACCTCATGCAGAATACTAATCAGGATTTTTTTTTTTAAGGCAACTGCATTGTCTTAACAGGCTTTAGAAAAAGAGAGGTGCACACAGGCACACACACACACACAAAAGAAATCAGCTAAGGAGGCTTGTGTCCAACCAAGATTTCTCCCCACCAATCACTTTCAATCACAGAAGAAATAACACACATGCTAAAATAAGCAAACGCTAATTCTGTGGCCCAGTGAAGGGCCTGGCTCTTTTAAAACCAAACGTCTTCTTGTTCTTTAAGCCCCTTTTTAAAAGCAAGCATTTCACCTGATTGCTTTCATGGAGGGGCTCCTTTTATCTGTGTCGACAGCTCACACTGTCATTGTGTGTTACCTTTCGGTGCTCACAGAATCACAGAATCGCATCCTAAGACCACCCTCCCCAAGCCACGCCGTGCCCTGAGACACTGAGGAGAAAGAGGAAGGGAGAGAAAATGCAGATTTCGGAAGTGAGGAACGGCACGTTATACTGCAGTCGTCAAGGCAAGCTGGGCAGAGTGGTACAAATCTTCCTTTCCGAGTGTCTGAAAGATGGGGGCGTCTTTGTGGCATTCTCCTCCCAGGTGCCCCAGATGGCACAGTGTATTTCTAATGGAAAACCATTCATCTGGCCCCGGGACTGTACGTGTTGTACATCACGATGGTTCGTGGAGGAAATGAGCTCAGACAGCTTAAGCAGAAGGCGCAGGGCACGCGGTCGTGAAGCCATAACGGAAGAGAGGAACAAAAGGGCAGGCGAATGAGTCAGAAGCTGGGGAAGAGGAGAAGAAGGCTGTTATTTCTCCGTAATTCCCCAGGATCCACTCCTGCTTGGGTTGGCGGTGAGAAAAAACCAATTCAATTTGAAGGTGGTTCAGGGTAAATGAACCAGGGAATTGAGCTACTGGAATCTAATTAGGGACCCCTCAAATTACTACTACCTGCCCAACAGAAAAGTCAAATGGCTACACCAGCCAAAAGAGTTAGGGAAGTTGGCAGAATAAGCAGTCCAGAAAGAGAAGGTTTGCAAACCTTCCAGATTCTCTCTCTAAAACTCTTAGAAGTGATTTTTTTTTTAAATGTTAATGCCATAGGCATAGAAGATTACAAAGCAGGAAATATGGTCACAGAAAGGGCAGATGTAGGACCCCCAGATTTGAAAGGCCAGGAGCATCTCCACCCCCTCTGGGGAAAGGCGAGATCCTTGGTATTCCCATCTTCATCCTCAGGGAAGCTTCATGAGAACAGGGACCAATTCCCTACTACATAGAGAAAGCACATAACCCAGCCTCATAGAGACATGGTAAATGCTGGTGGATACAGTGATGGGGGTGAAGGAAGGATAGGGTGTGCAGGATTGGTCCTCCGAGCTTACCCCTTGTTTCCTGGCATCACACGGTTCATTTCAACCTTCTGATATCTGCTTATTCAAAGGTGACCCACTTTGGGGCTTTGTGTATTTCTCCTTGAGGAGAAATATAGCAGGATATCTAAACATGGTCTTGGGAAAATAGAACTAGAAACAGACTCAGAGTCAAGGCATCCGGTGGAGCCCTGACATTCTCGCTAATCTGCGTAACTTTGGGAAACTATTTTGAGTGTCATTTTAAGCTCATTTGTAGTTGGATCAGAAAATCTTTAAGAGCTATTACAGCTTCTAAGTCTGAGGAGTCCCCTCACCCTCAAAAGGCACATTTTTGTAGTATTTTCTCAATTAATTTTAGACACATTCTGGTACAAAAGACATGGAATGAACACCCAGGATAAAAGATCCAGCAGCTGCTGGCACCTCTGAAATTGATTTCCATCCTGGCTCATACTTCAAACCTTTATTCATACACAGCAAAGCAAAAATCTACATGAAAGGCAAAATGTACTTTTATTTACTGCATGATTATCGCCATTGCCACTGCTGATCTCTCCCCAAAGCCTTGTAACAACTACAGTTGCCTAGATTTCAGGCAGATCCCTGAGGACAGAAAAGGGAGCCAATAAATCCAAAGGAAATAAGTGAAATGGAATAACAGTGTCCTTTTCTGCTTTCACCAGGAAAGAAAAAATTATGTTTCAAGGGGTCAATTAAATGAGCAGCTACAGTTTTCCTCCACGGAATAAAGAAGGCTCTCATACCTAACCTTGTACAGAAACACACAGTAATAAAACACATTAGCAGGAAAAAAGATTAGTAGCTAACCACAGCACACGTGAATAGGAAATGCACGCGCGCGCGCGCGCACACACACACACACACACACACACACACACACACACACACACACACAAGGTCCTGCCTATCCCTTAATACGGGATCGCCGTATTATGTTAAGTCAGGCTGGTTCCCCTGTCACCTAGCACATGATGTTCAGATTGCCTTCTACCATCATCAGTGGTGGGGAGCTCAGGGAATTCGAGTTTGTTACCAGTCTAAGCCAAACTTAATAGGAAAACTTGCATCAGGAAAATGTGTGATTCATCCCCAAAACAAAAAATGCTTGAAATGTATCCGTCCTTTGGATGAATAATTGAGAGTTTGTCATGTAAAATATTATGTGCTGACACTTTGGGAGGTGACAGTGTGACTTCACATTTATAAACGTGGGGTTTTTTCCCCCTTAAAGTAGCCAATGGGGGTGGGGGGTGGAAAGGAGTCACTAATGGTTCAATTAAGCTTGAAGGATCTAGAAGGTGGTAACTATCTGACACCTCCCATTGTTCCCCATCCTATTAACTAAAAAGTTAGTCTCTGCCTCCGCGAAACTCTTGCTGTTAGTACCGTGACTCATTTAGTTGTCACCAGAACAATATGAGTTTAAAAGACTAGATTTAGAGAACAGGGCAGCAGCAGGCGCAGGGCTCAGGAGCCCATCCCACATCATCCCCCCCAAGTTCAAAAGCAGAAGGCAGATCAAAGCCGCCCTTTGGGCATTCCTTCTGATTTCCAGGTTTACCTTGTTATCAAAGCAGAGAGATTTCTTTTTTGTTGTTTTTTCAAAACCTCGCTTGTACTCATTCCAGCACCAGGCTAGCAGAGATCCAGGACCACGACAAAGCTTCTAGTTTTTCTGCCAATATACCCTTCTTTTTCATCCCGACCCCAATATACCCTTCTTTTTCATCCCTACTCCAACCCCCTTAAAAAATAGACAATAACAAAGAAATCTAGAACTGTCTCTATACAAATCCCAAAATACAGTTTCATTTTGAAGTCACGTGATGCTGCATTATTTGTATGTATACACAACTGATTGCATCAGCTATTCAAAGACTGCTGGAGAGAAAGGGATTGCTTACTTGACAAGTGGTCACTCAATCCAATTAGCTTAATCATTTGACTTTAACCAGCATGATTCAGTTATCTGAACCATGAAGCAGGCAGACTGCGTTGAGCATTTGCAAACTGATCTTTTTCTCTGTGATTAACTTTAATGATGACATAAATAACAAATGTGATGCAAAACTGGATAAACCTGTGACTTTCTGAAGAATTCTTGTCTTCCAGGATGTGCAAAGTTTACTCTGAGTAATAAATCCAGTTGAAATATCTGTTGAACATTTCTAAGTTCAAGATGTTCTATCAGACACTGAAGCAGCACACAATGACTCAGACTTAGTTTCTGGCCTCAAGTTTTCATGGCCTCAAGTTTTCAATCTTAAGCAGAAGACGTATATGGAAACAGTTATTCATAAGGCAAAGAAAAACACAATGTGCGAAATAAAGTCACCATAATATGTAATGAGAGCAATTAATTGTGAGGGGAAGGAAGTCAGAAGAGGCTTGGGCTGGCCCTTGGAGGGTAAGGAGAACAATTAGAGGTAGCAGAACAAAATGCCTTGAGGGCCAGCCAGGTAACAAAATCTGAGGAACACTAGAGGGCCAGAGCTGGCAGCAAACTGTACCATCAACGCTGCACTGAAAAGATTTCAAAGTCAATTTTAAAACTGTCTTGACAAACCACAATATAGCCGTGGGTCTGATTTGACCGTCCTTGGTCACACGCACCTGAGTTAGTTAGAAACAGAATGATCAAGAAAGCACTGCTGACGAAGAAGCAGAGCAAAGGCAAGGGCCAGGGACGTGTCTGCCCTCTGATCGCCAACCTTCCTCTCTCGGCACACTTTTCATCTTAATCCGATAACCTATGGGATTTAGGTCAAAGGTGTTTAGAAGAATTGAGCTTCCCATACTGGAACCCATCATTCAAATTTCTTTCCTATTAGTTCTGACCTTACTCCCTCATGGATGAAAACAGAACTTCACCTTGAACCTATTCCCCCTCAAAGTAACCCAGACTTCAGAACAGAATTCCTAATGCATTCCTAATGCTTAGGTTTGCCATCAGCCAACCAGCCAGCCAGACCAGAGTTACAGAGACCCTTCAGAATGCGTGTTCTGCCTTCTCTTTTTCTCCCCTCCACCTACAGCCTGAGGAGTGGCCCAAGCACCAGCCTAATGAAGCGAATGCTGCCCCCTGCCGACGGATTTCCCTGCTGCCAACTGCCTGTATGTCTCTTCCACCTCTGAATACCGCTGCTGTGCTTCTGCAGGCATCGGGACTTACCAGGACTCCCCCCAGTTGTTTCCTGGCAGATGCTTGGGCGAAGAATGCCATCCATAAGTCTCAACCTCCTCAGCATCTACAGCAAGTCCATCCCAGCAGAACTAGACCAGTCCCAGGGGGGCTGACATTTCTAAGACTCAGCCCTCTCCTCTTTCAACCCATTCTGCTTTCGTTCACAGAGCTGTGCTGAGGTATTCTCTGAGGTACCTTGATGAACCTTGATCTATTCAAAATATCAAGTACATAAGTCGTTCAATAAATAGGCATTGTGCCCTGCCAGGTGCCAGGCCCTCTTCTGGGCAGATAGCTACGAACAAGACAGGCACAAACCCTTCCCTTACGGAGCTGACGTTTTTATAGGAGAGACAGACAACAAGTATAATTAATAAGGAAAACTCATAGTATATTGGTAAGTGCTATAAAAAAAAAAAAATGAGCAGAGAAGGAGGACATAAACTGTCATGGGGATGCCGAGGCCAGGGGAACCTCTCTGAGATGGTGAATTTAAGTAAAGACCCTAAGGACACGAGGAAGTTACCAGGGGGCTTTCTCGAGAAAATTAATATGGGCAATGAGACAGCTAGTGAAAAGGCCCCAAGGTAGGACTGTCTCTAGTACTTTCATGACCTCTCAGGAGGCCAGGGAGCAGAGGGTCTAAGGGATCACGTGGGAGAGGGAGCTTATAGGTCATGAAAAGGACTGGGGCTTTACTTTGAGTGAGATGACAAACCATTGGCAGGTTTCAAGCAGGGGAGTAACAGGCTCTGAATCAATGTCCTCACACACCAAGAGGCCCGTTAGGAGGCAGTTGTGATCCGGTCCAAGGTGAAGGTGACTTGGACCAGATGAGCACTAGATCCATGTAGCTGCATTAAAGGGGGCCTGAAGAGAGGTCATGGAAACATCCAGATGAAGGAGCCTTTGAATGATATGCTAACAAGTTTAGACTTTATTTTCTGAAGAGTGGAAAGAAACTATAGAGCTTAAATATTTTAGGAGAATTTTTTTCTACAGAGTTTAAATATTTTTAGAAAGGGAACTCTGGCGGAAATACTGAAGGTAATTTTAAGAGAAGAAAAAGACAGTTGTTAGCAGGTCCTTGTACTGGACAAGGCAAAAGGTAATGCAGAGCTTAAGCAGGAGAGAAGCAATGTACAGAGAAAGACTTTGAAGATACAAGATAGTGAGATATTTGAAGACAAGCAAGTAGGTTTTAATAATCTTCCTATTCCCAGTGTTCACTACAGTGCCTGGAACACAGGAGACATTCAATAGATGCATTCATTCATTCAAAACTATTTATTGAATGGCTTTAAAAAGCAAAATAGATTGGTCTATTGGTTTCCTGGGGTTCCCATAACAAATCACTACAAACTTAGTGGCTTAAAGCGGCAGAAATTTATTCTTTCAGAATTATGGAGGCCAGATGTCCGAAATCAAGGTGTTGGCAGGGCCATGCTCCCTCCAGAGACTCCAGGGGAATATCTTTCCTTGCTTTTTCCAGCTTCTGATAACTCCTGGCATTCCCTGCCTTACGTCAGCATAACTCCAATCTCTGCCTCTCTCCTCACACGGTCTCCCTTCTATCTCTCAATGTCCTCATTTTTGTCTAAGGACATCCACCATTAGGTTTGTGGCCCACAAGAATCCAGGATGGTAACCATAATTCACGATGGTATCAGATCTTTACATTAATTATATCTGCAAAGACCCTATTTCCAAATAAGGTCACATTCACAGCTACAAAGGGTTAGGGCTTGGACAATATCTTTTTAGGGACAGTATTCAGCCCACTACGTTTAGATTTATAAAGGCATGATTCTACAGTTAAACTGTCCAATTTAATCCCCATTTCTGCCATTTAATATCAGTATTTCCTTGAGTAAGTTATTTATCCCCTCTGGGCCTCAGTTTCCCCATCTGTGAAATGGGGTTAGTAATAATATTTTTTTTTTCTTAGAGCTATTGTGAGGCTTATGAACCAACCTATGTCAAGTACCTGGCCCATACTAAATACTCAGCAAATGTTTTATTATTATTATTATAAAATATTGATATACGCAGCCAAGCTTCCAGAGGTATAGAGACACAGCACATATGTTATGTGAGGCACATCTTGAGGAATGTGTCAAAGTTAATCAGACACAGAAAGAGTCTGGGGTGTGAGGGAGAAAAGAGTGATAAGGTACAGATGTCAGTTCTAGGCTGAGCTGGCAACATTTGCAAAACTGTGGAGACTAGAGATATGAGAGCATATTGTCCATTTAGGGACCTACAAATAGCTTAGTGCATCTGCAAGGGAGAACATGGCCGGAGACAACAGTGGAGAAAATAAGCAAAAGTCAGACCATGAAAAGTCCCAGTGTGCCCTGCTAAAGAGTTGGAATCCATCCTGGAGGCAGTGGAGAACCACAAAGAATGAAAAATCAAGAGTGACATGGAGTGAACATGCTTACATTTCAGAGCAGTCTCTGCAGCTAATGAAGACCACGGCTCTCCAAATGCTGCCTTATTGCCTACCACATCAATGAACGTGGGGGACATACCCCATGCTTGCATATACATTTATTTGTTGTATATTTATTTTTTACATGGATGTACTAATAATACACCAATGTAAAAGCATTAAAAACTTCAAAAATAATAATATACAGTTTTTTTAATCTTAAATGTTATTTCATTGTCAGTTCAAAAAACTCTTTGCAGCCACTTAAAAATTACCAATAGGGGCTTCCCTGGTGGCGCAGTGGTTGAGAGTCCGCCTGCCGATGCAGGGGACGCGGGTTCGTGCCCCGGTCCGGGAAGATCCCACATGCCGCGGAGCGGCTGGGCCCGTGAACCATGGCCGCTGAGCCTGCGCGTCCGGAGCCTGTGCTCCACAACGGGAGAGGCCACAACAGTGAGAGGCCCGTGTACCATAAAAAAAAAAAAAAAAAAAAAATTACCATTAATAATAATATTTTAGTGAAAATATGTGATTCAATATTTTATTAATTTGAAAATATTAGTTTAACATTTTAGGACACAGTGATTTGAAGCTTTGATTCGAAATTCACTCTAATTGGATATTTAACCTCACAAAAACACATAGAGCCAAGACAGGGCCACCTTTGGCTGTGCTTACTGAATCATGACAATCACTTTTCAATCCCCTCTGCCAATTTCGTATTTGTGAAATTCAGCTTGTAAATTTTCATCTTCCCTGATGTCACTCAGTTGTACTGGAAAACTAATAAGATACAGCATTTTTAACAAAGGTGTTCAGACACACATAAAAATCTATTTCTTTGGAAGATTTTCAGAACCAGTTAGAAAATTCCATTTCTAAAATATTTAAGTGAACAGATATGAAAATTATTATATATGGCATGCATATTGCTTTTGACACAATATTATATAACCTGAATATAAAGAATGAAAGCATAAATGAAAAAAACTCACATTTAGAATGTTCTTTCCACAGCAGCAATTTCTTTCAAAACTGTTAATTTCTTAATAATTGTTAATATGTCATTTTAACATGACACAATGAGTTTGTTTTTTCAAAAGTATCTGCTGGGTAATAAATTACTGACAGATAGATGCTTTTCGCAGCCAATATGGTCTATACGTCTCTTTGTACTAGTGGGAAACTGTCTAACATATTTAAGTCAGACAACACTTAAGTATTTGTTTTAAGGTCAAAAGTGAAATTTGGTGCAAAATATCTTCGTGGTTTTGCCCCATCTCATTAACAAAGAACCATAAAGAGTTAGCTATTAAGATAGTATCCATTTATTTAAGAGGAAAAAAGCAAACTGTGTGTTCTTTTGTCCCAAAACCAAGAATAATAAAGCATACCCCCCCAAAAACTAAATCCTAATTGAGGTACTAGTTCACCTATAAAATACATGCTAAAAGAGTTGAAATTAATTCTAACCATCAGTTCATCACCTACAATTGGGCTATATACTAGAAGGTAAAATGTTTTCAAGGGAAGCTAAAAGGCTGTATAAGAGATGTCTGTGGGAAGAATTGTGAGTGTTTCATGAAGCCCTGTCCCCTACCGTGTGGCAAGGTAAAGGGGGAGCTCTTAAGGCAAGTGAAGGATATTTCGAGAGAACTACTCAGAGCTCTTTAGTGGGTCCTCTGGGCTTTGAGGAACACAGGAACTGGTATTGACACATTCAAGATGCTCTGATGTCAGATCAAAGAAAAGCAGCTGCTTTGGGATGACCTGCTCATTCTGAGTGGTCAAGGCAAAGGATGGTGAATTTCCCGCGAGTCAGACTGGATCATCCTAGAGAATAGTGGACCTCCCAAGGCCCCAACTCAGAGGGACCATAGGAAGTGGAAGAGAAGATAGGGTAAGAGAAGGAGTAGAGAGCTGAGGGAAGGGAGACATCTTATTTTGGATGATGGCTTACAGTTTGAGTAATAGACCGAATTGGACATTTTATTACCATACAGTAACTAGAAAAACTCAAGATTTCCTCCTGAAGTAAGGAAAAACAAGCTACAGCAAGTCTGCAGGGACGGTCATCACAAAGAAGTCCATTCACCCCAACATGCTAAGGAATGTAAGCGTCATCTCACTATGACAACCAGGTTGGTAAAATGTGTTTCCTGAAATTAAAAGTCCTAGGCACAAAGTAGCTCCTCAATAAATGCTTATTATTTGATTAAGGATTGTAAACATTTTAATGATCTTTATTCATTTAGTGCGCTGCTGGCAGAGCTGTATCTGCAACTTCTATTGAATACATTGGCTCACACAGCTTCTGTCCTTTATGGCTTACTTTCCATTGCAGAAAACCTGTTTTCCTCAGCACAGACCAAATAATGAGGACCATAAAGCTTGCTCTTTTTAAAGCATTTATAGTAAAATAATTTAGTTCTCTGAGTTTGTACATTTCCCCCTACAGAACCAAGTTTTCTTTGGTAGGTTGTTCAACTAAATAATGTTGTAATGAATAATGAATAACAGCAATCTACTGCATACAAGCAGATTTTCTCAGACAGTTTCATATGGTAGGAAAGTGTTTGCAGAAAGAGCAGGCCTGGGGAATATTCAGAGTGTTCAATAATGCAAGAGCACAAAGATTGAAACTTTCTTTTGATTCAATATAGTTTGGAGGCTGGTGTGGCTGGACAGAGAATGAAAATGAACATTTAAAGCCCTGAGAATTGTACTGAAAGAGTCTACAAGTATAAATCATAAATTAATCTTCTGCCTAAATGAAATGAAAATAATTCGCATTTAAATCCCATTCTTCCTTCGGAACCCAGTGTGAGCCCCTCTTTCTCTGAGCAGCTCTCCCTGGCCTTTTCATCCCCTAGTCACAGTGCCCTGGCCCTCCTCTGAGCAGATCCCACCCACACCTTATCTACACGGCACTTTGTAGCTTTATCCTGAATTACTGGTTCCTGTTCATCTGCAAAGAGTACTGTTTCTCCAACTACTTTTGTTTGTTTAGGTATATTTTAGCAGAAAAAGACTACAACTATTTTCTCTGTAATATCTGTAGTACCTAATACCCCACTATCTGAGTAAGCCTAGAGTTGGTCTGTGTAAGGCCAACTGGCCCGAGGCAGGGGAACGCAATCAGACGCACAGGTTGAAACTGACCTGGAGACTTTCCGGACCACCCAGTTCCAGGAACTGACCTGGGGACTCTCCACCCGGGCCAGCCTTCCCGCCTTTCGAGGGGCGGGACTAACGGTCCCAAGACTGATGCAAACGGCACCGGATATTGCCACGATACCCAAAGAGACCACCAAATAAGGAATAACCTGCGCCCTCCCGGATTCACCACACCTCTTTCCCTTCTTCCCTTATAAATTCTGCCCAAACCCTCGCCCGGGCGCGACTTCTCTGGCCCCTTTCTCTCGGACCAGTGAACCTCGCCCGGGAGCGTTCCCAAAGAAAGCTTGTTTAAGCTCTCCCCCGTTTCTTGGTGCCGTTCCTTCCAGTCTGTTGATTAGATTTTCCTCAAATCTTTTTGTTAATTATCTTTGGATGGGTACTCTGGATTGGCATGGAGACAAGAAAGGTACTGAAAAGGAGAAGGGAGACGACTCTATGTGTCTCCGTATAAACAATGTGGTTGAAAGTCAGAGGTATGAATAGGTAGATGGCTCTACTAGTCAATAGCCAATTGGAATCCTCCAGTAATTTTCTAAATGTGCTACATACTTAAATTAGAAAAGCTTATCAATACCTATTTAAACATCACGACAGCGTTGCTGATAAAAGGGGATACTTTACAGAAAATATTCTGAGATAAAAATGAAATATATAAAAAATTCAATATTTAACTTCACCCTCAGTTTACCTGAAATACTGCTTATTAAATATACCCTCGCTTACACTCTACCAGCCACAGTCAAAGATAACAACAATATTGCAACTGTTACACTAATGTAGTTTAAAAAATTAAACATGATGATGCAAGTGTTATATTTTTCCCAGAATTGATTTGCTTTGTATCCATAGGCTATAGAATGCCCTTGACAATTTAATAATATATAACAACATACATACATACAGATATACATACATATGTATACCTGTTGAGCTTAAATCAGCCAATTTAATTTCATGTCAAGATGGTTGTTTCTGTTTAGAACTTATAGAAGATATTCTGAACTTTTTACATTTCAATTAGTTGAGTATAACTTTCTACAGCTTTAGATTGTAAACCTTCTAGGACAGAGTCCGTATTTCTTGTGTAGATCTACAAAGGCCAGCTTGAGTGCTCATCACACAAAAGGCTCTTTCTAATTGTTGCAGGCTGAATAGAGAACAGGACAATAGTGGAGGCGGAGAAAACGTGTGGAATTCTGAACTACTGGGTCTACTCCTTCAGTGCCTTACCTTGTGAAATCAACAGGAAAAAAAAAAAAAAACGAGAGGCTTCTATTCTTAAAGCAAACAAAGAAACAGATGTGTTCAGCTTTCATACTTTTTTTTTTAATCTCTGCCATCCTGCACTGGGTGACAATTCTTTCCTCAGTGTGAAAAGAAACAGGTTGTTTTAGTAATTAACCATCTTCAGGCTCTTTTCTTCCTTAGATATTCTCCAAGTCACACATGTTGTTATTGTGGACAAATCACTACAAACTAAACCAACAAAGAATAAAAGACTGAAGTAAAAATAAACTAATATTCCTTGACCTCACCTACTGGAAGCATATTGTTTTTTGAAATGATTGCTGTGGAAACAGAAAATCATTAATGGTTGAAAGCCTGAGAAGATGCTTTAGAGGAAAAGGTTATGGACATATGAGGATGATAAAAATATTTGTATATAATGTATCGTACCATAAGTGGCTGTGTCTCTACTATTTGTACATGTAACTCTTTTTGAAAGGTGAAGATGCTCTTAAATGAAAGCAGCTCCTAAACAACTCCAGTTGAAATCATGGTCTTACTAGTGCCCTGAGAATTACTTCATGTTCTATAAAAATATACACATTTCTAGGTTGTGATTTTCTAATTGTTCATAACTCTCTTTTGAGACATGGAGAGTGGTTTTGTTCCGATCAAGGCTGTGAATCAGATCTCGACCAGTAACGGTCCACCATGGGTGGATGAAGACCACGGAGTTCAGGGGCTTATTCATATTCACCCGCCCTCACAGGGCAAGGCTCACGTGTGCTCCAGAGCCCTACCGTCTGAGTTGTTTTCTGAGCTCTGCCACTTACTACCATGTGTCCTTGGGCAAGGTACTTGCTCCCTCTGCCCTCAGATTTCTCATCTGATGAGGCCATAATAACACAGCCCATCCCTTACAAGTATTGTCAGGGTGAAGTTAGTAAATGCATGAACGCTTAGAAAAGTACCAGGCATATAGTTAAGCCCTTACAACCTATTAATTATTATTATTACTGAGGCTGGGTTCACTGCAAACCCATTTTCCTGGACTACACACCAAGTGACATTTGCCTCAGCTACTGTTAACCCAAACGGAGCTTTCTTGAGATTTCTAGAATCTATTTGCCCTCCTGTCCACTTGCTTAATATAAAGTGCAATTTCGACACTATTTATGCAGTCCGAGGTTCCCTTAAGTGTCAACATGATACCGAAGGATAAAACATTTGTTGACCACAGACCTCAAGAGTCAGACTGCCAAAGGTGAAATCGCAGTTTTGCTATGTAAGCCATATGCCTTTGGAAAGGTGTATGAATTTCTGCATGCCACTTTCCTTATCTATAAAATGGATATAATCACAACCAACTCTCAGAGGACGGCTGTGAAGAGAACATTAGTTACTGACGTAAAGCATTCACCCTTGTAGCCCAGTGCCTAGCTCAATGTAAATGGTCAAAAACCTTAGATGGAGACAAAAGACAAATGAAAAATGCAAATACTGCTGTGAAACCCATTGAATTCCCAGAGGAGTCGATGCCCTGGAAGTCCCTCCTTCCCCAAACTGGAATAAATCACAGAGATAGAAAATGTCTTGTCACTTCCAGGTCATGAGTTCTCGCTCTGTGGTGGTCCTGGGGCTCTGTGAAGCCACATGGGGAGAGGAGTTCCTGCAGCATGAAGGGCAGAGAGGACGCCTCGCAGAGCATTGGGGAGCCCAGACCCCCAGTAGCCCCTCAGAAGCCTGCGCTACAGAAGATCTGAACCTGGAGGAGGTCGTGCTCTCAGTCAGAACTTTTCATGGAAATTCTTTCACTCGATCATGCATTCGTCTTACAGTATGTTGGATGCTGTGGTGAATGCCCCAAATCAAAACTCCAATCCAGGTTCTTGAAAGAAATACCTGGGGGCGTCATGGGGTCGGGGGAGAACCAACCAACACACACCGGTTCCAGTAGGAAGATAGTGGAGGCTTAGTCTGGAATCTCCCACTACTTCTTGGAAATCATCCAGAGAAACAAAGATAATGGAGAAACCCACAAATTTTCAGTGAACCTGGGGTTCAGATAATACCCACAAACTCCAGGTTGTGAGTTGGTATTGCTCAAGTTTTATCTGACCATCAAGCCTATGCCAGAAGTTACGCGTGTGCTCTAGGGGAAAAATAAGGTGTTTGGAGGGAGTCTAGTGATGGTAGAGGTCAGAACGTTCCAGCCAATGACGTGTCTCAGAGGAGAGGGTCTCTCCTGAGAGGAGTTGCTGTGAGCAGAACTCAGGTGGCACAGGGCACTCTCAGTGAGGGAAAGAGAGAGAGACGATCCAGGATATGTCCAGGGAAACCCACTGAGGGCAGATCCCTGAGAGAACCTTCCATATTACCTTCTAAAGGAGGATGCTCCCTTTGGTGGGCAAGGGCTGTATCCTATTACAGTGTGAAGAAGCAAGGAAGCCCTGGGGTCTCCTGAACAAGGCAGAGGTGCTGTGGTCAATGAGAACAAACGCAGGGCAGAAGGAAACCACTGGACTCATTTGCATTTTCTTGCCATTGCAGAGCAAGTGCAAACACTATGTGCTGGGCACTGGTCTTAGCACTTACATATATTAGCTCATTTAATCTCAGTAATCTTAAGATTCAGGTTCTCTTTCTAGTCCCATTTTACTGATGAGAAAACTGAGGCAAAAGTTTGCCCAAGATCATCAGCTAATAAGCTACAGGACCAGTACTCAACCCAGGAAGTCTGGCTCCAGATTCTACGCTCTGATCCCCTATCGTGTACAGCCTCTGAAAGGCGGGGAGGGAAATGGAGGAGTACTGTCCATATATTAAGGAGAGCCCTTTTCTTATCTCTGGAGCAATAGAAGTAGAGTCCCTGAGGTGTAAACCCTCAAAGTACCTGGACACTCCCACACCACAGAACCCTTCTCTTGGTAATCCAGGAAAACAATGACTATTAAGAAAGACATGTATTCCATATAAATAAAAGTATGGCAAAGAGCAATATAATATTCCTAAGGATGAAAACCCACTAGAAGAATTTTGTCAAAGAGAAGATGAAAGTTATGAATATGAATTAAGAAAAATCTTAAGGAAGTTATTGGAATTGTAAAAGATACAAGATATCAGGAATTAAACCTCCACCAACAGGTAGATATGAAATAAACAAACAGACCTCAAGATAGAAATAGGAAAAAAAAAACAGCTAAGAAATTAAGTCTAAATTATAAAGAACACAAGGAAAATTCATTAAATTTCAACACAGATATTAAAAACTTCTGCTTGGCAAAACAAACAAAAAGCACTACAAGCAAAGACAAACGTCAAATGATAAATGTGGAAAAATGCGAACAACTCACATGATATTAAAAGGGATAATATTCCCAATATTTAAAGAGACCCTAGAAGTCAGTACGAAATGGAACAACCTAGTAGAAATATGGGCAGGGACTACGGACAATTAACAAAAACAAAGAAAGACAATATAAATGAACCTTACAAGTATAAAAATATGCCCAACCTCATTCATACTAAGAGGATACAAATTAAAAATACGCTGGTAGGGCTTCCCTGGTGGCGCAGTGGTTGAGAGTCCGCCTGCCGATGCAGGGGACACGGGTTCGTGCCCCGGTCCGGGAAGATCCCACATGCCGCGGAGCAGCTGGGCCCGTGAGCCATGGCCGCTGAGCCTGCGCATCCGGAGCCTGTGCTCCGCAATGGGAGAGGCCACAACAGTGAGAAGCCCGCGTACCGCAAAAAAAAAAAAAAAAAAAATACGCTGGTATATCAGTTTTACCTGTCAATTTTGCAAAACCAACATTTTGACAAGATGCGTCATTGGCAAGGCTGTAGGGAAAAGGGCATTCTCCTGCATTACTGGTGGGAATGCCCTATGGAGGATATTTTGGGGGCATATTTAACAAAATGATAAATACATTTAGCATTTGACTCAGCAATTCTAATCCTGGGAATTCATCCTACAGGTACAGTAGCACACATGACAAATAATGTATACACAAAACTATTTCCTGCAATATTGGTTGTAATCAAACATTTGGAAATTGCCCAGTGTTTTTCAGTCTGGAGCTAGTTAAATTAACTAGGGTACGTATACATGAACAAATATGAACTATTAATTATCTCTCAGGTGTGTGGGGCTGGAAAATGAGATAGAACGGGTAGAGATGAGAGTCATGCCTCTCAGTATTTCTCCTGTTACATTGTTTTGATACTTTTTAGTATTATATACTTGGATTTTTGTGTTTGTTCTTGTTTGAGTTTTGAGGCTTTTACAAAATTTTTATAACACTGACTCTTTGAAGAATTCAGGCCAGTTTTTTTTTTAAGCTATGCAAATGTTTTACTATTTCCAAACTAAAAAATTCAATTAAAAACTAAAGTGCATAACGTGAAATATCTAAAGACCCATTAAAAGGCATAAACAAGGATCAATCTAGTAGTATTTCAGATTCTATTTTAAAACTAAAAGATTCAGTCAGTGAAATGCTATTGTAGAAAAGAAAGAGAAAGGGAGAAAGAAGATAGTTTTTAAAACATTTGCCTCTTTGGAAACTGGAGAAATAGTTACTGGTTGAAATGGCAGCAAGTTGGCAGAAACTCAGATTTATTAGCAGAGACAGAGCCTGTGGACTACATGTGCACTTTTTCCCCCCTGTCTATGGTCAACAACTTCTCACGCTGAGGCCTCTCTAGCCATCTCTAACCAGCTGCAAGGAACTGAGGCAGCAAATCCTACCCAGGTCTTCACATCACTCCCATGTCTCCGAGAACAATGATCCTCCTTTTCTCTGATAACCACACGTGAAGACCCAGCCCTCACAGCTGAGGCTTTCGAATCCAGAGAACCTTCTTTTCCTTTTGAAAGGAGTCCTGAGCAATCCCCAGGCTGGGCCTCCACAGGCCATCACTTTTCCGGCCAAAGAATGTAACCTTTCCTCAGGGAACAATATCTTAAGGATGCCACGGGAAAGACAATTAATATGACAATAAATGCATTATGCACTTAGAAAAGAGAGATTGGGGGATATAAGCCTCATTAAATTCTCATTATTTACAGATGAAGCAGTTTGAATTACCTTGTAGGTGTTTGGGGTTTTTTCTTCAGAATTTTTTGTTTCTTCCATTATTCTACATGCAATGGTTTTGTCATTTTAAGTGCCCAAATTTACAACAAGCATTTAATTATTTTGACAGTATGTAGCGAAATGTGCATCTCACATAAGAAAGTTTTGGTTTTACAAAACCCTTCCTGTATCGTCCAAAAGAGAAATCTTAAAATCTGAAAGCCTAGTTGATAAATAATGCCAAGGCCATTAGAAAATAAAAAGGATATGTAGAATTCAGTCATTCTTTTATCGTTCCCATTAACAGTCAATGTGGTAACAAAATATAATGTTGTAAATCCTTCTGAGTTAAGCGAATAAAAAGGCCATAATAAAGGTCAATTTTACTGCCATCAATTTGCAATGATGGGACATTTGGTTACCAAAGGAAGCAACAAATGCAACCCAGAATTATGGCATCTCTGGAAAAAAATATTGCTATTATGGCAAGAAGAGCTTTGAGGAGATTTACACTGAACCCAACACTTAGCTCTGTTCCAAAATAATAATATGAATTCTGTGCAAATTGCACCAACCCTGTGCAGGGCAGTGCAAAAGATAAATGCATCATCATGCCGCCGTGTGATGGAGTCACTCTACAGCAGATGGAGAAGTTATAATGCATATTTGAAATATATGCAAAAATAGAAAAATGGTAGTTTCGTGAACAATTAATGCTATCCATAATTACAATGTGCAAACAAAGTAACCACCAGGGGACAATTGCACAATAACGAGATTTGCAGGTATTAATCCTTCTCTGAAAAGGCGAGAATGCAATTTTTATAAAAACAACGACAGTCAAAACTAGAGCACAAAATAGAAGGGTGGAGACTGTTGCTTTTAATTTTAGGATTTTTTCCATTGGAAAATTGAAAACTAAAATATCAAAGAAGAATTAAAATACCCGAGTGATGCCATGACCCCCTCATCTCCCTCTCTTCTGTGCCTTCACTTGTTTTATCTCAACTGAAACTGGGCTCGTCAGCAGGATATACCCATATGTTCCATCCTAATTTATGTTTACGTTCAGAACCATTTGTAAACTAGAGAGAATTCAGAGCGGATATTTATTTGTACAACTGACTTCTAGGCCAGTAATGGCAGTCCCCATACCTAAATACTAGCCCATCAAGAAAAGAAAAATGCTACATGGGATTAAAAATGACAACTGAGTAATAGCATGGAAGGAACTTCTGTCAAGAGAGTCAGAGGAAGTTTTTAAATGGCTCGAGTTTCTTTTCATAATTAACTTTTTCCTAGGTTACAAAATGCACACTCAGTGTAGAAATTACAAAATAGAGGAATTATCTGTAACACCACCACCAAGAAATGAATACTGCAATATTTTTGTGTAGTTATATCTTTCTAGGATCTTTGTCTGTCCATATGTATGCATACATGAACACATTCTGGATCATGTTACAAATACTGTTCTATAACCTGCAGTCATCACTTGATATTATATTAGAAATATATCCCCCATGATTCCCAATACCTGTGAAGTTTTCTATTAACGTCCACATCATAATTTATTTAGTGAATTCCTTTTGTATTTATTCAATAAATATATATTGAGCAACTACCATGGGACCCACTGTTATAGGTGCTAATGCAGCAAAGATGATTAAAGAACATTCACTGACTTCAAGGAGTGAAATGATCACCATGGTGCCTAAATAATTTGTATCACACTGTATGTAAGCGGTTGCTGATCCCAGAAGAGAGTGACAACCACTTTCTAGAGAGTTTAGGTAAAGCTTCACAGAGGAAGTAACAATTGATATGGGTTCTGTAGAATGAACAGACGTCAACAGGGCGATCAAATGGGGATGAGAATTTTAGACAGAGGTAAGAGCATGGATAAGCGTATGGAGACAGGAAGTGATGATGGTGCTGCCACACAGGAAATATTAAGTCCTCTTCAACTTTTAAAAATCGTTCATTGTAATACTTACAGACACCTGTAAAAGTGGTGTGACCAGGCTTTCTCTGATCAGTGTACCTCTCCCTTTCTTCAACACATCTGACTTTATAAACACAGGTTTTATTTATGCTTCACATTACTTTTGAGTGTGCCCATGCCACTGGTTAGGGAGGAGAGACTATGATGTCTAAAACAAGAAAAAGGACTTCCCTGGTTGCGCAGTGGTTAAGAATCCGCCTACCAATGCAGGGGACATGGGTTTGATCCCTGGTCCGGGAAGACCTCACATGCTGCGGAGCAACTAAGTCTGTGCACCACAACTACTGAGCCTGCGCTCTAGAGCCCGTGCGCCACAACTACTGAGCCCGCGTGCAGCAACTACTGAAGCCCACGTACCGCAACAAGAGAAGCCACCTCAGTGAGAAGCCCGTGCACCGCAACGGAAAGTAGCCCCCGCTCGCCGCAACTAGAGAAAGCCCGCGTGCAGCAACAAAGATCCAATGCAGACAAAATTTTAAAATGAAAAAGAAACAGGTGGAACAAGTTTCACCAGAAACAGGTGGATTCTGAACATTTTAAACAAATATTTTGTTATCAATTGAGAAGGGAGATATAATTTATGAAACTGGCTTTTATTCTAAAATATAGTGGTTCTAATAATTAAAAAGATGGAAAGACAAATTCTAGAAACATAACTCTAGCTGGAAGTATAACAGATCCCAAATACGTAGCACATCCAAGGTTATCCAAAGCACATTATCAACTCTTGAAATCCACAGACTATAGCATAACACACAGTAATGGATCCAGAAGGGATCCATTTGGGATTAGGTGTGAAGAACTCTTCTGAGACACTTGAACCTTCAGATCAAAGCCATATACAGTCATCCGTCAGCATCCCTGGGGGATTGGTTCCAGGGCCTGCCAAGGACTGCAAAATCTGAGGATGCTCCAGTCCCATAGTTGGCCCTCTGTATTGCAGTTCTGCACCCTCAGATTCAACCAACCTCAGGTTGTGGAGTACTATAGAATTTATAGAAAAAAATCCACTTATAAGTGGACAGTTGTAGTTCAAACTTGTGTTGTTCAAGAGTCAACTGTCTAACTGTGTCTCTGTTCTCCATTTCTCCTTGGAGCTATTTGGATTTATCCTTTGATTACCTACTTAGAGATAGTTCACCTGACTTTGGAGTTATTACCCACAGACAGTAACTTCAGTTTGTTTCGAGATGTGACACCCTGACTTCCAGGGTTTCCTCTAGACCACAGCAACGTTGGGTTCCCTGTAGAGCTGGTAACCTGCCTGCTGTTCCAGAGACCCTCGATCTTTTCACTGGATCCCTCTGAAAAGTTTGGGTGATACATTTAGTATAAATCAGACCCACAGACCAAACCAGAGCATGCCCAACAATGACACAACAAAATATTAACTAAGCAAGGAGTAAATGTAAGGTCCCCAGAAATGACACATGATGATGCAAAATTAGTCTGAATTCTCACACCACTGTTCTGAGAACTACGTCAATCGATTTTTCAGTCTTAAAGGAAGCTGTACTGGCAACATTCCACCAGGTAAGGAGCTACGGCCCATACTCCAGGCCATAAAGAGTGATAAAGAGCTCTATCCCCGGATTCCAGGGAATGCACTCATAAGGCAAAGCAGAGAGATTCCAACAATGAAACGGCAACAGGACGATGCTCTTCTCTGATAAGAGGCACCCACTACTGCATTTGTCAATTTAATAGGAATCATTTTAAGCTTTTAGTGTCTGATAAGGGAATTAAATTTTACTTGGTTATTTCCATAGAAACTAAAGAGTTTGCAGAGATATTCAGCATTTGATTTCTTAATCACATCCTCCTAAATGTTTCTTTCAAAAACCAGCATTGGTTTTCAAAGACTGGGAGCTGGAAGCAGGAAGAGCCTGATGGAAAGAAAGGAGTTACTGTTAACTGCTATAGTCTATTAATCAGCTGATATTTTTAAAATGAATGTGTTTATTACCAACCTGTTTCAAAACAGAAATGTGCCAGTATGTATGTATACATAAACTGCTTCCAGATTCCCACTTGTGGTAAACATGCCTAAATATTTTTCAAGCTATAAAAGGAAACCCAAATAAATACCAGCTGTGCAGGTTTATCTAGGAACAGAAAAAATATGGAAAGAAGAAAAAGAATGCACTGCTACATGATTAGTGTAAAATGAATCCAAAGGATTGGAAAGTAGGAGCGATGGGTTGTGGGGTTAAAAGGACAGAGAAATAAACAACTCCTTGGTTCTGTAGTGGAATCTTATCCTGGTCATCACCCAGATAGCTGACAATAGAGTCACATATGGCCTGTATCAGTGAAAAGGACACTGCTATTTCTTAGTCTCTCAATCTCTCTCTCTCTCTCCTTTTTCTTTCTCTGTGTCTTTTTCTTTGTCTCTCTCTGTCTCAATCTTTCTGTTCCTCTGTGTAGTACGAGTCTACATGTACCTCTGTCTTTTCTACGCTTTCCTGTCTCTGTGTGTTTGTGTGCCTGTCTCTGTCTTGCTCTTTCTCGCCTTCCCTCTTCCTTTCTATCTTAACAAGGCTCTAACTCTCCCCTTCTTCTCTGTCCCTACCTCAGACTGACTTTTCTGCTTCCAAATGCACAAAAGCAAACAAGAAAGTCCTAGGCCTTATTTACATTACTTCCCAGAGAACAAAGGATAATTAAATTGAGTCCAGATTTTAGGCTCTCAAGAGAGCATCTAATGGATCCAGGTATAACATTTAGTTCAAGCAACTAAGGTCATGGAAGGCACATGGGATCTCCTACCACAAACATGTTCCCGCACATTGGGATCGGGGAGGGGTGCAGGCAGTTCTCAGACAAGGCGGCAAGGGAAGGAGACATCCTTCCATGTCAGTGGCACCTCATACATGAAGATTTTCCCAATTAAAATAGTTCAGAAAGATGCTCCACTTAACACTTAGGTATATGCCACTTCGACACTTGTTAGTTGTCTTAACTTGAGACGTTATTTTTCTCTCTGATCGTTAGTAATACCAACAATCTCACTGGATTGAAGATTGAATATGTGAATGTAGGTGACAATATTTATGACCAAGCATGGCACAGGGTCAATACTCAATAAGGGTATTACTGCCCTTCCTTACAACATGAGCGAGTGTTACCCTTTCTGTGGTTCTGATCTTGTCCTCTGTGCCAGACACAGAACAGGTACCAGAAATTCCTGTTGATTGATCAATTATGTTAATATTTCTAGGGAACCTGAGAACTCAAACTCAAATGAATGTGTTCTATTTCTGATTCTAGTCTGCAGAAGGGATTCCAGATGAAAGAAAGGAAACTATGATCAGACATCAAATGTGTAAGTAAGTAAAGGTAGATGGGCTCAAGAGACTAGAAAGGGTTTAGAATTTTTCTTTTGCTAGGATGACAGACTTCTACCATAGAGGAATAAATGCTGTAGCAGACAATATTATTTACATACAAAATAATGCCACAAGTTGTTGACCCTATGTTGACTCTGGTAGTCTCAAGACTTCTGAAAGATGATTTGGAAATGTTTAGAGAAAGATCAGAACCCCATTGCCAAATCTTCCCAATATCTACGACCACATACACAAAACACAAATTTCCTAAGAACAGAGCACTTGTCTGTTTTGTTCCCTGACGTACCCCTAGCACTGATCACAAAGCCACAACATAGTAGATGCTAAGTATATGCTAGCAAAATGAGTGAATTAATGAAATGAAAGAACAAATCCTAACTCCATCCCCAGTAGGGCTGCTTCATGGGCGTGTGACCAGTGCAGTTTCACAGATTTCCATACTTAGAATGACCCCATGACTGGTTTAATGCTCTGTGGTCATCATCTTCAAACTCTTAATCGTTTTTGAGCAAGGGGCCCCCATTTTCATTTGCACTGGGCCCATCAATTATTTAACCAGGCTTGCTTTTCATGGTAGGTGAATAATTCTGCCTCTATACAGCAGTAAACCCGACTGTCTTAGTCCTTTGGGGCTACTGTAAAAGTACACCACAGACTGGGCAGCTTATAAACAACAGAAATTGATTTCTCACAGTTCTGGAGGCTGGAAGTCCGAGATCAGAATGCCAACAGGGTCCAAGGAGGACCCTCTTCCAGACTGTAGACTTCTCATTGTATCCTCACATGGTGGAAGGGGTGAGGGAACTCTGTGAGGTCTCTTTTATAAGGTCACTAATTCTATTCAGGAGAGTCCTACCCTCATGACCTAAGCACCTCTCAAAGCCCTACCTCCTCATACCATCACATTGGGCACTGGGATTTCAACATATGAACTTGGGAGGGGGACACAAACCTTCAGACCACAGAACCAAGGGAAGAGCATCAGGAATGGGAATGCTTGCACTGAAACAGCTGTGAAGCCCCCATGGAGATGCAGACCCACGGCATCACAGATGTTCCGGTCCTCACCCAGAGCTTCCTGGAGTTTCCTGGAAGCTTCTGCTTCACTATCCCACCTGGCTTTGGGTCTGTCTCTAAAAGAGGGTACAAACATTATGGACAAATGCCTCCTAGGTTCCAGCTATACTGCTTCTTATAAGTTTACTAAATTCCAGAGGCTAGTGGTGTCTCTTATCCACTCGCCTCTCATACTATATATATAGCTTAATATTGTAGTTATTACCTGTGTATTTTAATGAGGGTTTGTAGTTTGAGGTATTTATTGGTCTATAAGAAATCTATGGCTTATTATCAAAGACTTCAAACCAAAGCAAGTCAAAGTACTTGTAATTCCAAGACAGATCGCCTAACAAGATATAATGCATTTTTTAGGGGTAAATGTTGACATATTAAATCCATAGTCACATGAAGAGTTAATAGAAAATTTTTTTGACAATCTATACTTTATAGCATGCTCCCACCTGACATATTTTTCTTTTCTAGTATAATTTTCATTATTTTTTATTTTAATGCAGTGGTGATCTTCAATTCAAGCCCCCTGTCTCTGATCATATGTTCTCACTTTCAATGAAAATTTGTTTCTGTCACATAAGAATCCACTGTTATTAGATTCTATTGCAATAATTTATTAATATCAAGTCCATTAAATGATGACACACTAGGCATAGAAAAATATTCTATACTGAAGAAATAATTTTGCTTCAGTTTTTTAGTTCTTTTAAAATTATTTGGAAGCATTAATAATTACTTTTAAAGATTTGTCACAGAAAAGAATAAGGCAAACATTTGCGACTAAGGAAACCCATCAGTATGTCTATGTTAACAATTCTGAATTTACTTATTAGTTTCAATCTTCCTCTAGCCCATCACATTTTAAATGCCCCTATTAAAATTATATGATGACCTAAAGGTATTAAAAAACTCAAGTTAATGAGTGAGAATGGGATTTATCTCTATCCACTGAATTAAGTAGAACAGTTCCCCTTGAAATCCCCCACTCCTCACTCCTTACTCTTTTAAGTTTTTTTTAGTCTTTCTTGGTCCAGCATAATATCTCTGCTCAATTCTGAACACTTTTCAATGTTTCAGTCTTTCTTGGTCCAGCAGCATAACATTTCCAGAGAAGACAAACAAAGGTGTTCATCCTTTTGGGCACTTACTGACCACACCTCTCTGATATGCCCAGCTCTCCTGCCCATGACTTTCTCACCTCTCCTTTCCTTTGTTCTTATAATTCATCTGCCTGGTCTAGAGAATTCACAGCCTAGCATGAGCATTTAGCACCCTGCACAGAGAATGCTCAGCGCAATTTTCTAAAACACATAAGCTAAAAATAGCTTCAATTTATACATAGAAGAACAAAGGCTGAATTGGAAAAAGCTGTATACACGCACACACACACATATATACTCCACTGAGTCGGCAGTGGATCTCCCTTAGTAAAAACAAATTTAATACAATAGTCACTAATAGTCACTAATAGCTCTGAAACATATGAGTAAGCCATTGTTAGGCCAAGCATTGGCACCGCTTATTAGTGGTAACTGTTTCAGAACATACAGAACATCCGTTACCATTACTGAACCATTCTGAAGAAAACACTAAGCAACACTAAGCAAGCTTTTGCCAGGACTGAGAATACACTGCGCTATAAAACCAGGAATGATGCTGTATACTAATTCTTCCATGCATTGTTGGGTGGCTTACATTGCCTACAGAACAGACCCCTCACTCGGTATGAAACTACATCTCCTGCCTAATTTTCAAATACCTACCTTATATGCTAGATATACTGAAAGTGCCAGTTACTACGCTTTTGTCTCTCAGCTCCAGACCCGCCCTTCTCTATACTTGGCTTTGTGATGCTGAGGCTGGCGCTCTGCAAATAGCATTTCTGCCTTGCTAGCATCTCCCTATTTTTGAGAGATGGAGGCTGCAAGGCTAGAGAAGGAAAAAAGGAATAATTCCGTCCTGTTTCCTGCGTGCTTCCTGTTTACTTCCTGTTACTGTGAACATTATCCTAGTAACGCTTCTTTGGCCCAGAAGTAGCCGTTTCTTCCCATATAAGCAACGGAATTCTGTTTGCAATTTTTCTATCATTTGCAGAACCAGCCTCATAGTGGGCCCCTCAGAGACACCAGTACCAGGCACCTAGCTCCCCTTCCTCAGATGTCTGAGCTCCAGTCCCACACAGCTTCTTCTCCAGACTTCTAGGTTTTAGTAATTCCAATTTCTTCCCACTGTTCCCCAAGCCTTGGTTGCTGTGATTACTACCTCTGTAATAAGTTATTGTTCTTTTTATTTTCTTGCCTTTCATTACCTAGTTAACAATTTTATGCCTAGTTAAAATTATTTACATTAAATTAAGACATGCAGTGAACTAGTAGCCACGTTTAACCTGCTTTAACACCTTGGTGGTTTTGTACCCTCTCCTGGAATTGTCTCATTTTTTCTCTGGAGACATATGCTTAAATATTCTTCAACACCCATCTTACATATCACTTCTTCTGTGATGTTTTTCTTGACCGCCTTAAATAAAATCACTCACTTATAATTAGCACAGTTTCAGATTATACATCCTGCTATATGTCCGTTAGAACTATAATAATTTATTTACATATCTTTATACTCTACTGGACTGTGAGCTCCATGGAAGTATGAACTAACGCTTTATTCAGCTCTGCATACACAGCATTCAGCCCATTATCTGACACATAGTAGGAATATCACAAATGCTCATTTAATTGATTTGTTCTGTGTTAATGAGTTACAAGGTTCTCTGGGCAGATTTAGAAATAGTCTTTAGTACCAGCATATAAGGCTTTTGCTCATGTTCTGATATAAGGGGTCCTTAGAAAGATGCCTTAACTCAAGGAAAATCCCCCCACTAGACAGTCAACTTTGTCTCAAATTCCATCCTTAGGGAGTACATATCACAGTACCTAGTATATAATTAGCATGAAATAAATGTCAGCTTTTTGTTTGTGTTTGTTTTATTCTGCTTACTCAATAACTAACAAGGGTTCTCTATTTACCACTGACTTAGGCACAAATTCCTCACCAGCAGATTTAAGCAATATGGCTTAGCAATATGGGTCATATTATTTTATCTCCCACTGTCACATAGTTTAAGCCTCTAAAATAGGCAAAGACCAACTACATACAGCCCACTCCACAGGCCAAATCCAGACCACCACTTTACTAAATCAAGTTTTATTGAAATACAGCCAAACTCATTCACTTATGTATTGTTAGCTCCAAACTTAGCCTTCTACACCACTGTCTACGTCTACTACTAACATGTACACTCTTATCTCTATGTATTGTCTATGGCTGCTTTCGTGTCACACAGGCAGACTTGAATAGTGATGACAGAGATCATATGCCCCACAAATCCCAAAACATTTACTATCTGGCCCTTTATGGACAATATTTGTCGACCCCTGCCCTAGATGATTGCCAAAGTGGAATGACAGCCTGCTCCCCACATTCAATCCACACCACTTTTGCCATTGCTAATGTTATTCCCCCACTTCTGCCTATCATATGCTATTAGTACCTGAAATTTTTCTGACCCACCCAACTTAAAGGCATTATTCCTTCCTTAGAACCCTTGTTTCATATTTTACCACTCTTACAGCATTTATATTTTTACTTTGAATTATTATATATTTATATATATATATATATACACACACACACACACACACACACACACACACACACACACACACATATACTGATAATATCCCTTCAAATTGATTACAGATTCTTAGAGGATAGGTTCTAGAATTTATATATCTTTCTATCTCTTACAGCCCTGAAAATACTTATAATAAAGATTTGCCAAATTGAGTCAGATAGAACCAAACTGCTGACCAGCAGGTTGCCTGTGGTCTTCTCACAACAGCTTTAGATGCTGGATGATAGCACACATCATGGATTAGTTAGTGGGTCAATATGATGAGTTATGACTAGTTTTTTCCTTTGATCTTAGTAACATTGCTCAATCCAAAAGAGGTAATTCTTGATTTGACTATGGTTAACAAGTTATCTAAAAGAAATGAACTGAATCACATTTAAGACCGTATTTGGAGACTTATGGGAAACTATGACTTTTGAGATTAGTGTGTAAGGTACTGAAAGCCTTAGGATCTGAACATGGGGTAGCTTTAACCAGTGATTTGAGCTAATGAGGCTACTAGGTGATTCACCTTACACTTCCCCCAAAGTCATTAGCCGCAGAATGATTTTACAGAATTGTTCTGTTGGTGATTATAAAGCAAATAGGAGATTTGAAATCAGGGTAAATTCAGTTTTCTTTTACAATTAAACATTACTTTGGTCTCTCTCTAATTAATATATTCCAATTGTTTTTATCTTGAGATAAATTGTGAAACTATAAAGGTATACAATTCAATAAATGTGTTTGATAACAAAAACACAATGGAATTAGATGCTCAGAGACAGGAATGTAGAATGATGCATTATTTTGCCTTAATAAAAGGAGAATTAATTGATTCTATTTACCCTGCCTAAGTTATCTTTATTACTTAAGAATGGGTTTTTTTAATTCTAAAAAAGGAGATCCTTCTAGAAGCGCTTCTCATTTAACAAAATACCTCCATTCAAAAAAAAAAAAAAAAAACAAGACTTCTATTCATATTATTTCCACTGACTCAAGTAATATTTCCTCCAAAGTTTCTTAATGAGTTATGGTCAAGTCATCTGGTAAAAGATTCCTCTCTAATAAAAAAAAGCCCAAGGTTCAAAGTGTATTCTAAAAGGAATACATAGGAAAAGTTTGACTTAACTCAGCATGCTTCTTTCTCTTTACTTTATGATGATACTTTGGGTGATATTAATCATATCATAGCCCCATCAATATTACCTGCACTGTTATTTCAACTTGGCAGATTATCTCAGCCAAGAGCAATGATCAAGCATCTGCATGAAAAATGAGAAGGTCTCAAAACTCCTGGCCTTGATTCTCTTCCTCAAACATGGAGTGCCACTTATCTACGATAAAGCGTTATTACTGCTCAGGAGGAGACACGCCTAGCTATCAAATTCACAAGATACAGAACACAGCAACCTGACCACCAAAACCTGGGATATGACCCTCGGAAGAAAACAATGCCCTATACAGATAGTTCATTTACATGGGAGATGGAAAGTGCAAACTTGGGTAGCAACAATACTTTGGTCTGACTCCAGCAGTAGGATTGAATGAGTAAACGCACAGATGTATATTTTGAAAACTAATAGAATTCAAGGAAGGTCATGCAAACAACAGTTTAGGTTACCAGAATGTTGGTGTTTTTGACTTACTATAATTTTGGTGTTTTGATGATGTTTTAATAGCGTGATAACACTGGAAAGACTTAAGGTATCAAGTAGACTAGGGTTCTCCATTTGATAGATGAGGAAAATCAAACCCAAATAGCTGCAGTGCCTTGTCCAAAAATTCCATAGGTGATTAGTAGGAGTAGTAGAATGTGGATTAGAACCTACATCTCTTCAGAATCTACTGTGTATGTGCTTTATTTACGATAAAGGAAAACTATCACTCTCAAAAAAACAAAAAAATATAAGAAAATAGATTTTTTTTAAAAGACAAAATTGGCCAGAGGGATGGAATAAGCAAAGGTAACCCTACTATTAATACCCTCTAGATGTCACTATCCATGAGCAAAGGCTAGAATCTTCTTTCCAGTTGACTGACCCTTGAAGCTATTACAGATTTGCATATTTGAAATAAGCCAGCTTTTGGTCCTTTCCCCAAGAATAAATAAACAGTTATACATGTATATACTCTTGTACAATGTACCTAGTATGAGATGAAGTATAAATTCTCAGGATTTCATCATAAAATGTTTAAGGATTTTAATCAAAACTCCCACAGCTCTCATTGTTGGCAGACAAGAGAAATATAGAAGGAAGGAGAAATACAAGAAAATATTTGGCCTAAATAAGAGGTATTGGGGGCCATTTGGGGCAAAGTTATCGGTATAAATTTCAAAATACATTTCATGCTTTTCCTATGTTTTTATCTTACTGAATATGAATCTGAATCATACTATCATTTACCTAGCTATTTCCTTTACTTTCGCCTCTTCCTAATTACCACACGTAGTTTTCAAAATATCCATATGAGAGATAATATCATTGGGCTGGAACACTGTCATAAAATAATAGTTTGCTGTTGCTAGATAAATGCCAAGGTAAAGCTAGACACTTATTGAAAATAAATGTTGAGGCAAATTGAGAAACACTAATTGTAAGAAAACGTTCTAATACAGTAGCTTCATTTCTGTTGTACCAAATGATGCATGTTGATGTAATCATTTCTTTAATAGATCTTAGTGCAGTCAAGTTCAAGTAGCTTACAGTACAATACAGCAACTACATTCTGATTGTTGAAGAAAACCAAACTTGGCATGATATGCAGTCAACCCAACAGCTGTTCATAGGTAACAACCTTAGGTCCTGCCCCACCAAGCTATGTGTACCAACGACTTCTCACTAGCAGAGCCTAGTTGCATTCCAACTGTAAATAAATTCCAACCGTACATATCCAATAGATTGGCTATTGCACAATTTTGTTTGATATTTTTCCTTCTAAAACGTTTATGTTCTATATTCTAGACATATCTTGGCATATATACATATATGTGTATATACATATATACATATATGTACATGCAATTTAATGAGAGATGGCTAACCTCTTTGCCTACCCTTACAGATAACTAAATGTGCCAGAACAAGTGTGTGGAAACAAAAATCTAGTCCAGATTTTGAAAATGCAATGTTTTGACCTTTCAAAAATTGGCTCCCAAAATACACATTTGCTGTTTTGAAAACACATCCAAAATTTCAGAGAGATGACAGTTTATTGAGCGAATTCTGTTCCAGAAAGTTCAACTTAGCATGGTGGGCCATCCAACCTGGCCTAAGTGAAACCTCAGGGGGATCCAGAAACAAGAGCCTTTCTTAGAATTGAGAAAAAGTATAATTCACTAAAAGGAATTCCTCACTGTATTGGAACTACGGGGGAAACGGAGAAAGAGCATCTCACGGGAGACCAGTTTTGCTTAAAGAGAAAAAGAAGATACCAAACCAAATTAATTACCCAAACTTCTTCAATGTTTCTAAGTCTGGAAATAGACTTTGAAGTTTTACAGCATATATTTAAAGCAACTTTTCTCAATCCTCTCAGTTCTGGAAGACAAAGACAACAGAAGGAACAGAATTCACCTGACGAAAAATACAGTTTGCTGTTGGAGAGAACAAAGACAATGGAGAGGTGACAGTGTATAAAAATGCAATTTCAGTTAACTTTTCTGGTCATAGGGAAGGAAGTAGTGGCATAATTGTGTGTGTGTGTGTGTCTATGTGTGTATCCATAAGGATAAGGAACTGTGGCGTAATTGTGTGTGTGTGTGTGTATGAGTGTATCTATAACACATTCACTGCCATAATACATGTTAAAGAAGTCACAACACCAGCCCAAGTTTTCTTGGATTTTAGACAGAATCAACTTTCTATTTGCATACCTGATACACTATATAATGATTTTAAATAATACAGATTCAGTTACCCAACATACCCACCAGATAGATGAGTTGTTAAATAACCTTGGGAGAGTCATTTGAACTTAATTGTTCATTTCAGTATCTCCAAAAGGTGGATAATAACAGTACCTATTTTACAGGACTGCTGTAAGAATTAAATAAGATACTTTATGAAAAAGTACCAAAAAAAAGAGAAAAAAGTACCTAGCACAGCCCTAGTCCAGGGCACACAATAATTGTTCTATTAACTATCATTTCCATTGATATGCATCATATATTGAACAAGTCAGAAATGACCAGTGGTTGAAAAGGAGCAGCAATCCTCAGATAGTCCCTGTTTATGAGACTTAAGTGTCTGGTGAATAAATCTGTTAGACAATGAGGCTGCAAGAAAACACTGTCTGGTTCATTCAATACCATACCTGAACAGTGGATTTTAGTCTATCCCCAGCTACTTGGAAGGGAAAAGACCATGTATCTTTCCAGCTCAGGGAGCTGTCATGTGGTTAAGCATAGTTTTCTCTCTCATAACTTTGTACAACGACAATGAAACCTCTACTGACCCATTTATCCTTCTTTCATTCCATGGAGATTGAGACAGAAAGGAGACTCAAAGTAAACTTTTAATAAGAAAACAAAGAAAAGGAGGGTAAACTTTTCCTCCAGCTTTCTGGTCTTTTTTCATCTTTGGTCTTAGGCTGCTGAGAAAGAAGATTTTGATGTTGGGTGTGTTTTTCTCATCTTTCCTCAGGATTGTTGAGCAGTAATAAGGGAGAACTTGCACTACTGTCAGGCCTAACAGACTAGGTCTATGTAGTCAAAACCATAACTTAGGATTTTACTTATGCTTGAAAGGAGGTTGTCAGCAAATCTTCCTAATTCTTCCCAATAAGAACTCATAAGTTGCCAGAGACACTAGATATACTTAGACATCTGTCTCCAAAGACCTAAGGATCCAGATAAAAATAATCAATTGTAGCGGCTTCCCTGGTGGCGCAGTGGTTGAGAGTCCACCTGCTGATGCAGGGGGCACGGGTTCGTGCCCTAGTCCAGGAGGATCCCACATGCCGTGGAGCTGCTGGGCCCGTGAGCCATGGCCGCTGAGCCTGCGCGTCCAGAGCCTGTGCTCCGCAACGGGAGAGGCCACAACAGTGAGAGGCCCGCGTACCGCAAAAAAAAAAAAAAAAAAAAAAAATCAATTGTATATACATAAAGACAATTGATTTAGTTTTTAACTTTTAATATGGATGTTTAAGCAACATTGTGCATTTACAGACTTAAATAAAGGACAAGAATAAAGCAACGGGTACGTGAGTAGACTTGAATCTTGAATCAAATTAACACCGCATCCTTTGGTCATTCACTGAAAGTGTGGTTCTCAACCTTAGCTAAACGTTAGAATCACCCGGGAAATTGTTAAAAATACTGATGCCTGGGCCCTCCTCACCAGAGATTCAGATTGAGTTTACCTTGGGTGAGGAGAAGATAGTATTTTAAAAGATTCTCCAATGATTCTAATGTGCACCAATTTTGAAAACCAATGACCAAAGGGATCATCCCAGCGTTTGTCTTCATTTTAGACATCCCACAATTACAGCAAAAAAGTAGAAGCTCACACATGTACCCACCAGCCTCCAGCAGCTTGTATATGAAGAACTGTGATCTAATAACAAGAACAAAGATTTGCTGGAGACGTCAATGACTGTCTGTTTTGTTTTTTGCTCCTGTGTTGCAATTTGAATGGTTTTATGTTCAGAACAGAAGGGAAATGAATACAATAATGAACTCTATCCACTGGTAAACACGACTAACACCTGCCACACAGGCTAACGAGGGTTATGACGTGAATCTCTGTGTTACATAAAGCTTGATGCAAGAGGATTCTAAAAATTTCTTCAGGAAGGATCTCATTGTAAATATTCTAGCTTAATGGTTTTCTGTTTGTATTTTGTCCAAGTCACAAAGAAATAGCCATTATTATGACTATACAGGTTTAATTGAACCTGTATTATAGATTCTTATCTTCAATGGACAACACTTTGATTGGTTTCACTGGAGTTCTGAGCTAGCCTGTGGATGGTACGAAATACAGTGTATTGGGATGGCCAAAAAGTTCATTCAGGCTTTTCCATAAGATGGACAAACATTGCTCTAGTCCAATAATCGAGGTGATCAATGTCATAAACAAGTGAAGTTTTAAGATTGTTTTCCTTTAGATTACTCATTTTTACTTCTTACGTATCCCACATGCTCTGATAGCAGTGGACAGGGTTTAAATCTCAAACTAAGTTAGACTTCTCACAAGCTTGCTACTAATGTATTTTTAGAGTTCAGTTCTATTACCTTTGTAAAAACACACATATTATGGTAGATTCATCCCAAAACGAATGATTCTCCTGACTGAATGGCCCTGATTCTCCTTCCATCAAGAGGTGAAGTCTATTTCCCATCCCTTGAATCTGGGCTGCCTTGTGACTTGTTCTGTTGAACAGAATGTGGCAGAAGTGACAGTGTGCAAGCCCTGAGCATATGTCTGCAGGGGCCTAGGATACTTCTGCTGTCCCCCTCCCTAGGAACCCAGCTCCTGCCAGGAGGACAAGCCTGGACCAGCCTACTGGAGGATGTGAGACCACGTGGAGGAGATCTCAGCTGTCCCATCCTAAACAGCCTGCACCCAGCTGACTTGCATCTAACTACAGTCACAGGAAGGAGCCCAACTGAGATTAGTTAAACCTATCTGTAACCAGAGGACCCACCCAGCAGCAGACCTGCATATTCATGAGATAAA
Source organism: Pseudorca crassidens (assembly GCF_039906515.1). Taxonomy (NCBI): domain Eukaryota; kingdom Metazoa; phylum Chordata; class Mammalia; order Artiodactyla; family Delphinidae; genus Pseudorca; species Pseudorca crassidens. Next base: position 72,941,248 of record NC_090296.1, read on the forward strand.
GAAATGCTTACTGTTTAAGCCACCAGGTTTTGTTGTTATTTGTTACACAGCCTTAACATGACAATAGACAACTGATACATAGACCATCTGATTTGTAAATAACCTAAATATAAGACAAAATCTTTTCTAAATGCCTACTGAAGTACAATTTCCACACTTCTCCTGAATCACCACAAGAAAGCAAAGAGAGTGTTTACTCTAGTCATCCCCAATCATACATTCCCACGATTCTAAACAAAATTAAATTACATGTGAATTATAGTGCCCCGCAGGGATGTAGTGTCATAGCTAAGGCCAGTCATGAAAGAAAAGACAATTGGCTTTGAACATACAGTAGTCCCCAGCACAATTCAGTCTGGCTGAAAAAACAATGTTGTTTTTATCACACTGCACTTTCACATGTGTGCTATGTTACAGAATTCACTGTTCTTGTTTCCTCCAACTAACTGGTAAAACCCAAACACCTTCAAAGAATAAAGCCAACTGTTTAGTTCCTGACAGCATATGTTGGTACCAGAACACTCTGACCTTGACCTTCTGAACTGTTTCGCAGCCGACCAAACACAACTGTCAGCCAAAAGGGTTTGGGGATGGGACAAGGAGACTGATTAAATAAGGTGCCTGAAATAGATACTGTTGAACTCATTTTGCCTTTTGTCCACAGCATGTGATTCTTAACCTAGCCACTGAGCTGTGGCATGAACCTAATTAAAAACTAATAATATGATAATTATGGAAGGAAAAAGAAATGGTTATTTCAGGTTTATGGATGAGACAGGGCTTTCTCAAATGGCTTTTTCTCCTTTAGTGCTGTTTGTTCAACTCGTCACTTTAGAGTGTGTACAAAGGATCTATCTTGCAAAATGATGAATGCTGGAAGACATATTTTTAAAGGAAACTTATCAGTAGTCCATTTCAGAGAGAATTCTAACTGCAATCAGGCTCACTGCATTTTCACCTAACAATTGCAAAGCTCTTCTGTGTGATTTTGGCAGGTTTAGAGCACCACTATGTGGTCTGTTGGTGAGTATGTGAATATCTGTATATATTTTTAAAATATATATACACAGACGTATTACATATACACATATATGGCAAAACAACAACAAAATAATTGCAATGTTTCTCTTAGAGAAACAAGATCATTTGTTCAAAAGAGTATGGAATGCAACTAACCTTTAAAAAGAGTAAATGAAATCTTTGCATTTAATTGTGCAAAACAAAAATAATTTGTTAGCTAATTTTAACAAATGGAAAAACACCCAGACCATTTTTTTCCAAGAGATTCTATCTTAATGCATTGTGCTATTGTGTTTCATCTGCATGTGTTACATTACATTTAATGGAAATCACATAGTCCAATTATCTCTCCTGGAGGAAGAGGAGAGAGGAGGTAGGGGAATCTATTGTAAGCACAGGGAGATGCCTTTGGCAGCTTAACAGGAGAAGGAAAAAGACAGACCCTGCATTGCAGCCATCCACATATACCCCTCCCACTTGGTGACTCTCTAAATAGGACCCCCCAGAAGGGGCATAGCTTGGCCTCACCAGAAGTGGAACCAAGAACCTGTTTGCTCTGTGGAATGGGTTCTGGAGAGAGCGCAATTTTGCTGTTAGTAAAACTGCTAAATATGCCTCCTTTTCTAGCAGCTGCATAAACTGGGGGACACAATTTCTCTCTTGACACTCAATCCAGAAGGATAACTTTAGAGCCATTTCTCCTGAGAGATGCTTGCCTACAAGTATAATTCAGCTTCTAGAAATTTTCATTTTAAAATGAATAGCTAATGATATTACAGTGGCTTCAGTTAGGATCCAGAGGATATTCTGGACTCTGTATAAAAATCAAGGGCCCAGGCTACTAGTCAAATCCAGTAGTCATTAGCCACATGTGGCTAGTTAAATTAAGGCATAGTTTCTTTGTCACTCTAGTCATATTTCAAGTTCTCAATTGCTTGTGAATGGTGGCTACTATATTGCACAGCACAGATAGAAACATTTCCATCATGGTAGGGAGTTCCGTCAGGCAGCACTGGTCTACAGCAATACCTAAGCTCCTGCCTGCATTTTACATGTATTAAACCAACATACTGGGTGAGAGCCTGTGTTACAGCATTGTCTTTTAATGCCTTTTCCCTTTCTCCTGCTAGTTATGTGGGATCTATGTAATTCTGGTTATGTGTACCTACTGACCCTAGATCTGAGAGCAGTCCCATGTTCTAGGACAGATGATAAAGATGAATACCTTCCGTGCTTATGACAGTTGGCAGGAAGCCACAGGAAGAAGATGGAGAACTTCCAGGACTAAGGGCAAAGATTGCAGTAGTGAGCTAATACATCCCATATGTACCCATCATGCATCTCTCTCCCTTTTAGACATAAAAATGGGTGGTTCTGCTATGTTTAGAGAAGGACGAAATTGTGAGAAAATTGTAAATTCTATGCTGAAGATAGAGGTTTCCTGATGTCTACATAAGTCTTGGTTTAAAACGCATCTCTGAGGGCTTCCCTGGTGGCACAGTGGTTGAGAGTCCGCCTGCCGATGCAGGGGACACGGGTTCGTGTCCCGGTCCGGGAAGATCCCACATGCCGCGGAGCGGCTGGGCCCGTGAGCCATGGCCGCTGAGCCTGCGCGTCCGGAGCCTGTGCTCCGCAACAGGAGAGGCCACAACAGTGAGAGGCCCACACACTGAAAAAAAAAAAAAAAATGCATCTCTGAGACAAACACATGTTATCTTTTCAAAGGGCCCTCTCTGATTTTAAATTGCAAATTTCCCCAACTTCATTCCCTGACACTTTCAAGTCTGCACATGTTGTCCACCTCTCCTGTTAGAATGGAAGGACCAGGAGACATAGATTTTTGTCTTTGTGGTCCTCTAATCTTTCCAAGCACCTAGAAAAGCATCCACTGGTGGTAAGCTCTTAGTAAATACTTATTGAGTGAATAAATGCATTGCTCATCTCCATGTGGCTCTCTGTCTAACCAAGGATAATAAAGCCTCCCTAGTTACTTACAGCCAGGCTAGGATTTGCTGCCTTCTAAGTTACCCCCAAGTTCCCAAAGGAACACAGTTATAAACATCAACTCTCTGATTCCTGTATCACACTATGTACTCTGAGATTCTTATTCAACATCTTCTGCTCTTCTCTGATTTATCTCAGTTCTTCTTCATCTTATCTGCACTTTGAGAGCCCATTTCTTTTTCCCTGAACTTCTGCAATAGCTCCCAAGAGGTCTCCTAGTTCCTAATATATGACCTCACCAATCCAGCCTTCGTAATGCTTCAAGAGTATCAAATCCCCATGAAAGGTTCTGAATGTGGTAGGCATGCACAGGCCGCCATGATCTGTGCCACCAAGTATCTCTCAAGTCTTGTAAGCTTCTTGACCATAGGTGCAATATTAATTGAGCCTCTTGGTCGTAAAGGACAGGCTATTTTTTCTAGCGGTCCAAAGAACCTCACTGGCACAGGTATCAAAGATGGGCTGAACAATCCAGATACATGGGGCTCAGAAGTGCAGCTCAGCCTCAGAAACAACAGAAGCCAGGTATTTAAAGACTTCCAAGACTCTGTCTCTCATCTTTGCTTCTCTCTGAGTATCAGGGTATCTATCACTGCAGCTCACCTCTCTCCATATGGTGGAAGCCTTACCACCACTAACTCCCAAAGATTCTATCTCTCACCTTCATCCCCAGAAGAGGGAAAACACAGCCTCTCTGGTATCCTAAGGTTTAAATTCCCAGGTGGCAGACTCACTGCCCTGGCCTGGGACGGGTGCTCCCAGGAGGCAGGGGCCCACTATCCTAACATGCAGGCTCCTTAGTTACAGACAAAGATGGGGGAAAGACAAACTCTCACAGGAGAACCAGTCTTTCTCAGTTTTTTAAAGATATTTGTAGGACAGTGTCTCATATCTTTAGATGCACAATTAGTGTTTGTTTGTGATGAAAAGACATTATTCTGACAGCTGAAATAAACAGGAAACTGGAGGAACTCTAATATATCCACATCATTACTTTACCAGTATTTTAGCTGAATCTCATGGTAACAAGAGGCAGGGCATGGAAAGTATTTTCTTTCTAGAAATCAACTAACTGCATCACCAATATCCCAGATGACAAGAAGAAACTACCTTGGAAATAATAATAAATAATTATTGTAATTTGCTCTGCTAAGAGCTTCACACACATTATAATGTAGTGGGTAATGTCAGAGTGAAAAATGTGAATCCTGGCGTTAGCACGTTTGGCTGTGTGACTCTGGCAATTACCTAACGTTTCACTGCATCTATAAAATGGGGGTGAAAATAGTACCTATTAAATGTGTAACACAAATACGGCACCGGTTTTAGTGCCAGGGATAAATTAAGGCAGTGTTTCCCAGATGAGCACGACTTCGCTCCTCCAGGGACATCTGGCAGTTTGGAGACTTCTTTGGTTGTTACAACTGGATGGGGTAGAGGGACCACCGACATCCAAGGGGTAGAGGCCAGGGGTACTGCTAAGTATGCTGCCATGCGCCTGACAGCCCTCACAATAAACGATTATCCATCCCAAGACGTCAGTAGTGCCGCGGCTAAGAAACCCTGTATTAAGGGACTGTTAAATGTTACTTACCATTATTACTAGATATAATGATCGTAATAGCAAACTCTTATACAAGACTTACAATGCACCAGGTACTATTCTAAACAATTTACATATAGTAACCAAATTTAATCCGTACCAAAAAGAAAAATCAAATTTATGTGATAGATACTATTTGTTTCTCTATCTCACGAACATGAGAGTGTAATGACAAGGATTTAGTTTCTATTTCTCCCAGATGGTAATCAGAACTCACCAGTTAAATTACAGTAAATCCTGGTGAAAAATTATTCTCACTGGGGGGGATATGTTTTTATGATAAGAAGACTGGAAAGATTTTGAACACTTTTCCTTTCTCCCTCTTCATACTCGCATGCTCCAATTCACATTTTAAGAATGTTGGAATTTTCATTTTTGTTTGTTTTCAATCAGATATTCAAACCCAGTAGTTTCCCTTCCTCCTCTTTTCCCAGCCCCTCCCCTCACTATTAGAGGTTGCTTTGCAAGGATTAGAGCAAATAACTAATATGAAAAGATACGAGATTGGAGTATTTATTCTAAAGCTTAAGTTGGCTTTCCTGCACTTTGATGTATAAGCCTCTTCCTGAATTTTCTCCAAATATGTTGAGTAATACCGTGGAAGTACCTTCCAAGGCAAAGGTCTGCAAGATGGCGACAGAATGTTGAACACTGCAAGTCCTTTGGGGACGTTAGGGATAAAAAGGCTTCTTTCCTGGATTAATGCAGTTGTTTGAAAACTGATTAGTTATTGAGCCTTTAGCTTATTTTTTAAAGATCTCATTTTACTTTGGAACAATGCTCTGCAGGCTTTGTACTTTCAGGTGTTTGTGTGTGTATGTGTGACCGTGTTTTATGCCAAGCCTACGGTAACTGAGTTAAATGTAATGAAATGACTGTTCTTAGGACCCAGTACAGTGAAAAAGCAAAGCATTCAGCAAAATCCTTAATCTTCCATAGAAAAATAACTCCTACTTCTCAGGCAACACAGGAAACCTTAAGAAAATGAAAAGATGTCCATTTATCACCAAGATTCCAAAGGCCATATGTTTTCTATATCTACTGACATTTATTCCCTCTCAATGACCTAACATTTCCATGATGAAATGCAACACTATACAGAAGCATCTGAACATGGCTCATTCAACATGGCATGGGACTCAAATTTTAATCCAATCAAATTAACTCTAACAGTAGGTGTGGGTTGCCTAGATTTAGTAAAAGGGACTGGTCCAGGCCTTCCCGAGACAATACCCTGCAAGCACCCACAGTTAGCAGATTCTACAAAACACATACGAATGATTGGACTGGTTTCATAGTATCTCCTGATACAATACACTGCAACTGGGAAGTCAGAAATCACAAAATTAAAAAAAAAAAAGAAATCAAGTTTCTTTAACTCCAAGGAAAATAAAAATCAGGACTTCACCATAACTAGTTGGGACAAATAGCACTCAGTAAGAAGACCTCCTCCTACCCCACCAGGGACCCAGCATCCTCAAAACTGCAATTTCCTCCACCATAACACTTCTTCCTCCAGACCCCTCAGGTGTAATCTCTATCAGGTCTACTACGAAACTCTCACTCATATGGAGTTTCTGTAAGAAAATTAAATATCTGACGTGATATTAAGAAAATGATCTTATAACAGTGCTATGACAAACATGCATTGTTTCATATGTAAATGACCAATGTCATTTATAAATGAGGGTCACATATAAATAACCCTCAAGGGGTTCATTTGCTACATTAGCCTTTGGGTTGAGTTTGGTGGGTGGCTGAAGATAATTAGGATGTCTGACATGTCGGGATGAGCAGAATTGCAGAAGAAATAAACATATCTTTACTTTGGACCAACTACTCCTTAATATAGCTTTGTTTTACAGAACGTTTTCTGGTAAGATTTTTCGTGAACAGTTTAGTTAATATAGAATGATTTTGAAACACTTAAATCAGTGATAAAGCTGTCAGGTGAATGCCAGCATGTGTCTGAGCACAGACTTAATGAAAGAGAAATACTGTATCTTTAGAGATGTCCCTAAAAGTTCCATTCCTGCTCTGTGAACTGTGGAACAAAATGGGCCCTTTTGAAGGAATACTTGGAAGTTCTCTCTCTAAACAGTAACAGGTTGCTTTTTCTGTCTTATTCTTGAGTCAAGATTAGGATTGGCCTGTTTAATCACCAACCTGCAGGAAGAATATTTGATTAGGGAAACACCAATTTATTTGAAGGTGGGAAGACTTGTCCTGATCACACTAGGTCATAGAATGATAAAACTAGGAAGTTTCTCCAGAGATCCTCTAACCCATTTGTACTTTCAGAGTAGTTCAAGGTCACTGAGACAGAAACTCAAGGTCAGAGCTCAAGTCTTTACGCTTAGAACAGTGTTTCTGCTACTGTGTTGCATCATCACTTTTATTTTATCCTCTTGGAGCACATCCGCTCAGAAGAGCCAAGCAAATATGTGCACGACCATTATCCCAGAGTCTAAAACAAGATGAGAAATTGAGTGACCATCAGGCAGCTGACATGAAGGTAACCTGGGCACTACTTTAGCTTCTTTTCCTTGGTTTTCTCTCATATCTGTCTCTGTATGGCTATTAGGTAAATTTGTTGCTATAGAATCTTGCGTTTCTCACCTCACAAGTTGAGGAAGATTAAAGTGAGTGGGGGCCATAGGAAAGTTGGTTGAAATAAGGCAGATTTGAGAGGCTATAAAGAAGATTTTAGGCCTAATGGGCTTTGGGAAGTATTTGCAAAACTGAACTAGACACTGGCCTGGTTGTCATGGAAACCAGCAGGGCTGAGAGGTAGGGATGAGTGCTCCAGTGAGGAAGGTTCTCCCTAAAGTTCCGGGGGATCATATAAACTCCCAACCCACCTTTGGGCTTGAAATCAGCTTGTCCTGCTACATAGCAAATCTGCAACATGGTGCTGAAAACATTTCTGGAGTTAAAAGTGTTCTGTAGCTTCCTTTGCTGTTAGTTTGAAAAAAAAATCCATATATTGTGTTCTGGGCTCCTCCTATCTCTTATCTACTACAGAACAGGAGCAAAGGAGAGAAAGACGGGGCATCGGCAAAGAACGCATCTGGCAAAGTCCTATCGATTTCCACTTCCTGGTTCATCACATTAGAGCAAAAAAATGTTTTTAACAAATGGTGTTCATGGGGTGTCAATTGTCAAAATGTGTCTGCTGAAAAACTCCTTTCACAAAAGACCTGATTTTGCCAAGGAAGTAATTTTTAGCTTGTGAGTACTGCTTGCTACATTTTACCTTTTAAGTGCAAAGAGTTCACGTTATATGAGGTTTGGGGGGTTTTTTCTGGTTGTCCTTCTTTTTCTTAGTTTAAGATGATTTCTGTGTATATGTGTAAGTATGTGTGTGCAGACATGTATTTAGATATGTGTACCTCTATGTGTGTATATGTGTCCTTTTTCTTATTATCTCCTGTTTTCATTGTAATGCTTACTATTATTTTGCAGTTGTTATAAATTATTTCCACTGCTTTGGAAATGTTCACATAATTATGCTTCTTAAAGGGGCTTAGTATTTTGTTTTCATTAATAAGGAAGTAGTTAATATTAATAAGGAGGGATTTCCCTGGTGGCACAGTAGTTGGAAATCCGCCTGCCAATGCAGGGGACACGGGTTCAATCCCTGGTCAGGGGGATCCCACACGCCTCGGAGCAACAAAGCCCGTGTGCCTCAGCTACTAAGCCTGCACTCTAGGGCCCGTGAGACATGACTACTGAGCCCGTGTGCCATAACTGCTGAAGCCCGTGTGCCTAGAGCCCGTGCTCCTCAACAAGAGAAGCCACCACAGTGGGAGGCCCGTGTACCATAAAGAGTGGCCCCCACTCACCACAACTGGAGAGGGCCCACATGCAGCAATGAAGATCCAACACAACCAAAAATAAATAAATAAATAAAATTGATTCCTTAAAATAAATATATTAATAAGGGAGTGTTATCACAGTCAGGATCACATATAATCCTGTTTTTAGCACCTTCTCCCAGTACACTCAAAACATAGTTACACTGCTTTTATGTAATTATGCAGACCTCAGTATAGGATATTTAAAAGTTTGCAACCTGAAGAAAGTGCTGCAGAAAGTAGGAGAGATGGCGATGTCTGTAGGTACCAACTTAGTCTGGCCAGTGTTGGGGGGAAGCGTGGGCAGGGAGGGGCAGAGAGGTTCTGAGGGTCGAGTGGGATCTGGGACTTGGTGTCCAGGTGGCTTTGCTCTCTGCCTTTCCCCCTTCCCTGTTCCAGCCAAATGAGCCTATGTCCATCTGCAGCCTTAGGCCTGCCTACTTTAGGTAAGTTGAGGCTCTGGACAAGGCAAGCACTAGAAGCCCACAACTCCTAAAGTGGCTATGTTCCATTTCCATTTCTGTTGCTGAGTCTACCCGTCTTTGATGGTTCTCCTTGTTTGAATCGTGACAGCTTTTCACTGTACCCTTTACTTCAGCTCATAACTCTCTGCCACTCAGTTTCCCAAAGCTGTGTTTTCATCTTCGTTGACTGCTTCTCTCACCTCTGTACTCCTGGTAACCACCCTACTCTACATCTTTAGCTGATGAACAGCCTGATCTCAATCCCTGGTCCACGTGAATCTTCTATCTTCCTATCTGGGTACTAGCTAATTACCTTCAGTGTGTCCTTCTATACTGTAAAGGCAAAAAGCTAAAAACTACATTTTCCAGTCTCCTGTGCAACCAGGGGGCTGGATGGGAATTAGATTTCAAATACTAGATTCATTTGGAAGAGATGTGAAAGATAGAAGCAAGTCCTTTGGGGCAAGAAGGCCATGGAAATGTCAAGTTCTTCTGCCACCCTGTTCCGGTGTCCATTCTCCAGCTTCCTGGGGGTGAGGAGGCCCTTGTAGGGGAAGCGGTAGCCAGACTCCATCACCAGCTCATTGAGGGTCATGCACCAATGGCAAAGGTGGCAGAAATGGAAGTTGCTCCATCCCTGGATTGCAGTCTCACCAATGTCTTCTGGAATCAGTTGTTCAGTGGATGTCTCAGAGGCAATACAAATGCTCTGGGAGTCATCCCTGGAGACCAATGTTAGAACCCCTTCCCCCAGGCCTCCCAATGGTTTGGAAAGCATCTGATTCCTTGCAATAAACAACTGTGGCTTAAAATACCGAGAGTCATTTCTGCTTTCCAAACTGAACTCTGGCTGATACAGCAACCAGGTGGTTGGGCCCTGTAGAAAGGTGGGGAGGCCAAGAGATGACAAAGCCAAAGAACTTAGCAGACGAGAAGTTGACCCCACAAAGGAGTGACAAATCAGGAGGAACAAAAAGCTTCAGTGGTCTAGGCAGGCAGGGCCCAGAGTCTGAGCCTTAGAGTCACAAACACGGGATGAGCTCTGACCTTAGAGAAGAATCTCTTTTCTGTTTGCCTTGTTTTATAGATGGATTTAAACCATGCTGATCTGATAAGTATCGTTAACAGTGCAAATGAAAAAATTATTCCCAGGCAGAGCCAGCTAGAGCTGCCTGAGTTTATTTTCTCCTCTTGTATTAGCCAGCCTTCTCCAGAGAAACAGAACCCATCAGATCTATAGAGATATATAGAAAGAGGTTTATTATAAGGGGTTTGCTCATGTTATTATGGAGGATGAGAGGTCCCACGATCTGCCATCTGCAAGCTGGAGGCCAAGGAAAGCTGGGGATGTAGTTTCAGTCCAAACCTAAAGGCCTGAGGACCAGGAGAGCCAATGGTGTGAGACCCAGTCTGAGTCCGAAGGGGGTCAGGGTGGGTCGGTGATGTGTCCCGGTCCAAGTCTGAAGCCCCAGGAACCAAGATCTGAGGGTGGGAGAAGATGCCTGTCCCAGCTCAAGCAGAGAGAATTTACCTTTGCCATTCTGTACTATTCGGATTCTCAATGGATAAAATCCTGTCATGCGCTGGTGTCCTGCATTGGTGAGGGTGATCTTCTTTACTCAGTCTACCAATCCAAATGCTAATCTCTTCCAGAGAAGCACCAGAAATAACATTTTACCAGCTATCTGGACATCCCTTAGCCCAGTCAAGTTGACACAAAATTCACCATCATACCACCCGTGATAGACGTGTCCCTAAAATATATTTCTGGGATGAAGTTACTTAAAGGCTATTATGCCACAGAGAGGGGACAAGTTGGAAAGGGAAAGAGTCACATGCCCTTGTCACCAGCATCGGGATGGTTTAAAGAACAGTATCTGTCACTAGCTAGGGCTATTACTTTCAAGTTAAAATTGTTCCCTGATCCCCTCAGCATCTGCCAGAGCTTTTAAAGGCGCCTGTTCCCTGCAAGGAGCTCTTCTGGGTCCCAGAGAGTGAAGAGGAATTACTAATATTAATGAGCAGTATAAAATGCCAAGTGCTTTATACACATTATTTAACCTATATCAACCTATAAGGTAGATACCATTAGGTACTACCTAATTGTATTTTCTATAAGGTAGATACTGTTATGCTAAAGGTAGATATCTATAAGGTAGATGCCCTTTTAAAGACTATAACTTAGCAAGGTTACGGAAAGTGCCCAAGAACTCACGGCTACTAAGAGACACAGCCTGGATCTGAAACCATGGCAAGCCTGTCTCTGTCTTAACCTTTACGGAATCTGCCTCCCCATAGTCTCACCTGTTCTGTAGGCCTTGACTGTATGGAACAACTCTCAACGAGTCATGGATGTATTTTTTTTCACTTTCTTATTTCCATTGTACTCCCTGAGATAAGCACACACACAAAAAATTTCCAAGCAAAATCTGTTCTGTGATACATACTCCTAACGTTTCCTGGAATGGGGAAGGGGCACGAGGCTTTCTGAAGATCTTCACAGGATCTGCTCTACCAGGGGGAGATACCTTCCCTCTTCTTCAGAGCTGCTCCATCAGGACTGCTCGGTAGCATCCCGTCAACCTCCTCCATCAGCAGGCCATGGAGCTTCCCCTTGCTGTTAGGCACCAATCCCTGTCTCTGGGTTTTGTATTACTGCTTGAGGATGAAGAGCTATTCTGCCAGGGAAGATACTGCCCAGATGGAATTTAAGGAAAAGAATGGAACACAAGTCTTAATTGTGTGTGGGAGAACACATCTGAAGGTAATAGGGAAAATCACAGAATAGTGAGAAGAAGTTTTAGATATAATGGAACGTCCCTGTTGTTGCTATTTACGTGTATATCTTGCATATGCATTAGGCTTGTTTTGCTATATTCCATTGTTTCCCTGCTGAGGCCACCCTTTCCTCTCCCACATCAGCAGGGGCCTTTCCTCAGAGGGCAAATCAGCTCTAGTTTCTGTTGTCTGGCAAGAGGCAGCTTCTCAGTCAGGAAAATGAAACTGAGAAGGAGGGTCTTAAGCAGAAGGGAGAAGAAAATCCTGTCAGGCCCTGGTTGCACACCCTTGGGTCTAGGCTCAGGCTGCGAGTTGCCATGTCCCAAGATGGGGGCCCACCCACTGAGGCATAACAGTAGTTAGAGCAGGTCGAATCCTGGAAGCCCAGGAAGGAAGCCATCCCTTGGAAACCCAATTATGTGGATTTCTGTTCCTTTTTGTGTTGCTCTCTCTTTTGCTATCTCCTGATCTATAGTAGCATTTTGTTATAAAAATAATATCAAACATTTACTGAACATTTACTATGTGCCAGAGACCATGCTACATTTTCCTGGAATTATCTCATTCAGTGCTGACAGTAGTCCCAGGAAATGAGTATTATATACCTCCCTATTCCATAGATGAAGAAAGTGAGACTCAGACGGGTAGTGAACTGCTTAGAGTCAGACTGTTAAAAATTGGCAGACAGTGACTTGAACCTACTTCTGTCTGATGCCAGAAACACTCTTAAGCGCTTGCCTTATCGGACAAGAAATAACAACCCTTTCTCTGTTGGCCTTGTCTCAGCTCTGTTATGGAATAATAGAGAATCAGGTATCCACACCTGGCCAAAATGTTACAGAGGTGGAAGTTCAGGTTTTTCTGTCACATCTTATGGAAAATCCTAAATGAACTTTTTGGCCAACCCAATATATGGAAGGTCTACATGGAGGTGGCAGGTATAAATGACTTGAGATTCCCAAGAGTCAGGTGAAATTCAGGAGAAAAGAAATTGAGCCTCAAAGATCTTTCCCATTTCCCTCTATTCCCAAATATTGAGAGTCTAGGCTTCATTTAACAATAAAATTTTACTTTCATCATACGAGGTACTGTGGCCATGTTTCACAGCTTGGGGTAGAGAAGAGATTTCCATAAAATATCGTTATTTTATATGGGGTCAGCAGCACACCTGGACTTTGGAATGTGGTTCAGTACTTATTATTTGCTGGTGTGAAGTAAATGACTCAGAACATATGCAAATCTTCTTCTCAGCTCATAATGGAGAAAAACAGCATGTATATGTCAGAGAGCTTCAAGGCAATAAGGAACTTGAATGAACTAGAGATACTATTCACAATACCCAGTTATTGTGTTACACAGGAAGAAACCTGGATCATGAGTGTGTTATATTTCCTAAAAGTCACCCATAAAAAGAGAAGGTCAAGCAGGCAGAGGGTCGTGTTCAGGTAGCCTTTAACATTAGCCATCCAAGGGTTTTCCAAGGGACCCAAGGTGATTCATTAATTGACTTATTCACTCTACTACCAATGTCTACTATCAGTAATCGCTGGGCCAGGGATTATGTTAGATACTGGGGTAGAGCCGTGAAGGTACCTGGCCTCACATTATACAGATCCTTGGAGCTCTCCAACTCAAACATGCTATTTCCTTCCATTATCAGCTGGGAAAATACCGATGCATGGTGCAAACAAAATCAAACTAGCAAATCAAAAAGTCCAACTACAATTACAAAAGCCAGAACAACTGCTCACCCAAATGGAGTCCCAACTTTCCATGGGAGTAGAGTTTGGAGAGGTATCACTCATCTACTTCTAAACTTGAACGTCTATTTACCCAGTTGTGGCTACAAGCAGCAAGAGGGTGAGAAAATGCCAGTGGGTTGGTCTTGCAATTGAGAATCAGTAGCACAGGCAAGTTTTTCCAAGTTTGAACACCCTGACTGATAAATAGCAAGATAGAGCAAAGGCACACATCCCCGGGGAATACTGCCACCTGACCTCCAGCCAGACTTTGCTCCAAACCTTCAATTTAGTCTCATAAATATGTTTTTGATTGACTTGCTTTTTTGCCATCATCTTTCTAGGTCCGTGTTTAGAGGCCTTTTTTTTTTTTTTTTAATGTTAACTTTGTACTCTTCTGTAGTTTCCTTTCAGTTAGCTCATTTGAAGAGTTCTTTGAAGATGAAAAGTCCCGTGTTAAATGTGAAGCATCAGACCTACGCATTCTGCAAACAGATAATGTGAAGGTCATGAAAAGGTAGCATACTAAAACAGAAGCAAACAGGAAAAGGCAATTTCCAAAAGAAGATAAAATTTAATAACAATACTCATAATACGTGAGAGTTTAGGATCTCCTTTTCATTTGCTGTCTTGGAAATCCTGACTCATTTATCATTAGAAAGTCCCACGAAGCTAAGTTTCTAAGAAGAAATAGCTACTGTCTAGTACAGGAAAGCAAGAGAATTAGAATGCTTGGCCCAAACTCGCAGAACAGAGGGAGCAAGAGAGAACCAACACATATGAATTGATTCGCCTATTTCCAAGATTGCCTACCTGAAGATTCAGCCTTAGAATAAGGCAGATGAGTGAAAAAATATCAATCGGCTAGCAAGCAGAGGAGCAGAAGTTGAGCTTAGCTTGAAAAGCCTTGAGTACCTCTCTCTGCTCTTTTCTCTGCTTATTCTAATCAGTGGAGGTTTAGACACATCTTGTAGGCAATTCCCAGATCTTATCTACATTCAGAAAGCAGCCTCTGTGCAGCACACACCTGTCTTACCATATGATTTCAAGAACAGAAGAAGTACTGGGCAACAAGTCATATGGCCTTTTCTGGACATCTGCTAAATATTCTCTTGTAAGGAGGAACTCAGAGACACCTCTGGGGTGATGGCTCATTCCAGGAGCTGAAGGAGGTGATCATGCAGATGTTGAGCCTAAGAAGGGTTACATAGTCCTCCTAGGTACTGCTAAGGAGAGACCAACAACTCACAGAGCCTGGGACCATGGAGCTGCCTCCATTTGTGTGGTTCTGGGACTAGGGCTGTACCCACTTAAATATTAAGATATGTAGAAGTTGTGGTATATATATACAATTGAGTATTACTCAGCCATAAAAAAGAATGAAGTAACGCCACTTGCAGCAACATGGATGGACCTAGAGATTATCATACTAAGTGAAGTAAGTCAGAAAAAGACGCAAACACCATGTGATATCACTTATACGTGGAATCTAAAATATGACACAAATGAACTTAACTACAAAACAGAAACAGACTCACAGACATAGAGAATAGACTTGTGGTTGCCAACAGGGAGAGGGAGTAGGATAGGGATGAAGTGGGAGTTTGGGATTAGCAGACGCAAACTGGTATATACAGAATGGATAAACAAGGTCCTACTGTATAGCACAGGGAACTATATTCAATATCCTGTGATAAACCATAATGGAAAAGAATATAAAAAGAATGAATGTATAACTGAGTCACTTTGCTGTACAGCAGAAATTAACACAACACTGTAAATCAACTATACTTCAATAAAAGTTTTTAGAAAAGAGATGTAGAGAAGGATAAGAAAACTATCCTTCAACAAATGAAACTAGACTTGAGATTAAAAATAGGTCTGAAAAGCTTTCAAAGAGATGGGTACATGTCGTAAACAATAGGTTGAATCGTCTTGGAGAAATCTCTTAGACCATCATTTTTCTGCCTTGGGGTATTTCCTCTGTTGGCCCAACCAGTGTTTGGGGGCATGCAGTGGCACAGGGAAAGAGGTTCTAAACCCTTCCAGTCACCCATCCTCTAAAAATCTCCACTCACAAAAAATTCCTATTAAACTAAATGTACTAACCATTTTGTGCAGGTTAGAAATGTTAAATATTTTGAAGTTCTCAGATGTGCTCCATGTCAGTAAAACTGCTATATTTTCATCATGGTTGATTAAAACAAAACAAAACAAACAAAAAACACTGTTTCGTTTGCTCTCAGTACCTTCATCTATGAAAAGATGATGTGCTAGGGTTGTTTTTCTCTAACCTGAACTTGAATCACAGTCACCTGGAGTGTTTGTTAAAATGCAGATTTCTGCACCCCAACCCTAGAGTTTCTGATTCAATAGGTCTGGGATGGAGCCCTGAAATTTGCATTTCTAACAAGGTACCAAGTAATGCTGTTGCTGCTGCCCAGAAACACTGGACTAGAAGACCTTAAATTATATTTCAAGTTTAGGTATTGGTTTTTTATGGCTACCATTTGGTGGAGGAAGGGGAAGGTCAGTTCAATGTTGAAAACGTTTATGAACCCACACATTTACAGTCACCTGATTAATGACAAAGGCAACACTGTGCTGTAGTGGGGGAAGAGTGGACTTTTCAAAAACTGGTGCTAGGTCAATTGAATATTCACAGAGGGAAAAATATATATCTGCATCCATACCTCACACCACACACATACCCCAATTCTGCATGTGGTGTACATCTAAATGTGACAAATAAATCAAAAAATCTTCTATAGAAAAATATATGAGAAAAAATTGGGTGACCTTAAGATACACAAGGTCAATAAAAAATTAACCATAAGGGAAAAACAAAACTTGACTACATTAATATTAATCACTTCTGTTTATCACAAAACACCATTAAAAGAGAATGAAAAGGCAACATATGGAGTGAAAAAAGGATATTCACAACCCACACATCTGAGAAGACACTGATAGAATACATAACGTACTCCTATAATCCAGTAAGAAAGAGACAGAAAGTGCAATAGAAAAATGATCCAAAGGCTTGAAATTACACTTCACAAGAGAACACTCAAGTGAGCAATAAAATACGAGAATATGTTCAAATTCGTTAGTCATTAGGGAAATGCAGATTAAAACTAAAATGAGATACCACTTACACACCAATCAAAACTGTTAAAATGAAAAGGACCGATAATACCAAATGTTGTCAAGGCTTTGGAACAACCGTAACCCTTATATACTGCTAATGCAAGTGTAAATTGCTAACAGCCCCTTTGGAAAATGTTTGGCAGTATCTACTAAGGCTGAACATAAGTGTACACCATGATGGAGCAATCCCATTACTAGTTACATACCCAGTAGAATGGTGTAAATATGTTCACCAAATACATATACCAGAAGGTTATGATAGCATTATTCATATTAGCCCCAAACTAGAAACTACTCAAATGCCCATCAAGAGTAGAATGGGTAAACAAATTCTAGTATCTTCCTACAATGGGATACTGTTCATCACAGGGTGGATCTGCCACAGTATAAAGAAATCTCACAAACCTGATGTTGAGTAAAAATAGACAGATACAAAATAGTAAAAGCTGTATGATCCCATTCATATAAAGTTTTAAAGGAGGCAAAATTAACCTATGCTATTAGAAGTCATTTTTCTAATAGTGAATAGCACGAGTGGGTTTCTGTGGTATTAGTAACGTTGTTTCTTGATCTACGTGCTGGTTACATAGGTATTTTTATTTTGTGAAAATGCATTGAGATATACACATATGAGATGTATGTTTAGCTATACATTTACATGTAGTTATAAAAAAATCATGATGAAGTGCACTCCAGATTCTCTTCAGGTGTTCAGTTTGGTTTACGTGTCTGTTTAGCCCCAGTAAATCCCTTCTACTTCAGGTGGAGCCCATTTTTCCTTTTCTTGCTCTTCTGTACAATAGACACATTAAGCCACTTCTCAGTCTCTTTTATAAGCTAAGAAATTATTTCTTTACCCCTGTCTTTTGGACTTGTCTTTATAACACTTGAATTAAAGAACTACTCGCATCTTGTCCAGTGGATTTAGATACCATGTTTAAACTGAAAATTCCCAAATCTTACCTTTCCTCTGTACCCCAGATACAAGTATCCATTTCTTCCAAATTTGCTTCCCCTCTAGCCTTACCCGTCTCAGTAAATGACACAACCTTATTCAGATGTTCAGGCTGAAAACTGAGACCATCCTTGACCTTGCTCTTTCTCTTTCATTCTGCATATAAATCCATCAAGTCCTAGCCATTCTTTGGCCAACCCTGTCTAGTAGGGATACTACACTCTCACACATTTCACCATCATCTCTTACCTGAAAAATGGATCCAGGCTTTTAGCTGGCATCTGTGCTTCCAGTCTTAGCCCTAACATAAAATCAGACTGTACCATTCTCTTGCTTTAAACCTCTACAACAGCATTACCACAACTATTAAGGACACAATCTAAACTTCTCGGCCCAGCCTTTAAACATCTTCTTGCACCTCATTTCACTTCACCTCTGCCTATGTGCCCTTGTTGGGATCCTTCCCTCTTTAGGACCTTTACACATTTCACCTGCCTGAATGTTTTTGCCCCCAAATCATTGCCTGGTTAGTCTTTGTCATTTGGGTCTCTATTCCCTTAGAGATGACTTTGCTGGCCACCGAATTTATAACGTTTTTCAAGCCCTGGTCCTTAATCACCCTCTATCACATTATTTTGCTTAAATTTTCTACATAGCACTTTTTTTAAAAATTTGTATTTATTTATTTGGTTGCACTGGGTCTTAGTTGCAGCAAGCAGACTCCTTCAGTTGCGGCACGTGGGTGCCTCAGTTGTGGCATGCAAACTCTTAGTTGCGGCATGCATGTGGGAGCTAGCTCCTTGGCCAGGGATGGAACCTGGGCCTCCAGCATTGGGAGCGCTGAGCCTTAACCACTGCGCCACCAGTAAAGTCCCATTCACAGCACTTTTTATGATGTCAAATTTTCTTGCTGTGTTCCAGCACCTTGCACATATTAAGCACTAAGTAAATAAGTGTTGAATGAATTAATGAACTCAACAGAAGACAGAGCACAGAAGAGAGATCTCAACAGAAGATAAAGCACAATCCTACTCAATCCCCTGCTTCTAGGGAGAAATACATTGACTGTTCTTCATTACTTTAGTGGGAAGGTATTCCTGAATGTGTCTTCATGCTAAACAAATATCATCTGACAGCTAAACAATGTCCAGTGGCTACATCTCTGGGTGTCACACTGAGACATAAGAGGCGATAGCTTATGAACTCAAGAAAAGGAGAACAAAGGCAGGAGCACTGGGCAGGCTTCAGCTGACAATGAAGGATCAAGATCTGAAACTAAGCAGGGGGTCTGGATCCATGATCACATGAAAGGTCCTCAAGAGAAGGGCCTTGATATTGGGCCAACATTTGCTAATGCCAGAGAGTTTTGGTATCTTTACTTTTTAAGACAGGAAACCTTCTCCAAGCATAGGTAACCTGAAGGCTAGCTATGATATTACATGAGAACAAAAGGACAGATTAGGAAGCAAAAGGGTAAATAGGAGAGAGCTTGCTTACAAAGTTTGATCCCTAGATGATAGCCACATATATTAGGACTTAAATTTGGTGAACATATATTTCATTGAGAAAAATGGACCTTCAAAATGGTTAATTGAATCTACAATGTATTTTACAGCTAGAGTTTTCTGCCCAGTTCATTTGCTCTTTTTTTTTTTTTAATACTTGAACAGCTTCTAAAGTAGGTCAAAAAGGGAGATTCAACTCACCACATCCAGTTTTCACTGTCTCATTAGGCCAAATCCCGTGGTCTTGGTTGCCATCCCCTTAAAAGATGCAGCACAGCTCAGCACTGCAGCTGCTGTTACACAACTTCACTCCTTCCCCAGTCCACTGCTGTGGTCCCTGCCAGGCTGCACCGAGCAAGGCTAGCAATCAGAAAGCTATCCACACTCCAGGGCAATTGATGCAAATAAACCCTAGGCCATTGTGATGTTATTGGGACAAAAATGCACAGATAGATGCTGCCTTCATACCCTTCTGGAACTGTAAACGTGCCCTAATTAAAGCAGGCACAGCAGCTCTGCAGACGCAGCCAGATAGCAAATGCAGGGGCTGCCTGCCCGACTCTTCAGCTTCCAAGTTATGGCAACGCCACTGAATTACATTAATTCATTTGTAACTCAGTGTTCTCCGCTTTAAATGATGGGGCTCTTGCCTATGTAGCCTATCTAGGCTCTCAAAGGTTTGTATCAAAGGAATGCAGAATTTTAAAGGACATTCCACCCAGGGAAGGAATCCTACATAACATTCTTTGTATCATGTAGCCTGCTTAGCAGGGCTGCTGACCAAAGGCTGAACCCAGCCTGGGGTCAGAGATGGTCAATCCCAGAAATCCATGAAGGGGCAGCAGATTCAGCCTGTCATGCCAGAGAGTTATGGATCAGCAACCAAGGTCAAGCTTAGAACCCTAGCACAGATATTTTAAATGGAAGCCAGGGACAACGTAACATATTCACACCATCTCTCCCTAGCTAAGTTAGAGTTTCTCTGGAAATAAATGAATCACATTCTAATTTCACTATGTGTTAAGTGTTTGATGTTCAACAAATCTAAAGATAGTAACTCTGTACAACATTGAAATAACAAAATCTCCAAACGGTTTGCTTGAGATGTCTTATAAACAGGCAGAGATCCAATGTCCCCCTATGGCAAACTCCCACCCTCAACTGTATCTCTGCATTGGGACAAAGCAGAGTGGAGCCGTGAAACAAACCATGGGTGAAGAGGAGGCAGGGTAATAGAAACATGTATCAATAGATGTGCAGTTTTAAAAAAATGGTCTCAAATTTTTTTATACTCCTTGCAATGAGAAGTGGAGTACATACCCCTCACCTTGAAACTGGTTGGGCTTGTGACTGCTCTAACCAGCAGAGTACAACAGAAGTGACACTATGTGACTTCCAAAACTAGATCAGAAAAGACTACAGTATTCATCGTACACCTGGTTCTCTCGGGATACCTGCTCTGGGGAAACTCCTTCAGGTGCCATGTAAGTCTGACTACCCTGAGGCCACCATGCTTGAGAAACCACATGTAGGAGCTCAGGTCAACAGTCCTCACTGAGCTCTCAGCCAACACCCAGCATCCTCTGCCAGCCATGTGACTGAACCATCTGGGACATCCAGCCCAGCAGAGCCTTAGGTTAATGCACCCCAACCAGCAACTAACCACAACCTCATGAGAGATCCCAGGCCAAAACTACCCCAATTCCTCACCCACAAAATTGTGAGCAAAATAAAATGGTTGTTTTAAGAGCCTAGTTTGGGGATAATAAATAATAACTAGAACTGTGAGGTTTAAATTGTTTGACTGAAAAACACTGTTCTCATGATGATGGGGTACCTGCCCATTAACTCTCATCATAAAGCATCCTAAGAAAGGTGCTCTCTGGGTGAAGCCTTAGGCTGGAAGGTCAGAACAATGACTTCCAGGCAGCACTGTCTTCCCTATTCTGAGCTGAGCTCTGTCTCTGTGTAACTTTCACCCATCTGTCCTAGTTCTGCCTTCTGTTGCCATAACAAGTCTTCTCTCTTCTTCTATGTGACATCAGAAAAGATTATGCAAATATAATAGGTCAATAGAAAAAGAAAAACCTTCTTTGTTCGCAGGTCCTTTGAAGCATTAAGACATTAAAGAAGTGTTCTCTCTTGAGAGCTCCCTGGGGGTCATAACATTTACACATTCTTTGCACATGTACTTTTTCTATGCAGAAATGGGAGAAATGACTACATGTGAAAAAGTCTGTTTTCATTACAGATTTTTTTTCTTTCAATGTGCTTAAAATGTCCAGGTTGTAAAAATCAAGAAGAAAACACCAAAAAAATTCAGGCTGCATTAAAGAGTTAAATGCAGACAGCTCAATTTGTTCATTAAAAAATGAAGAAAAATACAGATGAGTATTTATATTTTGCAAATGAAGAAGGGTCTTTCTCACCATAACTTCAAAGACTATGAGGAAAAACTGACAGAATTAATTACATACAAACTCAGAACTTTTGCATAATGAAAACATTCATAAATAAAATTTAAAATGTAAGATAAACTAAAAAAAATATTTATGGTATGCAATAAAACAAAAGATTAAGAATCTTAATAATATTTTTAAATTTTCAGTTAGTAAGAAAAATGAACATTCCAATCGGGGAATAATACATACAAGCAAAAAGAAAAATGAACAAATCACTATAGAAAAAGTATGAATGGCCTATAAATACATGAAAAATTTCTGCCTCTCTTTTGTTACCGACGAAATAAAAATGAAATAACTTTTTGTCATAGTATGACTTCTCTTTGGGACACTTTTTAATTGCCAATAACCACTGGTTGACAAAGGTGTGGGAAAGGTATCCTCCCATACCTTGCTTATTAGCTATTTACTGGCCTAATCTTTCTGCAGAATATTTTGGTAATATATATAAATCAATAACCTTTAAAATGAGCTTCCTCTACAACTCAGTAATTGACATCTACCCTTTAAATGTGGAAAGGATCAGTAAAGTGTGCAAAGTTTTATCTATAATAATGTTCATCAGAGCATCAATTACTATCGGGGGAAAAAAATAGACTGGATGAATTTTAATAGGAAAGTGATTGATTAAAGCATAGTGTATCCATGTAACAGAGTCCTATCCAGCCATTAAGTATCCTGTAGTAGAAAATATTAATAAAATAAAAATACATAAGAATATTGTTAATTTATACAAGCAGGTTATAAAATATATAGATAGGCTTATATATATATATTTGAAATATTTAAAATATAATAGATGTTATGAATATATAAATATATAACATATTTTTATAATTATATAGTTAAACATTAAAGTGTATGAAAAACAAATACATCAAAATAAATTTAATATAAAATTATAAAATACATGTGTATTTTATATAGTTAATAGATACAAATACATATAGATTATAATCATGTATATAATTATATATAATTAATAAATATATAATTTTGTACCTCAGTTTTTTTGTTTTGTTTTGTTTTGTTTTGTTTTGTTTTTGCGGTACATGGGCCTCTCACTCTTGTGGCCTCTCCCGGTGCAGAGCACAGGCTCCGGACATGCAGGCTCAGTGGCCATGGCTCACGGGCCTAGCCAGTCTGCGGCATGTGGGATCTTCCCAGACCAGGGCACGAACCCGTGTCCCCTGCATTGGCAGGCGGACTCTCAACCACTGCGCCACCAGGGAAGCCCACCTCAGTTTTTTTTAAACAGAAAAATAAGGGTCCCACCAAAATGCTTGTGATAGCTATCCACAAACATAGAAAATTACGGGCAATTTTTATTTTCTTCTTAGAACTGTTTTATGCTTTCTGAATTTTCTACAATAACTATTTTAATCTCGAAAATAGAAATATGGATATGTGGACCCAGACAGACAGGTGTAAAATTTTGAGAAGTCTACTAACTACTCAGAACGTGCATTGACAAAAATAAAAAAGCCATTTCATGATGAGGACCTATTTGATAAGAAAGAGGATAGAAAAACTCAAAAGAACAGTGCTGAATCATAGGTGCCAGAAATGTATCTTTTTTTGGAAGGAGACTGAGTAATGGGGTAGAAAGAGATCTGAACTGGGAGTCAGAGAGCTCAAGGTTGAGATGTGGTCCTGAGACTACTGGCTCCATGACCCAGAACAGGACACTTCCTACTCTCATCCAAAAATAAACACGTTAGACTAAGGCATCTCAAATTCAAATCTAACCTTAAAAGACTAGGTTTTCTGATGAATTAAGACATGATTTGTCTTTAAGCAGATTTTCTTTAAGCAGATATCATAACTAGAGCTGCCAGACAAAATTAAGGACAAGCAGTTATACTGAATTTCAAGTAAACTGTGAATAGTTTTCTTTCTATATATCTCATGCAATATTTGGGGCATACTCAATGCTAAAATACATATTTTTTCTTTCACCCTCTAACAGGCAAACTACTCTGGCAGTCCTATTTAAGAAATGCTTATCTTAAGGAATATACACATACTAAAAGATTTGTTGTCTATATCTGAAATGCAAATGCAGCTGGGTATCCTAAATTTTCATTTGCTAAGTCTGGCAACCCTAGCTATCACCTCCTGAGCTTATGCAACTGACTCTCATACAATGTTCAAGTAAAATTGTGTTTCCCTATCTCAAAATTCTTATCTGGATATCTTCTTTCCTTTCTTGATCACCTCCTATGTCCAGGCCAATGCTAAATTTTAAGTAAAGCTTCTTATCCCCACATAACCCATTGACACCTGTCATGTTCAGACACTGGCTGAGGCTGCTGTAGGGGAGGAAAAAAACCGTCTTTCCTCTACTCAACTTAAATACTCCAGCTGGGGCCCTATAAATCAGATGGGGAAAAGACAGATTAACAGCAAACAAACAGAAGTTTGTTAACATGTGTATCACACAGGTACACACGGGAGCACCCAGTGATCAGTAACCCAAAGAGGTGGTTAGAACTTGAACTTATATACCACGTTAGGCTAAACAAAGAAAAAGGGCATTTGAGCTTCTGGGTGTGGAGGCAAGTTACAGGAAGGCATCCAGGAAAAGTATGGTGAACAGGGTTTTTAATAAGGTTTGTTATCAAAACAAAAAGACAACCCATAAAATGGGAGAAAACAGTCGCAAAGGATGAGACCAACAAGGGATTAGTTTCAAAAATTTACAAACAGCTCATGTGGCTCAATATCCAAAAAACAAACAATCCAATCAAAAAATGGGCAGAAGACCTAAGTAGACATTTCTCCAAGGAAGATATACAGATAGCCAAGAGGCACATGAAAAGATGCTCAACATCACTAATTATTAGAGAAATGTAAATCAAAACTACAACTAGGTATAACCTCACAGTAGTCAGAATGGCCATCATCAAAATAATCTACAAACAATAAATGCTGGAGAGTGTGTGGAGAAAAGGAAACTCTTCTACACTGTTGGTAGGAATGTAAATTGGTCCAGCCACTATGGAGAAAAGTATGGAGGTTCCTTAAAAAAACTAAAAATAGAGCTACCATATGATACAGCAATCCCAGTATTGGGCATATATCCAGAGAAAAACATGGTTCAAAAGGATACATGCACCCCAATGTTCATTGCAGCACTGTTTACAATAGCCAAGACATGGAAGCAACCTAAATGTCCATCAACAGATGAATGGATAAAGAAGATGTGGTACATAATACAATGGAATATTACTCAGCCATTAAAAAGAATGAAATAATGCCATTTGTAGCAACATGGATGGATCTGGAGATTATCATACTAAGTGAAGTAAGTCAGACAGAGAAAGATAAATATCGTATGCTAACACTTATATGTGGAATCTAAAAAAAAGATACAAATGAACTTATTTATAAAACAGAAACAGACTCAGAAAATGAATTTATGGTTATCAGGTGGAAGGGTTGGGGGAGGGATAGATTGGGAGTTTGGGATTGACATGTATACACTACTATATTTAAAGTAGATAACCAACAAGAACCTACTGTAAAAAAAATAATAATAAAATTAAAAATATATAAACATTAAAAAAATTAAAATAAAAAAATAAGGTTTGTTATGCAGATTTAAGTTCCTGCCTTCTCCACTGATAACAGTTAAGAGTCCTCCTCTATCTGGTACGGGACTTTAGAGCTTTCTCTGCACCTGCTGGTTCTCAATAGCCTTTAGCTCAAAATAATCCAGATGCCAAAGAGGCATGTTTTGAGGTGGCGTATTCAGGAACCCATCACTGCCAGGAAGAACCTGGCCTCAGCACAAAAGCTGAGGCACCTCCTGGAGGAGTCATAGATGGGAACTGCCTTCCTGGAGGAAGAAAGTGTTGTTTTTTTCTTTTTTCCTAATCCATTAGACTTTTATTCAAAAATCCATTGTCTATACTTTTTCACTAACCAGTCTTCAGTGCTCTTGCCAGTCCTCTTTTCTCTCACTGATAATAAATCTAATACTCTCTTTTTAGTCCATTTCATCTTCCTTCTACAACATTTGATCATATTAGCAATTCTTTTTATAACCTTTCCCCCAGTAAACTCTGTAGTGTTTTCTCTTGCCTCTCTCCCTTCATACCAAAACCAAATGGCCAAACACAAGAGGGAGGGGATATGGGGATATATGTATATGTATAGCTGATTCACTTTGTTATATAGCAGAAATGAACACACCATGGTAAAGCAATTATACTCCAATAAAGATGTTAAAAAAAAAAACAAAACTAAATGGCCTGCTTTTTCCTCTGTGTACCTGAAGCACTTTCATCTCTGAATATCCAAAGGCTACATGTCGTTCAGAACCTATTCTAATGTCATCGTCTTCATGAGGTTTTTTTAAAAATTTTTTTATTATAATTTTTTTTATTGGGGTACAGTTGTTTTACAATGTTGTGTTAGTCTCTACTGTACAGCGAAATGGAGTTCCCTGTGCTATACAGGAGGTTCCTATTAGTTATCTATTTTATACATATCAGTGTATATATGTCAATCTCAATCTCCCAATTCATCCCACCCGCCGTTTTTCCCCCTTGGTGTCCATACATTTGTTCTCTACACCTGTGTCTCTATTTCGGCCTGGCAAACCAGTTCATCTGTACCATTTTTCTCGATTCCACATATATGTGTTAATATATGATATTTGTTGTTCCCTTTCTGACTTACTTCACTCTGTATGACAGTCTCTAGATCCATCCATGTCGCTACAAATGACCCAATTTCGTTTATTTTTATGACTGAGTAATATTCCATTGTATATCTGTACCAAATCTTCTTTATCCATTCATCTGTCAATGGGCATTTAGGTTGCTTCCATGACCTGGCTATTGTAAATAGTGCTCGAATGAACACTGAGGTGCATGTGTCTTTCTGAATTATGGTTTTCTCTGGGTATATACCCAGTAGTGGGATTGCTGGATCATATAGTAATTCTATTTTTAGTTTTGTAAGGAACCTCCATACTGTTCTCCATAATGGCTTTATCAATTTACATTCCCACAAACAGTGCAAGAGGGTTCCCTTTCCTCCATACCCTCTCCAGCATTTATTGTTTCCAGATTTTTTGATGATGCCCATTCTAACTGGTGTGAGGTGATACCTCATTGTAGTTTTGATTTGCATTTCTCTAATCATTAGTGATGTTGAGCAGCTTTTCATGTGCCTCTTGGCAACTTGTAGGTCTTTTATTGAGAAATGTCTATTTAGGTCTTCTGCCCATTTTCTGATTGGGTTGTTTGTTTTCTTAATATTGAGCTGCATGAACTGTTTATATATATTAGAGATTAATCCTTTGTCCATTGATTTGTGTGAAAATATTTTCTCCCATTCTGAGGGTTGTCTTTTCATCTTGTTTATGGTTTCCTTTGCTTTGCAAAAGCTTTTAAGTTTCATTAGGTCCCATTTATTTATTTTTGTTTTTATCTTCATTACTCTAGGAGGTGGGTCAAAAAAAATCTTGCTGTGATTTATGTCAGAGAGTGTTCTTCCTATGTTTTCCTCTAAGTGTTTTATAGTGTCCAGTCTTATATTTAGGTCTTTAATCCATTTTTAGTTTATTTTTGTGTATGGTGTTAGAGAGTGTTCTAATTTCATTCTTTTACATGTAGCTGTCCAGTTTTCCCAGCACCACTTATGGAAGACACTGTCTTTTCTCTATCGCATATCAGTGCCTCCTTTGTCATAGATTAGTTGAACATAGGTGTGTGGGTTTATCTCTGGGCTTTCTATCATGTTCCATTGACCTATATTTCTGTTGTTGTGCCAGTACCATATTGTCTTGATTACTGTAGCTTCATGGTATAGTCTGAAGTCAGGGAGTCTGATTCTTCCAGCTCCATTTTTTCCCCTCAAGATTGCTTGGGCTATTCGGGGCCTTTTATGTCTCCGTACAAATTTTAAGATTTTCTTGTTCTAGTTCTGTAAAAAAATGCCATTGGTAATTTGATAGGGATTGCATTTAATCTGTAGATTGCTTTGGATAGTATAGTCTTTTTCATGATATTGATTCTTCCAGTCCAAGAACATGGTATATCTCTCCATCTGTTTGTGTCATCTTTGATTTCTTTCATCAGTGACTTATAGTTTTCTGCATACAGGTCTTTTACCTCCTTAGGTAGGTTTATTCCAGGTATTTTATCTTTTTTGTTGCAATGGTGAATGGGATTGTTTCCTTAATTTCTCTTTCTGATCTTTCATTGTTAGTGTATAGGAATGCAAGAGATTTCTGTGCATTAATTTTGTATCCTGCTACTTTACCAAATTCATTGATTAGCTCTAGTAGCTTTCTGGTGGCATCTTTAGGATTCTCTATGTATAGTATCATGTCATCTGCAAAGAGTGACAGTTTTACTTCTTCTTTTCCAATTTGTATTCCTTTTATTTCTTTTTCTTCTCTGATTGCCGTAGCTAGGACTTCCAAAACTATGTTGAATAATAGTGGCAAGAGTGGACATCCTTGTCTTTTTCCTGACCTGAGAGGAAATGCTTTCAACTTTTCACCATTGGGAATATGTTTGTTGTGGGATTGTCATATATGGCCTTTATTATGCTGAGGTAGGTTCTGTCACTGCCCACTTTCTGCAGAGTTTTTATCATAAATGGGTATTTAATTTTGTCAAAAGCTTTTTCTGCATCTATTGAGATGATCATATGGTTTTTATTCTTCAATTTGTTAATATGGTGTATCACATTGATTAATTTGGTATATTGAAGAATCCTTGCATCCCTGGGATAAATCCCACTTGATCGTGGTGTATGATCCTTTTAATGTGTTGTTGGATTCTGTTTGCTAGTATTTTGTTGAGAATTCTTGCATCTGTATTCATCAGTGATATTGGTCTGTAATTTTCTTTTTTTGTAGTATCCTTGTCTGGTTTTGGTATCAGGGTGATGGTGGCCTCAAAGAATGAGTTTGGGAGTGTTCCTTCATCTGTAATTTTTTTGGAAGAGTTTGAGAAGGATGGGTGTTAGCTCTTCTCTAAATATTTGATAGAATTCACCTGTGAAGCCATCTGGTCCTGGACTTTTGTTTGTTGGAAGATTTTTAATCACAGTTCCAATTTCATTACTTGTGATTGGTCTGTTCATATTTTCTGTTCCTTCCTGGTTCAGTCTTGGAAGGTTATACCTTTCTAAGAATTTGTCCATTTCTTCAAGGTTGTCCATTGTATTTGCATAGCGTTGCTTGTAGTAGTCTCTTAGGATACTTTGTATTTCTGCGGTGTCTGTTGTAACTTCTCCTTTTTCATTTCTAATTTTATTGATTCGAGTCCTCTCCCTCTTCTTCTTGATGAGTCTGGCTAATGGTTTGTCAATTTTGTTTATCTTCTCAAAGAACCAGCTTTTTGTTTTATTGATCTTTGCTAGTGTTTTCTTTGTTTCTATTTTATTTAGTTCTGCTCTGATCTTTATGATATCTTTCCCTCTGCTAACTTTGGGTTTTGTTTGTTCTTCTTTCTCTAGTTCCTTTAGGTGTAAGGTTAGATTGTTTATTTGAGATTTTTCTTGTTTCTTGAGGTAGGCTTGTATAGCTATAAACTTCCGTCTTAGAACTGCTTTTGCTGCATCCCATAGGTTTTGGATCGTCATGTTTTCATTGTCATTTGTCTCTAGGTATTTTTTGATTTCCTCTTTGATTTCTTCAGTAATCTCTTGGTTATTTAGTAATGTATTGTTTAGCCTCCATGTGTTTGTGTTTTTTACGTTTTTTTCCCTGTAATTCATTTCTAATCTCATAGCGTTGTGGTCAGAAAAGATGCTTGATATGATTTCAATTTTCTTAAATTAACTGAGGCTTGATTTGTGACCCAAGATGTGATCTATCCTGGAGAATGCTCTGTGCACACTTGAGAAGAAAGTGTAATCTGCTGTTTTTGGATGGAATGTCCTATAAATATCAATTAAATCTATCTGGTCTCTTGTGTCATTTAAAGCTTGTGTTTCCTTATTAATTTTCTGTTTGGATGATCTGTCCATTGGTGTAAGTGAGGTGTTAAAGTCCCTCACTATTATTGTGTTACTGTCGATTTCCTCTTTTATAGCTGTTAGCAGTTGCCTTATGTATTGAGGTGGTCCTATGTTGGGTGCATATATATTTATAATTCTTATATCTTCTTCTTGGATTGATCCCCTGATCATTATGTAGTGTCCTTCCTTGTCTCTTGTAACATTCTTTATTTTAAAGTCTATTTTATCTGATATGAGTATTGCTACTCCAGCTTTCTTTTGATTTCCAATTGCATGGAATATCTTCTTCCATCCCCTCACTTTCAGTCTGTATGTGTTCCTAGGTCTGAAGTGGGTCTCTTGTAGACAGCATATATATGGGTCTTGTTTTTGTATCCATTCAGCAAGCCTCTGTCTTTTGGTTGGAGCACTTAATCCATTCACCGTTAAGGTAATTATCGATATGTATGTTCCTATGACCATCTTCTTAATTGTTTTGGGTTTGTTTTTGTAGGTCCTTTTCTTCTCTTGTGTTTCCAACTTAGACAAGTTCCTTTAGCATTTGCTTTAGAGCTGGTTTGGTGGTGCTGAATTCTCTTAGCTTTTACTTGTCTGTAATGGTTTTGATTTCTCCATCGAATCTGAATGAGGTCCTTGTCGGGTAGAGTAACCTTGTTTGTAGGTTCTTCGCTTTCATCACTTTAAGTATATCATGCCACTCTGTTCTGGCTTGTAGAGTTTCTGCTGAGAAATCAGCTGTTAACCTTATGGGAGTTCCCTTGTATGTTATCTGTCGTTTTCCCCTTGCCACTTTCAATAATTTTTCTTTGTCTTTAATTTTTGCCAATTTGATTACTATGTGTCTTGGCATGTTTCTCCTTGGGTTTATCCTGTATGGGACTTGCTGCGCTTCCTGGACTTGGCTGGCTATTTACTTTCCCATATCAGGGAAGTTTTCGACTATAATCTCTTCAAATATTTTCTCTGGTCCTTTCTCTCTCTCTTCTCCTTCTGGGACCCCTATACTGTGAATGTTGTCGCATTTAATGTAGTCCCAGAGGTCTCTCTGGCTGTCTTCATTTCTTTTCATTCTTTTTTCTTTATTCTGTTCTGCAGCAGTGAATTCCACCATTCTGTCTTCCAGGTCACTTATCCGTTCTTCTGCCTCAGTTATTCTGCTATTGATTCCTTCTAGTGTAGTTTTCATTTCAGTTATTGTATTGTTCATCTCTGTTTGTTTGTTTTTAATTCTTCTAGGTCTTTGTTAAACATTTCTTGCATCTTCTCAATCCTTGCCTCATTTCTTTTTCCAGGGTCCTGGATCAACTTCACTATCATTATTCTGAATTCTTTTTCTGGAAGGTTGCCTATCTCCACTTCATTTAGTTGTTTTTCTGGGGTTTTATCTTGTTCCTTCATGTGGTACATAGTCCTCTGCCTTTTCATTTTGTCTGTCTTTCTGTGATTGTGGTTTTCATTCCAAGGGCTGAAGGATTGTAGTTCTTCTTCCTTCTGCTGTCTGCCCTCTGGTGGATGAGGCTATCTAAGAGGCTTGTGTAAGCTTCCTGATGGGAGGGACTGGTGGTGGGTAGAGCTGGGTGTTGCTCTGGTGGGCAGAGCTCAGAAAAACTTTAATCTGCTTGTCTGCTGATGGGTGGGGCTGTGTTCCCTCCCGTTGGTTATTTGGCCTGAGGTGACCCAGCACTGGAGCATGCAGGCTCTTTTGTGGGCCTAATGGCAGACTCCAGGAGGGTTCCACCAATGAATACTTCCCAGAACTTCTGCTTCCAGTGTCCTTGTCCCCGTAGTGAGCCACAGCCACACCCACCTCTGCAGGAGACCCTCCAACACTAGCAGGTAGGTCTGGTTCAGTCTCCTATGGGGTCACTGCTCCTACTGCCTGGGTACTGGTGTGCACACTACTTTGTGTGTGCCCTCCAAGAGTGGAGTCTCTGTTTCTCCCATTCCTGTCAAAGACCTGCAATCAAATCCTACTGGCCTTCGAAGTCCAATTCTCTGGGGATTCCTCCTCCCATTGGCAGACCCCCAGGTTGGGAAGCCTGATGTGGGGCTCAGAACCTTCACTCCAGTGGGTGGACTTCTGTGGTATAATTGTTCTCCAGTTTGTGAGTCGCCCACCCAGTAGTTATGGGATTTGATTTTATTGTGATTGCATCCCTCCTACTGTCTCTTTGTGGCTTCTCCTTTGTCTTTGGATGTGGGGTATCTTTTTTGGTGAGTTCCAGTGTCTTTCTGTCGATGATTGTTCAGGTTAGTTGTGGTTCCGGTGCTCTCGCAAGAGGGAGTGAGCACACATCCTTCTACTCCACCATCTTGAACCAATTGAGAAAGTGTTCTTTTGAGGAGAGAACTGAGTGGTGCATCTCCCTGCTCCCACAGATCCGTAGCACCAGGGCCCATAAGCCCTTTCTCTCTTCTCCTTGAGAACCTGCCCTTCCCTGAGGAAATAAACCAGTCATTATAATTTAAAGCAGGGGCCACCAAACTTCTTCTTAAAGGGCCGGATAGCTAGACTTTTGTGTGCCACTTAACGGTCTCTGTTACACATTCTTTTCTTTTTAAACAATATTTTTAAAATATAAAAACCATCCTTAGCTCTTGCAAGCTACACCAAAATGGGTCACAGTCCAGATTTTGCCCATGGTTCATTGTTTGCCAATTCCTGATTTAAAAGGTTTCTATTCTCAGGATGCACTTATGATCTGAGTCCGAAGTTCTCAGGTAAAGGAATGAAACTCTCACAGGGAACTTTGGGAATGAGTAATTATCAGGAGAATGAGAAAACATCATTATCAAAGAATATTGTAAATGCAAGAAATACACAAATGAAAGCCCCAGCCCAACCTGGTCTTTGTTAATTTTATTGTCTGAGTCAAATATAGAACAGATATCACTAACGCAGCTAATATTTGATTAGCTTGGTTTATCAAATATATAGCTCTCATGAGAAAAGAAATTTTATTTTTTACTTTAGAGGTTTGAGATTTGGATGATAAAAACGTTAGAGTTACCTATACCTGTTTGTATCTTGGAATTATCCAAGTGAGGATAGGGCTCTTTGATAAACATTTAGCTGGTTTTCCAAAATCAAGATCTAATCCAACTACGTCTGTTAAAGAGAACATATCCCACCCTCCAGCACTAGACAGGTACATGGCTCAATTTAGTCTTCAATGCAGTCCTTTAGCAGATTTTCTGGTCTTCTCTGGAAGCTGTTTTCCTCTGTTTCCTTAAAACATCCACAAGTCAAACAGACCAAACTTTGTGTCCTCGCTGAAACTTCTTAGCTGTGTGATCCTGGCCAAATTGCCTAATATTTCAGAGGCTCAAGTGCCCCTTCTGAAAATGGGTATAAAATTACCTACATGCTTATGTCATCATGAAGCTTAAAATTGATAATTTAAGAAAAGCTTTAGCACCGTGCCTAGCATGTAGCATATGTTCACTAAAGGAGATCTGTTATAGTTATATTCTCATCGCCTTGAACACATTTTTAAAATAGGTCTCCTCTTCACAAGACTGTTAGCACCATCAGGTCTAGGATGTACATTTCCCATCCCCGTATCCCCAGGGTCTGTCCTATAGCAAGCTTTAGTCAAGATTTGTTGAACTAAACAAAACCATCACACAGGACTACATCCATTAATAAAGTTCCTGATAGCTTTAATGATAAATTCTCTGAACCCATATTTAAAGCAGCAAGATGACCGACCAGTTGATATCAGAATTATCCTCAAAGATTCTGAGCTGCTATACTTATACTAAGAATAAGAAGAAAAGTTGCAAATAACCATAGGGCACCTGAAATTGGGTCACTGCTTGGAGAAAGCTTTATTATCGGTAGATTAAAGATGAAGCAGCCCTCTAATTGCAGCTTTAACTTCCGTATGTCAGTATCAGCACTACTCAGGGATAAACTTCTAAAATGATAATACTTTGATTTAGTATTAGACTTTCACCATTCAGTGCACTTTGCCACCTATTATTTTCTTTTATCCTCACAACGAGCCCAAGAGGGAGAGCAATTTTACAGATGAGCAAAAAGCAGCACAGCAGGTTAAGTGACCGACAGAGGGTCACAGAGTGATTTGAATAGCAGAGCTGGCCTCCCAGACAGACCTCAGACTCCCAGTTCTACACATACTTCTAAAAACCAGGGTGTACCCTTTCCACACCTACAGGACAGGGCTGCTCTAGTCCTCCAGGAACCAATGCCAGCACAGGGCTGTTCAAGGTCCCCAGGGCATTCAATAAATGTCTGGGGAAGGAAAGAAGAGAGAAATGATGAAGGGAAGGAGGGAGGGAGGGAGGGAGGGAGGGAGGGAGGGAGGGAGGGAAAGAAGGAAGGAAGCAAGCAAGTGGTGGGGAGCGGGGAAGGAACTAAACTGGAAGGAAATTAACAATGTAGTAACCTTTTATGTCTGGAGAATTACAGTAAGAGAGCTCTTCAGATATTTTAGTGGCAGGTATCTCAATGGTCTTCAGAATCTCACAGTTAGGTCTAGATTAGAGCAGTATCGGGCTTGTTGAACTCTATAGGCTGGACAATTTTCTGTGAAGTCATGCTTACCAACCTTGCTAACCAGCTACAGACACACAAACCTTATTGATTCATTGTTGGTTTTTAAAGTCCAAAGTCACAATTTCTTAATAAAGAGTCCTGCCCCCATATACAAAAAGGTCTTCAGGATGATTTAAGGAGTCCAGTAGATGGTAGTTTCATGTGAATAGTATTTTATAATTTACAAAGCACCTCTACCAGAAAATCTTGATCTCTCTGGTCATCTTGAGAAGGTGATGAAAACTATGGAATCTATTTCTAGAAAAAAGATCAAGTGCATTATGCATATACACAGACCCAATTTTAAATATAATTCTGGGGACATGGGAATTCCCCTACAACTTTTAACAGAATTTCATGAGAACCAGTTAAAAAAACTGTCATTTATAAATTATATCATTTCAATCGGACAACAGCTTTGTGAGGTATGGAAGCAGGTATTATTTATCCCGTTTTACACATGAGGAGATTAAATAACTCAGAAACATAAGTGACTTATCTAAGGAAAAAAAGTTAATTAGGTAGAACTAATATCAGCTCTCCTAACTCCTGGCCTGGAGCTCTTTCCCTATATTAAGGTATCCAAGTTATAGGTGAATATATAAAAATTGTCCTAAGCAATGATTTTGACTTCTCAGGATATGAGTCAGTTCAAGAAAGGAACAGTTTCCCCTTCTCTGTCATAAATGTTATTTAAAATATTGCTCTGTAAGCCTCCAGGGTATTTCAACATTCGCCAAAAAATTACTGTTCCAAAGGCCTAATTGAGATGTATATCCGTCACCAGCATTGAATCTTTAACCACTTAATTCTGTATGAGTGATGGAAGCACTTTTCAAAGGTTAAATGAAAGTGTCAAAGCAGGGAAGTGCTACAGTAGGAGTAGGCAGGAGGTAGGCTGTGGAAGTACAGAGGGGCCAGGTGGGCAAGAATCCAGGCAAAAGGTGCAGTGACGTGGGCTGGGTAGTGGTAGCACAGTGCAGAGTCACCCTCAGATTCCACCTACACTTTAAATGTATAGCCAATTATTTTTTGATGATTAATTGTACATGAGAGCAAAAGGGAAAATTCAGGGATACCTCCAAAGTTTTGACCTGAGCAGTTGGAAGGTTGGAGTTGGCATCAACTGAGATGCGAAAGAAGGGGATCTGGAGTTCCCTTTTGGACATGTTAAGTTGTATACGTCTACTAGACACCTAAGTGGAAATGTCTAAGAGGTAGCTGATATAAAAATTAAATCTAGAGTTTTGAGAAGAGGTCTGGGTGAGACAAATATTTGGGGGGTTTTGTGCCTAAATGGTATTTAAAGCCATAAGACCAAATGAGATCACCAGATAAGCGAATACAGATGGAGAAGAGGCCCAAAGAGCACTGAGCACTTCGATGTGAAGCAGTTAGCGGCCTCCCATGGAAGCATCTTGGGTCCTGTGCTCATGCGTGAACCTAGCGCTGTGACCTGGGAAAGGCTGTTTTATGGGGGGAGGCCTGATGTATCTGAAGCAATCATTATGACAAGAATGGTGGGATTAACCAGGTTTGGACCAATTCAGGGCCCCCCCCCCCCCACCATAGCTGGGAAAGAGGCCCAAGGCCAGATCCATCCAAACCACATGGCTGTACACAGAGAAGAGGGACAAAGTAAGGGAGGGTACCACTTTGCACACACTAACCATACACCTTTAAGCTTTTTGTTGTTGCCCTAAGAGTTTAGACATTAAACAAAGTTTAAATTTTGGCACTGTCACCAGGAGTATGATGTTGGACAAGTTACTGAACTTTTAAAACCTGTTTCTTTACTTGTAAAATGAGAATAATAATACTTCTTCCTACCTTAAGAGATATCTAGAAACAATCAGCTCAGCTACGACATACTGAGTGCTCAGTGGAATGCTCGATACACAGTAAATGTGCAAAAATATTAAATATTATTATTTTTCTTAGCCTGGATTCCCCTGAAAATATAGCCTGAAGCAAAGGCCCATGTGCACATAAACGGTTTGGGAAGTAAGCCCAGGAAGCAGGAATACAGGAAGGATAGAAAGCCAGTAGCAGGAGTGGTTACCATCGCAAGTGATGGGATGGATTGCACAGAACCCCACAGAGAACCTTCTGAAGCATGCCTCAAAATTGTGTCCTGGATGACAACACGGGAAGCATTTCCCCATCAGCTGTTCCTGACGGGTCAGAGATGCCCTTCACCCCCACCCTCACCTTAACTCCCCATTTCCAGGTCATGAAAGTATGAGTCAGTGGTCTTGCAGGTGTCCTATGCCATAGCTTCAGATAAGACCCAGGACAAGAAGCAGGAGGCAGAGATTAAGGTGAGGCACTGTCAGACTGCTGTGGTGCAAAGCAGACTAAAGCCAGTACAGAACTGGTCTCTGCAAAAGTGGCTGGGAAGAGGTGAAGCTGAGAAGATATACGATGAGCTCAAAAGGACGTTATTGGCCTAATCGTTATTATGCATCCTTGCTAAATCCTTGCATTGAAGATTCTTATCTATGGCTCCTGCTCCATCAAATCTGCTCCAGAAATGCAGGGCTAATTTCTTTTCTTCTTTCCACACTTATTACTCAGTGTTTTGCAAAGAGAACATGGTCAATATCTGTTAAATTAACATATTAATATGACATGAAAAAAACCAAGGTGCATAGGTATGAAGATTTATAATTTGAAACATTTGTGTTTGGGGTATGTGTGTGGAGGCTCTTTCATGTACACTTTATTTCCTCCTCTAGCAATTTGTAAGCAGAAATTTGATGTTAAGGTCTTGGACTGCTTTATTTCCTTTGTCTCTGTGCTGGAAAAAAACAAAAAACAAAAAAAAAACAGAAGCAACAAAACCCTGATCTTGTACAAAAGGCAGTAAGACTCTGGAAAAAAAAAATTCTCTTCTCTAATTGCTTCCCCAGCTACTTTTCTAGATTCGTGGGTATTAGTGGGGGAGAGGCACAACTCAGTTGGTGGTGCAGAGCTGAGCTCCTCTGAGCTTCATTACGGCCTGAGTAAGAAGAGGGCTGGGGGCAGAAGCCGGTCTATCCTCCCCGCTGCTCTGGGAGCCTCTCACATATACAAAGGTCAGCCTCCTCCCATCCCCCTAGTGTTGACTGAGCTGGTGGCATGTTCCCACTTTTCACCCTAGTTAAGTAGAATTTCATTAGCTGGATAAATAAATCTGGATTACATTCTATCTGAACTCGATCTGTTCAGTATTTTCCCCACGTGTGAGCGTTGGATTTTATTCTTTTCAGTACCCATATGAACTATGCACAGAGATAATGTAAAGATTATGGGCAAGGTCGGCCTTATGCATAGACAAACTAAGCCACTAGCCACGCTGTGTAATTAGAGGGCAAAATCCTTCCGTCAATTAAGGCCTGGAAGTCCATTATGTAGTACTTCATTCCTCTCAGCTAATAGTTTCCTTCCCAGTTCAGCCTCTTTGAGAAAGATTGCGTGGTTTGAGGGGAAATAGGCTTAGCACACTCAGTCTCTAACAGATTGATGGACTGACTTACTCAGGTGCATCCTAACCTGGGAGGCAGAGAGAGACCAAGGGAGGCTGAAAGTCAAAGGTGAGGACGGTGGGCTGGAAAGCCCGGAGAGGATTGAAGACACTGCAGGTGGGTGACCCAAGGATCTGACTAGCCAGCCCTGAAAGTGAGAGATGGCCAGGCCTTTTCAAATCCCTAAAACTACAGTGCAGGCCCTTTGCTTTTTGTGGTCCCAAATGGCAAGTAGATACTGTCTTTGACCACGAAAGGCAGTATGGGCCAGGCACGAACAACTGACCAAGACATAGGAGTATCGCAGAGGGGGACACAAGTGTCTTCCCATAACCCTCCCTGGGTTGATGAAAAATTACTTTAGAGTTATCTGTTCTTATCACCTTTCTCTGAAATGGCATTAACTCTTTGCCAGGTCTACCACCTTTTACAGAAACAAAGCACTTAGCAATTTTAAGCACAATTTACAAATGAAATGTTCTCCCGCTAATTCTAAAGGCCTCTATCAGACTGTCCTTCAGAGAAGGAACTTTAATATAAAGAATGAGGCCCTTCTCTTCCTTTGCTTGTCCTTAGCCTCCCTCGTCTGTGGAGCTCCCCCATTGTTGTTTCCCTTTCTCACAGACCCCTTGTCCTCTCTGCCCTTCTGCCTCACGTTCTTCGGAGAAGGGCATTTGGCCTTTGCTTTCAAATTAATCCACCCACCACCACTACCTCAATTATTCTCTCATGGAGGTTTACATTTGTAGACTCATTTCTAATTCTGGGATGACAAGTTTCCATGACTGCTAAAGGCATTTCAGAGATTCTCGCCAGTTAATCGTTCAAGCAACAGATGTTTCTTGATCACAGAGAAAGTGCTTTTTTCTGGGGCTACAGAGACGAACACACCAGATTCTGTCCAGAAGGAGCCTGTAATCCAGGGAAACTGTTAAATTAATTAAACACGGAGGCCATCAGACTGAGGTGGCTGTAAAGTGGGGCAGCCTGCACAAGCAACCCCAAAATCTACGCATGTAAATATCTCAGAGGCACAAGATTGGAACCTAAGGACCACACATCACAAAGAGCCAACTAGGCTTTAAGCTATAGCCAACCAATCATTTCCTTACTTAGCTTCTGCCTTTTCCCTATAAAAGTCTCTCCCCGAGCTCCTATAGGTGAAGAACTCCTAACCACTTCTGCTTTGACATGGCCTGATTGGAATCAGTTTTTGCTCAGATAAACTCAAGAAGTTTAGTATGCCTCAATTTATCTTTTAACAAAACTGTAATGAATGCACCATGTAATAAACATTTCCAGAAAGTTGTGAGTAGAGTCTCCTTGTCAAGAGCACTGAGAGAAGCAGAGGGACCCTGCCTGAGAGACCTGGAGACACTTTTCCAGGGAAGAAATATTTGGCCAGTATTTTATGAGATGAGCAAGAAAGACCTTCCTAGTGCTGCGGAGGAAGAAATTTTCCTCTACCCTTCTAAGTTTCTCTGGCTGAGAATTAAACTGACATGAGACAGATGAACTGGAGGAAATTAAACAAAAGTTTAATAACACATATACATGGGAGAAACTCAGGAAAACTGAGGAAAATTCACCAAGATGGCTGAATCCCTCACCTTAAACACCATCTTCAGCTAAAGACAAAAGAGGATATTGGGAAATTAATGAATATAACAAAAAAGAAGCAGACTCACAGATATAGAAAACAAAAGCAGTTACCAGCGGGGAAAGGGAAGTGGGGAGAAGCAATATAGGGCTGTAGGGGAGGAAGAGGTACAAACTGTTAGGTATAAAATAAGCTACAAGGATATATTGTACCACATGGGAAATATAGCCAGTATTTTTTAATAACTATAAGTGGAGTATAACTTTTAAAACTTGTGAATCACTATATTGTACACCTGTAACTTATATAATATTTTATAGCAATATTATACATCAATTAAAAAAAGAGAAGTTGAGGGTAGTAGTTTGGGACCTCAAAAGGGAAGAAGGCAATTCACATAGAGATGGAAAAGTAAATGTTTGGTAAACAGATGTTTGTTGGGGCCACTACAGAGACAATGGGACACAGAGTGGACTCTGATCTCAAGGTCCTGCCCCATTTCCCCCACCATACCTAGCCTATATTCTTTGCAGATATTTCTGGTGATAGCTCTATTCTGGGAACAGGCCCTTTCTCTGAATTCCTCTAGGCAGTTAAGGGAGTGATACCAAGAAAAACTTCCTGAATCTTCTGATTCTTAAAAATAATCAGCCTATGGGCTTCCCTGGTGGCGCAGTGGCTGAGAGTCTGCCTGCCGATGCAGGGGACATGGGTTCGTGCCCCAGTCCGGGAAGATCCCACATGCTGCGGAGCGGCTGGGCCCGTGAGCCATGGCCGCTGAGCCTGTGCGTCCAGAGCCTGTGCTCCGCAACGGGAGAGGCCACAACAGTGAGAGGCCCACGTACCGCAAAAAAAAAAAAAATCAGCCTAAATGAATCCTCACGCCAGAGACATCTTTTGGAGTGGCAAATTTTGCTTCCCTACAAGATATAGAGAAGTTCATGGAGAAGCACATTTCTCCAGACTGGAGAAAGAGAATGTGCAAAGCACAGAGGAATTTAAAGGTGCTCACTCTGTGGAAGAGTGAAAATGTGGTGATCAAGGATGACGTTGGAGGAGTGTGTTGGTCAGAGAATGAAGAGTCTTACAGGCCAGGCTGGGGAAACAGAGCCAGCAAAGCCCAGGCAGCTTGGGAATGGCACGACCGTATCTATTTGTAAGAGAATTACTGTTACCAAGGCTGTTGCCCCAGAATCATACCCCTGCCCCTCCCTCGAATGGAAACCAATTACTCTTATCTAAGTTTCAGGAGGAAGCTGCAAAGCCAAGAAAAACAAGAACTGGTTGGAACCAACTAGGGCCAATATGCAGACGATTTGACTTCCAGTAGAACTGGAGCCTCATTATATGCTCATTGTAATACACGAGCATGTGCTAAACGACACACCCACCACCACCACAACAGTTGACGATTGCCATGACAACCACTGGAAAAGCCCATACAAGGACTGAAAAAGGAATTGCATCAGTTCCAGGTCCAAACCATACCCCTGTTCTCAGATAACTCATGAATATTCTTCCCACTCTTTCCAAATCCCTCCCTTTTACCTCGACCCTCTGATATATTTGGAGTCTCTGCTGGAATTGTGTTGAAAAATTGATTTGCAGACTAGGTTCCCTCTTCTGTATTCTTTGACGATTGAATAAAGTTTGTGTTGTTCCAGTCTCATCATCGTTTTCGTTATTGGCTGCGTGAATCTGATCAGAAAAAGAACCTCCCTGACCCAGACAAGGGGTCTCTGCCCAGGCTAGGATCCCAGCGCAGGTCCAATGCACCAATTCAGTAACAATACCATGGAAGAAATACGGAGGGGTAAGCACAGCTGGAAAAGCTTTGCTTCTGATGTACCAGTTTGGAGGCAGGAAACAAACATCAGGGAGAGATGGTGAAAACTTGAACTACACTTTTGAACAAAAGTGACAGGATGAAAAGCTGTCCTCCCAAGGTTTAGCCAGGGTTCAAGGCAGCGCGCAAAGCTGCCTCAAAATGCCCTTGTAACAAAAGACAATATGGGGTGTGTGTGTGATTTTCCATCGCCACGTGAATTGGCGTCCTTCCCTTTAAAGTTCCAAACTTTCCCAATTGTATTCAAATCTACACCAGTATCTGAGACTTGAACTTTGTCTTAATTTGCCTCACACTTGAGTTTTTAAAGTTTTCTTCCACCTTATCTACTCAGCAAGAACTTGCTCCCAGCATCTCAAAAACCAGCTGGCCGTATTTTAACTAGAAAATATTTTTCTTACCTAACAGCAACTGATTTTTTAGGGCTGTCATTACTGATAACAGATGTTGAAACATTTCAACTTTTTATTTCTTTTTTCCTCAAGATTTTAAAATGGGTTTTAAAAAGATTTCATATAGGTTTTTAGCCTCAATATGTTTTTTCCTAACATTATTACTCTTTTTCTCCCAATGTATAATAAAAAAAATAACATCTCCTGCTGTTTATATCCCATCTGTTGAAGATGATATAAAATTTCAGATGTGCTTATAAAATACCTACCGAACATGCCAAATATAATCTATACTCTACTAAATATTTTGTTCATTGTATATAGTTTATGGACCACTTCTGGCTAAACTGCATTATCATATCATGAGTCATCCTGTTTAACATATTGTAATTTTACCAGGCTCAACAGTGGCACTGAGACTGAATTGGAATGTCATGCATACATATAGTACAAAGTACTTGAACTTTTTCTGTGCTTATATAGAAACTACATTTTAGCTGTCTTAAGAACATCAAAACTGGGGTTGATAAGCACGTTACATTCACATGTAAAGTATGAAGTTGAAGAAATTCAGAACATGAAATAGCAAAGAGGCTGTGGT
Organism: Pseudorca crassidens; assembly: GCF_039906515.1. NCBI lineage: Eukaryota > Metazoa > Chordata > Mammalia > Artiodactyla > Delphinidae > Pseudorca > Pseudorca crassidens. The sequence continues at coordinate 72,983,277 of NC_090296.1, forward strand.
AAATTTATCTAAAATTTTTCCTTGACATTAAGTGCAATTCTCGGTTGTTTGAAGCAGTCGGTAAAATAATAAACAACAATCTGTCTGTAGACTGCCTGGATATAAAGCGAATATTGGCAAATGTTCCCTTCGCTCCATCACGTCATCCTCACTTCACACATCCTTCCTGATGAAAAATAAGCTTCCAGAAGTTTAAGGGGAACTGTCTAGTCATTTTCTTGCACAAAGATTGGCACCAAAAAAGTATTTGTTGGAATGGATCTATGTTACTATTAGTAAACTTCAGGTATTCTTTAAACTCAATTTCAAATACACACTTTTTAATAAGAGACAGAAATACTAAACTTCTGCATATCCCCCCACACAAGTAGATGTTGTAGCACTGTATTTGTCAGGCATTCTGAAACATCTATGAGCAATGAGTACAAACACACACACACACACTCCTATTTTTTGTCATGGAAATTCACCGATCCTCGTTCGCACTATCTTATTTCTGCTTCATTTCCATTGATACTGCAGTGGTTTTGTTCAGCTGTCAAAGTTAATAATGATAAGCTGGTCAAAATAAAGTGTGTTCTATTTTACAGTTGTGCTGCATTATTGTGTGTCTTGCTCTTTGAGGTTCCTGACATAGTTTCATGTAAATTAATTCACTTTGGTTTATTCTTAGCTGATGAACTAGTGCCCAAAAGTTGTTACTATGAGGAAGAAGAAAGATGTATGTTACTAATATTCTGGATTAACTCTGTACTTTCACCCAAGTATCAACTAGCCCAGAGGGTTCCCACACTATGATCCAATAACCCCTGACTGTCCCAAGGCCCTTTCAGGGGACCTGTGAAGTCAAAACTATTTTTATAATAATATTAAGAAATGATAATAATATTAAGAAAATTATTGTTTTTATAACAATAATGTATTATCTATAATAATACTAAGAAATTATTTACTAAGAATTATTTTATAAAAATACTAAGAAATTATTTAACTTATAAATGCACAGGGGAGTTTTTCCAGAGGCCACCTGACATGTGATATTGTAACAGATTGAATGCAGAAGCAGATATGAGAATCTAGTTGTCTTCCATTAAGCCAGATTAAAGAGACCAATTAAAGAGATTGGTAATAAATTAGAAAAATACGACTCTTCTCTTTAATGTTTTTTTCTTTTGCAAATATGGTTATTTTTCACTAAAATATGTTACTTATGTTAATAGGTAACAGTGACTGTTGTTTTTAAGTAAATGAAATAAACATTTTAACAATTTCTATTTTAATTTCTAATACAGTAAACACTGACTGATAAAACCCATATAAACAAAAGTTCTTTAAGGTTTTCAGTAATTTGTAATAGTGTGTAGAGGACCTGGGTCCAAAAAGTGTGAAAACCACTGAACTAGCTTCCAATTAATTCTTCCATGTTCAACTCCTAAAGCACAGAGAAGGGAGGGAGAAAAGGTCAAGGTCATAGGATTCTTTATACTGGCTTCCTCAACTGCTCAGGAATAATTCATATTGTAAGCATTAATTTGCATCTCCATTGATTTGGTTTTCAACTTACATTAAATTACAGTTAAACTTTTCCTATTAATAAAACCAGATTGAACTAGCAATTAATGAATCCTTCAATTACAACGGCATCCAGGAGGATGAAGTAGGAAAGGAATTAACATTTATTGGGTCCCTACTATGTATCAGGTCCCTTCAAAATGACAGGCGGGTAAGAGCAAAGGCTCTAGGTTCTGACTGGCTCAAATCTGTCTCCAGCATTTACCAGTTATGTGAGCTTGGACAAGTTATTTAGCCTCTCTCTACCTCCATTTCCTCATCTGTAAAATGCCATGTCTCGTCAGGTTGTCGCCCGTGAGAAGTAAATGAGGCACTATATTCAAAGCCCTTTGAATAGTGCTTGACACATACTAAGTACTAAATAAATGTAAACCTTACCCAGTTATATAATCATCTCCACAATCCTAGAAAGAAAGAGTTATTATCACCTCTCATTGAATAGAAAATTAAGGCTCCAGGAAGTGCCTATAATATAATCTCCACAGAGTCTGGAGACCACAAGTGATCGACGTATTATTTCAGTCCAGTTCTACATGAGGCAAAAGTTCTTGCACTAGACCAGTGGTTCTCAAACTTGAGTTCACATCAGAAACAGTCTACCCTCAAGAGCTTCTGACTCAGTAGGTCTGGGGTGGGACCAAGTATTTGCATTTTTAACAATTTCCCCTGAGTTGACAATGCTGCTGGCCCAAGAACACTCAGAACCTCTGCCCCAGAGACCGGACTTGGTCACCAGGGACGTTTATACCCATAACACTATCTTTAAATAGTCTAGGATATCTTCACTTTGCTGTATCATTGTTAATTTTGTATAACTCCTTTCCTGGAACTTTTCATATTCCCATTGTGATATTTATGATTACTTTGAGTTTTGAACTAAAAGAATGATCTTACCAAATAATTATTCAAACGCATGCCTTCCAGAAGTGAGGAAACAAGATGACCCAGTTAATTGATATTAAGCAAGAGATTTCTTTCCCCAAAGCTTAATTTGTTTACATCATTCTTTTTATGTGATTCCCACCTACTTACCCAAATATAAAACCTTAGAATAATCAAAGAAGGGTCTCACCCCTCCTTACTTTCCTTCCTTCCTTCCTTCAAATGTGATCCAAGCATAGACATGAAGTCCAGACAAAAGAAGAAAAAGTTGGCTTTCTCATGGGAACCCAGCTTTGGAGTGAGGAAGCACTATTTCTCATTTGCCTGAAATTCTGAGATCACCATGGCAAAAATGTGGAAGGAAGGAAGTGAAAATTTAATTTTCTGAACCAAATTGAAGAAGGGTCACCTTTGCCTACTGAGCTTCATTCTCTAATGAAAAATCAGTAATGTGATTGGAAATTGGCAAGGTAATACGTGGAGATAAGTCAGTGGGTCAAGATATATATGTTACAGTGATGCAGAAGTATACTCCTCGCGTACTCTTTCCTATTTTAGATTATTTAGGTAAGATATGCAGAGAGACCACATATCAGTACTGGTCAAGATAAAAGGAAAGACAATGATGGGTTTTGAAGAAGGCATTGATATTCTGTTGCCTCTGAAACAGAGACTGGGCACCTAGGACAGTCAGCATTCTTAACAAGAAGCATGAAGCCAGAATAAGAAATCAGAGACAAAAGCATCACATGCTGATTATGTTAGAAGAAGCTCCTCTTCATTTCCTTCTAAGGGAAAGTAAGTCCTCTGGAAGCCATGATTTCTTTTCTATACTCCAATTCTTCCTCTTTTCTATTTTCTTTTCTAAACCCCAATTATCCCCTCTTTGACTTCTTGATTGTTGTTATTTTCCAAGAAGTTGAGAAGTCTTTTAGACAGTATTTATTTTCTAATAAAGGAATTTTATAGGTGTTATACTTGAAGGAAAAGATTTTTCACTGAGGGAAGGACAAAAAAAGAATAACTTTGATGTGTACTGGCAGATTTGGGTTAGGTATTTGGAATAACTGTCAAACTATTGGAAATCTTTACTGCTTGAAATATTTACAACTTGATTTCTGTTCATGTAGGAATACTCATATCCAAACAGACAGGGTCACGAAATCTTCTAACTCTACAATGCTGTGAAACTAGAACTTGAACATTGAATCAAGGTGCCTGGTTTCAGTGTGACTTTCCCAAGCCTTGCTCAATTCAGTAATTGCTCATTGAGAAATTTCTATATGCCAATCACCATGCTAGGTGTCAGTGATACAAAAATATATAGGTCAAGACCCTTGCTCTTAAGCTGCTTTTGGTCAGTCTAGTGATTAAGCCCAGATGTTCTATTTCCCCTTAGATGTTTACTGCCTAGCTAAGCAGATTTATCACATATGAAACCTCTAAGTTCTATGTCTTCCTCAGACATAAGTACAACTAGAATACATCCTAGTAAAAACATGTTTCCCTGTTCCTCCCTAACCCTTCCCAGCTGCATCCAGGATGTTCTGAAAAGGGCACTGTATATCATAAATTCATAAACCCATCTTTAAGAGCAGAGTTAGGCAGGAGAGCTGCCATTCGATTGATATAATAAACCTCAGAACAAGCTTGAGTGCCCGACTGTTAGAGTCGTCAGCAAAATCCACAGATTTAATTATACCCAAGTAATTGCAGAAAAGATCATCCATTATTCTAACTACTCTGGAAGCAAAGAGCCCATACTCTGAAACGACTTTGTAATAGCATAAATGGAGATCTATTCATTAGGACCATGAAATAAAATGGAAATATGTTTTCTTTTCAGAGCAATGTGATTACCATCACCAGTAACGATATTACGGGAGGAAAAACATACTGTCTCTTAAGACACACCATTTCCTTTTTGCCTTGGCCTTCTTTCTTCCTTTGGCGAGATCATGGTAAGTAAGACCTGGATAACGTGGGCTTATCCCAAATATTTCACCCTGGTGTCCAGATTTGGTACTTTTTTTTTAAATTTATTTATTTAATATATTTATTTTTGGCTGCATTGGGTCTTCGTTGCTGCACGTGGGCTTCTCTAGTTACAGTGAACGGGGGCTACTCTGTTGTGGCGCATGGGCTTCTCATTGCAGTGGCTTCTCTTGTTGTGGAGCATGGGCTCTATGCGTGTGGGCTTCAATAGTTGTGGCATGCAGGCTCAGTAGTTGTGGCTCGCGGGCTCTAGAGAGCAGGCTCAGTAGTTGTGGCGCACGGGTTTGTTGCCCCGTGACATGTGGGATCTTCCTGGACCAGGGCTCGAACCCGTGTCCCCTTCATTGGCAGGTGGATTCTTTACCACTGTGCCACCAGAGAAGCCCCCAGATTTGGTACCTCTTAAACAAAAAGATTCGGAATCCTCAATGTACAGTCACTTCTCTCCAATTCTAAAAGTTCTTTGGTTCTTATTTTATTTTTTTTTAGACCCCTTTGGTTATATTCACAGCATGCAGATTAAAAGACTAGTGCAGCATTATTCTTACATAAAGACTGATTTAAATTGGAACTGGAACTAGGTATTGAGCAGTTACAGAGACTAAAAAACTAGAAATAAGGTTTTAGCAGGAGAAGGCATAGGCATTTGATTTTTTTTTGTAATATAAAAGCAGGATTTGGAGCAAGGATTACAGAGCAGGAGTAAGCGGTTTGAGGAGGAGAAGAAAGAATAAGGTGATATGTGGCCAACCCCAAAGCAGCTTGTATTTAACTTCACTTTAATTAGGGATTAAATATATTTGTGAACATTGAAAATACGATGAAGCAGCATGGACTGAACAGAATAGGAGCTATGATTTGAAATTTTAAAAGTGTTTTTCCTAATAGAACAAGCTTGAGTGCCCGACTGATGGCAGCTGATCGGAGATGAAGAGGAGGACCAACACACAAGAAGAGCGTTAGATCTCCTGGCTGAGATGCTAGGAAAAAACAAGTAAAGGAGACTTGGAGACAAAAAGAATGATAAAGGAGATGTAGTTAGGACAGAGTGAGCCTAGAGGAAGCAATTCCACTGTATCAGGCATTGGGAAGGTATCCCCAGACAGAGAGTGCAGATCATTGGCCAGGGGCACAGGTATTGCTTCTTTTGTTTTTTCTCTGAAGTGTGTATATTTACAAAACACATAACTTTTAAAGAGATATTTATTATTCATTCTCTTACCACGTCCCAATAACAGTCTTCTGAAGCAATTAGGAGAGAGACGCCGAGTTTCATTCTACAGGTGGTAAAGCTGAGGCACATAGATGAGAAACTCCAAATCACATTTAATGGAAGAACTGAGAGTAAATTGCAAGTCCACTGATCTTAAGTCCAACCTACAACGCTTTCTCTATGGAAGTTGCATGCCCTCCCCCACCCTTTTTCTGGACCCAGGAAGAGGGTCCATACTGAAATACCCAACTTAAAAAAAAAAAAAATTAGATCATAACCTTTAAGATCTAAAGAGCTGTCAGGTAAAGGAAACATTAAACTTACTCTATCTTCACACAAAAGAGTCGAGGGTGAAAGCTACAGGGAGGCAAATTTCCACTCATAAAAAAGAGCTCTTCAGTGCTTAGAATTTTCTAAAAATAGCGTAGTTCCTTTACTAATAATGAGTTCCCTATTACATGAGATATTCAGGTAAAGAATGGACGGCCATCTGTCAGGGATATCATAGAGAGTTATGACCTTGTTTGAAATTTGGACTTTGAGACATCTAAGGAAACTTCCAAAGATTATATGGCTCTTTGGTTTTTGTTCTTCATAGTCTCAGACTCATTCTATCTTCCATCTCATGTCCACTAGAACAAAGCAATCATCTGCTGAGCGAGGGGAAATGAGCAGAGAAAAAATAAATAAAGCTGGTAATCCCCTCTACTCCCTTTGAAATATAAAGACTAATAAGAAGCTTTCTTGGGCTAACTGAAAACATTTCCTCTTATTCTTTCCTAAAAATTCTTTGACAAATTTCCCATGGGTCAGATAGATTTCACAGATTTTACCTGTCTGTTTTCTCAGTACATAGAAGTTCTGATCAAGGTGTTTATATCTCTGGCTGTTTGAGATATAGCTTTTCAATATCCAGAAAATTTGGAACACTTCACTGGAATTGTTTAAAAATAGTTGTGATATCAGCTTCCTATGTGCTTAATTTTCTCCTCAATCAAAGCATGTAAAATAAAAGATTTCAGTAGCTGGTTGAATAATCCTTAAAAACCCAAAACTTCAGATAATATTTGAGCCATAATTAATGAACATTATTCAGTCTCCACTACACGTCACTCTCCATAAAGTTTCACTAGAGTGAGAGCTACTGGACTCAGTTTAGATTCATTACCAACAAGTTACAGTCACTGGATCTAATTTCTTCATTTAAAAGGATTATTAGATTAGATAGACTTAGCATGCAGGAAGCATAGCAAGCATGGACATGGTATGCTTGGAAGTTAGCAAGGGGTTTAATGAGGTCAGTCACCATGATCTGAACAAAAACCTGGTGTACTGAACTGGAAACATGAACAATTTAGATGAAAGATTACAATTTTCAAATATCCAGACCCAAATGGTACTAAGTAATGGATACAGATAAGGAAGAAGGTCTTCTTCCCTTTAGTTCTGGCATTAGTTATTCAAATTGCTTTCTAAGTCTTGGATGGTAACTCATCGCATTTTTGGGTAACATAAAACTCACGATGGATATTAAACGTGCTAAATATTAGAATGAAGCTGCAAAAGTTTTGTTAGACTGGACCAAGAAATTGGGCTTCATAAGATGAAGGTCAACGGAGATAAATGCGCGTGCATTTCAGACGAGAAAAGCAACCAAGCCTGAACAGATGGGGTAATGATATGACACAGCAGCACGGCATCTGATAAGGTCTTAAGGAGGGTAGTTGACAATAAACTGAGTTTGAGTAAAAAGAGTAATGTGACCCCTCAAAAAAAAAAAAGAGAAAGAAAAAGGAAAGAGAATGAGAGACTATGTGTGACACTGAGATTGTGTGTGATATTGTGATTTATAATAAGGTGTGTGATATTGTGATTTATAATAAGAAATATGGATTTCTTATTGATATATATTTCTTATATATTTCTTATGATATTGAGATTGTGTGTGATACTGTGATTTATAATAAGGTGTGTGATATTGTGACTTATAATAAATATATATTTGGTCTCTGGCCCCGTTTCTGGCACAGAGCTCCTGAAACCATTGTAAATTCCTAAGTGGTAAGAGCATTAGGAGTAACTTTTGTTCTGATGAGGCAACTCTGGTGGGCTCCTGGATGTGTCCTGAACAGGGACTGGTCACCAGGTAGACCAAACCATGATAAGAAGCTTGGGATTTTTAGTCCCAACCCTATCCTCCAGAGAGAGGAGAGAGGAGCTGGGAATGGAGTTAATGATTGATCAAGCCTACATACAAAGTCGGTATAAAAATCTAAAAGTACAGGGTTTAGGGAGCTTCCAGGTTGATGAATACAACCATGTACCAGGAGGATAATGTACCCCAATTCCACAGGAACAGAAATTACTGCCCTTGGGACCCTCCCAGACCTCACCCTATGTATCTCTTCATCTGGCTGTTCATCTGTATCCTTTATCATTTCCTTTAATAAAGTGGTAAACATAAGTGTTTCCCTGAATTCTGTGAGCTGTTCTAGCAAACTAATCAAGTCCAAGGATGGAGGAGGTCATGAGAACCTCTGATTTGTAGCCAAGTCGGGCAGAAGCTGCAGGTAACCTGGAGACCCACTACTTGTGATTGGCATCTGAAGTCAGGGGGACTTCAGTACTTAACCTGTGGGATCTGATGCTATCTCTAGGTAAATAGTGACGGAATTGAGTGAAATTGTAAGGACACCTAGCCACAGAATTGTTTGGTGTGGGGAAAAAAAACACATCTGGTGTCAGAAGTGGTGTGAATGTGGTAGTAGTGTGAGAGCAAAGGAGAAACACAGGAGGATGACTGAGGTTTTCAATTCAAGATGATATTCACAGAAGCACACACTCTGGAATAGAGAAATTGATAAACCTACACTTCCATATTCAGATAATTCCTAAAGAGTTGCCTTTTTTTTTTTGGATTTTGCGTTTTTTAAAACAGATTTTAGTTAAAAAGGAAATCACTTAGGAAGATAAAACAGTAAGGATAAGCCTTAAGCCCAAACTGATTGAGGAAACATTGAAGGACATAGGACATTTTAACCCAAAGAGAATATGATTACCATCTTCAAATATTCTCAAGGCTTGGATGTGACATAGATATTGAATTTGTTCCATATGGCTCCAAGTAGTAGAAATACTAGAACTATTGGAAACAGAGTTTAGTTAATCTAAAGGTGAATTTCTAACAATCAAAAGTATGCAAAGATTGGGGCTTCCCTGGTGGCGCAGTGGTTGAGGGTCCACCTGCCTATGCAGGGGACACGGGTTCGTGCCCCAGTCTGGGAGGATCCCACGTGCCGCGGAGCGGCTGGGCCCGTGGGCCATGGCCGCTGGGCCTGTGCATTTGGAGCCTGTGCTCCGCAATGGGAGAGGCCACGGCAGTGAGAGGCCCGCGTACCGCAAAAAAAAAAAAAAAAAGTATGCAAAGATTGAATGGGTTGCCCCACCATAGGTTTTCGATCAAGGACCGAACGCCCAAGTGAGAATGTTGTAAAATCCCTGCATTCAGTGACATCTGGACCGCGTAAACACAGACAGCAACAAAGCAAGACTTCCCCATGCTAAAAGTGTACTATCCTAGGATTAGTTTCCTCCCTTTCCAATTTGCTGAAATCATTTATTCTCTCTCTACCTCTATTTTCTTGCCTGTGAAATTAAGGTAATTCTTTTTGCCATCTTAGGACAGATGGGAAAGTCTGTAACGAGTCTGAAGCCTAGAGTATTCTTCACTATAAATTCTCCATGTGTTTCTGTTGCTGTTTTGCAGAATGAGATTCAAAGTTTTCTGCTTGGATAAGAATTGAGTCCAAAGCTTGGGAATGTGCTCTCAAATTATTTCCTTTTCTCTCTTGAAGACAAAACTGGGATGTGATTTGGGCCCATCAGTTTCCTCGATGCTACAAATAGCAATACAGCTGCTGGATGTTCCCAAGGCTTTACACGAATTGTGTTCTGCTAACCCAGGACCTCCCAGGTTTTACTTAAACACATTGGCCTGGTACCAGCTCATCCATCATGCCAGCCTATAAACAAACAAAGCCCAACCTGCTGAGGCAGAGCTGAAGGGAAGGCAACTGGGGGATTAAGGCCAATTCCAAACTGCACTTTCAGTACACTTCAAATAGTAGCTCCATTTTTCACAATATTTTTTCTTGGATTTAATATTTCTTTTCTCAGACCCTTCCATTTCTCAGACCCATTTGCCCAGAAAAAAAAGAGCAAATCGCTTATGGGAGAGTGGGGGAGAAGCCATGGAAGGGAATGCATGATAGCACTGGGAATTCTTCCTTGATTCAAGCACAAGGATGAAGGAGAAGGGAAAATATCAAGGCGAATGTGACCTCCACAGAATGCTGAGATTTTCCATTTCAAAATACCTGACTTCTAAATTAAACACCCCTGTGTTGCCCTAATGGGTATGAGTATCAAAAAGCTTTTATTTTTGACATCCTACTTACTTCTGCTGACAAATTGCGTTCTTTTCCTATTTTCTTTTTCTTTGTTGTTTGTCTAAATCAAAAGACAAAAATAAAACAATTCTGCCAACATAGAAAAATATGCAAAGAACATAGGCTATTTGTTTTGGTTAGGTCCACTGATTGAAAATGTTCAATTTTTAATAAATGGAGGAAAAACTGCATTAATTTTGTACAGTGTGATAAGGGCTCTGAAAAGGGGAATAATCATAATGATAATCATATGGGTAGGTTGTCAGAATACAATGAAAAATAAATACCATACTTTCTCAAAGATATATAAATTATGCATCTGAGTGAAAGTTCTTAAATAGCGCCTAATGTTTCTGCCAAGAGAGATAACTCACAGCAGACATTTGTTGTCTGACTATGGATTTATAATTTTAGTTGACTGATCCCATTGACTGGAACTGTAAGTAGCACCTATTTTCCCAGCATTAAATTTTTGTTATTGTTTCCTCTCTATTTTTCATACTCATTTTAATTTGGGGAAGAGGCATGACTGATATTCTCAGTACCTAATCTTTAATACAACATAGGAAAGGATCTCCCAGTTTTGTTGGTTTAGCTATGGCATGGTCCATGCCTAAAGCTAGAGTAACTGAGATCTCAACAGAGGTCAGGAAGGTTGTAAGGTAATGACTCTCTTGCTTGACAGGAGAGACAAGAAGACCTTTAAGTTCACTTTTAATGGTAAGGAACATTATTACTGGATCTTCAAATTTTACAAAAAGAAAACATCAAGTTATGGCATCTCAGAGCCATCTGCACACCAGTGTCCAGATAGAAATAAAAAGTCCAATTGTCAAAATTTTTAAGCTCTTCAGTATTATGTAAACATTTGCTTTTTTAAGTAATTTTATCTTGCTTTAGTTTCAGTTGTGGACTAGAGGGAAAAGGTATTAAAACCCAAGTGGATATTTGGCAACTGTCTTAGTCTATTTGGGCTATTATAACAAAATACCATAGGGACTTTCCTGGCGGTCCAGTGGTTAAGACTTCACCTTCTAGCACAGGGGGTACAGGTTCGATCCCTGGTCGGGGAACTAAGATCCCACATTGCTCGGTGCCAAAAAAACAAAACATAAAACAGAAATAGTGTTTTACAAATTCAATAAAGACTTTAAAAAATGGTCCACATCAAAAAATCTTTAAAAACAAACAAACAAACACACATGCTGGGTGACTTACAAACAACAGAAATGTATTTCTCACACTTCTGGAGGCTGGGAAGTCCAAGATCAAGGCTCTGGCAGATTCTGATAAGGCAGTTGTCTGAGAGCTTGCTTCCTGGTTCATTGACAACTGTCTTTTTGCTGTGTGTTCATAGGGCAGAAGGGGCAGGGAGGTTCTGAGGTCTTTTATAAGGGCCCTAATACTTTTTTAAGGGCCGAGCCCTCATGATCTCATCATTTTCCAAAGGTCCCACCTCTAAATACCATCACATTGGGGCTTAGATTTTAACATACGATTTGGGGGATGGCAGGGGAGACAACACAGACATTCAGTCTATAGCAGCAACTATTTGATCTATGTATTTGATCAGTATACATCAATAAAAATGGGATGCGATCAGAAGCTGGCCAACGTTTTTTCTGTAAAGGGTCAGAGACCCACACAGTCTGAGTCTCTGTGGCAACTACTCAACTCTGCCATTGAAAGGAACCATAGGCAGTATGTAAAGGAGAGTGTCTCTGTTACAATAAACCTGAATTTTCAAAAACAGGTGGTGGTCCAAATTTAGCCTACTGGCTGCACTTTGCTGATCCCTAATGTAGATAATCAAGGTAGTTGAATCAAATATTTAGAACTAAATGGAGCCTAAGTGAGTCATATGTTTCAGACAGTTACAGAGGTATAATCTCCAGTTTTGAATATAATACAACAGAGTTTCAAAGTGATTAAAGGATTTTCCCGCGGCCATACAAAATAAACAGCTCTCTTATTTGTTTAAACAATGGCAATAACTTTTCTAAGTGCACCAAACGGAATATCCTGATCACCTACAAATCCCCACATAATCACCTAAAAATAGATCAAGACAAAGTGGATTTCATCTTAATGATAGGTTTGAATTGGTCCAACTAAGGCCAAATATTGCCTTTAACAAGCTGCAGGTTTGGAATTGACCCATCACAGGTAAATTTCTTGTGAACTATTCAAATAAATTTTGCATTATGAAAACTCAAATTAGCGATTTATCTCTATAGACGTAGTTTGCAATTTTGGGTAGAAAACAAAGAGAGAAGGAGAGAAACTGTGAAATCAATCAAAAAGCATTTTCTGAATAATGAACCTTTAGCCAGTACAGCACGTATGAAGCTTTTAGAGTCATAGAAGCTGTGATCTCTGAAAAGTTTACATTCTACTTGGGATAGATTATTGTTCATTTCAACATGCATTTATTAAGAGTTATTATACACCAGGCAAAAGTACACAAGGTAGTATCCACTTTGAGAAGCTCACAGACCAGCATGTACTACGAAGCAAAGCATGTACTAATCTGCACCTCCCTCCCCTGCATGTTTCCTCTCTAGTTTGCGGCGCAAAACACGCTCCTTGTCTGATTTTTCACTCATGCTTTTCGCTTTTTCTGTAGAGCAGTTTCTCCCACTAATGTAAGTGCACAGAGAAGGAACACTTGCAAATTTTAGATAGGACTCTTGAGAACTTGAAGAATGAATCGAGATTATTCAGGCAAAGATGGTGTTGGGCTACACCCCCCAGGCCTCCGAGGCCTGTACTCACCCAGCTTCAGGACTGAGGAAAGAGCCTGGAGTCAGTGACAGAGACATCCATGGTTTAATGCATAGGTGGGGCTCTTACATCTGAAGCAAGGTCCTGGAGCGACACCCCATTGTGTGCACTGGACAGCGGGGCAGGATGCGGCAGCAGTCTTGGCTCCTAGGGGTAGGAGGAGGTTATAGGGGGAACTGATGTCAGTGTGGCTCCTCAGTTACCAGGGAAACCAGCAGAGGGGCACGCCCTTCACCGCCCCTTTGATAAGCTACCATAGTGGATATATTCTGATCTAAAACTAGAACAACACTTAGCTGGGACCTGGGGCAAGTATGTAGGAAGGTCAGTCATGTAAGTAGGGTGTAGGTGAAGCAGGCACTGTTGATCAGGGGATGCACAGAGAGTAAAAGAACAGCCATCTTGAGTGGCCTAACCATATAGAAGGGAAACACTGCACTACTGAAAAAGGAAGCAGATGGGTAAGGAAACAGTGTCATGTAACATCCTGTTATGCACTATGAACTATAAGCTTAATAGCCAAGGGAGGGAACTATAAAATATGGGGCTGGAGAGATGGGCAGCCAAGTCACAGGGGGCCTTGCACACTTGAACATAATTATCAAGAGGCCATGTATAAACAGTTTAAATTCTATATGCATTTTATATACAACTTACATCCACCAGCCACCCACACCAACACCATTATATACACACATGAAGATTCTGATATGTCCCCTCTGCTTAGAGGATGCAGAAGAGAAGTTTGACAGAAAGAAGTAAGAAGAAAAAACCTAAAGATTTTTAATCGAGTAGTTAGTGATTTGGTGTTTGACATAAAGACTTAGTTCTATTTCTTCCCCAAAATCTTTAATAAAATTTATATCACTGCTAATGCTTTTTGAAGATAGATTTGTTTTCTGAAGATTTCATGTATGAAGAGTTTGTCCTTGAGGCTGATGCCACCCCAAGAACAGAGTTTCTCCGTGGAGGCCCACTCATATACTGGTTATATTAAGGATTTCATATTTGTCAGGAAACATGCTCAGCGCTGTAGATGGAAAGATGAATTCCTCCTTGGGAGAGAAACACAGACAAACAATAGAGTACTATGATTAAGTGTTAAAAAAAATAGAAGCATATACCAATGGTATGGAAGCACTAAGGAGGGACTCATTAATTTTCCCTAGGGAGGTCCCAAGAAGGCCTTCCAGAGGAGATAATGTTTGAGCTGACCTTTGAAAAATAATTGAGATTCAACAAAAAGAGAAGAGAGTTAGGAAAGTCATTTAAGAGAAAGGAAAATACATACTTAGAGAAAACTCTGTGTTTTAGAAGACTGTGTGTAGACTTGAGTGGTTGAAGCACAGGTTGTGTGAAGTTGATGAGTCAGCAGCCACATCATGAAGTCAGGGAGAGGAGGTATGTGAGCAAAAATTGTTGACTTTCCGGAAGAAGAAATAGGATCAACGGGGTCAATACATAGGACCTGAACTAAGCCTGAAGAATGGGTAACATTGATAGTCATAACCAGATCAACCAAGAGAGTCCCAATCATGTCTTTTATCATTCCATATCTCCTTCAATACTTAATAAGTGCTGAGATCAGCATAACATGCACCTTAGTTTATTGATTGACTAATTGCCACAGTTTGTTGATTGACTAATTGCCACAAATACCACTAGAAGCCTATCCTGGATCTTCTAATGTCCCTCCAGCTATTTAACCATAAGATCTGCAGAAGAAAGTATTTTCCAAATAGGCATCAATATGAAAGAATGCTGACAGGTGCTTCAAAGATTTGGAAGGATTTTATGATATATATCAGCTTTTAGAAACCTGCATTCTAGATACTGGAGATCACATATTTCATCCCCCTCCTTGCTTTTATTTTAAGGTATAATAATGCCTAAATCATGCAGTCCACTGAATATCTATCCTGCCTTTCATAGCCATTAAAAATTGATTTAAGAAACATTCATTGAGTATCTACTATGTAACAGACAAAGATGATGTAATACTCTGTTTACTGGTACATGAAGATTCCATAAAATAATGATAAAAATCAGATTATAAAACACCACGTAAAATATGATTCTGTTTTTATTAAATTATTCACGTATGTATGTTACATTGATATATGTGTATGTGTTCACACACTTGTTTAGCCAAACTAGTTCTTTACAGGAGCTCTTTCCTTGTACCTACCCTGTTTTTCATGTTATGCAGCTCAAAATCATTTCTTAAAATCAACAGGAAAATAAAAAATGGTTGAGCATTAATTAGCTTTCTTTATATGCTCTCCAAGTGCCAGAGATAAAATAGTGCATTAAATCTCAAAACCTCAGCAACATAAGGAACAAAATTTTAATGTGAAATATCCCGGCACTCAGAGCACAAAGGACATGCTTTTCTTAAAGGGACAGATATGCCAATAACCTCCTCCATGCAATGAAATGGCCCCTTTTTTCTTTTTTTTTTTTAAAGTATTTATTGAATTTGTTACAATATTGCTTCTGTTTTATATTTTTTGATTTTTTGGCCACGAGGCATATGGGACCTTAGCTCCCCGACCAAGGATGGAACCCGCACCCCCTGCATTGGAAGGCGAAGTCTTAACCACTGGACTGCCAGGGAAGTCCCGGCCCCCTTTTTCTAAGAGGTTAGGGCCCGATTTCCAGACTCCATATGGAAATGGTAGAAGTTTGCCCTCGAGTGGAAATAAATCTCTGTCTAGCTGGCTGCTGTTACCCCAGCTTCCAATCCCATTTCAGTTTATCCATTTTAATCAAAACATTTATGTTGTTTATCTTTGCCAAGAAGGTTTGTAATCTCCCTCATTAATATTTTTAATAGATATTGCATGTCTTAGAGCAAGAGCCACTAAGAAGCAATTTAAAATAACAACCATGTCAGCCTTATAGGTTGTGTTAGACTAGAGGAAAGAGATAAGAACATAATATTAATAAACAAGAAAATTTCAACTCCTAACTGCTTTGCCATTATTTTAATCCAAATGTTTAACATCCTTTTGTAGAAAAACTGTATTAAAGATCTTCAATGAGGTTTTATGATATTGAATAATGTTAAAGAAAATATCAAATATGTTTTAAATGTTGATAGTTTTTATGTACACTGTGGTTCAGATTAACACAATATCTAAACCATTTCCCAATAATATTAGCATCAAGCTTGTCATTTTTGTCTACAACAGCCTGAGGAAACTGTGGAATTAGAGGACTAGAAGCAGTAAATATGATGGAGAAGTATATTCTGCAGGAAAAATCACAAGGTATGTCACACATGGGTAGATTCCTTTTAAAGGAGAAAAAATTAGAAATTTCTTGGAGGATTTTGGAAGACTCTGAAGACTCTATTAAATCAGTACTAAGTCATTTAATTCAATGAGGTACTCTAATAGTAAATTCCATGACTGTATATTAACTAATCTTTAATTGGCAATATATGGCTAACATTAATAATCTATTCAATTTTGCTGTTTATCTTCTCCTTATATATGCAGTTAGATTTCAACTCCTGTTTGCTATTTTAATACAAGCTATACCGATTAATTGACTAATCCATAGATAGATAGACAGATAGGTGGAGAGATAATACAGCTTTATCTGAGACCTTTATCTCAGCTCAGTTCTTTAGGCAGGAATGCTTGTGTGAGATTGATCATGTACATTACATAGGACCTGATAGAAATAGCCCTCTTGTCACGTTTCCACTTATTCTTACCACCCAGACTTGTCATTTATTTGTGGAGTTTTTTTTTTATGCACACTTAGCTTTTCTCAACTTTATAAAATGAACAAACATAAGTCGGTATCTTTTTAAAAGATTAGAACGTGTCTTGTTAGTTTAAAAGATGAAGCTTTGGGCGATTGGCATCCTGCAGAGTCCAGGAGAGGACTGAGCCTTAGAGAACGAGTGTTGGTGCCATGTCAGGAAGGAAACACCTGGATGAAAACACTGTTTCCTTGAATGTGATGACATCACCAACAGCCGCTCGGTGACGGAGCATGCTGGTTCATACACACTTCCTTACTCGAGTAGTGGCCCACCTTTGCTAGCCAGTTAGCCTGACCTAAATAAAGGCTTCGTAATGTTTTCCACCACTGCATTCATTTAGGTTGGCAGAGCAAGACGGTCTTCCAAGAGCTGACATTTTCTCGAGTTCTATGCCTGCCCTTTAAGTGTGCTGCCACCAGCGGGGGTGGTGCCTCTCCTGTGACACGAACAATAACAACTATGGCAAAAATGATAATAGAAATACAGTTGCGGACTTTTGAAGGGAAATTATAAATAACTTAATCCAATGGTTTCCAAACATTATGTTCCTGTTTAGCTGCAGAATCCTTTCAATAAAGAAAAATTTATTCAGAAGATTAATTAAATCAGATAAAGGTGGAGCTACTCTGGTGAACTGAGGGACAAGTGTCTCCCCCAGGACGCCCCCGGGGCAGGGGCTGCAGTGGAGGACAGCACAGGCTTCCCAGCTCACACCGCCCCTGCCTCAGAGCCAGAGCTCACTGAAGGGCTGGCGTGCCCCCTCTGCTGTTATATAGACTAGGTGAAGGAGCTAAGGTCCTTGGCAGTGTAGCAACTTCTCCAAGATCACAGAGATAGTGACAGATCTGTGAATCTATTTGAAAAAATGCATTTGTTTCAAAATATAAAAATTGCACTTTTACAGTAATTTCTAAGCTCCCGCGCACTTCTGAATTGCTCTGACTTTATTTCATCTGACGAACACAATGAATCTGTGACCCAGGCAAGATACATTTTTTTCTTAGCCCAGGTTTACACATGAGAAATCGAGACTCAGAGAGGTAAAGGATTTGTCCCAAGTGCACCTTCTTGTAGGCGGTGGAGGAGGGGTCACAATGGCGGGTCCCCTGGCACACTGCTCAAAGTTTTATCCACTGTGCAGTGACCTCATGACTCACGTGGAAATTTTTGCCATAGATATCAAATAACTCTAGTCAAAGAGGCTACCACTTGACTGTCTACTAACTTATGCCTTTAAAAGAAAAACAGGAGTAATTAATATTAACACTTGAACATTAAGAGTACGGAGTACTAGGATTAAACAACATGTGACAATGCAAAGGGGTAAATTGGATGTCTTGCAAATCTCAATTAAATCAAAATAAACAGCTGTCTAATTTATCTTGAATCTTTTTTGGCCTTGTTTGGAACTTACTCAAACATCCAAGGTCCTAGACAACTTTTTCAAATGTCAAGCTCTCAGTTTTTCATTGCTACTGGTTTCCATATGCCTTAACTGAAGAAGAAAAACAAAACTACTGAGTGAGAATTAATCCCAGCTGTCATCAGTACGCATTCTGAGAAAGGGCCTGGCGTATAGTATTGGAGACAGGAAAACCCCAATTTCCTGAGGGCCTGCTCCTTTCTCTATTCCTTCCTTCTGCAATTCTACTCTCACCAAATTTGATATGGAACCTTGAACGCGGCTCCCTGTGCGCTTGGTGTTGAAGTCCAAACAGCTCTCTTCACAATGGTGAATAAAATCCACCTCAGTCTCTCCATCCTTTGGAATCTGAAAACATTCTCCTGGGGGTGCAGCTCATCTTTCAGAGATTTCAACTTTTTCTTTCATGCAGCTTGACAGAAACCACGAGAGAGAAAAGATTATGGCCACTCCATATGTCTGCTTCTCCATGACTGTGTGTGTGTGTGTGTGTGTGTGTGTGTGTGTGTGTGTGTGTGTGTGTGTGTGTGTGTGTGTGTGTGTGTGTGTGTGTGTGTGTGTGTGTGTGTGTGTGTGTGTGTGTGTGTGTGTGTGTGTGTGTGTGTGTGTGTGTTTGCCCAGTGAGAGGGGAGTATATTTTCTCTTTTCAAGGAGAAGGAGCCTCCCCTCCCCTTAGGTTTCTAGCTGCTGGTTGCTTGCTGATTAATTTAAATCTACACACAACTGGTTCCCTTATTAATGATTCTGCCAAGTTTCCAGAACATAGCAGGATTAACCTGCTCTGAATATAGACTGTTCTTTTTTAAAGGAGCCACTGCCTTTTAATAAGAACAGAAGAGGACAAATAGCATGGCAATACCATTGTTTATTCACGGGGATACCATGAGTTGTCTCCAAAATCTTTACAATACACCTGTGCCCTGAAAGTTTAAGGCAGCAAAATCCCCATGCCATGGTAAACAGCAGCCGTCTAGGGGAACAGACTCAGAAACTTCTTAAACACATTGGTAGTGAGTTGGGAATGTCTCAAGCTCCAAAAAAGGCAACAGGAGAGAATCTCAAGGAGGTGAGGTGAGGCCGAAACGAGATTGCAATTTAGTTCAGCACAAATACAAGCAATGCCGTTAAACCATGTTTGAAGAAAGATCACGTGAACAGCAGGAGGTTTATAAGAAATAACAGAAATTAAAAGGAGAGTAACAGCAACAGACATTGGTAGCGCTCACCCGAGAGACTAGGAGTTTGGCCAGACCCACTTCATGCGAGATGAGAGGACCCAAAGCCTCCTTAAAATTGCGACATCATCAAACTCACTCTGGATCTGATATCAGACTCGCCACACCAGTTTCCTGCAGTTTGCTTTAAGGAAGGTGCTAGGTAGGTCGGGCTGAAATGAACGATCACGGCCCATCGAGTGTGCATGTGCATACCCAAATCTAGTTAACGTGAGTCAGCTTCAGGTCTCCTTTCAGTGGATTCCTTATGCAAAATGCCGAGGCCTGCAGATTGGAGGAGCAGAGCCTGAACCCCAGCGAATTCTCTATGATAAGTGGCACCCCTTGGGCATCTGACTGAGGGGCTAGGCATCTTTCTATGTGCAAGACAGATTTGCTTCCTTATATCATATGCCTTCTTGAACCACCACAAAAGCAAAACAAAAAACTTTCAACACGCTCACCTCACAGAACCACGGTGAGAATTAAACAGGAAAAGTGATCCAGCTCATAGCAAATGCTCAATAATTCTTAGTTACCATCTCACATGGGGCCTCCTCTGTTACACCTTACAGGGCATGAGAACCTCAAAAAGCATTCTATTTACCTGATATCCTAGTTTCTGAGACCTCGGTAAATGGCATGTGGATGATACACGTTATGACAAGAAATATGTTCTCGTTTTTCCTACAGTTATCTGACAGCCATAAATAAAGTCACAAATCTCCAAGACTCCAGAGAGGCACAACCCAATCAACCATCTCTAAACTTTATACAAGGTGAGCACGTTTTCTTACAAAGATGAAATGAGACTGTTTCCGGTTTCAAGGAGCTTACGATACCCAGCAGGGAAATAGACAACAAAACAACCGATGACTCTTTGAACCCTCTATGATCTCTATGAGCTGGACTGTGATTGGATTGTGCTGGGTATTGCAAAGGGGCTGTGGATTAATCTATTTAAGGGGCAGTAAATAATATCAGTTTTAGAGCATGAATGTGTATGCAACCTAATGCAATAAGTAAACTTTCCAGGTATTGAAAGTGAGGGGAGAGGAAAGGCAAGGGAAGGTGATATTATTTTTAAGGTAGGGAAAATATGAGGGATTAAACATTTCCCCTTGGTTGCTCGGTGTTCTCTCTGTTGCTATTCTGGATCTGAAAACACCAAGCAAAGAAACTGCAGGCTGTAAAATGCTACAAGGATAGCAGGTTTGGGAGCTGTCCAGCTCTCTCTCTCTGTTTCCCACCAAACACCATACAGTTCCCAGAGCTGAGATTTCCTCTAAATCCAGGATTTGGCCATGTGTCCCCATGGCAAGCCTGAGGTTCAATTCCAGGAATTAAGTTTGGCCTTCCTCCTAGTGCATTCACAAGACTCTAGAAAGAATTACAGCCTATCAGCAAGACAAACTCAAAGAAAGCCCAACATGGTCACAGTATCTTCCAGAAATGCGAAGATGTCCTGGAAATGATATTTTTCACTTTGAAAGAAAGCCAAAAATTTAATGAAAGAAGAGAAGACCAAAGGGAAAAAAACAAAGGTCAGAAATACAAAATGATTTTTGAAACCCTATAAAACCCTTGCTCTTGAAAGCAAGAATGCATGGTTCTAACATGTTTCAATGTCCAGTTTTTCAAAAATCAAGTTTTTTGCGACCTCTGATCCTTTGAACGGCGTAAAAATCTAAGCCAAATGACAGGTTCTGCTTAATGTTTGTCTCAGCAAAGCAACTGACCCCTTTTCAAAGTATCCTTCCAAATAAGAAACATGTTTAACTTTCCCAGACTCTGTTCGTCTTAGAAATACTACCTCACCCTTTGCTCCCTTTTATCTTGGGTATCTTAAGAAAATTAAATTTCTAATGTGTTTCCACCAGAGGGCAGTAAATAACAAACAAACAAACAACCTGCTCACTGAACAAAATTTCTTCTAAACATTTGGACGGAAACAAATTTTATTTTCCCATTAACCTGAATGATAGGCTCAGAGATGATCAGGGTTGAAAATGATTATTTGATCGCTCCTGGGCTTCTCTTTAACATCCTCATTCTGTCATGGACAGCATGACCTGTAAACATATCCCAGGATGAACTAGGGGAGGCTGTTTTTATAAAATGCAAAACTTTCCTTCACCTTCAGAAGTGCCCATTCACCCAGGGTCTGCTTAGGTCTGCAACCTCACCCCTGCAGGTCGAGGGGCTTGGTGGGCACCAGTGACTGCATGTCACCATTGTCAGGACAGACGCTGGCAAGAGGCGGCTTGAGCACTCTAACAGGAGCTGTGAATGCTAAGCAGCAATGTGGCCGGAAAAGAAAGGACAGGGATGCCATCCAGTGGTCAGCCCATGGCCTTGCCGCCTGTGTGATCCTCGGCACCACCTCCACCGAAAGCCCTAGAGTACAGTTTGCCGGCTCTGAATCTGGAAGGTAACTGGGGCCCAAAGAAATCATTATTCCAGTCTGAGCCCATCTCAGCTGCACAGCCTACTTGTCTAACTTGCAAAGCAAGGATAAAGGAAGTATCCTTGAACAGGGCCCTGGATGCTAACTTGAAAAGCCACCTGGCCGAGGGGCCCTCAAGGGCAGCTGCTTCTCAGAACCTCCCTGTGGCTTTTCCAGTACTGACCCCTGGGACCACCAAGGCCTCCTGAATTACAGCCTCCAGGGATGAGGCTTGAGAAATGGTATTTCTAAAAAGATTTCTGGATGATTCTGATGCAGTTAAGTCTCACCTAGTCCAAAGACTGCCTTGTGGGAACCCAGGGCTTTTGTCCATTCTTCCATCTTTAGGCAGGGTTGTGCTTCAACTCCCCCGGCTCTGCAAGTGTTTTTCCTGACTCTAAAAGCTTTAAACATCTATTCTAGTCATCCATTCTAGTGTCCAAAATCCCAGACCATCAGGGACTTCTCCTTTCTGGCCTGAGTCCACGCTCTGCTGCTTACTAGCTGCATAACCCAGCCTTGGAATATCTCGGTTTGACATGAGTAAATGGGGTTATGACAGTACTTACCCTGTAGATTTGTTGGGGAGAGGAAAGTGCTTAGCACAGTAGCTGCCACTTAGTAAGCACTAAGATGCTTGTTATTTGTCTCATTTATTATTACCCTCTTCTGGCTTTTCTTTTAGCATATGCTTTTTCATTTTTGGTCCCCAAAGACAGAGTGATCTATCATGCTGAGTCTAGGGCTTGATATCTAGCTTGCTGTCTTACCTGTCGGCCCTCACCTTCCCCAGGCCTGTACAGCTCTTGTTGTTATTGATAGATCTACCTACAGGCTCTGTCTACCCATTTTCTGAGCTAATGCTGATCACAACAGGAGCTTCAGTGCCCCGTTGCCAGATACTGGAATATATGTATGAAAACGTTTCCAGAAAACGTTTCCTGGAATGTATGAAAACGTTTCCTTGGAGTGTTGTCCCAACAACACTCCAAGCTAGGCATTAAGTTCTCTAATTTATAGAGGAGGAAACTGCGTCTTAAAGAGGTAAAGGTGTAAGTGGCATACTTCCCTGGGTGCCTCCAAAGTCTAGGAGATGAATTGTTCCCTGGGATGAGCTCTGGGCAAACCTAGCCGGTCTCTGACTCTAACTGCTACTGATGGTCCAGTTTGCGTGCCCAGGGGCCCTGCCCAGCATCCAGGTCCTTGTTAGCACAGCTGACTGGCCGGCTTATCTGGGATGCTTTGGCTGACACCTGCAAGCCCCTCCCTAGGAAGCTGAATCCTGTTTCCTACCTCCTTTGGTCCTGGCATGTGCACTGCTCTGATGGATGGATCCTCCAGGCCATGACAGGGCAGCTTGCCTGACCTCAAGAATCACTCACTGCTGTACCCCCTCCAGCAATCCACCCCCCTCAAATGCACAACCCCTGGTAAAGCAAGCCCACATTTATCAAGTCTCATAGACACCATGCACACAACTACTGGCTGCCCTTTCCAAAAAGGCCAGCCCTACAATTGCCTCGATTTCCCCAGCAATCTGTTCTTTCCTGGTTCCAACTTTCCTCAGTTCCCACCACCGTAAGTTCCTCACACCTGAGCCTGCTCCAGTCACGGTATCACCAGCGCGCTGCATGAAGAAAGGCACCCACCCACCAAAATACATGCAAGCCCCCAGGCACACAGAAGGGAAGAATGTGAGTCAGGATAAGGGCAAATACAAAGGGCTATAAAACTGGAAAACAGTAAATCCTGTTACTATGCTCTTACAACATATTCAACCTCACTTGAATTCAGGAAATAATTTATAAACACGTCTATAAAAACAGTAAACAAGCTACTAAGCCATTTGTAGCAACATGGATGGACCTAGAGATTATTATACTAAGTGAAGTAAGCCAGACAAAGACAAATATATGCTATCGCTTATATGTGGAATCTAAAAAAAAAAAATGATACAAAAGAATTTATTTACAAAACAGAAATAGACCCACAGACATAAAAACAAACTTATGGTTTACCAAAGGGGAAGGGGGTGGGGAGGGATAAAGTAGGAGTTTGGAATTAACATATGCACATGGCTATATATAAAATAGATAAACAACAAGGACCTACTGTATAGCACAGAGAAAATACTCAGTATTTTTTAATAACCTATAAGAGAAAAGAATCTGCAAAAGAACATATACACACACACACACATATATATACATACATACGTATATATATATATGAAACTGAATCACTTTGCTGTATACTTGAAACTGACACAATATTGTAAATCAACTATACTTCAATAAAAAAATTAATTAAAAAATTAAAAATAACAATAAAACACAAGCTATTAGGTAAGGTATCCTGGGGGATACAAAGAAGCCCAAGAGATAATCCTTGCCCTTAAGGAAATATATTTTTAAATAAAAGCACACAGTTTTCAGTGTTAATATTGACACATGGCAATGTATGTTAAGGATGACATGAGTCACACGTTCAGTGTGTGCTGGAGGGTTTGACAGGAGAAGACTGCCACAGCCTGTGGGGGTCATAGGCAGCTGCCCTGAAGAAGTAGTTTTTTTGCTGGGCAATGTATGATGAGTAAAAATTACTGAAGTGGAAAAGCCATGGGCTGGCCCAGGAGGAGTCCCCAGAGAAAGGACCAGAATGTACCCAGTGGAGCTGAAAACGACTGAGAGCACATGAGCACCAGGGTTGCAGGTGGAAGGTTGGGACTGGACTGTGGACAAAGTTGAGAGTGGGGCTGAGGAGTCCACAGTTAATTCTCTGGACAAGAGTCTCCCCATGCGGCCTTGGAGAAAGGAATGACACGTCAAAAGGGTGTTGTGGAAAAATTTATGCGGCAACAGTTAATAAGAGGCTTGGAGGATATCCTGAAGGGAAGGTGGTCTAGTTCAGTGTTGCTCAACATATATCTTAACGTGTTCTTTGGAATGTAAGCAGAAGGTGAATTAATCCAAGATATTGTAAAGTGAAATAAAGGAAGCCTATACTGAACTAAACAAAGTAAAAATGGGTGTCTTCTCTGCAGATCTCAGAGCCTTGACAGTAAGCCTCTGAAGGAGATGTAAAATGGAGCATCTCCCAAACTTACTTAGCTGACAACTGAACTGCTTTCCACAGTGCAGCTTACGGGACCAGCACTCCGAGATAAAAGCTCTGGATGACTGAGGGTGGCCTGAAGCAAGGGACAGAGGTTGTCATTTTAAAGAAGACACCTACAGATCTCTGCTCTACATTGTGTCAATTAAGGGAGAAGACAGAAATGGAGAGACAACTCT
The DNA here is from genome assembly GCF_039906515.1 of Pseudorca crassidens. Lineage (NCBI taxonomy): Eukaryota > Metazoa > Chordata > Mammalia > Artiodactyla > Delphinidae > Pseudorca > Pseudorca crassidens. Next base: position 73,008,325 of record NC_090296.1, read on the forward strand.
ATCCGTCCATTCCCTCACTTTAGACATGTTGGTGTCATTCTTGACTCCTGTCTTTCTCTCAAATTACGCATCTAATCCATCAGCCATACCTGTTGAATCTACCTTCAAAGTTATATCCAGAATCTGACCACTTCTCACCACCTCCTTGGTAACGTCTCTATAGAAAACCGCTACCATCCTTATAACTGGTCTCTTCCTTCCACCCCAATGGTGGAAGTCAGAGTGATTGTTTTAAAAATTAACCAGATCACATCACTCCTCTGTTTGAAACTCTGTGATGGCTCCCATATCACTCACAGTAAAAGTCAAAGTCCTGCCATTGCCTCAAGACTCGCCATGTCTTCCCCATGACCCACGTCACCTCTTCAACCTCACTTACTGCTATTTCCCCCACCTTAACTCCACTCCAGGCACTCTGGCCCCCTTTCTGCTCCTTGAACAATCCAGGCATACCCCTAACTCCGGGGAGTATATTCCTATTGGCAGTGTCTATCCACTGCCAATAGGAATATATTCCCCAAGAGGACAGGAATCCCCCACTCCACCCATTTTGTTTTATTCCTGTTGCCTAGCATATAAGAGGCACTGTATGAGTTGAAGTAGCTAATTAATTAAGTTCCAACAGCAATGCTGTGAGTAGGTTTAAGAAGGCGTAATCTATATTTCATAGATAAAGGAATTGAGAGTCAGAGATGGTATGTGATTTGTTTAAGAGTACAAGTTAATGGTTAGTTAATTTACTATTTTCTAATTTTCAGATTAGAATCTAGGTCTCTTGACTTTTTAACTACGCAGTAATGTGTGGCCATGGAAACAGAAAACTAGCTTTAACAAATCAAAATGGCTAAATTCACAGAATACAGTAGGCATCTTCTTTTTTGAAAAAAAAAGAGTTATGTGCTAAATAACATCCATTTCCTTTAGCTCCTTAGAACTGTTCAACATAAAAATTTCACTTATATTCTATATACTATGTCAAGCAAAGAAGTAAAATGGAGATAAACACAAAGAAATATAAACACATCTGAATGAAAGCTCACTCTACAGAGCTCCGTCACAAGTGTTTACCAGTTTAGAGGACCCCGATTACATTACAGACATCTTAAGGGGCTTTTTCTGACCCAGGGAAGGGGAAACACCTATGCTGGCAAAACCTAAGATGGCAAAAATGAAAAATGTTATGAAAACAAAAAAGCAACAATTCTTATATATCTATAAAAACAGCAACCAAACAGCCCAGCATTCCAGTGCATCCATCAGGGCACAAGGTATGAGCAACAACTGGGAGTAAAGAGGAACTGTAGCTCTTTTCCACCAGCGTGCACAAAAATTCTTCTCTAAACCGGACTTGTTCCCTTCCCAAGACCCTTGGGGTATCTCTGCAGGAACTCTGCACACATTAGGCTAGGAATGACTGGAGTTACTTTTTATCTGAAGTGCCCTGCTCTACTTGGCTGGTACCTAGAGATACTGCAGAACTGATTTTCCGCAAGAGAAAACGGGTGTGGGGTGGGATGGAAGGAAGAGCTGTGGAAATAGAGACGCTCAAACCAGAAGACTAAAGGTGTAAGGAGCCTGTTTGAGAGAAGATAGTTGTTCCGGACCAATGGTTCTCAGGATTTAGCATATATCAGAATCAGCTGGAGGGTTGTAAAAAACACAGATTGTTGGGTTCCACCCCAGAGTTTCTGATTCCATAGGTCTGAGAATTAGCATTTCTAACAAGCTCCCAAGTGGTGCTGAAGTTGCTGACAGGGAATTACATTAAGGGAATCACTATTGTAGATGTACCAGTTTACCTAAATAGGACTCCATCTTGGGAAAAATGTAACAAGAAACCTAAAATCCTCTAGAAAAAAATCCCATAGAGTCTTAAAGTGTTAGAACTTGAAAGGCCCCTAAGAGGCTCTCTTGTGATAGAGGGCCAGAGAGGTTACTTAATGTGCCCACGGTCATGTTTTTCAAACTACAGATTGAAACCACTTGAGGATTGTAAAAACAGTTTAGGATACAGTGACCAAGAAGAAAAGAGAAAGACTTAAATTACAAAAACGGGAAATGAGAGCACGGACATCACTGCTGATCCTTCAGAAATAAAAATATCAAAAAGAAAAACTATGAATAATCATATGCCGACAGATTAGATAACCTAGATGAAACAGACACATTCCTAGAAAGACACAAACTACCGAACCTGACTCAAGAAGAAATAGTAAATCTGACTAGACTATTACAAGTAATGAGATTGATCTAATAATCAAAACCCTTCCCAAAAGGAAAAACCAGGCTCAATGGTTTTACTGGTGAACTTTACCAAGGGTAAAGTGTAAAGAAGAAATAACATCTCTTATTAAATACACAAACTCTTCCCCAAAAATGAAAGAGGGAACCCTTCTCAACTGAAGGATAATAAAGTCGATATCATTCTGATACCAAATTCAGACAACGACATCCCAAGAAAAGTAAATTACAGACAGTATCCCTTATGAATATAAAAAAAATCCTCAATAAAATACTAGCAAAACTAAATCCAGCACCGTATAAAAAAGATTACACTACACCATGATCAAATGGGATTTATTCCAGGAATGCAAGATTGTTTAACATGTAAAAATCAATGTATTCAGTACAGCATAGTAATAGAATAAAGGACCAAAAAAAGAGTAATAATCTTAATAGACTCAAAAAAAAAAAGCTTGACAAAATCTGCTTTTTAAATTTATCATTTCATGACAAAGACACTCAACAAAGTAGTAATAGAAAGGAAATTCCTCAACCTGATCAAAAGCCTCTAGGAAAAACCCACAGCTGACATACTTAATGGTGAAGGACTGGAGGCTTTGCCCTAAAAACAGGAAGAATACAAGGATGTCCCCTTTTGCCACTTACATTCAACATTATACTGAAGGTTTTAGCCTGTTTACACTGTTTACAGATGACATGTTTACAGATGACATGATCTTGTATATACAAGATTCTAAGGAATCTACACAAAAGGAGTAGGACTAACACATGAGTTCAGCAAGGTTGCAGGATACAAGATCAATATACAAAAATCAATTTTTCTACACATTAGCAATGAACAATCCAAAAATGAAATTAAGAAAGCAATTTCATTTACAATAGCATCTAAAAAAATAAATACTTAGGTATAAAATTAACAAAAGAAGTGAAAGACTTGTACACTGAGAAGCAAAGCATTGCTGAGAGAAATTTTAAAAGATCTATATAAATGGAAAGACGTTCAATGTTCATGAATTGAAAAACTTAATAATGTTAAGATAATATTTCCCAAGTGAATCTACAGATTCAATTCAATCTCTATCAAAATCCCAGCTGGCTTTTTTTTGCAGAAATTGACAACCTGATCCTAAAATTCATGTTCAGAAATGTTGGAATCTAGGGCAAGACAACAACTCTATCACTAGAATTTCTTCCCATCAAGCCCATGAATTTATTAAGATAGTGCATACAGACTAAAATTCTTAGTGCATCTTCCTAAAATCTAAGCATACAACAGATTTCAGATACATTTTCTTTGATGTTAGAGGATAACAATGGGGGATTGGTACCATGATGAGAGAATATAGCATGATAGAAACATGAAGATAAAAACTTTATTCATAAAACTGTAGAGGATGAAGCTAACTCGCTTCCCACTGGAAGGCAAGAAAGTGCCTTTGAGAGTGAAGGCTGCCTCAAAGCATATGTGTGGCCTGAAGATTTGCTGGAAAGAGAAAAGAGACTAACAACTCTTCCCATCTAGAGGGGGCTGTGGCTGGGGAGTAAGTGTGCATGATAGAGTGACTCAACCACCCAGCTCCATCTCCAGGTTTCCAAACAGCGCCACTCTCTACCACTGGATTCATGTTTGGGAGTCTATTGGCAAAGCTCAGGCAAGGTGAAGTCTTTTTTTTTACCTTTTTTACCTGATTTTACCTTTCCCAAGAAGAAGAAAATGAAACTGTTTTAGGTTTGCTCACACCTGTCATCTCAGTCATGAATCATATGAAAGAAAGTCCTTGATTTGACTTTTAATTTTGTCACTCAGTAGTTTATCTCTAAATTGGAAATAATAATATCTGTATATTGTGATAATTAAAATACAATCTTTCTGCTTGCTCCTCAGAGTACTTTGCGACAATGCCCTAATTTTTTAAATGAGAAATGAATCAGCTGCATTTATTACTTGAACATTTATATACCTTCTTATGCCTAACAGTGCTCTGGGATATTGCTGTGAGGATTCAGAGCAAATTCCTCCACCGTTCTGGGTTTCTCCTTCATTTTTTAAGGGAAGGAAGGAATAAAAAGGAAAGCATGTAAACATTAGAGCATTGCATTCCTATATCCTGGGCTGACTGTGCTGTTACTTTCTTCCCTGAATGCTCTTCCCAGCTCCACCTCTAAACTTGAAATGAATACGGGAGCCAGTGGCACCAGCACGTAGTGGTGCCCATTTCTACTGATTGTACACACTTGTTTAACACTCTTTGAACAAAACTGACACCGAGAAATTTACCCCAGAGTTTCCATTGTCTGAAATTCTGTATTTCCAAAACATCTAATGTTTTCCTCTTGCTTTTCTTTTCCCCACCAACACTGAATTATGTTGTTATTAATTCTCATTAATCAGCAAAGAAATTATTCATTTATTTATTCAATGAATCGGAAATGTCAAGAGTTTTTTTCAGAGCACCGTCAAACTCTGAAAGTTTCTGCCTTCTCCGTGTAGTAGTCAGAGTGACAGAAGATTTTTAACTTATATATGGGCTCTCATTTCATTCTTCCTAACCTTCACACACAACATGCTTTGAAAAGAAAACTGTTATTTGGTAGGGAAGATTTTCCTTTTCACTGGGGGAAAAAGGAGGAGAAATAAATCAGGCAATTCCACACATCTGCTTAGCTGAAGAGGACTAAAATACATAAAACTTCTTTATTTTCTAATTAACAGCTATAGGGCTGGTCTCAGGAAACAATGCATAAGCAGTCCATAAAAGGCAAAACGCTCAATATCACTATGCAAAGATGGTAATTAAAACAGGAGGGAGAAAGGCTGGTTATAAATTACACTACACAGGAGGCTATAAAAAAGTCTTTTTAATTAACTGAAAGAATGAGGTAAGCAAACTGAGCCTTTACAACTGTCTACTGAAGTTTGGAGACAAATGACACAATAATTTTTTTATATGTTATTGGTAAGCTGAATACCACTAATCACCATCTCAAGGGGTGTGTATTTTCCTGAACAAATTCTAAAAATAATATCATTGAAGATGTTGACATTTGCACTGTTTCTCTGTAACTCACCTATTATAGCAGAATCCAGAAACATCCACTGTAAGAGCCAGACTTTTTCTAAAGAACAAAGGAGTTTGTCCAAACTTCTTATGTGAAAGCCACAACAGAAAAATCCAATACTACAGGCATTAAACTCAAACATGTGTCTGCCTGTTTCCTCTGGTGTAGGAGAAGCAATTTATTTTAGAGGTAGTTTCTTAGTCTGGGGCTCCAGACTCCAAGGTCTGTTGCCAACTTCATTTGTGTTTCTTTGGGGGTAATTTCCACCTTGGTCACTATCTCCGGTCGTCTTACTCTTCATATTAACACGGTAATGGTGAAATCATTGAACGTAATGATAGAATCTAAGAAAATCCTAACACATGTGTATAGCATTATAATGGTGGCATGTTGTATTGACTTCAAACCTCTTTTTGATCTCTTATCAAAATCTATGGTTCACTGTAGGCCTGAAAATTGGAGGGTGAACATCAGAGCTAAGTTGGGAAGTATTTTGCTTGATACTATTGAAGAGTATGCTTCAAAACGGGGGAAAGAAACTACTCCTTAGGAACATGGCCTATACAGTAATCCAGTTAGATGAGTCAAGCAAAATTAGGAATGGTTTTGGACTTCCTATGTTGTTATTTCCCACAATTTCTCCCCATAGGGCTTTTTTAAAAATTTTATTTATTTTATTTATTTTTGGCTGCATTGGTCTTCATGGCTGCGCGTGGGCTTTCTCTAGTTGCGGTGAGTGGGAGCTACATTTCATCATGGTGCAAGGGCTTCTCATCGCGGTGGTTTCTCTCGCTGCAGCTCTAGGTGCACAGGCTTCAGTAGTTGCGGCACATGGGCTCAGTAGTTGTGGCTCACGGGCTTAGTTACTCCGCGGCGTGTGGGATATTCCCAGACCAGGGCTCAAACCCGTGTCCCCTGCATTGGCAGGCAGATTCTTAACCACTGCGCCAACAGGGAAGTCCCCCCACAGGGCTCTTTTTAAATGATGTGTCACCTCAATAATTTACTTTTCCTAACACAAAAGAAGAAATATAATTTCTAAGCATTTTAATTCTGCTTACAAAAAAACCCAAAAAACTTAAAAGTCCAAAGTCTAGAGCAGATGACTGGAGTAAAAAAAGCTCTCAACTGACTAGAAGCAACCCTGGAAAGAGATAAAGGGATTTAGGAATTAATAAGGTCTGGCTCCTCACTTTGTGTCAACACAATTTAGTCCTCATAATACCTGACTCCATTACCATATAGCTATGCCTACTGCTCCCTCTCCCTTATTATCAGTCATGAGCACCACAATTACCATGTGACACAGCTCAAGGTCACGTGGAAGGATGATTCTTGAGACCGAAGTGCATTTCTATACAGGGCCTCTAGATGGCACTCATTCTTATCAGTAGTCAAGGTGAACAATTTTCTTTCCTATCTTCCCAACTATCAAAGGACTAAAATTGGCCCTCTTGTCGTACGTTTTGATACAATTGCCCTATGGCGTCTTAGTAGAAAGGTGGATGCTTACATAACTCATCAGTCAAAGTTTACCAACAATTTGTGCCCTTGACTTAAAGAAAAAAATCACATGTAACTAGAGGGCTTCAGTTCCTGCTACTGCCCTGACTGAACCCTGCACAGCCAGTATGCCACCATGTGGAAGTGTTCGTTTCAGAGCTATATAGTTCCTACATCTGACTTTGGACCCTACCTTCAATGTCACCAAGGTAATGAACGAAGAGGTGCGCTGGCATCTCCAGTCCCCACAAAGACTAGTTCCTTACGCTTCTTACCACTCAGCTATAGCTGAGTGGAGGTCATGATATCTGCCGTTAGAAGCTGCACACAGGTGAAAGGGAGCTGGGTTTCCCACCAACTCAGGACTGTCTCTGTAACTGATAGGTTAGTGGCCTCAAATAACCCTTGTCTTTCTCTGTCACTAAAGGCATTAGGGATACTTCTGTAGAGCTCACACCTAGCCTTAAGATCACTGCAGCTCCTCTACCACATTCAATATTCCCTGGATGAATAGGCAGCAACCTCCAAATGCTATTCCTCCCTCTTCCCACTACCCAGCCCGCAATATAGACACAGAGTTCTCCGAAAACCAAGCATGTTGTTCATGCTTTGCAGGGAACACATTTCAGCGCTACTGACCTGGGCACAATCAGGACGTGGTTATGGTAAGGAGGAAATGTAGAAATTTTGAGGGTAGGCTATAGAGTAGAAAACTGAAGAAAGGCGCTGGAATTCCTTTCTTTCACGCTTTGAATGACATTTAGTGAACACTTTTTAATGTCTGGGGATTCTCAAGAATTCATAGTTCGTGTAAAAATAGGTATTTCAGAGAATGACAAAGAGTTAAGACCCGTTTTCAAATTTATTTTCTTTCATTTTCTCTTATTTCATCTCCAACTCCCTGATCCTGACTATAGGCTTGTTATTTTCCAAAGCTGGACCTAACCAGAGGTCAGGTCCAGAGGTCAATCTGGGTTTGCAGATTGACCTCTATACGACTAGGAGGTGCTGACAAACACAACAGACACAACACAGGTTGACTTCTAAGACTCTTAAGAAAACACAGAACAATCTCTCATTAACCCTTTGTCCTCAACGCAAAGACCCTTGTGCTTCTTTGCAATTAAGAACTCTTATAAACATTCTCTCCTCACTGAGTTATTTTTCTAATAGCTTATCTTGCTGAGACATAATGCAATGAAGGTTGTAGGTGCCATACATAAAAATCCAGTTATATAAGTTGTATTAAATAATTCAGATGGACCATTTAACTAATCCTGGGTTTCTTCCAGAAAGCCAAAGGTCTTACTTTGATGGTTTAGTTCATCTCTCCTTCCACTTGTACTCAGAAGACTCTTCCTTAGGACTCGGGAATGGAAAGAAAACCACTACAGCTGCAGGTTTACCCAGAAACACTTTAAGCCTGCCATTTTCCTGAACATCTCTTAAATGTTTAGAGCTCCATAAAACTCAAGCTGCATTGGATGAACTCAGTAAACACCACCAAGTGTAGTTTTCTAGGAAAAGAGCTGCCCATTTGTAAGACACAAGATTAAGCCTCCAGATGACCTTCTTCTGAAGGGTGAGGATTAATTGGATTTCCATGTCCTTGTTTGCCTCTCTGGTCCACTCTGAGCATCCTTTTCTAGAGCAGAGTCTGGGAAACCAAAGTTTACACAAAGGCCCAGATGAAACAGACCATGTGGTATTGATTTACAGGAACTTGGGGCCTCCTGTTAACCCATTTATTTCCAAACAAGCTTCTTCCTGCCTGACAAAATGCCTAAAAATCTACCTCTAGAAGATTTCTTTTTTTTGGCTCTGAAAGACCTATTTTTCTAGCTCCCTAACCAAATCCAAATGTCCTTGGGAAAGGTATCATCTCCAGGGCTTATTAGCAACATCTGCATTCCCCTAACTTCCTTGAACGAAGTATCAAGGAAGAAAGCAGCAGTTCAGAGGAGTTATGAGGCTTGCCTAAGGTTACACAGCTTGTAAGTGGCTAAATCCATGTAGCGCTTAACAGTGAGCCTTTGGAAGGAGCCAGGAAGCCAGCTCTGTGTCAGTTTTCTCTTTTCTTGGCTGTGGGCAGGCAGGCAGGCACACAGTTCAAAGAGCTACTACCATGTTCTTAGAGCAGTGGCTCCAGGAAGAAGCTGGAGAAGGAAGGTGTCTCTCTTCTGTGGTTAGGAAAGCGCTGGTGACCTGGTTTAGAGGGAAAGCCATGGGCTTTGTGTCAGGAATGCCCAATTCCAATCCATGGGGGGCAAAAAAGCCTAGGTCAAATCAGTTTGAAAACTGTTTCTTAATGTATCCCCTTTGGAAGATTTTTGGTAAATAGCATATTAGAACAGTCCTGAATACTAACATGACATATTTAAAAATCTATTTCCCCAACTATTTGACATTTATTACCATCTCTCTGGAACAGTTTGAGAAATTCTGCTGTAATGGAAGTTGTGAGCATTTTCTGTCTCCTCATGATGCCCTGCAGCTGCCGTGAAACCCACAACAGAACTCTCTGAAACCCTTATTCCTGGAAGAAGTTATCAATATTTGCATGTCTTGGGCTTCCCTGGTGACGCAGTGCTTGAGAGTCCGCCTGCTGATGCAGGGGACACGGGTTCGTGGCCCGATCTGGGAAGATCCCACATGCCGCGGAGCGGCTGGGCCCGTGAGCCATGGCCGCTGAGCCTGCACATCCGGAGCCTGTGCTCCGCAACGGGAGAGGCTACAACAGTGAGAGGCCCGCGTACCGCCAAAAAAAAAAAAAATATATATATATATATATATATATATATATATATTTGCATGTGTTTTTTCCTAGAAGGCACAATCTGGAAAAGCCATAAGGGTCTCAGCTACTTATCACTTAGAACACCTTTTCATTAAGGCCACTGAGGACTGCAGAGGAAAATCTGTTGAAGGTCAAATGCAAGTAAAACCTAATACCCTCTTCTGTCTTTTCCACCTGCAGCCCTATCCTTGTTTTCGGATACCGCCCACCCCCAGCCGCAGTATCCTCTTTTCTAAGGAATTTTCCTCACCAACCCCAGGCAGAGTTAATTCTGCATTCTCTTCTCTCCTGCAGCTACAATTCCTATTTGTATTACAGTACTTGATACTCTTGCACTGAAGTATCTGCTCACAAACCTGAGTCTCTCAATACCCTGAGGGTGGTTCAAGCCCAGGGAAAATGATGTATGTATCTTCTTAGCTCCACCACCTGCAGCCCCTGGGATGTGGTAATTGCTCATAAAGTTCTACAACAGGCATAATGTCATGAGGCAACAAATTCAAGAGGCCAAAAATAAGCATACAGAAATTTAAACTAAATTGATTTAAAATTTTAAAGTATGGAAAATTATACCCCATTAAATAGATAATAATTTATTATTATTATATATTTTATTATGGCCATTTAATTTTGCACATAGAGAAAGAAGAGGATGAAAGGAGGAATGAGGGAGAGAATCAGAAGATTTAACAACAGCAACAGCAGCAAACAGAGAAAAAAGGCATAGAGGGAAAATAGAAAGGAAAAAAAAATTCATACAAACGTTCAGGTAAAGTTAGAAGTAGAAAGACAGAAGAAAAGCAAAACAAAAGAGTGAAAAAGAAGATGAAGAAAGCATATAAAAGAAGGAAGAAAATTCAACAGTTTGAAGTATTGGTGCGAGAGTCTACAGGTCAATGTACTGCTTGCTATCACTTAGCATAGGCTAACCATAACTAAATTCACTGTTAGTCACAGCTCTGTAACTGCTTTTTATCCTTTGACCTGCTGATTTTTCACTTTGAAGGCCCATATTGGTGGACCTTAACAGCTGCCGTTAACAGCTGCGGAATTCTCTGTGGAAGAGACTTTACACATCTGAGTTTTTGTTTTACGTAGATTTGGGCTCTTCCATGTGAAAGTGTCATGATTTAGCAATTTTTTTAAAAGCTTCCAATAGATATTTACTAATAAGCTATTTGAATGGAAATAAATACAATTGTAATAAATGTTTGAATTGCAAACAAAGATAGTGTTTTAATTCCTAAGCATAGGCTTTAAAAAGTATCAGAGCACTTTCATTTCTTGCTAGATTTTCTTTTCTGTAAGATTTTCTTTTCCATCTAGTCTTATCTTCTTAAAATGCCTTCAGGTTCCATAACAATTACCTAGTTGCCTCCTGGGCCTTATCTATTTTTATTACTTAGCAATGGTCAGTTTCCCTCAAGCAGGGTTGTGGTCATTAACCGGAATAATAGGGAATGACTCAGATCCCTGCTTCAAATTTCTCTTCCAGCTCCAATTCCCAAAAATAGCCCTCTTGTTAGTCAAAAGGCTCATTTCAGTAATATTCATGGTTTAGAGGGTCTGTGGGTACATTCTTTATACTCAGGAGCCTCTGAAAGGCTTTATGTTTTGGCTTCCTAGCAGGAGGTTTCCCTGGGCTAATGTAAAACATCAAGTGCTACAATCCTTTTTGAGCTTTCAAGCCCAAAACATCATCATGAACCTCTAGCTCCAGGACATGGGAAAGCAGCAAGTTCTTTAGCCTTCAGTCTCATGATCCATAAAGTGAACCCCTGCACAAATGAAGCTTCTTATCCTGTATCTAAAGGGACTTGCTCTTCAAGCTCCGCCCAAACGGAATAGTATTTGAGGCAGCAATTCTGCCCAGAAGTTGAAAAGAAAGACTTCTTGCAATATTTTTTAGGTTCCTTTCCTAAGTCAGTCAATCAACCAGTATCTACTGAGTAACGACTGTATGCAAACATACACAGCTGTAATTCACAAGAAGAGGTTCCTGTCCCCTGCCCTTCAAAGAACTTGTCAGCTGTCTATTTTGATAAGACATACAATAATAGAATAAATAACAATAATACAGATACAATGAGAGCCCCAAATGAATGGTAAAACAATAAAAATTCCTATCAGGTAAACCTCAGATAGGCTAAGGAGGTCTTGAAAAGCTTCAGTGGAAAAGTAGAATTTCAGTTCTACTGTAAGAATAATGCATGCTTCAAAGGGGGATGAAGGTGGGCGTGAGCATGGGGTAGGGTGGCATTAGTGAAAAAGACATGTTTCATTTGCTACCCATGAGTGTCCTTCAAGTCTCCCTCACCTGGCTTCACTCCTGCTGTCCCTCCAGCTGGAATGCCCTTCATCCATTCACATCCACAGCTCCCCACCCCCTTCAAATCTAAGCACAGAGACCCCTTCTCCAAGAAGCAGTCTTTGATCCTCCAGATGAAAGTTATCTTTTTAACTCCTGACCTTCCACAGAACTTTATCTTTCCCTCCTTTTCAGCATTCATCATGTTTTCCCCTCTATTAGTCTTTTACATATTCTCTCATACATCTAGACTTCAAAATCCTTAAGGGAAGAAGCCAGTCCAGTTTACCTTTGTTTACCCATGGTATTTAAATTTAGGCCTTGCATTATTCATTCATTTATTTTTTGGTTCTTCTTTATTTTTTTATCCATTCATTCATTCAACACCAACTGATTGAACAATTTACTATGTACCGGTAGCATTCTAAGAGCTATACAGCCACTTCCCTTGGAGCTTGCATTCTGGTGTGGGAGAACAATTTATCAATAAATAAACTAATAAATATAAAATGTTCCCAGTGCTTCTAAGTCCCGTGGGAAAAAATAAAGACTGAGAAGTAGCTGGAGATAGTTCAGATTCAGTGACCAGCATTTACTGTATTCAATAAGTGCTAGTATTATTCAAAGGTAGAAACCTATAAACAAAGAGAATATTTTAAAGCTCTGGATAAAATAAATTAGGCAGTAATAAGGTCCTTAAATTAGTTCATTGCAAGTAGGAGTAATAAAGATAATTGATATTAAGAATTATAATAATCAGTATTGCTATATGTAATAAAATAGCTAATATTTGTTGCATGTCTACTGTCCGCTAGGCAATGTAGCAGACAATCCTTTCAACCACAAGAGGACTATTATTATTACTCCCATTTAACAGATGAAGAAACTGAGGCTCAGACGGGTTAAGTAGCATGCTAAAGCATGATCAGTAGGTAGAAGTAGATGGACGAGCCCTGAATGGAATCTGGAACTGCTGGACACAATGCTTATGTTGTTCACGCTGAACACCTGCCCTTTTCTAGGCACCAACAGAGGAATGCTTTTTCCTCTGCCAGCTTCCTGGGGTCTCTCCTCTGAACAACTTCTGGTAGCTCCTTTCAGCTGTGTGACTGGCTGCACATCTCTTAAGAAAGCGACCACCTGAGCACGGACCAGAGCTTTCCGTGTCCAGAGCTTGGAAGGGAACTGAGAAGAAAGCATTCATGCTCTAGTTTCCCACAAAAGGAATTTGGTCTTGGCTTCTGTAGAAGGAGGTCTTCTGAGGCTTTTTGGGCCACAGCCAAAGGTAGTGCCAATTCATAGAAGAAAGGTGGGTTCCATAGGCTTCACCCCCTGAGCAGCAAGAAGCCCAGTTCCAATAAAAATCCAAGCTTCAAAAAGCACAAGTTCTGGACTGAGATTTGATAACGAGGCACTGATTCTCTGAGCCTCCAATTTCTAAGATGCGAAGACGGTATCACTGCCCCAAAGAAGGAATTGGGTTTATAAAGTCTACACAAATGCCGGGCGAGAAAAGAGAAGTGTAGAGACAGGGTACTGATGTCTGTTTTCCATGGGCAGTTCCCTCTTCTGGGTAGCAGGCCTCTCACTTCATCTGTTTATCTGCCACATGCCCACCTCAAGCTGGTGTCAGGAGCCCTGACAGCCCTAAAGGAAGAACTGTGCCTCAGCCTTCCAACCAATCAAGGTCATGCTAGAACGGAAATGTGCAATTAAAATGATTTGCATTATGATATTAACATATACTAAATAGAAAGGCAAGAGGGGGGAAATCCCTTAATTACCCCCATAATCAAATCACTGAAATATCGGAAGGAACAGCACACAGGAGTGTTTGATCCCAGGATCGAGCTAGGCTGCTGTGGAGATGAGCAGTAAGTTGCTTGGCAGCCTCTCCCTGGGAAAAATCAGTTGGTCAGGCTCAACAAAGAGGGAGGAGAGAGTTCCAAAGAGAACCTTGACTCCTCTCCTCGGTGACCGTTTCCATCGTAAGTCAATAAGCCACGCCCACTAAAAATGTCTAAATGCTGAACACAGGTACAAGGAAATAGCATAGAAGGTTCTAAAATGCTCTGAGGATCTGCCATAGCCACAACTGCTTCTGAGAGGACAACACAGTGCCTGGCACACAGCAAGTGCTCAATAACACATCTATGAATGAATGAATGAGTCTGTGCTTTCCCCAACATAGCCCACACTCTGTAACATATGTCCCACTGCCCTGACCACACAGGACAGGATGATGGATGAATGCCTGACCCAAAGGCAGATGCTCCTAGGCAGGTGTTAGGTGTATGAGGGGCTCTAGCAGGATGACTGAGCCCAGTGTTCAGTACTAGAGGCTGAAAGACAGATTCAATAGAAAGAGCAGAAGCAGCAAGACATGAGGAGAGAAAAGAGACAACGGAAGCAAATGGAGCACAAGAAGCTGTGTGGAAGAGAAGAACTAGGTAAGCAGAAGGCACGTGATTTAAAGGCTGGAGTGAATGCATAGTAGCCTTGAGTAGCTGAGTGACCGTAACATAATCAGCAGAGGGAACTCAGATACCTGTTTCCGGGGAGATGCCCCCACTCTAGCTGCCCTGGGTCCTGGATGGCTTTCTAGTTATCCATGAGGCCTTCAGAGCTACCACTGAACTCCAAACCACAATCTAATTCATCCTTGTCAGGCAAATAAATCCACGTTAGCTGAGGTTCTCTGAAACTCCATCAGAACACATGAGACTTTGGAAAGGATAGGAACAATAACTAAGACCACCGAGATGCCCAAAGGCTAAATTCTCCTGGGAATTCCCAAAAGCTTGTTAGTTACTACCTATATCAGAACTGCCTGGGGAATTTGATAAACAAGGAATCCAATATCTGCATGTTTATCAAGCACCCAGGTTGTCTGGTATTCAGCCCAGTTGGGATACCTCTTTCATACTGTCCTTTGAGGTATGCCTGATGGGGTAACCTATCTGTCCTTCTAACAATGCCCGCGTTCCTTTACTAATATTCACGTTAAAATTGTAACTTTTCTTTATGAAAATAATACATAAACGTAAAGACTTTAGAGAATTCAGACAAGCAAAAACAACTTTAAAAATATCTGTAATTTTATTTAACAGCTAAATAATGTGTTTTTCCATTTTTTTTAAAATACAGGCATTGTACATACTACACTTTGTATTTCCTATTTTATGGTATTTCTTGAGCACTTTCCCATCACTAAGCATTTTGCTGTACCATCTCTAAGAGGTGTATATCATTATAAAGATAATTGGTATCAAAATTAATTTAACTAGTTTGCTATTGCCAGTCTTTTAAATGGTTTCCAATTAATCTCTGCCACAGAAACACTCTGAAGAACAAAGTTTTATAAAGTTTCGGTCCATACACCTGATGATTTCTTTAGCATAAACCCCTTTAAGTGGAAAGGGGGGAAAACAAAGTACTCAAAAATGTTAAGTGTTTGAAATTTATTATCCAATGGCCTTCCAGAAAGTTCATAGTATTTCAAACTCTCAGTGGAAATGTGTAAATGTATACATTTCTCATTCCCTTGTCAACATTGAATATTATCATTTTTTTAATCCTGTCAATATTTTCTTGATGACCTTATAAAATAGAAGTTCTCAACACTGGCTTCTCATTAAAGTCACTTGAGGAGCTTTTTGAAAGTACCAATGCCTGGGTCCCATCCATTGAAATAATTCAGAATCTCAGGAGTGGGGCCTGGACATTTACAGACTCTAAAAGAAACTACAGACTCAACAAGAAGACATAGTTTCCAAATAGTCCCAGTTTCAGAGATGTCACCCTGAGTTAGCAGAATCCACACAGAGAATTCTAGGCATGATTCTTTTGCTGTCGCCATAGTCTCCTGCCCTAGTTTTTATATGCCCAAGTGAAATGAGCATTATCACGAAAAACATCTGAGAATTTCTTCGAACAACCATAACCAAATCAACTTCACTCATCAAGTTAAAATAGGCATAAATCCTCTACTCTTCACACCTTCCTTCTTTGCCTCATCCCCTGCTCCCCTTCCTCCAGACCTCAGCTCCAGCATCACTTCCCCAAGGAGCCTCTCCTGACTCCTCAAACACATCGCATCCCCCTCTCATGTCCCTAACACCTCAGGTAACTCTCTTTGGGGGCACTTAATGCAGCTGTGATTTTTTTCTACTGAAGTTCTGAGATGGGATTATTCATTGGGAGCAGGAATAGTTAAGGGAGTTTTGTGATCAATGAGATCTCATTTTGGAAATGGGTAGGATTTGAATAGGCAGAAAGGGGTGTGTAGAGGTATGCAAGCCAGAGTCATTCATACTTATAGGTTTATAGACATATTTGAAAATATGCTGAAAGCTGAAAACTCTCCAGAAAAAATTTGAACACGTGCCCATTCATTGAAATATTATGTGCGATCCCGGGGAGTTCACAGAACACTAAGCACACCCATGGGTCCTTGATCCCAAGTGGACCACAATCGGGTCTTTAGGAGAAGTCAACATAATGACCATTTTCTCTTCCAGCCAAACAACATGAGGTCAGAAACCCCACAAAATCAGTCATAATGGTCCTAAGCAAACAGCAGAAATGCCAGACTGCCAACTACCTCTGTGTCCAAATCAGTGGACCCATATATGATATGCCTTTGTTTTAGTAAAATGGGTAGGTTGGGGTCAGAGGAAGGAAGGAAAAGCCGGGAGTGGGGGCAAAGGAGGTCTTAAATTACAGGGCCCAATAATATAGCCAACGGAGGAGATATTCTTTTATCTATTTGATGCAGGTAACACTGAGTACCTATCCCAAGACAAGTCAAGAAATTCAGACTTGAAGGTAAAATTCTCTCCTTGTTATCGCCCTGTATCTCTATATTCCCTGTCAAGAGTTTTAACTTTAACGAGCACAGGGCAAGCTGTGTTTGTTCTGTTCCCTGGGCTCCCTTCCCAGGGCATCGGCGCCTCAGGGTAGAAACTTTGTCCTTTGGTATAATGCCATCTGCTATACCACTTTGCAGTGTTATTTACAAAAAAAAAAAAAAAAAACCCCACACCTTAGCTGACCTCATGGTGTCCATACAACTTCATTACCATCCAGGACATGATAGACAGGCAGACCCACGAGCCACAGAGCCAGCCTCAACTAGGAGTGTCATCACCCCCTGAGTGTGCCATCCCAGCCCCCAGTCTGTCTTTTTTGGCACCTGAGAAATGTTTAGAATCCCACTAGGGAGTTCCCCAGGACACCATGTACAGGGACAGAACACCTTTTCTGTTTAACTTCTAAAGCTCTTTGACAGAAACCTTCTTAAAAGGCACCAAATAGCCTGTGTGATATTCATCACTTTCCACCAAACTGTTGTATGCTGAAGTTAGTTTTACTACTTCATTTATACAGTATGTTGTGTATGAGTTTACTACCCCGAATTTTAAAGCAAAAAACAAAAAACTTCCCGTGAAAGGACAGAGTGTCATTGGAGGTAGTTGTTAGTCATTTAATGCAGCTGTAACTGCTGGTTTATAGCTTACCCTCCAGAAAAAGATCTAACATGCATTTCCAGGCAGGCTCCCAATGGGGTGGAGTCCCGCTCAGAGGAGGGTTCACCCTGGGTGGTGTATCAACCTTCACTTCCCAACCCCTCCCCCTTCCTCTCTCCCCTCAGCTCACTCACTCGTTACAGCTTCGTAAGACAGAGGTAAGGAGGCAGCCTTCTGAGAATGAGCGTGGGGAGAGTCACAAGTTATACAATCACACTGAGAATATTCACGTTGCATTCAGTCCTTCTGTGTTATTGTAGCACCTTACTGATTTTCCCATCTGTAATTGTGTAAAGCAAGAGGACAGAACTTCACCTTCAGGACTTCTTTTTCCTGAAGATAAAAACCCCAGCATGTGGACTGGTTTGGGGATGAAAAGCCCCTATACCTGAGTTTAAAGTCAGGTAATTGATTTTTGCTCACTTTTATTGCCTAATATATCTGGTTACATTTCCCCCTATCTTTTTCATTAATCCTCAGTCCCTGGGGAAAAAAAAATCATCATTCAAAAATGTGCAGTATGGAGTTAATTTTGGAAGGAAAAGGCTGATCAAAGGGAAGCCCTATTAAATGGAAAAAATAAAATGCAATGGGGAAGGCATGAGGTCTGCACAGAAGACATAAAAAGGGAAAAGCTATAATAGGGGCATTTGAAAACATTACGAATATTCACAGTCAGACATATCAACCAGGAGACGGAATAATAATAATAACTCTGACTTTGGAGCACTTACTATGTCATCCACACCCTTTATGAGCATAATTTTATTGAGTAGTCACAACATACCTATAAGGATAATATTTTTGTTCCCAAGTTTCAGGAGAAATGGAGGCACAGAGAAATTAAGCAATTTTCCCGAAGTCATTCAGCTAGAAAATAGCTCCACTGAGATTCAAACCAAAGTCTCACTGACTCCAAAGCCTGGGCTTTTAATCACTATGCTAGTCTGCTTCCTGAGTCATATGGATGTCAGTATTAATTCAAAAAGTCACAAATACATAGAGGCACTTCTGTCTATGTTATGCTTGAAAATCTATGTGTTCTTACATAATATCTAACCCTCACAACTACCCTGAAGAACTAGGCATTACAGATATCAAGCTACTCACTTTGCAAATTTGGAAAACTACTCATTAACTCATTTAACAAACATCTATAGAGCATATGCTTTTTGTCAAGCAATATTCTAGGATCCAATGGGACATAAGTTGGAAAAGTTGCCTGCTTTCTTGGAGTTCATATTTTAATAGGAGAAACAGATAATAACAACATGTGAAAAAATGATAAGATCAATGAGTAAATTAAACTGCTAAAGCGTTGAGAGTGTGGTGGTTTTCCAAATTGCATCAGCACTTGAATGTGCCCCAGACTGAACTTCGGACCTCACTTCACACCTCGTCCCCATCTCAGCTACTGGCAGCAAAGCTCGGAGTCAACCCTGACATCTCTTCTTTTCCCATATTATACAACCAGTCCATTGGCACATCGGTCAATCCTACAATCAAAAAATTTCCAGAATTCAATCCCTTCTCACCACCTCCTCTGCTCCCACCCTGGTCAGAGCCAGGATTGTTTCAATTTCCCCTAATTAGTCTCTTTTTCCCAGTCTTGCTTCTTATAATATATTCTCAATAGCAGCCAGATTGACCCAGTTAAAACACAGAGTCTTTGCACGGGCTGTCCCCCTGTCACTCACTCTTTCACACCTCCATAAAGCCTTTACTCAAGGGTCACTTTCTTAATGAGACCTAACCTGCTACAGTTACTCTGCTGTATTTTTTCCCATAGTACTTAACACCTTCTACAATACTACATACTATACTTATTATATATATATATTTTTTTTTATAAATTTATTTATTTATTTTTGGCTGCATTGGGTCTTTGTTGCTGTGCGGGCTTTCTCTAGTTGCGGTGAGTGGGGGCTACTCTTCGTTGTGGTGCGTGGGTTTCTCATTGCGGTGGCTTGTCTTGTTGGGGAGCACGGGCTCTAGGCGCGGGCTTCAGTAGTTGTGGCACACGGGCTTAGTTGCTCCGCGGCATGTGGGATCTTCCCAGACCACAGCTCAAACCTGTGTCCCCTGCATGGGCAGGCGGATTCTTAACCACAGCACCACCAGGGAAGTCCTACTTATTATATTTTTGTTTATAGTCTGTCTCCCTCCACAAGAATATAAGTTTCACAAGGGTAGAATTTTTGTCTGTTTTGTTCACTAATGCACCCCCAATGCATAAAATAGTGCTTGCCATGTGGTGGTTCCTCCCTATTTACTCAACAAACAAATATGCAGAAAAAGCATCCTTTCCATCAACTTGGATACAGCTGAAGAAAAGGTTAGTGAACTGGATATACAGATGAAAGCACACAGAGAAAAAGCATTACAAATTGTAGAAAAAAAGAGTAAGATAACTAAGCGGCACAATAAAAAGGTGATGTGCGAATGTAACTGGAGTCCCAGGAGGCATAGATCCCAAAAAGGGAGCAGAAGCAACATCTGAGGAGACACTAGCCAAGAATTTTTCAAAAATGAGGAAAAACTTCAAGCCACAGATTCAAGAAGTGTGTGTCATAGAACTCAAGCAGGGTAAATGTAACAAAAACCACTCCTAGGCACACCACGGTAGATGTGCCATGGAACAAAATCAGGAAAACTAATCATTCTAAGTATTACTGTCTTGAAAGGAAAGTTGCTAAGTATTTTGTTACCTCCCATTCAATTTTGCAATCCTTTGTTTTCCTCTCTTTGCTTGCAGCAACCCTCTTGCATGAGAGACACGGTTGTGAGGGTAGAACCTCAGAGTCCCTCACTAGATAAAACAAGATGCCAAACATCAGGAACTTCTGAGCATCATTTCTACACTCTTAACACAAAATGGAGGAAAGCATTTTTTAAGGTGAATAAATGTCACATTTATAAAAGAGTCACATATATAAGATGGTAGTATTTCATAAATCCTATTTGCCTTCCTCTGTGAAATCCTATGAAGGTGGTGGTACCATCATAGCCTAGCTTTTCATTATTAGGTTACACTGATCCAGACACCAGACAAGTGCAGTGCACTCAGATGCCCAGGTTCTTTCTCTATAGCCTCAATGAAATAATGAAGAAAACAACTGAAAAGAAAAATTTCAAATAGCTTGGTCTATTACATGGGTATTGATCTTAAATGTATCTTTTAAATACTCAAGTGAAAATTTAAATGCACATTTCTATCAGCTAAAGTTAAAGGGGAACAGTAGTTTAAAGGCATTTTATCTGATGTTTAAGAAAAGGACAAACCACCACATCTATTAACTATCACATACATTTTTAATATAAAAATGAGCTACTCTGCCCTACCGCTGAACCAAATATAGGGTGGTCCAAGTTAGTGTCAACAGATGTTGAGCCCTGATTATTTGGAAATGAAAAACTAATATAATCCCTGCCCCCAAATTATGTGTTAAAGAAGTCAGGTAGTGAAATCTTAAATGAAAGAATTCAAAATGGTAATTTGGGGGATTTTAATAACCTTACAAAACGGGCAGTCCGCTAGTCAAACTGACTATATTCTCTCTTCAATGGCTGTCACCCTTTTCTCACAGATTAGCAACAACATAACATGGTGGCAGGAATGCCATTGTCATTTGATCGTTGTCAGAAGTCATTTTGAAGACTTTCATCTGGCTCTGGGAAAGCCATCTTGAAATGGAACTAAACAGAGCATTCAGGATTTAATGACAAAATTGCTTTGTGCTTTACAAAAAGCATTATGGAAACATGTAAAATTTTTTCTCCAAATGACAAAGCTGTCATCTTAGTCAAATCAATGCAGCATTGTAGTAGACGGTGGGACAGAATGCAAAAAAGCAGAGTGGAAAAGTTATCCAAGGTCATTTTAGCATCAAGGCTGAGAAGGGAATTACACAGATTAGAGCCAGGGGGGCAGACTCATACAGGAATTTGTGTTCCTGTAGAGATTATGGTCTTGAGATAATAAACCAGGCTTCAGACTCTGCCTGAATCAACTCTCAGGTGTTACCTTCGGCTGAAAACTGGATGGAGCATTTCACTCTGTATAGTGGTGACAGGGCCAGAGAGAGGGTGAGGAGAGGGTGGCTTTTAGAGGCAGAGAGATACTACCTGAAATAGCTTTAAAGTCACAAAGCCACATGGGCATGATTATATTTTGATGACATTTACTAACTGGCCTATTACCACGCCACATGCCAGACACTGTGCTAACTTCTTTACATGCGTTATCTCACTTAATCCTCACAGCACCCATAAGACAGGTACTACTGGTATCCCAATTTTAAATAAGAAATATGAGGTTGATTTACTTGCCCAGTGTTACAGCTGGTCAGTGGAAGAGCTAAGATGCAAATCCAGGCTTATCTGGGTTATTGTTAAATTACCACACTGCCACCCATGTTGAAGTCAGTAGCATATGCATCTTTCCCATGGACCAAACGTGGGCCATATGGAGAGTGAGTCTGGACCAAGAGGACACCTGGAAAGGTGAGGGATTCTACCATCAAAAGCCTGTGTGTGGGGTGGACCACAAAGAAGCAGAGGGTGGGGAGAAGTGGCTGGCCTAATCAATGGTCTCGTCCAACTTATGTTCAATAGATGAATGGATAAAGAAGCTGTGGTATATATATATGTATACACACACACACACACACACACACACACACAAAATGGAATACTACTCAGCCATAAAAAAGAATGAAGTTCTGCCATTTACAGAAACATGGATGGACTTGGAGGGTATTACGCTAAGTGAAATAAGTCAGACAGAGTAATACAAACACTGTATGATATCACTTATATGTGGAATCTAAAAAGTAAAACAAACTAGTGAATATAACACAAAAGAAGCAGACTCACAGACACAGAGAACAAATTAGTGATTACCAGTTGCGGGGGGGAATGGGAGATACAAACTATTGGGTGTAAGACAGGCTCAAGGATGTGTTGTACAACATGGGGAACATAGCTAATATTTTGTAATAACTGTAAATGAAAAGTAAACTTTAAAAATTGTTTAAAAGTAAAAAAAAATTAAGTTTTAAACTTATACAAAAAAACCCAGCTTCTCAGATTAAATAATATTTTCTCGATGCTGAACAAATAAAGAAAAACTAGAGAGGACACCAGACGCCAACATAGTAGGAACTTTTCTATGCTTTCCCTTGAACTCTTCTTTCCTCCTCCTCCCCCATCCTGGCAGTGTCTAAAAAGTAACCA
This sequence comes from Pseudorca crassidens, assembly GCF_039906515.1. Lineage (NCBI taxonomy): Eukaryota > Metazoa > Chordata > Mammalia > Artiodactyla > Delphinidae > Pseudorca > Pseudorca crassidens. The sequence goes on from NC_090296.1 coordinate 73,031,000, forward strand.
GTGAGGGCCTCCCTGGTGGCGCAGTGGTTGAGAGTCCGCCTGCCGATGCAGGGGACACAGGTTTGTGCCCCGATCTGGGAAGATCCCACATGCTGCGGAGCGGCTGGGCCCGTGAGCCATGGCCGCTGAGCCTGCACATCCGGAGCCTGTGCTCCACAACGCGAGAGGCCACAACAGTGAGAGGCCCATGTACCGCAAAAAAAAAAAAAGTAACCAGTGAGCATGTGCAGAGGTAAGAGGAGACTAACACAGCCACTTCCCCAAAGATGGGCCATCTGCCAAATCAGGCCTTCAGCATGAACTGGAAGAGGGCATGGAGAAGCCATTTCTCTGAGTGAAAAATCTAGGGTGAGTTAATGTCTTGAACTCAGCACTGCAAGTCTCTGAATTGGATATGTATTTTTATACTTAAAATATCCATTATTTATGAGTGGGGGGAAAAGTAATCCAGGGGCAGGAAAAAAGCTACCATCTCTGAAAAAAATTTTAAGAGGCAATTGACAGAAATAAATTGGCTTTGATTAATCTCCCATCTCTTTTGCATCAGCAGCACCTGCCAATGGAGCATGTTGGCCACAGGGAATACAGGTGTGTATGCAAGAATATGGGCTCTGAAACTCTTATGGCACTCCAAGGAAGATATACACCCTTTCTAAAAAAACAGCCCCTTACATTCTTCAGATCTCATGGGGACAGCCTTAGTCTCCCATATGAGAAGATGGGGACTCACAGGCAAGAGATGACAACCTCCTAAGGGCAATGGAAATAAGTGATTACCCCAAAAGTCACTGTGTCACTCAACTTTCCCCACCCCCTCAAAAGCATATCCATTCCAAAAATTTTCAAGACACAAAACAGGATTATAAAACAGCACTTACTGACTGTTTACTACATGCAAGGCACTGTACTAATTGCTTTACATGAATTATCTCTTTTGATTCTCCCAAAAACATTATAAGATAGGTATGCTTTCTATTGTTTAAGGTAAGAGATTTACATTTAAAAATATAATATCACTAAACAGTATGTATTCAGAAACAAAAGAATATTAACTTTTGCCTAGAAAAAATAGGGATGGTGTTAGAAAGTAATATTTCAATAACATTTTACTTCTAAATATAAAAGTGATGCATGACTCCTGTACAACACTTGGAAATGTAGAAAACTATAAAAAGGAAATGTACATTTTATTCATTTTCTTTTTACACTGATACAATCATACAGTACATATTATTTGGGGTATTTTCAATTCACAACATCATAAACATTGCCTCCATAAATAAAAATAAATGGAAATATTCTTTTTTTTTTTCGGTACGCGAGCCTCTCACTGTTGTGGCCTCTCCCGTTGCGGAGCACAGGCTCCGGACGTGCAGGCTCAGTGGCCATGGCCCATGGGCCCAGCCGCTCTGTGGCATGTGGGATTCTCCTGGACCGGGGCACAAACCTGCGTCCCCCGCATCAGCAGGGTGACGCTCAACCACTGCGCCACCAGGGAAGCCCTGGAAATATTCTTAAAAAATAATTTTCAACTGGGATTGACATAAATCTACTAATATATATAAAATAGATACCTAATAAGAACCTGCTGTGTAAGAAAATAAATTAAATAAAAAGAGGAAAAAAAACCCATAATTTATAATGAATGTATAGTGTTCTATCCTATTGGTGATGACTTATTTAAAAAAAAAAAAAAAAACTAAGACAGCCTCATCCACCAGAGGGCAGACAGCAGAAGCAAAAATAACTACAATCCTGTAGCCTCTGGAACAAAAACCACACTCACAGAAAGATAGACAAGATGAAAACACAAAGGGCTATGCACCAGATGAAGGGACAAGATAAAACTCCAGAAAAACAACTAAATGAAGTTGAGATAGGCAACCGTTCTGAAAAAGAATTCAGAATAATGATAGTAAAGATGATCCAGGACCTCAGAAAAAGAATGGAGGCAAAGAACAACAGTATGTAGGAAATGTTTAACAAAGACCTAGAAGAATTAAAGAACAAACAGAGGTGAACAATACAATAACTGAAATGAAAAATACACTAGAAGGAATCAATAGCAGAATAAATGAGGCAGAAGAACAGGTAAGTGACCTGTAAGACAGAAGGGTGGAATTCACTGCTGTGGAACAGAATAAAGAAAAAAAAAATGAAGACATCCTAAGAGACCTCTGGGACAAAATTAAATGCAACAACATTCACATTATAGGGGTCCCAGAAGGAGAAGAGAGAGAGAAAGGACCAGAGAAAATATTTGAAGAGATTATAGTCGAAAACTTCCCTAATATGGGAAAGGAAATAGCCAACGAAGTCCAGGAAGCACAGAGAGTCCCATACAGGATAAACCTAAGAAGAAACATGCTGAGACACATAGTAATCAAACTGGAAAAAGTTAAACACAAAGAAAAATTAATGAAAGTAGCAAGGGAAAAATGACAAACAACATAAAAGGGAACCCCCATAAGGTTAACAGCTGATTTCTCAGCAGAAACTCTACAAGCCAGAATGGAGTGGCATGATATACTTAAAGTGATGAAAGGGAAGAACCTACAACCAAGATTATTCTACCCGGCAAGGATCTCATTCAGATTCGATGGAGAAATCAAAAGCTTTACAGACAAGCAAAAGCTAAGAGAATTTAGCACCACCAAACCAGCTCTAAAGCAAATGCTAAAGGAACTTCTCTAAGTGGGAAAAACAAGAGAAGAGAAGAGCCTACAAAAACAAACCCAAAACAATTAAGAAAATGGTAATAGGAACATACATATCGATAATTACCTTAAACGTGAATGGATTAAATGCTCCAACCAAAAGACACAGGCTCACAGAATGGATACAAAAACAAGACCCATATATATGCTGTCTACAAGAGACCCACTTCAGACCTGGGGACACATACAGACTGAAAGTGAGGGGATGGAAAAAGATATTCCATGCAAATGGAAATCAAAAGAAAGTTGGAGTAGCTATACTCATATCAGATAAAATAAACTTTAAAATAAAGAATGTTACAAGAGACAAGGAAGGACACTACATAATGATCAAGGGATCAATCCAAGAAAAAGATATAACAATTATAAATATATATGCACCCAACATAGGAGCACCTCAATATATAAGGCAATGTGCTAACAGCTATAAAAGAGGAAATCAACAGTAACACAATAATAGTGGGGGACTTTACCACCTCACACACCAATGGACAGATCATCCAGACAGAAAATTAATAAGGAAACACAAGCTTTAAATGACACAGTAGACCACATAGATTTATTTGATATTTATAGGACATTCCACCTAAAAACAGCAGATTACACTTTCTACTCCAGTGCACACGGAACATTCTCCAGGATAGATATCATCTTGGGTCACAAATCAAGCCTCAGTAAACTTAAGAAAATTGAAAACCTATCAAGCATCTTTTCTGACTACAACACTATGAGATTAGAAATCAATAACAGGGAGAAAAACGTAAAAAACACAAAGAAATGGAGGCTAAACAATACGTTACTAAATGACCAAGAGATCACTGAGGAAATCAAAGAGGAAATCAAAAAATACCTAGAGACAAATGACAATGAAAACACCATGATCCAAAACCTATGGGATGCAGCAGAAGCAGTTTTAAGAGGGAAGTTATAGCAATACAAGCCTACTTCAAGAAACAAGAAAAATCTCAAATACACAATCTAACCTTACACCTAAAGGAACTAGAGAAAGAAGAACAAACAAAACCCAAAGTTAGCAGAGGGAAAGATATCAGAAAGATCAGAGCAGAAATAAACGAAATAGAAACAAAGAAAACACTAGCAAAGATCAATAAAACTAAAAGCTGGTTCTTTGAGAAGATAAACAAAATTGATAAACCATTAGGCAGACTCATCAAGAAAAACAGGGAGAGGACTCAAATCAATAAAATTAGAAATGAAAAAGGAGAAGTTACAACAGACAACACATAAATACAAAGCATCCTAAGAGACTACTACAAGCAACTCTATGCCACTAAAATGCACAACATGGAAGAAATGGACAAATTCTTAAAAAGGTATAACTTTCTAAGACTAAACCAGGATGAAATAGAAAATATGAACAGACCAATCACAAGTAATGAATTTGTAACTGTGAGTAAAAATCTTCCAACAAACAAAAGTCCAGGACCAGATGACTTCACAGGTGAATTCTATCAAACATTTAGAGAAAAGCTAACACCCATCCTCTTCAAAGTCTTCCAAAATATTACAGAGGAATGAACACTCCCAAACTCATTCTATGAGGCCACCATCACCCTGATACTAAAATCAGAAAAGATACTACAAAAAAAGAAAATTACAGACCAATATCACTGATGAATATAGATGCAAAAATCTTCAACAAACTACTAGCAAACAGAATCCAACAACACATTAAAAGGATTATACACCATGATCAAGTGGGATTTATCCCAGGGATGCAAGCATTCTTCAATATACGCATATCAATCAGTGTTATACACCATATTAACAAACTGAAGAATAAAAACCATATGATCATCCCACTAGACGCAGAAAAAGCTTTTGACAAAATTCAACACTGATTTATCATAAAAACTCTCCAGCAAGTGGGCACTGAGGGAACCTACTTCAACAATAATAAAGGCCATATATGACAAATCCACAGCAAACATCATTCTCAATGGTGAAAAACTGAAAGCATTTCCTCTAAGATCAGGAATGAGACAAGGATGTCCACTCTCACCATTATTATTCAACATAGTTTTGGAAGTCCTAGCCACGGCAATCAGAGAAGAAAAAGAAATAAAAAGAATACAAATTGGAAAAGAAGAAGTAAAACTGTCACTGTTTGCAGATGACATGATACTATACATAGAGAACCCTAAACATGCCACCAGAAGGCTACTAGAGCTAATCAATGAATTTGGTAAAGTTGCAGGATACAAAATTAATGCACAGAAATCTCTTGCATTCCTATACACTAATGATGAAAAATCTGAAAGAGAAATTAAGGAAACACTCCCATTTACTACTGCAACAAAAAGAATAAAATACCTAGGAATAAACCTACCTAGGGAGACAAAAAACCTGTATGCAGAAAACTATAAGACACTGATGAAAGAAATTAAAGATAACACAAACAGATGGAGAAATATACCATGTTCTTGGATTGGAAGAATCAATATTGTGAAAATGACTATACTACCCAAAGCAATCTACAGATTCAATGCAATCCTTATCAAAGTACCAGTGGCATTTTTTACAGAACTAGAACAAAAAATCTTAAAATTTGTTTGGAGACCCAAAGACCCCAAATAGCTGAAGCAGTCTTGAGGGAAAACGACGGAGCTGGAGGAATCAGACTCCCTGACTTCAGACTATACTACAAAGCTACAGTAATCAAGACAATATGGTACTGGCACAAAAACCAAACATAGATCAATGGAACAGGATAGAAAGCTCAGAGATAAACGCACGCACCTCTGGTCAACTAATGTATAACAAAGGAGGCAAGGATATACAATGGAGAAAAGACAGTCTCTTCAATAAGTGGTGCTGGGAAAACTGGACAGTACATGTAAAAGAATGAAATTAGAACACTCCCTAACACCATACAAAAAAATTAACTCAAAATGATTAGAGACCTAAATATAAGACCAGACACTATAAAACTCTTAGAGGAAAACATAGGAAGAACACTCTTTGACATAAATCACAGCAAGATCTTTTTTGATCCACCTCCTAGAGTAATGGAAATAAAAACAAAAATAAACAAATGGGACCTAAGGAAACTTAAAAGCTTTTGCAAAGCAAAGGAAACTACAAACAAGACAAAAAGCCAACCCTCAGAATGGGAGAAAATATTTGCAAACGAATCAACGGACAAAGGATTAATCTCTAAAATATATAAACAGCTCATGCAGCTCAATATTAAGAAAAGAAACAATCCAATCCAAAAATGGGCTGAAGACCTAAATAGACATTTCTCCAAAGAAGACATACAGATGGCCAAGAAGCACAGGAAAAGCTGCTCAACATCATTAATTATTAGAGAAATGTAAATCAAAACTACAATGAGGTATCTCCTCACACCAGTTAAAAAGGGCATCATCAGAAAATCTACAAACAGCAAAAGCTGGAGAGGGTATGGAGAAAAGGGAACCCTCTTGCACTGTTGGTGGGAATGTAAAATGATACAACCACTATGGAGAACAGTATGGAGATTCCTTAAAAAACTAAAAATAGAACTATCATACGACCCAGCAATCCCACTACTGGGCACATACCCAGAGAAAACCATAATTCAGAAAGACACATGCACCCCAATGTTCATAGCAGCACTATTTACAAGCCAGGTCATGGAAGCAACCTAAATGCCCATCAACAGACGAATGGATAAAGAAGATGTGGCACATATATACAATGGAATATTACTCAGCCATAAAAGGGAGCAAAACTGGGTCATTTGTAGAGACGTGGATGAATCTAGAGTCTGTCATAGAGAGTGAAGTAAGTCAGAAAGAGAAAAACAAATATCGTATATTAACGCATATATGTGGAAACTAGAAAAATGGTACAGATGAACCGGTTTGCAGGGCAGAAATTGAGACACAGATGTAGAGAACAAACGTATGGACACCAAGTGGGGATAGCAGTGGGGGGGGCGGGGGTGTGATGAATGGGGAGATTGGGATTGACATGTATACACTGATGTGTATAAAACCGATGACTAATAAGAACCTGCTGTATAAAAAAATAAATAAAATAAAATTCAAAAATAAATAAATAGGGCTTCCCTGGTGGCGCAGTGGTTGAGAGTCCGCCTGCCGATGCAGGGGACATGGGTTTGTGCCCCGGTCCGGGAAGATCCCACATGCCGCGGAGCGGCTGGGCCCGTGAGCCATGGCCGCTGAACCTGCGCGTCCGGAGCCTGTGCTCCGCAACGGGAGAGGCCACAACAGTGAGAGGCCCGCGTACTGCAATAAATAAATAAATAATAAATAAACAAACAAACCTTGTTAAACACCGTTCAGAATATTGTAAAATAATGAAAGGTGAAAATCCTTAAAGTCTTTGTGTAACTCTCACTATGGAGAAGGTAAAACAGCTTAGCCCAAGTTTTGTTGTAAACACTAAAATCAGTGGTTTACAAAAGATAAGGTTGTGAAACTAGTGAATATAACAGAAAAGAAGCAGACTCACAGGTACAGTGGGGAGAGGGGAGGGGAGGCAATATAGTTGTAGTGGAAAAGGATTATTATGGGATTATATGAAATCACGTGTGTAAAACTTTTGAAAATTGTAAAGTACTATAGAATTTAAAGAATCTTTCATTCAATTAAAAAAAGTTACCACGTTAAAAAAGAAAAGGAAGCAAGATACCACATAAGAATGAACATAAAAAACACAAATAGAAACACAGTCATCCGATAAATGGAATTATCAGATTCAGATTATAAAACAACTGTGTTTACTATGATTAAATAATTAAAAGCAAGTTGACATGTTTAGAAGTACAAAGTCAAACAGAACATACATCTAGGCTCCCAGGGCAGCCTCCAGTACCCGCTGGGCATTCACCCAGGGCCTCCTTACACAGAGAAAGCCCTTCCAGCCCACTACAGGGCCCTCTGATTCACTGATCCAACTGGAGTGCATTCAAAGTCATCATCTCCAGCGAGTAACATCACAGAGATTCTTTTGTTCTCTGACACTATCTACAGCCCCCTACTGGGAGGACCTTTACCTCACAGGATTCAACATCCAGCCCCCCTGAGCTGCACTGACTCAGTACATACCATACTGATGATGGGCAGCTGCTCAACTTGAGGATTGCTTAGGCCTGACCCAAAGGCGAACAGGGAGTGAAAAATAAATAACTTCCAAAATTATTTCAGGTTGACAGGGCTGTTTTAATTTAGAGGCTGTAGCAGGTGCAGACCATTAAGTGTTTGTCTGCATGCAATTTTATTGTCCTTCCAAATAATGGAAATTCTTCCATTCCCCGCCAGCAGATTGACTCTCAACGTCTGTTTAGAGTGGTGATATAATTTTATCTTTTTTCAATTTGGGCTGGAATTACAGAGCCATGGCACATGTCAGGCATGCAGTAAGTATTTACTGAATGGATAAAAGAATAAAAAATGAAGAGAGGCATTTTTCAAAGAAAGTTGTGAAACTGCAGCAACAGTTGGTAGCCAGACTTTATTTTAAACCAGTCTAATGTTACTTTATGTTAATTGGTATCTGAACTTGAATCAATGCCATGAGGAAATATTTTGCCAGTAACTGTACTTTTGAGAATTTCAAGCAATAGCGGGCTCATGCCGGAAACAAAGGTGGGCAGCATTTGGGTCCTGCACGTCACCCACATTCGTGTTTGCTTATTCTACATATATAAAAATCTTACTGGGAACACTGAACATCTGCCTCTGAGCAGGATCTCAGCAAATAACGTTGCAAAAGTGTTTGCCCTGCCTGAGACATTCCATTTAGGACCCAATAAAAGGCTGACAGATTGAAACATAGAATTGGTTAGAAATGTTGTGGAAAATAAATGAGAGCTGTTTTTCATCTTTTTTCTTTTGACACAGATTACACAAAGTGAAGTCTACATGGACAGCCTATCTTGTCATCTTTTTTATTACTTCAACAATGCTAGATTATAAGGAAACTTAAAATACCTGGTAACCCCACCCCCATAAAAGTTACTAGAATAAAATCTGTGAAGGTTTTGAATGAATAGTATTCAGTAGCAGTTTCCTTAGATGGTAAACAGTTCAGGCAAAGAATGGAAAAGAGCCACAGCAGAAAATCCACTCAGAAAAAAACATTTCTAGAATAAGCCCTGGAGATCCTGCCAGTTGGTGACCACACAAACATGGCTACAAAAATTAGAAAACCTTACAGAGGTCATACTGAAGGGTAGAGGGAAAGCAGACATGCTTCTTTCTCTTCTCAAACATGCTTCTTTCTCTTCTATCTCAGGGAGAAATCCAAAACTAATCAAAGAGAATGTGGTAGTGAGAAAGTATAATGAAATGGCTAAATGGAAGTGAATACCAACATACACACAGAAAAAAGTAAAATGAGGTGCAATGGCAGATGAAAAGACGCTTGACATCGCCAATCATCAGGGACATGCAAATCAAAACCACAACAAGAGATCACCTCACACCTGTCAGAATGTCTGTCATCAAAAAGATAAGAAATAACAAGTGCTGGCAAGGATGCAGCAAAAGTGAGCCCTAGAACATTGTTAGCAGGAATGTAAACTGGTGCAGCCACTGTGGAAAACAGTATGGAGCTTCCTCAAAAAATTAAAAATAGAACTACCCTATGATCCAGCATTTCCACTTCTGACTATTTATCTGAAGAAAACAAAAACAATAATTCAAAAAATATATGCACCCCGATATTCATAGCAGCATTATTTACAATTGCCAGGATATGGAAGCAACCTAAGTGTCCGTTAAAGGATGAATAGATAAAAAAAATATGTGACACACACACACACACACACACACACACAATGGAATATTACTTAGCCATAAGAAAAAGAATGAAATCTTGCCATTTAAAACAACATGTTTGCTAGAGGGTATTATGCCTAGTGAAATAAATCAGACAGATTTACTTATTTAAAAGACAAATACTGTGTGTTTTCTCTTATACATGGAATCTTAAAAAAAAAAACCCAAATATAACAAAACAGACTCACAAATACAAGGAAGAAACTAGTAGTTACCAGAAGGGAGAGGGGTTGGGGGAGGGGAAATATAGGTGAAGGGGATTAAGAGGTACAAACTACCAGCTGTAAAATAAATAAATTACAGGGATGTAATGTACAGCACAGAGAGTATAATCAATATTTTACAATAACTCGTATGGTGTGTAACCTATTAAAATATTGAATCACTCTATGTTGTACACCTGAAGCTAACATGATATTGTAAAGCAACTATACTTAAATTTTAAAAACAGAATTGCAGTGATAACGGTAAATTAATGGGGGCACTAGAGGTAAATAAAGAGAAGTTTTAAGTAATGCATTGGTTCAAGAGATGTGTAAAAAGATATATATCTGGAGGGATAAATGTAGGTAAATGCTTATAAAATAGTATGTGTTTCTTTACAAGGGTTAATGAACATATAAACCTACAGGTAGGACCTCTATGGAATGTTCCACAATGTGAGAACTACTGAAAATTTTGACAGTCACCTAGATAATTAAAGGGGTGGAGAATAACATCTCTGCAAAAAAGATGAAATAAACCTGATTATTTATTTCTTTGCACACTAAGGGCTATTATTTAACTAGCTATTATTTAACAATTGAATTCAACATCCTCTAAGAGGAAAGCAAAATATGGCTTCAGCTGGATTATGACAACCTTAAATTTATCCTAAACATGAACATCCACAAATGAGAGAGTTACACACTGAACTGTTAACATGGAGAATGCTGTAGAATTTTCTTCTTCGTAAGTATTCCAAATTGTAATAAAAGCCCACATTTAGCAGAATAACTAATGACCCACCCACACAGCAGCAGGAGGAAAAAAAATCACAGGAGCATAAGCAAGGCCTTATTGGATTAGAATTTCAGTCCATTCAATGTAGACTTTGCTGCTAAAGGTCTCATGGGAAATCCCATAAGAACATGGCCTCCCTCCATGATATCACCTTTATCCAGCTACTCTTAAAAACCACTTATGACCTTCTTGTCATCTCCCCAGAATCTTTTAAAAATGCACTACTTCTTGAAATGATGAATTCTATAGTATGTTATCATTTATGTGTGGAAGTCATCCTCTTAATTTTCTCAAATTTACCTCCATGAGAGTTCAACAAGTACCTCCCTCTTCCTAGTTCTGGGTACTTAGGTAGCATTTAGTGTTTCTTATATCTCCTTAGTCACACTGCTCATTAGTATAAGATTCAATTCAATCCCCCTCTAGGTATTCACTTTCTAAAAAATAATTCTTAAAAATCTCTCATCAAAGACTATTTTTCCACCTCTACTCAATCTCCTTTATCATTTTCTTTTCCTTAGTCTGAAACTTCTAAATTAAGATGAGTTCATTCCTTCATCTTTTATGGGAAAGTTACTGAACAGTGGATCTGGAAGAAATGTAATGGGCTCTGCTGAGCTCTTCCGGTTCTTTTCTTAGTATTTTCTAGCTGCTTTCTGCACCTGGAGGGAATCTAAGTTATGTTCTCATCTAGTTTCCTTCCCAGAAAGAAATAAGATGCAAAGGAATGTAGAGGAAGCCTCAGAAAAAAAACTCAGAGACTCTTACCTATCTTTCTGTTCCCAGAACCTATATATATAATGTCCTAATAATATTACTCACCTTTATTGAAGGATTCTGTGTGTCAGGGATTAGCTGAAACCTCTATATTCATCATCTATTTAGTCTTTCTAACAACCTTGTGGGGTATTTATAAGAGTACCTGACATTTATTGAGCCACTTATATGTGGCCGGTACTCTTTTAAGATTTTTACACATGCTATCTCATTTAATCATTCAAAAAAAATTGTGAAATAGTCACATTCATTAGCCCCATCTTAAAGATGAGGACACTGAAGCTTGGAGAGTAAGGTCACACAGTTAATAATGAAGAAACCAGGATTTTACCCTGAGCACATGCTGTTACCCACTACACTACACAGCCTCATTGATCGAATGATGAATAAATAAATGAACAAATAAATAAACGAGCAATGAGTGAACGAGTAACAACCAGAACTAATAGAATAATTTTAAGCCGTAGAGAATCTGTGAGCATTGTAATGTGTGAAAACTGGATGATACAATCAAGCTCTATTACACCATCATTCAAGGTCCTTTCGGTTCTAGAAATTCTGTGAAATTAACGGCCCGAGTCAACTTGAAAGCTTTTGCTACTTTTAAGGCTTAGGAGACCTAATCAAATGCTTGCCTTTTTTCAACCCTAACAGTCATCAAAATGCTCTGTAAATATTAGTGAGTATGCTTTGTCAGTCTTTGTCTTTCTGACTAAAGGAAACACTGGTCCTAATCAAGCAATAAAGTATTGACATTCTCAGCAAAGTACCGCTTATCAGTTAGTTCAGCTTGCGTAATCCTACTATAAAGAACTTTAAACCACAACAGAAATCAGAGGGGAAGTGTGTGTGGACAGAGGTAAACATTTAAAAAAATACTGACGTTATCAGATTAATGCCTAATGAATATTTCTTTTACTCACATTTGTTTATTAGCTCCCTAAGTGTACATTTCAAAAATACACTATAGAAATAATAATTTATCACCTAGTTCCACTGGAAAAGAAAAAAAAATCAATTTGATCCTGAGATGATCAAAAGAAGCAAATTTTGGGCTTCCCTCGTGGCGCAGTGGTTGAGAGTCCGCCTGCCGACGCAGGGGACATGGGTCCGTGCCCCGGTCCGGGAAGATCCCACATGCTGCGGAGTGGCTAGGCCCATGATCCATGGCCGCTGAGCCTGTGCATGTGGAGCCTGTGCTCCACAACGGGAGAGGCCACAACAGTGAGAGGCCCACGTACTGCAAAAAAAAAAAAAAAAAGAAGCAAACTTCAAGAAGTAAAAGAGGGACTTCCCTGGTGGCACAGTGATTAAGAATCCACCTGCCAGTGCAGGAGACATGGGTTCAAACCCTGGTCCGGGAAGATCCCACATGCCGTGGAGCAACTGAGTCCGTGTGCCACAGCTACTGAGCCTGTGCTCTAGAGCCCACGAGCCACAACTACTGAGCCCATGTGCCACAACTACAGAAGCCTGTGTGCCTAGAGCCTGTGCTCTGCAACGAAAAGCCACTGCAATGAGAAGCCTGTGCACCGCAACCAAGAGTAGCCCCCACTCACCACAACTAGAGAAAAGCCCGTGCACAACAACAAAGACCCAATGCAGCCAAAAATAAATAAATAAATAAATACATTCATTTAAAAAAAAAAAGTAAAAGAGAATGTTAGTTTCAGTTGTCAGGCAGGGCCAGCTTTCCTAATCCCAGCTATAGACACGAGCCATTTCATTTTCCAGGAAGCTATAGAGATTTCTGAGCTACCACCTGGGCATAAATTTATCAACACATCTTGTATATTAAACTTCATTGAAAAGCTCTGAGAACCTCTTACCAAAAGCTAGGTTTACTGCATGGTATTTTGAGAAACTATGCTTATAATAATATTCTAAACAGCCACATTTGGTTTAAGCAACAAGTTTGTTCTATTGAGAGTCAATGGACCTTCACACAGGTGCAAAGAATCTGAATGTGGAAGGAATAGATTATCCAATACACATGAGAAAACAGTGGACATTACACAGAAGAAAACAGCAGACATTCGTTTGGTCTCTGGCTAGTTAATAGCAGAGACAAACTGGACAGCTACATGTAAAAGAATGAAATTAGAACACTCCCTAACACCATACACAAAAATGCACTCAAAATGGATTAAAGACCTAAATGTAAGGCCAGACACCATCAAACTCTTAGAGGAAAATATAGGCAGAACACTCTATGACATAAATCACAGCAAGATCCTTTTTGACCCACCTCCAAGAGAAATAGAAATAAAAACAAAAATAAACAAATGGGACCTAATGAAACTTCAAAGCTTTTGCTTTGCACAGCAAAGGAAACCATAAACAAGACAAAAAGACAACCCTCAGAATGGGAGAAAATATTTGCAAATGAAGCAACAAAGGATTAATCTCCAAACTATACAAGCAGCTCATGCAGCTCAATATCAAAAAAACAAACAACCCAATCCAAAAATGGGCAGAAGACCTAAATAGACATTTCTCCAAAAGAAGATATACAGATTGCCAACAAACACATGAAAGGATGCTCAACATCATTAATCATTAGAGAAATGCAAATCAAAACCACAAAGAGGTATCACCTCACACCAGTCAGAATGGCCATCATCAAAAAATCTACAAACAATAAATGCTGGAGAGGGTGTGGAGAAAAGGGAACACTCTTGCACTGTTGGTGGGAATGTAAATTGGTACAGCCACTATGAAGAACAGTATGGAGGTTCCTTAAAAAAATAAAAATAGAACTACCATATGACCCCGCAATCCCACTACTGGGCATATACCCTGAGAAAACCATAATTCAAAAAGAGTCATGTACCACAATGTTCACTGCAGCACTATTTACAATAGCCAGCACATGGAAGCAACCTAAGTGTCCATCGACAGATGAATGGATAAAGATGTGGCACATATATACAATGGAATATTACTCAGCCATAAAAAGAAATGAAATTGAGTTATTTGCAGTGAGGTGGATGGACCTAGAGACTGTTATACAGAGTGAAGTAACTCAGAAAGACAAAAACAAATACCATATGCTAACACATATAAATGGAATCTAAAATTTAAAAAAAAAAAACTGTTCTGAAGAACCTAGGGGCAGGACAGGAATAAAGATGTAGATGTAGAGAATGGACTTGAGGACACAGAGAAGGGGAAGGGTAAGCTGGGACGAAGTGAGAGAGTGGCATGGACATATATACACTACCAAATGTAAAATAGATAGCTAGTGGGAAGCCGCCACATGGCACAAGGAGATCAGCTCGGTGCTTTGTGTCCACCTAGAGGGGTGGGATAGGGAGGGTGGGAGGCAGATGCAAGAGGGAGGAGAAATGGGGATATATGTATATGTGTAGCTGATTCCTTTGTTATACAGCAGAAACTAACACACCACTATAAAGCAATTATACTCCAATAAAGATATTTTTTTAAAAAAATGGCAGAGACAGAAGGAGAACTGGGGTTTTCTATCCTTGGAGTTCCCTGCACATTCTACTGCACTACACTGACTGTAGTAGTCAAGGCTGTATATAGAGAAATGGAAACAATAGGAGATATACATACATCTTCAGGGGAAAGACTCGAGGAAGAGGCAGCAATCACCTCCTGGGATTAATTCTAGACAGCTCACTACTGCCAGGAGGAACATTTGGCCCTGAGCATGTGTAATGGAATAGTGTGTTCAGAATGCTGCAGTCTTGAACCTTGGCAAAAGTCGGATTGGAGCACCAGGGGACCATGCCATCCCCTAAACCTGCATCACTGTCCTGGGCCTCAGGCCCCTGGAAGGCGATATACTTGGCACTGCGCACATGCGCAGTTCACTCATTGGCTAAGGCTTGCGTTTGTCCTGCCTCTGTACAGCCTTTGGTCCACAGCCCGGTCCCTCATATATGGCCGTGCCCCTGGGGAGGTACCCGTGCCCTGTGATTCTAACTGTGGCATCAGGGGAGGTATCCAGGAGGATTGGTGTTTGCTCGATAGGTGGTGTGAGCCGGCCTCCTCGCAAGCCTGGGATGAGCGGCCTCCAACACCCAGGGCACCCAGGTTTTCCTCATTCCAGGACTCCCACACCTGCCTCATAGAACTCCCGCAAGATCAGGCTTTTTCTGGGAAGTGTGGATGCATTCTGCTCAGAGCCTCTGGGCTGATTCTGCTGTCCTCTAAGCAGCTTCTGGCTCTCAGCACATCCCAGCCCATCCTCTCCCTGCCATTCCATCTGGACCTGCACTCACTCTCCCGCCACACACCCAGAGCCACGAAGCACACCCTGTGGGCTCCAGTTGTGCCGTTTGCCTTCCTGGGAAGCCCCACACTCCACCTGCCCAGATCAGGGCCCCCATGGTGTTCCATAAAGGAAAACATTTCCTGATGGAGGCGCCTAGGTGAAGGGGTCAGCTCCCTCATCACAGAGTGCTAACAGTTGGTGGAGGGGGGAATATATTTATATATATTTATCGTGAGAGATCGAGTCATGTAATTACAGAGGCTGAAAATTCCCATGATCTGCTGTCTGCAAGCTGGTCCAGTCTGAGTCCAAAGGCCAGAGAACGAGGGGAGCCAGTGATGTAAATCCCAGTCTGAGGGCTGGAGAAGATGAGATATAGGTCACAGCTCAGCCATTGAGGCTGGAAAAAAAGGTGGGGGAGGGGAGGCTGAATTTCCCCTCCCTCAGTCTTTTGTTCTTTTGCTCTAATCAGGCCCATCAATTGATTGGATGATGCCCACCCACACTGGGAAGAGCAATTTACTTTATTGAGCTGACCATCTCACATGCCAAGCTGACACACAAGATTAGTGATCACACTGACCCTCCTCTTCAGTTCTTCAAGACTTCAGGCCAACGTGCACCTCCAGAGAACAGAATCACCAGCCAATAACCCAGTACTCAAAGTTGCCAGAAGACAGTGAAAAACGTGCAGGGCCAGCTCATACATGCACCCACTCAATAAATATTATTTGAGCACCAACTATGTGTGAAGCACCATGCAAGACCTGAAGAGGCAACAGTAGATACACCTCAGCTCTTATCTCCAAGGAACTTACTTTAAAAGAAGGGAGAGTATCAAAACAGTGTGGTTAAATGCATAGGCATGCATCTAGTGTTCTGTCTAAGCCATTCACTGCATTAGGCACCTAGGGCACATCAGTGAACCAGTGACACAGTCCCCAGTCTCAGGAAGTTTACAGTCTCGGTGGAAAAGGATACTTATAGTGGTCTGAACCTAGGGTTTATGGATGGAACTATATTCCAATTCAGTTGGCTTATTTGTAATCTTGTATATTTTATGTATTTAAAAACATTTCCCTCACATGTGGTCCCAGAGGCTTCCCTAGACTGACAACCATGTTCATAGCACAAACTTTGAATCCATAACTCTGCAATGTGTAATAGATAAGGCACCCTTAAACAACTCACTCCTTGACCACAGTAGCAAAGATATTCCCAGAATTAAATTCTGGAATCTACATATATTTGAGAAGTGTCTTCAGGTAACAAGTATTAGCCCAAAGGCATCACTGGAGGTCACTAGAGTCCAAGGTCAGATGCCATCTCTACAAGTGGTCAAGAGCATCTGGGCAATGGGGCTAATGTATAACAGGAAGGCAACCAGAGTACAGAGAGCTGTCAGCCTGTGCCCACTGGCATCTCGCTCAGTTACATCCTTGCTTCTTACCCTAGTTTCTGTCATTTCCCATGCCAATTAGGTAGAAAGAGCGAGGATTAATCTACTGTGTCATAGCAGCAGCTCATTACTCCTCCAAATTGGTAGAAATGACAGCTGACAGTACAGTATAATTTTAGAGATGGAAGGGACTTTTAAAATCATATGGTCCCACTTCATTTCACAGATGAGAAAACTGAAGGTTAATAAAATTATGTGACTTACCCAAGGTCACAGAGCTTATTAGGGATGGAGCTGGACCTAGAATTTAGGATTCCTAACATGCCCGGAAATGTTATCACTCTTCCCTTAGTTCTTGATCATGGAAAGGTCACAAGTATCAGTGTAGATATTGCCAGTATGAATGCATTTTAATTGACTTTGGATATGCCAAGGTGGACAATATAAGGTTGGAAGAAAAAACAGGGTAAACAGATAATAATTCACTAGAAAACAGAAGCTTAAGTCTACAAACCTGTCTTCGAATGGCATGGGTACACTACATACACACCACCGTTTTTGTCTGACCAAGTCAAAATCAATTTTTAATTAAATCATTAAATGCTTACTAAAATCATTTTTATCCCTAAGAGCATCCTATTAATGGGCCTGGTACCTGTGCATAACTCTCTCATGATGAATTTTATTCCTGCAGCTGAATTTTGATGGTACCATTTCCATTTTCATCTTCAAAACAAATGTGTTGTTGTCATTCTTCCAGGCTCTCCTGGCTCTTCTCCAAGAATTACCAAACTATGACACCAGCAGAATCTGAATAGATCCCAATATGGTAGACAAAATGATAGCCATGGCTTCTATAAATTGCTCCTGCCCTGTCTGTCCTTTAAAAAATGAATAAAGATGAATTGTATTATATATTTCCTCCAGACAACTTCTCAAAGATGAAGACATTTTGATTTATGATATTCTTCTGAACACCAGCCTTCAGAGACTCCTACTCACTCACATCTATAACTTATTGGAGTAACACCAAGTACTCTGTAAAAGTTCCATTTATCCCTCTGTTGTCCTGTATAGGACCTCAGGATGGGTGTGTGAGTTGCACCGGAAGTGATGTATGATGTCACTGTTCACCTGCCAAGTATAGTAAAGGTAAGTAATGCTACCCAGAGTGACTTCCTCAACCCAGCACAGTAATCAGGTCCTCCCTCATTAAACAACATGCTCAAGAAAAACACTCGTAGACAGCACCTTCTGCTCAATAGCCGTATGTTTTAGTAGTGGAGATAAGAGTGATGAAAACAAACATCTTTATCTTTTGGATATCTTCCCCCAGATATCCTGTTATTTCTGAAGTTATATTTGTCAAGGGTTGTAAACCATATAAGGCCCTTCATCGATTTTATAGATCTTAGTTGTTATTATTGTTATTATGGTAGCTTAAAAGTCACTTTAAAATGGACACACATGACAACACAGGACATGCATGACCCTCCCCTTACATCTGGTAATAATCTTTGGGAAAATTTCATTTTGAATCTTTCCATTCAGCCACATATCTCTTGTCCAAATGTTTCAGAACACACCATGAACATAAGTCCATAAACTAATTTCTTATGTAGCATCCTGTCTGGTGCCCAGCATAGTATCTAGTGTCCACATGTTTTATTAAATGGGAGAAGAAATGTTGGGAAAGAATAGAAAAATCAATCATCTCCTTTGTGAAAACTTTTTAAAAACCTTTTCTCCCCAAGGAGGTATTGGTCAATAGAACTGACCACTCCTTTCTGTGGAGGCAGCAATCTGCCCTCTATATGTTTCTGATACAGTGGAAATCATATCTCAATTCTCTGTTCACACTTGTCTCCCTCTAGTAGACAGATAAAAACTCTGTTGGCTTCATGTCCATGTCCCCCACACCCAGAAGAATATCTAGTATATAGTAGGCACTCAGTAAAGTTTGTTGAGTGAATGAATTTTCAAAAATTGGGGAAAAGGGAGGATAAAGAAGAAAGGAGACATAGATGAGTAATGAAATAAAGAGAGAAGGTGATTGATAACATGCACCCCAATGTTCATAGCAGCACTATTTACAATAGGCAAGATATGCAAGCAACCGAAGTGTTCAGCAACAGACGAATAGATAAAGAAGATGTGTGCAGACACACACGCACACAGAAAAGAATATTACTCAGCCTTGAAAAAAAGAATGAAATTTTGCCATCCGCAAAAACATGGATGGACTTGGAGGGTATTATGCTTAGTGAAATAAGTCAGACAGAGAAAGACAAACACTGTATGATATCATTTATATGTGGAATCTAAAAAATAAAACTAATTAGTGAATAGAACATAAAAGAAACAGACTCACAGATATAGAGAATAAACTATTGGTTACCAGTGAAGAGAGGGAAGGAGGGAGGAGCCAGAGAGGGGAAGGGGATTAAGAGATACAAATTACTATGTATACAATAAACAAGCTACAAGGATATATTGTACAAACCAGGGAATATAGTCAATATTTTATAATAACTATAAATGGAATATAACCTTTTAAAATTGTGAATCACTATGTTGCACACCTGAAACATATAATATTGTATATCAAACACACCTCAAGTAAAATTGTTTTTTAAAGAGAGAAGGTGGTTAATAGAAAAAAATATGAGGAAAAAACATGGGAAGAGAAAAAATGATGGTCACTCAGCATTACCTAACTTTATGTCAAGTGGATTTTGTGAAAAGGATTTAATGGATCAGAGCTACAGATGCAGATGAGTAGACTGAGAGAAAATGTTAGGTTCCCCTGAATTTCTAGTGCTGTACAGTTGCTTTAATCAGGGTGGTCGGAAAAGTGATTGCTCCTCCTCTCTCACCACCCCTCACTGGACTAAGGAGCAAACACCCCCAAAGTTCATTTCTTCTCATAGTCAATCACTTAACCTAAATTATTTGCTGTACAACTACTGTGCTTCACCACACTTTCCCTTTGAAGCTACAATGAAGAGTATGATCTTCACAATCATAGAAGTTACCATCTAGTGGGAGAGACTGGCATTAATAAGATAGCCACACAAGTAATGTAAATTTGTCACTGTGTTTAGATCTGTGAAGAGTAAGACGTGGTTCTAGAAGAAAACAAAATGAGAACTGGACTAAGTCAGCAAAGCACGGCTTCCATAGAGAAGTGATGCTGAGGCTGGGATAGGAATTAACCACGTGGTTGGGGGAAAAGAACATTCCAAGCAGAGGGTACCAGGATCACAGTGCACAGAGCCCCATGATGGAAGGAAGTATGAAAGAAAGTTAAATTGCCTTATAGACAAGATTTTAGGAAGGCCCTCCTCTTCCATTTACAGTATCAACTTCAACAAATTACAAAACAAATGTAGTCTCCCCCTACATTGAGGGGAAACCTCCAAGATGAATAAGAGAGGTGAGTGGGTGTCATAGGCCTTTAGAAGGACGGTTAGCAATATCGTCCAGGGCTGGGTCTGGCTTACTGACTGCTCGTGTATAGTTTTCATTTTTTTGTTTGTTGGGTGTGGGGGTTTTGTTCTTTTGATTTTGGCTTTCACAAAAATGGAAACATACTCTATAGGTGTTTTGAACCTGATTTTTAAAATTTAATGTTATGTACTGAACATCTTTCCATGTCAAACAAAATACGGATTTTCAGCATTACTTTTATGTGTTAAAAATTAACCCATCATAGAATCTTAACACAGAAGCTTCAACCAGATCTCAATTGTTGGACATGTACATTGTTTCCAATTTTAAAAACTAAAAACAACATTGTAAAGACATTGCTATGGATGAAAATTTGCACCTGTCCTTAATCATTTCATGTTAATGGCACTGGGATCAAGGGCAGTATCTAGAGTCAAGCAGACCTGGTTCCAATTCTAGTTACACAACTTACAGCTGTGTGCCGTGGACAACTCAATAAGTGTCAGTTTCCTCATCTATAAAATGGGTGTAGTCACGGTATCTATCGTACTAGATTGTCGGGAGGCTTTAGATGAGATAGTTCAAGTACACAGCAAGATGTCTGCAATAAAATAAGCACTTAATGACTAATACTTATTATTTCTATTAGAAAAGTGCTATGTTTAAGACTTTTGATAGATATTGCCAAATCATCCTCCAAAGAATCGTATGAATTAGTTTTTTATCTGCCATGTGTGAGACAGCCCAAAGAAATACATTCTTTAGCAGAGTTTCATTACCCCATCCCTGCTTCAGAGAATTTCGTTACAGGGGAGATCTAGCTTAAAAGCAGCAGGAAAAGCAGTCAGTGTTCTGCCATCTCTCCTTAGATCCTTTCACTAAGTTCATGCACAACCAGCTACTGATGTACTTTTCAATCCCAGCAGCCATCTGTGAGTCTTCACTGGGATTCCTCAGGCTGCTGAAATTTGCTTTGCTTTGTGTGTAAGGGAAGCTAAAAGCGCTTGGGGATTCACTCCCCTCACCCCAGGGATAGCTCTAAACCAAAGACTGACATGTAAGTGTAGATAAATGCTGCAGCATCCTTGCTCCCAGCTGGAGACAACTTTAAGGTGTGACCTACTCTGTCTTCCAAAAACCCCGGGGGGACTGGACCTTGTTTGAGTGGCCTCCTTTCTTCCCCTGGCAGCTTCCCCATGCCTTTAACCAGTCTTCTTCTTGGAGCCTATCCTAACAAATCACATTCACAGAGAACTCTATGTTACAGTTTTCCTCTGAGAAAGACAGAAGTCAACTTTTTTTCCCCTTGGTTGTGAGAGTTTAAATCTAAATTCACTGACAATTTTTTCTAACAGAAAACAATAGATATTTTTTTTCTTGGGAATTTGCATACTATAGGTTTCAATTTCATCAGCAGAAGGAAAATTGGAGAGCAGAGTAGAAGCAATATGGTTTGTGTTTTCATGGAAACTGTGCTCATGGGATGAGTGCTGGGACATCCCGGGACTCTAGGCCACGTCTGCTAATAACTAGCTGGGTGATCCTGAAGAAGTCACTCATCTATCTAGGCTTCAGAATATCTACTGATATTCTCTAGGTCTGAAGAATACCTACCAGAAATGTCTAGGGCTTGTGCGTGTCTATGAAAATATCGCTACTGGAAAGGCAGACCTCAGAATGGAGTTCACAAACACCTTTAATAATCCTTAACTTTCACATTTCTTTGAAGATACCCACATTTCTATCACATGCTTCCTCACTCCAAGCTCAGTTTTCTTGTCTCCACCTCCTAAGGAGGCCTGCTTTGATGAGCAGCAGATTTAAGCCTGCTGCTATAGAAAATCCATCATTCATGGCCCACCTCCACTCCCCTAAATTCCTGACTCCTTCCCTCAATATATCACCAATCATGCAGCTTCCAGCTGTAATATCCTCAGCAGAGCAGGCATGCTTGCAGTGGATCAAAAAGGAGAAAAACTGGATCGACATCACTTATCCTCTTATTTGTACAATCTGACTAGGTAGGGCCCTCTGTGTTCAGAGAACCCAAAGGCGGAGAAAGGAAAGTCCTGAGGCGGAGGCGTCGTGTCCTCACCCTGTGCTCAGAGGTAGGCACAATGTATGAATGAGGCACTTGGGACAGCTCCGAGTTTCCTCTGTAAGGCAGCAGCCTCCAATTACTTAACAAATACTCAATAGATTGGGAGGGTTGGCAACTTCTGGCTAGGAGCAAGGACTTCATAAGAAATGAAGCCTAGGGCTTCCCTGGTGGCGCAGTGGTTGAAAGTCCGCCTGCCGATGCAGGGGACGCGGGTTCGTGTCCCGGTCCGGGAGGATCCCACATGCCGCGGAGCGGCTGGGCCCATGAGCCATGGCCGCTAAGCCTGCGCGTCCGGAGCCTGTGCTCCGCAACGGGAGAGGCCACAACAGTGAGAAGCCCGCGTAGCAGGAAAAAAAAAAATAAAAGACGCCTATTTCTGTTTAAGGGAAGATTTAAACCTCAATACGAAACACCATATACACCCACAAGGCTGAAAACAAAAGAAAGGGTTAAAGTATGATGATATCAAAAGGTGGTAATGGGTAATGATGTTGATCAACTCTTTTACACTTTCGGCAGGAGTGTAAATTGTTACAATCACTTTAGAAAACACTATGCCAGGACCTGCTAAAGTGAATATATGTGTATCATATGACTGTGCTCTTAGAAAATTACAGAGAAGCCCTTGCATACAAGCATAAGTTCATAGCAGCATTATTCACATACAAGAAAAATGGGGAACAATGCCATGTCCAGATGTTCACTGACAAGGATATGCATAAACAAACAATTGAATAAGAAAATTCACAGGAATATCTAAAGTGCCTTTGGAAGAGAGAACAGAGGGTTCGGTTCTGCCCTATTTATGTTTCTTCTTGGGAACAGACATTGGTTTTGTGTGTCTTCTTGTGTTGATTTTTTAAAGAAATAGGAAGAAGAAAAAAAAAACTTTCTCCTCCCCTTTCCTCGCTCTCACTCCCCCTCTTCAATCCTTCTGACACCCCAACTCCCACACTTTCTGTTGTTTTGGTTTGCTATGCGCCCACATTCCTATTTGTTATTCTGTGTTCAGTAGTCTCGTTATGATAAAAAAAGAAAATTAATAAACCATAACAAATGAAACATCAGAAATGGATCTTTAAACATAAAGCTTAATGAAAAGGGCAAATCATAAAAGACTATAGGCTGTTACCATTTTTGTAAAGGTAAAACTAAACAATGTATTATTGAGGAATACCTACACATGTGATTTTTTAAAACTAAGGAAAAAAAGAAATAACAAGAAAATCTAAAATAATCATTATCTCTAGATGGGAGGTGGTGGGGTGCAGGGGGGTGTAGAGGCTAGAAGCAGCACATAAGTAGAAAAAATCCATCTGTGTTGTTCTAGGTCTTATACAGGTGCTGAGTTCATGGGTGTTCACTTTATTATGCATCATAATCATGTATATTTCATACTGCTGTTTCCTAAGTATCAAGTATTACCTAAGAAATGAATTTTAAATAAATAATATGAATAAATGGGAATGTGACTCAAAAATGGAAAAAAAGCAGAGCAAACTGGCAAAATGGACTCCCTTCTTGAGTAAACTGTAGGCATTAGTAGGCATTCATTCATGTGCTACTCTCTGAATTTATCACTACAGGTTGATCCCTACGGAACAGTCAATATCGTACTTCAGTTCCTCCACATTTAAATATAGAACAATAATAAATAAATAAATTCTTATGCTACGGAATTCACAGATTTCCTGGAAGATAAATACAAATTGGTAAACTGAGAAATGTTTCACAGTTATACATGGCATTGTGATCATCTTCCCGATACTACCTCACAAGAAGGCTTGAGGACAAAAGACAAAACCAAAAAGGAAAACTCTCAAGAATGTTAAGAAGAAAAATGACAAGAGTCTAAGAAAAAAGTTTTTTAAGAAAATAACTAAATCCAAAACAACTGGTAACTGATCTGGAGCCTTTGCTTTTTTTCTCTCGTGTTCACCTTCACTTGATATTTATAGAAATGTGGTAGATTGACGAAAAGAACCAAAACAAGGGCAAAGTACAGTCTATGCACTTTCTATTAAGCATTGAGACAATGAGAGCAAATACTAGTACCTTTTCCTAGGGCTTTATAATGTCATGTCTCTGAAAGCACACACCTACCCATCTATATGATCTTTTTAAAAGTAAAGTTCTGAGGTCAAATTAAATGAAAGATGCAATTTGAAAATTCATAGTTTTATAATTGCTATGGTCAAGTATGTAAAGCAAATATATAATTTCTCTAGATATTTGATTATTTAGAAAGTGATGAGGTAAAAATTGAAAATATAAAAATGCATCTTGAAATATTTTCCAAAAAGTTTACTTGATGCAAACAAAATTAGTCAAAAATTGAAAAACTAAACAATTTTGAGACATATTTATCTATATGAGAGTAACTTAAGTGACTGTTTTCCTTTCCCCATTCAATAAGCTGAATTATTTTACAAGACTGACCAGTTGCATAACTTGCTACTGTCTCCATCTCACTGCTTCTAGTAAGAGCCCTGCATTATGACAACACCTTGACCAGGGCCACTGGAATGGTTTGTTCTGAGCTTACCCCAAACTCATTTATCATTGATAAAACAATCGGGCTATAAAAGAGTCACATGTGATACCTCTTTTAGGAAGATAAGAGCAAATGGTCACATAGTTACAATGGAGAAGCAGAAGCATGAAGAAGTTCAATGACTTCCTTAAGGTCACATGAGGACAAAATCAAGAATAGAAAATAGGTTTCCTACCAATCAGTCGAATGAGCTCTGTTTCCAGGGTTATGCTGCCATCTTTACTTAGATCACAGAAAAAGAGAAATCCGATTACCATCAGTACAGTATGTCATTGAGCTGAATTTCTGTTACATTACCTGATGGCCAGTGTAGGAAACAACTTTCTTTCTCTCTCCTCCGGTTTCTGTGTTGGTCTGCTGGGAAGAAAAAGCTTCATCCAAGCCCGTCTCCCTACTCAGCAGTGGTGGAAGATAGATATCTTCCCCTATTCCATCTGTGAGAAGTGGTGAGACAGGCCTGCTGTTAGCAGCCTGAAACTGCTTGGCAAATTTATTGGCATCTCTTCTTCAACCTACTTTTAACTATCTGACATTCTAAGCAATAGGTCCCAGTGTGTGGGCTCTATGATTTAAATTAAATGTGAGAAAAAGAGGCCTCCTGGGGCCTCCAGCCTAAGCCATGTTCTCCAACTCTGTTTACCAGAGGCATTGCATTTCCAGGTGAGCTACATGACCAGCTGTTAATAACCTAAGGGGGATGTCAATCATTCTCCAATGTCAAGGTCATCTGAGCTGCTTTAATTCAGCACCCCCTCCCCCAGTTACAAGCTCAAGGAGTATACTTATTACCTCACTACCAGTTATCAATTGCCCATTTTTCTTAAACATTAAGTATAGAGGTATCCACACTGGGCAATGTGATGAGAACTGCACGTACTCTTATGGGACAGACTATTGCCTGTTGGTGGACCAGCAGGGCAAACAGTCTGTCCTATTCTGCTTCCCTCACTTCCTTACAGGCTTCACCTACGAGCTCTCCCTCATTAAAATCATTTGTACCAGAATCCCCTTCACAGGTTCTGCTTGACGCTTTTCAAACAAACTTCTGAAGATCAGCTCCCAGGTCACTAGGACTCCTCTCTTGGAATCAACTTTCTTTTTTAGAAAAGAAAATAAGCTTACTTGCAAAATGGTTTACAGTGAAGTCCAAGCTTTAGATAAACTAGCTGAGCAGATTCTAGTAAGTAAATGGGCATTTAAAGGGGAAAAACTTATAAGGTTATCAAGTTTATAAGATCACAGACACTCTTCATAATGAGAAAGTTTCCTCACCTGATTATCAGTCATATCAGTAGGGGTTGTCATGTAGAGATATTGTAAGTCAGGGATGAAGCTGACTTCATTGGGAAGTCAGTATCTTACAGAAAATGCTTTAAGGTTTTACTTGTTTTGGAGACCAGGGCCAAAGAGGCAACCCCGGTTTGTGGGGTTGTTGAGTGCGATGGTGCACCTTCATTCACAGGGAGACAGTGCAAATGGGTTGGTTTTGTTTCACAAGGGTTGTACTTTACATTTCATAGAGATGAAATTACAGATTTCATCAGGAGTTGGGTATTCATTTTTTCTTCCAAAAGCCTTGTTTTTTTGTGTTTTTTTTTTTTTTTTTGCGGCACGCAGGCCTCTCACTGCTGTGGCCTCTCCCGTTGCAGAGCACAGGCTCCGGACGCGCAGGGTCAGCGGCCATGGCTCACGGGCCCAGCCGCTCCGCAGCACGTGGGATCTTCCCGGGCCGGGGCACGAACCCACGCCCCCTGCATCAGCAGGTGGACTCCCAACCACTGCACCACCAGGGAAGCCCCAAAAGCCTTGTTTTTAATAGTTCTTTATTTCGTCTTGTGAAGCCTCCCCCAAAAGACTTTTCTTGTTTTTATTTGTTTTGGTTTTGGTTTTTTAGAGAAAGAGAGATTTATTTTCAGGAACTGTCTCACACAATTGTAGAGGCGTGGTAATTCCACACTAGGCCAGCAGTCTAGAAACCCAGGGAAGAGTTGCAGCTTGAGTCCAAAGGCCATCTGTTGACAGAATTCCTTCTTGCTCAGGGGAAGTGACTCTTTGTTCTGTCAAGGTCTTTAACGGATTGGATGAAGATTTTTTTTTAATAGTATCACCACTTATTGTTTTCTTACTATAGTAAAAAAGTGATTACCCACATGTGAAAGATAGTCTGCTTTACTCAAAGACCACTGATTTAAGTGTTAATCTCAGCAGCGGGGGGGAAAAAAACCCACCTTCACAGAAACATCCAATATAATGTTTGACCAAATATCTGGGCACCGTGGTCAAGTTGACACAAAATTAACCATCACAATTATCTTGGCAAATTCCAAGCGGTTTTGCATTACTTAGGTTTTCAGATATGGAGGTACACCCTATTCATTGTTCCAGAATAGTTCAGACTCAGCATGTCTTATTGTATATCATAACCAGGGAATCAGAATCCTAATTTAACAAAATTTAATGGGAGGTATCTCTTCTCACTGGTTGTATGGCTCTATACTCAGTAAAGGGCATTCTCTTCTCCAGTATTGAGGTCCTAATCAGCAAAGTTGGTAGATGATTTAGCTGAGTGGCAAAAGGGTGAGTAAATCAAACCAGTTACTGGACAGGTTTTCAGAGAGCCCCAGATCACTACCTCAGAATCCATGTACAAAAATCTTTAAAGGAGAGATGGATACCCATTTAGTGGACACAGACCAGACAAAGACAGATTATCAAGACAACTGACAGGGAAGTATGTTTTCAAAGTGAAGACCTAAAGATATTGTTACTAGAGAAAGGAAAGAGCTACTCTTTGCTGAAGTGAAATATAGGAGAATGAGTTTGGAACAAGGTGACAATAGCACATATAACTAGCTATATGGTATAGAAGAAGAATATATGCAAAGAAATGTCACAAATATTGGGGAAAATCACACTATCTCCTGCTAGGGTGAGCTTTTTCAAATCCTTCTTCTTGTGAGCTTATATCACTTTGAGAACTTCAGTATCTGTTTAAGGGCAGTAAAGAATCCAATCATACCAGTCATCTTTCAACAAAATATGTAATAGATCAGTACTTCTCAACCTTAGTTACATATTAAAACCAGCTGGAGTGATTTAAAATCACTCCTCATGCTAAGGCTGTACCTTAGTCTAATTAAACAGAATCTGTGGTGAGATACATATCAATATTTTAAAAACTCCCCAAATGATGCCAATATGAAGCCAAAGCTGAGGGTGACTTACATGCATATGTTAAGAAATGTTTGTATATTGGAATACTATATATAAAAAATCCTAAAGATGTCACCAGAAAACTACTAGAGCTCATTAATGAATTTGGTAAAGTTGCAGGATACAAAATTAATATACAGAAATCTGTTGCATTTCTATACACTGACAACAAAATGTCAGAAAGAGAAATTAGGGAAACAATCCCATTTACCATCACATTAAAAATAAAATAAAATACCTAGGAATACACCTACCTAAGGAGACAAAAGATCTGTACTCCAAAAACTATAAGACAATGATGAAAGAAATTGAAGACAACACAAACAGAAAGATATGCTGTGTTCTTGGATTGAAAGAATTAATATTGTTAAAATGACCATACTACCCAAGGCAATCTACAGATTCAATGCAATCCCTATCAAAATACTAATGGCATTTTTCACAGAACTAGAACAAATAATTTTAAAACTTGTATGGAAACACAGAAGACCTCAAATAGCCAAAACAAACTTGAGAAAAAAGAATGGAGCTGGAGGAATCATGAACCCTGACTTCAGACTATACTACAAAGCTACAGCAATCAAAACAGTATGGTACTGGCACAAAGGCAGACACGTAGATCAATGGAACAGGATAGAAGGCCCAGAGATAAATCCACACACTTATGGTCACCTAATCTATGACAAAGGAGGCAAGAATATATAATGA
Source organism: Pseudorca crassidens (assembly GCF_039906515.1). NCBI lineage: Eukaryota > Metazoa > Chordata > Mammalia > Artiodactyla > Delphinidae > Pseudorca > Pseudorca crassidens. The sequence goes on from NC_090296.1 coordinate 73,059,976, forward strand.
AGAAAAGACAGTCTCTTCAACAAGTGGTGCTGGGAAAACGGGACAGCTACATGTAAAAGAATGAAGTTAAAACATTCTCTAACAGCATATACAAAAACAAATTCAAAATGGATTAAAGACCTAAATGTAAAACCAGATACTATAAAACTCCTAGAGGAAAACATAGGCAGAACACTCTTTGACATAAATCAAAGCAATATTTTTTTGGATATGTCTCCTAAAGTAAAGGAAATAAAAGCAAAAATAAATGAATGAGACCTAATTTAACTTAAAAGCTTTTGCACAGCAAAGGAAACCATCAATGAAACAAAAAGACAACCTACTGAATGGGAAAAAATATTTGCAAATGATATGACCAATAAAGGATTAATATCTAATGTATATAAACAGCTCATACAACTTAACATCAAAAAATAAAAAACCTGATTTTAAAAATGGGCAGAAGAACTGAATAGACATTTTTCCAAAGAGGCAATGCAGATGGCCAACAAGTACATGAAAAGATGCTCAACATCACTAGGCATCAGGGAAATGCAAATCAAAACCACAATGAGATATCACCTCACAGCTGTTAGAATGGCTATCATCAAAAAGTCTACAAATAACACATGTTGGCAAGGATGTAGAGAAAAGGGAACCCTCCTACACCATTGGTGAGAATGTAAATTGGTACAGCCAGTATGGAAAACAGTATGGAGTTTTCTCAAAAAACTCAAAATAGAACTACCATAGCAATTCCACTACTGGGTATATATCTGAAAAAAACAAAACACTAATTCAAAAAGCTGCATGCACCCCAATATTCATAGCAGCATTCATAGCAGCATTATTTACAATAGGTAAGACATGGAAGCAACTTAAGTGTTCATCAACAGACGAATGAATAAAGAAGATGTGGTGCATGTATATGCAATGGAATACTACTCAGCCATAAAAAAGGAAAGTTTGACATTTGCAACAACATGGATGGACTTGGAGAGTATTGTGCTAAGTGAAATAAGTCAAACAAAGAAAGACAAATACTGTATATTTTCACTTATATGTGGAATCTAAAACAAACTAGTGAATATAACAAAAAATAAGCAGACTCACAGATATAGAAAGCAAACTAGTGGTTACCTGTGGGAAGAGGGAAGGGGAGAAGGGCAATATAGGGGTAGGAGATTAAGAGGTACAAACTATTATGTATAAAATAAATAAGCTACAAGGATATATTATACAACACAGGGAATATAGCCAATATTTTATAATAACTATAAAAGTAGTATAACCTTTAAAAATTGTAAGTTACTATGTAGTCCACCTGTAACTTATATAATATTGTACACCAACTATATCTCAATTTAAAAAAGTAAAAAACAAGTTGTAGGTTTTTCAGTTTAGCTTTTTGTTTTTAGAATGGAATAACAACTTCTAAGCTTCTTACATGTTGGACTGAAAACTGCTAAACAACTTTACCAACACATAAAATCCCATAAGGGTTCCACTAGCTCATTACCTTGCCATAAACAGGAACATCCCTTGTAAAACCTATCTCAGTAGACTATTAGAGCCAGTCACATTAAAAAAATATATATTTACACATATTATATATGTATTTTATATAAAACATATTGGATATATGTATATATATTTCTACCATATCCATACACACACACAGTAGAAATTCTCATGACAAGTGACGAGCTTTTTATTTAAGTTCAGCTCTTTCTAGTCTAAGCTTGCCTTTCTGGAAAAAGCATAATAATTTATGAAATAAATAATTTAAAAATAAATAGTGAATATTTTATAGCTTTTTACTACCTAATTAAAATAGATTTGTATACTAACAGATAATGATTCTAAGGATGCTGTTGAACTCAGACCCACCCCTAAAAATATACTATTCTGATCAATGTGACCCACAGTATCTATGGGCACAGAGATAATCCACCTCACTTCTTCACAACCTCAGTCTGTAATTTAAAGACAAAAAAAGCCACTTCTTTCCCCCAAGGAATTCCTATTTCCCCTAGATCAGCTCATATTTTTCCACAATGGAAATTCAGAAGCTTAAAACTCTATTCTCCATCCCAGCCAATTTCCTTTAAACTGTCAAAGAAAAAAATGTCTGAAGTTAAAATAAAATCCATATGAAGTTAGCATTTACCTTGTGCCACACGTAGGAATTCCATTTCTACTTGCAAAATAAAGAGGGAAATTGACTTTTCCCACTAACTCAGGCCTTAAGTCCACTTTTACTAAAACTTTTTAACTAACTGAGTCAAGCATAGCTTTTAAAGATAACTCAGTATATGGTGACCTAATATATCACCAGAAAGTGCGTTGGGTAGGTGTCACAACAGCAGATGTTTGGTCTATTTAATTCTGAGTCTGGCTCAGCAGCGGGTAATGCTATCATTAATCCACTGAGAGCACACCCCTCAGATGATAATCAGGGAGGAACTTTTTTTTAAGTAACCATAATTACAGTGACACTCTCAATAGCCCTAATTATGGAAATGAGTTTCACATTAAATTCACCTGCTTAATAATATACAGTAAAAGTCTATTTCAGCTGAACTGTGTTGTTTGTAAAGCAGCAGGGCCTGAGGTTCAGGTACAAGACGTGAATAATAGAGCCATCATCTCCAGAGTTTCAACTCAGATTAAAAGCTGGTATTTGTGAGCTTCCCTGGTGGCGCAGTGGTTGAGAGTCCGCCTGCCGATGCAGGCGACACGGGTTCGCGCCCCGGTCGGGGAAGATCCCACATGCCGCGGAGCGGCTGCGCCCGTGAGCCATGACCGCTGAGCCTGCGTGTCCGGAGCCTGTGCTCCGCAACGGGAGAGGCCACAACAGTGGGAGGCCCGCGTACCGGGGGAAAAAAAAAAAAAAAAAAGCTGGTATTTGTTTGCCTAGAGCTCGTGTTATATGCTAGGCATGAAAAATGCATCTCTAGGCAAAAAGCTAGGGGATTCCAAACAACATTCTGGTCCAGGTTTATCTCATACATTTTTCCTGGTGCCCAGTGTTTTATTCTATCCAGACTCTAAGATATTGAGCAAGGAAAGCAGTTTCCTGCTTTTTCCTATGCTAAAAAAAAAAAAAAAAAATCCATGAGTTTGATGTTGATTGCTGATAGTTCCACTCATTTTTGATCCTGAGAGAAGTGTGAGAATTTGTAACCTCCAAGCTTTCTCTCAAGATCCCAGAAGGCAAATACATATATGTATACATACACAAACACACACAGAGGCGCATACAGATGCACACACACAGTGGCTATAGCCTAATTCTTCTAATATAGATATATCTCTTTCACATGGAAAGTACAGTCACATATTTGTCTTTCAGAGACTCTAAGCATACCATAGTAATGTCTTTATCTTCTGATAGTCAATAAATTGTAAAGATAGTGAAAAAACTGAAAGCAGTCTATTGTCTACAGGAGAGAGAAAGTGAGACATCTAAGGAAGAACTGTGTGGCCCTTGCCTTCTCATTTTTCATCCTTTTCCTTGGTTTGGCTCACTCAGAATTATTCATTAATATTCAGTGATACTAAGAGTTCACCCTTACAGCATCCACAAAGCAAACCACTCTTAACTTTACAAACTCCTAAAAAGATCTCTCCTTTGCTCTCATCCTTACTCTGAAGTTTAGACGGGCTCTCCGACTCTGAGGTAAAAGGAAAAAGAGAAGGACAGAGTGATTCATTTTCCCTCAGATTCCAGCTAAAAATGGCAAATGAGGATAAAATCCTGCTATAAGTCATTTATTATGAGGGTGACTTCATGTTGATGAAAGTTGCAAATGGACAGAATATATTAACTCTTTTGAACTTTAAGACAACTCTTTCTCTCATCAACTGCAGTCCCAGTGGTAGAGTTGAATGGTGGGAGATATCAGTCCTTTCAGCCCTCATTAAATTTTTGGCCACAAGCCATTGAACTAAATTCAAGAAGCTGAAGCCCTGAAATTTACTTTAGTTCTTTAAACAAAGGCTTCTTTCCTGGACAATGAAGTTTTGAGTGTAATTTGCTCTCCTAACTATAGAAGGTTCACAGGGAGTTCACCAGGAAGAAATTCATTGGACTTTCTATTGTTCTTTTCTCTCCTTTCCCACCCCCAATGTATTAATTCTATAGACCTCAAGTGCTACTGCCCTTCATTTGGTGAAATTTAATTCAAATTAAAATTTACGAAACAGATCATATAAGGAATCAATTCTAATAAGAAAAACAATAAAACTATAAATTTCTCATTGATCCCTGCCCTCTAGTAGCTTGTAATCTTAGTCATGCCAATTTAAGAGAGACTCTACCTTTGGTCTTTGATGGAACTTAAAAAGTAATCTAGCCAATCTGATCCCATACCTTATCTAGGGTTCATTTTCTGGTACAAGAAAGAGTGCTGTAGATAAGATTTCTTGCAGGGATAAACCCAAAATTAGTGGAAGAGAAGTCAATTTGCGGCTTTTCCAGAAGCAACACTCCCCATCAAGGTTATTAGTGATTTATGTCAAGCACCAAAGAAGGAAATGGTATATACAGATGGAGGTCCATGGTGGGGAGGGAGTCAGGGTGGGTGGGACTCAAAATGGGGAAACAACCCTACTCTGAAGTCTAGTTCATGAAAACAAATGTTTTATTTGCTGCGGTACTTTAAAAATAGATGTAACTTGGAGAAATCCTCACCGTGGCAATAGTACTGACTTTTCTCATATCTTTTAAGAGAAAATAAAATATGACCTTTCCCTACTTACTAGCTACCTCCTTTACAGAAGGCACACATGGAGCATAGCCTACACCATTTGGATAATGCATTCTGGCTTGTACCGTTTCACTATGGTAAGATGGAAAGGGCACCAGATTTCAAGTGAGAAAAACGTGGGTTCTAGTCCCAGCTCAATCATGTACTAGCCTCAAGGCCTTGAACAAGCATCTTAATTTTCTGAGCCTCAGCCTCCTCTTCTATAAAGTGTCCTGAGCAGGCTACTTGAGATAATAAATGTGAAGACACTTTACAAAACTATCTCTGTGTAAATGTAGGATTGATCATGGGCCATGACCATGTCGTTCACTGTCATTTTAGGAACATATCAGGTCTTTTAGAATAGAGACAGGACTAGATCTTTCCTAGAACCTACCATAGCAAAACACCCTCCAAGTCCATCCATGTTGCTGCAAATGGCAAAATTTCATTCCTTTTTATGGCTGAGTAGTATTCCATTGTGTGTGTATATATATAGCACATCTTCTTTATCCATACATCTGTCGATGGATACTTAAGTTGCTTCCAGGTTTTGGCTATGGTAAATAGTGTTGCTATGAACGTCAGGGTGCATGTATCTTTTCAAATTAGTGTTTTTTGGGGTTTTTTTGGATACATACCAGATTGGAATTGCTAGGTCGTGCTAAGTGAAATGTCAGACAGAGAAAGACAAATAGAGTATGATATCACTTATATGTGGAATCTAAAAATATATAACAAACTAGTGAATAAAACAAAAGAAGCAGACTCACAGATGTAGAGAACAAACTAGTGGTTACCAGTGGGGAGAGGGAATGGTGAAGGGGCAATATAGGGGTAGGGGAAAAAGGGTCATTATGGGATTATATGAAATCATCTGTGTGAAACTTTTGAAAATTGTAAAGCGTTATAGAATTTAAAGAATCTTCCATTTAATAGAAAAAAGAACCTGCCATATAACAAAAATAGTGAAGACTTATTGAGAATGTACCAAGTAACTCAAGAAGCTGAAGCCTTGTAATTCACTTTAGTTCTTTAAACAAAGGCTTCTTTCCCGGACAATGAGGCTTTGAGTGCAATTTGCTCTCCTAACTATGGGAGGTTCACATAGATAGTCAAGCTAAAAGGGACCTGAGACATCATCTGATCCAACCCAATTATATACTAGATCATAAGACTGAGCTCCGAACTGACTTGCCCAATATGAAGATGGTGCAGAAATGGAAGCAGACAACACTGCTCCTGACCTGGACTCTGGTCTCTGTACCACCCAGAACAGACTGGGGCAGTTTTCATTCAGGACAAAGATACTGCAAGTACGTGTATTTTTGTGATGAAAGGGAGAATTCCCAATCTCCATGAGTAGCTGACTTCATATCTTGATATTTTGACAAAGAAGCTCTTTTTCCAACAGGCTCTGATCCTGAGGATTTGTCATGCATTGGAAGAGGCAAAGTAAAGCATAGGAAGTGAACAGTGAGTGGTCTGACTATAACTGGACTTCTAGATAAGCAGGTTTGGGATTGCTGAGGGAACAAGTGAAAAAGTGGCATTTAGGTCTTTTCCTAAACGGCCCTCCACTTCAAAACTTTGCCCAGGAAGCCGCATTCAAGGGACCATACCAGGCATGCACGGGAATGGAGTATGAATCCACCGTCTGCCACCTATTAAGGCACACTGTAGCTTCCTCAATGCGACCCCTGAAAACAAGGTCTTAATGGCCTTCTTTCTGTTTTTCCCTAAACATTTATCCTCAAGGAGGTCATAAGAGGCCGGCCTCTGGGAAGCCACACTCTGATTCAATGAGCTATTTCTGGGAGAGTTTCAAGGAGAAAAATGCTAAAAGGCAGGGTCAGGAGGAGGCCTTCATCTGGCACAGCAGAGCAGCAGGAATTGGGAACAAGCAGTCAGACCCCAGACTGGAAGTGTGATGTGCTTCCCCTCTCACAGCCCTCTGAAGTATTCACACATATATATCATCAGCTCATTTCTTCCCCCATCCTCAGCGCCTCGGTTAAAAGTCAAGAGGCAGTAGGGGAGAGTGGCACATATGTTCTGCTATTAATATCTAATTAACTGACACAAAGACTACCCAAGGAGCATAACTTCTAGATGCAGAGAAAGCAGAATAGTGACTGCAGAGTGTGGACCCTGACCATGGCCTTATCAGTCTAGAGAATTTCCTAGAGGCATGCTACAAGTATTTCTGAAAGGACCCTGGGGCTTTCTGTGTTGCTGAGGCAGTATGATTTGCAGATGCAAAAACTTTCAGATTTTCTCTCAGAATTACTCCCATTCCAGAAAACACAAAAAGGAACACCATCAGTGCCAATAAAAAAAGGGGCATCCAGCACCAGGTTTGATCTTTTTCATTATTCATTCTCCTTAACCTATAGCAGAATTTAACCCTAAAAATGGCCTGGCATTATTGTTGTTAATGTGTCTAAACCTTCCTTAATAGTCCAGCTTAAATTAGTAAAAGAAAGCAGAGCTAACAGATGCAAACTTAAGGCAAATTAATAAATTCTCATTTGCTATGGATTCACACATCTGGTTAGATTTTCAAATTTGTCTTCAGAAGCACTCTGCAGGGCAGAAAGTAGCAGATTGCTCATGGGTGCTGGGGGAGGTTGGAGACTGGGGAGTGCACTGGAAGGGAATGAGAATGACTCAGTCCACCCACATGTCTCTGATGTACTGGAAATAGTATCTTCTGAAACCAAGGGTCAGACTCTTACTGACGCTGCAAAAAAAGTCCTAAGCTTTTTTTGTGTGTGTGTGTGTGTGTGTGTGTGTGTGTGTGCGGTACGCGGGCCTCTCACCGCTGCGGCCTCTCCCAACGCGGAGCACAGGCTCCGGACGCACAGGCCCAGCGGCCATGGCCCACGGGCCCAGCCGCTCCGCGGCACGCGGGATCCCCCCCCGTACCGGGGCACGAACCCGCGCCCCCTGCACCGGCAGGCGGACTCCCAACCACTGCGCCACCAGGAAAGCCCCTAAGCCTTTTTAAAGTCGCCTAATTTCCTTGGGTTCATACTTTTCCAGATCACGCTTTAGCAACTTGAAGCTCAATGGCCATTGCTTCTGTTTATTGAGTTCTTGTAAGACTTCTGTTGAGAGTCAACCTCATTTTGATTAATTGCATTGGTTACATTATAGAAGCAATGAACTGACCCAAACTGGCCAAGCGGCAGCTCCTGTTACTGGCTGGCTTCTTAGAATTTGCCTTAAATTTTATCAGCTGCTACTCTAAAAAGAAATATTCTTTTTCTTAAAGTCTTGGACCTTCCTTAGTACATTGGCTATCACAATTACAGGAGGTGTGAACACAGGAACGCCTGCCTTTACCTTTAAAAAGGGCAGGATGGGGAGGTTAATTAATGCAACAAATATTTATTCCATAACTACAATGTGCCTAGGAACACAGTGGAGGATAAGCGTGTATGAAATATAACGTTTCCCTAGGGAGCTGTAAGCGTACATGAGAGGACACATTGAGAGTTCCATGCGAAGAGTGAGATGAGCTCAGACAGGGGATGAGGAGAGATGAGTTACAGGTGCTGCCACCAAAGCTCCAGGGATCACGGAAGGATACTAGCGTGTCCTGAACTCAGACACATTTAAAGTAAACTTTCCTAAGGTTGATTTTTTTTTCTGCCTGGCATTTGTGGCAGACTAAAATATTCCTGAGGAAGAAAACTGAAGAAAGTTATTTTTATCTACACAAAAGAGATGTTTTCACATCATGTAAATACTGAAGAGGACTTTTTACTTTTTTAGAAAGGAAAATAATTAAATTAACATGAAGAAATGGAGCTACAACCTCTAAAGAGTTCTCTCTAAAATAAGAGTGATAATTTTCTTTACTCTCTTTCATAGCTATGATGAGTAAGCAAGGGTCATCAAGAATTTTACAGAATATATCACCCCCATAAAAATATGAAAGGATCTGAAAAAATTAGCCAAATATAAAGCATTGAGGTTTCTTATTGTTATAATGTTAGATTTCTTCTTAAGGACTTCCACAATAAACAAAGATTTTGAAATGTTACTAAGATAAAATTCAATATAAGTCTCTATAGCCCACATCTTTGATCTTTCAAAAGTAAGATACCTATAAATAGCCTTCAAGGCATTGTTTTTTGACCCTAGATGAACATTTGAATCACCTGGGAGATTTCAAAGACTGTTCAGATCTCCTCTCAGATTAATTAGTACTTTTTAAAGCTCTCAAGGGAGCTGAAATACCCATACTACCACATTTACATTGACTTACAAATTATTCTCACCCAAACTTTACTGCAAGGCACATAGTAAAAAAACAAGTGACAATCTCTGAAGAGTAATTGGTTCCATAAACTCTTAGATGACATTGATGGTGGGGTTGTCTTACTAAATAATAGACTATTGATAAATCAGGTTGTCTTATAAGGAATTGCAATTTCAGAAATGTTAGGCATATTGATTCCAATTATAAACTCTGATCCTAGCCTGAACCTGATATAGCAATATGCTGGTAAGTTTCAGACAAATGAAGAATTTTGCTAAAACAGAGAAGCTTTCACTGGCAGTTACCCAGTTCTACTGTTGTGGCTCAGAATTCTTGCAGTTGGAATAAAGATTCTTAAAATTTTATTTTGTTTTCCTAAGCCTAGAAGAGACAGTGAAGTCCGCGGACATTTGTCAGATGCATGTAGTGATTTTGAGTTTGTCACTGTAGCTGGGTATGTCACTGTAGCTCAGTGATGAGCAGATACTATACAAATAAATTCCTTTGCAAAAGAAAGAAACTCCAGCTTCATACACATTGCCCTAGGACAGATAAAACAATGGCTATGTCTGAAATGCACTAACTTTCTTGCTTAGATTCCCTTATGGGAAAGCAGTCATTCCAATTCAGTCTCTGATCTTAGAATAACATTAAGGTCAAGTTTACACCAAAACTATATGAACAGGTGAATGACTGCCATAAAGGTGAACCTTAACCTTTCTAAAGACATGGAGTTCAGCTAGAACTCAATCTGCATACAAGCAGTCTAATGGGTGTTTAAAACAACAAATATTAGAGTCCAGAAAAGCATCTAAAATTCAGAACACAGGCACTGAAGCCACCCTGCCAAACTGAGATATGTGATCCCAGGTAAGCTATTTAATCAGTCTATCCCTCAGTTTCCTTATCTTTACAAAACATATAATAGCATCTACCTTATATCGCTGTTAGGGAGGAAATAATAGAACACACACACAGAGCATTTGAAATAGTATTTAGTTTATAGATACACAAGCACACACAAAAAGTATCTCTTGTAAGTACTCAAATTCTGTGTCTCTCTATTAAGCCACATGTAGCTGTACAATACATACACAAAAAGAAATACTCATATAAGAAAAAAACCCATCTTACACCTCTTCTTTCTAGAAATGGGACCACACATATTCCCAAAACAGGAGGGGAAAGAGAAAAAGACAACATCAAAGCTCTTACCAGCAAGATCATAGGCCCCTTAGCTTTTCCAAGAATGCTTCTGAAGATGGATTAGGTGAGGAGGAAACTGCTCTCACCAGTTAGGCCAGTGACATTAAACAACTGATTAAATTTCAGGACCACAAAATCCTTTATTAGAAATTAGCTTGGCTGGGCTCTCTAATTAGTAATGATTATGTTTTTTCTAGTGATCGGTCAGCTAAATCAGTCCAACCGAGGACACAGTTTTTTGAGTTCCAAATGATACAAATTGTTGACATCAATAAAATTTACCAACGAATGCCAAATTTCCCCTCCCCCTTGATTTTGGGACTCATTGAACTATAAATCACACACTGAAAACATCCCTCATATTTCTCTAACATAAGAGGAAATTATTATTAGAATTTGCAAGAAATGCCTGAGATATCAATGTAGCTTATAGAGTGCTTTTTAATTTCCTCCAAGTTGTAATGTTTAATAGTAACATTATATCCTAAAGTGACAGACTTGTACTAAGTACACACGCAATGGGTATTCATTATATAGTTGCTAAACTTATTGATCAAAATTTTTATAAAAGTCAATTTGGGTCAACATTAGAATAAGTATTTGAAGGATTTGAGAATTTTAGGAGTGAGAAAAGAAAGTCACAGAAAAGACCATTAGAGGAACATGTTCAAAGTTACACTGTAATTCAGAGGGAACACAGGAGTGGAATGTCAGTCTATCATAACCAAGACAGAAGCCTTAGCCAACCAAGGGAGATGAATGGAAAAGCAATGCTCCATATTAGGGTTCTTAGTTAGGGGAAGAAACTTAGGCTAGAGTAAAAAAATCTAACCTTCATTACAGTGCCCTCTCCCTCCTCCTTAACTGAAAAAAGACTTGAGATTTTGTAACCTGAGAAAGGCATCTATTGACTGTGTTCCCTTCATTGATTTTGAAGAGAAAACTTGATTTCTTTTGAATCAGTCTAAAGGAAACATTTCAGAGTTTGCAAGGTGTAGATAATTAAAACCCCCAAGTAAAACATCTTAATAGTTTAACAGCTTGGTACTATATTTGATTTTATAAAAATGAGTTTAAGTCAAGCATATGTGTTCTAACAATGAAAATCAATACTAGGCATGACATACATTCTACCAGAAAATATTCAGCTCAACTCATTTTCATTTGCCAAACAGCAACTAAGCATCTACCAAATGTGAAGTATAAAATATTTTGTAAAATACTTTATTGAGCATCTTTAGTACAAGCACTATATATATAAATTCTCACAAAAAGATTAAGAGAAAACTAGGTGACAAATAACTTAAGTAACTTGCCTAAGTTGCATACCAGTAAATGATGATGAAGCTGTATTCAAACTCAGTTCTGTCTAACTTCATATTCTATGCTCTCAACCATGTCCTAAGTCAGACTGGATCCTTTGTCTTAAGTGTCTTATATTAAGAAGGATGGAGGAGATGCATTCAAATGACTATATAATATCTAGTGCAATAAATTAGGTAATACAAATTAAGTCATATCAGATGATCCTGACATGACAGACTCCAGAAGAATGTAGTATTTAAAGACTGAGCAACTGATATTCAAAAACCTGTGAGTTTTAAGCCAAAGTTCTTCAAATTATATTCAGCGTTTTAAAATTAGAGGTTGGTTTTTTAAGGAGGCAAAAGACCTCTACTCCAAAAACTGTAAGACACTCATGAAATAAACTGAAGACAACATAAACAAATGGAAAGATATACTGTGTTCTTGGATTGGAAGAAACCAATATTGATAAAATGACCATACTACCCAAGGCAATTGACAGATTCAATGCGATCCCTATCAAAATACTAATGACATTTTTCACGTAACTAGAACAAATAATTTTAAAATTTATATGGAAACACAAAAAAACCTCATAGCCAAAACAATCTTGAGAAAGAACAGAGCTCTAAGAATCATGTGCCCTGACTTTGGACTATATTACAAAGCTACAGTATTCCAAACAGTATGGTACTGGCACAAAAAAAAAGACACATAGATCAACAGAACAGGATAGAAAGCCCAGAAATAAACCCATGCACTCATGATCAATTAATCTACAACAAAGTAGGCAAGAACGTACGATGGAGGAAAAACAGTCTCCATAAAACCGTAAAATAAGTGGTTCTGGGAAAACTGGACAGCTACATATAAAAGAATGAAATTAGAACATTTTCTAACACCATATACAAAAATAAACTCAAAATGGATTAAAGACCTAAATGTAAGACTGAATACTATAAAACTCCTAGAGGAAAACATAAGCAGAACACTTTTTGACATAAATCAAAGCAATAGCTTTTGGATATGTCTCCTAAAGGAAAGAAAATAAGAGCAAAAATAAACAAATGGTACCTAGTTAAACTTAAAATCTTTTGCACAGCAAAGTAAACCATCAATGAAACAAAAAGATAACCTACTGAATGGGAGAAAATGTTTGCAAATGATATGGCTAATAAGGGATTAACATCCAACATATATAAACAGCTCATACAACTCAACATCAAAAAAACAAACAACCCGATAAAAAATGGGCAGAAGAACTGAATAGACATTTTTCCAAAGAGGAAATGCAGATGGCCAACAGGCACATGAAAAGATGCTCAACATCACTAATCATTAGGGAAATGCAAATCAAAACTACATGGAGCTATCACCTCACACCTATAAGAATGGCTATAATTTAAAAAAACACAAATAACAAATGTTGGCGAGGATGTGGAGAAAAGGGAACCCTCCTACACTGTTGGTGGGAATGTAAATTGGTGCAGTCACTTTGGAAAACAGTATTGAGGTTTTGCAAAAAACTGTAAACAGAGCTACCATATGACCCAGCAATTCCACCCCTGGATATACATTCAAAAAAACCAAAAACGCTAACTCAAAAAGATGCACACAACCCAATGTTCACAGCAGCATAATTTACAATAGCCAGGATATGGAAGCAACCTAAGTGTCCATCAACAAACGAATGAATAAAGAAGCTGTGTTATATAAATGCAATGGAATACTACTCAGCTATATAAAAAAAAGGGAATTTTGTCATTTGCAACAATACGGATTGACTTGGAGGGCATTATGCTAAGTGAAATAAGTCAGAGAAAGACAAATACTGTATGATATCACTTTTAGGTGGAATCTTAAAAATACAACACACTAGTGAACAGAAAAAGAAGCAGACTCAGATATACAGAACAAACTTGGGGTGCAATGTAAGTGTGGGGGAGATGGAGATACACACTATTGGGTGTAAGATAGGCTCAAGAATGTACCCTACAACATTGCGAATATAGCCAATATTTTGTAATAACTGTAAATGGAAAGTAACCTTTAAAAATTGTTTCAAAAGTTAAATTAAAAATAAAATAAAAATAGGGCTTCCCTGGTGGCGCAGTGGTTGAGAGTCCCCCTGCCGATGCAGGGGACACGGGTTCGTGCCCTGGTCCGGGAAGATCCCACATGCCGCGGAGTGGCTGGGCCCGTGAGCCATGGCCGCTGAGCCTGCGCGTCCAGAGCCTGTGCTCCACAACGGGAGAGGCCACAACAGTGAGAGGCCCGCGTACCGCAAAAAAAAAAAAATAATAAAATAAATAAAATAAAATTACACCTGAATTTCTCATAGAGAAAAAAAATTAGAGGTAGGTTTATTCATAAAATAACTGATACTGAGAAGTTAAAAGGACCCTCACGAGTCACTGAATCCAATTTCATTCCAAAATAAGTATACTTTGAACAGAATTTCCAGCACAGGGAACAGCTTTTGCTCCCAGATTCCTATAATATCTTGGCACTCACCACCTATTAACTAAAGAGATGGGCCAACCCAACTATGATCAAGTTGGTCCAAGTCCTCTTCATCACCTTTTGTAATTGAATTTTTTCTTAACAGTCCACTCCATTAATACCCAATGTATGTCTCAAATTCCTTCTAATCACCAGAGTTTACTTGGTACAATTTTTAGTTTGTTTGCTTATTTTATTTCATATTCCTTTTTCATCATAAATGAGCATTACTGAGCACCAACTAAAACAGGACCTCATGCATCTAAAGCATAAAGTTATGATCACTTTCTGCATGGGCCCTACAGAAATTTACATTTTAATTGGGGAGAGAGGCTGGTGCATCTAAAAAACAAAAACAAACAAACAAAAAGAAACAAAAAAAAATACTTCAATAACCACACAGAAGCACCAGAGCAGTTATGAAAAGCTCTATAAAAGAAGCCCTTTTCACAGGCCTTGCAGAATGGATAAAACTTAAATAAAAGAAGAAAGATTATCTGACAAATTAAAATTCCAATCCTTAATTAACTACTTAACTAAACATTTCTTGTTCTAACTCCTATGGGCACTAAAACAAAAGATGCAGAGGCAAGATGCAAAGTGGAATTGCAAAACGATTTGAGAAGAAGCAACCACATAGGTTTTTCCCCACATGGGCCCATCATGTTTCCCCTATTCCATATCATTTCATTTTCTTGCAAGTTTTCTGTAAGATTTCACTTCTGATAAACTAAGTGTACTAGAGATCAAGTAATGCTCAAGGTCTTTATCCCTTATTTGTAAGAAACCCATAAAAACTGGGCTCAGAACCAGAGTTATTTGAACAGTACTCTCTACTTGGCAAGCATGAGGACTGCGCCTGAAGCACGTCGTTAAGAAAAGTTCATCAGGTAGAATGAGTCCAGCATCATACATGAGAAACACTTTCCAAACAGTTCCATTTGCAGGACATTACACTGGCGTCAATGTCGACTTCCCTTCAACATGAGGTAGAACCTGGGAAAGAAGAATAACGGAAAAAAGCCTGCCTGGACTATGTCTTTCAGGCAATGCCAAAAACAAAAACAAACCAAAAAAGAAACTAGAAACAAGCTAAGCAATGTTTCACTCAGAATCTGCAAACCACTGGAGTCAGACTGAGCAGATGAGAAGAGATGCTTCGTTTTTCACTACCTGGGCCAGAGACTAGATATTTATTGGGGTGGCCAAAAAAATTCATTCTGGTTTTTCCATAAGATGTTATTGCAGAAAAACCAGAACAAACTTTTTGGCCAGCCCAATACAACAATTTATAGCTCATAGCTCAGACAGGAAGAGCAAAAGTTTGAATACAAACTTTTCCTACAGAAAGTTGATAAATCTCACAGGCTTCTACAAAAAATGAGCTCTGCCTTGACGGAACAGCAGTATCGTGGAGGAGAGCTGGGAAGAAAGGGGCAGCCTCCAGGCACTGGGAATTTTACCAGTCATAAGATGACTGACTGAACTTGAGCAGAAGCAGCTGTAACAGAAGCAAGTAGATTGTTCAGGGAGCAGCTGCTCTAGTAATCCCATTTTAAAATGGGAATTGAGTTTGCAAAATACCTGAAAGAATCAGTGTTCAGCATGCCTGTCCCAGGGGATATGGAAATGCCAGGGAAAGATGAAAAAGATCATAAACAGAACAAAACTCCTGCAAAACCTGCAGAGCACACTAGGGACAAGCTGCATAGGGTAACACAAAGAGCGCTGCAAAGTTTCTCTTTCCGGTCTCTGTCTCCACATCTGTAAAATTAAGACACTGGCCCAGCTGATCCCTAAAGTTTTTTTTTCAGTATTAAAATTCTATGAACTCTGTGAAGCACTACAACAGGAACCATGCAAAATAAACATAATAGTATACACAGCAGCAACAATACTCAATGTCAGAGACACAGAGTCTGTAAATGAAAGAATCTCTCATGCTACACAGAGGATCCCAGCATACAAGCAAGTATGGTGCAATCTCACACTCCCTCCAACTCTCCAAACCAAATTTTGTAAAAATTGTTAAGAAATATACCATGTCCCACGCCCCTGCAGATTCATTGATGAATACCATGATTTCACAGTATACATTACCCTAACTTCTCACTAAAATCCTTCAGTGGTTTCCATTGCCCCCAGATAAGAACTCCTGAACCATGTCCTACAAGATATTATCTGACCACTGGCTTTGTCTTCAGCCTTGCCCCTCACCCCAGTCTCCCTCTGGTTCACTTCATCTGGCCTTATTTTTCTGCTTTGAGTGTGTCAAGCTCATCACCACCTTGGTGCCTTTTTCCCGGCTATTCCTTCTGCTTGCATAGCCTTCTTCTCCCTACTCATCACATGGCCAGCTCCTTCACATCATTTCCCTTAACTAGGAAGCCATCCCTGATTTCCTCCACGGGTCACTTCATCCCATTGTTCTCATATTGATTTCAGAGTATGTCTTGTTCTGAAATTACTTGCTTACATGTTTATTTTCTGTCTTCCCCAACTGGATCATTAGCTGAATGAGGGCACAAATGTGATCTGTTTAATGTACTTCTGTGCATCATAGGCACTCAAAAACTGTTTGCTTGAATGGATGATTAAACCACAGTTTACTGTCTTAAGAAATATTGGATAAGAGGTTTAGTGACTTGCTAAAGTGAACACTCTACTAAGTAATATGGGATTAGATCCTGCGACTTGGGATAGCCTTTCTACTAGAATTTGCTTCTAACTTTCTGGAATATTCCATCCAGTTGACCCCAGAAGCCACTGTTTATCTTGCTCTATAGTTGGAGCTAACTCTCTCAGTCTCTTTGTAATGCTACTCTGTGCACAAAATGTTCTATTTTAAAGCGTATGTTGAAGTGGGGATGAGCTATCATGGGGCATATCTAAGCATAAGACTAAGCATTAAATTTGATGATTATAACTATTAAAAACCATACCTTCAGTTGTGATGAGAAAAGGAAAAGAGAAAATTGGGAAACATAATTAATTTGGGAACTGGATATATGTCAGTATTGATGGTCGTTGGAATAATAGTCATGGATTTGAAATTCTGTACTCAATGGTGTACTGAAATGTTTGAAAGCATGGGTTCTAAAGCCTGGATCTGACTACCTTCTCTGCCACCTCTGTAAGACCTAATGATCCATCTGTGCCTCAGCTGTCCATGGGGGCTACTACCAGTACACCTGATGAAGAATCAATGAGGTTATACATATAGAGCTCTTAGATCAGAGCCTGGAGCAGAGGCCGCATCTATATGTGTTGGCTGCTGTTACTGTTATTCTCAATAGTCTACACTTTTCACTATGAGATTTCACATTGCAAATGATACGAGTTGTTTAATTTTCAGTTGAACTTCACTGTACTATAATAATACCTTCAGTGGCTACAGATCTTTCCCTCATATATCAACACATACCACCCAAATCCAAGGGATCCTTATAAAATTCACTGACGACTTTACTCACATAGCTGAGGGACTCTCAATGGACTCCTACCCTTCATTCTAAATCCCTGGCCTCTGCCAGTGGCTTCAGACTTTGGTTTCCTATTAGCCTAACTCCTGTGGACTAGTGTCCAGGCTGCACTTCCTATGGTGCTTTCTCTTTAGGTTTTCCCCTGGCATCTGTCTTGGGTTGTTCTTGCTGTGCATCTGACTCAACTTAGGTCTAGTGTCCTGCTCTCCTATTTCTCTGGAAAGGGACGTGAGACCATAAATACTGCAACATGGCATCCTTAACACCACAGATTTTAATAAAACTGAGCTTTTATTATAACTTCTGTAGAACTGAGTCAAGATGCCTTCCTTGGAAAAGACTGAACATCACTTGAGTATGCACTATGAATTTTTATCCTTCACTTTGGATTAGATTCATAAGTAATATCCTCTTTGCATTCTCACTTGTTAATACCACCATCCATTAGTTAGAAGAGATTTTCTAACAAATTTTTCTTCTACATTTCTCTTCTGCTTCTTCAAAGCACTGTATGCTAAAAATGTCTTTAAATAAACTTAAAAAGCTATAAAAGGCCACCTTACTTCCTGGATCTTTATCTAAAGTCTTAGCTAGAGAGTATATTGCTCTCTGCATATTTTCAAACATTTCCATATTTTCCAACTCAGAATCTTTGACAAGATTACTTTCCATGGTAAAATCTAGCTAGGTGTTTCCAAGGAGAATACATGAACTGAAATATTAACATGCACTACGGTCTTATTTTTATTAAGAAAGTCTTTGGTTAAACAAATAATTCTGCTTTGAAAACTAGTTACCTAGAAAGCAAATACCTTAAAAAAAAAAAAAAAAACCCCAAAACTAGCTTCCCACAACTGTACTTGCTAAGGGTACTGTATGATCTCTTCACAGAGGGTGATTATCCAAACCAAGTGGCATCAGTTTATCAATCCAAATGCTTCATCTTGCAAAATAAGAAAATACCTTTAATAAGCACATACACTAGAGCTACTATAGGAAAATAGCTCTATTTCAAAATATACCCTCACTGAATGAGCATCTCATAAAATAGATACCACGGTTAATGAACAGATGTCCTATTTCATGCTAATTTTTTAGGCTCCGGACGCGAAGGCTCAGCGGCCATGGCTCACGGACCCAGCCGCTCCGCGGCACGTGGGATCCTCCCGCACCGGGGCACGAACCCGTGTCCCCTGCATCGGCAGGCAGACTCCCAACCACTGCGCCACCAGGGAAGCCCAATGCTAATTTTGCTTATGAAGTCAGATACACTCAAATCAGAAAAAGCACCGGGAAGGAGTATATCCAACTTGCTAAACAAAACCCTTTCCATAGTTACTTTACCTGTACTTTGAAAAAGCATTCTAGAACTTAACTTGAAAAGCACATATGCTTATAGGCAGGATGAGCTACACCATCAATGATTAGATTAACATTTCCAGTGGGGCTAGGGAAATGTAGCAAAGCATTTCACCACAACTGACGACAACTTTGGGTGAGGGGGTACTATAAACTATTAGAAGTGGAACTCTCTTCTGGCTATCTATACAGTCTTCATTTCCTCTAACTAAACATGAGGGTTCTCCCTACCTCAGCAAAAACCTGGATCAACAATAAATCATCACTTTCCCTGAATGAGAGAGGCAAGAGATTCATAACGGGAAATAACTTGAAACAGTCACCCATCAGTGAGCATAGAGATAGGTGGGAGGAGCAGTGAAAGGGTTTTAGCTTTGAGGACTCACTATGTAAGACCTTCACTGTCTATACAATGCATGTTATTTCCTCTGTGGTGAAACTACAGCCAGAGATTGCCAGTGATGGAAGCAGGTGGACTCGGTCTCAAGGCAACATACTGGACTCATCACAGATGACATTATGTTCAGAGCATAGAAACACCAACAGGATCTGCTAATGTCAAACTTTTGTAACCAGATGTTCAGGTACACATTGTCTCATTCCTCGTTAAATATCTGCTGCATGCCTTTTATCTGCCAAGTACTGAGCTGGCTGCTGAAGACACAGAAATGCACGAAACATGATCGCCGTCCTGGGCGAGTTCATAATCTAGTAGATGAGACACACATATCAGGTATGATAACAATGATAAGTACAAGGGACAATGGTTGGTTTAGAGGGGATATTAACTGTGCTATGCTTGTATTGTCATAGCATATGGGTCAGCAGGGCTTCCCAGAGGAGGGAGTTCTTAAACCTGCTCTTAAAGTATAAGCAAGGGCTTCCCTGGTGGCACAGTGGTTGAGAGTCCGCCTGCCGATGCAGGCGACACGGGTTCTTCCCGGTCCGGGGAGGTCCCACATGCCGCGGAGCAGCTGGGCCCGTGAGCCATGGCCGCTGAGCCTGCGCGTCCGGAGCCTGTGCTCAGCAACGGGAGAGGCCACAACAGTGAGAGGCCTGCATACCCCCCCCAAAAAAAAAGTATAAGCTAAAAGTCCATCAGCTGGATAGAAAAACACTCCAAGTAGAGGGAAGAACAGGTGCAAAGGCACAGAAGCATAAATATGTGTACTGTGTTTGAGAAGCTGCAACTAGCCTGACATGAGCGGAAAAGTGACAAGTGGGGATCACCACATACTAACACCAAAATGGTAGGCAAGAGCAGGATCATAGAGGGCCTAATATGTAAAGCAAAGCTATGTAAGTTTTAAGCAGGGGTGCAGCACTATCAGATCTGGGCTTTAGTAGAATCACTGGCAGCAGAACTATGGATAGTTTAGGTTGGGTAACACTAAAAGTAGGAAAATCAGGAGAATTCTGTAATAATCTTGGAAAGAATACAAATTAAGGATATGACTGATCTGAGATGTTCAGAAGGCAGAAACAATAAGACGTAGCGACCAGCTGGATGTGGGGAGGGGCGGAGAAGAAAGAAGTGTGTGACGTGGATGGCTGTTTGGGAGGCATTAACCAGGAGAGGGAGAATAAGTTATAAGGAAGTGAGTGCGTGGGAGAGGGTGAGGGCGTACGTTTGGGGCAGGGAGGGATTGGAACTAATTGCTGCTTTGGACATGCTGAGTGTGAAGGGCTGCAGGACTCTAAGAGGACATGTTCAGTGAGCCAACAGGCACGTGGGTCTGGAATATCACACCACAGTCAGAGTTACCATCACATAGATTTCAATGCATCCACATGCAGAGAGTAGCAGACGTCTTGGGCATGAGTGAGGAATCTCTTCCTTGTTCTTCTACTAAATTAGTGAGTCCACTGTCTATTTCCTTTCTTCTATTTTCCTCTCACCACTCCTTTCTACCCTTTATTTCTTTACCAAAAATACTCCGTCTGCTAGCTTTCTTCTTGCCCCTTCTCAACTCCTTTCCAGCATTAAGTACAACTCTTACTTTTTGACCCATTCTTTATCCCTCCTTCTTTGATTTTTTTGTTTCCAATAATTTTTACTCTGTAACAAAAGCCTTCTTCCTTAACACTATTCCAAATACAAAATTTTCTAAATTAGGAACCTGTGTTTTTTTTTAATTCTTAACATTTTATCATGTAAAATTCATACATAAAGTACACAGAGTATTCTAACGAACTCCCATATGCTTCAACAAGCAACTGTATTTTTTTAAATAAAATAAAATCAGTACATGACTACTGTAATCATATATGAACCTCATTCTCCTCCTGCACCAGAAAATAACAAGTACAAGAACAGCTCTTATCTGTAGATGTTCACATTTTTCATCCTTAAACTCTTCCCCTGTGTTGTGTACCATTCAAGCAAACTTTCTACTTATTTTATCCTTATAACTGCCTTGTGTGTAGTCAGGTGGTATTATTTTATCCATCTGACATGAAAAAAAAAAAAGAACTTAAGATTCAGATTAAGTGACTTGCCCAAAGTCACACGCAACCAGTCAGTGTCTGAGCCAGGCAACTTTGATGTATTCCTTCAAACCTGCCTCAGTGCTTTAAATTCCCTGGGCACCATGAACATTAGTTGATGACAATTACATTATCCTTCTATAAGGACATGCATTACCTTACTATTATTTAAAAATTCCTTGATTCAGCAGGTCCTAAGCCCTTAATAGAGCTGTAGGTGAATTTAACATACACAGATATTTAAAAGCCAATTATTTGCAGGTAAGAACAAATCTTCTTTGACAATGCCACTAGAGCCAGCCTTTTAGATTTTGTTTCAAAAGATTTGTGTCATTATTAATCTAGGTGATCCTCTGGAACCTCAAGTCTCTAAAGACTCCCTTTCTATGGTCCAAGGATACCTCAATGAGCTCAGAGGCCAGGGTCCCTGCCCAGAATAAAGAGAAAGCTGCCAAGACAAGACAACCGCTCTTCTTCTACATGTGGTCTTGGTCCTCGCTTTCCAGTCCCATCCTAAAAAAAAGGGATGCCTGTTCTTCTCAAGGCTCACAACATTCCTCATGGCCACTAGATGAATAAGTAGAGTCAGATCAGGAATTGCAGGGCCTTCCCTGGCAGTCCAGTGGTTAAGACTTTGCCTTCCAATGCAGGGGGTGTGGGTTCAATCCCTGGTCGGGGAACTAACATCCCACATGCCTCGTGGCCAAAAAACCAAAACATAAAACAGAAGCAATATTGTACCAAATTCAATAAAGACTTTAAAAATGGTCCACATCAAAAAAAAAAATCAGGAATTGCAAAGTTATGCCAATTTATACAGGCAGAAACCTGAGGATATACAAGTGAATGGATTCTAAGAGTGTTAAACAGTGGAGGATGGAATTTAACATTGGATCAGGTTGAGCTTACTGATGGGAGTGCACTGCCAGAGATTCTGGATTTTATGTGCTAGCTCTAGTAGCTAGAAGTGCCTGTAGCAGTTTGCTTAGTAGGGCTGAGAGACCAGAACTTCCTTAGCATAATGTAAAGGAAGGAAACCAGAAGTTAAGAATATAGGGATGCTGCAGTCAATTTATCTTGTGAGACTTGAACACCTCTCCATACCACTGTATCTTTCTGAAAAGATCAAAAGATACTTCCTCCATTAAGACACTGAGAAATACATCACTGATGGGAGTACAGATGTCTTTAAAAAGTTCTGTGGGACTTGTCTGTGTAGGTCAGGATGAAGGTGGAATATGTCACTATTGGGACTTCCTCTCTGATTTTAGATGAGACCATGGGATCCTGGAGAGGCATCGTGGGATCCTGGAGAAGCAAAGGTCAAGTGGCAGTGGTTAACTACCAGAAGCAAGGACATAATCTCCATCATGGGCAGCAGAAAACAGATAATATGGTAGTGTGAGTGTTTTGACTAATGGATGTGACAGTGGCTCATTGATTATAGTTTCCCTAGGAATGAAACAGATGGGAGCTTACTTCTAAAATATTACCTGATCTGTATAAAGAAGAACTCAAGCCAGAGACCAGACTTGAAAGTCCTCTCATCCAGCTTCTACAATGAAGCTAGTTCATGGACTTCAAACTTCTTGATTGAGGAAAATGATAGGTCCCCTTGAGGAAGGATCGTGTAACATTGCACAAATATGTACTGAAAATCTTCCTTCGAGTCTCTCCCTATGGTAACTGCAGGCCATTTTCTAAAGTGGCCACATATTGGAGAAAGGGAAATACCAAGACCTTTCAGGGGTTTCTAGACACAGGCTCTGAACTGACACTGTTTCCTAGGATCCAAAGCACTGCTCTGGTCTACCAGTTGAAGTCGGGGCTAACAGTAGTCAGTGATACCTGGAGTTTTGCCTCATGGTCTTCTTGCATTGGGCCCCGTGGGTCCATGGATGACCCTGTGGTTGCATCCCCAGTTACTGAAAATGCAACTGCAGTAGACATGCCTAGCTCTTAGCAAAATCTTCACACTGGCCTCCAACACCTACACACATATGGATGGAGGAAAAGTACATAGAAGTTGGAATAGATCCTATTTAGGAGAATTTAATTATTACAAAAAATAGTTTACAAATAGTACATTGTATAGAATTGCCTCAATCAATTATGCTTTAAAATACAAAACGTAGACAACAGCGTCAATGAAATAGATTTTTCTCATTTATATACACTGAAAATCTGCCAGCATTTGATCACTACATTGTTAATGACAGCTTCAATATCATCTCTGCTGTTCATCCCCAAAGATAGCTAACATCTCTGACTTCTGTTCTTCCATGTCTGTTTGATGTCCCATATTTTAAGTCAGTCTCTTTGCTTGTAGCCCTTAGAAATAGGCTCACTGATTAAACCTTGACCATTTACTTTCTATGTCAAACTACATTATTCCCAACAGGACCATTAAGTCACATTGATTGTGTCCTTTCACTTAAATAATGAGTAGATAATACATAGATTATTGTCTCTCTCAGCAATTTTTTAAATTGCCACATAAGAATTTTGACTTGAAGAATCAGAATATTTCCAGTGTCACTGTATGAAAAGGTTTCAATAGATTTTCCATAGAATCTCTCAGTGCATGCAAATATACAGGAAAATTTGGCACATTGGAAGCCATGTAGGACCAGACTCCCAGGGGAAAATGTACTGCTTTGAATTGTAATGGTAATTCCATCTTCATCCCTCAGGAAGATAAAAGCAAATTGAGAAATAGCTGAACAAATTTTTTAAAGCTTTTGAAAGCTTCACATTATTTAAAATATAGAATTTCCGAATAGTATACTGCAGGACTATGAGAAACAGGATCTCCTACGTAACATCATCTGAAAGCTGGTTTTTAAAATTTTTGCAAAGAAATTGTTTGCACATGTATGTTATCTTGGATCCTTTTGTATATTCAAATCTAATAGCAACAGAATTTGATTGTTGGAACAATTATGAGTTAAAAATGAAAAGGAGGGCTTCCCTGGTGGCGCAGTGGTTAAAAATCCACCTGCTAATGCAGGGGACACAGGTTCGAGCTCTGGTCCCGGAAGATCCCACATGCCACAAAGCAACTGAGCCTGTGCCCTACAACTACTGAGCCTGTGCTCTAGAGCCCATGAACCACAGCTACTGAACTCATGTGCCACAACTACTGAAGCCCACGCACCTAGACCCCCGTGCTCCGCAACAAGATAAGCCACCGCAATAAGGCTGCACACCTCAACGAAGAGTAGCCCCTGCTTGCCACAACTAGAGAAAGCCCGCACACAGCAACAAAGACCCAACACAGCCAAAAATAAAAAAATAAAATAAGTAAATAAAAATGGAAAGGAAAATTAGTAGTTAGAGTTTACAAGCTGTTCCTTGAAACATTATAGGAATGTTATATGTTATACATTCCTTGAAAACATGAAAAAATGGTTTAAAATTTGATATTGAAAGGAGAAAAGTTTCATTCCGAGAGCTAAAAATATTATAAAGTCACAAATTATACATTATTTTTCAAAAATAATATTTAAAAATATATCCTCAATATCTTATATATGACCTCTAATTTTATTTTCCTTCACATATGAATTCAGTGTATGTGGATTTGAGCTTGGGTTCAAAGAATGTGAGCTTGTAGCTAAAGACCCAGCACTTTAAGGTTTCAGCTAATAATTTCCAGCATTGTCTGAGTTATTTCCATTTTGTGAAACTAAGTATTTTAGCAAGAATATGAACATTTTTTGTTATTCCTGTATTTTTTTAGAGGGGCAAAATAAAATACCCAAATAACTGTGACCTTTGCTATTGCTAATAATTAATATTCAGAATGTTATATTTTTATGAGCACTTATTTTATGTTAGGACTGAATAAAACATCTTTGCATGCATTAATCCATTTAATACTGCAACACTCTGAGATGCTGTAATTATCCCATTTGAAACTGAAGCTTAAAGTAAATTGCATATGATTTCACAGCTAGTAAGTAGATGAAACTTTAGAAAGATGGCATAATTACTGGTCACCTTTGTGTAACATTTTGAAAAACTGATTGTCCAGCTGACATATTGAAAGTGTGAATTTAGCATAAGAAAGGAAGTTTAGGGGTGTTGATTATATATCAACATTGATTACATGACTGTTGAATACATGAGATTTAAGAACTACATATTTTCTTAAATAATTACAATATTATTATTTTACAAAGTTATTTATTATCAGTCTGAATATTAGCTTTGGTAGAATTTCACATAATTCAGCTGTTAAATTTCAGAACCCATTTGTCTCACCCAGTTGTTCAGTACCTGAATCTTCTAGGCAAGCAAAGTGTACATTGAGATTACTAGTAAGGTTAATTTAATGAAGAAAAACTTGGCACAAGGAATGGATATTTTTGTCTTAAATATTCCAAATATACAGCCTAAACTAAAATATCTTACGTATAACATATGTAATAATGTATATTAAACATTTAAGTTATGAAGTCAGGATTTAACTTGGACAATTTGGCTGAAAAGACTCATCCTCCAAAGTCTTTGGTGTTGTGTGACATTTATATCAATTAAAATGCTCCAAGTGCTCAAAATATATTTTTGAAGTAAATACTAACATTTTCAATATCCTTCTTATATGTCAAACACTAAACTTTTTAAAATCAGTTTTATTTTAACTTTAGATAAACTGTTTTAAAAATAACCCAAAGTGTACAAACCAAACTTACATACAGTGTCTACTTCATGGTAGAAATTTGAGTACTTGCAGATTTATGAATGATTTGCCAAATATTATCTCACCTTTAAAATATTCTGATGTATATATGGTACAATGTAAAACATTGCTATTTTTTTTACTTGAATATGCTATTTCAACCAAATACCCATATTCCAATCTCACTTTTTTGTTTATACCATCTGTAACCTAATCCCTGACTACCATGAGTTCAAATGTCTCTTCTTGGCCTTTTAAAAATGATATAATTCACGTATATGCTTGTGTGATGTTCAAACTCAATGAACCCTATTGGACCTAACACTCCCCTTTTATAATATACATTTTGTTATGAACACTCGCATAGATAAAATAACTTGCATATACTTATCATTACCAAATATATATATATATATACATCAAAAAGAAAACAACATTCAATAAACTAACTGGTATTTCAAAATATATATTCTTAGGCACAACTACATTGCAATATTGCAACTGCCCTGGAAGACATAATGAAGAAGTCTTGCTCCTGTACATAGAATCACCATGAATGGGAACAGCAGTTAAGTCCATACTGATGAGTTGAAGTGTGTTGCTCAAATTTAGCTACTACAAGCAGCAGGCATTCCCACTGATGACACGATTTATCAAAGTGGAAATCACATCTTTGTAAAATTAAGACAGTATACAATTTTTCTTTAACATACATTACAGTAGCAGCGTATCTGGATAATTCAGTTTATATTAAAGCTCTGAAAACAAACAAAGAAAAAATCAAACTTTGTGTTGATACAGAAAATTGAGTTACATTCTAGGCCTAGATCATTATATAGGGGGTTCACACCTATGTGAATGACCAATAGAATATTCAGTGGTTGTGCAGTGCTATATGTTGGGAGCCAAGAAGTTTTCGCCATTAGAAGATGGCCGACACCCTGCTTCTCTTCCTGATTTATGAGATAGAAGTTCGCGCCTAAAATGAAAGCCCGCGCACGCAGCACCAATGATGATTAGCCAAGTACTTCCCTCATTCTGAATCCCGCCCCCCTTTCTCTGCAGTATATAAATACAGCTACCGCAGCAATAAAAAGTTTGAGGCTTGATCAGGATTTTGTCTTGCCTCCATTCTTTCGCGTCTCCTGCCCTTCCCCCCTTTTTTTCAACCCCCGCAGGTTCCTCCTCAGACTCACAAGGATTTGTCCTGCTGGTCGGGACTCCCGGGGACGCCCGGGGCCGTACACAGCTATATATGGTGGGAATGGTGGGATTATATGTTTATGAAACTGTCCTGGACTTGGCAGGATATGGCACATTTAGGCACCACCCATCAAACACCAGGAAGGTCCCACAGTCATTGCAACAACCTAAAATGCTGCCTCAAATTAAAAAAAAAAAAAATCCCTTGGGGGTCATAATGGCATTGTTGAGAACCAATGGCCTAAATCATCTTCGTTATCTGTCTGTGTGACCCAAATTCATTGAAAAACTGCTTAGACTGTGTTTTTCATTGAGCTGTAAAGTTCTAACAGTGAATATAATCAAGAGTTAGAAAATAACCTTCCATGCGTTAACAGTTTATGATAATTTACTGTCTCAAGTACAGGGTGCAAAAGCAAAATTAAATTTATGGGTTTAAATACCCTTATTAACTGGCCTACAAGTGAGTCAAAAGTAAAGCCTAATTAAAAATAGTTTCTAATGGGGCAGTTTCTTTTATATCTGAGTTTCACTTTGAAATATCAATACATTTAGTATCCTATTTATTACCTGAAGCTTCTCTTCCAATCTACTTGCTTGAAATGTTCAATTGCATTTCATGGCACTTTTAAGTTTAATTAAATTTTTGCAACAGCAGGTCTGCCCTTTAAGGCAAGATATTTCTTCCAATCAATATGATTTTCATACAAAAAAGAGCTTGCAAAATTTATTTTCTCCCTTTTGGAAAGCAAATACTATTTGCCTATAAGTAAATAAATGATAGTTTCCCATGGCTGCTTCTTCCCATGGTTTATTTTTAAAATAAGGTAGTCTGTGGCAATACGAATGCATTTGAGCTTGTAGAAAAAGAAGAATGTTTAATCCTTTGAGATACCATCTGATCCCAGAGCCCTATATTTCATCAAGCTCTAGATAATGAAAACATATAACTCACATTTGAATCAAAATTACTTGACATTATTCAGCTTTACAGTTTTTCTACTGCTTGGATTACATTACCAAGACTAGAAAATCTAATGTATCTAGGAATATACCTGAGCTTAGCAAAGTGATTCTTATCTCTATATCTAAATTTACCAGCTAGAAGAAGGCAATTTCTTTTCCTATTTTTAGTTGCTTCTATATTTTTGTGACAACTGTCAATTGCCAATCTGCAGCAGTAAGAGGAAAAGCCACAGACAAGCAGGGCACTCTCTGCTACAGTCATCCTAGCCTGCTTCTCATTTCCCCACATCCCAGCCCCACGCATGCAAGCTGACCTCGCCCCAGTCCCCAAAATAATCAAGCAAGCCTGTCCTCATTGGTGCCAAGTGTTCAGTTGCCCAAGCCAGAAACAAGAAGTCATTCTTACCTTTCTTCCCCTTCCCCTGTCCCTCTGCTATTCAATTCACAGAGCCCAAGGAATCGTACCTGCTAAAAAGCTAAGATCCACCCACAGCTGCCCATCTCTTGCAACAGCAGCTTTTTCTAAACTACCATCACTTCCTACTAGACAAACGAAAACAGCCATCAAATTGGTCCATCTGGATCTACCCTGTTCCCCCATCCCCTCGTCAAAATAGTTTAAAAATTAATACCTAAAAATATGACTTCACTGCTTAAAATGCTTCAATATCTTACAATTGCTCATTAAACGAAAGTCCTTCACATACACTCCAAAGCCCTGGATCAGTGGTTTTTAGCCACCTTTCCTGTCTCACTCTGTTCCTTGCTACTTTTGCTCGTGTCACATGGTCTAGTTTCAGCTCCTCACTCCAGACAGGCAAGCCTCTTCCAGAACCTTGAACATGTCATTTCTCCTGCCTGGATTCTCTTCCTTATTTAAGGAGATGGTATAATAACAGAGAGAACTGGAGCACTGCAACAGCGATCGGGGCTCATATGCCAGGTGCACAGTTTACTAGCTGTATAACCTTAAACTCTCTGGGAACGGCAGTTTCAGCAACTGTTAACATGGGGATAAATAACAGTCTGTATCAGAGTTACTCTGAAAACGACAAGATTTGATACATGTAAACCATTTAGGAAACATATGGCACATGGTTAGTCTTCTCTCTTTACCTAGTTAACCCCTGCTTCTGTGTTGCTTCCTAAGGAAAGAATTCCCTGATCTCCCTAACCTAACCAGGGCAAACTCCTTGTGGAGAATTCCTTAGCACTGTGTATCCGTCCATCACAGGGCTTGTTACTGTTGCAGTTTTTTGGTTTTGGGGGGCTTTTCTTTGGCTGCGTTGGGTCTTCATAGCTGCACGGGCTTTCTCTAGTTGTGGCGAGTGGGGGCTACTCTTTGTTGCAGTGCACAGGTTTCTCACTGCCGTGGCTTCTCTTGTTGTGGAGCACAGGCTCTAGGCACGCAGGCTTCAGTAGTTGTGGCTCGCGGGCTCTAGAGCGCAGACTCAGTATTTGTGGCACACAGGCTTAGTTGCTCCGCGGCAAGGGGGATCTTCCCAGCCCAGGGCTCAAACCCGTGTCCCATTCATTGGCAGGCGGATTCTTAACCACTGCGCCCCCAGGGAAGTCCACTGTTGCAGTTTTAAGTTTATTTGTGTTAATGTCTGGTTAATGTCTAACTCTCCACTAGATATAAACTGTTTAATGATAGAAAATATTTTTGGTTTGGTCCAAAATTACATTCCCCATACCTAACACACTGTCCAGAACCTAGTAGCACTCATTAAATATTTGCTGAATAAATGAATGTTCTACCTTCTTCCTTGCTTGCCTTCTCTCTCCCATCACGTGTTTTCAATTTATCAAAGTCCTTTGATTCCTGTCTTATTTAGTGGTCTTCCCAAAAAATCTCACAGTTGGGATTAATGTCTCTGCTCTCAGCTCTCCCATTGCTGTATTTCTCTTTTAGAACAATAATCATCATCTACCTTGCATCAAGCTACACTTGGTCTTTCTTCAATTGTCATTAGGGTCACGTTTCTAAAACTTAAACCTGATATATTCAGATCTGATGTAGTCAAAGCTTTCAGATGACTTCTCAGAAGGGAAAGTCAACCTCCTTAGCCTGATACACATATAAGTCACAACCTGATTCCAGCCAACTTTTTTCCAGACTTATGTTATATGGCCCCTAACCCCCATGTCAGGTTTAGACAGGCATTCTCTGCGTGGAACAGATACCTACTACCTTTATGGAGAAGCATGACCATCACATCGTATAGTCAGGGGGGAAAAAAAGTAATAACTTCCAAAAGAAATCAAAAAGAAAACATGTAAAAAGGATTTCCTTATTTAGTTCTAGACTCCAAAATAAGTGAAACCTTGAGCCTTGAGCACAAGATATTGACACACAAACTAAAACAATGTACTTTGTTACTTTTGCAATACTGATGTCTGGAAATTATGCGTGTGTGTCTGCACGCACCACAATGTTTGTGGTTTGGAAATAAGGTGAGAAAAATTGCTGTTTTCCACCACGAACAGTCAGTGTGGTAGAATGCACTACTGTTTTCAGTTCTTCATCCCTCCCTCCATCCTTACTTTCTGACATGTGGCTTTGGAGTTTCACCCTCTGAAGGTGAGTATACTCTCCTGCACTATTGATGTTAGGAATGGCCACATAGCTTGTTTTGACCAATGAGTTGAAAGTGACAGTTTGCCAATTTAGACCCCAGTCCTTGAGAGACATGCACTCACCCACAAGCTTCTGTCATCACCTGAGAAGAACATGTCCTGGCTAGCCCACTGGACCACGGAGGATAGGATAGGAGACACTTGGAGCAGACTTGAGCCCATATTAAAACTTGGAGTCACCAGACAAATCCAAACCAGAGCTTATGCTTATGAAGCCATTGGGATTTGTAGTAGCTTGTCGCACAGCATACTGACTAGAGCTAATTGACAAACAAGGTCACCTTGATAACCTCGTGGGGATTTTTTTCTTTAAATACTCACTGTATTCTTAAGTTTGTGAGCCAGTCCTTTTAAAGCCTGATCTTTCTTGCAATCTTAATAAACTTTTTTTCCTTCTCTAGATGCTTTATCCCTGAGTTATCCTTGACAAGAACAATCCATGAAACTGTGTTCAAAATTAGTTTCTAATCACCGTGGGGAGTAGTATATTCCTCAGCAGTTTGTCTGCCTGACATTCTCCCCTTGGAATCAGTTCTCTCCTAGGAGATGTCGGAATTCCTCATCTACAATAGACTTCCGGTGGGCTTCTGCCCCTGAATTTAAATTTAAATTTTCTTCTATTGGTTCTAACCCCCTGATATAGATGACATTGTTGTCTAGTTTCTGGTCCTTATTTAGAAGAGACTGAATACGGCAAGTTTGTCTTCCCAAAATGTCTGCAATAATATTTCCAATGCTACGTACTCTCCTAGAATTTTGCTACTCTCGCATCGAGAGGTGGAATCTATTTCCCAACCTCTTGAACCTGGGCAGAAGTTTGTAACTGTCTCAGCAAATAGAACAGAGCAGAATGTCTGACTTCCAGAAGAGGTAACACACTTTCTAACTGGATCTCTCCATTGAAACCCAGTCACCACGTTATGAGGAAGTTCAGGCCACGTGCTGGTGTTCCAGCCAAAAGCCCAGCATCGACCATCGTACATGGGAGTGAATGAGTCTTTAGACGATTCCAGCTCCCAGCAGCTGCTCTCATCAACTCCTCAATGAGCAGAGCTGGTGCTTGCCTGGACACTGGAGTGGAGGCACAGGGCCTCCGTGTCTGGCTGCAGCCACTGACTGCTGTGAAGTGGGCTTAGTCTTAAATGCAGGGAAAAGTCCAAGTTGCACTTAAAAAGCTTCCTCTCACCCACGCTCTCCCCACCTTCTGCAGCCCTCCATCCTCAGAAGCTCTCTCCACTTGTACCAGCTCGATACAGACTTCGACTTCTCTGAGGGTTTCTCATGTTTATTTTATTTTCTTAGTTCCTGAACTCTCCAGTTCTCTCTCACCTCTATAGATTCCTCAGGGTTGATTTTAATGCAGAGAGACTGCTAGCAGTCCATGCTTGTTCACTCTCTTGGCAACAGATATATAAGAAGCACAGATAAGAGAAACATTTGCTTATCCGCCAGATATTTTACACTTTGGATTCCTATTCATAGTCGACCAATTTTCCAAATATTGCCTTGACAAGATAAACCTGGTAAGTGTGCATATAGATAGATTCATGGGAGCACCCTGGCAGGTGCCAATTTAAGCAGGGTCCCTGATTTGGATAACATGAGTGCCCAAGATAGCTACTGTCTGTCGGTCATTCCTGGAACTTAGAATACTAACCAGACGGTTGCTTCTACCTATGATTACATTCTTCAGCTCCAACTATATTTAAATAGAACGCTAGCATTGGCAGTTTATAAACGAAGGAACCAAACCACACCTTAGATCAGCTACTTACAAATTTGTTACACACCTAAATGTTTCAAATCATTTCATGCTTCATTCAGAATAAACTGTAGAGTTCTGTCATCAGGTCACTGGTTCTGTTTCCCAGTGCTATTCTAGTTTCCAATGTGTCATCTGTACCCCTATGTCTGCTTTTGTCATAGCTTTGGGGAGGAAAGCTGCCAGTCCTGTACTTTGACGAAGTATCTTGTCTTATAATACAAAATTTCCTTCTCTTAATGAGAAAATACAGAACTGCTGTTGGTTTGTAAACTGGTCCTCTTACACAGAGGGGAGGGAGAGACCAAAGAAAGAGGCAGACCACTCCAGATTGGAAGTGGTAGAGTTAATAAACAAGGGAACTTAGATAAGAGGCTTGTTTTGTGTGACCACAAGACAAGTAGATCTCTGCACCCACCCACCAGAATCTTAAAGGTTTACATAGTGTCTTTAACTGGGTTCAGTCATATATTCAGCCACATGGTCTTGACAACAAGTCTCTCAAGGATACAGCTCCTTGTGTGGCACTGGTAGGCAGAATGTATTGTACATTCCAAGGGCAGGGGTGAGGGGTGTCTAATTGCCCTGGCCCAGCTCAAGGGCCAACCATCAGTCACATCCTCTCGCTGTCCTCCTCTAACACCTTCTCTATGAAAGCTGCGGCCCCTTCATACTGAACCCTAGCAGGACCCTGTGGGGCTCCTGGGCACAAAAGCCTTTCTGTGTCCCCTGTTATTTTTGGCAGGAAATAGGCTTCATTCAGTCTCCAGGACCTTCCCTGTGTTCCAGGGCAGGTTCAAACAGTTGCTAATCAGGGAAGGGAGGGGATGCAGAGACAAGGGAGGAACAGTCAAGAAACAATAGTGCATTTTTAGTTTTTTTAGAAACTTCCATACTGTTCTGCATGGTGGCTGTATCAATTTACATTCCCACCAACAGTTCAGGAGGGTTCCCTTTTCTCCACACCTTCTCCAGAATTTATTGTTTCTAGATTTTTTGATGATGGCCATTCTGACTGGTGTGAGGTGACACTTCATTGTGGTTTTGATTTGCATTTCTCTAATGATTAGTGATGTTGAGCATTCTTTCACGTGTTTGTTGGCAATCTGTATATCTTCTTTGGAGAAATGTCTATTTAGGTCTTCTGCCCATTTTTGGATTGGGTTGTTTGTTTTTTTGATATTGAGCTGCATGAGCTGCTTGTATATTTTGGAGATTAATCCTTTGTCAGTTGCTTCGTTTGCAAATATTTTCTCCCATTATGTGGGTTGCCTTTTTGTCTTGTTTTATGGTTTCCTTTGCTGTGCAAAAGCTTTTAAGTTTCATTAGGTCCCATTTGTTTATTTTTTATTTTATTTCCATTTCTCTAGGAGGTGGGTCAAAAAGGATCTTGCTGTGATTTATGTCATAGTGTTCTGCAGGGGGGAAGGGGAAGCTGGGTCGAAGTGAGAGAGTAGCATTGACATATATACACTACCAAATGTAAAATGGATGGCTAGTGGGAAGCTGCTGCATAGCACAGGGAGATCAGCTTGGTGCTTTCCACCTAGGGGGGTGGGAGGGAGGCTCAAGAGGGAGGGGATATGGGGATATATGTATACACATAGCTGATTCACTTTGTTGTACAGCAGAAACTAACACAACATTGTAAAGCAATTTTACTCCAATAAAGAGATTAAAAAAAAAAAAAGAGGGCTTCCCTGGTGGCCCAGTGGTTGAGAGTCCGCCTGCCAATGCAGGGGACACGGGTTCGTGCCCTGGTCTGGGAAGATCCCACATGCCGCGGAGCGGCTGGGGCCGTGAGCCATGGCCGCTGAGCCTGCGCGTCCGGAGCCTGTGCTCCGCAACGTGAGAGGACACAACAGTGAGAGGCCCGCATACCGCAAGAAAAAAAAAAAAAAGAAAAAGAAACAATAGCACAACCTTGAGGCAGGGTCCTGGTTCCCCCTCAAGGGATATACATAACAATATCTTTGAGCTGTTTTGCAGACACTGAAACCCCCAACAGGTGGGAGAAATTAACTGTATGCTGCCCACAAGCACATAGATCCCAGACTAGTTGGAACCAGGAGGTTGATGACGCAGACTCCCAATTGTCTCACACAAGCTGATCATGCCCTCCTCTTTGAACTATTACCATAAAGCTCCTCACTGCCCCCTCCAGGTCGGGACACACAGTTTTGAGGGCATTAGCCCACAGTGGCCCCCTTTGCCTGGCAAAGCAATAGAACTATTCTTTTCTACTTCACCCAAAACCGTCTCCGAGATTCAATTTGGTACCCGTGTACAGAGGCCGAATTTCAGCCACAATACCTTAACGTTCTCTCTGGCTGTATCTCCTGTTGTGGCTCCACCTCCATCTAGGTTCACAGCCTCACAGCCCAAAGCTGCAAACTATGACTTCACCATGTGATTGCAGGGCCTCTCTGATTCTTTATACCTTTAAGGAAATGTTTATTTGCTCTGTAGAAGAAAAAGTAAATTCCTGATTTATGCTTATGGTTGGCACACACTAGGAAGTCTAAAATGTTTATTAAAATAATTTACTAATGTTCTGGGGTAAAAGGATTAAGAAGTAAAAAAAAAAAATTAAGTTTACAAAGGCTGGCAGAGTCAGAGTCATTCATCTGTACAGATGGGAGAAATCTTTGTTCCATCTGCTCCTGCTTCCCTTATTTTGCAGGTAAGGAAAGTGAAGCTAAGGGATGTGGCTGAAGTCTTGTGGTCAACAAGGGTCAGGGTACGGGTCAATCTGGCTCAGTGGATCCCTGCTCGGGCCAGCAGCCCTGGCGTGCTCAGCCCAGGGTGGTCAGCATCTCTGTCTGCTGCATTAACAATATGGGATCCCAGGCACCGGGTGACCTGTCTGGCCACAAACACAGAGGCTTTAAGAGTCTCTGCTGGAGCACAGAAATACATCTTGGACTCTATGAGAGACCTTAAAATAGCTCTCCTGTGGCAGCACTGCTTGGATGGCTTTGGAAAGACATTCACTAGCCAACAACCCAGAGGAAGTTTTCAGTTCAAGGTTGAAGAAGCTCACAGCCCAAAGTCAAGGGGCTGGAACCTAGTAACATTCTCATAATCCAGAGAGAGAGTCAACTGAGTGGGTAGGGAGGAATGTTTAAGTGGGACGTGTTGTCAAAGTTGAAACAAAAAATTCTTTTATTTAAAGCTGGGATTCCTTATTCATTCTGGGTGGTGAGTAACATATCTTTAGGTGGGAGGGTAATTGACACGAAATTGTGGATTCCTGGCGGATGGTTTTCACTTTGCATCTGCCTTTCAGGGTGCAATGTTGTACGGCAAAGCTGAAAAGCAGGGGAGAAATAAGGGGAGTATGTAAAGTCACTTGAATCTCAAGGTCACCAAAGTACTCATTTATATCTCCAGATACTGGGCACTGAGTAACTCGTTTTCAAAATGAATGCAGTAATTTACCAGCTATTATTTCAACAAGGACCAAGCTTGGGAGCTGACAGGACAGGTGGCTGGATAAACTGCTTTTACTTTGCCCCTAACACAATGCCATGTGAAGGCAGGCATTTAACACAAGCTTTTGATCATCCTGGAGACGGGTTGTAATTGTTGTGAGAGTTAAGGTAACATCAATCAGAATTAAGGTAAAATCCTCACTATATTCAGATCTGCAGAATCATTATAAGAACTGGTCTTCCTATTCTTAAAAAAAAAAAAAAGAAAAAGAAAAGAAAAAACTAAGAACTCTTAATGAGCAGATGAAATGTATCAGGACCATTTTCCCACATTTCAACAGGGAGTAAAATTTTTCAAAAAGGAAATGTAAGGGGACAATAAACGTATATAAAAATATTCAATCTAAGTAAGAACACAAAATGCAAATTAAAAGGATAATAACCAACTTAGAACAGATTAATAAAAGAAGATAATGCCCACTGCTGATAAGGATACAGGAGAGTGGGCAATTCTCTTTGGCTGATAGAGCGTAAATTAATTTACCCTTTCTGGGAAAGCAAAAACAGCAATATGCATCAACGACCTGAAATTGCTTATAGCCTTTAAAGTGACGATTCTATTTATAGTCATTCTGCCTAAAGAAATAATTTTAAACACAAAGCTTTATGCAAAAAGTTGCTCATGCCATCATAGTTTTAACACTTAAAAGTCAAAAATCAACCTAAATGTGTATAGTAGGATTTAAAGAATAATTGATAAAGTATCTACATACTCATATACGCACAAGAAAAAATTTTAAATACTGGAAAGAAAATGTTCTAAACATCTGGATGATGAGATTCTCCAAAATCTGTAACGTTCATGACGAAGTAAAATCCTGAAAACGGACTACTTTTAAAAGTAAGAGATACTCACTAAAAGTACTTTGTGTGTTTTTTATTCATTAGAGTTTTAGACCACTAAGTGACCTCTGACTTCAGCTAAAATGGTATGAAACTTGTCAATGTCTCTCATTACAAAGGAGTTCTGTCAATTCCTGAACCCTGATAAAGGTTCCAGCCAGTCTTATGGAAATCTGATTCTGAACTCAGTATTTGTTGAGTACCTGCCTCTCACTCTCTCTGATAAAATTAGCCAGGCACCCCAGAGATAGAAGCCCTGCACAGCCACTGCTCTTCATCACCCTCATTTGGGTTCCTTTTCCTTATTTCATGTCAGGCCTACACCAGTCATTGGCTTCATTGGCTGCCCTGAAAATATTACTTGCACTCCTTTGACTCTTACACCCA
Organism: Pseudorca crassidens; assembly: GCF_039906515.1. Lineage (NCBI taxonomy): Eukaryota > Metazoa > Chordata > Mammalia > Artiodactyla > Delphinidae > Pseudorca > Pseudorca crassidens. The sequence goes on from NC_090296.1 coordinate 73,097,296, forward strand.
ACTGGAAACATCCACCTTGCTGTGCTAAATGATCTCACTCTATTCTTCAGCCACTCTTTTTTGTTCCTACCAATTAGAATTATACCCCTAGGTCCGTAAAGTGAAGAGAGATTTCTCATTTCTAGCATATACTCCTGAAACGGAGGGAAGGGGGCAGGGCACAACCTTTAAAAGAATGACATAGCCTGAGGACACGACATAAACTGATTAGAACCAAATAGATCTAAGATGGCAGACGAGTTGACTTCCACTAGACCTGAGCCTCAGTATAAGCTCTTGGAAACACATCACCTAAATGACACACCCACAGGCGCCATGACAGTTCCAAGACTGACCATAAGGGTCAAAAAGTGGGAGGTGGCCCAATTCCTGGAAATCCCCGCCCCTTCCCCAAAAGAGCTGGAATACTCCTCCCACTCATTAGACTATGAAATTACCCACCCCTATAAGAACTGACAACCCCATACCCTGGTGCCTTTCTCGCCTTCTGAGATGGCCCACACTCTGCCTGTGGAGTGTGTTTCTCTCTAAATAAATCCACTTCTTACCTATCACTGTCTCTCACTGAATTCTTTCTGCAATGAGACATCAAGAACGTGAGCTTCATTAAGCCTTGAGACCAGGTATGATCTCAGTCAAAAGAGCGTGGGTTCAAGTCCCAATCTGGGTTACATGCTTTCATTCCTAGTGTATACTAAAGCATATACACTGAAACATAAGAAACCCATCTCTTGGTAACAGTTTACAAGTTTGTGTATGTATGTATTAACTATAGTTGATTTACAATGTTGTGTAATTTCTGCTGTACAGCAAAGTGATTCTATTATATATTTTTTTCTTTTTTTAAAATATTATTTCCCAATATGGTTTATCATAGAATATTGAATATAGTTCTCTGTGCTATACAGTAGGACCTTGTTGTTTATCCATTCTATGTATAAAAGCTTATATCTGTTAACCCCAACCTAGTTTGTGTATTTAAAAAAATACTGCTGGCAATGCCAAGTGGCATATGTAGAGATGTTACACTCGCCCACTTCCCTAAAGTGTTCAATATTTGGAAAGAATGAAGGATGTCTCCTTCCTTCTCCAGTCTCACTGACCACATTAGGCAAGACTTCCACGTGCCCCTGAGCACCAGCACAGCCAAGAGTTAAGGCCTGAAAAATGGCCAGTAAAAGCCTGGGTCTAAGACACGAATGCGTGACTCTTCCGAAACAGTTTTGTTTAATGAATTCTAATGGGAAACATAATGGAAAGCCAGTCATATGACATCAAACTTTTATTACTTGTGATGTATTCATTTTAGGCAGGTGTTTTGAACCAAACTGTAGCCAATTTCATGCAGGAAACCAAGTCATACAGAATTCTACCACAGTGGAAAATGAAGTATGCTTGTTATCAGGTGAAACTTATATACTCTAGTCATGGCAGAAAAGTGACCTGATTAAAGAAATTGGTTAACCATGTTTTCTAAGTCTGTTTCTGTTTTGTAAATAAGTTCATTTGTATCTTTTTTATTTTTTTACATATAAGTGATATCACATGATATTTGTATAACTGAATCACTTTGTTGTATACCTGAAACTAACACAACATTGTAAATCAACTATACTCCAATATAAAATAAAAATTTAAAAAAAAGAAACTGGTTATATGAATTCTTTTTTCAGTAGGACCATTCAAAACAAATTTCTCTAAAGCAACAATTCATTTTTAAAATCACAGAAGTCTTAAAGCACTTGACAAAAACATATTGCACTATGCAACAAAATCATGTCCTTTCCATAGACAAGACTGTATTGCCTATCATTTTTGATGGTTTGGAAGGAGACAAGGCAATATCTTAAGAGTTAAGTACCCTCTCTCCTACTTCCTTCAGTGTCATTTGTCACAAAACAGGCACTTGCCCCAAGATTATTGAAGGTTTTTCAGGATGATATGTTGTTTACTTGCCCTCCTGATCACCAACATCCAGCTCTCCCCTTCTCATTTCCTTAATGTTTTGAAGTTACAGGTTTTTCTTTGCAGACCCTGTTCATATTCAAACTGGGAGATGTTTTTCTGAGGGAAGGAGGAGAGCTGCAGAGAAGAAAGTGTTCCCACTATTGACTCAGGCTACAATCTTGAAATATATATATATAATATAATGAAATGGGACCAAAAAAAGACAACTGAAGCAGGAGAAAAACCAGCGAGGGAAAACGTTCCCAGGATGTTGGAAAGACAAAATAGTCCTAAGAGCAGCAGACCTCTGAATAAACACTGGGTATAAGGAGGAAAGCTCATCAGAATGAAAATGAAAGTTTTATAAGGAAATGGGAGGGAGAGAAGGAGAAATGAAAAAGCAAATGCAAACACAAAAGCATATTCAGGCAAAAACACGGGTTGAATGAAATGAAGCCAACAACTGAGCAGGCCAGGGCTCGTCCTTACTAGTGTCTCATCATTTGGCCAAAATTTATTTCCTTGCTTTAATTGACAACACTCCACATAACAGGAGGACAACTGAGCAGTCCCTACTAGCCTCCCCTACCGCCTCTTCCATGCTCTGTAAAAGAGCCATTCCCTGTAGGAAATTTTGGAAGACTGGGGAAGCCATATCTCTGTCTAATCCCTGTGTTCTCTCTTGCCTTACATACCCATCTCAGAAAATCTATTTTTTGCCATTAAATAAACTTCAAGCCTGTAACTATATCCACGGATCTCTTTCTGAAAATAACATCACTGACCCAATGAGACAACTATACAGGAGGCGATCATGTCTAGACACACAAAAAGGTGTTTGTGAATCATCGCCCATGGCTTCAATCTTCCCTAAAGTGAAGTACGCCCCATTTGGAAATGTTTACTGGTCGTATCAAAGAAACTTGGGAGCATCTACCATGGGCACAGCCTACGCCAGGAACATAAAAGGATGCAAAAATAAGTGGCTCTGTTTTCAAGTAATTTACAATTTAATAGGGAAGACGAAATAAATAAAAAGTAGAGAATAATAAGTACTAGTAAAGAGGAAAACATAAAACGCCTCAGAAATCCAGAAAAAGAGATTAATTCCTACTAAGGGGCTTAGGAAAGCTCTTGAACTGGATACTGTTTGTGCTGGGGTTCGGGGGGAGGGGGCGGTGGCTAACAGAACAGAAGAAAATATAGTTTAAAAGGCATTTTGAACAGGGAAAAACATGAGTAAAGGTACAGAGTTGAGAAATTATAAGATGTGTACAGGAAGGACATCTAATCAAGTTTGACTAAAGCACCAGGCCTACGAAAGAATATTGCTTTACTTCTTCCCTCTTTTAACAAGGCTGTATGGATACTGGTCAAAAGCAAAGTTGCAGATATCAGAATGCTTGGATTCAAATCTGTTCTCTGCCACGTCCTTGCTGTGTGACCTGGGGCAAGTGAATGAACTTTCTTTGCCTCCATTTTCTCTCTATAAAGTGGGGATTATATGGACATATTCCATAGAGTTGTCACAAGAAGCAGAGACCTTCGAAGTGTCCATGGCCCATGATGAGCACTGAGTGTTATTAGTTATTATCATTCTTATCTGGGGAGTCTGCGGACACGAAAAGCTATAAGGAAAATTTTCTAATCTTTTCTCCGAGCTACAGCAAACTAGCTTCTTTAACTTACACACAGAAAGCCTAGACCAAAGCGGGTGGGGGAAGAGAAGTTAAAGACTAACCATTAAATAATCTGATACTCTTGCATTCCTGCTCTTAAAATGTATGTAGATAAAACAGCTCTTCTGATAATTCTGTTCAACTTTAAGCACATGAACTCATTGTGCTTGGTCAATCGTCAATGGGACAAGGCAAGTCAAAGAACGGCTAGTTCTACAAAAAAGTGTTTAAAGTTGGGCATTCTTTTCCTGTGTTTATCTTCTTTCTTCCTTAGTCAGAAGCATTAACATCTTCGAAAATACCAAGTGTGCCCTGACTCAAAGATCCACCTACAGGGAGTGAAAAAGTTTTCCTTGATCCTCTTAGGGTCCCTGGCTGGGTCTGCAAATTAAACTGACAAAGACCGATTAACAGGAGAAAAGCATACACATTTATCCCATGTTTTACATGGCATGGAGTCCTCATGAGGAAATGAAGACCTAAAGGAACAGTTAAACCTGAGAATATTTACGCTCGGTTAATGTAGAGTGGATGGTCATGTAGCAATATGATAGGTCACATAGCATGACGTAAGTGTAGCAAACTGGGGGAAATTTAGCAAAGAGCTGTTTGTTTAGATTCTTCTGGTGTCCCTTTGTCTTCAGAAATAAGGATGTTACTTTCCTCCAGGGAGGGCACCTCTCACTTGAGAGTTTTATGACCTGTGTCAGGGGAGAAGGTCAAGGTGACCTTCCTGCTTCTGCCATTTTCTCAAACTCCTTCAGCATAAAATATTCAACATGCCAACATGCCGTATTTCGGGATAGTGAGTCCTCAACTCCGTCACATCCCAGTTAGCTGAGCAGAGTCCACCACCTACCGCTATTTCCACAGAGAAACCCAAACCAGCCCTGGTGTCTACCTTCATCTATACATGGACTTTGAGTAAACACCAAGAGATTTTGGTGAACTTATTTTCCTTCCTCTCAGCATGCTGGTATTCTCTTTTCCTCATCTGTTAGTTCAGTGCAAGAACTGTAGTCTACAGTTAAACAGAAAAGCAGAGTCGAGTCTCAACTTAGAAATAAATTTGAATCCTAGGGTCATTCCTTTTGGAATATGACAGGAATTAGGTGACTAGTAATAATCTACGGCCATAACCTAAGAGCCATGGAATGTGCGCTTAGCAAGACACTAAAATAACGGTCGGCCCAGGACTCCCAGTGAGTGACTAACTGTGCTCTGAACTGTGGTCTCCTGTTGCACAAAAACGGGTTATAGAATGTGATAATGCCCATCCGAGACGGGAAAGGAAGAGTGAATGAACCTTGTTGTGGAGAAATCATTAAGACAGTGATAAGGCTGCTCAAAATCAAAGGTTTATTTTAAGAGCAAAGTCATGAACTCTTTTTCATTCATAGAGATATTTCAATATCTACCTCTCCACTTCTATGTTTGGCTTCATCTCCCCTTCTTTACAAATCTCTAGGCAGATAAAGACATAAGTCTTTCATTTTAGACTGAAAGGCACTCGGGTAAGGGAGAAAGCTAGTTAACATTCTTCAGTATAGGGGTCTACATACCCTTACCAATTATAATTACATTTTCTGCCTGGAAATTCTATTTTAGAACACACCAAAGTGAACAGATGCCTAGAAATATTTTTTGTTTTCTTCCCCACTTTACAGCTTTCTTTCTCTCAAGTGAAAGCTTAGTTTATTTATTGAATTATGGAACAGAGAATTTAGTCAATTCTGGCTTGAAAATGTAGATCAGTCCTCTGAACAATGTTCTAGGAATTAATTAAATTGAATTCCAAGTTATTTCTTGCCCATATATAACTCACACTTGTCTGACTTTTTTTATAAATGAACATCGAGAAGATATTGCTAGCGTTCACTGAAAAACAATGTGCTTGCTTATATGTATACAGAAGCACTCTAAGTCTTTCAGAGAAACTTGTATCATTAACTCTCAATAGTTCTGTGAGACATGAGCCACATTCCTATCTTTGAAACGATAACAAAGAAGTCAGCTCTGAAAATCTCTTGATTAGGAAAATAACACCCTAAATCTTTCAATAGGCACGAATGTGTTTTCTTTCCAGCGAGCTATTTCAACTTTGAAGTTCCGTCTTCTTTGTCTTACTGGAATTGTTTCTGTTCTTAAACAAAGATTCATTTCTGCCACTAATTATCTTTATGACTTCAGGCAAGTCATGTAATGTCTCTGCATCTGAAATTTCTTATCTGTAAAGTGAATGAGGATTTCTGGTTAAAAATGGAAATCTGACATGCCTGGAAAATGAGAGTAGAAGACTGTTAAAGATATAAACCCATAAAAATAGAGTATGGAAGAGGAGACAACAGAAGACAGGACATGTCAACCACATTGCGGAGGATGAAAAGCAGATAGACAAGTGGTACCTGACTGCAGGCAAGCAAAATGCAAACAAACTGCCTGCAGAGGAGAAAGGCAGAAGCCCGCAGATTGTGGGAAACTAAATCCACCCCCATCCACGTTCTAACATCCAGAACTGTAATATGTTACCTTACATGGCAAAAGGGACTTTGCAGATGAAATTAAGTTAAGGATCTTGAGATGGAGATAGTGGCCTGGATTATCCAGGTGGAGACAGGAGAGGCAGAGCAAGATGTGATGAGGGAAGCAGAGGTTGGAGTGATGAGGGGCCGTAAGCCAAGGAATGCAAGCAGCCTCTATAAGCCAGAGAAAGCAAGGAGATGTATTCTGCCCTGGAGCCACCAGAAGGAATGCGGCCCTGCCAACACCTTGATTGTAGCCCCATTAAGGTTCACTTTGGACTTCTGACCTCCAGAACTGTAAGATAATAAATCTGTGTCTTTTTAGGCCACTAAGTTTGTGGTAATTTGTTACACCAGAAATAGGAAACTAATACACAAATTTACACCTCAGAATTTAGGGTAGACTCAGGAGCTAGGAGCAGCACACACCACTAAAGATGGGTTGAGGGATGGGAAGAAAATGGGGCCAATTGAAAGTCTGTATTTGGAAGACGTGGACCCCCAGTTCTCCTCTCTCACCCTATGTAGCCAGGTGACAACCCTTCCCCCATCACCACAGAAGCACGACGTGTTTTTTGTTTTTTTGCAGTACGCAGGCCTCTCACTGTTGTGGCCTCTCCCGTTGCGGAGCACAGGCTCCGGACACGCAGGCTCAGCGGCCATGACTCACGGGCCCAGCCGCTCCACTGCACGTGGGATCTTCCCGGGCCGGAGCACGAACCCGCGTCCCCCGCATCGGCAGGCGGACTCTCAACCACTGTGCCACCAGGGAAGCCCTAGCACGACGTTTTATGTTCTAGAAAAATAAGATAAGGAAGCCTCCAAATGTGGGAAAACCAGGCACAGTGGAGGGAAAGAGTGAACCACTAGGCTGAAAGCCATCTGCATACTGAACAGTGGTGACACCAGCCCCTTCCCCAGACACGCAATCCCACAACACAAGCCACCAAAGGGTTTCTCTCCGAGGAGACGTCTACAGATGCCAGGACAGGACCCTTCAGGAGATCATTTGGTTCCTGCCCTGTACCCCAACGGAAGCCCAGCAGCTGAGGGGTTCCAGCTATGCACACACCGTTTTCACATAGTGTCTTGGCGCTTTGTACTTTGATACACATGAGCAGACAAGACTCAAGATGTTTGCGATTGTGGGCCTGGGCTTACGTCCTGATTCCAACATTTACTAAGTGTGTGACTGTGGACAGGTTTATTAGCCTTTCTTCAGCTCACTGTTCTTATCTGTTAAATAGAACGGTAAGATTTCTACTTCATAAGGTTGTTGTAAAGATTAAATGAGATTCTAGATGCAAAGCATTCAGAATCATCAGTAGAGTGAGAAAAGATAAAATCCAGAACACACACACACACACACACACACACACACACACGGAATTCAGGTGGAAAAGAGATAATGTAAGGATACAAAGAAAATTCAAAAAGAAATACCCCTTTAATATCCTCAGATGAAGTGAGAAGAGTATGTTATGGGGGGGTGGTGGGAGATCAGGGAACAGCTCTTAAAAATTAAAGATATGATAGCAGAAACAAAAATGTCCATAGACTGGGTAGAAAATAAATTTTAAATATTCTCCCAGAAAGTAGAATAAGATAAAAAGATGGACAATATAAGAAAAATGTAAGGAAATCAGTCATAAGGCACATCTACCAAATGGTAGTGGTATTTTGGGGGATAAAATTTTGCACCTTGAACCAGAACAGCATAATCTGTATATAAACCTCATACAACACAAGACACCAAATATACTGTTTCCATTCCTCTCCCTGGTTCCCATTTCCTTTAAGCTTTAATCAAGAAATACTTAGGAGCTATATCTTCCTTATCCTTTCAATCTAATTCATTTCAGACAGCCTCGGACCAACATTTCATTTATATTTAATTTCCATTTTAAACGTGAAACAGAAGGTGAGCAAGGAAAAGGATAAGTCAAAACCATAGTTTCAATAAACCACATAAACTGCACAATTTGTGTTCAAATTTTTCAATTCATCCTTCACTTATGTTACTGGTCTGTGTATTCCCAGACACGTTTTGTCCAATCTGCACCTGAGTGCAGGTTACCTGCATTCTTATAACCTGCTTTCCACCCCTTTTAGCTAATTTGTTTCTTACCAGCTACATTAGCTCATTCTCCTATAAAGAATAGGATGGGGAAAAAATTAAAAGGGAAATTTAGAAATTGAGATTCAGAGGATTCTGTGATTCTATGTGGGTCATACTGTTATCAGCTTCTATAAAATTGAGCCTGAAATGGTCAGCCTCAGTCATGGCCTTTTTATACAGGTATTGAGCCCTTTCAATGACCCTGTATGGATTTATATAAACTTAACTTTAGTTACATTTAATTATACCAGCATTTAACCAAATGAAAATTGGTTAAAAATAAACAAATGCCAAGAGCTACCTTAATTTTATTTTAACAAAAATAAGCTTTTAACAAAGCAAATAAAAAGATATCTGTAAAGACAGTGAGAAGTTGGGCTCCCAACCCTGGGTGTTTATCTTACTTTAAGGATATAAGCCTCAGATCATACTTAGCACCAGCTAGCAGCACTGCTTTTTGTTTTCCCTTCACCTGAGATATTGTCAATTATTGTGCAATATAAGAACCACCTGGTATCCCTAGCAGAAATAAATAAAATAATCAAGAGAGAAAACACCAGACTTTAACAAATGAGAATTTAAGAATTGTGGGTGGATTTATAACAGCTTTTTCTCCTGCTTTCATTATCACCATGATTAATCAGAAGAAGCTCTCGCAACACATTTAAGAGTGTTCCTGCTGAATATAACATGTCATTTAAATTTTACCTTCAAGGCAAAAATCCCAGAGCAGCTAATACAAGCAACAACAGAGAAATTGCCACCAAAACTCATTCTATATCTGAGAATGGACAGACCAAATATACCAAAATAAAAGTATGCCAAACTTACATAAGGAGCGTACACAAAAAGCTTGTTGATATGTGATGTCCCTCAACCCTGACAGACCTCAAAACACCACCCCTGCCCCTCTCCCTGAAACCTAAACCACAACCAAGCTGACTTTGGTCAATGGCACCATCTAGTGGTAGCTACAAAGACTGCCCCAAATCATCTCATTTCTTCCCCAGGAGATCATACCGTGATTCCACTGTTTCCATACGTGTAACTCTGTGTATTTTACCTAAGTAATTTCTATCTTTAGGAGTAGAAAATTTTTTATAATTTTCAAAGTAATACTTATTGGATTGTGTTTTATACTGAAGTAAAACCTTAACAAGTATAGAAGACTCAGAATACAAAATACGCAAATTAAAATGAATTCTAACACAAACCCATCATCCCAAATAACCACCAATGGGCTTCCCTGTTAAGATGGAAGGTTTAATACATACATATAATTTCACTTCCTCATCCAACCCCATGAAACTACAATAAAGGGATTTTTTTTTTTAAGACATAAATCCACAAGGATAGGAAGTACTGGAGAAAACAGTAACATAATTTTAGAAGATGGAAAACAGATCATGAGACAAAACTGACTTACAGGCCCAAGGCAGGGGAACCTGAAGTTAATAGTGGGAAAGCTGATAAACAACATGATTTGCATATTGTAAATTCCAGCTACAGCTGGAACTGTGAGCAATGGAGACAGAGGCTAAAATAAGGAAAAATTTATTACAGTTGTTTGAGCAACAATTAGACCCTTTCCCCACAGCAAGCTGACAAATGACTGTCTCTTCCTAATACCAGCAGAATCCTCGAGTTTTATCTTTAGGAGGGTGAGTCAGGGTTTCTGAACCTTGGACTGACTGGGGCACAATTGAAGCATTGGGTACCATACATAAAGGGTAATTAAGGTACCAAAGGCATATTGAATTCTTTGCTCTAGATGCTGAGACCTTCAGACCCCTGGCTTTACTTTCCCACAACTTTGGAAGCCAGACCTCTACTCCCCAAGCAGGAGCCAACTAGGGCCAGCTTCTCTGGGTAACCTCAGAGAACAAGGTAACAAGGACATAAGGGTCGAATCACCCTGCATTGAAACTCAAAACCCCACACATTCAATAAGAACTGTAGGCTCACTTTTAATACTGAGCAGACACCCAAGGATCAATGAACATTTGATTAAGTCAGTTAACAGGGAAGATAAAGACAAAAACAAACAGGAAAAAATAACTAAGAATAGAGATTTTTCAGAGAGAAAAAAAGCTTACAATCAATCTATGGTTAATATCCTCAGAAAAATAAGGAGATATTACATCCATGAAGCATCATGCTCTTGGAAATTAAAAACATAACAAAAAATATTTTTAATCAATAGGATAATTAGAAGACACATTGGAGAAAATCACAAGAAAAGTAGAGTAGAAAAAATAAAGAGAGGGAGGGCTTCCCTGGTGGCACAGTGGTTGAGAGTCCGCCTGCCGATGCAGGGGACATGGGTTCGTACCCCGGTCTGAGAAGATCCCACATGCCGCGGAGCAGCTGGGCCCGTGATCCATGCCCGCTAAACCTGCGCTCCGCAACGGGAGAGGCCACAACAGTGAGAGGCCCGCGTACCACAAAAAAATAAAATAAAATAAAATAAAGAGAGGGAAAAAATTAAAGAACAAATACAGTTGATGTAATATCCAAATATTAGCATAGTCTGAGAAAGAGTTCCAGAGAGCAAAAACAGGGAGTATATCATAAATGAAACCACTCATGAAAATTCCCCAGGACTAATAGACCTGAGTCTCTACGTTGAAAGGAATCATCAAATGCTCAATAGATGGAAAAAGATCCACTCTAAGTCACGTCATTGTCAACTTTCAAAACACTGAGGACACACAGAAGATCCTAAAGGCTTTCTGGAGTTAAAAGAACAGGTCACATACAAATAATAATAAGCATCAGAATGGTTTCTGACTTATCAGAAATACTGGAACACGGAAGATAATAGAACACCTTCAAAATTCTGAAGGAAATAACTTCCAACATAGATTCATACAAGTCAGGTAGAAAAGTAAACAAAAGACATATACAGAGATACAAGATCTCAAATTTATCAAAATTATCTGTCACGTATCCCTTCTCAGTAAATCACGGGTCGTTGTATTCCACCAAAATGCAGAAGTAAACTAAGAGGAATATACAAAACATAAGAAATAATATATCCAACCTGAGAGAATAGTGGAGAGAATTTCCAGGGTGATGTGGAAGGAGGAATCTCAGGATAACTGCTATACTGCAAGTAAGGAGGGAAACTGGTTCAAATTAAACCCATTAGAAAATGTGTGGCCAAAGACGGCACAAGGCCCCACATCAGGAGGCATCTGTCTTTCCAGGGGGAGCAGGCAGACAGAGGTAAGGTCAATGGAACCATCACTTCACTAACCATCACTAATCCACAATAATGATGGCATAGAGCTGTAACTGAAGCATGAGACTATAAAGAAATATGTTTCTAACAAGGTTTACAATGAAGCCTAACATCATTTTGTTTGTTTGTTTGTTTGTTTTTACTAAATATCTTGACAAGAGCCTTCCAGTCCTTAGAGACTTCAATACCCATTAAACACAAATTCATCCACATATTTAATTCATATGTGTGTATTAATGCTTATATACCTACAAATGCTAGTATATGCATAGAATTTATCTGGAAAGATATACAAGAAATCTAACATTTGTTAGATTTCTTGTGTATCTAACAAATGGGGAAGGCAGCTGGGTCAGCGGGAGTAAAAAGGTATAAAGGAGAGTCAATTTTAATTACTTTTGTCTTTTTTGATTTCTGTAACATGGGCGTATATTAAGTGAATAAAACAAGATGTTTCCTCTCCCCAGACAATAAATATTTAGGTGCATTATCTGCTACTCCCATCTTCCCATCGGGCTTTTAAAGTTTTGCTCACTCACCCATACACATTTATTTTTAATGCTTTTCTTCATTCCACTCGCTTTTCTTTTTTTTTGCCCAGTTATCCTAGGGGGGGAAAATCTTTTCATTTGTAAGGCAAAAGATTATCCTAATTATGGTTGGTCACCCTAAGAGTAGTACTAATGATATTTCCATATGAAGGAAGAGTAAATCCGTAAGTTCTGAAGGGAAATTAACCGTAATAGTCATTGCCATTATTTCTGAAGAACTTGCCTTACGAGGCTCAGATAATTCAAATTTTTAAAATAATTTTCATGTATCTTCTCTTTTCCTCTAATTAAGACTACTCTAAGCACAAGCTTTCAAGATTAAGCAACTATTTCTTATTCAAGTTGCTTTCCGTTTTGTTTAATCACTGTACTGCAACAGCCTTGCTTCCCTGTTTCTTACATCTGGGTCCCTGATTCCGGCTGCATCACATCTACAGTAAAGTGAGACAGCTGTTGAGCGTGGTGCTCAGGCAAGCCCATCCTAGAACAGGCAGGAGCTGGAGACCTGTCAGAACAATGGAAGTAACTGAGGAAGCACCTAAAACCATGTTTGGGAAGAAATGATAAAGGTGGATGTGGTATCTTCAGCCTGGAAGTAGGAATAACCAGATGTCCACGTGATGTTTGATGGCAAAAAGGCTCCACAATGAGCAGCAAACAAATGGCCCCATCTGCCAGTGGGAACCAGCATCTAGGAGTCTGGCAGTGGCAGCAAATAGAGAAGCAAGGCAGGATAGAAAGCATATGAGGGCTAGACAGGGATCCCGTCAGTAACTGGCAAGAAAGAAGAACTAAGTTGCTAGAGCCAGTAACAAGTTCTGATCAGGCCAAAAATCTAGTTGTAAGTCAACAGACTCCTGAAATATAACTCCTTAAAAAGAGATTTTACAAAGCATCTAATTTCAGAATCTAATTTAGGAAGAGGAAAAGAGATTTAAATGTTGGAATTAAACGGGTTTAGTCTAAGACCTTGGGCGAAGGAGTTGTAGGTATGAGTAGAGGAAGCTAGGCAGGGTATAAGCAGCTTAGGGACGTGATCATCCTTTTATACCTTTCATTTTATAAAGTGTAGAATTATAATTATTAGAATTCTACATAATTATAGAAAAATGTGTTCTACATTTTAACCCACCAGAGTCACCTTTGAAAACAAGCTTTGCAAGTAGAAAATTTCTTATATGTAAGTAGTGTTTACTCTTTTACCATCTACAATGAATTATACGTTAAGAGTTATTTGGAGAATTGTGTTCGGATGGCTTTGCAGGTTGCAATAACTGGGGTGTGCTCCTGGCATCTAGGGTGTGGAGTCCAGTGATTCAGATAGTCCTGCAATAAGCTAGACAGACATGTGTACATGCACACATACATACAATGTCCCACTCAAAGTGCCAGGAGCACCACCATTGTAATATACCAATTATCTTACTTTACCAATGTGCTTTCTATGTATAAAAATGCAGCCCTGTACCACTTCAAAGCTTCTAATAGAGACCTTAAAAGTTCTATTGCCTATACTTCTTTACCTGAATTCATTTATTAGTGGTTTAAAAATACGGTAAAACTTCTAGTTAGGTTTTAGACACTTCTTTCATGAGCATTTTATCTAATTATGAATAAACACAGTAGAATCAGCTCAAAGCTATCACGAAGAGCACTACAGAAGAGAGTTTTCTTGATGTTTGTTCCTAATGGTAAAGGAAATGTGGGTGAGAGAATCTAAGGCATCCTCAACGTAATAAACTCAAGCAAAGGAACAAGAATCAATTAAAGCAAATCTGCCACGGATCTTGGGTTTGACAAATCACCTCTCAGCTTCACAGCAGGTGGCTGCCTTGGGTTAGCATCCGATCCATGCACCGAAGGAAACGTCTTCAAAATGACTTCCTATGTCATTACCCTCAAGAGAGACTTGTTTATCAGAAAGGCACATTGGTTTTGGAAACAAGAGACGAACATATGTTCTATGATTCCAGGGACCACAGGAGTCCCAGGCACCAGCAGATTAGAATGAACTGTTCACCTAGTTCAGCTCATTAAATTCAACGGAGGTGCTATCTGTACAACAGGATAACAATGCCCATAAATCTGCAGTTGGCTGTGGATGTACTAACAACACATTCACAATGAAGCTTCCTACAAATCTACCTTGATATGAAGCACAACATCAAGGCCACTGGTTTTTTTTTTTTTGCAGTACGCGGGCCTCTCACTGTTGTGGCCTCTCCCGTTGCGGAGCACAGGCTCCGGACGCGCAGGCTCAGCGGCCATGGTTCACGGGCCCAGCCGCTCCGCAGCATGTGGGATCTTCCCGGACCGGGGCACGAACCCGCGTCCCCTGCATCGGCAGGCGGACTCTCAACCACTGCGCCACCAGGGAAGCCCAAGGCCACCGTTTTATGCCCGAGCACCATTTAGACAAAGGCATTTCTACTCAACTGTCTTAGAGCACGATTACTTCAATGAGTGACACACACATGAAGTGCATGGAGTTTTAATCGAATCTGTTTTACAGATTGAACTCTCACAGTCTGAGGTAATATGAGGGGAAAATATGATTCAAATTTTATAGAATTTGTCCAGTCAAAATTGGAGAACAGAATTTTTCACGTCCTTAGGTATTAACTGAAAAATAGACAATCTGGTTGCCGTCCACCGACCCCACCACCGCACACACATACGCACTACCCACCCCCTGTAATCCCTATTCACCTTCCTGGGCCAGGTAAAGTTCAAGTTCTCTCTCTCCTTTTCCAGGTCCTGTGCTTATCGTTTTCTCTAACAAGCACTTAGCATATGCTACTCCATTTTACTTGGGTTTTTTTCAAAAAACAAATTTCATATCTTCATTGCCCATACGTAAGGTTTGTTCATGTTGTATACATAGCAAAGCCCCTGTGCAGAGTAAGCACGTAGGTATTTACGCATGAGGGTACTGTGGCTAAGGGACTGGCCCGGCTGCTAAAGGCAGAACGGAGACTCACGCCAGACTTTCTGATTCCATCTACTGCTTCTAGTTGGGAGCGGGGGAGTGTTGCAGTAGCGGGGAGGTGGGGTGGGGAGGAAGAGGAGGTTCAACTTAAAAGCTAAAAAGTGAGCTCCTTGAATTTATTTTATTAGACTCTATATCAGTGATTATTTAAAATATGCTGCTCAGTTGCTGTCTGGGCAGGGGCATTTGAAAGTAACCAGAAGACTTTGCTTGGATCAAAGTATCTTTTTTGGGTTGCTGGGTTTTCTTCTTTCCAGCTTTATTTCCTGGTGTCTAAGCAAGGAATGCATACACCCATGTATCCTCAACAGAAGCATACATGTGTTACAAGGACAAAGAATTTTCACCGGGAAGAGATCTGTGGAAAGGATCGGCTAGAGGTCCAGAAGTATAGGAGTTATTATGACTTTGCCTCCTGGTTTGCCCAGAACAGTCTCAATTATTCTAGTTGTCCTAGAATAATTATTCATGAAGCCCCCTTTTACTCTGAGAGGTGTCCTGGTCTAGTCAATAAGTTATAGTCGCTTGATATGTGAGGGTTTTGGTTTTAAACTGGGGCCCATGTTGCTGGAGCCCTTTAGCCTCTCAAAGGTATTAAAGAGGGATGATTGTAAGAGGTAAAACTCACCTCTCCTGACTCCTAATTCAGTGTTTTTCTTTCTGGCTGGCCTCTTACAACCGCACAGTTATTGTACCTGAATTTTCTCCTCTAGATTACTTTTGTCTCCCCCCAAAGTTTGAAGACCTTTAATGATTGCTACCATCTCTCATCATTCTCTCCCTCGATCCTTGGCATCTAGAACCTGCTAAAACCATAGTGAGCAGTCCAATATATGCTCACTAATCGACTGGTAGTCTTCTTAGATAACAAAGGAAATTACATGCTACCATTTTATGTTCTGAAGAGCAAGTTCTTGACATTTGTCAGGGATGAAACCTGAGATCTTCACAACCTGCCCAACTCATTTGTACAGTTGTTTTCCTCCAACTGCTAAACTTTCTCTTCCATCTCTAGTGCCAGCAACTGGATTTCTTTTTAGATCTACTTGTCCAACCACTTCCTGAGTGTGTCTACACATATAACAAGTCATCTGAGATGGCGTTGCTGGGTGGTGAGCAAGGAGTCTCACTTGCCCACCACTGCACCCTTGGCTCCAAACTGTCCTTCAGCACAGTGATAAGACGTGAGAGACACAGGCTTTAGAGTGGTGGGCTGTGTGGTGCAATTCCAGGTTGCCGTTCTCATCTATGCAACACAGCAGCTCCACTCTTGATTTCCATGAGTCAGAATCACAAATTTCAATTTGCTAATTCCAAACATTCACTAAATATTAAAAATGCAAGCTATATCAACAAGGACCTACTGTACAGCACAGGGAACTCTACTCAGTACTCTATAATAACCTATATGGGAGAAGAATCTGAAAAATAGATATATGTATAACTAAGTCACTTTGCTATACAGCTGAAAATAACACAACATCGTAAATCAAATATACTCCAATATAAACAATATATAAATTAAAATAAAATAAGACAAATTATAATAGGCAAGATTTCATTGTTTTTTCCTAGTTCAGTTTTGGTTCTGTCTGAAAGAAATCTGATTTCTGACTTCAAAGATCTTTCTTCTCCATAATTCCATCTTTTAAAAATTGTCCACAATCAAGTTCCATTCACACTTTGATATCAATTTCGTGATGGAGAAGGGAAAAAAAATCTGACACCAAATTTTGTCACCTACCTAAGTACTGACAGATTTTGATGGGTCTGTTTACATATACCTAGTCCTACGACATAATGATCCCATTATACTAACCTGACACCTCTGTGCTCTTACTGCTGTGAAGTGGCAAAGACTCGCTTGGCATTTATCACAGCCAGGTTTCTAAAAGAAGGATTAAAATGGAAAACACATTTCATTTGAACCAAGTTTAATCTCCAATTACACCTAATTTCACGATTCAGAAATGCTGCTTTTGGTAATTATTAAGTATGACCCCAAAAGCGTTTTAAGCCTGTATTTGGGATTAACGTGGAAATGAGTCAAAAAATACAGCTGGCAGAGCTCACGAGAGATGCAATGATTCACACAAGATACGTATACCCTTCAGTTTGGGCAGAACAGGTAGTTACCGTTTAACAGTTTGGTGGTTGTTGATGCCTCCTGGTATGTGGCAAGCCAACTTTTAAAAAATTTCTGCATCCAACTCTCTTCACAGAAATTCATAGAGGAAAAACAAATATCCAGCTGCTTTTAAAATACAAAATGCTTAACTGACAGCATGATTATCAGTTGAAACCACGGACTATATATATATATATATTTAGTTGTCAGGGGTTCTCAAGGGCAGATTCTGCAGCTTTGCTGAATTCTTACTCATTAAATGCTTGGTTCAAAAATAGGGCTTCCATCTTTAGAGTTGGGGCTACATTTCTCAAGTGCTTGACATCCCAAGGGCAATAGCAGAAGTACTTACTGAGAGTTGCTAATAGAAATATAATTTAAAAGACAACGACCCCACCATTTAATCCCCTGAAAAAACAGAGCTAGATTTGTTGGCAATGCCAAGTGGCATCTTGAAGTCATTCAGCAATTCGGTACCAAAATGTCTCTACATGAGGGAAAAAAAGAGGCTTTGCGCCTTCATAGTACAAACTGGCTCTCTATAGTGTTGACAAAATCCTAGTGGAGCACTTCCATTTCCCTGTGTAGATGTCACTTCGCTATGCATATACCTCCACTTTCACAGACCATGTTTCCTTAAGGATACCCTCATTGTGACCGGCAGGCAAGATTCTGCCCACATCAGCCAGGATTCACTCTACTTGAGCTGTTTTATTTATTTTAAATAAACTTTCTTTTAGGAAACAATCTAAGTGTCCATCAATAGATGAATGGATGAAGAAGATGTGGTATATATGTACACAATGGAATACTACTTGGCTGTAAAAAAAAAAAGAACAAAATTTTGCCATTTGCAACAACATGGATGGACTTGATGGGCATAATGCTAAGTGAAATAAGTCAGTCATAGAAAGACAAATACTGTGATATCACTTATATGTGGAATCAAAAAATACAACAAACTAGTGAGTATAACAAAAAAGCAGACTCACAGATACAGAGAACAAAATAGTGGTTACCAGTAGGGAGGGGAGAGGGGCAATAAAGGGATGCAGGAGTGGGAGACACAAACTATTGTTTGGACAGTAGGCTCAAGCATATATTATACAATACAGGGAATATAGCCAATATTTTGTAATAGCTGTAAATGGAAAGTAACCTTTAAAAATTGTATAAAAATTTTTTTAAAATTTTAATAATTTTAGATTTACAGAGAAGTTACAAAGATAGTAGAGTATTACCATATATGCTTCACCCAGCTGCCCCTAATGTTATCTTACAAAACCAACGTATATTTGTGAAAATTAAGAACTTAATATTGGCAGAATGCTATTAACAGGAGACTTTATTCCTATTTCACCAGTTTTCCCACTAGCATTCTCTGTCTGTTCTAGGATCCAGTCCAGAATACCACAGTGCATGTAGACAATTTCTCTGGCTTTTCTTGTTCCTCAGGATCTTCACACTTTTTCCATCATTTGTGTTGTCTGATGTTTTCTTATGATTAGACTAAGGTTATGGGTTTTGTGGGAAAATATCACAGAGGTGAGATGCCCTTCTCATAACATCTCTGAGCTGTTTTTGAGCAAGAAGTAAAATGGTAAAAAGTTCTTATCCTCCAGCATAAAGATGTAACAGCTTACAAATAAGTGAGTTAAGAAATTGTTTAAACATGAAAAATCACCTTTAGCATGAAGTTAGAGTCTAAACCTAGTCTGTTTGCCTTCAGACAGAGATTTCAACCAAAGGATTACAGCACATCTGTGCATTACAAGCAGTTTTTGAGGTGTTAAAAAATATTTGGTATTAATGACAGAGTACTAAAGCCTACACATGATTGGCTCTATCTATAAACTGGAGTAAATTTAAGAATATCACATAATATACTCTTACTGACTTGCATCTAATATGCTTCCTGGAGTGGGAAAAGATGGGGTAGAGCTACAGGTAATATGCCCATGAAAACGGCACACATTCATAGAGATGTAGCACATATATAAGCATTAGAATATCATCTGATAGGCTCATCTCCTTTTTAAAGAAGAGTTGATAATTAACTCTTTAAACTGGTAATCTCCAAAATGTTTCTTATATCCTTTCATCAAGGTGTTTTAGCATGCACCCTACTTAGCCTGGATTCTTCCCCAAAATAGTCTATAAGACAATGGCATCTGTGCAGGGAATTTGCTTTCAGAAATGATCCCACTAAAGGGAACGGAAATAAGCGCTGCATAAAGGAAAAGACGGAGGAGTCAAAGGCCAATCCAAAGGTGCACAACTGGGCTGGTTACTATTAAGCATCAATGAGGTCACTCATGTCGGGACCCCGTGAGGGGCCATGCAGAATGTACTTCAGCGTCATCCATCTGGGACACGGAAAGGCAAGCATTTATCCACTGACCCCTGGCCCACGCTGAGTCAATTTTCTTACACTTCCAGATTTGTGCACGCATCGGAATGACGAGAAAGAGAGAGAAAAAGCCCGGAACTACAAGTGAGAGAGGGATATAGCTGAAGGGGCTGACAGATTATGCCTGTGCACAGCTGGTTGCCACACAACAGCTGGAGTACAAAGGTGAGCTAAGAGTGTATGAGCCAGGACACAAGGAGGGAGGGCTATACGTATATGCATTCCTATATAAATTCATGTGTTACTCTCAACCCATATTAAATATTAGCAAACTTATTTTGTTCTTATTTTCAGGGAAAAGTTAATATAAATACAAATCCTAACATTTTCTTCCTACAGCCCAATGAACAGTCTTGCCAACCCCTGCATTGCACATGGACTTTGGAGACCACTGATTTAGACTATACAAGATTCTCCTTGAATGATTTTTTCTTTGTAACATTTTTATTGGAGTATAATTGCTTTAGAGTGTTGTGTTAGTTTCTGCTGTATAACAAAGTGAATCAGCTATATGTATACATATATCCCCATATCCCCTCCATCTTGTGTCTTCCTCCCACCCTCCCTATCTCACTGCTCTAGGTGGTCACAAAGCACCAAGATGATCTCCCTATGCTATGAAGCTGCTTCCCACTAGCTAGCTATTTTACATCTGGTAGTGTAGTTATGTCAGGGCTACTCTCTCACTTCGTCCCAGCTTACCCTTGCCCCTCTCTGTGTCCTCAAGTTAATTCTGTACGTTGGTGTCTTTATTCCGGCCCTGGCCTGAGGTTCATCAGAACCTTTTTGTTTTCTTTTTTTTTTTTAGATTCCATATATATGACCTAGCATATGGTATTTGTTTATCTCTTTCTGACCTACTTCACTCTGTATGACAGACTCTAGGTCCATCCACCACACTACAGATAACTCAATTTTGTTTCTTTCTATGGCTGAGTAATATTCCATTGTATATATGTGCCACATTTTCTTTATCCATTCATGTGTCAATGGACACCTAGGTTGATTCCATGTCCTGGCTATTGTAAATAGTGCTGCAGTGAACATTGTGGTACATGACTCTTTGTGAATTATCGTTTTCTCAGGGTATATATATGCCCAGTAGTGGGATTGCTGGGTCGTATGGTAGTTCTATTTGTAGTTTTTTAAGGAACCTCCATACTGTTCTCCATAGTGGCTGTATCAAATTGCATTCCTACCAACAGTGCAAGAGGGTTCCCTTTTCTCCACACCCTCTCCAGCATTTATTTTTGTAGATTTTTTGATGATGGCCATTCTGACCAGTGTGAGGTGATACCTCATTGTAGTTCTGATTTGCATTTCTCTAATGATTAGTGATATAGAGCATCATTTCATGTGTTCGTTGGCAATCTGTGTATCTTCTTTGGAGAAATGTCTATTTAGATCTTTTGCCCATTTTTGGATTGGGTTGTTTCTTTTTTTGATATTGAGATACATCAGCTGCTTGTATATTTTGGAGATTAATCCTTTGTCAGTTGCTTCGTTTGCAAATATCTTCCCCCATTCTGAGGGTTGTCTTTTGGTCTTGTTTACGGTTTCCATTGCTGTGCAAAAGCTTTTGTTTCATTAGGTCCCATTTGTTTATTTTTTATTTTATTTCCATTTCTCTAGGATGTGGGTGAAAAAGGATTTTGCTGTTATTTATGTCAAAGAGTGTTCTGCCTATGCTTTCCTCTAAGAGTTTTATAGCGTCTGGCCTTACATTTAGGTCTCTAATCCATTTTGGGTTTATTTTTATGTATGGTGTTAGGAAGTGTTCTAATTTCATTCTTTTACATGTAGCTGTCCAGTTTTCCCATCACCACTTATTGAAGAGGCTGTCTTTCCTCCATTGTACATTCTTGCCTCCTTTATCAAAAATAAGGTGATCATATGTGTGTGGGTTTATCTCTGGGCTTTGTATCCTGTACCACTGATCTATATTTCTGTTTTTGTGCCAATACCATACTGTCTTGATTACTGTAGCTTTGTAGTATATACTCTGAAGTCCGGGAGCCTGATTCCTCCAGCTCTGTTTTTCATTCTCAAGATTGCTTTGGCTATTTAGGATCTTTCAGGTTTCCATACAAATTGTGAAATTTTTTATTGTACTTCCATGAAAAATGCCATTGGTAGTTTGATAGGGATTGCATTGAATCTGTAGATTGCTTTGGGTAGTAGAGTCATTTTCACAATGTTGATTCTTCTAATCCAAGAACATGGTATATCTCTCCACCTGTTTGTATCATCTTTAATTTCTTTCATCAGTGTCTTATACTTTTCTGAATACAAGTCTTTTGTCTCCTTAGGTAGGTTTTTTCCCCTAGATATTTTATTCTTTTCATTGCAATGGTAAATGAGAGTGTTTCCTTAATTTCTCTTTCAGATTTTTCATCATTAGTGTATAGGAATGCCAGTGATTTCTTTCAGTCTGTATGTGTCCCTAGGTCTGAAGTGGGTCTCTTGTAGACAGCATATATATGGGTCTTGTTTTTGTATCCATTCAACCAGTCTATGTCTTTTGGTTGGAGCATTTAATCCATTTACATTTAAGGTAATTATCGATATGTATTGTTCCTATTACCATTTTCTTAATTGTTTTGGGTTTGTTTTTGTAGGTCTTTTCCTTCTCTTGTGTTTCCTGCCTAGAGAATTTCCTTTAGCATTTGTTGTAAAGCTGGTTTGGTGGTGCTGAATTCTCTTAACTTTTGCTTTTCTGTAAGGTTTTAATTTCTCTGTCAAATCTGAATGAGATCCTTGCTGGGTAGAGTAATCTTGGTTGTAGGTTTTTGCCTTTCATCACTTTAATTATGTCCTGCCACTCCCTTCTGCCTTTCAGAGTTTCTGCTGAAAGATCTGCTGTTAACCTTATGGGGATTCCCTTGTATGTTATTTGTTGCTTTTCCCTTGCTGCTTTTAATACTTTTTCTTTGTATTTAATTTTTGATAGTTTGATTTTTATGTGTCTTGGTGTGTTTTTCCTTGGATTTATCCTGTGTTGGACTCTGTGCTTCCTGGACTTATTTCCTTTCCCATGTTAGGAAAATTTTCAACTATAATATTTTCAAATATTTTCTCAGATCCTTTCTTTTTCTCTTCTTCTGGGACCTTTATAATTTGAATGTTGGTGCGTTTAATGTTGTCCCAGAGGTCTCTGAGACTGTCCTCAATTCTTTTCAGTCTTTTTTCTTTATTCTGCTCTGCAGTAGTTATGTCCACTATTTTATCTTCCAGGTCACTTATCCGTTCTTCTTCCTCAGTTATTCTGCTATTGATTCCTTCTAGAGAATTTTTAATTTCATTTATTGTGTTGTTCATCACTGTTTGTCTGCTCTTTAGTTCTTGTAGGTCCTTGTTAAACATTTCTTGTATTTTCTCCATTCTATTTCCAAGATTTTGGATCATCTTTACTATCATTATTCTGAATTCTCTTTCAGGTATACTGCCTATTTCCTCTTCATTTGTTTGGTCTGGTGGGTTTTTACCTTGCTCCTTCATCTGTTGCATATTTCTCTGTCTTCCCAATTTGCTTACCTACTGTGTTTGGGGTCTTCTTTTTGCAGGCTGCAGATTTCCAGTGCCCGTGGGTTTTGGTGTCTGCCCCCAGTGGGTAAAGGTGGTTCAGTGGCTTGTGTAGGCTTCCTGGTGGAAGGGACTGGATCGTGTCTTTCTGCTGGGCAGGGCTGTGTCCAGTGGTGTGTTTTGCGGTGCCTGTGAACTTATCATGATTTTAGGCAGCCTCTCTGCTAATGCATGGGGCTGTGTTCCTGTCTTGCTAGTTGTTTGGCATGGGGCATCCAGCACTAGAGCTTGCTGGCCGTTGCGTGGAGCTGGGTCTTAGTGCTGAGACGGAGATCTCTGGGAGACCTCTCACCGATTGATACTATGTGGGACCAGGAGGTCTCTGGTGGTCCAATGTCCTGAACTTAGCTCTCCCACCTCAGAGGCTCAGGCCTGACACCAGGCCAGAGCACCAAGACCCCATCAGCCACTTGGCTCAGAATAAAAGGGAGAAAACAAGAAAGAAAAAACAATTCTTTTAAAATAATAATTAAAATAAAAAAATAGAAAAAAAAGAGAGCATCTAAACCAATAAACAAATCCACCAATGATAACAAGTGCTAAAAACTATACTAAGATAAACATAAAAATGAGAAACAATCAGTCACAGATAGCAAACCCCAAGTCTACAGTTGCTCCCAAAGTCCACTGCCTCAGTTTTGGGCTGATTCATTGTCTATTCAGGTATTCCACAGATGCAGGGTACCTCAAGTTGATTGTGGGGATTTAATCTGCTGCTCCTGAGGCGGCATGGAGAAATTTCCCTTTCTCTTCTTTGTTCGCACAGCTCCTGGGGTTCAGCTTTGGTTTTGGACCCACCTCTGCGTGTAGGTTGCCCTCAGGCTTCTGTTCCTGCCCAGACAGTATGGGGTTTAAGCAGTGGCTGATTAGGAGGCTCTGGCTCACTCAGGCCAGGGGGAGGGAGGGAGGGGTACGGTAGTTATAATTGGAATGCGGGGCAAGCCTGCAGCGGCAGAGGCCAATGTGACGTTGCAACAGCCCGAGGTGCACCATGTTTTCTCCCAGGGATTGTCCCTGGATCATGGGGCCCTGGCAGTGGTGGGCTGCACAGGCTCTGGTGTGCGGGAGCGGGGGGGTGCATGTGGATAGTGACCTGTGCTTACACACAGGATTCTTGGTGGCTGCAGTAGCAGTGTTAGTGTTTCATGCCCATCTCTGTGGTCCGAGCTGATAGCCACGGCTTGCACCCAAATCTGGAGCTCATTTAGGCAGTGCTCTGCCTTCTGTGGGCAGACATGGAAGGAATCCCCTCTCCTCGAGCACCCTGAAACAATGGTCTCTTGCCTCTTAGGCAGTTCCAGACTTTTTCCCGGACTCCCTCCCGGCTAGCTGTGGTGCACTAGTCCCCTTCAGGCTGTGTTCACGCCGCCAACCCCAGTCCTCTCCCTGGGATCCGACCTCTGAAGCCCGAGCCTCAACTCCCAGCCCCCACCTGCCCCAGCAGGTGAGCAGACAAGCCTCTCAGGCTGGTGAGTGCTGGTCGGCCCTGATCCTCTGTGTGGGAATCTCTCCGCTTTGCCCTCTGCACCCTTGTTGCTGTGCTCTCCTCCGTGGCTCCAAATCTTCCCCTGCTCCCATTCCACCGTCTCCACCAGTGAAGAGTTTTCCTAGTGCGTGGAAACTTTTCCTCCTTCACAGCTCCCTCCCAGAGGTGCAGGTGCCGTCCCTATTCTTTTGTCTCTGTTTTTTCTTTTTTCTTCTGCCCTTCCCAGGTACACGAGGATTTTCTTGCCTTTTGGGAAGTCTGAGGTCCTCTGCCAGCATTCAGTAGGTTTTCTGTAGGAGTTGTTCCACATGTAGATGTATTTTTGATGTATTTGTGGGCAGGAAAGTGATCTCCACCTCTTATCCCTCTGCCATCTTGAAGGTCTCCCTCCTTGAAAGATTTTGACT
This sequence comes from Pseudorca crassidens, assembly GCF_039906515.1. NCBI lineage: Eukaryota > Metazoa > Chordata > Mammalia > Artiodactyla > Delphinidae > Pseudorca > Pseudorca crassidens. Next base: position 73,122,360 of record NC_090296.1, read on the forward strand.
TGGAAGTTTTTCTTGGTTGCTTCAAGTAAGACAGTGGAAGAAATTGGAAACAAAGTTCACTTAAGAAGCTCAATTTAATTAGACCATTGACTTCCCTCTTCATTTAACAGGAGTTGCAGTTAATTCCACTTCTCTTGTTAAAAATAATAAAGGTCTAATAATAAGAACCCATGGCATAGTACAGGGGTTCTCAAATCTGAGCGTGCATCAAAATTTCCTGTGAACGATAACCGTGAAACACACATTGTTGGGCCCCAACCTCAGAGCTTCTGATTCAGTAGGTCTAGGGTTAGGCCTAAGAATTTAAATTTTCAACCAGTTTCCAGGAGATGTACACTTGGACAGTCAGGGAAAAATGGGGGCTGGAGGGTGTGTGAGAGGAGAGGGGCACACTGTGAAAACCACGGGCCCAGTGGGAGGAGCATGGGCTTCGGCCTCAGACAGGCAGGCCTGGGTTTAATCTTCAGCTCTACTATGTGCTATCTTGAACTTCTCTGCTGACCAGCTGTACAATGAGAGTAATTCTCACTGTACAGGGCTGTTGTAAGAAGTAAGGGAGGAGATAATGTTAGCAAGGGGCCCAGTGTCGTGTTGGGCACACTGTAGGTTTCAATAAATCATCATCAGTATAAACAAAACCACTAATATTATGGGTTAGTTCAGCAAATAATGTTAGAACAACAAAAAGTAATTTAAGAGATTTAACAGTAATTTGGCAGAATGACAGATCTTTCTAGACCAGGTGGGTTTTTTTGAAAAATTAAGGATAATACAGAACTGGCAATAAAATTTTGGTGTTCATGATTAGTTAAGGACTGTCTTATTATTATTATTCATGTCTCTAGTTTCTCCTCACTTCCCCACTTGCTGTAGACTTTGTGCTGCTATTAGCTCAGAGTGGGGGGCAGGGAGAGATGGCCTCACAGGCCTGATCACCAACACGCAGAGAGCGGTTCCAGGGCACTGGGCCACCAGGCAGAATTTCTAGGGGTTGCAAAACCTCTACTGATCTCTCCCCTGCTTTTACAAATATGAGATCATAAAACCTGCCAAATGCCCTCTGGAGTTTAAATGTTTTGAATTTTTAGAATACAAAATATTCAGATTGTCCAGTCTGTCAAGCCATATTTTCAACTCTATATCTTTTTTTTTTTTAAAAAAAAGGCCTGTATTCATCTTAAAATTATTTTTACCATATTGATCTGCTCATCTACAAACGTATGCTGCTTAAGTAGTAGTTTAAATGTAAATTTTAATGACTGCTATGAATCAGTGCCTAATTTGCACATTTTGTTAATTACCTGTGGTTTAGGATAACCCATCCAAGATGTTCCCTATTACCCTGGGTAATTGAGTTGACCTATTTTCAAATTTTTGCAGCTCCAATAGAATGCATTCTAGTCAATTTTCTTTCCTAATAGAAAAACCATCATTTATTTAAATTGTCTATCAGACATAATTGGAATGTAAAATCTTGGGATGAAAATTGACTTTCAAAGGTCATAGAATTCAGCCCCCTACTCTTGGGTGGACTGTCAAGCCAGCAAGAGAAGAATATATTCCATCTTTGACAGCACAGAATGCTGTCAAATGTAGCCGAAAGGTGCACCAACCTGAGGATCAGTCCATTTCTCTCTTCACCATCTGAGTCCTTGATCTAAAGGAAGGTCAACCATAGCTGTTGCCAATATCAAATATATAAACATACTTACAAATACACCCAGGCACAGCCTACACGCCCCCTCACACACATAGAGGTTTGCAGAAAAAATTCACACAGCATGAAGCTCACTCCTCCCCACAATTCTATTTCTTGGGTACACCTGATGGTCCTTTTATGCCTAGAGCAGAATCAGATGTTCCTCTATGAGATTTCTCCCCGCTCAAAAAAAGAGAAAGAAGTTGACTTTAAATTGTGGTTCATATTCCAAATTTAAAAGATTCAGGAGTAGCTTTGCTGTGGACCCTGGTTTGGCAGTGCGGAATTTTTTTTTTTTTTTCCAACCTATCATGCTCTTGTCTCTATCTCTTTTTTGTTAAAAACTCTTAGATCCACGGTGGAGCAATAGTGCAAGGCAAATGTGATAACCGCTACTACGGAAACAAGAAGCAATAGTTAGCTGAGAGCTCCTCTCAGTTTTCCCTCAAGCCTGTTCTGTCAGTTTCTGCAACACTGTACCCCTAGGTTGTCTTATAAACCTCTTGCAAGCCTCCATCCTGGAATCTGCCTGTGGCCTGATTTGCCTCTTCCTGTCCACACCCAGGAAACCATATCTACATGTAGGTTCACTTTCTAGGCAAAGGCCTTCTCTCGCCCTCTTTCCACTGAACCGACTCGACCCACTTGTCATCATCCCCTTCTTGCTCAGACTCCCCATTTCGAAGGCTAGTCGTGGCCTAGGGCAGGAGACCTTGCCTCAGACAGACTTTGACTTAATATTAAGCTGCAAATTGAGTGCAGATGCATGGAGCCTGCCCTTCAGTTTCCCTGCCTGGATCCTGCTTTTCTCGCCCCAGACTTCACCTACCCGGTCTTCCCTATCTTTGTTGTGACAACTCCTTTTTGCCTGTTGCTTAAACCCAAAACCTCAGAGTCATCCTTCCTGCCTCTTCCTCCCACATCACATATCCAACCTAGACACTCAAAATACTAAATGCATTTTGGTGGATTGATACTATAGATACAAATTCTTTCTCTCCTGCTATACAGGTCCCTTTGCAATGTGACTTTGCTGCTCTTCTCAAGAGATGGATCTATTTTCCCACCAGTTGTATCTGGACTGCCCTGGTGATTTGTTTGAAAAAATAGGATATGGCAGAAATATTATGAGACTTGGAGGTGAGGATTTTGCAGTGTCACATTCCCGCTCCTGGAACACTGCCCCGAACCCCTACATAAGGGGGCTGGTCTAGTACTGGCGGATGAGCAGCTGGGTGGAGGAAAACCAAGGATCCTCAGCATGTGAAGAAACCTGTCTTGGACCTTTAACCCACTCAGCCTTCTAGTGAATGCAGCCACATGAGTGTGTCCAGAAGAAACTATCAGAGGAGCCAGCTGGCCAACCCACAGGAAAAAGATAAGAAATTATTTTAAGCCACGAAGTTTGGGGGTGTGTTACCCACCCACTTCCCACCACCTGCATTGCTGCCATTTTGATTGGAACCACCAACCAGAATTACCTCAGTAGCTTCTTACTGGGCCTACCTAACTTTTTGCCCTTGGTCCCTACAGTCGCTTATCAATACAGCACCCAAAGTGATCCCGTCAAAACAAAGTTGCCGTATGACCCAGCAATCGCATTCCTGGGCAGATATCTGGAGAAAACTCTAATTCAAAAAGATTCACGTACGCCAATGTTCATAGCAGCACTATTTACAATAGCCAAGATGTGGAAACAACCTAAATGTCCATCAACAGATGAATGGATAAAGAAGATGTGAAAAAAAAAAAAAAATATATATATATATATATATGATGGAATATTACTCAGCCATAAAAAAGAATGAAATTATGCCATTTGCAGCAACACGGATGGACCTAAGGATAATCACACTGAGTGAAGTAAGTCAGAAAAAGAAAGACAAATATAATATGATATCACTTATATGTGGAATCTAAAAAAAATGATACAAATGAACTTATTTACAAAACAGAAATAGACTCAGACACAGAACACAAATTTATGGTTACCAAAAGGGAAGGTATGGGGGATAAAGTAGGAGTTTGGGATTAACATATACACACTTCTGTATATAAAATAAGCAACGAGGACCTACTGTATAGTACAGGGAACTATACTCAATATCTTGTAATAACCTATAAAGGAAAATAATCTGAAAAAAAATATATATATATAAGTGTATAACTGAATCACTTTGCTGTACACTTAAAACTAATACCACATTGTAAATTAACTATACTTCAATTTTTTTAACGAAATAAAAAAATACAAGCCACATCATGTTACTCCTCTGCTACTAATCTACCAAGGGCTCCTGCTGTACTCAGATTGAAAGCCCAGGTACTTATAATATCCTGCATGGCCCAACAAGGTTTAGCCCCCATCACCTCTCTAACCTCATCTCTTGGATGCAGAACTCACGGATACAGAGGTCCAACTGTGCTACACTATTTTATATAAGGGACTTGAACATCTTTGGATATGGTCCTGGAACCTGGACTACTGTAATGTCTCTTTTCCACTCAGCTTCAACCACACTAGCTCCCTCTGTTCCCGAACATGCCAAACACGCTTCCGGTGCCTGCAGTGCTACTCTCTCAGATATGTCCATATCTAACTCACTTGCCACCTTCAAATCTTTGCTCAGATATCACCTCCTCAGTGAAGCCCACCCTGACCACCTTATTTAAAATTGGACTTTGCATTTGCATCCTGCCCAGGACTCCTAATCGCTCGTACCCTTCCTGTATCTCTTATCAGCTTCCATCATTCTATAGAATTAACTTATTTATTATGCTTTTGTCAGTCTTGCCCCGTGATGGCAGAGATTTATGTCTATTTTCTTCATTAATGCCTGGCATACAAAAGACTAGATAACTGTTTGTTAAATGAATATTCATTATTTACAGGAAAGGTCATCAGGGTCTTTGATAATTCTTAAATCAAAGTTTAACAAATCACGGTGATTTTCAGAAACTCCACAAATGTTTTGTTTGAATTTCCCTTTTAAAATATGCTTCTGGGCTTCCCTGGTGGCGCAGTGGTAGAGAATCCGCCTGCCAATGCAGGGGACACGGGTTCGAGCCCCGGTCTGGGAGGATCCCACATGCCGCGGAGCAGCTGGGCCCGTGAGCCACAGCTACTGAGCCTGCACGTCTGGAGCCTGTGCTCCGCAACAAGAGAGGCCACGATGGTGAGAGGCCCGCGCACCGCGATGAAGAGTGGCCACCGCTCGTCGCAACTAGAGAAAGCCCTCGCACAGAAACGAAGACCCAACACAGCCAAACATAAATAAGTAAATAAAATTAAAATATGCTTCTGCCATTTTGGAAAGTGGTATGGAAAATACACACTCAAATATGTTATTGACCGAATTTTGTGTTAATCAAAACAGCCTCCTCATAACTGTCATGAATTGAAGCACGACAGCTTCCATTTTTCTTCAGTGTTTTCCTATGTTTCCCCTACACACTCTCTGTCCTAAAGCTCCTCAGCTCAGGCGAGCCTCTGCTTTCTCCAGCTAGGCTCCCATCGACCTGCTCTGGCACCTGCTGTGCACTGAGCTTGGGTCCCCAGAGGCAACTGCTAAAGTTGTTCTCTACGGAAACCAGGAACCAGACACAGCATCTGGAAACCAGGAGAAGGCAACTGGAATTCCCAGAATGATGACAGAGGGAAGGACCGGAAGTACCTAGCAGGAATGCAAACATTCTCCAGGAAAAAAAGAAAGAAAATGGAGCTGATTAACTGACAGATTTGACCAGGTGGAAAATCGTATTGAGAAGCATTTTACAAAACTGTCAGAGTGTGTGGGAGGACCCGGTGTTAAGTTGAAGAAAAGTAGACTAAAGAAAAAAAAATGAAACAATTATTAACTACAGAAAAAAATGAAGATTCTGTACTTGAAATAAACATCATAAAAATTGGGACTTCCCTGTGGGTGCAGTGGTTAAGAACCCCACATTACAGTCAGCTAATCAACAACAAAAGTGCCACTAGAGTGTAGTGGGAAAGAAAATTCTTTTCAATAAATGATACTGACTCAAATTAAATTAAAACCCCTTAGAAAAATCCCATAGTATCGACAGGACAAATAGAGAATGTAAGAGAGACAAAGAAACAGTGTTTAGTGTCTGGGGACCTGCTGGAGACAAGGGCTGTCAGCAGTTGCAGACAAGGTGTGGGTTTTGACTCTAAGAAAGGGACTCATTGCATCTGCTTTCTTTTTAAGCCCATCTTTGATTTTTGCAGAAAAGGGACCTGCAGGTGTGTAAAACATTTTCAGTTAAGGAGGGCTCTGGAGGCATTTAGGCGGACATATTTTGCTGAATTTTGGTACGTTTCTTGGTAAATTTTAGCAGTTCTAAGACTTACTATGCTCTCCTCCTAAAGCATTCCTGGGTCCTGGTGATATTAGAAGAAATACCCTTTATTCAACTTATTTTTTACAATAGTCCTTTAAAGGGTAAACATGTTCCAAATCAGAAATGTTAAATGTGTATAGCAGGAGTCTTCTTACTTTGTTGTCTTTCTGAAAGTAACACTATTATTTGCTCAATTTAGTTTAACTAATTTTTCTATTATTTAAACCATTTACTGAAGCAGTATGAAATATTCCTTCATTCCAAGTTTAAGGCCCAAGAAAGAATGGTTTCTGCTCTCCTCACCCCATATCTAGGGAATTCCCAATCAAATTGAACAGTATTTTGAGAATTTATCCAAGGAAACGTAGACCTCAAAAAGATTTCAGTCTAAATGATTCTGATTTTTCTCTACCCAAACTCATAAAATTAACTTGGAAACCCTCTTGAACCTCTGCATTATTTCAAATTCTAGTACCTGGTACAGTGCCATGCTCCCTGCATACATTCAGTAAGTGTTAATTGAATTTACATTTAAATTGAATTCAAAGTCTATGAGGGAACTAAATCTACCACATTTTTGTAGCTTTTTGCTTTACACCAAGGAGACTTTTCCCTAGATGTACTGTAAATTAACTTCAGAACTTAATGTTTAAATGAAGGCAAAGCAACTCAATACACAGCTTGACAAAGCTGAAAATACGTCTCCCTGTGATGATCAAACTGCTATGGTACCTTTGCAGTAATTCTCCTCAGCAGAAAATCAAATGGATAATAGTCTATGTGTTTAGTATATTCTCTTCATCACAATAATAGCTCTGTTAAAACGGTTCCAAAGGGAAACACTATTAAGCATTTCATCAATTCACAGTAACAGTTTAGGGAGAGACTATTCATGGAGGCTTGTGCCACAGAGTGCATTTATAAAACCCAGTAACTGCTCAAATCATCTTTGACTAAACCTGAAATAGTGATGGCAGACTCTCAGCCCTTTTCACAATGTCACCTAGCTTGTTTCCTCTACTTTTGTCTTCACTTGATTTTATTTTTGATGAGCAGCTCATTCTCTAGAACTAATCATCTTCCCGTGAAACAGAACACAAACTGAATGGGAGAAAGAAGTTCCGCCCATCCAGAGCACTGCCGAGTAAGACATGGCCTCCTTCGCTCTTCTAAGTTCTTGTTCTGACTCCTCAAGTCTCCTCCAGGTGTCAGGGGAAGGAGAAGGGAGGGAAAGTGTTCTTGCATGGAAGGAGAGGCCCTCTGAGGACGTCAATACGGCCCAAATGGGGCTAGAAAGAATTCCCTCCTGCTGCTTTTCTGGTTCAATATAAAAGGTCAAATATAGAAGAAAGGTATCTCTTCACCCTCAGGAGCACATTGCCCAAAGATAATAACTACATGTTCTCACTTTAATCTTAGGCAACGCAGATGAGGGCAGTCTGCCTTCAAAGAGGACAAGAAAGGGATCTTAGTTAGATACTCCTACCATTTTTACAAGAGTTCCTATAATTCAGACTCACCGCTTCATGTAAGGAAAAATGTCAAATATATATATATGTAATTGAGATGTGTCCAAAACTGTGGGCAGCCTGTCGTCTCAACTCGAGCCCACTTAAAGCCAGACTCAAAAACCAATCCAACTCTGTGAACCATTGGTGAGAGTTTTAGATTTACTGAAAATTGGGTGAGGCGTCTCAGGAACGGCTACATGGTATACTATATGTAAAAATGACTTCTAAATCCCTAGGGAATATCTCTGTAGTACCCTCCTGTGGTAGCCAGCCTCCCAGATGGCCCCCAAGGATCTGTATTTCCCGGCATCTATGCCCTTGTGTATTCCCCTCCCACACTGAGTCAGAGCTGGCTCTGAGTGATCAGGAGTGAGAGTGATGGTGTGGTGCTTCTGAGGCTAAATCGTAAAAGCCATTATAGCTCCAGCGTGGCCTCTAGTATTGCTCGTCCTGGGAAAAGCCAGCTACTGCATTATGCTAACACTCAAGCAGCTCCATGGCGGGGCCCACGTGGAGAGCTGAGGGCTCCAACCAAGAGGCAGCACTAATTTACTGACTATGCTAGCTGGTCCTCCAGCCCAGTCAAGTTTCCAGGTGACTGTAGCCCCAGCCAGCATATAACTGCAACTGACAACTGCCCAACCAAACCTGACCGTCAGAATCTGTAAGCATAATAAATGATTATTTTGTCACTAAATTTGGGGTGCTTTATACGCAACATTAGATGATTAGGACACTCCCATCTCCAACTTTCCTCTCTGGCTGCCACTGCCTTTTTCCTCGTCACCTTTTCCCTACATGACTTCTGTCCACATCTTTCTGCATCCTGAACCCTCAGAAGCAATGCCACGTCTCCTCCCTGCCCCATCCCTTCATCTCTGCCTTTTTTATGCAGAACCCTGCTCTCTCATTCCTCTCGGTAAATACAGCTATCCCTTCTCTTAAAAATAGTACCTTGGGCTTCCCTGGTGGCGCAGTGGTTGAGAGTCCACCTGCCGATGCAGGGGACGCGGTTTCGTGCCCCGGTCCGGGAAGATCCCACGTGCTGCGAAGCGGCTGGGCCCGTGAGCCATGGCCGCTGAGCCTGCGCGTCCGGAGCCTGTGCTCCGCAATGGGAGAGGCCACAATAGCGAGAGGCCCACGTACCGCGAAAAAAAACTAGTACCTTTTCTCTTTAATAATGTCAAATGATCTCCCCAGTAATTTATTTTCCTTTTACATAGGTGCTAAATCTTACTTTCTTAAATTAAGACTCAGAAATGATGTCACTAGCACTTTCAGGTCCCAAATTTACTAAGGTGAAGTAAGGACTGCTCCTTAAGGCCATCTCATTAAATCAAATTAAAAGTAAATAAGCAGGTGAGTCATCTCATTAAAACTAAAAAGTAAACAAACATGAAAGGGTTTTTTTCTTATTTTTCTTTGTGTGTCCTCATTATGCAGCGTTATTCTCAACTGAGAAATGTGATTTCAGTTACCCTTATTCGTTTCAGCATTTTGTAACTTATTGTGCAATATTTGCCAAGGCTTAAGAAAAATTATTTTGTCCTAATAATAGATCTCTAACCACAGTGTTTGAAACTATTTGTTGTAACTTTTCTGGGTATTGCAGGATTTCTGAAAAATAAATAAATCTTCATTTTTTTGCTCCATTGCTGTATGCTGTATTCAAGGGCCATCTCCCGTGAAAAGTACTTGTAGAGAGAAGAGGATGACTTTATCTCTAAATTGTCCATAAAAAGTTCATTTTCACTTGTGTTAAATTTTTAAGCTACTAGTGCCTAGATTTACTTCCATTATCAAAAATACCTACTACTAGAAATAGAACTTTCAGCTTCTTTTTCCTCCCACCTTCTCTTGAAACCTTCCCAGCCTGTGGTCTTCTATGGCAGCCTCCAAGTTCCCACAGCAAGTATCCCCCCAACACCCCTACCCCTGCATCATTCAGGATCCCTGTCACTTCACTTCACCATTGTTTGATGCTCTTGTTTGTTTCACTCTATTCCAGAGAAAGAAAAATTGACTGCCTTAGTTTATAATGCATATGAAAACGTTAAAACCAGAACGTTTGTCATTTTTTCTAAATCTCTTTTATTCAGGGAAAAAAAAAGAAACATGTTCCTTATTTTGCAGGAAATGACAGTTTTCTGTGTGTTAAATGACAACATATAATTAAAATCAAATAACGATTCCATGGGCTTATTTTATACCTGCATAAATAAACTCAAAGACACATTTTAGAATTGTTCCAATTCACTCTCCATGCTCTCATTGATTTCCATAATTTCAACCACATTCCACATCTGTATAGGCGAAAATGGGAATTCTTACCCAAGTATTTCAGAGACAGAAAAATGGTCCTCATGGGAGTTTCTTTCCTAATCATTGTGGTCACTCCCTTTCTCTTTTATACAAAACCCATCTAGTTTGTGTGTATTAGTCAGGGCTCTCCAGAGAAACAGAACCAGTAAGATGTATATAGACATACAGAAAGAGACTTATTATGAGGGGTTGGTTCATGCAGTCACGGAGGCTGAGAAGTCCTACGATCTGCCATCTGTAAACTGGAGGCTCAGGGAAGCAAGTGGTCCCTTTCTGAACCCCAAGGCTGGAGAACCAGGTGAGCCAATGGTTTAAGACCTAGTCGAGTACAAAGGAGTACAAGCTAGTGGAGAACCAGGACCGCTGATGTCTGGGAGCAGGGGAAGAAGGGTGTCCCAGCTTAGGCAGACAGCTCGAACCTTCCCTTCCTATATGCCCTTTTATTCTCTTCAGGCCCTCATCGGAGGGAGGGCCATCTGTTTTACTCTGTCTACTAATTTAAATGCTAATCTCTTCTAGAAACACCCTCACAGACACACCCAGAAATAATGTTTTACCAACTATCAGGTTATCCCCTTAGCCCAGTCAAATTGACAGATGAAAAGAACCATCATGATGTGTTTTATCATGAAACATGAAAATTCAGATGCCAGTAATGGTAAATTCAAAAGTCGCCATCACCCTGGTGTTAATCCCAAGATTGTTTAAAAAAAGAAACCATGTCATGTTAGCAGGTCTGTGCAAGGAGAGAAAAGTGAAGAAGAGGGAGAAAGAATATAAATCAAAGCAATCACAATTAGAGCAAAACTCTTTAAAATTTTTTTTATCAGTAAAGGGTCCACAACTGTCCTGTCCTGCTGTCCAGTAGAACTTTCTATGATGATGTGGAGTATTAAGTATTTGAAATGTGGTCAGTCCAACAGAGGAACTGAATTATTTAATTTTAATTAATTTAAACTTAAATGTAAATAGCCTTGTGGATATGGGGCCGCTATATTGGCCAACACAGGTTTAAAAGCTAAAAGGGACCTTGTTTTCCTTAGTGTCTACAGGGGTCTGGCCCAGAGTAGTTCTAGAGACACCAAATGGTGAAGAGAGAGCACAAGATGAAACGTTTAAAAACATGTTGTAAAGCAATTATACTCCAATTAAAAAAAAATACTACCAAAAACAGATGTATTCTGGTCTTGTTTGCTCCATGAGTTTGAGCAAGTTATTTGGCCCGTTGTTTCCTATCTGTGAGTGGGGAGGGTAACTGTCTGGCCCCTTTCATCGATTTCCTATAATGCTCCAAATGAGATCACCAACAAGAAAACCCAATATTGTAGTTCAGTCATTCAGGGGTAATGTGCTATTGTTTATTGACTGAGGGTGAGTCCAAAAATGGAAAGCAGGAAGAAAAAGTTTGACTTTACTTAAAACTAGCTCTCTTAAATCAGGATGCCTGGAAGCAAACCATGAGAAGATCTCCATGCTGGTGGTACACTAAGGAAGTGCTCCCAGGAGAAACCAGGAAGAGACCAGGAAGCAGGACAGGAAAGGGGAGAAAGACAAAGTCCCAGCCTTAGCCTGACCCCCAGGACAGCTCTCAAGGGTAAATTACAGCTCAGAGTTTGTCTCAGCTGGAGGCAAGGAAGCTGGACTTTCACAGCCCCCAGTCACAACCTAGGGGCTGCCCCAGAGGATGTAAACTTCCGAGTACTTTCAGCTGTGTGTATGTCTGTGTTTGTCTGTTCCCTTGCACACGTACATAAGCAAGGATGCTGCAGGCAGTTTGGAGCAATTCCAGAAGCCAACATAGAGGCAAGAGAGTCATCACAGGGACTGGCCAGGGGAAGGGCACAAAGACATGGTAAAGGGATCCCAGGGATCTGCAGGGTCTGGAGCCCTGGACAGAAAGGGATCCATTAACTAGCAAAGAATGGACAAGGGAGACTTGACAGAGAAATCCTAGAAATGAATACAATGTCTGCATAAAACTGCTGACAGTATGAATAGAAAGAGCATTTAGCTATAGCAATTAGTCAGAGGTGTGCTCTAGATAAATGTTCTAGGGCTTTTAAGTTTTCCATCTTTTTGGTTAAACTTTCCATATTCCAGAAAAGAAATAAAATGTTTTCGGTTTTAAAGAAGAGTCATTTTGTTTTTCTAGCTCATAAAACAAAGATACCGGGCTTCCCTGATGGCGCAGTGGTTAAGTATCCACCTGCCAATGCAGGGGACATGGGTTTGAGCCCTGGTCCGGGAAGATGCCATATGCCACGGAGCAATTAAGCCAGTGCACCACAACTACTGAGCCTGCGCTCTAGAGCCTGCGAGCCACAACTACTGAGCCCATACGCCACAACTACTGAAGCCCGCAAGCCTAGAGCCCATGCTCTGCAACGAGAAGCCACCGCAATGAGAAGCCTGTGCACCGCAACAAAGAGTAGCCCCTGCTCGCCGCAATTAGAGAGGAAGCCCGCGCACAGCAACGAAAACCCAACGCAGCCAAAAAATAAATAAATTTTTTTAAAAAACCCAATAATATCTTATCAATTTAGGAAAGAATATGAAGTTAAACATTAGATTTACTACAGAAAAGTCAAACTTGAATGGCCTGTCTACTAAGCACGTTTTGTTTCTGGCCTCTTTCACCTTCAACCTAAAGCAGCTATACTTCCACAGTTTGTGTTTTCATTGTTTTTCTTTCTTAATTAAAAGGATTGTTTCCAGGAAATAATGGAAACTGCTCTGATCTGTTCTCTTGGCCCAATGCTAATTTTTTCCTACCTCTTATTTTGATACAGTAGTATCTCATTCCTGAGTTTACTTTCTCCTCCAACAGCTTAGATGAGAATTTAATATTATATTATTTTTTCTTTGATACTCTGGTACATTCCTTTAAGAACTATAGGTTGTAGAGAGGTCATGTTTATATTCATACATATTCTTCACAGATTTATACTTTAAAACTACCAACAAAAATGGGAGCAATCACAATTTTACAACAGTTGGTCATGGAGCCTAACAATTTTTCAGGTACTTTTAAGATGGAGATAAAAATGAAATACACATATTAATTTAAATGATATCAGCAATGCTTAAAGTTTTTCATTGCTTGAAAAGCAGACTTTAATATCTGATATGTACAATATACTTAATTCCAAGGAATATTTGACCTGAAGTATTATCCTAAATATTAAGTTTATCCAATTTAAGGATTGTACCGCTTCATATTTTAAAAACATTTCCCCAGCAAATTAAGTGAAATTCTAGTAAATAATTTCTATTTTTCTATTTTCTATATAATTTCTATTTTTCTGATTCTATTTTTCATAAAATATTCGCTCCAAGGGAGGAAAAAAAATAAGCTCCGGGATATTTTTGTTTTTTTTATCTCACACTTGATCTAACTCTTTACGAAGAAAATATCAACATTGGTAGAGTAATAATAACCAAAATAATAACAAATCTCAAATAACAGGTATTAAAAACATTCATTATTTTACTATAAGTATCACAAAGTAAAGTCAAAGTGTCATGCAGCGTCCAAAAATGTACAAATGTGATTATTTATCTGCATCGAGTTTTTAGCAAATTGCCTGTTTTAACCAGCTCCAAATATCCTTAAAACTTTTTAATTTCCTTTATAATTTTCCTATCCAAATTTTAACCATTATATCCAATATTTTGTTGCTTTGTCCTTTAGCTTTACTATCCCAGGTCCTGACTACACCAATTGCCTTCACAATACCCATATACCTAAGAAAAACCATCTATCAAACTGTGGGATAAATAACAGGAATGGTTAGATACATACGGGGTAGTCCGTTCATTATGGAGTCATAAGGTAATGGATGAAAAGGATAGATTGCAGTAAGTCCTACCTAGAGAAATATAACTATCAGGAAAATCCAACCACAGTCTTTCAAAAGGCACAGCTTTTGAGTGACAGGTTGACCTCCCCTTCACACACATGCACGAATACAAGACTGATCGGTATATGGAAAAATACATGTTCAACCTTAATCAGAATTAAAGAAATGCAAATTTTTAAAATTAGACATAATTTCTTTAACCTTCAGATTGGCACAGATCAAAAAGTTTTAAACTGTAAAAGGTAGAAAAAGTGAAGGGACATAGGCACTCTCATATCCTTCTGTTCAGAGTGTAAGTGTGGCAGCTTCATATTGTTAGATACAAATATTCCTTTTCCCAGCAGTTCCTCTATTAGGAATCTGCCTTACAGATATACTCACAAAATTATGTCATGGTATATTTATGGGCATATTCATCTTGTTATCTGTATAATACCTAAAAATAAATAAATAAAAGCTAGACAAACTACAGATACATACTATAGTATGCAGTATACTCTATACATAGTACATATATTACTACCTGAATATAATCTATAGTATATACACATTAAATATATACTATATAAATAGATATACTATCAATAGTATATAAATATAGATATATAGATATGACTATATATGTATGGTTAATATATATAGCTGGAATATGTATTATATAATATTTTTAGATAAAGCCTAAAAATGCATCTGGAAGGTGACTTTAGGTAGAGAAACTAAGCCTGATTTTTTCCTTCTGTTCCATTTAAATATCCAGCATGTATGTATAACTTTTATTTAAAAATGAAAACTCAGAAACAATTCTGGAAGTAGCAGTGGACCACTAGGAAGATGTAGGACTCAATCATTCACTCTCAAATATAAGCCCCATAATTATTAAGGGCTGAGATATCCATCTCCTTTGTAATAGAGGCTTCCCCAGTGTTTCCTGGCAATTAACTAATGTCCAATAATGATGTGTCAATTACTAGATTCATCCCATGTGCAGTTTCTGACACCAAACTAATGGTTTGTTTAACAAATGGCTGACGTCTCCATTAGAGGCTCTTCTGTTTCTAAACTGCATTTGTTGCGTTTAGCAAGTGCCCCAGCATGGGTGTTTGCTGACTGGCACTGCTTGATACCTACAACAGCACAGGTGTGCTCTACAGTGGAGGACAGTATCAAGGGGCTGTTAGAGAAAGCCCCCAGATTCTGAAAGTTCAGGGGGGGCTCAACTGCAGACCAAGCCTACGGCTTAACTTTCTTCCCCTTGTTGGTCTGCCTTTCTCGTCCATCCCTCCATCCAGCAGGTGTTCAATGAGCTTACACTATGTGCAGATAATGTTCTGGGTACTAGAAAAGACTAAAACCAATGAAAACCCTGCCTCCTGGAGCTGACGTCCTACTAAAACGATGTGTAAAATGAGAAATTAGAAAACAGTTAATTTAGACCATGTTTGATGGTGATAAGTATGTGAAGAAAATAAAAGAGGGAAGGGGTTCAATTTTACAGTCAGGAAAGTCCTCCCTGAGAAGGTGACCTCTGAGTGAAGATATGAAGGAGGTGATGGAGCAAGCCTGAAGATATGTGAGAGGAAGAATGTTCCAGGTGATGCAAACAGCAAGGGGGCGAGCCCTTCCATGAGAGTGTGCCTGGAAAGTTGGGGAACAGCTAGGAAGTGAGGAAGAAGAAAGATGAGGTGAAAATAGGTAACAGGCTGGCTGGAGAGGCCCACACTAGGTACAGCCTTATAAATTATCATAGGACCTTGGGCTTTTCCTCTAGGCCAGATGAAAAGACATTGAAAGGTTTGAGCCATGAAGCAACTTGCAATGACTTACATTTTTAAAGAATCCCTCTCGCCCAGTGGTTCTCAAATGGGGGCAATTCCCCACCACCACCACCAGTCAGGGGATGTTTTGCAATGTCTGGGAACATTTTTGATGGCATGACTTAGGGCAGGGAGGTGTTACTGGCATCTAGTGAGGAAAGATGTTGCCAAGCATCCTACAACTCCCTGCAACAAAGAATGATGTGGCTCAAAATGTTAAAAAGGTGCCTAGGTTGAGAAGAACTGTGCTGCACTATAAACGGAACATAGGGTGGACCGGGGAGAAAACAAGCAGCAAAATCAATCAATTCGATGCAAACCAGATGAGAGAGTATGGCTTGGACCAACTGGTAGAGGTGATGAGAAGCGGTTAGTTTCTAAATGATTTCTGAGCATAGATTCCATATGACTTGTAAATGGTTGGATGCAAAGTACAACAGAAAGGCAGGAGTCAGTAGTGAGGGTGAGGTTTCTGGTCCTACTCTGCCTTTTGAACCTTGTCTTCTCTAATCCTCGTTTTCTTCACTCACCACATGTCCTGAACTTCCCTGTTCTCCCCATCAATGCTACCAGGCTGTGTCCCACCACACCTGGTTCCACACCATGGCTTCTAACTTTCATCCACTGCATTTCACACCTTTCCCATTCCTCAAACACCGTGGTGGACCACGCCTGCTCAGTCCACACCCAGACTGCTACAACATCATTTTTCATTGTATCACACTGTTGATCCAGAGGACTTTGTTCCCCATATCAACTCCCCCCAAAATGGCACAGTAAAAACTCAGTTAATTTCTAAACTTTCTCTTCCATTCACCTTCCATTCCAAGCATACCGACTTTACCATCTCCTGAAGGGACCTCGTGTCATTCCCCCCCTCTGGAATTTCCTCTGTCTCTTTACCTCTAAAAATCGTTTTAAAAGCCCAACCATGCAAAATCTGGCTCAATCAACGCCCATCTTTCTAAAACGGCTTCCGTGTTTAAGCCTGGATAATTCTGTTCACACCTCTGCTAGGAAGCTGGCTAGATGACTATTTGGTGGGCTGCTTTGAAAATTATTGTTCCGCTGATTTACTTGTATATGCTAGAATATTCTGCAAGTTTGATAAAGAAAAAAGAATTTTACATTTTTGCACCTTTCCCTGAGATGCTATATAGAGCTGCTGCCCACACAGAGAAATTAATTAAATGCTTTGACTTACTGACTAATGAAAGAAACGCTGCTATGTTTATTATATAAGAACATTTTGTATAATACAAAAAATTTTAAAGGCACATGGTTGGATAAATGACATAAAATATGCCTACTGAAGGCTCACTTTCTCTTTTCAAACAATAAATTTTCCACCAAAAGAAATAAGAACACAATGCCAAGAGAACTAGAAATGTATTTAGTGAGTCGAATGCTCACGACAAGAAGTGGAGAATACTGATGAAAGAGGACAGCTCATAATAAATGCATAGGCGTTGTATTCATTTTCACTGTAGGTGCTGTTACCTGGCTAAATGGCTAACCAGGACTGCAGGCACAAATCAACGAAGTTGAAATGCCAGGCAGCCTGCTCTAGTCTTTTTCACGAGTGCCCTCAATGGTTTCTGTGGGCACAGCGGCAGCAGGCATTCAATTTCAGCACGAAGATAACCTCAGGTCTCACACAGCCAGTCTCCTCCATAGGTAACACAGCCTCAGATCCGTAGATAATCCTGCTGATAACCTGGCCTCCTCTCCTCCAGTTATCTTGTCCTTCACCTGCTCTGCCACTCACTCCCAAGGCCATCCCTCAGCACTGCCATTGCCAACAAATGCTACTCCACAGCCCCATGGTAGCCTCTTCGTTGGTCTCTCTTCTTCCCCTTTGGCTCCTATATAGTGTGCTGTGAACACAGCAGCTAAGGGATAAAACAGAAGGTAGATCACTTCTCTCCTGCTCAAAACCTCCCAATGGCTCCATCTCACTCAAGACACCACACAAAGTCCTTACAATCACCTCCAAGGTCTTACAGGACCCTGACCCCTATTATATCTCTAATCTCATCTCCTACAACTCCCCCTCACTCGCTCTGCTCCAATCACCCTGACCCTTTGGTGTTCTGCCAGCACACCCAGCCTCAAGGCTTCCGTCATCGCCGTTCCCCCTGCTTAAAATGCTCTTCTCCCAAATTACTCACTTCAACATGGGTGACTTCGACCTTCTGTGCTCGTTCTATTTAATGAAGTTGTACCTCGCCCAATATTCCTCTCCCTCTGCCCCTATTTTTCCATAGAGCACTTGCCAACATCAAAATTGCAACATAACTTTTTATTATTTTTATTATTTACTGCCTTCCTCCGCTAAAATATAAGTTCCATAGGGCAGGGATTTGTGTGTGTTTTCTCCACTCCTACACCTTCAGCATCCAGAACAACGTATGGTGGGAGCTCAGTAAATGGCTGCATAGAGGTTGCCTGCGGTGCCTATGCTTACGTACTTGCACACACATTTACGTGCATGCACCCGCATACACACACCCATAGTCAAGCGTGCACATGCATAAATTGGGATTACAGCAGCATCGATTGAAGGCTAAGAGCCTTCAAAAACCTCCCACTTTCCTTTGGCTCGGTTTTTCACTGTTCACTCCTTAATTCAAAGGCTATGGAAATCGCACCTGCGTAAGGGACAAAATGACCAAGTCACACTCTCCCTCTGTCGATTCATTTAAGGCAGACTCCACTCCTGAAACGCCCAAGTTTTCCACATACTCACATCTCTAACTTTGCAAAGCCTGATGTTTCGAGCCTTTGCAAGCAGAGATCCAAACAGCATCCCCATCTACTTGATAAAAAGAAATAACTGGCTTCATCTCTGATAGAGTATGGAATTGACTTTTATGCATTAGTCATTCAACCTTGAATTGAATTTTGACAGGCTCTGCAGTGTGTTGAATTGCTCCCGCAAGGATGAGAAGTATACATTCCTTATTAAATGTGTAACAGAACTCAATAAGGCCTGTCATTTTCCACTGCAGAGATGAACTTGAATTAAAGCAGAATTAATTCGGCTAACTTAAGCAGAAGTCTAATACCAAGTTTATTTCAGTTAAGGTAGAAGACAAATACATCAGATTCCTATGCAAAGCTCTGTAGTAGTTCAAACAATAATCTCTGACTCAAAAGGATAGCTGGAAGTATGTCAGAATCAAGAATTTTATGACTCCTGTGCAGCCCACAGAAATGCTTAGATGAATGGCACATGTTAAAAAGAAGTGAACTATATTTTTAGAAAGGACGTATTGTTGCAGAAAGGAGCCTGTCCTTAAGACAGCTCTGCTGTTTACTCTCCAGCAAAGTGGACAGCTGGGGCATGTGTGGAGCAGGCCTCTAACACTTACAGAGCACCTGCTATGAACATCTCATTACATCCTTTTAACATACGAATCCTCTTACGTTTCCCTCTCATTTCCCTTTTTATGTCTAATTATGCCTTTGCTTTCTTTAAGGCTCTGCAGGGGTATGACTCACAACACTCCTACCCCAACGGTCCTCATTCTCCCCTTAGGTCACCTCACTGTTCATTATACCCTGCTATTTGTAGATTTCAGTCTGAGTTCATCATTTATGCATTTGCCATGTACCATACCACCACATAGCGTCACACACACAGAGAGTCATGATTCATCTTTCATTAGTGAAACTTACTTAACCTGATGGATTATTATTGTACAGAACTGGTCTTGGGTAACATCTTGAAGTAGCTGCTTTTGGCTTTTACCAAATCCCGCTTCCCCTTATTTGAATTCTTCCCACTTCCCCAAAGTGCCAACAACCTTCACAGTTCCCCAGCTGTCCAGCACTGTCATGGCTGTTAACCCAGGCCTGCAGTCTGAAGGTATCAATCTGAGTCCTTGATCCTTGTCTTTCTCTTCCTCCTACCTACTCTACACAAAGCAGATCTGTTCTGTGTCCTAGTCTCTCTGTGCCTTGGGCTCTGATAAACTAAAACATGTCAACATCAAATGAGTAAGACTTTTTATCCAAGCAAAATATCTGTAGTATACAGGAAATCATCTAAGCAGTAAATAACCCATTAGCAAGGGGAAAAAGGAAAGAAAACAGGTCTGAAAATACCAAATAAAACAGCAGAGGTCAATCCAGAAGCCATCTGGGAGCCAACAAGCTTTCCATAAGTTATCAAACCACATCACCAGATGACTGCCAACCCACCTCCTTACTGGACCAGCCTCGGCAAACTCATATCAGTGCTCCCTGTCAGCATCGTTTGAAGGCATTTCACCAGAGCCCACCTCTAGGTCCTTACTTCTATGTCCCTGTTACTGAACTCAACAAGTCAGACCTTCAGAAGCATGTGTAGAAAATACCATCACATTCACTCTAACTTTAAACAGGACTGCTACTAAGTCCTGATAGGGAGACTAGAATCCTAAGGTCATCCTACCCATGCCTAACTGTTCTGCTGGACTCCTGAGAGTGACTTATCCTTGGAATCTCAATTCCTGGACTTTGCCCAGCTTTTTGGACTCCCATTGCCTCTCTCTGAGCCCCTAATGCAACTTCTTACCTGCTTCATACTACCCTTTAGATACTAAGTTCTGTTTGGAACTTCTAATCCCTAAAAGGTAGCGTTTTACCCCAATCATTCCAGAACTTGCCCTTCACTTAACAGGTAAATCTGCTTCTGGTTCTCGGTCCCTCTACATGTCCCTCTCACGGTAGTTAAGGAAGTGCTAGTTCCAGAGAGAACAGTCTTGTCTTCCCTATCAGGGTTCCACTACCATATAAACAAAGATCATGACATAAGACTCTATATAGCATCTTCTTCTCCACTCTGTTCATCTCATTTTCCTATGGTATTCCAAATGCTCTACTACGGAGTACTTTACTGAGAATAGGAATCAGTCCTGTTCTTCTGAAATCAGTGAGTCGGAAGATTATTCTAGTGGTCTGGGCATTTGGCCACAATGATGGTAGGCCTTATGGACCATTCATACCAAATTCAGCTAGGCTTGGTCAATAATAGAAGATTGCTAAGAAGCGGTAAAGAAGGGGTATGTAAAGATAACAAGATTTGTTCATTTTTTAAAAGTGATCTTAAAGGTTTATTCAAAAAGTTACTCAGAAGTATAGGGCTAGGTGAGAATAGTTAAACGTCACACCCATCCAAAGCAAAACCACATAAATCACGTATACCTTATATTCAATGTATCTTTATTCTCTTCAAAGTGCTTTCATATAACAAATCTAGTAAAATTTCCATCCCCACTCATTGATCCAGAGCATACCCACAATTTGATCTTGAGAAAAATAGCATGGAATAGGACACTTCCTGACATACCCCATCCCATAGAGCTAAGCCCTGTGAGGATGTTTTCTCCTCTGGGTTTGCTGCCTCACAAGTAGTGCAGGTGATCACAAGCTATTTATCTTTATTTCCAAAGCACTCTGGGAGATCAGAAGAGATGAGAATTGATTAATGCTCTCTACGAAAAGTTCAATAACTGTTTAATCACAGCTTGGAAATAAAGCAATGCTTCTGATCTTTTAGAAATTAATTTAACGTGGCATTAAAAATAAAATAGGCCGTAAATTGTGCTGTGCAGGGATAATCAATGGCTCATTATCTTTGCTTCTAGCAAAACGCACTGATTCTTTTAAAGCCATTAATGAGCAGTATTGGGCAGTACACAGCTGCAAATGTGTTCAAGTATTATTGGTCCTACATCTACAAAACTAATCTCATCTGGGCAGAATTTATGAGCAATAATAATGCAAACTCTTCTCAGTTTATACCAAAGAAATAAAGAAGAAAATTTATGTGCATGAGGCGAGATTCTAAGATCACTGGGGGGAAACAATTTCTGAGCGCTTCTTCTATTCTGCTGCCATCACATCACAGCACTTAATCACTGTTAAACATAAATCTAATAAGACCTCATCAGTGGTGACGAATGAAATGTTAACAGAGTCTTTTCCATATAACCGAACCATTACGGCAATTCCATAATTCGGATTGATGTTACCACTTGCTTTAGACGTTACTGGGACATTATGCACAGATTAGCAATAAGGTTACTTCTATATTCTTTCATATTTTATGACATAATGCTTACAAATATTTTGCCACTAAAACAGAAACTTTGAGTTAGATTGCTTTCATTGTCCAACTCTGTCAAGTATGTGTCGTCCATGTGTCCAACTGCTTGTTAGATATCTCCCCCTTGGAGGTCCTTTAAGCTCCTCAAACCTATTATGTCCAAACATCATGGGCCAGCTCCTAGGGAGGGAGGGTAGCAGTGGAGTCTTGGGACCTAGCTTATGCAGGATGCCAGGGTGTGGGAAGAAGGCAGAACTGACCATTACAGCCTCTTTAGAGGGAGAATGGTGGGAGAATGGAGAATTCCCCACAAATAGAAAGGAGGATGGAGAATGGCAATCTAACCCCTCCACCATGTATCAGACTTTTATGTTCTATTTTATTTTCATTGCTGCAAAACAGAAGCAAAACTCAACTATTCTCAGGCGATACCAAGGACTGCTTTACAGTGAAACTGTAAGTAATCACCACGATGTATCGTAAAAGGGGGACACGTTTCGCTGAAAGCTGCCAGACTGGGTCCCTCCCATGCTTTTGTGGAGCTTCACCAGTTTCGTTAAGCCAGTTCTGAAATGCAAAGATTTAACATCCTCCTTTTACTAACTACCCTCATCTCAAATAGCAGGGACGAGAAATAACAACAATGCAGATAACAAAAGTGTGTAGAAATTGCCAACATTTGTTAACTCTCTTTAAAACCACATCTTGACGTTTCAAACAACTAATCACATTGCACCTTTCAGGGGGTTTCAGGTTGCTGCCACTGACACTGGCACAGCCTCCTGACCAGAAAGCTCAGGGAGAGAAAGCAGCATGTGATCTCTCCTCTCAGCATTTCAAGGCCCCAGTGTGCAGATTAATGCCATCCCCATCTAGCAATGGTATGAAGCAATGTGACAGATTTCACCCCCTTTCCTTGCATGGTGTTTAAAGGAACGTTCTTGCCTACTTCTAATTATAGAACCACAAATAAAAACTCACTCCCAACATGTCCTCAGAAAGATTGTCAAACTTTCCATCAGCTGTCCAACATATGTGGAGCCAGATGAGGTCAACACTCAGTCACACCTGGCAAGTGTGAATCTGAAAACACCCACATTTCTCAGGAATGGATCAAAAGGGAGGCAAATTCAGAGGGTGAATGAGGCCAAAAGCAGGACCTGAGCGGAGGTAAGACAGTAGGTCCAAACCAGAGGAAGCTCAACATCTCTGAGGCCGAGCTGTGCCCCAGCTAATCCAGGAGGGGGCAGCAGAGTGATAGCCCGGGTCTCTAGCGGTTCCAAGGGGCACACCCAGGATATCAAATACAGAACTTTTCTCTTTTTCACCTAGTAGCTCCGAAGACAAAGCTATCTTTGCCACTTAACTGCTTTCAGCCTTTGGACATGTCAGACTCACAGGCAAGGAAACAAGCTAGTGGGAGTTTCTGAGATCATATATACTTGTAAAGACTGTTGGCCTAATCATAAGTTATTATATTTTGGCACAGGTGAGTGTAATGTAGATAACTAAGGTCCCAAACCAAGGGTTTAAGCTGAGTAAGAACTTTGAAATATAATACAGCTACAACCCTTCTCAAACTTTAGTATGAATGAAAATTACTTACGAATCTTGGTGATTTGTTTTTTGGAGTTTTTTTTTTGCAGTACACAAGCCTCTCACTGTTGCGGCCTCTCCCGTTGCGGAGCACAGGCTCCGGATGCCCAGGCTCAGCGGCCATGGCTCACGGGCCCAGCCGCTCCGCGGCATGTGGGATCTTCCCAGACCGGGGCACGAACCCGTGTCCCCTGCATCGGCAGGCGGACTCTCAACCACTGCACCACCAGGGAAGCCCACGAATCTTGTTTTTAAAGCACAAGTGTACAAGAAAAAGTGCTCATCATGCAGATTAGGAAAATGCAAATCAAAACCTCAGTGAGAGGTTTACCACTTCATACTCACTAGGATGGCTAAAATCAAAACAACAGACAATAACAAGTGTTGACAAGTATGTGGAGAAATTGGATTGTGAAATGGTGTAAGCCACACTGGAAAACAGTGTGGCAGCTCCTCAGAATGTTAAATACAGAGTTACCATATGACCAAGCAATTCCATTCTTAGCTATATACCTGTGTTTGTCTCCTAGGGCTGCCATAACAAAATACTTCAGACTGGGTGGCATAAAGAATGGAAATTTGTTTTCTCACTGTTCTGGAAGTTCAAGACCAAGGTACCAGCAGGGCTAGATTCTCCTGAGACCTCTGTCACTAGCTGGCAGATGGCTGCCCTCTTACTGCCTCTTCACATGGTTGTCCCTCTGTGCACACACACACCCCTAATCTCCTTTTAAGGACACTGGTCAGATTGGATTAGGGCCCACCCTAAAGGTCTATTTTAACTTAATCACCTCTTTAAAGGCCTGATCTACAAGCACAGTCACATTATGAAATACTGGGGGTTAGAGCTTCAACATATGAATTTGGTGGAGACACAAATAAGAATAGATGTATGTCTACACAAAACCTGTATTTGAATGTTCACAGCAGCATTCTTCACAGTAGCCAAAAGTGGAAGCAAACCAAATGTCCCTCAGCTGACAAGTGGATAGAGTATATCCATACAGTGGACTATTATTGGGCAATAAAAAGAAATAAAGTACTGATTTATGCTACAACATGGATAAACCTTGAAAGCATTCTGCTAAGTGAAAGAAGCCAGTCACAAAAGGCCGTATATTATTCCAGTTAAATGAAATATCCGGAATAGGCAAATCCACAGAAAGTCAGTTAGCGGTTTCCAGAATCTGGAGGGAGGTGGGTATGGGGAGTGACTGTTAATGGTTGAGTTTCTTTTGGGGGTGATAAAATGTTCTGAAATTACTTACTGGTGGTGGTTGCACAACTTTGTGAATATACTGAAAACCATTGAATTGTATACTTTAAAAGGGTGAATTTTATGGTCGGAGAATTATTTTTTACTAAATAGATCACTTAAATCGAAAACAATGGGTACATTCTAGGCCCCAGTTACAGAGTTTCTGATTCATATCTGCAGAGGGTCCAGAAATCTGCATTTTAAACAAGTGTTTCCACCCCAACGATTATGTTGAATTATGTTGGAGATATAATAGGCTAAAAAGTTGGTCATGTGGAGGGTACTTTGAATGAATAGTCACCTTCAGGGTCACCCTGAGTGGGAAAGAACTAAAATATACAAACCTGCACTTGAACAGGTGCAGGAGCAGGTGGGAAGGGAGAAGCTACAGCTTTGAGCCCTAGATGTCCTGGGAAAATAGAGCTCAAATTCAGAGACAGTCAACTCAAGTGCTCGTTCACTGAGAATTTACATAAAACCAAATGTGTACAGTTTAAACAGTAGAAATTTTTGCACTGGAGAAGAATACAGGCTCTGCCCTTCCCAGCTTCAACTCTGAGAGAGATTAAAAAAAAAAAATTACCACTGTCAAAGAATAATAGAAAAGTTACTTTAGAATAGCAAGGTGGCCCTGGATTTTATCAGCTATTACTGGATTTTTTTTTTAACTATTATTGAGACCATTTGCAGGCACACAATGCCAAGGTGTGGAGTTAAGGTTCAGGTTAAAAATAAGATACAGGATCCAGAATTCTGTCCCTTTTTCTATAAAGAGTATAAGTGTATAAGGCCTGAGTAGCCCTACGAAAGTAATAATCATGTTTCTTCCCAGCACATGTGTTTGATAGAAAGCTAATGAGAGAATGGTCAAATTATATAACCTTTAAATATTATCATAAAAAGAGCAGGCAAACACCACAAACAAATCAATTCATGGAAGACTTTTCCCAGTTCTCAGCAAAAAAGAATTAAGTTGTGGAAAGTGTGACACCCAGCCTCCCAGATAGCCTCCTGGTATTCCCACCACTGTATAGCTCCTTCCCACATTGACCAATAGAACACAGCAGAAGTGATGGTATATCACCTCCAACATTAGATTGTAAAAGACATCATGGCTTCCAGCTTGGTCACTCTCTTTCTTGTATCACACAGTCTGGGGGAAACCAGCTGCCCTCTCATGAGAAACCCTAGGGACAGGCTCTTAAGGAACTGGGACTCTTGCTAGCAGCCGTCTTGTTAGCAGATCATCCCACCCCAGACAAGCCCTCAGATGCCTGCAGCCCCAGTCAACAGCTTGACTGTAACCTCGTGAAAGATCCTGAGCCAGAATCACCCAGCTAAGTCACTCTCAGATTCCCAACTCTCAGAAACTGTGTGAGATAAATGTTTATTGTCTTTGTCTTCTACATTTAGGGGTAATTAAGTTTGGGGATCATTTTTACAAATCAATAGATAACTAATACAGCAAGTTAATATGTTTTTTATGCTATATTGTCTTAATCAATTGCACCTAATATTTATTGTCTGCTAGAGAGACAACAAAATATATAAAACAACTAACTAATGTTATGAATGCAAAAGTCAGGAACCACCATCCATGAGGAGGGCGAATAATGTGATGGGAGAAGGTTTTGAGTTAGGCAGACCTGGATTCAGGCTCCACTACTTTCTTGGTGAGTGACCTTGGGCAAGTTTCTTAAACTCTCCTAACATTCAACTGGGGATAATGCCTTCCTCGTGGGACTTTTAAAGTTTAAATAAATGATCACATGTGTGAAACACTCAATGCAAAAAGGTGTTCAACAAATGTTGATTTCACCTCCATCCTTGTTGATAGTTTACTGAAATTTCAGTCACCAATAGTGACATAATCATCATGTTTTCTTCTAGCCAAAGTGTTTCTAATTAGATATCACAAAATATAACACTCTTTCCTAACATTTTATAGAAAAGAAACTTGACTTCTAGTTACATCAATTGAATTTGTTGAGAATAATTGGATCCTATGACTAACGTGGAACATATCCTCATTCGTTAATCACATACATGTAGCAAGAATAAATAACATATTAAAGTTAACTCCTTAAAATACCAACTTCCTTCCTTAGTCTCACCTTCAGATATGGCCAAATTAATTTATTTATTTATTTAAAAAGTAGAATATATATCTTCTTTTATTATTCATCTGTTTTCAGTAGGGGCAGAAACTATCTTTATATTAGCCATTTTGAGCAATTATATTAAAAAATTTTTACCTGACATGTAAACGTTTTATAAACACTCAGTTTTCACTTCCTCGGCAGGAGTTTTTAGAAGCCCAGGTGGAACCCTCTCTCTCTAGCCCGCCGTGTAGCCTGGGTTCCTGAATCCCACCTGTTGCTGATGGTCACTAGCGGACATGGCTGCCTGGGACCTGCCCTCCCTCTGGGCGGCTCAGCTCACCCCAGAATCTCACACTCGCTTTATTCATGAGGATATAAATCACCGCAGGTTTATACAGTTAGAAATTTTTTTCACTTGCAGACTTACAATTTCCAGAAATCAGGAGTGGAGGCCTCTTCTATAACTGCAAATGGAAGCTAAGCTCTTACTCTTTTCTTTAGGCTTAAGGCTGTCCCTGAACACAATTATTTGCAAAAGTAAGAAGTTCTTAACTCGCTTTAAAATCCTTTCTCTGAATGGAACCTTCATCCATTTAACAAGTATTTATTGAGCATGTGCCCTCTTCTGGGCACTGAGCTCCTGGGAGACAACTGTGAACTGGACACAGTCCGCATCCTCAGCTACAGCTCCAAACCACGTGGCTGTCAAAGTACACTCGGGTGTCTGCAGCCACCTGCACATGGGACATGTGAGATGGCCAGATTGAAACTGACAATATATTCCATATGCTGAAGGACAGAGAACACCTTTGGGTAGCATTCAATGAAACTGTACCCCAATCTCATAATCAGGAAGGCCTGCTCTTTTCTGTACAGCAGAGAAAAGAGCAGAATTCAGTAGAAATTTCAGAAGTCATAGTAAAGTTACACCTGAACAAAAGAGCACAAAAAATTTCTTTCTTAGGGAAATGTTTTTTGAAGCAGTTACTTCTCAAAGCACGTTTCTTAGGTTGTAGAACTCTGGGGATTGTTTTTAGAAAGAGGTAAGAGATATAGGTGTTCAGTCTTCAGTTTTCTGCCATGAGAGAAGACTCCCAGTGGAAATTCTTCAGATAGTTGGTTTCCTCTCACCCACCTGCACTGTCTGCTCTTCTATATGTATGCATAAGATGCTGCCTAACCCAAGTGTCATGAGAGACAGGTGCCATCTGCCTCATCCAGTCCATGACTCACCTGTGACACATCTAATACTGCCTAGATAATGAGCATTCCAATGGCACAATAGGACTCAAGCTTCTTAACAGCCCATCTGTTCAGCCAGAAATTCACCTCAACTGGATGTGAGAATAGGATGGGGAAGGCTTAGCAGAGCAGACCCATGTGCTGTTAAGCAGGCTGATTTTAGAGTACTGATGGTGATTTTAAGACTGGTTATTTATCACAATGATACATGCTCATCTTGAAATGAATTTAGAGTTTAGAAACTAATACAAATGATACACTTAATCTTATATTTTTCCTTAAACCATAAACTCTTGTGATATCCACATCACTTAGCATCCTCACTCAAGTCTTTGTTCAAATATGATCTTCTCTGGATAAAGAAGATGTGGTACATATACACAATGGACTATTACTCAGCCATAAAAAAAGAATGAAATAATGCCATGTGCAGCAACATGGATGGATCTGGAGATTATCCTACTAAGTGAAGTCAGTCAGACAGAAAGACAAATATAATGTGATATTACTTATATGTGGAATCCAAAATGTGATACAAATGAACTTATTTACAAAACAAACAGACTCACAGACATAGAAAACTTATGGTTGCCAAAGTGGGGCAGGGGAGGGATAAATTAGGAGTTTGGTATTAACATATACACACTACTATATATAAAATAGATAAACAAGGTCCTACTATATATAGCACAGGGAGATATATTTAACACCTTTTTTTTTTTTTTTTTTTTTTGGCCATGCCTTGCAGCATGTAGGATCTCAAGTTTTCTGACTAGGGATCAAACCCATGCCCCCTGCATTGGGAGCATGGAATCTTAACCACTGGACCACCAGGGAAGCCCCTATATTTAATATCTTGTAATAAACTATAATAAAAAAGAATCTAAAATACATATATATATAGGTATAACTGAATCACTGTGCTGTACACCTAAAATTAATACATTGTAAATCAACTATATTTCAATACATTTTTTTTTTTAAATATGATCTTCTCACTGTAGCTTTCCCAAACCACCCCATTTTAAATTGCAGGCCTCTACCCTTGAACATCCTCTACTTCTTCCCTCCTTTATTTTACTCGATAATACTTATCATAATATGCCATCGAATTTATTGATGTGTTTTGTTTAATTTTTAGTTCCAGGAGAATGTAAAATTCTATTGGAAATGAAAAATGAGGATTTATCGCCAATATCTAAAATAGCAACTAAGGCATAATAGTGCTTACTATGGAGAGGCTAGTCAGGAACAACAACAGTAATAAAAAGAAGCAAAACAAAACAAATTGAAAATGAAGATCATCTGTGGACTGTGATAAGTGCTAGGAAAGAAATATACAGAGTGATGTCAAAGAATAACAGAGAGGCGGCTTGAAGAAGCGTCTGAGGAGCTGACATTGAAGCCGTGACCTGAAGGATAAACCAGCGATACAAAAGAACAGAAAAAAAATTCCAAGCCGAGCAACAGCCTGGAGTCCGGAGAGGGCCTGCCTTGCTCTCTGCAACAAAAGGAGGCCAGAGAGGCTTGAGGGAGGGAGGTAAGGTTCAAAGGTGCACCAGAGCCAGTGCGTACAGAGCAATGTGCGCCAGGATTGGGGACTCAGAATTTTATTTTAGGTGTAACTGGGGAATAACCTTTTCCTATGACTCCCAATTAAGGCCACGTGTAAACGAGGATAAATGAAAAACTTCCAGCTACAAACACCTAGAAACGCTGGATAAAATGGCAAAACTTTTTTTTCAAAAACTAAGTGCAGCTCTGAACTTAGGATAAATAAAGGGAGAGTCCCAGGTGCTAGGGGGTAAAAGGGTGAATATAGACTTAGAAGTGGCATATAAGAACATGCTGGATGCTGGAAAGGTTTTAAATTTTGATCTGGGTGATAGTTAAATGAGTGTAGATTTATATAAAAAGCAACAAAGTTGTGCACTTATGATTTGTGCACTTCCTATGTGTATTTTATACATTGATAAAATTTTTTTAGATAAATAAAAGCAGAGAGGAAAAACAGGGAGGGCAGTTAGAATGCCAGCCAATTTTTTTAACTGCAACCATAGAGGCTAGTATCCAAAGGAATAATATTTCAATGTGCTAAGAGAAAATCTCAGTCTAGAACTCCATATTCTATTAAATCATCATTCAAAAATGTAAACAAAGACATTTTTAGACAAAGATTAAGTTACCAACCACTGATCCTCGCTATGGATAGAATTAAATAAAAAGAAAATTGCATCTAGTAGAAAAGAAGAAGAAGAAACAATGGCAAGTGCAAAATGTGTTACAGACACCACTGATTTGCCGTCCAGTATCTGGGGTACCATCAAATTAGACAATGATTGAGGTTTGTTGGGCTGAGTTTTTAAATACAAAATTCTCTGTGCCTTTGATTTCTCATCTACAATGTAGAGATGATAACTGTACCTTCCGCACACCATAGTTGTAAAGATTAAGTGTGTGTATGTGCCTCCTTGGAACAGTGCCCGGCAACAGTGAGCTGTTATTACATATTATACATCTGAACCCTTGGTAGAAAGCCTTGCTCTGCTGAACTTTGTCCAAAGAAAGTTTTTTTCAGAAGTGTCATGATTCTTTTTCCTTATATATCACAAATAGCTTATTTTCTACTTAAAGTCTTCAAGATGTTCATTAAACTATTTTTTAAAAGAGTACTGGGAATCCATTGAAGGCTTTCAAGCTGAAGATTAGAAGACTCTGGTTTACATGTTTAAGTGATCTCTGAAACTACTGTATGGAAGGTAGGCAAGAGGGCAAAAATGCAACCAAGGAAGCCAATTACAGTGTATTTCAAAAGGAAAAGTGGGAACTGATAGCGCCCTATCTGGGCATAAATTAGGGGGAAATGTAGAAAAAATAATAATAAAAACAAAATGTATTAGGATGTAAAATCTGTTACTAAAGAACTATTTTGAAAACACTGGAGTAAAAAGTTAATAACCAGATTCTCAAAAATCAGAAAATGCAACTCTGAAAAGTGTCTCTTATTGGAGTCTAGTATTATTTTTGTTTATGTAATACTTTTAACAATCCTAGATTTCTATCCAAACTTATCTCCAACTATACAATTGCAGACTGTACAATTCTCACTCCCTTGCCTTTGATCATCCAATTGCATCTCTGCCCCAGATGTTCCCCTCTCCCTCCTCTGTACCTCAAGATGCCTTACGCATACTACGAAAACTGACTCAGATTTCATCTTTTCTGCCCCAGAGTTTCTGCAGGGGGCATCAATATTTCTTTCCCTTGTTTTCCAAATGGGCTATGTCTACAATATTAATGGACCTGTCCTTATTGTTAAGGACCTTGCCTTATAGTTACTTGCATTATCACTCTCCCTGGATTACAAAACTCTTAAAATTAAGGAAAATGTCATATTTGGTCTGCATCCTTTACATCTCCAGCCGAGTAGCTTTACAAATATTAAAGGACTTGAAGTTGAAGTGAAAAGGGAATCATCGTAACTGAATGATCTAAACGATGAGATCTCTGAAAAAAAGAACAGAACAATCGTGACTGAGGAGACCTCAGTGCCCAGGAGTTGCAAAAGTTGCCTCTGGTTGCATCATCCCAAGAAGTTTGCCTCTTTGAGTGTCAGTCCTGATTTGTGAAATACTATTTAACCACCAAAAACACATTCCTACTTCCAAGTACCAGAGAGGAGGGAAAAGAAAAGCAGAAAGCAATAAATATTTATTGCCATCGCTGCCTCGGGCACCTAATTTGGAGATGTTATTCTTATTTAACAGGAAAATGAATAACTGAATGAATCCTTAGTCATTAGTATCTTGCTATTTTATATTCTATTCCTACATTCTTGTGATTGACAGATTTTGCCCCATGAGGTGCTTCATGGATACTAACATTAGGAATCAGAAAGCATCCATGGAGTACTGAAGAGGGTCCAGCTCAGAGACAGAATAATATAGAATGGAAATAGAATTGACCTCCTTACATAGCTTGATGTGCTCTCGGAATCATTGAGATAATGCAGTAGTTTTCAAAGTTCACTTGAGGACAAATGTTGTAGCATCTTGGACAGAATGCGGTAAACGCGTCTGCCAGTGTTCATGTCCTCGCAGGGTGGCTGTTTGAGACTTATCTACAGAACTGTATACGTGCCTTCTCCCAAATAGCCTGAGGCCTAATTAAAAATATGTCAGCTGCTAAATCATGAGGTTAGGGGTAAGATAGGTTTGTCCCAAATGGCACAAGCACAATTTTGCAAATTCCCAAAATGGCAGGTTTGGGAAGCCACTCTACTCAACTAAGGCAGACTCCCGATCTGTAAAAACACATAGAACCCTCTCCTCTATTCAGCTGCCCATACTTCAGGCAGATCTTTAGTCTCTAAACATGGGAAGTTTAGCTCTCCTACCCAGCAAAGGGAGTCTAAAATAAGCAACTCAAAAAAGAAAGAACAAAAGCAATTTTCTTTTTGAGGCTGAAAACCAGCAAATGGCCCTGTGCTGGCTGGTGTTTCGTGGTATTCTGTGGTGTTCCGTGGACATTGTGTGGCACGCTGGCAGGAACACGCCCTGTCAAGCCATGGCCACCTTTGCTCAGAACATAGTTAACCATTCTGGTCCTCACTTTCCTCATCTATAAAATGGGGATAATAATACTTAACTCACAGTGTGGTTGTTAATGGAAGCGTGTTCAATGAAGCGATCATATTACCAGTGTGTGGAGGTGAACGTGTAAAAAGTGTGTTCACCCCTTTAAATGCCCCTCAGTCCCATGCCCCACCCCCACCCCTGCAGCAGCTACACTTTCTCTCTCCATTAGAAGAAGGGAAGGTGTAGTAGAACCAGATTACACAGCAGACCATCTGCTCAGCTGCACCAGGCAATGAACTCTAAAGGCTAAAACATGTCTATAAAAACATGGGACATAATTCCATACTCGGCAAAATGTAAATGGCTCTAACTCACATATGCATTAAAACATGCATGTATTTTGAATTTTAACAGTTCAATGGTATTTGTTATATGTAATTTCCTGGAACCTTCACAGGGGGGTGGAATTTGGTAGCAGGAGGACCCTTTTTTTTTTTCCTGAGAACAATTAAAATCTTCATCCTTCTTTTAATGACTATCAAGGCATTAAACTTGAAGATAGTATTAAGTGTGGATGATGGCATAAAAGCTGTGAGATAGAAGCCAGCAAGAGAAAAAATGCTGTGAATAAAAAGAGTGACAGAGGGCTTCCCTGGTGGTGCAGTGGTTGAGAGTCCACCTGCTGATGCAGGGGACACGGGTTCGTGTCCCGGTCCGGAAGGATCCCACATGCCGCAGAGCGGCTGGGCCTGTGAGCCATGGCCGCTGAGCCTGCGTGTCCGGAGCCTGTGATCCGCAATGGGAGGGGCCACAACAGTGAGAGGCCCACGTACCGCAAAAAAAAAAAAAAAGAGGGGCAGGGGAAGATTTAGAAAAAGTAAATCAGAACTACTAATTGCTGGAGGTAGGGGAGAAAGAGAAGGAAGAATATATAAGGCTGTGGGGTAGAGAAAAGAATGAATGATAAGAAATGAGATACCCAATGGAAATTTCTGGAAATGCTATGTACATCAAGATGTAAACATCCTCCTTGATCACTCTTAAAGAATTTTTATTAAATTCTACATTGCTCATTGATGAACTTAGACAAGTGCATTTTTATTTTAAGGGAATTTGAAAAGGAAAAAAAAAGGCCACATAACAAATAAGTTATAACTATAGAGGCATACTACATTTGTATTAATAGAAAAGTGGTTTCACTCTACCCTCCATGAAACAGATGCTGAGTAAATACTTAAACATAAGTTTGAAAGGATACCACAGTCCCTGAGGTGCCAACTTGTTTCCTCAATTCAGCTGGTATTTGAGGAAGAGGAGAAACCAGATTAAGACGACACAGCGAGATGCTCAGAGGTCAGACAGTGTGGAGAGAGGAGAAAGCTGAGAATCCGCTTATCTGCTGGGATTAGTATGAGGTTGCTAACCTACTTCTACAGGATGGAACAACAAAGGAACATTCATAAAAGCAGGGAGAGAGAGGGAGCTTCAGAAGGCAAAGAAAGTGACTATCAGTGTCAAATGCTGCAGCAAGGTCCATGAAATCAGAAGAAACAATTCTGCCTGGTGGCAAAAAGCCATCTCAGGAAAGAAATGACCCCTCAAGTGATATCACAGACTAACCGAGAGACCAAAGCAGCTTATGAGAGTCAGAGAAGGGCTCCATCTAAGGCTCGTTTCTTCCATCCTGCATGCTCTCTGTAGGCAAGTCCATCCACTTCTGTGATATCAACGACCTCCTGAAAGATGATCTCCCCAAGTTTATCACCCATCCCCAGACTCTCCCTCCTCCACCTAGCATTCCAACAGCTTGTCAGGAATTTCCACCTGCTTGTCCTATGGGAATCTCCATTCCATTGCATCCAAAATGGAACTGATCATCTTCCTTCCCAAGTGTTCCACCTTTTACTTTCTCTATGAATAGTGCCTACAGTAACACCTGAGAACAGCCTGGATTCCTCCCTTTTTCTCACTTTTCACATAAAACACTAACCAAATGCTAATGGTACTTGTAACCCCTGGATATCTCTTTATCCACCATCTCCCTTCCTTCCCCTATTCAATCAGTTTTTCAGGTCTTCAACCTTTCCCACCTGTGTTATTGTACCAATTTCCTAACTGGTCTCCCTGTCCGGCCTGGCACGGCTCTACATCACTGCCAGAGTGACTCTTCTGAAACACAAATCTAACCTTGTAAATATCTTAGATTCAAATTCCTTCCTCAGCATCAGTAATTAACATGGATTCAAGATAGGAGAAAATCACTTCAGTGCTTTAACTTTCCTTTTGTAAAAAGGGAATCAGGCTGAATTTCTTAACCTACAGCCAAAGAATTTCTGTGATGATTAATTCAATATTGCTTTCTAAAAACTAAGTTTTAATGATTGTAAATGTCAAGGAAACAAGCCTATGATATAAAGCTCAGTTTTAAAGTTTTAACAAGAAGAATCCTAAATTACGTTTTATAGTGTGATACCATCAATGTAAAATGCATAGTAAAAATCATAGAAGAAAATGGTCTAAAATTTTAATCACAAGTGCCTCTTAATGATGTGATTACAGACAACTATTTTTTTTTCATAACACAATTTCTCCCTCTCCCACAATGAGCATAGAGTTCTTCAATAATAGAGGCAAAAGAGTCAACTTTTCAAAACCTGAGCTGTCTGAAAGGGGCACTAGTACAAAAGAGAATTCCCAATATTTAAAGCTGCTGTCATAATTCTGAGGAAGGCTGCTGGACGTGATTACTTACTGAACTGTTACAAAGAATTGGTCCTCTCTTTGTACTTCTCCCAGGGTTTATGTCTGGGAGACTTGACCAAGGACAGTTCTGAACCATCCCAACACTACCCGGCTAAGGAGGGTGAAAGAATACAGAAGCTGACAGTTAATTAAAGGAGGCTACCATGTGGCAGGCAGGTCCCAACTATGGTGGGTAACAATTGTAGCTCTTTTGGGGCCTTGGAATAAAATTCTGAGTACTAAAGCAGGCACTAAGTGCAATTTATATTGGGACTTTAACAAAATTGCTAAGTGAAAATTCAGCCCATAATATTCTCTACCAGTTTCATGCACACCATCCAGGGAAATTGAAAATAACCCCAAAAGGAATCATTTATAGATTCTTTCTTAGAGTCTGGATTTTCATTAAAGGACTAGTTTTTCTACCTTTCTGTATTTTCAGCTTCTTGGCTTCTCTCTTTCAAAGAGAAGTTTCATTTTAAATGTTTGTACCAAGCAGAAGGGTAGACCCATGCTAATTACATGGGCACAAGGAGATTTCTCCAGCTTGGTTCCTCTCATTTCATACAGCACAATCTGTAGAACAATTGTATAAATAAAATAGACTTTGTAGAAGTAGTCATTAGAAAAGCTCAGTTGCTTTAAATAAGTGGTTCTCAATCAGGGGCAATTTTGTCTCCAAGGAGATATTTTCATGATCATAACTGAGGAGGTCTTACTGGCATGTAGCGGGTGGAAGCCAAGGATGCTGCCCAACATCACACAATGCTCAGGAGAGTCTCCCACAGTAAAGAACTATCCAGCCCCAATGTCAAAGTGTTAAGATTGAGAAACCCTTAAACATCAAAAAGAATAAAATTTTAGTTCATGGTAACCAGCTTTCAAGAGTGAAAGACAAATTTATACCTTTCTTTGTTAGACTCAAAGTCATCCACTTTCCTCCTAAGGGCCTACCCAGTAGAACTCAGGACTCTTGCTAGAAACTTGGAAAATCCACTGTCTAGTCTTTTCCAACCTCTTTCTCTGATACCCAAGCAGAGAGCCTCTCCTTATCAAAATCAGAAAGTTCCTTCTAAATTTCATACGTACCCATCATCACATTAACTATTGTTTTTCATCATATTAATTATAATCTTATAATTGACAGAGACTATTTAACAACCTCAAAGCAGAGAAAAAGAATTAGGTTAATATACTACAAAGCTACAGTAATCAAGACAGTATGGTACAGGCACAAAAACAGAAAGATAGATCAATGGAACAGGATAGAAAGCCCAGAGATAAATCCACACACATATGGTCACCTCATCTCTGATAAAGGAGGCAGGAATATACAGTGGAGAAAAGACAGCTTCTTCAGTAAGTGGTGCTGGGAAAACTGGACAGCTACATGTAAAAGAATGAAATTAGAACCCTCCCTAACACCATACACAAAAATAAACTCAAAATGGATTAAAGACCTAAATGTAAGGCCAGACACTATAAAATTCTTAGAGGAAGACACAGGTAGAACACTCTATGACATAAACCACAGCAAGATCCTTTTTGATACACCTCCTAGAGAAATGGAAAATAAAAAAAAATAAACAAATGGGACCTAATGAAACTTAAAAGCTTTTGCAAAGCAAAGGAAACCATAAAAACAAGACGAAAAGACAACCCTCAGAATGGGAGAAAATATTTGCAAATGAAGCAAGT
Source organism: Pseudorca crassidens (assembly GCF_039906515.1). Lineage (NCBI taxonomy): Eukaryota > Metazoa > Chordata > Mammalia > Artiodactyla > Delphinidae > Pseudorca > Pseudorca crassidens. The sequence goes on from NC_090296.1 coordinate 73,159,222, forward strand.
GACAAAGGATTAATCTCCAAACTTTACAAGCAGCTCATGCAGCTCAATATCAAAAGAACAAACAACCCAATCCAAAAATGGGAAGAACTAAATAGACATTTCTCCAAAGAAGATATACAGATTGCCAACAAACACATGAAAGGATGCTCAACAACACGAATCATTAGAGAAATGCAAATCAAAACTACAATGAGATATCATCTCACACCAGTCAGAATGGCCATTATCAAAAAATCTACAAACAATAAATGCTGGAGAGGGTGTGGAGAAAAGGGAACCCTCTTGCACTGTTGGTGGGAATGTACGTTGATACAGCCACTATGGAGAACAGTATGGAGGTTACTTAAAAAACTAAAAATAGAACTACCATATGATCCAGCAATCCCACTACTGGGGATATACCCTGAGAAAACCATAATTCAAAAAGAGTCATGTACCACAATGTGCATTGCAGCTCTATTTACAATAGCCAGAACATGGAAGCAACCTAAGTGTCCATCGACACATGAATGGATAAACAAGATGTGGCACATATATACAATGGAATATTACTCAGCCATAAAAAAAACGAAATTGAGTTATTTGTAGTGAGGTGGATGGACCTAGAGTCTGTCATACAGAGTGAAGTAAGTCAGAAAGAGAAAAACAAATACCGTATGCTAATACATATATATGGAATCTAAAAATAAAAAATGGTTATGAAGAACCTAGGGGTAGGACAGGAATAAAGACAGACATAGAGAATGGACTTGAGGACATGGGGAGGGGGAAGGGTAAGCTGGGACAAAGTGAGAGTGGAATGGACATATATACACTACCAAATGTAAAACAGATAGCTAGTGGGAAGCAGCTGCATAGCACAGGGAGATCAGCTCGGTGCTTTGTGACCACCTAGAGGGGTGGGATAAGGAGGGAGGGAGGGAGATGCAAGAGGGAGGAGATATGCGGATATATGTATATGTACAGCTGATTCACTTTGTTATAAAGCAGAAACTAACAACAACAACAAAAAAGACACGTACATTTTCCTCAAAAAAAAAAAACAAGAATTAAGTTCAAATTAGGCTGTGGGTTTATACAGAGTCCCAGGGTGAAAGAAAAGGGATCAAGGAGAAGATGATCAAGACAAAATCCAATTGTCCTCAAATTCCACCTGAATTCATCATCACAAGCGAAGTACACGGACTTTGGAATAAGGAGACCTGGGTTTGAACTCCAACTCTACCATTTAATAATTGGCTGTGAAGCATAAGGTAGGTCATTACTTTGAGTCTCATTTTCCTCCTCTCTTAAGTGGAAATAATTACATCTACCTCCTAGTAATCTTTTTCATCCCCAAAACAGTAAGTGATCAATCAACATTAGCTTCCTGCTGTCTTCTATATTCAACACTGGAATAGAGATTAGGTCACATACATTTCCTAACACTCTAACTCTATGGAAAATTGTTGAGTCTCAGATCCTTGATTTCCCCATCATTAAGGATATACGTAAAGCAAATATCAAATAATACATTAGCATCTATGTGCCTGGTACTCAGCAAGTGCTCTAAGATGGTAGCTATTGTTACTCTGCAGTAAAGTCTCACGAGTGTTCATCTTCCTGAAGACTCCTTGAACCCCTGTATGCTCTGGTTAACATCTGTGTGCTCCTGCACCAGGTTCACTTCCCTGGATATCACTCCCTTAGAACATCTGAGCATACCACTTATTTCCAGGGAGCCCCTTGGTTCCCAGTGAGAAGAAAGTCCAACCTCTCTCAAATAGATTCTGATTTTCCCCTATCCTGGGACTTGCCAGAATGAGAATTTTAAGTTTTAAATATCAAGGTTTATGTTCACTATGGTACCTAGACCTTGGTGGACACCTAAATACATCAATACCAACACAGGAAGAGGAACCTGATATCTGGGGCTTTAGATGAGCAAACAGGGCTGTCCTTAGACCTTCTATATCCTTGCTGACCTTGCATAAAATGATCTCTGAAATGTTGCCTACTTCATTACTTGGGAATTTACCTTTTTTTCTATTTTGACCTTTGTAACGTATTTGAGAGATGGTATAGAACTATACTTCATCTTTTTACAGCTTTTGACCCAGAGCAGTCAAAGCAGCCTCTCAAAGCCGTTGTGTGCGCTATGCCGTGTGGTCAGCTCTACAAAGAGCTTCATCCCTCCACCAGGTTTGTCCTCTTTCCACCCTTCACTGAAGCACTGAGTTGATTTAGCAAACACTCACAAATCCAGGCAATCTTCTGTCCCAGAAAAAAATTTCTGTGATCTCTCACATCTTTCTACTGCAGTGGTTTCTTGCTGCAATAGATAAGATGATAGAGTCTGAAAGGAACCCACAGTGAATTTCTTGTCTTCTTCCATGAACTAATTCCCAGATAATCCTTCAACACTCCTGCCTTATCCTCTGCTCCAAGACACGAATAACATCTCATCCCTCTTTACATACAGTTTGAGGAGCATTTTATCCTCCTGCATTTTACTGTTCACCTATCTTTCCACGTCGACACCAGTCACATGCTAAGCAGGGCTGGCTCATTTGTTTCCATAAACTGATAGAGCATAGGGCATGGCCCACTAAAGGTAAGCAATAAATGTTTGCTTAAAAAATGCACCTAAAACATATGCCTATTTGCATGCACAATGTAATATAGGGAAGCCCTATAGAAAGAAAATATGAACAGAGATGGTTTATACATCGATGTAATTATAACACTCATGAATCAAATGGATTGCTATCCAAACTGACTACAGACCGAGAAAGGGCGTCTTGGCCTTTGAGTAATGGAAGGTGGTGATGCCGACCAAAAAACTCAGTCCACAATAAAGGATCCTAAGGCCTATGAGAACTGGCATTGGAGTACCTTGCTTTCTTTCAGGCAGGCTAATTCAAATTAAACGCAGCTCTTACCTGGGGGTGAGATCTTCTGGCTTCATTCTCATGGAACCATGAACCCTGGGTCATCCCTCAGAGGAATAGCTTCTTCTCTGAGGAGCTTGGTCAGTGACACAGTTGAGACTCACTTCTCAATGAGTAGCTCTTGGGACAAGTCCAGACCAGGAGATGCATGTGCAGCAACTAAGCAAAAAGAAAATCTCTTTTGAAGTTGCCGCAAATGAGCTGAACTTCAGTAAAAGCGAGAAAGGGGAGCAAGAGAAACGCTTCCTGGCTTCACTATAATACAGTCCTGTATACAGTATGGTAGTGAATGTTGAGGAAGAGTGTATCTGACAAAAGCAGCTCACAGGTCATTCTCAAGAACAGGGATGTCCTGGATAATCAACAATTCCAAGAGGCAAGAGACAGTGGCTTGCCAGTCAGCCTTAGGTACCTGAAATATGTATTGTCTATAATGCCTCAAACTTGAAAACACTCAGTTTTCTGTAGGGAGAGAGACTGTGGGAGCTAAAAACGATCTTAAGAGTTGATCTGTTTCAAACCTGTCATTTTACAGATGAAGTACCAAAGCCTAGCAAATTAATTTGTCCAAAGTCACTACTGGCTTAGTCTTAAAATTGTATTTATTTATTTACCCTCCAACTTGGTTCAGAAAATATTTAAGACAGCTGAGCAAAAAATACATTCAGTTCAACAAGAGGAAATAAATGTTAAATAAGATTAAAGGGCAATGAGCAGGTGAGAGTGAGGTCAGTACACCATGAAGCCCTATATTCTGGTGAGAAGTGGGCAACAAAATTGGTTCCAAGCTTTCTAATAGCCAATAATACAAAGAAAGAGCCTCAATCTGTTTCATAGTTTGGTGTCTGTAAATTAAGACCCGGTTGCTCAGACAATTATTAATCCTGTACCAAGATCACGGGACAATTTCTCCCTTACATTCTCATAGGGAAAGCCCTGGGATTCACAGATAGGCTGCAGTGTCACATAGTTCTTTCTGATAATGTCTCCCCACGAAAAATGATAGCACCACACCAAAGAGTAGCTCAATAAAAGGGATTTTTTGGAGGACTAAGATGTTTCAGACACGTAGTTCAATACAGGGACAGTATCTAGAGAATGTAGAGGAATGGATAGACCATATATCCCTAAGGCAAGGCTCAGTAAATAACATTTTTCTCTAACATAATTCTGATAGATGTTGAGTGTTGATTTGTTAATACTTAACCCGTCCCATCTTCACCGTGTTCTCTCTCAACATGTGCCTTCCACTCATCCACTCCATGTTCAAACAAGATCCAAGAGAATTCCTTGATGTCTCCCACTCCGCTGCCACCGTATCAGTCAACAGGTTTTATTCATTTTGCTTCCTAGATATCTCAGAATCAACCAGTTCCCTCCATCCTGAACTTCTACACCAATGTGTCATCGTTTCATCTACCATAGAATTTTCTGCTTCTAATCTTATGTTCTTCCATTCATGGTCCCCACAGAGACCCTGTGACCTTTCCAAATACAACCTGATGGCATCACTCTCCTGCTTAAAACCTTTCAAAATTCCTCTGGTGCCCTCAGAATAAAACGCCAAGTCCTTCTTAACATGGCAGACCAGGTCCTGCACTGTCTGCTCCCTGACTGTCCCCAGCCTTTTTCACAGTCACTCTCCTCCTCACTTTCTTTACTGCAGGTGCACAGGTCTTCGGGCAGTTCCAGTAAGTGCTTCATACTTTCCTCCATCAGAACCTCGAAGTCTCCAATTATTCACGTTCATAGTACTTTATTTGCATTTTTCATGTTACAACTAGTTATTTGGGTAATTATACTGTTAAAAATCTCTCTACCCCATGGACTAGAAGCTTCATAAGGTAAAGAACTGCATCTTTCTAGCTCATTGTCGTTCTTCTTATCTAGCATAGCACCAGGCACAGTGCCTGGGACATCTTAAGCATTGAAATACATGAATAAAAAATGGGATAACTAAATGAATAAATAAAGTGAATATTAGAGTCTAGCTATTCTGTTTTCCTAAATAGATGATTAGATAGAAATTTTATATGACATGAGAGCCATGTATTGGCAGGCATACTGTACTGGTCTCTTGTGTTTCAGCCCGTCTTCCACGAAAAAGGCACTGACAGCTTTGTTCTGAAAAATCGCTGCAAGGATGTCTACATAGCAAGCAACCTTGGAAGACAGGTTTTTCTCCAATGCAGAGGGCATATTTGTTTCCCGACCAGGGTAATAAGCATAATGACTTCCTCTGGAGCAAAGGTTTGGCAACTTGCTAGCAGCCCTCTTATACAATTGAGGGTTTCCTAAATTCAGGGTTTCTCTGACAAGTCTACTGTGTACACAGCATCCGCCCTCATTGCCCTTCATTGTCTCTAAGGGACTTAATGGGCCAAGGGAACCAATACAAACATGAAGCTCATGACACTTGCTGTACCATGAGTAATCAAGTTCTTTGTCTCTGACCCAAAAGTCTCATGTCTTCTGCCAGCACCCATGAAACTATGGTTAATTTTTTAGCTTGCAAACAGCACAAAATCTCAGACTCTTGACAATTTTTGAAACCACGTGCTTGAACAACTGGCAGGGCTCAGAGGAGATGTGGAAGCTGAGAACCTCTTGTGAAAATTGGGAAGGCTACGAAAGACAGTGCTTCCGTTGGTTGTGAATTAGAGATCCTCCTCAAAAGTTAACTTTGGGGGCTTCCCTGGTGGCTCAGTGGTTGAGAGTCCGTCTGCCGATGCAGGGGACACGGGTTCATGCCCCGGTCCGGGAAGATCCCACATGCCGCGGAGCGGCTGGGCCCGTGAGCCATGGCCGCTGAGCCTGCGCACCCGGAGCCTGTGCTCTGCAACGGGAGAGGCCACAACAGTGAGAGGCCCGCGTACCACAAAAAAAAAAAAAAAGTTAATTTTGGGGTGACTCAAAAAAAGGAAAATCTTGGTTCCCAATTTATAAACATCACGAAATACATTGTAAAAGTATTAACTAAAGTGTAATTCTTGAAGCACTTGCAACAGAATTGTCTGTGTTTAAAATAACGACCCCTGCACCCTATTCCAAGTCTGTTCAATCAGAACTATACTCATAAAATAATTTTCTAGTTTGACAAAGTTTTCACTGACCCATTGACATTTTTTTCAAATACCTCCTAAAAACCATCTTCACTGAGACAAAAAAATATATATAGTATAACTGGCCTTGTATTAGAGTTGGGCCTAAATAAAAAACATGTAATATCTATTCAACACCAGGATCAGAACCTCTAAACTCTTAAGAAGAGTTATAGTTATGCCCCCACCTTACTCTCATTCCATCCTCCCTGTAATAACCCCAGCCATTTCTTTCAATTCTATATAACACCATTGTAAACATATTTTATAAATAGATGATTGATAAAGAGACAGCATATCCAAACATGAGATAAACACAATATACCACAAAAAAATAAATCCAATATACTAAAACCTCTCCATTTGGAATAGGGCAAGAATGTAAGGTAAATTTAAAAATTATAAAGTTGAACAGAGAATGAATTGATAGCCTTCTCTTTAAACCTCTAGATGCAAAGAAAAAGACATCTCCAGCAAGTTTAAAAGCTCAAAATTCAATCTTCTTTACTGCCACAGTAAGGTCTGCATTTTCTGTTTCCCTTTATTTCACGAATAAGCTCCAAAACTTTCAGTGTTCCATATGAAAGGTAGTGCTTGCTCAAAAGCCAAGAATGAAAGATCTAATTACTGATGGAAACTCACCTGAGAGCACAACCCAGCAAGAGCCGCTAGCAGGGCTCATTTAAAGTCTCCTAATGGTTTTGAGTCAAAGAACTCCCTGAAGACTGAGCTGATTACATCAGGATTTCTGACTGCAATGGTCAAAGTAACATCCATAGGATATGACAGGAATTATGATGGATATCTAAAGCACTGCAAGGTGAAGAGTAAAATCACTTTTCTACCGGAGAGTTCTGTTCCATATAAAACTCAGTATAGATCAACAGTGAAAAGTTAATCTCTTCTCAGCGGAAGTAATGAAGACATACAACACACAACTCTGCCAGAGAAAAGAAAAAATATCTTCTGCATGCAGATTTTCTCCACAGTCTAATTGGAAATTTGTAAATGATACTAAATAATCTATCAGATTATTAAATGTCCAGATTAACATGGGAAAAAAATGATCACTCTTCATGATATATATAAATTGATTTGAAAAGAGTTTAACAATAAATGTCTTCCAGATATTAAAATATGTCTTCGAAAGTGACCTAAGTTTTGGTGCCATGATAAAAATTTCAATTTAACTTAAAAAAACAATGGTTGTGGGAAATTATTATTTTCCTTATTTTTGAACCTATATTTATAGCACCAAGCCTAAAATCTTTTTAAAAAAATACACATTTAAAATGAACACCGGTTAAAGCCAAATAATTTATGAAGCATAATTCTCCACTTCTAAAATGTGGGCGGTGCATTGTGACTTCCTTCCAAAGAGGACGGTGTGGAAAGAGGGGGAAAACTTTGAGTGGGAAACCTGACAAACACTACCTCAGCCAAGCGATCAAGGTTTACATCACCAGTGACAAGTCATGATCTCTCAATATGAGAATGGCACATGGGTCTCCTCCCCAAAACCTACAACCCCAGTCTAATGAATAAAACATCCAACCCCAATTGAAGGACATCTACAAGACACCTGACCGGAATGCCCCCAAATTATCAGAGCCCTCAGAAACAAGGAAGACCTAGAGGTTGGTAAAAGGGTACAAACTTTCAGTTAGATGAAGTAAGGAGATGAGTAAGCTCTGAGCATCTAATGGATAACATGGTGACTGTAGCTGGTAACACTGAATTGTATAATTGAAATTTGCTAAGAGACTAGAACGTAAGTGTTTTCACCAAAAAAGACAAAGAAGTCTTTCTCACCCTGTGTATGAAACATGAAAGTAAAATGAGAGTTATGTAGTCTAGCGGATAGCAATTCATAACATACAGTGTTCACAAAATAATCATTAGAGGTGCTCCGATTTGCATGTGAATAAGGAAACTAAACTATAGTCCTGAAAGACCAAAAAAAACAAAACAGAAAAAAAAAAAGTCTGAGAAACTTGTCATAACCAAAATGAGCCTAATGGGAAATGATGACTGAATGTAATGTGATATCTTGGATGGGATCCTGGAACAGAAAAATAACATTAGGTGAATACCAAGGAAACCTGAATAAAGTGTGAGCTTTAGTTAATAGTAATGCATCAATATTTGTTCACTAATTTTGACAAAAGTGTCATACTGTAAGATATCAATAATAGGCAGAACTGGGAGTAGGGTATGTGGGAACTCTACTACCTTTGTAATTTTCCTGTAAATCTAAATCTATTCTAAAATACACATTTTTAAAATTATTTTACTGAGTCAAACTTTTCTGAAACACAAGGCTACAAGTATCTGAAGCCAGACTTGATGCTAAGTCAGTAGTGATATGACTACATCCATGCAAGCTAATTATAAAGTACTCATATTCCCACAGAGCTAGACAGCATCTAAAAGCAAGACAAAAGATTATAGATTAACAACCAATGAATAAGAATGCACCTATATATACAAAATCTTCCATGTCACATCTGACTAGCATCTTCTACGTTTTAATTTTTCTAGCAAAAATATGTTCTCAAAATGGAAGCCACTGTTTTACTGTTCCTGGTAAATACCAAGCACTGACCTCAGTTGACAGCAAAAATAAAGTACGCAGGGCTAATAAGGTATGAATTAGGAATAAAAGGTTACCCTTCTCTTTCAAAAAAACTGCTTCTATACGGGGTACCTAAAAATCCTTTGCCCAGGGTATAAAGGATCTCATAACTAAAGAGATTTAATTGCAAATTCTTTCTGATTCATAGTAAACCTAAATTTCTACTCAAGCCTAAATGACTGGCAAGGGTTGCTTTGCTTCCACGGCTTGGCAGTAGCCTTTCATGAAGACATGGACTGAGATGAGAAAAAGGAAATAAAGGAGGAAAGGACTGTACTATTCATACTGTAACTCAGCAGCTCAGCTATGTTTGTATTTATATATATTTCATATACACTGAAGTGATGTTATAATTGGTATTTAGGTTGCCAATAAATCTCATGAGTTAAATGAAGTCTCATGAGATATATTGAGAAGCTAAATACCAATTAAAACATCACTTCAGTACAAAAATATGTACTGATTTTCAAACACTGCATTATAAGCAACTAACTTTGGAATCCAGACCACGTGTAAAATGTTGCCTACTGATATACATTCATACCAGGAATTTTACATGTTGCATCCACTTATAATATTTGAGTAATGCTATATCTATCCTCATCTTCACAGAAGCTCTATTAAAGTACCAACACTATCTGTCCTAAGGAGAAAATTAAGATAAACTAACCTCTGGTTGCAGAGTTGCCCCATAATAGTATTTATAATAGGGAAGGACTCGTTTCTAACAGAAAGGAGGGACTGCTTAAATGACCATTTACATCTGTGTGTTGGTATATTATACAATCATTAGCATCGCCATAGAAGAACGTTTGATGTCAGGGGAAAATGTTTATGACATTGTGAATGGAGGTCAATTGCCTATCTGTTCTCAGATCACTCCCCATCATTCTCAGCTCTGTTCCATCTCACAGAGAACTGTATTTCCTTGTCCCGTGGCATCCAGTATTTCCAGACAATGAAAGGCACGGGTAGAAAGAGTCTGACTATAGCCTACAAATGTCAGCAGTGCACTCAGATCACCGGGGGTTCCTTGTTCGTGCTTTCTGTGTGTACCTCACCCAACTCCCACTAGCTTCCATGTGACTTCATTTCAAGGGAACCCCTGCAATTATTTTCTGGAAAACTGTTTAAGCTCTTGGAGCCCACTTCGCCTCTAGAGCAAAGAGCTGGAAATGCCTGGGAATTTACTTGTGGGGGCAGGGGGAGGGGGTCATCCTTCACCAATGACCGAGATGGCTGGGGGTAAGAACACCCAGCTCCTTTGCTTCAGGAGAACTGAGGCACAGTTTACACTGCAGATGTTTCCTCCAGGATCCAGCTATAGTCACCCTCTGAGGAACTTTGCCTGGCTTTCACCCCTCTCTCTCATCCTGCCTCTCCCACCCTCCTATGGCGCTCCCCCAGGAGCACTCCTGCAATAATTTTTTATACACAAATCCCTGCCCCAGGAGGACTCAATCTAAGATCATAGAATGGAAGCAGCCAGGGTATTTCTTCCCCTCTCCCGCTGGCTCCAGGGTTGTCCCCAGCAACGGCTGCTCTCCTCCATGGCCCCAGCTCCTGTTAGCTGGACCCCACTGTGGTTGCCCGATGCAAGCACACTCAAGTCCCCAGTGCTAAGGTTAGGGCATTGTTCAAAAGAGCAGGGCTGTGAGATCTGAGATGGGGATATTTGGGTGTCTCAGGTAAAACTGAGAAATCTTGAACCTTCCTAAGCTCTTGGGCCCCCATTACCATTACCATTTCAGAGGAAAGAGGGACTGAAGTTTCAGAAATGAGCTTGTACCCATGTTATTCCCTCATCTCATGTAGCCCGTGACTGAGAAGCAGCAGGCCTAATGGAATAGGAGAATGGTTTACTAAGACTCGCCGAGGTTGGTGTAATATGTTTTAAACCAGAGACAGATACAAGGGGCTATTTCTCCCACTGCCAGTTACACATAGACCTGAAATTAAAAGATGAGGGTGGTAGAAGTGGCGTTTTTCACCATTACACATCATGTTCCATCATGGCAACCTTGCATTATGACGGTTTATAGATCTTAATTCCCAAGGGAAGAAGGTTTCCAATAAAAGGGACACCATCATCCCATTAAATTATAAGTTCAAACTTCCATCTGGCCATCTTGGACTCCTCATGCCATTGATTTAACAGGCAGAGGAGGAGTTACTGTACTAGCTGTGATGATTTATTCAATCTGCCAAAGGGAAATTGCACTGCTGCTACACAATAGGGGCAGAGGAGTCTGTACCAGAACCCAGAAGATGCACCAGGACACCGGGCAGTACTTCCACGTCCAGCAGTGAAAGTCAGTGGAAGATTACGACCCAATCAAGGCAAGACCACTAAAGACTCCCACGATTCAGGAAGAAAGATTCCAATCATTCCACCAAAATAAGAACCCAGATAGGGTGTGCCCACGTGTAGGAGAACATGGGATGGATAGTGGAAGAAGAAAATGATCAACGTCAACTATGGCCTCATGATCAGTTACAGAAATGAAGGCTGTAGCAGCTATGCACAGTTTCATTATAAACATGCTTATATATATTAACAAAATACCTATTTTTACCTTTTGCTTCCTGTCCTATTCTGTTTGAGGAGCATTGGTGAGCCATCATTTTGTGACTTAATTCTCAGATAACCTGACCACAAAGAGGAGTATCCAAAATGAATGGAGGGGGCCTCTCACTTGCTCTGCCATTCAACATACTGACTCTTGGTCCAGGCTGCGTCCAGGTGAGGGATGAAAGAAGGAAGTGTGGAAGGACTGAGGGAAACTCCTCCGAGGCCGTCAGGGCTTTATGACCAGCAGCAGCTGTCTACAGCGGGGGGGAGAGGGAGGGAGCTCAGAAAGCCCCACAAGGTGCAGGTGCCTGGGGCCATGAGAAGGCTGGGGGTGGGGTAGGAGGAGGGAGGACACAACTCCCAGGCACTCCAGGTCCTCAGGGAGCAGGAAGAAGCAGCCATCAAAGACGAGGAGATGCAGGAGAGTTGAGGGAGACGTTCCCTGAGGCAGACACAGGGGAAACCCCCAGAGAGGAATGGCAGGGCAGGTCTGAGGACTCAATTTTTACTTAAAGCTCTAACTCTTGCTGAGAAGCAAATCATCATCTAGGAGATGGACCAGGAACATACTCCTTTATCAGTCACGGTGAGATCTTGAATCTCTTCCAGTGATCAAATCTTTGTCACTGGGTTCATCTCATGGTGCCCAGGTCCCTCTTCTCAGAAGGCGTTCTCTCACGGGAGGTGTATCAGGTACTCCAAGATACCTACCCATGTCTAACCCCAGCCCCTTTTACTTTCCTAATAGAATTCCCATGATCTGCCTTCCTCTGGGCATCATGTGCTCTAAGGAAGCCTAGACCCACCAGTAGCCCCAGGGGACAAACACTGACAGGCCTAAGCCAATCATGGAGGTCCCAGTCCCCTTGCCAGTGACTGGTTTAGCCATAGGCACGTGAGGCACTTGTGTCCTATGAAACATGAGATGTCTGCTATCAGCTTCCTGGAAAAGGTTTCTTCACTCTTAAGAAGACACACCTGAAGAGAGGTGGTCTCTTCAAGTATGGACATATCTGGCGATGAACCCTGGAACTGTTGCAGCCCTCTTACAGTTATGAGGGGAGCGTGTCTGAGGGCAAATCCAAAAGGCTAAGGATGGCAGAGCAGAAAGACAGAACATGGAGTCTTAATGATGTAATTTATCCATTAAATTAGCCAGTGCTGGCCCTGCCCTATCCTTGGTTTGTAAGATGCTAAATATCCTTGTTTCAGTGGATTACATTTGGAGTTTTCTGTTGCCTGTAGCCAAAAGCATCCTAATTGATATAGGGAGTATCTCACACTTTCTCCTGATGGCTGGCATTTTACTGGAGTTTTTAATGTCTACAGTCCAAGCAATGAAAATAAACACCCTCTGAAAATAAACACCCTCGTCTTCTTTAATGTCCACGTGTTGAAGGAACTAAAGATTTCAGATTTGCTACCTCGCATAAAATATACGACTCATTTCCTGTTTGAGTCAGACAGGAGTTTGATCAGAGATAGAATAACATAGGGTGGGGTCCCAGAGTCATTTATTTTCAGCCCAGACACTTTCTGCTATACTCTATTCACAGTTTCCTGATCTAGGAATGAGATTTGATGGACTGTGTCTATAACTCTGGTTAGCAAGAACAGGAAATGGCAGTTCTGATCTCCCTGAGAACTCACAGAAAATTGAGGAGAGGCCTCTGGGGTACGCACGTAAAGGCAGCACTTAAGATGCAACTTTGAAGTGGGGGAGAGGCTGAGAACACCACTTTGCATCTGCTCATACGTTTGTTTCACTCACCTAACACATTTTTAAAAATATTTTCCATTATGCGTAAAATCGATATTAGGTAATTTGAAAATACCAAAATATATTAGGCACAAACCCACCTTCAAAGATTTTATAAAATAGAGAGCATATATGTACCAGAATAACCACAATACAAATTAAATTGTGATAAGCACGACTGTATACTAAGAAGTACAAAGGACTGAAAAAAAACCCCACTTCCTCTGTGGGTGTTTAGAAAGGTGATTACGCATGCATCTGGGTCCTAAGCATGGGTAGAATTTTGGTAGATGGCTATAGGGAAGAGGAAGTTCAAGAGGAGGAAAAACATAAGAATGTAAGCCAAGTCTCCCAAAAAAGTGGAGAACTCTAGGTTTAGAAAATCTAGAAGATACCTAGAAAATAAAGTTGTCAACCTAGGTTGAGACCAAGTTATGAGACCACAGAAGCCTACATCTTACATGATTTTTATATATCCAACTGACCTGGGTTGTAAAACTGGCAAGAAGTTTTGGCTTTCTGTTTTTGTTTTTTTGAAAGTTACACTTCTAAGGGGCAGAGAAAAAATTTAGAATTATAAGTTTTCTAAAGTGAATGTTCTAAGAAAAGGGAGGTCAGGGCCTGGAGTCAGGAAGAAGCCTGTCAAGTCAAGTTGAAGGGAACATTAAGGCTCTCTTGGTCCTATCTGAAAAAATAAACTGGGGTCTATGGGTCACATGGAAACATAACACTGAGCTGAAATATAGTTACAAAATTCTGTATCTTTTTAGTATTCATATTTAGGGAGTTGAACATTTTAAATTAAATATAACAGGTTTTTGTAACAATAGCTTTATACTTAAACTTGAAGGGTATCTCTGTTCTCAGAATTCATTAAATCAACACATGTTCCTAACTGCATGCCAACCCGCCTGCAACACTGGGGGTACAAAGACAGCACCAAAAGCAGAATCACTCTTCATTTCACCTGTTCCTAAAAACCTTAAGAATTGTGTGTTTACTTGGCATCGATACCAGCATGGCTGTATCTTGCTGTCACTCATCTCTAAGAAATTAATGGCATTAGTATAACCAGTGCTACCCTCCTACCAGTAAAATCCCAAGTTGCTAATGTGAAGGTGGGAAATTGAAGATTATTTTCCTAATTGCTAACTACTCTGATGCAAACATAGAATGAGCTGCTTTCTTCAAGTGTCAATGAAAATATCATCTCCAACATATAATTTGAATGATTCACAAGGCACACTGAAAGTCTGCCCTTGCTCAAAGGCAAAGAAAAAAAAACTTTATAAAGGAAGAGTTAAATAGGTAGAAGTGGGGTAAAAATAGGTTCTCAAACAAAATATTGGGTGGCAGGAGGTTATGGTAAGAGACACTTCCTCCTAAATAACAATTTTTCTTCTGGATCCCTTGATTCTTTCAGAATACATCTGAAATTTTCCACTTATTTTCTGCTTCTTCCAACAGCATGGATGAAAGGCACAGTAAGATTTAGTATAGACAGCATTTCCAAGATATATTTATGTAAATGTCACTTGAAGAAAAATCCTGTATTCCCAGAGCAAGAAAATTAACCCCCAATCTTACTGAATATTTAGCCTATATTTACCTTTCAAGATTAGGTATTGGAAGAACATATCACATTTATTCCACAGAAGTATTCTTAATGACATTTAAATCATTCCTTATTCCTCCTATACCAATTAACAATTTCTCAGATAATTTTATGAATGAATCTGATGATTCTCAGAGATTATTTATAAGGAATTTTCGAAACCATGCATCAGGAAGACAAAAGAAGTATTGCATTGCTTTTTGGAGGGATTTTCTAAATGAATGGAGAAGAGTCAAAAGCTTGAATTTCAGTGTTTTATGAAAAGAAAATAACCTATTAAGGCAAATTATTTAAGAATTAGAAATTAAGTTCAAAATAACTACAGGTTTGCCTCAGAATGGGAGAAGATATTTGCAAATGAAGCAACTGACAAAGGATTAATCTCCAAAATATACAAGCAGCTCATGCAGCTCAATATCAAAAAAACAAACAACCCAATCCAAAAATGGGCAGATCTAAATAGACATTTCTCCAAAGGAGATATACAGATGGCCAACAAACACAGGAAAGGATGCTCAACATCACTAATCATTAGAGAAATGCAAATGAAAACTACAATGAGGTATCACCTCACACCAGTCAGAATGGCCATCATCAAAAAATCTATGAACAATAAATGCTGGAGAGGGTGTGGAGAAAAGGGAACTCTCTTGCACTGTTGGTGGGAATGTAAATTGATACAGCCACTATGGAGAACAGTATGGAGGTTCCTTAAAAAACTACAAATAGGGGCTTCCCTGGTGGCGCAGTGGTTGAGAGTCCGCCTGCCGATGCAGGGGACACGGGTTCGTGCCCCGGTCTGGGAGGATCCCACGTGCCGCGGAGCGGCTGGGCCCGTGAGCCATGGCCGCTGAGCCTGCGCGTCCAGAGCCTGTGCTCCCCAATGGAAGAGGCCACAACAGTGAGAGGCCTGCGTACCGCAAAAAAAAAAAAAAAAAAACTACAAATAGAATTACCATACGACCCAGCAATCCCATTATTGGGAATATACCCTGAGAAAACCATAATTCAAAAAGAGTCATGTACCACAATGTTCATTGCAACTCTATTTACAACAGCCAGGACATGGAAGCAACCTAAGTGTCCATCGACACATGAATGGATAAAGAAGATGTGGCACATATATATAATGGAATATCACTCAGCCATAAAAAGAAACAAAATTGAGTTATTTGTAGTGAGGTGGATGGACCTAGAGTCTGTCATACAGAGTGAAGTCAGTCAGTAAGAGAAAAACAAATACCGTATGCTAACACATATATATGGGGAATCTAAAAAAAAAAAAAGGTTCTGAAGAACCTAGGGATAGGACAGGAATAAAGACGCAGACATAGAGAATGGACTTGAGGACATGGGGAGGGGGAAGGGTAAGCTGGGACTAAGTGAGAGAGTAGCATTGACCTATCTACACTACCAAATGTAAAATAGATAGCTAGCGGGAAGCAGCTGCATCGCATGGGGAGATCAGCTCGGTGCTTTGTGATCACCTAGAGGGGTGGGATAGGGAAGGTGGGAGGGAGACGCAAGAGGGAGGGGATATAGGAATATATGTATACATATAGCTGATTCACATTGCTATACAGCAGAAACTAACACAACACTGTTAAGCAATTATACTCCAATAAAGATGTTTAAAAAAGAAATAAATAACTACAGGTTTGGTTTGATTTAGTGTCAGCCATCTAAAAGATAGATGGGGCCAGTTATCAGATGGAAGCCATGTGCTTCTTTATTTTTCTTTCAAAAATAAGAAATAGCAACAAAAAAAAAGAATAAGCAGAAGACTAAAACAAAATGAAAGTGAGAAGTTAAAGAGATGAGTGCCTAAGCTGGCTTTGCAAAAGGGTTTCTGCTGGACCTGAAGCCCTCGTTTTTCTGCTCTGAAGTCTGCATAAGTTTTAAGGGATAAGGCAAAGCAAGTGCAAGGTAAGGAACCTTATAAGAGATTCTCCTCCGTAAACCTGAAATTACAATGGGTTTTACCCCCAATGTAAGGGGAAAAAAAGATATCTCAGGCATAAAAACACAAGTCTCAATCTTGGCACTGGAAAACAGGGAAAGGGTTTCCCTGAGAGCTTATAACCACAATCCAGACTTCATAGATGTTAGCAAGCCAAATCATGCAACCTGTGTGATCCACAAAAACTCAGTTGAGAATTCACAGTGATTCTGCATTGGCACTTACCTAAATGTAACTAGCAGACGCAAACACAAATTATCTCTGGAGACCTAAAGAATATTCCCTTAGATAAAACCAATATTAGCAGCTCAAGTCAAAAATTACAAAACATACAAGGAAACAACACTGTAGGCAAAAATTTAAAAATAACAAATGTTAGATGGTCACCTAATCTATGACAAAGGAGGCAAGAATATACAATGGAGAGAAGACAGCCTCTTCAATAAGCGGTGCTGGGAAAACTGAACAGCTGCATGTAAAAGAATGAAATTAGAACATTACCTAACACCATACACAAAAATAAACTCAGAATGGATTAAAGACCTAAATTAAGGCTGGATTCTATAACACTCTTAGAGGAAAACAGGCAGAACACTCTTTCACATAAAATTGCAGCAAGATCTTTTTCAATCCACCTCCTAGAGTCATGAAAATAAATAATCAAATGGGACCTAATTAAACTTAAAAGCTTTTACATAGCAAAGGAAACCATAAACAAAGAGAGAACCCTCAGAATGGGAGAAAATATTTGCAAATGAAGCAACTGACAAGGGATTAATCTCCAAAATATACAAACAGCTTATACAACTCAATATAAAAAAAAAAATCAGAAAATGGGCATAAGACCTGAATAGACATTTCCCCAGAGAAGACATGGAGATGGCTAATAAGCACATGAAAATATGCTCAACTTTCAGAGAAATGCAAATCAAAACTACAATGAGGCATCACCACACACTGGTCAGAATGGCCATCATTAAAAAGTCTACAAGCAATAAATGCTGGAGAGGGTGTGGAGCAAAGTGAACTCTCCTACACTGTTGGTGAGAATGTAAATTTACATATATCTGGAGAAAACCATAATTCAAAAACATACATGCACCCCAATGTTCATTGCAGCACTATTTACAATAGCCAGGACATGGAAGCAACCTAAATGTTCACCAATGGAGGAATGGATAAAGAAGATGTGGTACATATATACAATGGAACATTACTCAGCCATAAAAAAGAATGAAATAATGCCATTTGCAGCAACATGGATGGACATACAGATTGTCATACTGAGTGATATAAGTCAGACAGAGAAAGACAAATAGTATAAGATATCACTTATATGTGGAATCTAAAAAAAGGGTACAAATGAACTTATCTATAAAATAGAAATAGTGTTACAGATGTTAAAAACAAACTTATGGTTATCGGGGGAAAGGGGAGGAAGGATAAATTGGGAGATTGGGATTGACATATACACACTACTATGTATAAAATAGATAACTGATAAGGACCTCCTGTATAACACAGGGAACTCTACTCAATACTCTGTAATTGCCTATATGGGAAAAGAATCTAAAACAAGAGTGGATATATGTATATGTATAACTGATTCACTTTGCTGTACACCTGAATCTGACACAATATTGTAAATCAACTGTACTCCAATAAAACAAAACAAAAGAAGATGCTCAAGCTGATTGGTATTGGGTTGGGGGGGATACCAGATAAAGCTATAGCAAGATACAATTTCACACCCACATGTTTAGCAGAAATGTAAAAGTCAAACAACAGGACATGGCGCAAAAGGAACTCTCATCTACTTGCAATTGCTTAGAAAAATGTGGCGTGTGCATCCTTTTAATCCAACAGTTACACTCCTGGAAAAAAGATCTTAAAGAAACATTTGCATATGTGTATCAGAAGATTAGTTCATGAATATGTATTTCAGCATTTTTCAAAATCCCAAAACTAGAAGCAGTAGAAAGGGTAAACCGTGGTATAAACAAAGAAAAATTATGAAGCAATGAAAACAAATGAAACAATGGAAACACAGCAACAACCAGACAATGAGAGGGTCTCAAAAACTGAACACTGAGTAAGAGATGCAAATCAAAGAGAACATGGATTATGATTCCATTGAAAGTTTAAAGCAGGTGAAACTAAAGAATGTGTGTGGAGTGTGACTGTGTAAGTGTGTTTGTGTGTGTGCACACGTGCGTGTATTGCAATCCACTACCTGGATTGCACTGGGCCCACTAACTGTGTCAACTAGCATAACCCAGGACAATCAGAGCATCTGATAGTGACAGCCAAGATACCAGACAAGGGCTGATAGAACCCAAGCCCCAGGACTTTGGTCCATGCTCCACAATTGCCCCAAGTAATATAGGCAGCAATGAAATCTGAATTTGAAATTCAAAGAAGGAATTGAAACTCTGAAATAGTTCACAAGACGTGGCCTAGAAACAAAAGCTGTAAGGCGTTGGAAAGCCCCGGGAACTCATCACATTCTCTCCCTCAAATCCTCCAATTATTCCTCAGAATTAAATATCAATTCCTTAACATTCTGAACTCAATCCACTGTGGCTAAACAAAACAGGCCACCTTTACTCTCCAACTCCACACTTTCTCCATCCCTTGTTTTTGTGACATTTATCGCCTCTCTAAAATTCTTTTTGCTGCATCTCATAATGTCAAAATCCCACTGATCACTCAAGGTGATCACACAAATTAAATGTTGCTCTGTGAAACTCCCCCTCATTCTCCTGGTTAAAAGTAACCTCTGAACTTGCAAGACAGTAAGAACCTTTATAGTGATACGTAGCATTCTCTCCTGTATTACAGCTTAATGGAAGACCGGGGTAGAGAGCCTGGTCTCCCAGGGAGACAGATGTCCTGTCATTCTATTCCCATGCACACCTGCTACGCCTCCTGGCAGATGTGGCAAACTAGACTTTAGTTAAGATAGATGCAGGGATTGATGTTCCCGAACAAAGAGGAGTAATAAAGATTGGTCCACTCTATCCTCGCTCCTTGGAGAGTGCCTGGGTGGGAAGAATATAAACTCTGAAAGTTAAAGTTATGGGTTGCAAAACTTTAAGACCCAGTGAGCCAGCTATCCCAGCCTTCTCATTTAATTGAAAATTGAATACGCCAGGCTATCAGTATATGACTTTAAAGAAAGATATGGAAATGCTAATGGTCTTCTCAACATCAGAGAGGAGCAGAGCAGTGATGTCGGTAACAGAAAACTACATGAAACTGTCCACAAAGGCACTGAAATAGGGATTGAGGTCCCCAAGGGGCAGTGAGTGATGGTGCTTTTCTCAGCAAAGGCAAACAGACTTCAACACCCAGTTCTATTAACAGTTCTCAGATGTTTAGTCAAATTAGGCTAATACATGCAGGAAAGCTGGGCTTCTTTTGAAACTCTGAACATGCAAGTTAGATGTGAAGCTGCAAAAGAATGAAGACTGAAAAGAAGTGGCCATTATCGAATGTTTCTCCACCTCCTTTATGTACAGAGCCAATGGTCTTGTTATGAAAGCTACACGGGCTCAACTGTCAAGAATGAAATGGCGTTACCAGATCTTAACCCAAGAATTACTATGTTGCTTTCAAACACCAATTGTATTTCATTAGAGAGACTGTCCAGAGAGAGCGAGTGTGACATACTGTGCTGTTAATTTGTAACTGTTAATCTGATCCCATGCTTTCTGCAGTAACCAAAAAGTTGCCTAAAAGCTCTACAATCTAGCTCTCTCAATTTAGGCCTGCTCCTGTGAATGGCAAGAGTCTCATGGGAGCAGGAGTGTTTAGGGGACGGGTACCAGCCTGTAGAGCACAGATGTAATACAAGACATGAACTTGGCATTTTGCTTTATTCTACCTGGCACCAACCCTGTGCACTCTCTCCAAACAATAAAAGTTGAGCCCATTCGTCTCACTCCTGATCAGAGTCATCAGTCGAACCTACATGAGCTCACAGAGTTGACATATTAAATAACATTACAGCTGCCAGATTATTAGGACTAATCATTGCCACGTCCCAGGTGATCCAAGTCCTGCTTGGGTGTTGGCTGCAACACATCTATCGGTTGCAACTAAATTCTCTTTGGGAAATCTCATGCCGCAGAGGTGGGTAGAAGATTCATTGCATCATTACATTTAATGAAACTGATTTCAGATATGAAATTGCCCCAAGAACTATAATCAAATATGTTGCTTTCATTTATGTCATTCACCTGCTTCAAAATCAGGTCAAAAATAAGACTCCACATTTTTTTAAGATTTTAAAAATATTTTTTAATTGAGATTATGATGTTGACATTTGTTTCTCATTCCACATCATCTTTAGCCAAGCTCTGAGCACTTACAGTTCTCTAATTGTTGGGAGCTTAGTCAGAAGCATCTGGAACACTGGTGGTGGAAGAGTTTGCTGCAACACTTGCAGTAACTGCTGTGGCTGTCCACACACAAGCAGTTGCCTTTGTCTGATGGTCCACACGCTTCTCATGTTCACCTTGAGCTAGTAACTCTTCACCAAGTTGTATTTCTTCAGGAAGAATTTCTGAACAGTTTCGGCATCTTTAAGGTCAGGTAATTAATTTATTTACACGTCACATAACATTTTTTATAAAGCAGATAAACCTACGTAATCATTAAAAATAATCATGAACACAGGATCTTGGAAAGTCCAACTCTCTCCTTGGCAAGCTTGTTTCTTTCTTCCGAGGTCACAACTAGTGAGCGGTGGAGTGGCGATTCAAACCCAGGCAGCCCAGGTAGCGCAAATTTCAGCACACGTGTACTCAAATATTACACCGCCTCTATATACTGTACAGAAGTGAAGACATGCCCACCAATACAAAAGGCACCTCGGACATAAGCAGTCGGCATTTATAGGGCCTTCTCCATCAGACTGTACATTTTTTATTGATAGTTCCTATGTTTCAACAGCAACTAAAACTTAGGCAAAGACCGTTAAAATAAGTGTTTGACGATGTAAAGCGGATTATGAATTACCTTTGTTGAAAATGAGAAAGGGGAATGTTGGTGGTGTTTGCGTATTAACTGCCATAACATTTATCTAATTTAGTCAGTATAAAAGACTAGAAAGATACTCTTAGAATTAAAAATATATGTAAATGGATCAATGTCCAGAATGGTGGTGTGAGGACCATGGAGCTTCTCGCCATGGATACAACCATTCAGCTGCTGAAAATTTCATTCCTGGAAATTGTCCTAAGGGCACATAGCAAGTGGAAAAAGTCCACTTAAGAACACCTGCTAAATCTCAGTAAGAACATTTGAGCCGCGACTTGCTCTTATCTCCCCCCCACACCCACTCCCAATTCATTTGTCAACATCGCTCCAGAATCTACGTCCTACCTCCCCACCTAGATCATCAGGTCCTGGAGATTATCAGTTCCTTGAGAGCATGTTTTTGTTGTTTTTTTAAAAAATTATGTCTCTCATATGTTCTAGACTGCTGTAATAGAAAAGGGTTCCAAACAAATATTTTCTGAACAAGATGACTTCCAGAGGCACCTATCCAAAGGCAAGACCAGGGATTCACAGTTGGGAGAATTCTGCTATCGTTCTGGCTCTTGGGGTAACACAGAACCATAATGGATAAAGCTGCTATCCTCCCCAAAGTGAGGAATCTTCTCTAAACATACCCAGGCTGTTGGAAATACGCTCACTCCTCTGAGAACGAGAGGTCAGGTGGTGAGAACTCCACGTGGAAGAGACATAAGTTAGCGTGGATTCCAATTCACTGATACAAAGGAAAGCTAAGCCCCTAATAACTAAGTATGAAACTGTGCACTTTTCCATATAGGCTTCTTCTTTAACACAGGCTTGTGTTGTCTGTGGAGGTCTGGTTCTTGTGTGCGTCAGATAAACTGATTTCACAACAGCGGTATCAGTGAAGCATTGGAGAGCCACTGGGCTCTTTGTTTAGCGCTCCTTTGTGTAACGCGTGGCCTCTCCAAGGCAGAGGCTGTAATGACCTCGTTTTTCAGCTGCTGGTGGAGTCATCCAGGAGCACTTTCAAACAGCTGCTGGAGAAAATCATGATCACCACGAGTGTCTTCCTATGGGTAAAACTAATTTGAAAGGAATTCAAAGCAATTTGATGAGGTTCACTCATGTCAAATTAGTCCCTCCCGAAGTGAGAGAGTAGCGTTGACATATGTACACTACGAAGTGTAAAATGGATGGCTAGTGGCAGGCTGCTGCATAGCACAGGGAGATCAGCTCGATGCTTTGTGACCACCTAGAGGGGTGGGATAGGGAGGGTGGGAGGGAGCTCAGGAGGGAGGGGATATGGGGATGTACGCATGCATGTGGCTGATTCACTTTCTAGTACAGCAGAGACTGGTACAACATTGTAAAGCAATTATACTCCAATAAAGATGTAAAAAATAAAATAAACTAGCTGCACCACTTGCAAAAAAGAAAAAAAGAGTCCCTCCGTAGGAAAAAAGAATGTTCAAGCACAGATAAGGATTACATGAGCTTGTACTAGGAGGGGAAACGAATCCCTAAGAGAGGAGCAGAGTGGCCTTAGGCAACATCTACTCCTTGGAGAAGCCCAGTGTGCCCTGGCCATTAGGCACCCAAGGCTGCCTGGGAGGCTGCAGTGCTGTGCGGGGGACCAACGTGGTTTGCCATGTTTTGCCAGGGCACTGCCACATCATGGGGCAAGAGTTTGATTGGACAGGACAGGCTTTCCTGGAGAGACCGAAAGACAAGCTCATCTCTGATGAGTGAATTTCAACATGAAGAGGAGATTTGAGTCTGTTTCTCTGGCAGACACCATATGTTGACCAACGTACTCCCATCAATTTCATTTTCTTTGCCCACCTCCCTATAGAGGCTAAAGGAGCTAAATGCTGCACCTGCACTGTTCTGGCCAGTGAAATGTAAAGGAAAGTCTTCTAGAATCTGGAAAGGATTGTTTTTCTGAATGAAAGAATCAACTATGGCTGGTGCCACCCCCTTTATCCTTCCTGCATTGAAAGGGGGTGCTACCACAAAGTAAAAGGTCCCGAGAACCGCCCAGAAAATAACTCTGACACCACTGAGCCACTGAACCAACCCCAGCAGGCACCTACTTCCAGACTTCTCATTATGAGACAAAAATAAAGGTCTTTTTATTAGTCCACTGTTGGTCAGGATTTGTATTTCTTGCAGCAGAAGGCATTCACAACTAATTCTATTGCTGTACCAGGATGGAGAGAAGACTGCTTATAATTGTGACAGGAGACTTAGGCTTTCTACAAAGGAATGTGGAAAGTCATTGTGGAACTCATGTCACAATTGTTTTATGTCCCCACACATACCACTCTATTAGGCAACACATGAGAAGTCACTTGTACTAGGCAACACACAAACTTATTACTGTGAACAGCCCTGCCACAGAGCAGGGCAGTTATCCCTTCTAACGATTGCTCAGCCTCTGTGTAGATGTACGACAATGGCTAATACTCCCAGTTTGTCTTTGAGACTCTCAGCTTGTAGTTTAAAGCCTTTTGCCTAAAGTTCATTTTCAATGTGGTCAACAAACTGGAAAAAGCTGGAGTCTACACTAGAAACAGTAACACTCTCATTCCTCAAAACAGGGTAAATTTAAACCCTGATAGTAGTGGATATTTGTCTCCAGATCAGCTCCATCAATATCATCTGGGAATTCGTTAGAAATGCAAGTTCTAAGGTCCCTACTGACAAACAGAATTACATGCTATAAGTTTGAGAGCCATTTCCCTATAGCACAAGGGTATATCAGGTGAAATGCTCTCCTCCTACTTTCATGTTTTCCTTTTCTTCCCACCTTCTTCTAATCTACTTTTTTCCTTCTCTTCTGTTAATGTTAAGTGTCTTCAGATGTTATCCTAATCCATCATTTGGTCTTGTTACCAAGAAGGTCATTGACATCACACTAAGGCTCATGGGAGATTTTCCACTTACAGATCAGAAATAAGTAACTCAAAAGTCCAGCCCTCCAAGTATTTAACTAAAGACTGTCAAACCTGGGTGGGAAGCAGAGTGAAAAGTCCCAGTCCATGTCTGTCTGTCTGAACCCCCACTAAAGACACTGAACCTTTTTCTTCGTTTAATCCATCCTAAATCCTGGGTCTTTCTTCTCATTTCTCATTCCCTTCTGTCTTAGTTCCTTCAGGCTGCTTTAGCCAAAATACCATACACTGACTGGCTTTGAACAGAAATGTATTCCTCACAGTTCTGGAGGCTGGGAAGTCCAAGATCACGATGCTGGCAGATTCAGTGTCTGGTGAGGGTCCACTCCCTGGTTTACTGTGTCAGAGGGGGTGAGAGCTCTTTCTAGAGTCTTCTATAAGGACACTAGTCCCATTCATGAGGACTCCACCCTCATGACCAGATCACTTCCCAAAGACCCCACCTCCCTCCAAATAGCATCACCCTGGGTTAGTATTCCAACATGTGAGTTTGCAGGGACACAAACATTCAGGCCATAATGCTTTTTTTCTCTTCACTTAGTAGTCAATCCGCTTTCACCTCATTTTCAAAGTATCTCCTACCATTTCAATCTCAAATTATTATCTTTGCTTCTGTCTAAACTTCATGCTATTTTCATTTCTTTCTGCTAGGAGAGTGAAAGCTGAGCTTCGATGAGCTGTGGGTATATATCCTAGAGATTCAGTCTAATTATCTTGTGCTAAAGACAAGGTATTAGTGTCATCCGTTTTTAATTGGCTGTCACCAGTCACAGAATGTCCTGTTTGAAGAAGTAAGCTCGGCATGAACCCCTCCCCCACCCCTAGCTCCCTTTTACTAACCTCTAATTTATGTAAATGTACACAAAATTGAGTTGATATGCTCCCCACTGTGCATCCCCCTAGCAGATTTTTCGAACAGATATCCTCATGTATTCACCTTGTCTCTTAAAGACTTTTGAAAATGTGATTTTGATTGTGCATTCATTAGAATGTCATCTAACACCGTGCCTCCACCGTGAGACATAAAAGAGCGTGGAGAAAAAACCAAAGCCTCTCATGACTCCGCCCCCCCCCAAGTCTGGGTGTACAGCAGAGTTCTCCCCAGTACTAATCAAGTGCCCTTATTTAAGCAACTAAAAACAATTTTTAAAAGTGCTAGAGGGCTTCCCTGGTGGCGCAGTGGTTGAGAGTCCGCCTGCCGATGCAGGGGACACGGGTTTGTGCCCCGGTCCGGGAGGATCCCACCTGCCGCGCAGCGACTAGGCCCGTGAGCCATGGGCGCTGAGCCTGTGCGTCCGGAGCCTGTGCTCCGCAACGGGAGAGGCCGCAACAGTGAGAGGCCCGCGTACCGCAAAAAAAAAAAAATCAAAAAAAAGTGCTATAGGACGGACATCTCTTCAGGTGGCAGCTGTTTAAAGAACACTGAAGGGCTTAATGGAAGTGACGCCTATGTGTCTGTATGTCCTCTTCTATGAGCAAAGCTACACTCTGCTAACCTTTATGTTCTCCTTTTTCCTTTGGTCCTGATATTTTTTCTATTTCTATTTTATTATTCTCTTTGAAGCCACCACAAATCCTCTTGGGAAAAAACACGTGAAATCAATGAACTATTCGTAAAAACAGTTATAATAGTATTCTGTTACGTTTAGGAATAATTAAATGGTAATAACAGCATCATTTATATAGTGATTTTAACTTTTCTAAGCATTTCATTATTTTTTTTGAAGGATACTTAACAGTAAATTCAGGAGCAGGAACTTCTGTCTTTTAATGGACGAGGAATTAAAATCTAGAACATGATTCTCCCAAGGTCACGCATTCAGTTAGTATTAACAATAACAAACACACCAGCAGCAGCTGCTTATCACATTTGCTAACGGGGACTTAAACTCAGGTCCCCGGACTCCAAATCTCACACTGTTGTCTCTGTACATAATATACCTCTCTAGTTCCCCTGACACAAAGTAACTAAGTTACCGAGTTACCAGGAAGAAGAAATAATTCAAGCCCAAGCCCATGATACATTTCATTAGCCACTAGCATAGAACATTTACTTAGTTGCTCAATTCTGTTGAGGAAGTGTGGACGAGAGGTAGGACAAAATAATGGAAAATAGTCGTCTTGGATCCACTCAGTGGCAGAACCAAGACTAATTACGTTACCTCATCAGGTTGGTTTTGCGCCATGCACAGGAAGCCAAACCACTGACGTGCCGAGGTTCGCAGCAGAGACGGTTTATGCACAAGGCCGCCAAGCGAGCAAACGGGAAAACAAGCCTCAGCTCCGCCTCCCAGAAGGCAAGCGGCTATCAGCTCCGCCTCCCAGAAGGCAAGCGGCTGGGGGTATTATGGGATGAGGAAAAAAGCAGCAGGTGGTCTGAGGCGTGGGGAGCCTGGAGAAACATGATTGAAAAAGCGCCCTAATCCTCGTTCTGCGCAGGCGTAACTAAGCTACAGGCCTCTGCACGTGCAAACTGGAGGTGCTTAACATGCTCTGAGGGTGGAGTTTTTGGCCCTCGAATGTCAAAAGGTCACCAAGGATGCTCACGTGTGCCCATTTGGAAGGTTGGGTCGGTCATCCTGTCCGGCCTTAACCAGCTCAGCTCAAACTAGACACAGCTGACTCCAAGTTCCTGGAAAACAGCTCGGGCTAACATCTTGTTGAGGGCCCCATGTCAAGTAGAGGACATGCAAGTCTTTTGTAGATGACCTTGATTAGTGAAGGCTGGTGAAATGGATTTGACTAATGATTACCCACGGTTTCAATTACCACTCTTACGGTGCGCTGGGAATGCCCAGTTCCTCTCATTTTAACACATTTCTCTGCCTCCCACTCTAACATATGAACTTGGACTAGCTCATTGAGCTCTGTGAACCTTGATGGCCGTTGCCTGTAGATAGTGTTCCTGGACTAGATGACCTCTAAGGTCCCTGTATCCGAATAGTTTCTGCTTCCATGAATGAGAGGTTGGCAGTTCCTTTGAACAGTTTCTTTAAAAGTAACAATGGAGAAAGCAATGCTCATCAGGTTGGGTCTGACCAATGGTAGCTCAGTGCACCCTTTGTGTGCAGCAAAATCACCTGTAGCGTATATACCTTAGTCCTCATGGAAAGATATTCTGGTCCATGGACCACACTTTGGGAAACATTTATCCTCTCCTTTAAATGCTAATCTTGAATTTGGTGATTCACTTGAGTAATACCTGCTTCCAGTGGGTGTAGTTGGTGCCATTAGTTATCTTAGTTCCAGATGAAAATATTAATTGTTTTGTTAAAAATGCTTTTAACATTTTTATTTGCCAATGAAGTAAACAAATTTTCTATTTCTAACAATGACCTTAGTAAAATATATATACTAATAAACCGCCTGAAGAGAATGAATTAGCTACTGAAAGATTAGAGAGAAATTATAATATTACATACTTTAAATTCATTTTCTAAGATTTTCACAAATATTAAAAGGCAGTTTATTATAATAAAGATTCTCAGTCTCAACTTCAATATCAATTCATTATAAAAATAATAAAGTTAACTAATTTTGAACAATCTTAATCATTGAAATAAAGGTTTGATTGGCCTATATAAGAAATGACAACACCTCAAAGTAAAACTTTGTGAATGAAATTAATCATTATAAACATGTAAGCAAAAAGAGAAAATGGGGAACAAAATATTTAACACTAAAGGTTTGGGGACAGGGAATTCCCCAAAACAGAGTAAATCCCTATAGTACTAAAGGGATAGTGTAGATTTCAATAAAGGATGGTAAATAAAAAATTAAAAATCAACTGATACACATCCAGTATAACTCACCAGACATGAGTAAAGCATAATGTATTGGGAGAAAGAATGCTACAGAGCTATAGAGTATCCTAAACCCAGTCTTCTGGGACATTTAATTTTTTATCACCCTAAACAATTCTCCATATATACAATGGAAATCAATGGAAAAGTAAAACCCTTGTCCTTGATTTTATCATAATAACTGATGTGTTTCCCATGAGGTTTCTAACTTAATATTTTTGAAGCAACATAATTGTTCTTCTAAATAGTCTTAATTTTTTTTTTTTTTTTTTTTTTTTTTTTTTTTTTTTGCGGTATGTGGGCTTCTCACTGTTGCGGCCTCTCCCGTTGCGGAGCACAGGCTCCAGACGCGTAGGCTCAGCAGCCATGGTTCACGGGCCCTGCCGCTCCGTGGAATGTGGGATCCTCCCGGACCGGGGCACGAACCCACGTCCCCTGCATCGGCAGGTGGACTCTCAACCACTGTGCCACCAGGGAAGTCCTAAATAGTCTTAATTTTTTTAAAGAAATACTTATTCTTTCATCTATGACCAAACCCAAATCAATAGATTTTGATTTTGAAGGGAAAAAATATTTCCAAAAAAGGCTTTAGACCTTGTGATCTAACAGAACAGTGCTTGGGCCATAGTAGATGCTTAATTACATTTTCTTGAATAAATAAATGAAGACAGTACCCACTCAGGAAACTATATTTATTGTTTCATCATCACTTTTCTTTGTCAATTAATTCAGTTTCTTAATTATTATTCTCTACCACATGGAAGGAAAGAAGTTACCATGATGGACAAAAATAGTTAATAGATAAGTTGCTGTCTTTAAAAAGATGAAAAATAAGAAATTAAGACAAATACATAAATTATAACAGAAGATAGACTAGGGTAGGTGCCCACTAAAAGGTACAAACATAACTTAATGCAGGTTAGAAATGAGAAGATTTTTTTTTTTCAAGTAGGAAAGTATTTTATCGAGGCTATCTTACTGGATATACATCCTGAGGGACTGGTGGAATTTGAACAGGTGGAGAAAAGATGAGATGAAATAGGACACATATGAGTTTTTAAATTGCCAAATAGAAAAAAAAACAATATATCCAAACAAATACCAGTTAGAAAATAAACAGAGACAACACAATCTATGCAGCAAAATATTGTACAATAAAATGAAATATTTAAGCATAAACTAAGCAAAATATATTCAAAACCTATATGAGAAAAATATTTAAAGACTCCTAAAGGACACACAAGTAGACTTGAACAAATAGACCTTCATTCCATGTTCTTAGATGTGTCATCATGAATATGTCATCTTCTTCATAAATTATATTAAAAACATTAAATAAATGTATGTTAAATACATTTAAAAGTGTAATGTGATCTCAAAAAAAACCCAAGTCCATTTTGACTGGTCTAGGATAGTAGTGGGGTACAGCTTGGCAGGGTTGGAGCCTCTGGGTGGCTGGGTTTCAGAGGAGAGGGTCTCTGAACATGGCTGAATGGAATTGGCACAAAGAGCTCCAGCCTAGGAAACCCAGCGACGACCGCTCTGTTTGAGAGAGTGGAGTCATCCACAGACCAGGGTCGCCCCAGCCAGGACTGGATCTGCTTCACCACAAACTTTACTGCAGCAGGCTGAGCCACGTGGAGAAATGAAGAACCGGAATCCAACAACACAAGAGTGGCAGCCAGCCATGGCAACCTCGGGGGTTTTCCACCCTTGAAAGTGGAACTCTTATTTAGACTTAAAAAGCCCCTCTGGGTTCTCAATCCAGGAGAAAGGGGGAAAAGGACAAGAGCGTGGTGACGCCCACCCTGCCATCTGCTAGGAGGGCTTAAACCAGTTTTAACTTGTTTGAATTGTAATTATCTGAACTAGTCTAACCTATCGGGTGTGGAGGGTGAGGGGAGGAGGAGACAGGACCACTGCCTTAGGAGAAAAAACTCTGAAGTTGCTTTATCAGAAAGTCTCCTGGGAACACCTGTGCGGAGTAGGGCAGTGGAACTGGGCAGTGGGGTGTTGAGCTGGGGCACCAATCCCATGGAGACTCTGGAGCTGGGATGGCCCTGTAGAGTTGCTCCAACTGAACCAAGAAGCCATGCCTTTGTTCCCTCAGTTGGCCGGTTATTGGCGTGGGCTGTGTACCCTCAGGCAAGGCAGCTCCCTTCTGCAGGTAGAGGGTTAGGCTCACAGAAGGACTCAGGTGGGAGCCACCCACACGTCAGGTATCTAGGAGAATGAATGGCTTGTTTCTGAAGGGGATCTGGGTGGTGCCCCGCAGCATCCTTTGCTTTATGAGATCAGTGTTTCTGCACATCTCTGTATCCCACACAAATTTTAACCCAGTGATCTGCACATTTTAGATACTTGGTAATTATGTATTGATACAGAGATTCTGAGACTGGAGACAAATGGAATAATCAGATCATTAACAGTGATAGGGGAGCCAGGGGAGGAAGTTGGTTTGAGAAGAAAGCAGATGATGATGAGGGTGGCTCATTTTGGACAAATTGAATTTAAAGTGACAATGGTGCAGCTAGGTAAAGGTGTTCAAAAGGGGTTAAAAATGTAGGATAATAGTTTGGGGGACGCTTCAGTCTTACGCAATAGAATTTATGACATTTTTTTCTCAGTTCTTAAGTGGAAAAAACATCTGGGGGTAGAAGGTAGATTAGTGGATAAATATTTCCACTTAATATTTTTTAAAGAAGATGCAATATAGTTAAAATAAGCATCAAGGGTATCCTTGCAGGGAAAAACAAAGTAAAGGTTATGACCAGAGGGGGGCTAAGGGATAATTCTACTCCATCCATCTTGGGATTCAGGCTGTATAAGCAAACAATATAATAGGGTTATATGTACAACAATAACTCCAATCTCAGTGCTGTAAGCCCTCACCCATGTAAAGAGTAGAAGGTGTCAGCTTTTTTCTAGAGAAGTCCTCTCCCTAAATATTCCAAAAATTTCAAAAGTGCCCACACATAGCATTAAAATGGCCCCCAAACCTCACCAGGCCTGGGCCCTTGATGAAATCACTTTATCAGATTCTCCAAGAGTGGGGAGGGGACAAGAGGGGGTGTCCAGTGAGGGAAGAGTTAATCAAACACCATCAGAACCACTACTTACAGCTCAGCCATCCTCTTGCTCCAGTTCTCTACTGATGCTGGCCTCGGACCTCTGCCATCCTACAGATGTCCATTTGGGACCAGTGGCCCCCAAATATCTGGGGCTTATCATTCTCTCCAGTGAGTAGAGAAATTCTTTCCCTTTTCTGGTTCACTTCCTCACAGATGATTTCAGAGTAGAGCTGTTTTGAATCTAAGACAATAGTCATTTTTCCTTCCCAGAGCTCATGAGCACTTGCACAGTTAGGTTTATCTTCCATGAGCACCTAGAGGACCTTGGTGGTGGAGGGAGGGGACCCTTACTGCACAGGTGGCCTCTCAGAGTCCCAGCCAGGCTATTCCTTTCCATACCTGTTAATGATCCATTGTCCTATTTATCATTACCTTGCCTCAGTTCCCATTTTCTGCCTCTACCTCTTCCCATGGCTTCCTTTGATCCTTACAGCTACCCAAAGTGCCCCAAAGTATGACTCGCACAGTCATGTCCCTAATTTGGCACATCAAGACTGACTCTGCTAGTTTCCTTGCACCAGGCAAGTTCCACTTAAAAACAAAAAGTACAATAAATTTTCAATACGAACAGATAATGTCCGAAAGCCTGGGGATAGCAGTTAAACCCATTGAAAATCAATAAAAAGCCCTTGAAAGGCCACCATTCTCATTCACGACATTTTTCTTAATGCTGGATGTCCCATAGCACCAGGCAGTCAGGTAATGGGATTGATTTTTATATGACTCTGGCTTAGGAACATGCAACCATTATAGAGAAGGTGGAGGGCCTGAGGAGAAAAGAGAAAAATGAATTTTCTTTGCCTTCTCTCTGGCACAGCTCCACAATTCTTTTGTAGGAAATAACTTCTGCACATATAGGAGCAGGAAGCAGGTTTTTCAGCCACTACATCTGAGTGCTGGGTACCCAGCCCAGATACTCCAGGAACTGACCATATTCCCACCTCTGCCACTAATGTACACTATTGGGTGCCCTCCCTTAACCTGTGTGGATAGAAAATTAAGAGAAAGATACCAGCCCATTATAAGTCAGCACCATGTTTGATTTAATGTAATAAAGTAGGTAAGTGATTCAAAAAACTACAGAAATTTTTTAAATGAGAGTTATCTCAAAGGGATTTATGAAATCACTAAAAATTTTCAGAAAACAATTCTCAGTCCTATCCAGGGATAAGCATAATAAAGCCTTCTCTCTAGTCAAGCAGAATGCAGGGGAAGGACAAACTGCTGACCTTGCATCCAAGAGGCTGGCTCTGGTCAGTTCTATTGAATGTGGATCCAGGTATTGCCCTTCCACAGCTGGCCACGAATTTTTACAACCGACTTTTTTTGCTGCCTCTACTCGGGTTAACCTTTGACATGGGACTCCTCTGGCCTTGAACTCCATCTCCCAGGTCACATCTTTATCAGGCTGTCTTTGACGTCTGTCCTGAAGACCTCTCTCTCATGAATAAGCAGCCAAAGTCCATCGTACTCTGACTTCCATACCTATGGTTATGATGAAAACATTCGTTTGAGCAAACATGCAAGAGTCAGAAACATTTTTAGGAAGGCAGGAGGCTGTAAGAGCTAGCAAATTATGACAATGTATCAACTCAAAAATGTTACTCTAAGAATAAAACCCAGAACAGATAACTCAACTCTTCCTCCAAAAAGTAACTCTGGAGAATGTCTGAATGTAAAAGACATTTAAAAAATAAATACTTGGGTGATTACCCACTACCACTACTCTGGGCAGTACCGGATACGCAACTTTACATTCCAGTCAGATGGAAGCTTCTTTTTTTTTTTTTAATTTATTTATTTATTTATGGCTGTGTTGGGTCTTCATTTCTGTGCAAGGGCTTTCTCTAGTTGCGGCAAGCGGGGGCCACTCTTCCTCGCGGTGTGCGGGCCTCTCACTATCGCGGCCTCTCTTGTTGCGGAGCACAGGCTCCAGACGCGCAGGCTCAGTAGTTGTGGCTCACGGGCCTAGTTGCTCCGTGGCATGTGGGATATTCCCAGACCAGGGCTCGAATCCGTGTCCCCTGCATCGGCAGGCGGACTCTCAACCGCTGCGCCACCAGGGAAGCCTGGAAGCTTCTTGAACTAGTATTTGACTTCTGCACCTTCTTTTTTACGCGAACCATACAGACAATCCCCAACTTACAGAGAAATCACTGCTTCTTCCCCTGCTTACCTTTCACTCTCCCTTCCCTCCCTGCTAGAGCCCATCTCAACTAGCAGCCTTTCTGAACTGCCTGAATCTGACCTCCGCTGCTGCTAGGGCAGAGTTGTAAAGTTTGTTGGTGCTCTTGGGTGCAGAAGTGAAGGAAGGGATTTAAGAAGTTTTCAGAGCTATGTGTATCAGTTGGAAGTATTCATTTTCAATCAAACCAAAAACCTTAGTAACAAGAGATTTGTTGTTTTCTTAACAAGAAGTCCAAAGGTAGGTGGCCTTAAGAGTGGTCCATGCACTCAGTGATTTCATCAAGGATCCAGGTCTTCTCTTTAGATTCTGGTAGTGCTTTGAGGTACTTCTCTCCAAATAGTTCCTCATCACTGTATCCAGCCAGTGTCCCGGGTCAAGTCTGTGTACGGTGATTCTCTCCTAATAGGGTGACCTCGTACCTAGGCAGTATACTGAGGGGCAAAGGGTGGTCACTGATCTCTGATTCTTAAGACCCTTGACACGCAAGTGTGAAGAGCAGTGATCATCCAATCATTTATGGTATTCCAAGAAGGTGAGTTAACACCTAAGTAGGGATGAAGAGAGGAATAGAAAAGAAATAAAAGGCTAGATTAGATTACTGCACAGATTAGTAAGAGTCATAAGAGAAGAGGCGCCAACAGGTCTTCAGAGGACACAGAGAGCAGAGCTGGTTGGGGAAAGCAGGAGGGCTTCTGCAGCAGGTGGCCTCCGGGTTGGACTTCAAGGTGTGAGTAGGATGGAAACGTGAGCTGAAGCAAGAGGGGCGTTATGCAGAGCCTTGGATGTTAGACTGCAGACGTTATATTTATAAAGGCACAAAACAAGGCATTAAAAGTTGCTGATGATAAGAGACATAATAAAATTTTGCCAAAAAGCGATGGACATAAACAGTGGACAGAGAACGCCAAATTCAAGAGGCAGTTCAGAGAGAGAGAGAGAGGCGCTGATCTTCTAACCGTGAGACCAGACCATGAGGAGACAGACTCTTCGGGCCCTGGCACTGACCGGATGTGCAGGAAAGAGAAAGGAGGAAGCCACTGACTGTGGCCTCAGTGATGTGGCCAAGCCAGCAGTGCCATTAGCAAGACAGCGAGGTCAGGAGGAACATCACCGTATGGAGCTGGAGAGAAACGTGGAGAGAATTTTCATTTTCAAAATGTTGACTTTTAATGTGTTTGCTGGCATATAGGTAAATAAATCAGTCAGGTTTTTGAAAATGTGAGTTTGCAGTTTGAGAGACAGGTAGTCAGAAGTGGGAGGCGCATCTATATATACAGTGTAGTCGAAGCCTAGGGAATGGATGAAGTAACCAGGGAGAGACTGCAGGAGAAAGAAGGAAAGAGAAAGGAAGGGAAGGGGAGGGGTGGGGCACCACGCATAGAAACCTAGAGAATGCCCAGTTTAGAAGGAAGGTTATATTCTCCCCACATAGGTCACACGGCAGAGAGGTTACTTGAGGGCAAACTGTGTCCTATTCACTATCATCATCCCCAGTGTCTCCCGTGGTGCACATAGACACTTACATATCATTGAATGACTAAATAAAGCTAAAGGGGGCAAAAATTAAAAAGGGAAGGAAAAATCCAAAAGAAACAGAGTAATGCAATATCTCTGTAAGGAAAGAAACAAATAATTGGAAGGGTAAAGTTGTCTGTGGTATCATTCCCCACATCAAGATGAAGAAAAGGTTGAGGACAGAGTGAAAGCTCCTGGATTTGGGAATTCATTCTGCATCTCTAAGAACAAACTTAGCAGATTCAAAAGAACAGTCAGGGTAGAGCCCACACTTCAGTTGGTTAACTGGAAACCATCAGTTCAAAAGGGAAAAAAAAAGTGCAGATAAGTGAGATACTCTGGGCTTTAAAGAATTTCAACTTTAGAAAGGAGGAATGATAGTGATTGCTCAAGTCACAGCGTCAAGGAAAATTTTTACTTAACGTAGAATTTCCTGAAAAGTGCTCATAGATGTTAATAAACATTACAGAAAAAAACAAAAGGGAGACGGTGGGGTTTATGGTAAAATAATTTGGGGATATACTGAGTGAGCAAAGGTAAACGGATTTCTTTCCATTGCAGAACTTCTCAGAATGTTTAACAAACTACAAGGGAGTTCTAGATATTCAAAAGGGAGATAACAGTAGATAGACACTCAAAATTATTTGACAAAGCAGTTCTTTTGTCCACTGTGGACCTTCCAAATCTAGTATTAGGTAGCTAGGCTTTAGAAAACATGTTTTAAATGAAAGGGGAGAGAATTTTATAAGCCAAGGAGAAATAGGCAGTAAAAAGGGAGAGGTTAAGGAAGCACTAGATAAAGGGGTACCTTATGGGAGAAGGTCCAGAAAGTGTAAGAGGGACAGAGTGAGCAGGTGGAGGAGGGAAGGATGCTCTTTCCTCAGCTGTCTGAGAGACAAGAAGAGAGAGGGAGAGAAGAAGCTGTCAGCAAAGTTTATAGAGAAAAAAGAAAGCTGAGGCAGTTCAGAACAGAAGGCTTCATTCTTTAAAAAAAAAAAGTTAAATGTGTGGAAAGGGCAAAGGGCAGGGTTGGCTAAGGGAAGAAAAAGCATGAAGCCACTGACCTGGGAGGGGCACCAGGGAAAAGGGAGATGTGAAGAAGGGAGGTGGGACAATATTAGTTTCCAAAATATGTTTTCATTAACTGTCGAAATTATAATTATACATAAACTTTGGCCTAAAATTTCACTTTAATGGAATTTTCTCCATAGATATATTTGCATAAGTCTGTAGTTATATGTACAAGGATGTTTGTTACACCATTGTTTTTGTTTCTTGTTTTTTAATTTTTGGCCACACCACACGGCATGTGGGATTTTAGTTCCCCAACCAGGGATCAAACCTGCGCCCCCTGCAGTGGAAGCGTGGATTCTTAACCACTGGACCACCAGGGAAGTCCCTGTTACACCATTGTTTATAGTAGCAGAAAAAAAATTTTAAATAACTATATGGAAATTAAGAGGAGGTGATATATTAGGCCACATCCTTACATCAAAACACTAAGTAGCAGACAATAAGAATGTATGGACTTGGGAGGAGTCAAGATGGCGGTGTGGGAAGATGCAGAGTTCGCATCTCCCCACAACTAGGGCACCTGCCAGACTCTGGTGGGGGACCCCGATGCCCAAGGAAACAGGAAGAACCCCCAAGCTAACCAGTAGGACATGGGGGGACTGAGGGGGGAGGATAAGTAGAGGCCTGACAGGACCGGTGCCCCTAAGGGGAGGCTGAGAGTGGGGAGGGGTTCCCACACCTGGAGGGACTCTCAGGGGCTCGGATCAGCGGGGAGTGGGCCCAGCATTTTCCCTGCCCAATCAGCTGGGGAAGTCAGCTCAGCTCCCGAGCCAGGTCCTACACCCTCAGAGGTCCCCTCTGGGCTGAGTTGGTCCTAGGGGGCATAGAAGAGAGGCCGGGAGAGAACAGAAGAGACAGACATGAGGGGCCCTCTGGGACCGGAGGAGCAGGAGAGGAGTTGGGGGCATTTGCTCCACCCACTGGGACCCGGGGAGCCTGCTAAGCTCCCAGACCAATCTCCCGCCCTACAAAGCCCTCTCCAGGCCACGTGGGTCCTGAGGGCATAGCAGGGAGGAGGGCAGGGAGATCAGGAGAGGCACATGGGAGGGGCCCTCCAGGACCGGAGGAGCTCTGCCTACTGGAGCCCAGGCAGCCTGCTGGGCTCCCAGGTGGGGTCCCCTGCCCTCTGAGACTAGAGGCGGGAGGCATGCCTGGGTCCCTTCTGTTCTGTTGAGCCTAAACCCCACCCTCCCACACACCCACCTACCTGCCTTTTCCAGTCCTGTGGGTACTAAGCATAGGCCCCTCCCACCTCCCAAACCTCACCCCTGTATTGGCCCCACCCTCCACAAACAAGGCCTTTTCCAGCATCTTTTTTTGTTTGTTTGTTTCTCCTCCTCTTTTTTACTATTGTCATTCTGTTTTACCTTCTGGTTGTTGTTTCATCTATATTTTTATTTTTATATTTTTTCTATCATAGCTGTTAG
The DNA here is from genome assembly GCF_039906515.1 of Pseudorca crassidens. Taxonomy (NCBI): domain Eukaryota; kingdom Metazoa; phylum Chordata; class Mammalia; order Artiodactyla; family Delphinidae; genus Pseudorca; species Pseudorca crassidens. The sequence continues at coordinate 73,196,911 of NC_090296.1, forward strand.
TTTCCTAGTCTAATTTTATTTTTTACTTTGTTATTGTTCTCCTTTTTTTTTTTTTTTTGCCAACCTGCACAGCTTGTAGGGTCTTGGTTCATGAGCCAGGGGTCAGGCTAAAGCTCCTGTGGAGGGAGCTCCAAGTCTGAACCACTGAACTAACAGAGAAACTCAGACCCCAGGAAATATGCACCAGAGTGAGGTCTCCCAGAGGTCCTCATCTCAGCACCAAGGCCCAGCTCTACCCAACAGCCTACAAACTGCAGTGTTGGAAACCTCAGGCCAAAAAACCAGTAAGACAGGAACACAATCTCACTCATTAAAAAAAAGGGAAAAAAAAATGAGACAGCAAAAAAATATGTCATAGAAAAAGGAGCAAGGTAAAAACCTACAAGACCAAATAAATGAAGAGGAAATGGGCAATCTACCTGAAAAAGAATTCAGAGTAATAATAGTAAGGATGATCCAGAATCTCAGAAATAGAATTAGAGGCACGGATTGAGAAAATACAAGAAATGTTTAACAAAGATCTAGAAGAACTAAAGAACAAACAAACGGAGATGAACAACACAATAACTGAAATGAAAAATACACTAGAAGGAATCAATAACAGAATAACTGAGGCAGAAGAATGAGTAAGTGAGCTGGAAGACAAAATGGTGGAAATATCTGCCAAGGAGCAGAATAAAGAAAAAAGAATGAAGAGAATTGAAGACAGCATAAGAGACCTCTGGGACAACACTAAACACACCAACATTTGAATTATAGGTGTCTCAGAAGCAGAAGAGAAAAAGAAAGGGTCTGAGAAAATATTTGAAGAGATTATAGTGGAAAACTTCCCTAACATGAGGAAGGAAATAGTCACCCAAGTCCAGGAAACACAGAGTCCCATACAGGATAAACCCTAGGAGAAACACACTAAGACACATATTAATCAAACTAACAAAATTTAAATTCAAAGAAAAAATATTAAAAGCAGCAAGGGAAAAACAAAAAATAACATACAAAGGAATACACATAAGATTATCAGCTGATCTTTCAGCAGGAACTCAGCAGGCCAGAAGAGAGTGGCAGGATATACTTAAAGTGATGAGAGAGAAAAACCTACAACCAAGATTACTTTATCCAGCAAGGATCTCATTCAGATTCGACAGAGAAATCAAAAGATTTTCAGACGAGCAAAAGCTAAGGAAATTCAGCACCACAAAACCATCTTTACAAAAAGTGCTAAAGAAACTTCTGTAGGTGGGAAACACAAGAGAAGAAAAAGACCCACAAAAACAAACCCAAAACAATTAAGAAAATGGTAATAGGAACATACATATTGAGAATAGCCTTGAATGTAAGTGGATTAAATGTCCCAACCAAAAGACACAGGCTGGCTGAATGGATACAAAAACAAGACCCATATATATGCTGTCTACAAGAGACCCACTTCAGACTTAAGGACACATACAGACTGAAAGTGAGGGGATGGAAAAAGATATTCCATGCAAATGGAAATCAAAAGAAAGCTGGAGTAGCAATACTCGTATCAGATAAAATAGACTTTAAAATAAAGACTGTTACAAGAGATAAGGAAGGACACTACATAATGATCAAGGGATCAATCCAAGAAGAAGATATAACAATTATAAATGCTTATGTACCCAACATAAGAGCACTTCAATACATAAGGCAAATGCTAACAACCATGAAAGGAGAAATTGACACAACACAATAATAGTATGGAACTTTAACACCCAACTTACACCAATGGACAGATGATCCAAACAGAAAATAAATAAGGAAACACCAGCACTAAATGACACAACAGAACAGATAGATTTAATTGATATTTATAGAATATTCCACCTGAAAGTGGCAGAATACACTCTATTCTCAAGTGCACACAGAACATTATCCTGGATAGACCACATCTTAGGTCACAAATCAGGCCTTGGAAAATTTAAGAAAATTGAAATCGTATCAAGCATCTTTTCTGACAACAATGCTATGAGATTGGAAATCAATTACAGGGAAAAAACTGTAAAAACCACAAACATACTGAGGTTAAACAGTGCACTACTAAATAACCAAGAGATCACTGAAGAAATCAAAGAAGAAATTTTAAAAATACATAGAAACAAATGACAATGAAAACACAATGACCCAAAACCTATGGGATGCAGCAAAAGCAGTTCTAAGAGGGAAGTTTATAGCAATTAAATCTCACCTCAAGAAACAAGGAAAATCTCAAATAAACAATCTAACCCTACACCTAAAGCAACTAGAGAAAGAAGAACAAAGAAAACCCAAAGTCAGGAGAAGGAAAGAAATCATAAAGATCAGAGCAGAAATAAATGAAATAGAAACAAAGAAAACAATAGCAAAGATCAATAAAACTAAAAGCTTGTTCTTTGAGAGGATAAACAAAATTGATAAACTTTAGCCAGACTCATCAAGAAAAAAAGGGAGAGGACCCAAATCAATAAAATTAGAAATGAAAAAGGAGAAATCACAACTGACACTGAAGAAATACAAAGGATTATAAGAGAGTACTACAAACAACTATATGCCAATAAAATGGACAACCACAAAGAAATGGACAAATTCTTGGAAAGGTACAATTCTCCAAGACTGAACCAGGAAGAATTAGGAAATATAAACAGAGCTATCATAAGTAATGAAATTGAAACTGTAATTAAAAATCTTCCAACAAACAAAAGTTCAGGACCAGATGGCTTCACAGGTGAGTTCTATCAAATATTTAGAGAAGAGCTAACACCGATCCTTCTCAAATTCTTCCAAAAAATTGCAGAGGGAGGAACACTCCCAAATTCATTCTACAAAGCCACCATCACCCTGATACCAAAACCAGAAAAAGATACTACAAAAAAATAAAATTATAGACGGATATCACTGATGAGCATAGATGCAAAAATCCTGAACAAAATACTAGCAAACAGAATCCAACAACATATTAAAAGTATCATAAACCATGATCAAGTAGAATTTATCCCAGAAATGCAAGTATTCTTCAATATACACAAATCAACCAATGTGATGTACCATATCAAAAAATTAAGGAATTAAAAACCATATGATCATCTCAATAGATGCATAAAAACTTTTGACAAAATTCAACACCCATTTATGATAAAAACTCTCCAGAAAATGGGTATAGAGGGAAACTACCTCAACATAATAAAGGACAAATATGACTAACCCACAGCAAGCATAATACTCAATGGTAAAAAATTGAAAGCATTTCCACCAAGATCAGGAACAAGACAAGGATGTCCACTCTCACCACTCTTATTCAACATAGTTTTGGAAGTCCTAGTCACGGCAATCAGAGAAGAAAAAGAAATAAATGGAATCCAAATTGGAAAGGAGAAGTAAAACTGTCACTGTCTGCAGATGACATGACTCTATATACAGAAAATCCTAAAAATGCCACCAGAAAACTACTAAAGCTAATCAATGAATTTGGTAAGGTTGTAGGATACAAAATTAATGCACAGAAATCTCTTGCATTCCTATACACTAACAATGAAAAATCAGAAAGAGGGATTAAGGAAACAATTCCATTTACCATCTCAACAAAAAGAATAAAATACCTTGGAATAAAGCTACCTAAGGAGGCAAAAGACTTGTACTCAGAAAACTATAAAACGCTGATGAAAGAAATCAAAGATGACATAAACAGATGGAGAAATATAACACGTTCTTGGATTGGAAGAATCAATATTGTGAAAATGACTCTACTACCCAAAGTAATCTACATATTCAATGCAATCCTTATCAAACTACCAATGGCATTCTTCACAGAATTAGAACAAAAAATTTTACAATTTGTATGGAAACACAAAAGACCCCAAATAGCCAAAGCAATCTTGAGAAAGAAAAACCGAGCTGGAGGAATCAGGCTCCCTGACTTCAAGCTATACTACAAAACTACAGTAGTCAAGACACTATGGTACTGGCACACAAACAGATATGTAGATCAATGGAACAGGATACAAAGCTCAGAGATAAACCCACACACCTATGGTCAGCTAATTTACGACAAAGGAGGCAAGAACATACAATGGAGAAAAAGTCTCTTCAATAAGTGGTGCTGGGAAAACTGGACAGCTACATGTAAAAGAATGAAATTAGAACACTCCCTAACACCATATATAAAAATAAACTCCAAATGGATTAAAGACCTAAATGTAAGACCAGACACTATAAAACTCTTAGAGGAATACATAGGAAAAACACTCTTTGACATAAGCCACAGCAAGATGTTTTTTAACCCACCTCCTAGAATAATGGACATAAAAACAAAAATAAACAAATGGGACCTAATGAAAATGAAAAGCTTTTGCACAGCAAAGGCAACTATAAGCAAGATGAAAAGACCACCCTCAGAATGGGAGAAAATATTTGCAAATGAAACAACAGACAAAAGATTAACCTCCAAAATATACAGACAGCTCATGGAGCGCAATATCAAAGAAACAAAGAATTCAATTAAAAGCTGGGCAGAAGACCTAAATAGACATTTCACCAAAGAAGACATACAGATGGCCCAGAGGCACAGGAAAAGCTGCTCAACATCACTAATTATTAGAGAAATGCAAATCAAAACTACAATGAGGTGTCACCTCACACCAGTCAGAATGGCCATTATAAAAAAATCTAGAAACAATAAATGCTGGAGAGGGTGTGGAGAAAAGGGAACCCTCCTACACTGTTGGTGGGAATGTAAATTGATACAACCACTATGGAGAACAGTATGGAGGTTCCTTAAAAAACTAAAAATAGAACTACCATACGACCCAGCAATCCCACTACTGGGCACATACCCTGAGAAAACCACAATTCAAAACTAGACATGTACCACAATGTTCATTGCAGCACTATTTACAATACCCGGGACATGGAAGCAACCTAAATGTCCATCGACAGTTGAAGGGATAAGGAAGATGTGGCACATATATACAATGGAATATTACTCAGCCATAAAAAGAAATGAAAGTGAGTTATTTGTAGTGAGGTGGATGGACCTATAGTCTGTCATACAGAGTGAAATAAGTCAGAAAGAGAAAAACAAATACTGTATGCTAATACATACATGTGGAATCTAAAAAAAAAAAAAGGTGCTGATGAACCTAGTGGCAGGAAAGGCATAAAGACGTAGATATAGAGAATGGACTTGAGGAAATGTGTGGGGAGGGGGAAGCTGAGGCTAAGTGAGAGTAGCATCGACATATATACACTACCACATGTAAAATAGTTAGCTAGTGGCAAGCAGCAGCATAGCACAGGGAGATCAGCTTGGTGCTTTGCAATGACCTAGAGGGGTGGGATAGGGAGAATGGGAGGGAGGCTCAAGAGGGAGGGGATATGTGGACATATGTATTCATATAGCTGATTCACTTTGTTGTACAACAGAAACTAACACAGTATTGTGAAGCAATTATACTCCAGTAAAGATCTATTAAAAAAAAAAAAGAATGTATGGACTTGAAAAAATTTTAAATGGAACTACCATATGATCCAGCAATTTTACTCCTGGGTATATATCAAAGAAAAGAAAAATACTAATTCAAAAAGATACATGGCCCCCAATATTCATAACAGCACAATAGATATGACATGGAAACAATCAAAGTGTTCATCAACAGATGAATGTATAAAGAAGACATGGTGTATATATACAATGGAATATTACTCAGCCATAAAAAAAGAACAAAATTTTGCCATTTACAACAGCACAGACGGACCTGGAGGGTAGTATGTTTAGTGAAATAAGTCAGACAGAGAAAGATAAATACTGTGTGTTGTCAGTTATATGTTGAATCTAAAAAATAAAGAAAGCAAATGAATATAACAAAACAGAAACAGACTCATAGTTACAGAGAACAGTTACCAGTAGGGACAGAGGGAGGGGGAGGGACAAGATAGGGGAAGGAGATCAAGAGGTACAACTACTAGGTAAAAAATAAATAAGATACAATGATGTAATGCACAGCTGAGGGAATATAGCCAATATTTTATAATGACTTTATATGGAGTATAACCTACAAAAATATCAAATCACTGTTGTAAACCTGAAACTAATATAATGTAAATCAACTGTATTTCAACTTAAAAAGTACTGACTTACACAGATGTCCAAGATGTTTTATTAGGTGACTAGATCAATTTATAGAATAATATGTATGGTATGAACTCATGTGAAAAACGTGTGTGTGTGTGTGTGTGTGTGTGTGTGTGCGTGTGCATACAGACAAAAATAGCTGGAGGTTGCACATTAAAGTAGATACTTAGGGCTTCCCTGGTGGTGCAGTGGTTGAGAGTCCGCCTGCCGATGCAGGGGACACGGGTTCGTGCCCCGGTCCGGGAGGCTCCCACATGCCGCGGAGCAGCGGGGCCCGTGAGCCATGGCCACTGAGCCTGCGCGTCTGGAGCCTGTGCTCCGCAACGGGAGAGGCCACAACAGTGAGAGGCCCGCGTACCGCAAAAAAAAAAAAAAAAAAAGTAGATACTTGTAGGCTGTAGGTTTGAAGGAACCCAGGCTGGTAAGGAAGGGAGAGTTTTTACTCAATATCTCTCTGTTTGGATTTTTTACGGTGAGCACACAGTACATGTACAACTTTTGTTATAGTTTGTTTCTTTCTGGGCTGAAACTCTTGAAACCCTCCTTCTCCTCTGCAGCACGACACTGCCCCTAAGCTCCCAAGAACCTCCTCCTCCTGCCGACAGTTCACATTTGTGGCTCCAGGAAAGTTACTAACCCCTCCTGGGTCTCTGATCTTCAGTAGATTATCAGAAAAATCTCATCCAGCTCTGATTCCAATTCTATAGCAAACAGACCAGAAAGTGCCATGCTGGGCTGAAAACAAAACATTAACTGCAGTGGGAAAACAAGTTTTCTTTCCAATAAATAACTTAAAATGGATTCCTGGAACATAAGCATATTTTTAAGTGAAGCCTGATCATGTGCGACTAAAAAATAGTGAAAATACAGATTTGGAAATTATTTTTATAGAAACACAATGCTGTGTGCATTTTCCTTTTATTATTTTTTCTTCTCTGAACTCATATTTTCTCTCTCATTTCTCTTTTATTTTCAAGGAGGAATTCATTGTCTCATATTCACTTCTCATAAAATCCAATCCAACTTTGCTGCTACAGAGTGCAGATATTTCTTATAACCACTAGGGGTCAGACTACTACATTAATACAAACCTATCCCAAATTGAAAAGTAGCATTAACTGTTCGAGGGCTGTGCCAACTTCTTTTCCTGCATAAGAACAGAAGACTGGTCATTTAAATTAAACATTACATACAAAACATAATGAGGAAGAATGCATTCGGCCAAAGAGACTCAGAAAGTTGAAACTATCATATATAATGAATAGTATATGATAAAGTAGTTTCATCCTTAATAAAAATTTCAATTATTCACTTGCTCTTTCCGGTTGGCAAGATCTTATTCCAATCTAAGTGGGTTTAGATTGGAGAATTAATCATTGAACTGGGAAAATGCTAAGAGAGCAGAAACAACTAAAATTATAAAACATGTCAGCAAAAAGAAGAAATCCTTATTGTTAAACGATGGACTGCATGAATAGCAGAGGATTGAGATGCATGGCAGAAACATTTCTCCAATGGATTTCAGCCATGTAATAATAAATCTGAACCATTTTACAGCAATGAAAGCATTCACGGATATGGGCAAAAGGCAGCCCAAGACTGGGCCTCTGTTCCTGTCCCAGGTCTGCTACGAACTGACCCTTTGGCCTTGAACGAGCAACTTGTCTTCTCTTGATCATGAAGAAGTAAGATTATATGATTTGCAAAGAAACTGCAAGCCCAAAAATTAAACAGATTTACTTGGAATTGTATTCTTTTATATAGAAGAAAAGAAAGTAAGGGAAAATGTGCGAAAGTTTTATTTTTCTAATTTAATTTATTCTTTATACAGCAGGTTCTTATTAGGTACCTATTTTATACATATTAGTGTATATGTGTCAATCCCAATTGCCCAATTCATCCCACCACCGCCCCCACCCCCCCGCTTTCCCCCCTTGGTGTCCATACATTTGTTCTCTACATCTGTGTCTCTATTTCTGCCTTGCAAACCAGTTCATATGTACCATTTTTCTAGATTCCACATATATGTGTTAATATACGATATTTGTGTTTCTCTTTCTGACTTACTTCACTCTGAATGACAGTCTCTAGGTCCATCCACATGTCTACAAATAACCCAATTTCATTCCTTTTTATGGCTGAGTAATATTCCATTGTATATATGTACCACATCTTCTTTATCCATTCATCTGTCGATGGGCATTTAGGTTGCTTCCATGACCTGACTATTGTAAACAGTGCTGCAATGAATATTGGGGTGCACATGCTTCTTTGAACTATGGTTTTCTCAGGGTATATGCCCAGTAGTGGGATTGTTGGGTCATATGGTAATTCTATTTTTAGTTTTTTAAGGAACCTCCATACTGTTCTCCATAGTGGTTGTATCAAATTCCATTCTAACCAATAGTGTAAGGGGGTTCCATATTCTCCACACACTCTTCAGCATTTGTTGTTTGTAGATTTTCTGATGATGCCCATTCTAACTGGTGAGGGTGATACCTCATTATAATTTTGATTTGCATTTCTCTAATAAATAGTGATGATGAACAGCTTTTCTTGTGCCTCTTGGTCATCTGTATGTCTTCTTTGGAGAAATGTCTGTTTAGGTCTTCTGCCCATTTTTTCATTGAGTTGTTTGTTTTTTTAATATTGAGCTCCATGAGCTCTTTATATATTTTGGAGAATAATCCTTTGTCCATTGATTAATTTGCAAATATTTTCTCCCATTCTGAGGGCTGTCTTTTCGTCTTGCTTATAGTTGCCTTTGCTGTGCAAAAGCTTTTAATTTTCATTAGGTATCATTTGTTTATTCTTGTTTTTATTTCCATTGCTCTAGGTGGTGGGTCAGAAAAGATCTTCCTGTGATTTACGTCAAAGAGTGTTCTTCCTATGTTTTCCTCTAAGGGTTTTATAGTGTCCAGTCTTACATTTAGGTCTTTAATACATTTTGAGTTTATTTTTGTGTATGGTGTTAGGGAGTGTTCTAATTTCATTCTTTTACATGTGGCTGTCCAGTTTTCCCAGCACCACTTATTGAAGAGACCGTCTTTTCTCCATTGTATATTCTTGCCTCCTTTGTCATAGATTAGTTGACCAGAGGTGTGTAGGTTTATCTCTGGGCTTTGTATCCTGTTCCATTGATCTATATTTCTGTTTCTGTGCCAGTACCCTATTGCCTTGATTACTGTAGCTTTGCAGTATAGTCTGAAATCAGGGAGTCTGATTCCTCCGGCTCTGCTTTTTTCCCTCAAGACTGCTTTGGCTATTTGGGGTCTTTTGGGTCTCCACACAAATTTTAAGATTTTTTGTTCTAGTTCTGTAAAAACTGCCATTGGTAATTTGATAGGGATTGCATTGAATCTGTAGATTGCTTTGGGTAGTATAGTCATTTTCACAATTTTGATTCTTCCAATCCAAGAACGTGGTATATTTCTCCATCTGTTTGTGTGATCTTTGATTTCTTTCATCAGTGTCTTATAGTTTTCTGCATACAGGTCTTTTACCTCCTTAGGTAGGTTGATTCCTAGGTATTTTATTCTTTTTGTTGCAATGGTAAATGGGATTTTTTCCTTAATTTCTCTTCTGATTTTTCGTTGTTAGTGTATAGGAATGCAAGAAATTTCTGTGCATTAATTTTGTATCCAGCAAACTTACCAAATTCATTGATTAGTTTTAGTAGTTTTCTGGTGGCATTTTAAGGATTTTCTGTATATAGAATCATGTCATCTGCAGACAGTGACAGTTTTACTTCTCCTTTCCAATTTGGATTCCATTTATTTCTTTTTCTTCTCTGATTGCCATGGCTAGGACTTCCAAAACTATGTTGAATAATACTGGCAAGAGTGGACATCCTTGTCTTGTTCCTGATCTTAGAGGAAATGCTTTCAGTTTTTCACCATTAAGAATGATGTTTGTTGTGGGTTTGTCGTATATGGTCTTTATTATGTTGAGGTAGTTTCCCTCTATGCCCACTTACTGGAGAGTTTTTATCATAAATGGGAGTTGAATTTTATCACAAGCTTTTTCTGCATCTATTGAGATGATCATATGGTTTTCATTCTTCCATGTGTTAATATGGTATATCACATTGATTGATTTGCGTATATTGAAGAATCCTTGCATCCCTCGCATAAATCCCACTTGGTCATGGTGTATGATCCTTTTAATATGTTGTTAGATTCTGTTTGCTAGTATTTTGTTCAGGATTTCTGCATCTATATTCATCAGTGATATTGGTCTGTAATTTTCTTTTTTTGTAGTATCTTTGTCTGGTTTTGGTGTCAGGGTGATGGTGGCCTCAAAGAATGAGTTTGGGAGTGTTCCTTCCTCTGCAATTTTTTGGAAGAGTTTGAGAAGGATCGGTGTAATCTCTTCTCTAAATGTTTGATGGTATTCACCTCTGAAGCCATCTAGTCCTGGACTTTTGCTTGTTGGAAGATTTTTAATCACAGTTCCAATTTCATTACTTGTGATTGCTCTGTTCATATTTTCTATTTCTTCCTGGTTCAGCCTTGGAAGGTTATACCTTTCTAAGAATTTGTCTATTTCTTCCACGTTGTCCATTTTATTGGCATAGAGTTGCTCTAGTAGTCTCTTATGATCATTTGTATTTCTGCAGTGTCTGTTGTAACTTTTTTCATTTCTAATTTTATTGATTTAAGTCCGCTCCCTCTTTTTCTTGATGAGACTGGTGAAAGGTTTATTAATTTTGTTTATCTTTTCAAAGAACCAGCTTTTAGTTTTATTGATCTTTGCTATTATTTTTTTTGTTTCTATGTCATTTATTTCTGCTCTGATCTTTATGATTTCTTTCCTTCAACTAACTTTGGGTTTTGTTTGTTCTTCTTTCTCTTGTTCATTTAGGTGTAAGGTTAGATTGTTTATTTGAGATTTGTTTTATTTCTTGAGGTAGGTTTGTATTTCTATAAAGTTCCCTCTTGCTGCATCCCATAGGTTTTGGGTCATTGTGTTTTCGTTGTCATTTGTCTCTAGGTATTTTTTGATTTCTTCAGTGATCTCTTGGTTATTTAGTAATGTATTGTTTAGCCTCCATGTGTTTGTGTTTTTTACATTTTTTTCCCGGCAACTGACTTCTAATTGCATAACGTTGTGGTTGGAAAAGATGCTTGATATGATTTCAATTTTCTTAAATTTACCAAGGCTTGATTTGTGACCCAAGATGTGATCTATCCTGGACAATGTTCCATGTGCACTTGAGAAGAAAGTCTAATCTGCTGTTTTCAGATGGACTGTCCTATAAATATCAATTAAACCTATCTGGTCTATTGTGTCATTTAAAGCTTCTGTTTCCTTATTTATTTTCATTTTGGATGATCTGTCCATTGGTATAAGTGAGGTGTTAAAGTCCCGCACTATTATTGTGTTACTGTCGATTTCCTCTTTTAGAGCTGTTAGCAGTAGCCTTATGTATTGAGGTGCTCCTATGTTAGGTGCATATATATTTATAATTGTTATATCTTCTTGGATTGATCCCTTGATCATTATGTAGTGTCCTTCCTTGTCTCTTGTAACATTCTTTATTTTAAAGTCTATTTTATCTAATATGAGTATAGCTACTCCAGCTTTCTTTTGATTTCCATTTGCATGGAATATCTTTTTCCATCCCCTCACTTTCAGTTTGTATGTGTCCCTAGGTCTGAAGTGGGTCTCTTGTAGACAGCATATAGATGGGTCTTGGTTTTGTATCCATTCAGCGAGCCTGTGTCTTTTGGTTGGAGCATTTTTTTTTTTCTTTTGGTGGTACGCAGGCCTCTCACTGTTGTGGCCTCTCCCGTTGTGGAACACAGGCTCCGGACGCGCAGGCTCAGTGGCCATGGCTCACGGGCCCAGCCGCTCCACGACATGTGGGATCTTCCCGGACCGGGGCACAAACCCATGTCCCCTGCATCGGCAGGCGGACTCTCAACCACTGCGCCACCAGGGAAGCCCTGGTTGTAGCATTTAATCCATTCACATTTAAGGTAATTATTGACATGTATATTCATATTATCATTTTCTTAATTGTTTTGGGTTTGTTTTTGTAGGTCCTTTTCTTCTCTTGTGTTTCCCACTTCGAGAAATTCCTTTAGCATTTGTTGTAGAGCTGGTTTGGTGGTGCTGAATTCTCTTAGCTTTTCCTTGTCTGTAAAGTATTGATTTCTCTGTCGAATCTGAATGAGATCCTTGCTGGGTAGAGCAATTTCGGTCGTAGGTTCTTCCCTTTCATCACTTTAAATATATCATGCCACTTCCTTCTGGCTTGTAGAGTTTCTGCTGAGAAATCAGCTGTTAACCTTATGGGTGTTCCCTTGTGTGTTATTTGTCATTTTTTCCTTGTTGCTTTTAATAATTTTTATTTGTCTTTAATTCTTGTCAGTTTGATTATTTTGTGTCTCAGCATGTTTCTCCTTGGATTTATCTTGCCTGGGAATCTCTGTGCTTCCTGGACTTAGGTGGCTATTTGCTTTCCCATGTTAGGGAAGCTCTCGACAATAATCTCTTCAAATATTTTCTCCTTCTCTCTCTCTTCTTCTGGGACCCCTATAATGCAGATGTTGGTGCGTTTAATATTGTCCCAGAGGTCTCTTAGGCTGTCTTCATTTCTTTTCATTCTTTTTTCTTTATTCTGTTCTGCAGCAGTGAGTTCCACCATTCTGTCTTCCAGGTCACTTATCCATTCTTCTGCCTCAATTATTCTGCTGTCGATTCCTTCTAGTGTATTTTTCATTTTAGCTATTGTATTGTTCATCTCTGTTTGTTTGCTCTTTAATTCTTCTAGGTGTTTGTTAAACACTTCTTGTACCCTCTCGATCTTTGTCTCCATTCTTTTTCTGAGGTCCTGGATCATCTTCACTATCATTATTCTGAACTCTTTTTCTGGAAAGTTGCCTACCTCCACTTCATTTAGTTGTTTTTCTGGGGTTTTATCTTGTCCTTTCATCTGGTACATACTCCTCTGCCTTTTCATTTTGTTTATCTTTCTGTGAATGTGGTTTTTGTTCCACAGGCTGCAGGATTGTAGTTCTTCTTGCTTCTGCTGTCTGCCCTCTGGTGGATGAGGCTATCTAAGAGGCTTGTGGAAACTTCCTGATGGGAGGGACTAGTGGTGGGTAGAGCTGGGTGTTGCTCTGGTGGGCAGAGCTCAGTAAAACTTTAATCTGCTTGTCTGCTGATGGGTGGGGCTGAGTTCCCTCCTGTTGGTTGTTTGGCCTGAGATGGCCCAGCACTGGAGCCTACAGGCTCTTTGGTGGGCTAATGGCGGACTCCAGGAGGGCTTTCACCAAGGAGTACTTCCCAGAACTTCGGCTGCCAGTGTCCTTGTCTCCACGGTGAGCCACAGCCACACCCCGCTTCTGCAGGAGACCCTCCAACACTAGCAGGTAGGTCTGGTTCAGTCTCCTATGGGGTCAATGCTCCTTCCCCCTGGGTCCTGATGCGCACACTACTTTGTGTGTGCCCTCCCAGAGTGGAGTCTCTGTTTCCCCCAGTCCTGTCAAAGTCCTGCAATCAAATCCCGCCTGCCTTCAAAGTCTGATTGTCTAGGAATTCCTCCTCCCTTTGCCAGGTTGGGAAGCCTGACGTGGGGCTCAGAACCTTCACTCCAGTTGGTGGACTTCTGTGGTATAAGTGTTCTCCAGTCTGTGAGTCACCCACCCAGCAGTTATGGGATTTGATTTTATTTTGATTGCGCCCCTCGTACTGTCTCACTGCAGCTTCTCCTTTACCTGTGGATATAGGGTATCTTTTTTGGTGAGTTCCAGTGTCTTCCTCTTGATGATTGTTCAGCATTTAGTTGTGATTCTGGTGCTCTTGCAAGAGGGAGTGAATGCATGTCCTCCCAAAGTTTTAAAAAGGAAGGTTTTGACTGTCAATATACATTATTTCAATTTCTCACCATTAAAAAAATCGTGGAAAAAACTGAGATCATACATCATGTCCATTGTCAGACAGAGTTAAAGTAATGAATAAAAAGTCAAACTGAAACAGGAGGGAAGGAGGCAGGGCACAATCTTTGAAAGAATGACATAGTCTGAGGACATGACATAAACTGATTAGAACCAAATGGATCCAAGATGGCAGACAAGTCAACTTTTTCCATTAGACCTTGAGCCTCAGTATATGCTCACATCAGCAAGCTAAATGACACAGCCACAGGTGCCATGACATTTCCAAGACTGACCATAACGATCAAAAAGTGGGCAGTGGCCCAATTCCTGGAAATCCCCGCCCCTTCCTAAAATACCTGGAATACTCCTCCCACTCATTAGCCTATGAAATTACTCAATCCTATAAAAACTGACAACCCCATACCCTGGTGCCTTTCTCACCTCTGTCTGTGGAGTGTGTTTCTCCCAAGCCCTTTCTCACCTTCTGAGCTGACCTACACCACTCTGTCTGTGGAGTGTGTTTCTCTCTAAATAAATCTACTTCTTACCTATCACTTAGTCTCTCACTGAATTCTTTCTGTGATGAGATGTCAAGAACCTGCGCTTCATTAAGTCCTGAAACCAGGTATGTGATCTCAGTTGGAAGATTGTGGGTTTTGGCCGGGTTCAAGTCCCAGTAAGCGTTTTGCCCGGGTTTGAGTCCCAGCACGTGGGTTCAAGTCCCAATCTGAGATACGTGGTTTCAAAACCTGAATTTATTTGCATTTTTAATGACCAAGTATTCTAAAGTAAATACTCTAAGCATATATGTGAAAATATATGCAGATCATTCTCTGGAATGATAAACTAGAAATTCAGAAGGGATTACCTGTTGGGATGGGGTAGAATTGGATGGATGTGGGTTTGGGTAGAATGGGTGTAAGAATATAAGGTGTATTTCTTCATATGTTGTTTTGATATTTTTACCCATGTGAATCTATTACCTATTTTTAAAATTTTTAATTAACTTAAGAACTTCATAGATGGGACCAAAATGTGTGTCAATACAAAAACAAACACAACTGAAAATCCGTCATGATTAGAATGGGGATCAGGAATAGGTATAGGGATATATGTTGCTAATATAAGCTGGTAATATAAGAGGGATATTGTGTTTTAAAAGGGCTGTATCAAATTACCTCAACCAAATTAACCATGTAAAAATGGTCATATCCAATGGTTCTATCTGACAGTTTTATCACATGGTCCCCAAACCCTCACTGAGCTGCTTGTCCCTGACCCTCTATCTCCAGAGGGGCACTAAATCAGAACAAGTACTATTTTATCCCCCCTTTCTTTCTTTACAAACACACACACACACACACACACACACACACACACACACACACACACTCATACACATGCACCCACAAACATTTTCTTAGCAAACTATCATGAATGTTAACCTATGTAAATAAGCAATGGAGAGGGTTACAAGCAACTCAGTTCTACAAAAAGATGAACCCTGAATCCCAGACTTCCTAACATACAGGTTTAATGAAATTCCTATAAAAATTCCAGCAAGATAATCTGCAAACCTAGACAAGATTATCTTAAAATTTAAATGGAATGGCAAAGGGTCTAGAATAGGTAAAACAATCTTGAATATAAAGAAGTAAGTAGGAGAAATCGGTGCACTTGATTTCCACTTACTATGTAACTACAGTAATCAAGACTTTATGGTATTGATGGAGGAATAGACACATAGCTCAGTGAGATAAAATGGAGAACACAGAAATACGCCCATAGGTAAGTCTAATTTATTTTTGACAAAGGTGCAAAGCCAATTCAGTGGAGGAAAGATAACCTTTTCAAAAACCAGTGCTGGAATAATTGGACACCCATAGGCCAAAAAGATGAACCTCGACCTAAACTTCATACATTAAACAAAATTAGCTCAAAATGTATTAAAGACTTTAGAAAAAAAAACCACATAAGAGAAACTCTTCCAGATCTAAGACAAGGCAAAAATTTCTTAAAGTTGACACCAAGGCACAATTCATAAGAAAAAAAACTGATATATTGGACTTCATCAGAATTAAAATGTTTGCTCTGTGGAAGACCATATTAAGAGGATAAAGAGAAAAACTACAGATTGGGAGAAAATATTTTCAAACCATGTACCTGACAAAGGACTGGTGTTTAGAATAAATTTTTAAAAACACTCTCAAAACTCAACAATAAAAAAATCCAGTTAAAAGATGGGCAAAAGAAAGGAACAGACATATTATTGAAGAGGATATACAGATGGCAAATAAGCACATGAAAAGATGCTTAACATCATTAACCATTAAGGAAATGCAAATCAAAACCTCACTAAAATATCATTACATATCAGAATGGCTAAAATAAAAAATTATGACTACACCAAATTCTGGCAAGGAAGTAAAGAAACTGGGCCTCATACATTGCTGATTAGAATGTAAAATGCCCAGAGAAAAGAAAACATATATTCACATAAAACCCTGTACAAGAATGTTTTTATCTACTTTGTAATAGCCTAAAACTAAGCATAGCCCAGACGTCCTTCAATGGGTGAATGGATACACAAACTCTGGCATATCAATATCACGTGATACTACTCAGTAATGAAAAGGAATATTGCAGTAATAAATGCAACATCTTGGATGCACCTCCAGAGAATTATGCTGAGTCAAAGAAGCCAATCCCAAAAGGTTAAATACTATGATTCTACTCATATAACATTCTTGAAATGAAAAAATTATTGAAGGGAGAACAGATTAGTGAGTGCCAGGGATTAAGAATAGGGTTGGGGAAGTTGGCAAGAGGCGGGGGGGAGGGGGTGAAGGAAAGTTATAAAAGGGCAACCCAAGGATCCTATGGTGATGAAATCTTCTGTATCTTAATTGTATCCATGTCAGTATCCTGATTGTAATATTGCACTACAGTTCTGCAACTTGTGTTGTATAGTTACCATTGGGGGAACAATGAGTAAACTGGTACATGGAATTGCTCTGCATTATTTCTTACAACTGCATATGAATCTATAATGATGTCAAAATGGTTAATTTAGTTCAATAAATATATGCATATACATACATACGAACTATGGCCTCAAGTTCAGTTACAGAAACAAGGTCAGTAGCAGCTACTTATACTTTTCCCCACTAGTTATGTATGTGTGTATTTGTGTATGTGTGCTCAGGTGATTAAGCTATTGTCTATAAGTTCTAAATCTTCTCTTGTCTCTACTTTGTGTTTCCAGGACTGGGACTCTACAAATCACATTTCCACTTTTTTAGCTTCTTCCCTCCTAAGTCACCAACAGGGGGTGACATAAGGAGCCTAAACCTGGAGGAGAATGAAGAGCCTTCCTCCTTCTCATTGGCTTTCCCTGGGCTTACCCTCTGTTTCATGTTCCCCTGCACATCACACAATGACATGCCTTCTTCACCTAAGAGTAGCAAGGCCTTCCAGTAGCAGCAGCTGAATCCAATTTGCATTTCTCAACACTTTTGCAAAACCAGTCACATAGAACAGATGTCAGCACACTTTGGCTGCTGAAGGCCAGATAGTAAATATTTGAGCCTTTGCTGGCCAGTCTCTGTAGCAGCTACTCAACTCTGCCATCGTAGCATGACAACAGCCAGAGATAGTAAATGAATGAGCATGGCAAAGTATAACTTGATTGGGGCTTCCCTGGTGGCACAGTGGTTGAGAGTCCGCCTGCCGATGCAGGGGACACGGGTTCGTGCCCCAGTCCAGGAAGATCCCACGTGCCGTGGAGCGGCTGGGCCTGTGAGCCATGGCCGCTGAACCTGCGCGTCCGGAGCCTGTGCTCCACAATGGGAGAGGCCACAGCAGTGAGAGGCCCGTGTACCGCAAAAAAAAAAAAAAAAGGATAACTTGATTTATAGACACCAAAATCTGAATTTCATATAATTTTCATGTCTCACAAAATATTATTATTTTTATGGGTTAAATTGTACCCCCCAAGAGAAACGCTGAAGCCCTAACCCCCTGTTCCTGTGAATGTAGTCTTATTTAGAAATAAGGTCTTAGCAGATATGATCAAGATAAGATGAGGTTGTTAGGTGGGTCCTAATCCAATATGACTGGTGTCCTTATAAGAGAGGAAACCATCATGTAAAGACACAGACACACAGAGAGGAGAGCGCTATGTGGAGATACAGGCAGAGACTGGAGTTTAGCAACTGCAGGGCCAGGACTGCCAAGGCCTGACGGCCACCTGCAGAAGCTAGAAAGAAACAAGGAAGGGTCCTGCCCAGAGTCGCAGATGGAGGACGGTCCCGTGACAACTTGATTTTGGATTTCTAGCCTCCACACTGTGAGAGCATACATTTCTGTTATTTTAAGCCACCCAGTTTGTGAAACTTTATTACAGTGGCCTTAGGAAAATAATACAAGTATTCTTCTGATTTTTCTCCAGCTATTTAAAAATGTAAAAAACATTACTACAGACCATACCAAAAAAAAAAATAATAAGTTGGTTTTAGCCTATGAGTCATAATTTGCAGACCCCTGTCATACAGCCTCCCCGACCCAGAGACGCCAACACCAAGAAAGTCATGCCCCCTAAGGTCTGAGTTTTAGCTCCACACTACTAAATTGTAGTAATTCCAACCTCTTTTCCTTTTCCTCCACTCTTGGGGGAAGGTAGCTACTTTCTATAATTCCTGCTTCCATTATACCTTACTGTTCTCTTTTCCTCCTTCAGTTATCTAGTTACTAACTTTATATCTAGTTAACAATGATTTGTATTAAGTTCTCATGGTTGAAATAACTGATTTCTGTCTGCCAAGTGGACACTGACTGATATAATTTTCTTTTTAAAAAATTCTTCAATGGCTTCCCTGGTGGCACAGTGGTTAAGAATATGCCTGCCAATGCATGGGACACGGGTTTGAGCCCTGGCCCAGGAAGATCCCACATGCCGTGGAGCAGCTAAGCCCATGAGCCACAACTACTGAGCTTTCACTCTAGAGCCCGTGAACTACAACTACTGAGCCCGTGTGCCACAACTACTGAAGCCTATGCGCCTAGAGCCTGTGCTCCACAAGAGAAGCCATGACAATGAGAAGCCCGCGCACCACAACGAAGAGCAGCCCCTGTTTGCTGCCACTAGAGAAAGCCCGCGTACAGCAACGAAGACCCAACACAGCCAAAAATAAAAACAAATAAATAAATAAATTTATAAAAAAAATTCATCAAGATTTTGCATGAAGTACACTGACCTTCAAGGCTTTTTGCATGTCTTGGTAATTATTAAGTTTAGTTTTAGGTAATTAAGACAACTCTTTGCAAAGTTGGAATTTCTGACATAATAATTGCATAATTTATTTGTCATAAACTTTAATTAATAATCATTCTCCCTTAATAGACTTATTCCTCTGAGGATCCCCAAGTGCTTTAGAAGAACTAAGGAACTAATACCATGTTACATTGAAGTAGGGACAAAGCTGCCAGTGTCTTATAAAGTTTAATGTACACCTACCTTTCAACCCAGCAATTCCATTCTAGGTATTTTCCCAAGAGAAACAAAAACATATGTTCAAAAAAAAAAAGACTTGCACAAAATATTCACAGAAGCCTTATTTATAACAGCCCAAATCTGGCAACAACCCAAATGTCCACTAATGGATAAACAAAAGTATATCCATATAATGAAATACTACTCATCAATAAAAAGGAATGAACGACTGATACACAGAAGAACATGGTTAAATCTCAAGAACATTCTGTTGAGTAAAAGAGATGAGACACAAAACAGTGTATATGATTTTGTTTATATGAAGTCCAAGACCAGGTAAGACTAATCTATGATGATAGAAATCAGAAGAACTGCTTTCTTGGAGTAGGAGAAGAATATTGACTAGAAAGGGGCAGAAGGAAATGTTAGGGGTGATAGAAATATATCTTGATTGGGGTAAGGGTTACAGAGACATATATTCCTCAAAGCTCGTTGATCTGCACTCTTAATGTGTGCATTTCACTTTATGTAAATTTTACTTTAAAATTTTATGGATAAGCAAAAGGAAAAACTTAAGGCACAGTTGATGTATAATTTTCAGACCTGAAGTCCATAGCGTAACGCTTGAAATTGCAGACTCTAAACTTTTGGAAGACAAGAACCAAAACAGTCTTGTTAATTTTACATATATTTTAACATGATGTGACATATATGTTAACCCAGTTATGTGTTAGTGTTAGAAGCACAAGAATTTTTCAAATATATGAAGCAGGCATGGCTTTCAAACAAACTTCATGTAAGTAACTCAAGTTTGACCTTCCCTCCCTCTTTCCCTCAATCTCTTCCTTCTTCCTTTCTTCTTTCCTGCTCTCCCTCCCTCTCTTGTTTTGAAAATAATGTTAAAAGCCTTCAGAAGCAAATTTATCATAAAATTAATAAAACCTGCACTTCAAAGATCTTCACTGCATAGTCTTCTATAAAGCTCAGGAAAGAGCCTTAACAAGGTGTTCACAGAGTCATATGTTTCTGTAAAATTTTGTAGAAGGTAAAATATTGACTACAATAGGTAAAAAACACTGTCTCTTCCCATTTTGCATTTTCCCTAGATCACATTTCCCTCTATATCATGTTGGTGAGAGTAGCTGCAGACATTCTGGGGATTCGGCTATGTTGAGTTGGTAGATTTATGTCATCTGCAACCCCTTTCTTGTATAGTTGATGCTAGCCATCTTGTGTAGGCATGACTTCCTGGAATACTTCTGCCCAACTTCCCAACATGCCCTCAACTCAGAGATTCAGGACCAGAGGTCATATTACAAAATGAGTGTTTCCTGAGGCAGCCCTCACCAGAAGTCTGTGGGTAGTGGAGGAAGAAAGAGTTAGAAGTATACCAAGGTAGAGGCTGACCTATAAAGAATTCTTCCAATCACCACATGTATAAATTTGGCAATAGGAGATTCAATTGTCATCAACAATTAGTCAAAACAGAAGCTCATTATTCTCAAGAATGTAGTCAAAAAAAAAAAAAGAATAGTCAATAATGCAGAGTATACAATTATAAATGTACAATTTATACAATTTTTTTATTTTCTGGTAGAAATCATTTGACCTATCATTTGTTAGAATTCTTATGTTTTCAAAATGCAAACCTAGTTAAAGGTATTAAAAGGTATTTTAAACTATTGAATATATTTAAAATACCTAGTTAAAAGGTATTTTAAACTATTGAATATATTTAAAATACCTAGTTAAAAGGTATTTTAAACTATTGAATATATTTATGTGTGAAGTTGCAAATTTATGCATTTCAAGTATCCATAAGTTTAAATTTTGAAATCAACCAGGCAGATGAAAGTCTTATTTCTTATTTTATAGCAATAATTACAAAATTATTGTCATACAAAGAGGTGATCAAAGATACACAGCCAAGACAGTGTAGAAGAAAAGTTTTCTTAAGTGTGACAAGCCATTAATAAAATTGGACATTGTGATGTTTGTGGTATTTGTTCACATTTTAAAAATTGGAAATTGTTATTGCTTGTTTCATTTTAAATAAATATTCATTTTAAAACCTAATTCTGTATTTTAAGGAAGGCCACCAAATTTTATAAACTTCAGGTCCCAGCGGAGTCCATTCCTAGATGGGGTAACCAAAACAATGTCGGCAATCAAAACAGACAAAAATAAATAAATGAAACTAGGCAAATGAAGAAATAAATATGTAGAGGAATAAACAATCAGTAAGCAAGGGCCCTAAAGAAGGGCAAGTCAGGAATGGAGGTAATTTCACAGCCCTGTTCTAAGCAATACTGTTTTTCTCTTATTAACTCTTACTTAGTTATATATTTCTTCCTCTGTGATCTCAAACTCTTGTAATAAAAAAACCTCAAAATCTTAAATACAGTATGAGAGATTCTGAGGGATTTTTTTCTCACCAGATTTTGGTTCCCAGCAAACATCATCAAAATCAAATGACTCACTGAAGGGAAGTATTCTCTCCCTTTGGGAAAAGAATAAATCTAAACATTTTTCATCTGCCTAAAGATTATTTCAATGGCATCAACAATTTGAATAATTTAATCTGCTTATAAAATATTGTCTACCACAGAACATGCTGGAAAGTGTGTTAGGACTGACTCAATTTAAGAATTTCTATCCACCAAACAGTCAATTTCAAGTTTAAGTGTGACCAAAACTCGACAGTCATTTTCTTTAATCTAGTCCACAGATATCAGGAGTAACTTGCTATACCCAGCCATTTGGGGGTAACTTTTGCCTTTAATCATGTATGACTAAGTATTCCTTTTTAAATTTTAACCTAAGAGCACCCAACAAATTATTGCCATTGTGTGTGTGTGCATGTGTGTATGTTTTTAAGAAAACTCAGAGAATAAATTGGAAATAACCTTCACGCTCATTAATAAGGGAATTTATTAAATAATTATGGAAACGTGCGGTTCCTTTTTTCTTTTTTAATGAGGTACAATTAAACAAAGTGGCATGAAAATTTTTCCTAGATATAATATTGTTATAAAAAAAGTCACAAAAAGGTAGCCATAGTATGATCTCACATGTTAAAAATCTATAAATATGTGTAAAGAAATAAAACTCACCTAAGTATTATCAAATACATAGAGAAAAGATCCAGAAGGATCCATCTAAATTGTGGAAGTGGTTAACTGCAAAGGAATGTTAAAAAGAAGGTAGACATGAGAGGATTTGCGCTTGAATTTTATAATCAGCACAAAATCCCTGTTTTTGGAACAATGCTTGACAGAGGTAGATACTGAATAAATAGTTGTCAGATGAATTAATGGTTAATGAATTAATGGATTCTATTACATGAAAACCAAAAAATAAGTGTAAGAAAACACAAATAAGTAAAAACAGATGGAAACTACCTAAAATCTGCTACCCAAAGAACTGTTTACATTTTGCTGTGCACTCATATACCAACATCTTTATTTTTCTTATGAATATACTATATTAAAACAATACACAATCTTCTGTAAATTTTTTTTCCAACTAAAAATACTAGGGCAGGGCTTCCCTGGTGGCCAGTGGTTGGGAGTCTGCCTGTCAATGCAGAGGACATGGGTTCGGGCCCTGGTCTGGGAAGATCCCACATGCCACAGAGCAACTAAGCCCGCGTGCCACAACTACTGAAGCCTGCTCACCTGGAGCCCGTGCTCCGCAACAAGAGAAGCCACCACAGTGAGAAGCCCGCGCACCACAATGAAGAGTAGCCCCCCTCACCGCAACTACAGAAACCCCGCGTGCAGCAACGAACACCCAACACAGCCAAAAATAAATAAATTTATTTTTTAAAATTCCAGAACATCTTTCCATGTCTTTCCATGTATATACTATATACTGGCAAGTAACTTGAGCACTTCGTCCCACCATGCTCTGGCTTGAGGTCAGCCCAAATGTGTTTCTAAGGGACATAGACACCCTAGAGGAGCTCCAGTACCAGCAGAGGGCCTGGCCCTCCTTCAGAAGCTGACACAGAAGAGACCAAACCAGATCTGCCTGGCTCCCTGTGGCCTAATTTCCCTAAGCTCATTTTAACTGTCAGATCACCACAACCCCAATAGCCAGCTTCCCCTCACACAAACAGGCTCAGCTCAGGCAGCTGTATTCACGGTGATATAAGGCCTATAATTAAAACAATGAGACCCCCAGGAGCTCAGCCCTGCACTGACCATGCTGGGAGGAGCCCTTAAGGAGTCCCAGTTGAAAAAGAAAGGACAATGGTGAAAAACCTTAAAAACTGCATTTTGAGGAATCTTGAAGGAACTGAGAGCGTCCAGCCAAGAAGACAGAAGGCATGGTAGGTATCTTCTAGAATTTGAAGGAAGAAGATGTATGAATGATGTCAACCATTCCAGAGATAACCAGGTGGCAGAATTAGAAGCAGTGAGTAAAGCTCACAGAAGACAGATGTCTTAGTCTGGTTTCCTTAGAAAACAGACTTTAAGGCAAAGCTTAGGTCTGACTGTTTCATTTGGGGGTGCTTTCTCGAGAAAAAAAGTAAAGGAAAAGAGATGTGAAGGACTGGGAGTTTCGGATTAGCAGATGCAAGCTTCTATATATAGGATGGATAAACAACAAGGTCCTACTGTATAGCCCAGGGAACTATATTCAATATCCTAATGACGATTGACTGAGGACAGCAATTAACGCGATGGGTGCTCTTCTCATCATCCCCTTTCCATTACGATAAACCATAACAGAAAAGAATATGAAAAAGAATATGTATCAATATGTATGTATAACTGAGTCACTTTGCTGTACAGCAGAAATTAACACTGTAAGTCAACTATACTCCAATAATTTTTTTTTTTTAATGAGAGATGTGAGGCAGGGAAGAAGGGAGAGCAAATACAAGGTAGTATGTTACCAAGCTGCCCACAGTTTCCAAAAACCACAGCTGGTCATAAAGGACGGTTCTGGAGAGGTGGGTGGACCAATGCACTCTAGCGCAGGAGGAAAAGCCAGCAATTTATCTTCTGGATCCGTCCTATCTCTTACCTCTCCCCATATAGATACCCCTACACTTCTTAGTGACCTTCCTCTGCCCCTTCCGGGGCACTGAGACAGCCAGAGCCCCCGTGGGTCCAGTGGAATCAGACCTGGGTACTGGAGCTGCCCCAGCTCCCCCCATAGTGAGCGTGACAAAGGCTGTGTCGAAGCCCAGCTTTGACCCCAAGGAAGGTCAGAGACAACTCTAGGGTGAAAAGACAAAGTGACCACAATGGCAACAGAGGCCAAGACTTTACAACTCAGGGGTGGCAGGAAGCGGGACTGGTGGCCAAGGGCTGGGGGCCCGACAACGCTGAGAGGATGCAGGTTGGTCCACATAGGCATCAGTACAGCAGATCTTAGTGAGATGTTATTTTCTGACATTCAAAACCATTCAGTAATGGAAAAGTCCAGTGCTTCTCAAACATTAATGAATACAAATACCTGGGGGTCTTGTCAAATGAAGATTCTGATTCAGCAAGTCTGGGGTGAGGCCTGAGATTCAGTATTTCTAACTAACTCCAAGTGTTGCCCTGCTGCTCTCAAACCACCACTTTGAATATTCTGTGGGAGGTCTGCTTCATAAAGTAGTGAGTTTTCCATTCCTAGATGTTTTAGCAGATCCTACATTGATTGACCTCCTGTCATGAAAAGTCAAGGATTTCACAGAAAATTCTGAGTGGGGTAAAAGACCATTATAGAACCTTCCAAATCTAAGGTTTTGATTTATTTCCAAAACCAGATAAATACTAAACCAACAATGAATGATAAAATAATTAACAAAGAAAAAAATGTCTCGCTTTCATTGTCTTCATTGCTCACTCTTCCATGACTCCTTATCAGACCCAGAGCAAAATTAACCCAGACCCTGACTGAAATTTCGAGTTTTGTCTGATGATGATTGACTGAGGACAGATGTAACTCAGTCAGTAATTAACGTGAGGGACGCTTTTCTCATCACCCCCTTTCTAATATCCTTCCTCATCCACAAGGTGAGGAAATGAAAAGATGTTAAAAGGTATAGACAAGACATCACCTGAGATCATTAGAGACTTTCTCCTTCAGAGATTTATGGAATTCTGAGTTAAATTCAGAGTAAAAACGCTATCATTTTACTTCATTCCCTGACAGAAAAAACCCAAAACAAAATCTCCTCAATCCAGAACCTTAGGAAACCGGAGTTTCTGGATAGCTGAGTTTTCTAGAGAGATGAAAGTCAATGCTTTAGAGCTACATCTATTTTTCTTTTTTATTCTAATTCTTCATAGCCACTTAGACCTGCTTACACATCTGAATTACAAATAGTTTTCTCTTTACTTTTCAATTAATTTCTCAAAGTCATATTATCTAATATCAGTCTTACATTATCTAACATTATCTTATACCAGCCTCTTGAAGCCTCCTCCCCACATACACACTGTCCCCAAGCGCTGGGCTTCCATACTCTAGAGAAAGCGCCGCTCAGCTTTCACTCTCCAGAGTCCAGATTGGATTCGAGCTGCCACTGCTTCTCTCTGCCACATGGTGGCAATGTTGAAAACGGATTCTCCCTGCGAGTGCGCCCACTGCTGAAAGGAGCCTTTGTGGTCTAGACTCCTGTGAAGATTTCCGGGGTTCCCTGAGAAAGGGCAATCCCATCTCCCAGTGCTGAGTTCAGTCACACTGTTGCAGCTCTTTGTTCCCAGCTTAGTTTCAAATGTCTTTCTAGTCTTAATGGCTTCACACTATCATTAACTAACACCTCAGGGCATAATATGTAAGGACTGAGGCCCATTACCCGATCTCGACTGGATGTGAATCTGTTTTAATTTGTTAGGGTTGCCATAACAAAGTACCACAGATTGGGTGGCTTAAACAACAGACATTTATTTTCTCACAGTTCTCGAGGCTAGAAGTCTGAGATTGATTAGGTGACAGCAGGGTTGTTTCCTTTTCAGGGCTATGAGGGAAGGATCTGTCCCAGGCGTCTCTCCTAGCCTGGTAGGTGGTCATCTTTTCCCTGTGTCTTCACATGGTCTTCCCTCTATGCATGTCTCTGTGTCCAAATTTCCTCTTCTTATAAGGATAGCAGTCATGTTGAGCTAGGACACACCCCAATGATCTCATTGTAATTTCATTACCTCTGTAAAGATCCTACCTCCAAATAAGGTCACATTCTGAGGTACTGGGGGTTAGAAGTTCAACGTATGAACTGTGGGGGGGCGGGTAGGGGGATAGGGAGGACACAATTCAGCCCATAACAAAATCCATATTTTAAAGAGTTTTTTTCATCATTTTAAAGTTTTGGGTCAACATGGTGTCATACGTGATCAGCTCCGCCACTGACCTTGCATTTTTAACTAATACTACCTTTATTATACGGTTCATAACAGAAGTCTTTTTTCTATTAATTTTTTTATTTTTATACAATTTTGAAAATTTTATACAATTTTACTTTCCATTTACAGTTATTACAAAATATTGGCTCTATTCCCTGGGCTGTGCATTACATCCTTGAGTCTATCTTACACCCAATAGTTTGTACCCCTGTACTGCCCCTCCCCCACGGGTAGCCACTAGTTTGTTCTTTACAAATAGAAGTCTTTTAAGACCCCTTCTCACTTAGCCAAGCTCATATAAACTACAAAATGTCCCAAGATACTGGAAGAAACTAGCGAATGGTACCAGGGCTCGGCAACCTCCACCTGTCCCCCAGGGTACCGTGACCGCTTGACATCCAGACCAGTTGAGGGCAATACTGATTTCTTTACTGCCTGGAGTAAAACTCCAATTCATTCTCTTTTATATATTAAACAAATATATGAGTTCTAACATCTTTTTCCTGCATACCAATGGATTGTCTCGTGGCTGTTATTGTCCCACTCAGGAGACCTCTGAACTGGACCACACTTTGGAGGAACTACCCACACATTTTCAAATTCCGACTGGGAAAGTTATTTGTAAGAAGGGCCTTTGGCTATGAGTAGGCTGTGAAATCATGTTGTAGTCCAATCACATCAAAAGGGCTCGCAGAGTTTATGATTCTCACATTCTCTTTTCATCATCTTGTATACACAGGTATTTAATTGCTCCCTGAGGTTTAAGGCAGTGGACTGAGAATAAAATAGGCTCCAGCAGCACGTCGTTAGCTCTGTGGATGATGCCATCCCATCCACATAGTTGGGGGCATTTGGTGAAAATGTCATTCAGAAGATGTCAACGCTGCCTGGGGCATCGTTTGATTGAATTTGTACAGTAATGTGATAGGAACTGCATTCTTCACAAAAGTCACAAGGCGATAATGATGACGGGGTCGGGGGGGGGGTGTTGAAAGATGCCAAATATTCTGTCCAATTCAATCAGGCAAACAGACAGATTAATGCATTCAGTGCTGCAGGCATCGACCTCAACAGAGGAAATGGCAATGTTACCTTTTTCCTAAAGAACTGCAGGGGTAAAATCTATTGTTTGTAGTGAATTTGGCCAAGTGCATTCTAGCTCTGGAGGCCTCAGCGAGCCATCAAAAGAGCAACAATGCAGCGGCCAATGGTCTATTTAGAGGAAATCCAGAGCCTACCAGAGGGAAAGGAGCCCTCTCCATGAGAGCAAGAAGAAACGTCATGCCAAGTTGCCCCTACAGTTCTCAGAGCTGGCGCCGCCTGCTGCCCAATTGCAAAAACATCAGGAAAAGCCAGTTACATGGAGACCATGTTTGATGTTTTTCATCCTCAAAGTGCATTCCAAACTGGCACAAAGTAATTACTTTCTCCAATGCTGGGTAGAAAGCAAATAGCATGGGTGGGCATTACAACTGAATCTAATCATGGCACAGCAAAAGTAGAGGGCCTTGGTTCTCTGTGACCAAGTGATCCTTGCCTCATAGGCTCCCCCACCACACTGACCTCCTTCCCAAGCACACCATGGTGCTGTGTGTCCGTGATTTTTATTGGTAGTTGCTGGATAAGCTCATGTCTCTGCTCTATACAACTGTCTCACTCCAGCCACTTTGATTAGGGCCTCTCTTTCATTGCACATATTTCTACAATAATACATATTATCTTATTATATTCTGACTTAAAAAAAAATGCCAGCCTCCCTTATTAGACTGTAAGTTCATTAAAATCAGTGACCATGTCTAATCGCTGTATTTCCAGTGAAAACATAGATCTTGGCACTTACTAGGTAGTCTATAAATATTCGGGGACATAATGAATAACGACCAGATCCGTTGTTAAAAATCAGCAAAGCTTCAAAAGGCCTTTGTTCAAAAGGGCTTTGCTTCAAAGTCCCTAATGTTGTTATACACATGGTTTCATGGTCCCCTCACAATAAACCTGTGAATTCTTTCTTGATATTCTCATTCTAAAGATGGGAAACGTGCTCAGAGGAGAGAAGTGGTTTGCACAACATCTCAGAACTTGTAGCAACAGAAGCAGGACTTCCAGCCAGAATTTCTGATGCCAAAATTAGTCAGTGCTTTTTTACTACTTTATAGAAATCCATGCCCTCTACGTGGTTAAAGAAGGAGGCACTTGTGCCCAGTGGTTTGAGAAACAGGAGTGAAATTCTGGTTCTATAGATGAGAAGATCAGTACGTGTGAGTTACTTTTTTATACTGAAGAATACCTAGAAGAGTAGCCAGGTATTCTGTGCAATGAATGAATGAACAAATGAATGAATGAGCAAAATGCCAGACTTGACGACATTAGCAATTCTCATCCAACAATACATCTTAGCACTGGCCTCAGGTGTGGCCTAAAATGTCCAGATCAGTCCTGAAGGGATTTGGAACTGATTCTGAGAGAAATTACGTGTGAGGTAAATGAGTTCTCATTAAAATTGAGATTTTTGCCCTACAAAATGGGCATCGCATTAGTTCATCTTATGATTGCCACCTTTGTCTTGAGTTCCTCAAGAAACTGTACAAAAGATATGAGGCCCCGCCTGCCCAATAATCACTCCTTGGTAGTACCCTGAGGATTCTGGACAGCTTTTCTGGGGTCGGGGTATTGAGAGATCTCAAGAAGAGAGGCTTTGAAGACACATAGACCTGGAATGGAATCTTGGTTTTTCTCTCACTGCCTACGTGATGCTGGGAAAATTCCTTAACCTCGCCACACTTCATCTGTAAAACTGGGTTGATGCTAATGTCTACCTCATACGGTTTTTGTGAGAATTAAATGAAGTGAAACTTAGGTAGTAACTCAACCAGTGTTTGTTAACTTAGAGTCCTAGGGCCTCTGAAGGCCCTCAGATTTTCTTAAAATCCAAAAAGTCTATGATAATGTAGGTTTGTGTTTTCATTTTGATGATAATCTAACTATAAATAGTCATGCAAACATAGCTCATGTCACCTGGATGAATATGAGGTTCCAAAGGGTTCCTCTATATTTGTGTTTACAATCAGATATACAGCAACCCAAGGACAAATGATGTTACCATACATTGTGCAAGACTTTTGTAGCAATTTGAACAGAGACAAGTCATGGGAGAATTGAGTCGTTTTATGGCCCATGACTGTTGAAAAGCTAAACATCCGAGTGCCTGTGATGTTGCAGTCCAGTGCCATATTCATGCTCCCAATAAATAAGCAGTAGGCATCCTTTCCTTAAAGGATACTTTCTGGTTTTCAGTGTGGGAGTGTGCACTCTAAATTAGCCAACCCATTAAAGGTTTAACATGACTTTATTGTTAAAATAGCAAAAGAATAATAATGAAAATGACTGCGATATAAATAACGATAGGCAGTCATTAAAATAAAGAGAAAACAGTCATGAGTAAGACGTAATTATGCCAACGGAGGGGGATGAAGATGGCAGAGTAGGAGGACATGGAGCTCACCTCCCTCCACAAACACATCAAAAATATGTCTAATGTGGAAAATTCTCATGGAAAACTAACTGGAAACTAGAAGAAGAACTGCTATACGACCAAAGCTGTAAGAAAGACCTCCACATAACCAGGACCAGGGAGGATGGATAAAAAAGGCACTGTGGGGACCTGAGCTCCTAGGAGGGATCTGTAAGGAGGAGAGGGTCTGCACGGGCAGACCTTCATCCTGGGGAATGAGCAGGTCGAGCCACAATCTGGGCATCCCAATCCTGGGGTCCTGCACAGAGGAGACAAGCCCCCTTGCCTGCTGGGAAATCCACTGAGACACTGAGACAGATAGAAGGGGTAGAGAAGCCTAGACTCTACTCATGAGGTGTGCACACATGCTGGCTTGCTAACAATCAGGGCGGAGAGAGCCTTGCACTGGTGGCTGCTACCTTGCTGCACTTCCCAACCTGAAGGGGTGAACATCTCAGCCTCACCTAATCCACAACACAGTCTGGCATGAAATCTGGGCAGAGACTCAGTCTAGCTGTGCAGAGACAGACTGGGGCACCTGGGGTGTGATCTGGGTGCAACTACAGAGACCACTGTTAGTGAACACACAGGGCAGCAGGTATAGCCAGGGGGACACCATCAGCATGTACACAGAGCAGCACCACAAGAATGCACAGCAGCTATGTGCCAGATCTCGGGCAGACAGGCCCTGGGAGGGGACTCATCTAGCTACACAGAGACAGCCCTGAGGGCTTAGGGTGTGGCCTAGTTGGGGTGGCAACGGCCATTGTCAGTGTGCTCAGGAGTACCAGGCAATTTTTTTTTCTTTTTTTGCGGTACGTGGGCCTCTCACTGTTGTGGGCTCTACCATTGCGGACCACAGGCTCCAGACGCGCAGGCTCAGCAGCCATGGCTCACGGGCCCAGTCGCTCTGCGTCATGTGGGATCTTCCCGGACCGGGGCATGAACCCGTGTCCCCTGCATTGGCAGGCGGACCCTCAACCACTGCGCCACCAGGGAAGCCCAGGAGTACTTAGCAATATGTCTCCCAGCAAAAGCACCCCAACTCTGCCCACTCCACACCACAGCTTAGCACTGGATCTGGGGCAGACAGGTCCCAGGAGAAGACTGCCACAGAGACAGCCCAGATATCAGGCAGCAGCGCAGACACCTCAATTGCTGCAGCCACAATGCTCTGACCCCATCCCTAGCCCACTCTACACCACAGCCTTGCACCGGATCTGAGATGAGAACACAGGAAAAGGAACGGGACCTTGGGTTGCTTCTGAGCAGAACCACAGATGCCTACACAGGTGGTGCATATGTCCTCTGTGACTGTAGGGTCTCACTTACTTCAGTGGTCACCTCCTTTGGGGCAGGGCATGTACCCAAGGGCAATGGAACCTGATTGAACCCAACCCTCAGGGCTTCTACTCCAACAACTGGGAGCCGACCCCGCCCCTGACAGGGCAGTGACAGCCAGGGAGCAGAGAGGAAGCTTAGCCTTTCATTCAGCAAGGCTCTAGATACTACAACACCAACTGCACCCCCTATCAAGGGGAAGATAGCAGCACACCCTGAGGAAAGACGTGATTGGCATCACCAAAACCAGCCCTCATACCAAAAACATTGGATGCACACAGTCTACACAGGGATACTCCCACATAAAAACACCCCTTCCAGACCATAGTAGATAACTGTTTCTCCTAAATTCATAGAGACAGAGAAGGTTAAGTAAAATGAAAAGGCAGAGGAACTACTCCCAATTGAAAGAACAAGAGAAATCCCCTGAAAGAAAAAATAACAAAACAGAGCTCACTAGTCTATTAGACTTCAAGTTGAAAAAGGAGGTAGTAGAAATACTAACTGAATTAAGAATGATTATCAATAGAAATGCAGATCACTGCAACAAGTAACTAGAAATTATAAAAATTGAACCAATCAAAAATAGACAATTCAATTGCTGAGATAAAGACCAATCTAGAAGGAATGAATAGAAGACTAAATGACACAAAAGAACAAATAAGTGATCTGAAAGATAGAATAATGGAACTCACCTAATCAGAATGCCAGACAGTAAGACAAACTTAAAAAATGAAAGCAACATACAAGATCTATGGGATAATATAAAATGTACCAACCCACACATAATAGGGGTTCCAGAAGGAGAAGACAGAGAGAACAGGACTGAAAATGTATTTGAAAAAATTATGGTTAAAAACTGCCCAAACTGGGACTTCCCTGGTGGTCCAGTGGTTAAGAATCCACCTTCCAATGCAGGGGATGCAGGTTCAATCCCTCGTCAGGGAACTAAGATCCTACATGCAATGGGGCGACTAAGCTCATGCACCGCAACTACTGAGCCCACACACTCTAGAGCCCGCACACCACAACTAGAGAGAAGCCCGCGTGCCACAATGAAGAGCCCACATGCCACAATGCAAGATCCCGCATGCTGCAACAAAGATCCCGCATGCCAAAATTAAGACCTGATGCAGCCAAATAAATAAATATGGGCTTCTCTGGTGGCACAGTGGTTAAGAATCTGCCTGCCAAACGCAGGGGACACAGCTTTGAGCTCTGGTCTGGGAAGATTCCACATGCTGTGGAGCAACTAAGCCCACAAGCCACAACTACTGAGCCCACGTGCTACAACTACTGAAGCCCACACTCCTAGAGCCCATGCTCCACAACAAGAGAAGCCACCGCAATGAGAAGGCTGTGCACCTCAACGAAGAGTATCCCCTGCTCGCTGCAACTAGAGAAAGCCCACATGCAGCAATGAAGACACAATGCAGCCAAAAATAAATAAATAAACAAAAATTTTTAAAGGTGACATTTAAAAAAAAAATATATATATATATATATATATTTTAAAAACTTCCCAAACCTAAAGAAGAAAATAGATACCCAGGTATAGGAAGAACAGAGGGTCCCAAACAGGACGAACCCAAGAAGACCCTCACCAAGACATATCATAATCAAAATGACAAAAGTGAAAGATAGAGGATCCTAAAGACACAAGAAAAAAAAAGAGTCAATTACAAGGGAACCCCCATAAGGCTATCAGCTGATTTCTCTGCAGAAACTTTGCAGGCCAGAAGGGAGTAGCATGATATGTTCAAACTCCTGAAAGGGAAAAACCCACAACCTAGGATACTCTACCCAACAAGATTATCATTTAGAATAGAAGGAGAAGTAAAGAACTTCTCAGGAATAAGCAAAAACTAAAAAAAAAAATTCAGCAATACTTAACCAACCCTAAAAGAAATATTTTAGAGTCTTCTCTAAATAGAAAAGAGGCAAGAATCTATAGGAGAGGGAAAATAACAATAGAAAAAGCAAATATATAAAAATACTGAAGATCACTTACATAAGCCAGTACATAGATTAAAAAACAATTTAAAAAATTATAAAAGCAATTATAACTACAATGAACAGTAAAAGGATAAGTATGAAGATGTAAAATAGGATATCAAAATCACAAAATGTGAGGGAGGAGAGTATAAAAATGTAGATCTTTTAGAATGTGTTTGACTTGAATGACTATCAGTTGAAAGCAAGTAGATATAGTTATGGGTCAACATACTTGAACTCCATGGTAACTACAGTTCAAGATTATACAATAGATTCACAAAAACCAAAAAGAAAAGAACTCAAGCATAATACAAAAGAACACCATCAAACCACAAAAAGGAAAAATAAAAAGAAGAAATGAACAAAGAAGAACTACAAAAACAACTGGAAAACAAGGATTAAAGTGGCAATAAGTACATACTATCAATAGCCACTTTAAATGTCAATGGACTAAACGCTCTGATCAAAAGACAGAGTGGCAGATTGTATTTTTTTTTAAAATCTACAATATGCTGCCTATAAGAGACTTACGTCAGGGCAAAATACACAGACTGAAAGTGGGGGAATGGGAGGATATACTTCATGCAAATGGAAATGACAAGAAAGTGGGGGTAGCAATACTCATATCAGAAAAAAACAAAGGCTATAAAGAAATACAAAGAAGGGCATTATATAATGATAAAGGGATCAATACAAGAAGAGGAAATTATACTCGTTAACACATATGCACCCAGTATAGGAGCACCTAAATATATAAAACAAATACTAACAGACATAAAGGGAGAAATTGACAATAATATCAATACAATAATAGTAGGAGACTTTAACACCCCATGGATATCAATGGACAGATCATCCAGACAGAAAATCAATAAAACAACAGAAGTCCTAAATGATGCAATAGACCAATTGGACTTAATTTATATCTATAGGACACTACCTCCAAAAAAATAAAAACAGAATACACATTCTTTTCAAGCACACATGGAACATTCTCTAGGATAGATCACATACTAGGTCACAAAGCAAGCCTCAACAAATTTAAGAGGATAGAAATTATTTCAAGCACCTTTTCTTACCACAATGATATGAAACTAGAAATCAACCACAGAAAGAAAAACGGGGAAAGAAGAAACAAATGGGGACTATACAACATATGAAAAAAACAATGGGTCAATGATAAAATCAAAGGAAAACATCAGAAAATACCTCAAGACAAATGAAAATGAAACACAACCTTACAAAACCTATAGGATGCAGCAAAAACAGTTCTAAGAGAGACTTTCATAGTGCTACAGGCCTTCCTCAAGAAAGAAGGAAAATCTCAAATAAACAACCTAAACTACTACCTAAAAAAACTAGAAAAAGAAGAACAAACAAAACCTAAAGTCAGCAGAAGGAAGGAAATATAAAGATCAGAGAGGAAACAAATAAAACAGAGATTTAAAAAAATAGAAAAAAATCAATAAAACCAAGCTGGTTTTTTGTGTGCTTTTTTTTTGAAAAGATAAACAAAATCAACAATCTTCTAGCCAGGCTCACCAAGAAGAAAAACGATAGGGTCCAAATAAATAAAATAAGGAACGAAAGGGGAGAAAAAAACCCAATACCACAGAAATACACCAAAAAAAAAGAAATAAAGAGAGAGAATACTATGAACAGTTATATGCCAACAAACTGGAAAACCTAGAAGAAATGGACAAGTTTATAGAAACATACAGCCTGCCAAAACTGAGTCAAGAAAAAATAGACAATTTGAACAGACCAATAACTAGAAATGAAATAGAATCTGAAATTTAATCTGCAAACAAAAGCCCAGGACTGAATGGCTTCACTGGGGAATTCTAACAAACATACAAAGAAGAACTCATACCTATCCTTCTCAAACTAATCCAAAAAACTGAAGAGGAAGGAACACTCCCAAATTCATTCTATGAAGACACCATCACACTAATGCCAGAATCAGACAAAGACACTACAAAAGAAAGATAATTACAGGTCAATATCTTTGATGTATATAAATGCAAAAATCCTCAACAAATTATTAGCAAATGAAGTCCATCAATACATAAAAAGGATAATATACCATGATGAAGTTGGATTCACTCCAGTTTTGCAAGGGTGGTGCATCATACACAAATCAAGCAATGTAATATACCACATTAACAAAAGGAAAGACAAAAACCACATGAACATCTCAACAGATGCAGAAAAAAGCAGTTGACAATTTTCCAAATCCATTCATGACAAAAAACTCTCACAAAAGTGGGTATAGAGGGAACATATCTCAACATAATAAAAGCCATTTATGACAAACCCACAGCCAACATAATACTCAATGGTGAAAAGCTGAGAACGTTCCTGCTAAATTTAGGAATAAGACAAGGATGCCCACTCTCACCACTTCTATTCAACATAGTATTGGAAGTCCTAGCCACATCAATCAGACAATAAAAAGAAATAAAAGTATCCAAACTGGAGGAGAAAGAGGTAAAACTGTCACTATTTGCAGATGACATGACACTCTATTTAGAGAACACTAAATTCTCCACACAAAAACTATTAGAAGTAATTCAGCAAAACAGCAGGATACAAGATTAATATACAGGAATTTGTTGCTTTTCTATACACTAATAATGAAATATCAGAAAGAGAAAGTTAAAAAAAAAAACCATGTAAAAAATAATACCTAGGAAAAAACTTAACCAAGGAGGTCAAAGACCTATACACTGAAAACTATAAAACATTGATAAAGGAAACTCAAGATGATTCAGAGAAATGGAAAGATATCCCATGCTCTTGGATTGGAAGAATTAATATTGTTAAAATGGCAATACTACCAAAAACAATCTAAAGATTTAATACAATTCCTGTCAAAGTACCCATGACATTTTTCATAAAACTAGAAATAACAATCCTAAAATTTGTATGGAAACACAAAAGGCCCAGAATTTTCAAATCATTCCTTAGGAAAAAGAACAAAGCTGGAGCCATAACCATTTCAGATTTCAAACTATACTACAAAACTACAGTAATCAAAACAGTATGGTACTGGCACAAAAACAAACAAATAGATCAATGGAACAGAATAGAGAGCCCAGAAATAAACCCACACACTTATGGTCAATTAATTCTTGACAAAGGAGGGAAGAATATACAATGGAGAAAACACAGTCTCTTCAACAAGTGGTGTTGGGAAAGCTGGACAGCTATACGTAAATCAATGAAATTAGAACACTTCCTCACACCATATACAAAAAAACCCTCAAAATGATTTAAAGACTTAAATATAAAACAGGACACAATAAAACTCCTAGAAGAGAACATAGGCAAAACATTCTCTGACATAAATCATAGCAATATTTTCTTAGATCAGTCTCCCAAGGCAAAAGAAATAAAAGCAAAAATAAACAAATGAGACCTAATTAAACCTAAAAGCTTTTATACAGCAAAGGAATCATAAACAAAATGAAAAGACAGCCTACAGAATGGGAGAAAATATTTGTAAATCATGCAATTGACAAGGGGTTAAAATCCAAAATACACATACTGCTCATACAAAAGAATACTGCAAAAACAAGCAACTCAATAAAAAAATGAGACCTAAATAGACATTATTCCAAAGAAGACATACAGATGGACAACAGGCACAAGAAACAATGCTCAGTATTGCTAATTATTAGAGAAATGCAAGTGAAAACCATCATAAGGTATCACCTCACACCAGTCAGAATGGCTATTATCAAAATGTCTACAAATAATAAATGCTGGAGAGGGTGTAAAGAAAAGGGAACCCTCCTACATTGTTGTTGGGGATGTAAATTAGTGCAGGCACTATGGAAAACAATATTGAGGTTCCTTTAAAAACTAAAAAGTAGAGCTACCATATGATCCAGCAATCCCACTCCTGTGTATATATCCAGAAAAAAAGAAAACTCTAATTCATAGATACATGCACCCAATCTTCACAGCAGCTCTATTTACAATAGCTAAGACATGGAAAGAACCCAAGTGCCCACCAATAGACACAGATTGGCTTAAGAAGATGTGGAATACATATCTACAATGGAATATTACACAGTTGTAAAAAAGAATGAAATATTGCCATTTGCAGCAACATGAATGGACCTAGAGAATATTATACTTCGTGAAGTGATTCAGAAAAAGACAAATATTATATGATATCACTTATATATGGAATCTAAAAATAATACAAATGAATCTATATACAAAACAGAAACAGATGCACAGACATAGAAAACACAGTTATGCTTACCAAAGGGGAGAAGGAAGGAGGGAGGGACAAATAAGGAGTATGAGATTAACAGATAAAAACTATTGTACATAAAATAGATAAGCAACAAGGATTTACTGTACAGCACAGGGAATTATATTTTATACCTTGTAATAACCTATAATAGAATATAATCTGAAAAAAATATATAATTATGAAAATGCATCTTTCTATTAATGTATCCAGCATTAACAATTTAAATTAAACCAATATATCCTCTATAATGTCTTTAATTTGAAATATTTGATTGTAGTTTTGTTTATATTTAATATGTAATCTTTTGTGTTTTCATGATTTCTATACACATATGTATAGTTTTATATTTTACATTTTTTTGGCATTTTTAAAAAAAATTTCTTTTTTTTTTAACATCTTTATTGGAGTATAATTGCTTTACAATGGTGTGTTAGTTTCTGCTTTACAACAAAGTGAATCAGCTATACATAAACATATATCCCAGTATCCCCTCCCTCTTGCATCTGCCTCCCATACTCCCTATCCCACCCCTCTAGGTGATAACAAAGCACCGAGCTGATCTCCCTGGGCTATGCGGCTGCTTCCCACTAGCTATTTATTTTACATTTGGTAGTGTATATATGTCCACGCCACTCTCTCACTTCATCCCAGCTTACCCTTCCCCATCCCTGTGTCTTCAAGTCCATTCTCTACGTCTGCATCTTTATTCCTGGTCTGCCCCTAGGTTCTTCGGAACATTTTTTTTTTTTTTTTTTTTTTTTAAGATTCCAAATATATGTGTTAGCATACGGTATTTGTTTTTCTCTTTCTGACTTACTTCAGTATGACAGGCTCGAGGTCCATCCACCTAACTATGAATATCTCAATTTCGTTTCTTTTTATGGTAATATTCCCTTGTATATATGTGCCACATCTTCTTTATCCATTCATCTGTTGATGGACACTTAGGTTGCTTCCATGTCCTGGCTATTGTAAACAGAGCTGCAATGAAGATTGTGGTACATGACTCTTTTTGAATTACGGTTTTCTAAGGGTATATGCTCAGTAGTGGGATTGCTGGGTCGTATGGTAGTTCTATTTGTAGTTTTTTAAGGAACTTCCATACTGTTCTCCATAGTGGCTGTATCAATTTACATTCCCACCAACAGTGCAAGAGGATTCCCTTTTCTCCATATCCTCTCCAGCATTTATTGTTTGTAGATTTTTTGATGATGACCATTCTGACTGGTGTGAGGTGATACCTAATTGTAGTTTTGATTTGCATTTCTCTAATGATTAGTGATGTTGAGCATCCTTTCATGTGTTTGTTGTCAATCTGTATATCATCTTTTGAGAAATATCTATTTAGGTCTTCTGCCCATTTTAGGATTGGGTTGTTTGCTTTTTTGATATTGAGCTGCATGAGCTGCTTGTAAATTTTGGAGATTAATCCTTTGTCACTTGCTTCGTTTGCAAATATTTTCTCCCATTCTGAGGGTTGCCTTATCATCTTGTTTATGGTTTCCTTTGCTGTGCAAAAGCTTTTAAGTTTCATTAGGTCCCATTTGTTTATTTTTGTTTTTATTTCCATTTTTCTAGGAGGTGGGTCAAAAAGGATCTTGCTGTGATTTATGTCATAGAGTGTTCTGCCTATATTTTCCTCTAAGAGTTTTATAGTGCCTGGCCTTACATTTAGGTCTTTATCCATCTTGAGTTTATTTTTGTGTATGGTATTAGGGAGTGTTCTAATCTCATTCTTTTACATGTAGTTGTCCAGTTTTCCAAGCACCACTTATTGAAGAGGCTGTCTCTTCTCCTCTGTCTTTTCTCCATTGTATATTCTTGCCTCCTGTATTAAAAATAAGGTCACCATATGTGCGTGGATTTATCTCTGGGCTTTCTGTCCTGTTCCACTGATCTATATTTCTGTTTTTGTGCCAGTACCATACTGTATTGATTACTGTAGCCTTGTAGTATAGTCTGAAGTCAGGGAGCCTGATTCCGCCAGCTCCATTTTTCTTTCTCAAGAATGCTTTGGCTATTCAGGGTCTTTTGTGTTTCCATACAAATTGTGAATTTTTTTGTTCTAGTTCTGTGAAAACTGCCATTGGTAGTTTGATAGGGATTGCATTGAATCTGTAGATTGCTTTGGGTAGTAGTGTCATTTTCACAATGTCGATTCTTCCAATCCAAGAACGTGGTATATCTCTCCATCTGTTTGTATCATCTTTAATTTCTTTCATCAGTGTCTTATAGTTTTCTGCATACAGGTGTTTTGTCTCCTTAGGTAGGTTTATTCCCAGGTATTTTATTATTTTTGTTGCAGTGGTAAATGGGAGTGTTTCCTTAATTTCTCTTTCAGATTTTTCATCATTGGTTATAGGAATGCAAGAGGTTTCTGTGCATTAATTTTGTATCCTGCTACTTTACCAAATTCATTGATTAGTTTTAGTAGTTTTCTGGTAGCATCTTTAGAATTCTCTATATATAATATCATGTCATCTTCAAACAGTGACAGCTTTACTTCTTCTTTTCCGATTTGGAGTCCCTTTATTTCTTTTTCTTCTCTGATTGCTGTGGCTAGGACTTCCAAAACTGTGTTAAATAATAGTGGTGAGAGTGGACAACCTTGTCTTTTTCCTGATCTTAGTGGAAATGGTTTCACTTTTTAACCATTGAGAATGATGTTGGCTGTGGGTTTGTCATATATGACCTTTATTATGTTGAGGTAAGTTCCCTCTATGCCTACTTTCTGGAGGGTTTTTATCATAAATGGGTGTTGAATTTTGTCAAAAGCTTTTTCAGCATCTATTGAGATGATCATATTGTTTTTATCCTTCAGTTTGTTAATATGGTGTATCACAATGATTGATTTGTGTATATTGAAGAATCCTTGCATTCCTGGAATAAACCCCACTTGATCACAGTGTATAATCCTTTTAATGTGCTGTTGGATTCTGTTTGCTAGTATTTTGTTGAGGATTTTTGCATCTATGTTCATCAGTGATATTGGCCTGTAGTTTTCTTTCTTTGTGACATCTTTGTCTGGTTTTGGTATCAGGGTGATGGTGGCCTCATAGAATGAGTTTGGGAGTGTTCCTCCCTCTGCTATATTTTGGAAGAGTTTGAGAAAGGTGTTAGCTCTTCTCTAAATGTTTGGTAGAATTTGCCTGTGAAGCCATCTGGTCCTGGGCTTTTGTTTGTTAGAAGATGTTTAATCACTGTCTCAATTTCAGTGCTTGTGATTGGTCTGTTTATATTTTCTTTTTCTTCCTGGTTCAGTGTTGGAAGGTTGTGCTTTTCTAAGAATGTGTTCATTTCTTCCAGGTTGTCCATTTTATTGGCATATAGTTGCTTGTAGTAATCTCTCATGATCCTTTGTATTTCTGCAGTTTCAGTTGTTACCTCCCCTTTTTCATTTCTAATTCTATTGATTTGAGTCTTCTCCCTTTTTTTCTTGATGAGTCTGGCTAATGGTTTATCAATTTTGTTTATCTTCTCAAAGAACCACCTTTTAGTTTTATTGATCTTTGCTATTGTTTCCTTCTTTTCTTTTTCATTTATATCTGATCTGATCTTTATGATTTCTTTCCTTCTGCTAACTTTGGGTTTTTTTTTTTTCTTCTTTCTCTAATTGCTTTAGGTGTAAGGTTAGGTTGTTTATTTGAGATGTTTCTTTTTTCTTGAGGTAGGATTGTACTGCTATAAACTTCCCTCTTAGAACTGTTTTTGCTGCATCCCATAGGTTTTGGGTTGTCATGTTTTTGTTGCCATTTGTTTCTAGGTATAATTTGATTTCCTCTTTGATTTCTTCAGTGATCTTTTGGTTACTTAGTAGTGTATTTTTTAGATTCCATGTGTTTGTATGTTTTACAGATATTTTCCTGTAATTGATATCTAGTCTCATAGCTTTGTGGTTGGAAAAGATACTTGATAAGATTTAAATTTTCTTAAATTTACTAAGGCTCGATTTATGACCTAAGGTATGATCTATCCTGGAGAATGTTCCATGAGCACTTGAGAAGAATTGTTGTTCTGTTGTTTTTGGATGGAATGTCCTATAAATATCAATTAAGTTCATCTTGCTTACTGTGTCATTTAAAGCTTGTGTTTCCTTATTTTTTTTTTTTTGGATGATATGTCCAGTGGTGACAGTGGTGTGTTAAAGTCCCCTACTATGATTCTGTAACTGTCGATTTCCCCTTTTATGGCTGTTAGTATTTGCCTTATGTATTGAGGTGTTCCTATGTTGGATGCATAAATATTTACAATTGTTATATCTTCTTCTTGGATTGATCCCTAGATCATTATGTAGTGTCCTTCTTTGTCTCTTATAACAGTCTTTATTTTAAAGTCTATTTTGTCTGATATGAGAATTGCTACTCCAGCTTTCTTTTGATTTCCGTTTGCATGGAATATCTTTTTCCATCCCCTCACTTTCAGTCTCTATGTGTCCATAGGTCTGACTTGGGTCTCTTGTAGACAGCAATATATATGGGTCTTATTTTTGTATCCATTCAGCCAGTCTATGTCTTTTGGTTGGAGCATTTAATCCATTTACATTTAAGGTAATTATCCATATGTATGTTCCTATTACCGTTTTCTTAATTGTTTTTGGTTTGTTATTTTAGGTCTTTTCCTTCTCTTGTGTTTCCTGCCTAGAGAATTTCCTTTAACCTTTGTTTTAAAGCTGGTTTTGTGGTGCTGAATTCTCTTAGCTTTTGCTTATCTGTAAAGTTTTTAATTTCTCCGTCGAATCCGAGTGAGATCCTTGCTGGGTAGAGTCATCTTGGTTGTAGGTTTTTCCCTTTCATCTCTTTAAACATGTCTTGCCACTCCCTTCTGGCTTGCAGAGTTTCTGCTGAAAGATCAGCTGTTAACCTTATGGGGATTCCCTTGTATGTTATTTGCTGTTTCTCCCTTGCTGCTTTTAATATTTTTTCTTTGTATTTAATTTTTGATAGTTTGATTATTATGTGTCTTGGCATGTTTCTCCTTGGATTTATCCTGTATGAAACTCTCTGTGCTTCTTGGACTTGATTA
This sequence comes from Pseudorca crassidens, assembly GCF_039906515.1. NCBI lineage: Eukaryota > Metazoa > Chordata > Mammalia > Artiodactyla > Delphinidae > Pseudorca > Pseudorca crassidens. The sequence goes on from NC_090296.1 coordinate 73,239,894, forward strand.
ACTGTTTCCTTTCCCATATTAGAGAAGTTTTCAACTAAAATCTCTTCAAGTTTTACCTCAGTCCCTTTCATTTTCTCTTCTTCTTCTGAGACCCCTATAATTCGAAAGTTGGTGCGTTTCATGTTGTCCCAGAGGTCTATGAGACTGTCCTCAATTCTTTTCATTCTTTTTTCTGCCCTGCCATAGTTATTTCCACTATTTTATCTTCCAGGTCACTTGTCTGTTCGTCTGCCTCAGTTATTCTGCTATTGATTCCTTCTAGAGAATTTTTAATTTCATTTACTGTGTTGTTCATCACTGTTATTTGCTCTTTAGTTCTTCTAGGTCCTTGTTAAACATTTCTTGTATTTTTTCCATTCTATTTCCAAGATTTTGGATCATCTTTACTATCATTACTCTGAATTCTTTTTCAGGTAGACTGCCTATTTCCTCTTCATTTGTTTTGTCTGGTGGGTTTCTACCTTGCTCCTTCACCTGCTGTGTGTTTCTCTGTCTTCTCATTTTGCTTATCTTACTGTGTTTGGGGTCTCCTTTTGCAGGCTGCAGGTTCGTAGTTCCCGTTGTTTTTGGTGTCTGTCCCCAGTGGCTAAGGTTGGTTCAGTGGGTTGTGTAGGCTTCCTGGTGGAGGGGACTGGTTCCTGTGTTCTGGAGGATGAGGCTGGATCGTGTCTTTCTGATGGTCAGGACCACGTCTGGTGGTGTGTTTTGGGGTGTCTGTGACCTTATTATGATTTTAGGCAGCCTCTCTGCTAGTGGGTGGGGATGTGTTCCTGTCTTGATAGTTGTTTGGCATAGGGTGTCCAGCACCGTAGCTTGCTGGTCGTTGAGTGGAGCTGGGTCTTAGCGTTGAGATGGAGATGTCTGGGAGAGCTTTTGCCGCTTGATACTACGTGGAGCCGGGAGGTCCCTCGTGGACCAATGTCCTGAACTTGGCTCTCCCACCTCAGAGGCACATGCCTGACACTGGGCTGGAGCACCAAGACCCTGTCAGCCACATGGCTCAGAAGAAAAGGGAGAAATAAAGAAAGCAAGAAAAAATAAAATAAAAGTTATTAAAATAAAAAAAAATTAATTATTAAAAATTAATTTAAAAATTTTAAAAATAAAAAAAGAAAGAAGAGAGCAACCAAACCAAAAAACAAATCCAACAATGATAACAAGTGCTGAAAACTATACTTAAAGAAAAACAAAAACAAAACCTCCCCCCCAAAACAAAAGGACAGACAGAACCCTAGGAGAATGGTAAAAGCAAAGCTATACAGACAAAATCACACAAAGAAGCATACAGATACACACTCACAAAAAGAGAAAAAGGAAAAATATATATATATTGTTGTTCCCAAAGTCCACCTCCTTAATTTGGGATGATTCGTTGTCTATTCAGGTATTCCACATATGCAGGGTATATCAAGTTGATTGTGGAGCTTTAATCCGCTGCTTCTGAGGCTTCTGGGAGACATTTCCCTTCCTCTTCTTTGTTCTCACAGCTCCCAGGGGCTCAGCTTTGGATTTGGCCCCGCCTCTGCGTGTAGGTCTCCTGAGGGCGTCTGTTCTTCGCTCAGACAGGACGGGGTCAAAGGAGCAGCTGATTCGGGGGCTCTGGCTCACTCAGGCCAGGGTGGGGCGGGGGAGGGAGGGGCACGGAGGGCGGGGCGAGCCTGCGGCGGCAGAGGCCAGCGTGACGTTGCACCAGCCTGAGGCACGCCGTGCGTTCTCCCAGGGAAGTTGTCCCTGGATCCCGGGACCCTGGCAGTGGCGGGCTGCACAGTCTCCCCGGAAGTGGGGTGTGGAGAGTGACCTGTGCTCGCACACAGGCTTCTTGGTGGCGGCAGCAGCAGCCTTAGCGTCCCATGCCTGTCTCTGGGATCCGCACTGATAGCCGCGGCTCGCGCCCGTCTCTGGAGCTCGTTTAGGCAGTGTTCTGAATCCCCTCTCTTCGCGCACCCTGAAACAATGGTCTCTTGCCTCTTAGGCAAGTCCAGACCTTTTCCCGGACTCCTTCCCGGCTAGCTGTGGCGCACTAGCCCCCTTCAGGCTGTGTTCACGCCGCCAACCGCAGTCCTCTCCTTGGGATCTGACCTCCGAAGCCACAGCCTAGCTCCCAGCCCCCGCCCGCCCCGGCGGGTGAGCAGACAAGCCTCTCGGCCAGGTGAGTGCTGGTCGGCACCCATACTCTGTGCGGCAATCTCTCCTCTTTGCCCTCCGCACCCCTATTGCTGCGCTCTCCTCCGTGGCTCCGAAGTTTCCCCCCTCCACCCGTGTCTCCGCCCGTGAAGGGGCTTCCTAGTGTGTGGAAACCATTCCTCCTTCCCAGCTCCCTCCCAGAGGTGCAGGTCCCGTCCCTTTTCTTTTGCCCTACCCAGGTATGTGGGGGAGTTTCTTGCCTTTTGGGAAGTCTGAGGTCTTCTGCCAGCATTCAGTAGGTGTTCTGTAGGAGTTGTTCCACATGTAGATGTATTTCTGATGTATTTGTGGGGAGGAATGCGATCTCCACGTCTCACTCCTCCGCCATCTTGAAGATCTCCTATATTTTACATATTTAATGCATTTTATAGAATGATATGATGTAATGCTCTAGGTCCGCAAGAATTTATTTCCTTTCAAAGGGATCTGTGTAAACCCAAGGTTACTCAGGTCAGACACTGAACCAGACAGCTCTTCCAGGTCTTAAATTTTCTAATAAGAAACTAATGACTTCAGGGTGCAGGTGGGAGGGAGGGGAGCCATGGGGTGACCTCAGTTCATTATAAGACTTTTCATTATAATTATTATACAATTTTCTCTCTGCTTTTCCATAAGGATTAAGAAAAGACAGCAGAGATATTCCAGATGATCAAGCATGGAATGCTATTATGCAAATTCAAAACTATAAAGGGAAGCATCTCACACTTGGCATGATTATATCTCATTACTCAGAAATCAGTAAACAGGGAAAGAGGTAGAAGTTACCACATAGTCAAATAAGGACTGTCTTACCTGTGGAGGATTCATCACAAAACTGCTTTTAGTATTTGTAAACTACAAAGTCCATACACTGGCGTATATTAACCCAATGCCTTTATTGCAGGAAACGAGCTGAAAAGTGTCTCTAAGTGACCAATACCAGCTCCTGTTTTCTCCAAGCCAAAACAATGACAAAGGCATTTCTTTTCAAATTCCCAGGGAGGGTGGGAAGGAGATGATTTTTTTTACCGTGTAGTTTTTTTTTGTTTTTCTTTTTTTTTTTTTGCGGTACACGGGCCTCTCACTGTTGTGGCCTCTCCCGTTGCGGAGCACAGCCTCTGGATGCGCAGGCTCAGCGGCCATGGCTCACGGGCCCAGCTGCTTCGCAGCATGTGGGATCTTCCCAGACCGGGGCACGAACCCGCTGCATCGGCAGGCAGACTCTCAACCACTGCGCCACCAGGGAAGCCCCTACCGTGTAGTATTTACTTTTAGGTCAGCATCCTCTTTGCCTCTGTCAATGAGCATCACATCCTCCTTTCATTTAAATTCCCTGCTTTGGTGATCCTGTGATTTCAAACAGAGGAGACAGAAGTGACAGTAATAGTGTGGCAGCGTCTCCACTCTGTAACCTGTATGCTAAGTTAAAATCTTGTTGATTCAAGTAAAAACAGGTTTCCAAATTGTGGAGTCAGACACAGAATGTCATAGGTGCGTGGTTAGACTAGCTGGGCCATGCTAGGGAAACACCACCATGAAGGGCAGGCTGCCTTGGACTAGCCCCAGAGTGGCCTGCTGGTGACACTATATCTCACATGCTTTCTCCCTCCTTTTAGTTATAGCATGAATGGATCTTCTCAAATAAGTGAAATATTATGGACTAGAGGAGAGCATCCAACCCCAAACAGCAAATACACAGCATGACCACAGATGCTTGGTGGGCGAGCTTGGCCCTATACCCACCATAGTGACTCACGACAGCAATCTGTGTCTCCTTCTCAAACATGTAAACTCAAGGTTGACGTTGAGAGTCAGTTGCGACAGATATAATGGGAAGACAGTTAATGACAGCTTTATTCTTTGAGCAGTAACTGGGTCCCAGGAAATCCTGTAACAGGTTACACCTGTTATCTCATTTAATCCTACAACAAGATAGATACAATTAGTATTCTCATATTTCAGACAAGAAAACTGAGGCCCAGAGAGGTTAGGTAAAGTGCCCAAGGTCATACAGAGAATAAGCCAGAATTCTAACTCAAGCAGCCTTATTCCAGGACTTCAGCTAAGCCACTCTGCTGTAAACAGAGACAGAATTGTTGAGTCATGAGAGGATTAAGGCACTAGAGGAACAAACCAGGAAGAAACTCCTGCAGCTGGGCAAGCGATGAGTCAGCCTGGCCTGCCGTTCCTGATCTTGAATCACACTCCATGCTCCCAGACCACATCCCAGTTCCTGGATGCCTTGCTGTGCCACAGAGGTTGGTCACACACATCCTGACTGCGCAACTTTTCCTGGGTTCCCATGAAACCTGATTTCTTATTCCCACAAATATTCTTGTAGTAAGCCTTCTCCATTGCTGTGGATAAGCTGGGGAAATCCGCTTTCTTGTTTCTCAAAAGCCGAACACTGAGGCAAACTGGAAACTATTATCTAGCAGTGGTTCTCAAACTTTAGATACATCAGAATCACCTGCAGGCCGTGTTAAGCCGGATTACTGGGCTCCACCCCCGAGCTACTGATTCACTAGGCCTGGGTTGGGGCCCAAGAATTTGCATTTCTAACAAGTTCTCTGGTGATGTTGATGCTTCAGATCCAAGGACCACACTTTGAGAACCGCTGATCTAGAGCCTTGCTCCCCAACGTGTGGAGAGCAGCGGCAGCAGCCTTACCTGGGAACTTGTTAGAAATGAGACCCTCGGCACCCACACAGGCCTATTGAATCAGAATCTGCATTTTAACAAGGCCCCATTTTAACAAGCACATTTTAACAAGGTGCTTTCTGTGCACATAAGAATTTGGAGAATCACTGCTAGAACAGAGGTTCCCAACTGGCTGCACACCGGAAATACCAAGAAACTTTAAAAACAGCACTGATGCCTGGTCCACATACAGAGATGCTGATTTTGGTGCCTGGCCCCTCCCCCAGACATGTTAATTTAGCAGGTTGAGTGTGTGTCTGATGTGAGGATGTTTTAAATCTCCTCCTGTGATTCTGATGTGCGGCCAAGGTTGTGAACCACTGACACAGAGCTGTTGACTTCAGCTGACCTGCCGACATTTTCTCTTGCCCCACGCTCATTTACAAAGTGTGTTCTTCTAGAAGGAAAAAGAGCAGTCACTATAGTATTTATTAAACTGACAGAAGAGAAGAAAAAGTGCAAATAACTTTATGCCTCCACTTTGTGGAAGGCATAGTGGAAATCTCCACTTTGGCCAAGTTCAGCTTCAAGTTGTAATCAATTGAAGAGTAAAGGGAGACCAACAAAATAAAATCATGTTTAAATCCAGCAACTATTACTCTAGCACTGGTCTGCAGCAGACCAGTCAGATAGAAAAATACGCTCTTCCCAAATGAGCATTTGTTCTCAGAATGAAGTGCTTCACTGCAGCCCCATTTCCCTGTGAAGCACTATTCCTCCCCTACTTTTTATGTGTTTGTTTAGTTTTGTTTTTTACTTATTTTTTAAATGTATTTATTTTATTTATTTATTTTTTTTGCTGCGTTGGGTCTTCATTGCTGCGCACAGGCTTTCTCTAGTTGCGGCGAGTGGGGGCTACTCTTTGTTGAGGTGTGCAGGCTTCTCATTGCGGTGGCTTCTCTTGTTGCAGAGCATGGGCTCTAGGTGCGTGAGCTTCAGTAGTTGTGGCACATGGGCTTAGTTGTTCCATGGCATGTGGGAACTTCCCGGACAAGGGCTCGAACCCGTGTCCCCTGTGCTGGCAGTCGGATTCTTAACCACAGTGCCACCAGGGAAGTCTCTAGTTTTGTTTTTTAGTAAGATGTGTGACTTTAGACAAGTTATCCAAATTCTCTGTACCTCAAGTTTCTCAACTGAAAATGGAGATGGATCCCTAGCTCCACAGAATGTGGAGACTGAGTTGGATTCTATACAAGGTGCCCGGCATATGCCTGACTGTACAGGGAAAGCACAGTAAATGGTCTACCTGGGAGAATTCCTCAATTAAGAGCTTTAAAGATCAGGTAGCTGATGATCTGTAATACCCTCCTGAGCACCTGCTCATCTCATTTTAATAAGGAGAGTGTGTTCGGCCTTCTACAGGAAGTCACAGATACTTCAGCCAGCAAGGTTGGAGGAAAGACTAGATCTGGACCAAGAAGGCCGGTCAGCAGGTGCTCAAAAGCCAACCACTGAAATCATGAATCAGAAAGGCTTCCTGCAGCTCCAGGCACAGGATGGGCAACAGCAGGCGCCTCTCCAAATCTTGCTGTAGTCAGAGAATTCGGGATATGAGCCCACTCAGAAAGGGTAGGGTGTAGCATTTCAAGAACTGTTTTCATCACCAGGAGAGTGAAGTAGGTTGTGAAAAGGCAAATATTTCTATAGACTCTCTTGAGAGATAGTTTTGACACAGAAAATATAAAGGAGAAGGGGTTGGCATGAGCAGTGAAACATGCCTCCTTCAAGCTTGTTTCCTTCCAGCCTCTCCCTTATCCTCCATCTTCTGAGCTCTGAGATGGGTGGTATTTAAGAAGGCATCTCTCCTAACAGATGTTTTGTAAGGCCTCCGAGGCATTTCCAAGTTGGAGTCAATATACTTTGTATACTGAGGAGATTCTGCAGTAAACTAATTAGCAGTCTGCAACTAGTTAATTAAGAGATCCTGCAGTACCCTGGCCTCAGGCATTAAGCAACTCTAGCTGATAAGCCGGAAATTGGCAAGTAAGAGGATTGACAGTACACATGTGTCACTCACTTAGGAATATGTTTTTCCAAGCGGTAGATGAATACAGCCTAAAGGAGGTCATATGGGTGGGATCTTCATGAGCTCCATAATTGTCAGAAAAGCAGGGATTTCCAACTCTTGGGAAATGCAGCAGTAAACAGAGTTCTCCCTAAATTTCATTCTGTTTTCCCTCTTTCTATCACCACAAGACCTAGTTTATTGACGTCAAGGAGGGCATTAAGACTCAGAGATCTTCGGGTATGCCACCTGGCAGGGTCATAATTAACATAGACCCTGTGCAGATTTTTTAAAGGTGCCCATTTCTCTGGCTAGCCAGAGCCTGTTACCAAACCAAACTCCGGTCCACTTGCCCACCATGCAACAAAGCCAATCTACTGACGCTGGGTTGCGATGAAGGAAAGTACAGTGTTTATTGCAGGACCCAGCAAGGAGTATGGGCAGTTAAGGCTCAAAAGACACAAGCCCCCCAACGGCTTTCAGAGAATGGTTTTTAAAGGCCACATTTGGAGTGAGGGTTACCGAGTACATAACTTTCTTCTGATTGGTTGGTGATGAGGTAACAGGGTGCTGTTTCGGGAAACGTAACCATCAACCTTCTGGTTCCAACCAGTCTGGGGTCTACATGGTTGTGGTCAGCATGTAGTCACCATCCTCCACGTGGATGTGGTTCTTAGTTTCTGCAGAACAACTCAAAGGTCCTGCTCGGTTTCTAGCCCTTGGCCTTGCTCTAACATCTGGCCTAGTGAGTAGGATCTGGACTGGACTCCAGCTATGCTCACCCTTTGGGAATGCACCTGCAGCCTGCATAACTGTAGGCAGGGACCTCACCATCCACCCCCAGCCCAGATCAAAGGAAGACTAGAATTTGGAGGGGGAGCCCTCATGCTGAAGGGACCAGATTATCTCTCCCCACCCTCGAAGGGAAGGAACATTCCCAAAGCGAAGCCTTATCTGCTACTCACCCACAATGCAAGTTCTCTGGTGCCTTGAGTGTTAGCAAAAGTCTCCTCACACCCAGAAATTCCCCAAGAGACACTGGCTATTCTCCAAGCTAAGAATCACCTCTTGGTGAGTGGAGTGAGAAGTAGGAAATATTATCAGCATCTGGGAGGGCTTTACATATGCCCACCTGGAGACTATGATGTGTGACCGCACCTCTCATTGGCACATTTAACTCTCCCACTACCCCCACCATGGTTTTCAGATTCCTATCTGATGAGGTAATGGTGAAAGAATATATAAATGTGAAGAGGATCAAAGCAGAAAAAAATGTTTGGAAATTACAGATAGCCCTTTAAGTCAAAACTCTGGGACATCTGAATGGTTTGCTCTCTGTCCCAAGCAGTTTCTGCTATTCAATGCCATTCTTTCTTATTGTGTGCTCCACTGACTCCTTGCATAAGAATCACTTGGGGCACATATCTAAAATACATCCCAGGCCTATTCAGTCAGAATTACTGGGAGCAGAGCTGGAAATCTACATGTTTTAACAAGGTCCCCAGGTGACTTTTATGTATTTTAAGGTTTGTGAATGACTAATCTACTAGGACAGGTAGCTTATCTGGTGAATATTTATTCATCTCATTTATCTGCTTATGACTTCTTTCACATTTAGAGAGTGGAACCTGAGTCCCCAGTGTCATTTACACAGATATCTATTAGCCTAAACCTAGCATAATGTAGTTCTACTTCGTTGTATTCACAGAACAGCAATCTAACTTCCAGTGGCCATAAATAATCAATCATAAGTTTTGACTAAGCAGTTACCATTGAACTTATATGGCCTCAAGCCTCCAGTTCTAACACTGCCCTAAAACCAATCCTATCTCAAGTAGATGCCTTATTATCTTACGTGTACTCCCAGCCATTTGTTTCTAACTCTTGAGACAGTGCTGAGAAGGAGCTCTTTGCTGGAAAGAAGAGTGAAGAGACAGATGGAGTTGAAGGGGAGAAAGATGAATAGGTGAAACTGTCACGTTGAGCAGCGCAATCCACTTCCTGGCCACATTCAGAACCTCTTTCTTAGTGTCCAGAGGGAACTGTGTAAAGTTAAGGGGTCAGACCAAGAAGACAACTTACAGTAAAGTAGACAGGTTATATTAGGTTCTTTCCCATTTCTGCTGTAGCAAATTACCACAAACTTGATTTTTTTCCATATCTACCTTTCAACACTTACTTTCTAAAGAAGATAAATGAGAGGAAATCAATTATGCGTACAAGTGGAAGAAAATGAACCTCTTTGTCATTATTATCTGAGTTTAATTTCATCCATATACTACATGCCAATGACATCTCTGGTGCATTGACTATTATTTATCCATGAAAAATTTCACGAAAGTTTTGCATGTATTTTAGCACCTATTATAAAGAATCTTACAGTGTCATGAACACACTAAGCATTAAAATGTAAATTGAGGGGAAGAGAAAGTTAAAAAAATTGCTTCAGGGGAAAAATAAGAGGCCATTCTGAAGTATAGAGTCAAAAGTATTGCTGAAGAATAGATAGTAATGCTACTAGGAACACTGGCTGGAGTATACTGGTATGTAGGAGAAACTGGATTCTTGTTCTACCAGCAGCAGTTCTGCCAAGAGCAGATGTTAGTGGCTCTCCTAAGTGGAGCAAATTTCAGCATATGTCTGTATTTCTGTGTAGACACTGGTCCAGAGTCACGCATGACCTCAACTTACCATTCTCTGCCTCTGGCCCAGAAGGATAATGGTCTACTACTGACTGTTCTTCACTTTTACTTTATGAGTTTATTTTAAATTGTGAGAATAATAAATGCTTGATGTATCTTCCCAAAGTTCAAAGCATGAAGAAATGTGTGAAGAGTGAAGGTCACTGTATCCACCCCTTCCTCATTCTACCTTCTCTCCTCCAAAATAACCACTAAATGGTATGTGTCCTCCCTGACCTTTTCCCATGTACATTGTATACCTTTTTGTGTTGTTCTCATTAACTCAATATATCCTGGGTACCCTCCCATGTAAGTATATACAGTTCAACCACATTTTAAAATGGCTTCATTGTACTCCTTAGGGAGAAATGCACTGTAATTATTTAACTCTTTTTTTATGAATAGATATTTGCTTGGTTTCAGTTTTCTATTTTTAAGCAGTGTTGGAGTAAATACCATTGTACACATATCCTTGCACACTTACATGGTTATTTCTGGAAGAAACATGCCAAAGAGGAGATTTCAGGGTAGATTTTAATTCATGTTGCCAACTTCCATGCCTACCAACAACAAATTAGAGTTCCATCTTCTCTATATTCTCAAAGACACTGGATCTTAAAATACTTACAATTTTCCCCTACATGATGGCATGAAAATAGTATCTGATGTGGTTCCTTTGATTTGCTTTTACCTGATCAGTTTTAAGATTGAGCATTTTCTCATATTTTATCGTAGTGTTTCCTTTTTTAAAAAATATTTTCAGTTATTTTTTTATTTTTAACATCTTTATTGGAGTATAATTGCTTTACAATGGTGTGTTAGTTTCTGCTTTATAACAAAGTGAATCAGTTATACATATACATATGTTCCCATATCTCTTCCCTCTTGCGTCTCCCTCCCTCCCACCCTCCCTATCCCACCCCTCCAGGCGGTCACAAAGCACGGAGCTGATCTCCCTGTGCTATGCGGCTGCTTCCCACTAGCTATCTACCTTACGTTTGGTAGTGTATATATGTCCATGCCTCTCTCTCGCTTTGTCACAGCTCACCCTTCTCCCTCCCCATATCCTCAAGTCCATTCTCTAGTAGGTCTGTGTCTTTATTCCTGTCTTACCCCTAGGTTCTTCATGACATTTTGTTTTTTCTTAAATTCCATATATATGTGTTAGCATACGGTATTTGTCTTTCTCTTTCTGACTTACTTCACTCTGTATGACAGACTCTAGGTCTATCCACCCCATTACAAATAGCTCGATTTCATTTCTTTTTATGGCTGAGTAATACTCCATTGTATATATGCGCCACAGCTTCTTTATCCATTCATCCGATGCATAGTGTTTCCTTTAAGGACTATTAGGGTCCTGAGGGTCCTCTGGAAGATGGCTATGGTCATTGACAGACAGTATATGACAACCTGGAGTGAATCTGGAACAAGCTAAGATTCTGGGAAAGTGGGAAATAACCATCCTTCAGATTCCTAATTAGGCAGCTCCCTATCTATCCGTAGGCTTCTTCCTCTTTTCTCTCTGTGAACCAACAAGAGGCTTACGGGCAATCAGTAGTTCTCACCCTGCAGGTCATCAAGGTTGGGAAATGTCTTTGATTTTTCCAACACTCACCTTCTGGAAGGGCAACTGGTCAGCAATCCCTGAAGAACCCCCAAAATGGCATAAAAGAAAGAATATGGGTTTAGAGTCAGTCAAGCCTATATCCTCTACTTAATAAATTCATCATCTCGATCAAATCACTAAACATTTCTGTGAAGAGTGCTCCCAGGAATGCTGCAAGAATCCAAGTACAAGGAGTATTAGACGCTCAATAAGTGTAAGAATTCCTTACCTTTTTTCATCTCCTCTGCCTAGGCGCTTTGAAGTCCTAGAGTCTGTCCCTCTACCCACGGGGCGTCAGTGCCAGCTGGCACAGTCTTGCCCCCTGCTCGAGTCGTGGACTAGAGCTTGCTGTTTGGTCTCTGTCCATCCAGCTGATTTTGCCAAAGGTTGAGCTTTGGTCCTTGCTCTTTCTCTACCTTATATTTAGAAAGATTTTCTTGAAGGACACTATTCTTCCTCATTGTCTCCTCATCCTTTCCCTATAGTTTAAAAGTCTCATCCCCTTCCTCTGGATTTCACAACCTGCCTGACACTAACCCAGAACTACCACTCCCAAGTTTGGATTTGGACTTGACCTGCAATTAGGCACCTTCACCCCCTCTTAATTCAGTCTCCGATATAAATGGATATAAACCCTACGTCCTTAACCCCCAATCTCACCTCCTGTTCCTGCTCTACCGCAGTTTTTCCTTTGCTAGAATAAGACATTGCAAAGCAGTCTCTAACAGCCTCCCAGGAGCAAATGCTCAAGGCTTATCTAGGTTCTAGCCAGTGATGCTGATGAAGAGAAGGAAGTAAAGTTGCCCAGAGAGAACGACATGCCTCTCACTCTTCTGTTTCTCCTTCTTACCGATTTGCTTTCATACAGCCACTCGCAGTACAAGAAGCCTCCCCTTAAAGATCAGACAGAGCTAACTGGATAAATCAGCACACATATCCCATACTGCATGCCAGGGACAGGGGTGGAACACAAAAATCGCCACTAACACTCTATAGCTTTGAGACCACTTAGAGACCTAAGCAAAGCTTTCATCTTTTTACAACTGCATCTGCCGCTTTTCTGAAACATATGTATATCTGATTGCCAGAATAGCAGAGGCACAATGTTAAACATTCTGCTTTTATTAATGAAACTCCTATCAGGACCTCTTACTCAGTGTTATTACTAAGGCCATTAGTGTCCTTAAGTATGAAACAATTATAAGGAATGAAAATGTTAATATATTTTACACAGTTGCTATCTGTGCTAGTTAGGATATAGTTCAGCTGCTTAAGCAGAAGACTCTATCACAGTGGCTGAAAACAAGATATAAGGTTATTTCTCCCGTTAAAGTTCCACGTGACAGGTTCAGCAGGGAGAAGCTGTACTCCACAAGATCATCCAGGGACCTAGGCGCCTATCTTACTGTTCTGTCATTCCTTAGAGTGTTGTTCTTGTCCTCATGGTCAAAATTGGCTTACCAACTACCGCATCATATATCAGCCTATGGAAAGGGAGAAAAAAGACATAGGGGGCAAGTAGCTTTCTTTTGGGAAAATGTTCTGGAAGTGGCGTCCATCACTTCTGCTCACATGCACCGGCTGGAACTTGCTTGTGTGGCCACACCTTGCCAAGGGAAACTGGAAATGTCATTTCTAGTTGAGGTCTTGGACCTCAGGTGCTTCTGTTACCAAAATTCCATCATACCATATATACAATTTTTAGCCTACCTTTTCATTTAATATTTTAACAATCATTGCCTCATGTCATTAATAAATTTTCATGAACATCATCTTTAATGATTATATAGTGGTCCTATATATGAAGTATTTCCCTATTGTCAGACATGTATGTTGTTTCCAATTTGGGGATTGTATAAATAATACTACAATTAAAAATAATACTACAATAAAAAATTAAAATAATTAAACAATTAAAAATTGTTTAATTTTATTATTTATACCTTATTAAAAAATAATTTTTTATTTTATTTTTATTATTTTATTTTATTTATTAAAATTTTTATTTATTTATAATATATTAAATATAATAAAAATTATAAATAAAATAAAAATTTTATTTATAATTTTATAATAAAATTTTTTATTATTTTTTAAATAATTTTTAAAAAAATTTTTTATTTAATAATAAAATTTTATAATAAAAATAAAAAATTATAAATAAAAAAATTAAATTAAATATATTTTATTTATTTATTTTATTATTAAAATTGTTTAATTTTATTATTTATACCTTATTTAAAAATAATTTTTTATTATTATTATTATTAAAAATAATACTACAATAAAAAAATATCCAGCATATTAATCTTACTTGCTTTTCTGGTAATTTCCTTGGGATTTATTCTCGCAAGTAGGATAGTTTTACTTAAAAGTTGTACCAGTTAACCTTCTCAGCAGCAAATGAGAGGGTCAAACTTATGCCACTACCACTAGCAATAATTTAGTCTTTTTTTATAATCTTCACAAATTTGATTGATTGAAAATGGCATCTAATTGTAATTTTAAATTTCATTCCTTTAATTATCAGTGTGTTTATTTCATTACTTGTGAATGTTAACAAGTTCCAAATATTTATTAACTGCTTGTAAATCTTCTCTTAAGAATTTGTCTTTGCCATGCATTGTCTCCGGTTATTTTTTTCATCTGTAAAACAAGACAATAATAGTACCTGCATAATAGAGTATGGTGAGAATCAAACTTTGTTTCCTCTACTCCATCTGTTCTGGTTTCTTCTGGGTAAGCCTTGCAACCTAGGGCCCACTGTATGCTGGGGCCACTGTGGATTGGTCTGAGGACCCCTATTCATTCTGCCACATTACCCCATCTTATTTTGTTCACAGCACTGATGATTTTCTTCTTTTTATAAATTTATTTACTTTTGGCTGCGTTGGGTCTTCGTTGCTGCACACGGGCTTTCTCTAGTTGCGGCGAGCGGGCGCTACTCTCCGTTGCGGTGCGTGGGCTTCTCGTTGCGGTGGCTTCTCTTGTTGCGGAGCGCAGGCTCCAGGCACGCAGGCTTCAGTAGTTGTGGCTCGTGGGCTCCAGAGAGCAGGCTCAGTAGTTGTGGTGCACGGGCTTAGTTGCTCTGCGGCATGTGGGATCTTCCCAGACCAGGGCTTGAACCCGTGTCCCCTGCGGTGGCAGGCAGATTCTTAACCACTGAGCCACCAGGGAAGTCGCAGCACTGATGATTATCAGAAATTACACTTTTCCACTGGTCTGCTTATTTCTGTCTGTCTCGCCCCACCCCCGGCCCTGCCAGCCCACATCTCCCACCCCCTAGAAGAACCAGGCCCTGGTTTCTCCTTTTCACTGGTGTTTCTCTACCACCAAAACAGCGTCTGGCCCATAGTAGGTACTCAATAAACACTTGCTGGATAAATAAACGAACTTCCTTCTCTCACCGCCGGACTCTTTTGACTATGTAAAAGACTTGGGCACAGTCTGCAATTACCTCTTTCCAAAGACAAGCCTTGAAGCCCCCCGCGCACGCACGGGCACGCGCACACACACACACACACACACACCCCCCACATTCCAACACCGTCACTCACTCACGCTTCCAGGCTCTGGTCTCTGCCTCACTCTGTCACACTGACAATCCCAATTCCATGCACTACCACAACCAATTATGTCTGAACATTCCCCACACTGCATCACACATCTGGCCCAGTTTCTACTAAGACCTATAGTCTCTAATCAAGACTGAAGAGAAAAGAAAGGAAAGAGGAGGTAAGCCCTGATCTGGCTGCCTAAAAAATATTGTCCTCATGCAGAAAGGAATGTGGTTGCCTGACTTTCTGGTTAGAAGCCCTGAGCTAGGGAACAGGCTATGACTGTAACAGAGAGCTTCTTCCTCTCTTCTGCCAGATGATGTGCACTTTGCCAAGACAGAGGGTGGAATAAATAGAGTCCACGACTGTGCTTCTCAGTCCAGCACCACTGATGTGGCAGTCTGTGGAAATCCTCCCAGAGTCCAGCATACAATTGTCCTGTGTACTGATTATCAGAACGGCTGCAATTAAAAACCGAAAAAAACACTTGTACATTTTCAAAGGGATTTTCATGGAATGTTAGGAGAAGACCGATAAGGTATCTCTCGCATGACTTATATTAAACTGGAAGTCTAGGTAATGTCTAATTTTTTATTTTTTTTTTTGCGGTACGCGGGCCTCTCACTGTTGTGGCCTCTCCCGTTGCGGAGCAGAGTCTCCGGACGCGCAGGCTCAGCGGCCATGGCTCACGGGCCCAGCCGCTCCGCGGCACGTGGGATCTTCCCGGACCGGGGCACGAACCTGTGTCCCCTGCATCGGCAGGCGAACTCTCAACCACTGCGCCACCAGGGAAGCCCGGTAATGTCTAATTTTAAATTCACTTTTTTTAGCATGAAGTAAGAGGTATTATACACCTTTTTGGACATTTTGTTCTATCTTACTTTTGTTGTCTCAGAATTATTATGAGTGTTTTCAAATGTATTTTAATATTTTAAAATCAATTCCACTTTAATTAATATACTTTTATGGTCTATAGTTAGAAGATTAACCACTTTTGAGGTCCAATAATTAAGGACTTAACTTGCAGAATTTCTTTGACAAATTAAAAAGCAGATTGAACATGTAAATGTTTTTGGAACTTAGGCTGAATATTCTCTAGTGAAAATATGAACTATCCTTCTGAAGTGCCCAGGGAAAGCATGTCCCTGGTCCTCCCAACTGCTAAGTATCTCCCACCCTCTGTTACTCTTCCTGCATCTACTCAGCTTCCTTGGTGAATTAAATGGAAGTCCACTTTAGTAAAGCTACTTCAAAACTATATCCTGACCACCCTCAACCCCGGATCTTTCCATCTTGAAACAAAGGGAAATGACCTCTTTTCTCATTGTTTTATTTAAAAGAACTACAAACTCATGAAAATACTGCATGTTACCTTAGAGTCACGCCAGCCACATTTTTGCTGGTTTGGAGATTCACTGGGAAGAGAATGAGCTGTTGGCCAGATAATGAGCTCTTGGCCAAATCCCCTCGTGTGTCCCAATGTGTTACCATGTCCTAAACGTGCGTTCAATGAGGCTTCTATTGTGGCTAACATCCAGCATGCCCAGAACTGAAGCCAACTTAGTCATTTCTTCAATCTCTTCCAGATCTGGCTGGGCTCGATAGCTAGGAGGCAGGGATAGAGCAGCCTGAGAATAATTAGGTGGGGAAAATATTTACTATGATAAACAAGGTGTTGATGTGGCAAGCTAACCAAAATATCCCTTGTCAGGGATATGATGACAAACCGTGTCTCTCTCCCAGTCCTCTTGTCCACCTATTGTTTGAGTGATTATCTCTAATTTCATCTCAGCACTTCATGTTCTTCACAAATTGATGACCTCAGAATTCATGCCAGGATATTCTTGGTTATACTGGGAATCTAAGATATTCTTATTATCATTATGCTTTCAGAGACATTGATTTCTATGATACCGAAAATGTTAGGAACTGGCATGTCTATGAAACCAAAACTTACAAAACCTGTCTTGTTTTGGGTAGCATGAAAATAGTCAAGGGATAAATTGCTCTCTAATAAAACTACTCTTTATTACCACAAGAACTCTCTGCAGTGCACAAATACAGATGCTCTAAAGGAATGAAATCACTAGCGTTAATACACTGCACCCCGTGGCATATGTAAAGGTGAAGTAAAATGATGTACAAATATATAAAATTTTTAAACGACTTCACGGGAAGATGTTTAAAAGTTTCCAAGGTTCTCGGTTTATAAAATCAAGTTTTAAAAAGTTTTAGTACATCAACAAATGTTTTAGTGCATCAGTAAGACCTAGCCTGGTGACTAATGAATCTGGAGGATTCAATCTAGGCAGAACTATCTTTTTTTCACAGTATTTTAAAGGACATTAAATCTCTGATGTTCCCAGATTATGCTTTAGAAGAGTTCAAAGAACTGGCTTTGATAGAGATGGCTTTGAATGTGGACTGATGATCGTTTCTAAGAAGAAACTTGAAAGTAGGTGGAGGCAGTGACAGCAAAGAGCAAATGTAGGTCCAGGAGCCTGTAAGCAAGGTCAGGCTTTAAACATGGCAAGAGTCCTGCCTCCTAGGAACCTTAGAATAAGAACAAGTTAGAATGCTAGCTGCAGAAGCAGAGAAATGTCCAAGCTATCCTGCAGGACTTCTAATACCCATGTAGTGGTCGCTAAGATGGGTTCATCCAGAGGAGATATGAAGGGGAGATTAAATAATTTTTCTGTTGAAGAAGTAGTTTTAGAAACTCCTAAGAGATGAAGTGTGCTGACCTGAATTTAATTCATGAACCTGACCTAACTCTGAGCCAGTCATAGGCTCACTGGGTTGCAAGAGGCCTTAGAGGTCATGTAGTCTAAGTACCTACATCAGTGTTCCCTGGAAGGCAGACGGCTAAACAGCTGGATCAAGATCCTCCTCGGGTGATATTTTAAAATATAGATGCCCAGGCCACGCCATGGGGCCTTCTAATTCAGTTGGTCTAGAATGAAGCCCAAGCATCTCTACTTTCAACAAGCTCCACTGTTGGAAAAGCAACTTGGAAAGAGACGGATGGATCAGGCTGATAGAGCTCAGGGCCCAGGAACCTGGCCCACCTGCCACTTGGATGCAGGTACTTGGATGAGTTTCCAGGCAGGAAGTCACACCAAGGGGCTATCAGATGGGATGCCCAAGCAAGAGGCTAGGGCATGGTGATCCCTAGTGATCCAAGTAGACGGCAGGCAGGCAGAGGCCAGCAGCTCCCTTCAAAAGTCTGGAAGGAGGCATAGTCATAGCTAAGGCCAGGTTCAGAGATAGATGCTCGGTCTTGAAAGTTATCAGAATCTGAGGAGGTTATCCACACCGGGACACAGGCATGGAAGGACCAAAGAGGTCCATGGAGGTGGGCGAAGCTGCGGCTTGGTCACGAGAATAGGGCAGAAGCCCAGTCTTTAAAACTAAGACAGAACCAAGGGGAATTCATGTTTGCTGAACACTTTTTCTCTGGGAAGTACAGGCTGTCTCCTGTCCTCCTCCCTGTGTTACCCTAACACATGCTGATTTAATCTTAATAGGTGAGGTGAATTTGCAAGGTGATCACGAACTAATTTTTATCTCTCTGGGCCACAACATCATCACCTTTAAAATGAGTGGAAAAATTCTTACGCCACAGAGTCTGGAAAGGATAAAACACGACAGTATAGTCTAAAAGGAATTTCATAGTTCCTAAAAGGAAATCCTTAATTTATGTGGTACTATTTTGCAAGACAGTGCGTTCAAAAACCTACCAGGACCTTCTATATCCAGTTAACCTCCCTGTCTAGCTTTTTTTTTTTTTTTGCGGTACGCGGGCCTCTCACTGCCGTGGCCTCTCCCATTGCAGAGCACAGGCTCCGGATGGGCAGGCTCAGTGGCCATGGCTCACGGGCCCAGCCGCTCCGCGGCATGTGGGATCCTCCCGGACCAGGGTACGAACCCGTGTCCCCTGCATCGGCAGGCGGACTCTCAACCATTGCGCCACCAGGGAAGCCCCATGGTCTCTGTTCTTGACCAAGCAGTCTGTCACTCAAGGCTAAACTTAAACCCCAAGAAGTGCAGGGCTGCTCTAGGCTTCACTGGATCAAAGTAACACCAAAAAATTTATTGAAGTACATCACAGTTTGGAAACCAAATAGAGAATCAATGAGAATGCATCATTCTCCCTTGCCTTTGAGGCAAATAGGAAAATGGTGAAGTTCACTGAAAACTTAACTGGAGTCTTTTCCCAGGAAGACAGGAGCTGAGCCTCATTTTTTAAAAGTCAGAAGCATGAAAACAAATAGTAATACATGCTTTAGGAAAATCACTCTGAACTTTGGTTTTAACTCTGTTTAACTCTAGAGAGGGTGTTTTAGGACAAACAAGTCAAAGTCTGTCCAGTTCTCATCTCTGAATCTTTCCTCTCTTCCTGGCGAGGGCGTCTTCACCCACACCTGCGGCCCTGGCTCCTCCAGGAAGAAGTTAAAACTCCTAGCCTCACATTCTCTGACTGAGGCTTGTCACGACTTACACTACTCTGGCCCTGGCCTTATAGTCAGTTTCAAAAACTAAGAGATGGTTGTTGGATAAATATATAGGTAAGTTTATATAATTATACACATATGCACAGATTTATGTATCTGTATAGATCAATTTGCCTATCTATCAATATAAATATATCTGTACGTCAGTCACCTGGTAGGTGATGTGTCAGTTTAACAAACATTTATAAAACCCCTACTGTGCACCAGCCTCTGTATTATGCACTAGAGAAAAAAATATAGTCAATATTATGCACCTAGATGTTACCTCATTTGGTCAGAGTCACCCTGTTACACCTTTATTATTTTATACAGAATGAAAAGAGAGACCAGGGACACCCAAAGAAATTAAATAATTTGTTCAAGGTTATAGAGAAAGTAAGTGGTAGATGCCTCTGTCCCCAAAACACAAACACATCTGGCCTCCATGTGTTGCTTCTGAGTCTTTCCAAGATCTAGTCTTCCACTTTGATCCTGTTTCTAGCAGTTCAACCAACCTATGGATCCGTTTCCTGATTCCTCACCCAATAACCCTTAAATTTGTTTCTGAACTCCCACACTCTGATAGGGGGAGCTTCCCTAGGGATTGAAATTCTTCCACTAAACTCCAGGTGGCGCTCTGTCACTAGAGGCCATGCACGCCAGCTGCTGGCTGCTGGGCCCTTTGCATCTGTTGTAACCCTTGTTTAAGGAGGAGAAAGCCACAGTGCTGGCTCCATTGTTCCATCAAGATCAATGTTATTCCAGTGGTGACCTCCCTGATGCTCCCGGCTTCACCAGATGACATCATTGCTTGTCTCCTCGCCCTCTAGATACCACGCTCTGCCTAGCAGCCTGCACGCCCTCTCAGACCTCCTAGGCCTGCCTGTGTGTGTTCTAGGTCTTTACCTCCCCACGTGTGCCCCATCCCAAGGTGGTTAATCAACTCATGCCTGACTACGCCCCAAGACATAATAGGAAGTACTATAACTGTATTCAATTCTCCTGCAGCTCAGTTTGTCAGTAAATAACAGCACATAAAATGTCAAGGGACTTCCCTGATGGCGCAGTGGTTAAGAATCCACCTGCCATTGTAGGGGACATGGGTTCGAGCCCTGGTCCGGGAAGATCCCACATGCCGCGGAGCAACTAAGCCCGTGTGCCACAACTACTGAAGCCCACGCGCCTAGAGCCCGTGCTCCGCAACAAGAGAAGCCACCGCAATGAGAAGCCTGTGCACCACAATGAAGAGTAGCCCCCGCTCGCCACAGCTAGAGAAAGCCTGCATGCAGCAACAAAGACCCAATGCAACCAAAAATAAATTTAAAAAAAAAAATGTCAGGAAAGAAAGGGGGTCCACACTAGAGGAGAGAGGACTGGCAGGCTGGAGGGAATAATCTGAATTAATCTCTCTCTTATACACCTACACACACACACACACACACACACACACACACACAGTCTCTCTCTTTCACATATACAAATACAGTTTCTGTCTCCTTCTCTCTCTCTCTCCTCATTCTCTTTGTCTGTCTCCTCATTCTCTTTGTCTGTCTCTCTCTCTCTCTTTCTCTCAGTTAAGTTTCTATAGGACTGAAGTTCAGAGCAAGGAGTTCTCACCCAGAGCCACAATGAAGGGGTCAGAGTGACTTGTGAATCCAGTGAGGCTAAAGCTATTAGGCCCCTCACTCTCGCCGGCCTCTCTGAGCACCAGGAATATGCTTTGAGTGTTCTAAGTGGTAAAAGGAAGCCAGGCTACAACAGGAAGCATTTCATGTAAGCTTTTCTGATAAACTGCCTAAAGAGATCTCTGAAGAAAGAAACATACATTTCCAAGGAGCCATGCTGTGATTTATTTTCTCATTCTAAACGAGTATTTACATTTTTACCCGTTAGTATTGATAATTTTGTAGTATATTAGGAAAGCTCCCCAAATTGAATAAGCTATGGGCACCACAAAACTGAGACCGGCTCCTGGGAGGGAGAAGACTGATACCAAAGAAGGAAGAAAATTCAAAAGTTGTGCTGAGATCCGAAACACGGGAGGAGACTCTCAAGTGTCAGCCCAGCACAGGGAGCAAAGGCAGTCAGGGAAGGTGATGCATACAGTCTGGAATCCAGGAGTCTAGTTACAAGCAAAATGGGAGGGATTCAAAGAATTGCTAGTGTATTGTAGCTTGCCGTTAGGAGTCCCAGTCAGGGGAGAGGCCAATGGGAGGGGTGATGGTGTAGAATGGTCAGGGCAAGGCATGGTGTCAGGGGTCCAATCAAGGGCGCTGGGGTTGATGGCAAGGCTGCAGTCCAAGCAGAGGAGACCAGGACACAAGTGCTATTGCACAGACTGGGCAGACACTGTGGGGGAGGGGAGGGGAAAGCCCTTGACCAGTGGGCACACAGGCACCGTTGTTGCCTCACCCTAAGACATCGCACCCCAGGGGTGCAGTTGGGCACCTTACACGTTTGTAGGCTGCCTCAGGGACTCCTCAGAGAGGATGTGGTGCTAAATTAGCAGGATTGGGGAAGGCAGGCAATGGCAGGCCAGGAAGCATGATAAGCAGTAGAATCTTACCTATGAGATGGGGATACGAATATTACTAACCATCTCGGAACATTGTTGGGATGATGCAGTCAACGGTGTAGATAGAATGGAAAGCCTGGTGCCTTATTCAATCCTGGAGAACCACTCAGCTTTCTGGAATGTGATTCTACCTTGAATATGGTCAGAAGAAGGGAGTTAAAAGCATCCTGGTATGAGAGTCGCAAATTGATTCAAGGAAATATCACAATAAGGAAAGAGCAGCTAATTTTACTTCAAAAAAGAAATCACCAATACAATGCAAAAAGGCAGCTTATGTGTTTCCTCATTGATTTAATGAATTCCTTGGTAAATTTCTATCTGCTTAGTTGGTTAGTGATTGGTTAGTCTTCCCTTATGGTAACAGTAATAGTTTTAGTTTTCCATATAGTAATGACTACCATTACTGTATTTTATTTTCTCAATTGACATTGTACTCTAATACCACTCTGTTTCCTTGTGTTGTGGGAAAAATTAGAAATTTCTTTCCGTTTCAACAGTTTACCAGGTGTTTGTGCCCCTCCCCCAACTGCCCCTCATTCCGGAATGCAGAGTGTCCCGAGTTGACTCCCTGATATCTGTACATAGATAAAGTCTCCTGGGCGTCTGGTCCATCACTCAGAGATCCTGCCCTCATGAGGACATGTTGATCCCCAGCACTGAGACCTGTCACCAAGGCCTTTGGAAGTGATCTTATCCCCAACTGAAAAGCTAGATTCCAGTTCTATCTCATTACAAAAGGTTGGGTCTCAGCCTTTCAACAGAGCTGTTTAGACCAAAGCAAGAGATACATGGTTACAGTTAAACTGCCGAAGGATGTCAGAAGGTTAGAGGCTGGGATTTTTATTCAGTTCAGATGTGGACCCTTTTGCCTTCCTCTGAGGGGAAAAATATTTACTATTATTAAGGAAAAATTTCTACTAACTGCAGTCGTGTTCAAAGCACCCACAGAAAATACTTTGAATGCACGAGGTTTCTCTCAGGGAAGAATATTTGCTGTGTCAGAGGAGGGAAAGGAGTCAGTCATACATTTTCTCCCACCTACCCTAGCACCCACGATTAAGGGAATTAATTAGGTTTTACTGAATCTCCATGACAAAGCAATCCTTGCTGGACCTCTCCAATTCCCATCAATCTAGAGATTATATCACCAGAAGGAGTGGTAGTAAATGCTCAAGAGACAACACAGGTGAAAATGGGCTGAAGTCTGGAATCACCAATTGCTGTCTAAATCTGTGGGCTCTGGGAGTCTTCCTAAATTGTATCCATAAGCCATAGCAAGATTAAGCCATGCTTAAATCTCCCCATCCTTTCTTTTAATTGATAAATTGTAATTCTTTTTGAAAGACAGGAAATATTTACCCTAGCTCTTATTTATTTAAATGAGAGACGTCGCTTGCAGAAAGAAGCAAATGCAAGTGAAAACACAGCTACCATCACTATATATCATTTTCTAAAATGATTTATAACACAACACAGCATAAATAACATCCAAATTAAAAGAGAATCATCAACTCAATAAAGGCAAAGCCAAATCATTGCTCTTTAGTAAATGTCTGCTAGAACCTCAAAAATGTACATGACGTGGAAAAGTTCAGAAATACAACAGCTGTACAGAATTCAGCTTAGTGCTTTGTATTTGGTATGTGCCGAATAAATTTTTACTAAATTTTTCACCTTCAACTCTAATGACCAATACACATTTACATGGTCTGAGGTGAAGTCCATGCAGCTTTGACATAATTCAGTTAATTCGGCATTATAAATGCCACGACAAATCTGCCAAAATTATACTATCAATTCCTCCTTATTTATCTAGTTGATTTATCAACCCCACATTCCACTTTGTGTCTGACCTCAGAATGACATACAAACATAATGAAAGTGAAAATTGAGGACACCTGCATATATGGTTCACACTCTAAATCCATGACAGTGTGGGCATCGAGCATAGAAGAGCTCATGCCATGTGTTCTCCAGGGATCAAGGTGGCAACAGGTTGTCCCTGCAGCCAGGCCCTCACATTTGAAGGAGGAAACTGTCAAACTGTGATTCCTCTGGGCAACTCTTTGCTCTGCTGTAGAGAAAATCCAATTAGGGCATTGCCTGATTGGGTACATGGATTCTTGCCCTAATAGATAGGGATTATCTGCCAGGCCATGGCCTCCTTCTAGCTGCACTGCAGAGAAAAGCCAACAGATATTCTTCTCACACCAGGCTGGTAGCTTAATCTATTACTTTACATAGTGTCCAGGGCAGCCCCTGATTAATATGGTTCAGCCAGTTTAGGAATCCGGTTGGAGAGTGGGGGAATACTGCTGCCGTGCTCTCCAAATAATCCTGACTCTGAGAAAGCAGAAAAAGAAAGGGTGCTTTAGAAAAAAAATAGGAACAGATAAATTGTCGGTAGAGATGAATATTTCTAAGTGTTCATACAACAGGCAGACCTCCCTTCCTGCCCACTTGAGATCTTTCAGTGGTTGGCTTTGAAGTTAATTTTTATCTTGGGCTTCTTAGACCTCCATCAGTAAGACGGGATGACTTTACAAGGAGAACTGGTCCTGCTAGCTTTGAGCGGCTTCTGTGTAATTTTAGGCAACAAGGAATACGTTCCACAATGCAGTGTGGGAGGGAGAGCACCTGACTGTGAGTCACAAGACCGGGGTCTGGCGGAGCCTCCACGGACAACAACAGAGTCTCCATCTGGGTCGATTTCTGCATCTTCAACATGGGGTTGATGGGCTACTTTCTGCCATATCCAAAGGGAAGTACCTTGGGAAAATATTCTAAGAGAGTTCAAACAATTTATAATATTTTGGAAGAGAAACAGAGACTGTTAAGGTAAGCCAAGGGGCATAGGCTCTTTGCACATGGAGGTGGAGAATGGAGCAGTTAGTCAAACAGTTACTACAAAAACCACTCCGGCCTGCCACAGAGAAGGGCAAACAATACTCACACACTTACCAACACTTATCTCACTAACCTGAGAATTTCAGATCAAAGGAAATTCTTGATCTGATTAATTACCTGAAGTACCCAGATAATTCCCTTAAAAATCTCAATTTCACATCGGTAGGGATAACCTCAATAAGGACAATATTCTCTTTTAAGGAATGAGACACTAGACCTAAAACCACTTCTCTCCCTTTGAAGTTCATGTCTGAGGAAGACAAGTATTATGCCATTTTCACCCAAATGGAACCTAAGACTTCTGAAGACCACAGGAGCTATCTGGAGTGTAGCTAAGAGGTTAAGATTCAGACTCTTCCAGAAAGCCTCTCTTCAAGTCATCTCTCTAGGGTGACAGACTGAACCCTGGGGGTTTCTGGGTGATCCTTGCACAGCATTAAACTTTAGTTCCATGGTTGTGCTACTAGGAGATATACATCAAGATTGCAATAAATTGCAATCCTTCAGGCTTAGACGAGCTTGGGGGGATTTTATTGTGGTCCTTAGTCTAATTTCTGGAAAGAGTTTGTGAAAGTGCTTCTCAAATCAATAGATAGGATGAGAGAAAGATACACCAACTTTGTACATTCAATTTAAATATTATTGGGGAAGGGAAAGGGAAATAATTCTCTCACTGTATCTTACTCTTTGATTCCAGAAATGAATCTACATTCTTAATTTTTCAAAGATACTTGAGACATACAAGTACATATACATATATTTCTCAATTTATGACCACCCTTAATTGTTGTTATAACTCAGGTATGTCATTTAGCATTCCTTAAGACAAATTCCTTATCTTCATAAGGTAGGTCATTTTAATAATGCATAAAAGTTATTGAGAATTTTAATCCAAAACCTTTATTTATGTTACAGCTTTACAGTAGCCTTGGGTAGAAGACAGGCAGTGCTTCATATTTATGACCACAAGATGTTAAATGTAACTTCCTGAGTATAACCTAGTTGCCTAGGAAAAACAAAATGCTGCTTCTAGAAGCACCTCTGTTAAAGTGTCTTATGTTGAGGAGAAATTGACTGAACAAATGTGACAATGCAAGAAAAAAAAAGTGGCAGTACCAACTCCATACCTAATGATATTACTATTTGATAAGACTTGGGCTCTGAGTGTCAGCCTTCCATGGCTCCTGTAATCTGTCAAATTCACCACCAAGTCTCATAAACTTGGGAATCCAAACTTTCTTATAATTTATTGTATAAGTCTTAACCTGCACAGAGATCAGTCTCCCCTTTGGCCTAATGTTCTGTCCTTTCATCCAAGCAGTGGTTTTGCCCTTCCCCTAAGAGACAGGCTCTCCCTTCAGCTGCTGAATCAGGCCAAACAACCCTACACCCACCTCTCCCACCCTCAGGAGAGCACACTCATGCTGGGTTCATCCTGGACCCTGATTCAGAGCAGGAGCAACCCAATATTACACAGGAAACCACAGCAGCAAGAGAGAGAGAAAAAAAAAAGGTCTCCTGGCCTACAGTGCCCTAGCCCTGTTCAGTAAGGTTTTCTTAAAGATACAACTTGAAGCACACTAAGAATCCAGCATTACATGTAACGCCCAGAATTCCAGACCAACAAACACTGATTCATTTTACAGATTCAAGGAAAAACAGGACGCAGGAGGATATGTGAAAATCAAGGATCTTTTCAAAAATATAATGTTCTGACTGCAGAAAGTAAGTCAAAGCAACATGACTATACATCAGGTTTCATAATTCTTAATATTTGAGGAAAAATACCTTCTTAGACCTACACGACTCCAAATTAAATATATAGGTATATATGTAAATCTCTATGTATCTGTGTATCTTGACCCCTTATAGTTGAATATCAGGCTTAAACAGGGCTTAGCACACAAGCTCAAACACTGACCTACAGGCCCATTAAATCAGTATTGATATTTGCAAGATCTAAACAAAATGAGAAGAAAAATTTAGTGTGTGTGTGTTTGTGTGTGTGTGTGGGTGTATCATTGTTAAGCTTTCTCTTTTCCTTACCCCAAAAGACTTACTGTTTATTATGTCCTTCCTGTTTTGTTTTTTTTTTTTGGTAAAATTATCTCTCTTTTATGAAATGATGCTCATAGTAGAAAATGGTTTTGCTTTTTTGATGTTGCTTGGTTTGTTTTTCATTTGGCAAAATACAATGTTGAAAACTTGATATGAGTGTCCAAGTTTGGGGAGTAGCATAGGTATTTTACTGAGCCTTGAAATCCTTACGTCTGGGACGTAAGACCCAGACCACATACAGCGGACTCGATCTGATGTTTAAATGCTTCTTAATAACCCGCACTCATCAGTCCTAGTTCTGGCTCCTGCAGCCACGTGGTTGTCCTTCTTCCACATGAAAGCCCTTTTTATAGTTGAAGACAGTTCCTGTGCTGCCCCTAAAATCTTTTTTGTTCACAATAAAAACAAAAACCAAAAATAACACCTTTTATTGTCTTCAACTATCCTTTTGAGCCAGACCTCTAAAAAGAGCTTGTCAAGAGGAAGAAAAAACTTGAAAGAAATATGTATATACTGTTGTTATTATTTTTGTTATCATTTAAAGAAGGAGTCACATCTTTTTCTATGTTTTATAAATGAGGAAACTGAATCCAATGGTTAAGAGACAATCGAGATCAAACAGCTTGTAAGTTACATTCGGAATATGGTAAAACAATATGCCTTGCCCTTGATAAATGTATGCATGAAGACCAAGGACACAGAGAGTAGCAGATGTATATAAATTAATTCAACAAACATTTTCATCGTGTAAACTACACCATGCCTCGCTATAGCAGCAAGCTTACAAAGAACATGGAAGCGTCCCTGCTTTTGAGGAGCTCACAATCATGACACAGTATGTAAATGAAACAGTGAAAGTAGGGACTTCCCTGGTGGCGCAGTGGTTAAGAATCTGCCTGCCAATGCAGGGGACATGGGTTCGAGCCTTGCTCCAGGAAGATCCCACATGCCACGGAGCAACTAAGCCCGTGCACCACAACTACTGAGCCTGTGCTCTAGGGCCTGCGAGCCATAACTACTGAGCCCACGTGCCACAACTACTGACGCCCGCCCGTCTAGAGCCTGTGCTCCACAACAAGAGCAGCCACCAACCACAATGAGAAGTCTGCGCACCGCACCGAAGAGTAGCCCCTGCTCACCGCAACTAGAGGAAGCCTGCATGCAGCAACAAAGCTCTAACGCAGCCAAAAATAAATTTATAACAACAAAAAAAAATCAGAAAAGTATTTTAAAAAAACAGTGAAAGTATGAAAAAAATTGCATGAGAAAATAGGAACAAAAACAACTAAGTGAAAGTATGAAAAAAATTGCATGAGATAATAGGAACAAAAACAACTAACTTGACTTGGGAGAGCTGGAAAGTCACAAGAGAGGACGTGATATTTAGGCTAAGGCCATGAAGGATGAGTAGAAGTTTGCCAAGGAGCATGAACCATTACCTAAGATATTTCCTACAGAAGGAAGAGCATGTTTGGAGGGGAGATATGAAGAGTTCAGTTCCAGAGTTGAACTTCAGGTAACTTGGAGACATCCAAACAGGATAGCCAGGAGGCAATTACACCATGGAAAAGAAAACTGAAAAAACAGACTTAGGAGATGCCTGCATATAGACTGTAGAGCTGGAAAAAACCTTTTTCACTCTTCTACTAAATTGCAAAATGCTTTGTATAAAAGCTTAGAACGAATTACTTTTAGCTCTATGATCCAAGAGGGTTTTCTTTTCTGAATCCTGGTGCAGAAACCCATTTTCACTGGTAGTGATGAAATGAGAAAGAGAATAGGAAAAGTATCCTCTAAAGGGGTGAGTTTCAACAGTGTGAGAATAAAGTTATTCACCATCAAACTGTCTCTTTAACTCATAGCTACATACTGTTAATCTACAGCCAATGGGTTCTCAGGACTTAGAGAATATTTACTGTAGTTTGTCATTCTAGCAAAACAGAAGTGAAGGTTTAGCCTTAGCTTTGAAATTCCTTAATATTGCCTGCCTAAAATTATTTCCAGGTAAATATGGAAGTGACTTCTGGAGGCTGATAAGCACTCTGTGATTTTTTTTTTTTCCCATCCTAGCAGAGATAGGTAGCTTGGTTTAGGTCTCCGTAGATTTGAAGCATGTCTGAGAGATACCGACGTACAGATTTGCCATCATTAACTCTGTCTTTAAAGGCAGATGGGTGGTGGGACAGAGAAGCCTGCCAAGGAGCCACTGTGTGCCAAGAAGCATCACTCTGATAACTGTTCTGTTAAAGTGAAGGGAGCTGGCTTATACCAGGGTTACTCTGCTGTGAGAAAGGCTGCACACAACAGGCTGCACCTGCATGAGACAGTTCTGGCAGGATCTCTTCAGCCTGGTGTTCGCCGAGCCTGCCTCCCGCATGCTCCGTCCAACAACCACAAATTCCACTCCCGGTGTCTCCTGGAATGGAAGCTTGGACCTCATCATCTTAGCTTCAGCTACACTTACACACAATGCCACGCACATCGCAGTAGCTCCGTAATTATTTGCTGTTTGATGATAAACGCAGCCAACGACAGTCACAAATTTAAAAAAATAAATTTGAGTCAACCCCACCTAGCAACACTGCCTGCCCACACGCTTAGGATCCGTATGTGGAGGTCTTCAGAAGACACGATCCAGAAAACTTCCTGCCGGCATTGTTTGCTCCTTCCTTCTTACGCATCCCTTGAAAGTTTCAACTTGAAATTTTGAATACTAACCTGGATAACCAATTGGGCTTATTTTAACCTCTAATACTACATTTC
Source organism: Pseudorca crassidens (assembly GCF_039906515.1). Taxonomy (NCBI): domain Eukaryota; kingdom Metazoa; phylum Chordata; class Mammalia; order Artiodactyla; family Delphinidae; genus Pseudorca; species Pseudorca crassidens. The sequence continues at coordinate 73,269,405 of NC_090296.1, forward strand.
AACTTACTGAACAAAATGATCTCTCTCTGTCCTGAGGCTTCTATTTTGAGTTTTCTCTTGGCACCATTTAAGCATGCACTTAAAACTGGGATTTTTTTGAGCTTGGATGAGATGCAGAATAATTTTCTGTTATGCATGAGTGAGAGGCAGGAAAAATATTTCAGAGAAAGAAAGCTCTCTCTAAGTGGTTGTAAGAATAATTTTGGAAAGAACTGATAGAGAATTTAATTTTAGCAGCATTAATATGTGGAACAAAATACTAAAATATCACTTCCCTTCTTTGTGGTATCTTGCTAATCACACGTAACACCTGTGATTAATATATATTTTATTTGCATCTAAAGAATTCTCATCTGTATGCCTGCATTAAGAGCCTCCATTAAAAATACAGAGCTTCAAAATTGAAAAAACCCAAGACTTAGACACAATCCATTCAAGAATATTGTTCTCTGGGGCTGCTGTTGGTCAGCCTCCCTCCAGTTTAATGTGTCTCTCAGCAAAAATGCCAAGACAGTTCCAGGGAATATTACACTCAAAAATATTGCTTCTATATATATTGGCAGGAAGCATGTCTGGGAAGGAAAATCATCTTGTCCTAGAAGGCTGCAGAAACTGTCCTGTGAAAAACAATGAAGTAAATCCAACGTGGCAAACCAAAACAATGAAAGTAAAGGTGCATTTTATAAAGGCTTTCAAAGCAAATTTGGTTTCCTTTTGAAAATTTTTGAGTCCTGCATAGACTCTACTCCTTAAGGCTGGAAAAGAAATAACTTCTCTCTGTCTTGTTATGAACCCTTCAGAGGAAAATCTGAGCAATAATTTGTGGTATTGTGGGACAATCCATTTTAAAACTAATTGTGAAAGCAAGGCCATAATTTAAAGAAAATCAATGGATAGGTTCCCAGGGAGCTAATCCTGGAACTGATGTATTCCTTGTTCTCTTTCTCCTTGACTTCGTTGTCCCACTAAACACAGCTGGAAATCTTTGCCCCCTGAGCCTCTGGTCACAGCACTTGCCTTATTCTTTTCTTTCCTCCCCATCTTCACTCTGTTACCTACGGTCCCACGCTGATCATTAATTCACATCAAGGTCTCCGTTTATGTAAAGTTATGAGAATCCATCTCTTGAATTTTCCACGGCAAATCTAATGCCCAAACCTGGTGTCCCTGGGACTGCTGCAGTTCTGGCAAGCCACACATACCTTTCCAATGACACAGGCAGCTAATTCTCTCCCACTTATGCCCTGTTATCCAGTTATCCAGTTAGACATCAACTTTCCTAAATTCTTCCACTGTAATATCACCTAACAATGTTTATTTCTGGGTGATGGGATTTTACAATAAATACATATTAATCATTTAAACACACACAATTGCATCTTTAGTATACATATAGACAAACATTTTCCTACATAACCGTATCTTGTGTCTGTCTCTTCTTATCTCAATACTAAGCTTTGTGTTTCTCTTTACTTCATTCCTAAGCTCATCTCACTTGTCCTCAAAACCTCACTTCTGACTTGGTTAAGAAGATGGAAGGCTTCCAAAGTGTGTTTTCCCTATTTCCATTCTTACAAACCTCAGAATTTCCCAGGATACTCAAATATTCCTCCCTTGTGTTTTCTAATTGGCCTTGATTCTTTGCCTTTATATATGTTCTTGGATTTTGGCCCATCGATTGAATATCTCCTATCTCTCTCTGGCATCTTCCACCTCTTTCTGGAAAAAAAAAAAAAAAAATCAACTTCTCCTGTACCCACAACATTCTCATAAGTCATCTGAGAAAAAAGGGCCTTTTTTAGCTGTGCTAATCTCTCAAGCTACCAGGCCAATCCCTCTTTCCCTCACACCATTCTTGTTGAGAGAGGTTTGCTTTCCCTCCCTAACTTCCCACTGATTCCTCAACCCGCTGTACTATTTTCAGTTTTTAGCACCCTACTGAAATAGCTGTCTTGAAGATTATCATTTAACTCCCCCAAAACAAATGCAATAGCCTCACTGCAGTTCTTAGCCTTCTTGGCTTCTCTAATACATTTGTCACCACCAACAACCCCCTGATTCTCAAAATTCTCTCCTCCCTTGGCCCTGTGGCTCTCCAGTCCTCTGAGTTCCTTTCTATTTTCTTGACACATATCAGATTTCCCTTTCTGGCATGTCTTCCTCTTTCTATCCCGTAAATATAGATTTCCCCCAAGGTCCCATTGTTAACCCCTTACCTTCTCTCTATATATTCTTTTTCAGGTCCATTCATTGGCTCACGTGTGACTGGCTAGCAAATTTGAATCTCTTACTTCTCTCTTGAAATGAAGATTCGGTTTCTAACCACTTTCCAGACAGCTCTAATTCGTCTTTTGCAGGCACCTCAAACTCAACTGTCCAAAATGTAGCATAACATCCTCCGTGTAAATTTCCTCTCCTTGCTTGAAGTTACTGTTTTATCCATATTCTTCCATGTTAAAAAACGATCGAATGGGATTGTTCTATTTACTCAACTGTTTCTTCATAGATATTTTAAGTGATCCTCATTACTGGAATATCTTTCTTCTTTCTTTCCAGCAATCCAGATGCTGTGCAGCTTTTCAGATCTTGATGTCGAGTCCCTACTGTACTACGACCTGACCACTTCTCTCCTCTGACACCTGTGTCACTTAGGGTCCGTTGCTGTGATTGAACATTTAACAATTTATTACTTGTGACTCATTTATTTTTGTATCATACTTTCTTTAACTTTTTATGTGTCTATATTTCATTTACTCAATTAGATTGTAACTTATTTCAAAGCATGGTTCATTTATTACCTTTCCTCAATCTGTCTCCCTCATTCGTGTGTTAAAAACATGTTTGTGGGTATGGACTATATGCCAAACACAATGTTAGATACTGGAGAAAAATATATATGACATATTCCAGGTCATAGAGGAATTTACCATCTAATGGAAGAGCCAGAAATAAAAATAAATAGGTATAGCAATGTGATGAATGTGTGTTAGAGCTTTGTGTGGTCTACTTTGGGAAAACAAGAAAGAATGGCCTTGAGGGATTAAAAATGATCCCAGAAGACACTACCTGGCTTTATTCTCAAAGGAGGAATAATAGTTAAGAAGGTGGACAAAAATGAAAGGGCATTCCAGACAGAGCAAATATAAATAGTTAAGAAAAAAGATAGTTTATTTGTAGGACACAAGTAATGAGGTATGAGTAGACTGGGGAAGTGACAGGACTTTGGAAAGACAAGAATCACCAAAGGTTTTAAATATCAAACTAAGGGGTTGACTCAATCCTGGAGACAATGAAAAGCCATGGGGAGATTTTTTAATATAGCTTTTTATTTAAGTCAGACATACACACAGGTACATAGCTCATACATCCACAGCGCAATGAATTTTCACAGAGCAAACATACCTGTTTAGCCAACATCTAGATTTAGAAACACTACCAGAACCCATGGAAAGATTTGAACCAATGGAAATATATTATCAGACTTGCACTTTGAAAGATCTTTCTGGTGCATTGGAGGAAGAAACTGTTTGGCAGGGATTTTTTTCCCCGAAGTTCCTGAATCATTTCTTCTCCCCTCCTTGAGATAGAGCCCTGAAGCTAATTTGCGAGGTAAATACCACTCACTTCTCCAAAGGGTCTCTCCAGATCAAGATGTCCAGAGTGGCCCCTGAGCCCAGACCCAGCAAATTAAGCACCAAGAGGGATTCCCCTCTACCCTTCCTCAAAGGTCGCCCAGCAAATTAGATGAATTCATCCAGGTGAGCTGCTGCAGCCCACTGCATCCCCTGTTGGGAACTGGAGGCACCCAAAGGGGTTAGGCAAGAGGTCCTGCTAGAGTTGCCAAAATGTGTTAGCTGAAAACCGGGTTCACCTCTTAGTGGGTGTTGAGCCAAAAGACACAACAAAGCCAAGGAGCAGGAGAAGGAAGGATGTATTACTTGCAGCAAGTAAGGAGAACACTGGGGATCTTTCCCAAAGCAGTGTCTCCTGTCTGACAGGGATTTAGATTGTAAAAGCACAAAATCATAAAGGCTTTAAAGTAGTGGCGTTGTGAATGGAGAGGAAATATTTAAGAGGCAGAATCAATAAGATGAGAGGCAGTCTTTCAATAGACCGTTATGCCCATATGTACCAATAATGCCCATATGGGGCAGCGCACTCTCTGGTTCTTTGGCAAAGACCCTGTTTAGTCAGGGTTCTCCAGAGAGATAGAACCAATAAGAGTGTGTGTGTGTGTGTGTGTGTGTGCGCGTGTGTGTATGTGTGTAGGAGGCAAGGAGGGAGGGAGGGAGGAAGGGAGAGAGAGAGAAGGGAAGAGATTTTTATTATAAGGAATCGGTTCACATGATTATGCAGCTGTGGAGGCCGAAAGGTCCCAAGATCTGTCGTGATCACCTGGAGACCCAGGAGAACTGAAGGTATACATTTTCTCTAAGTCTGAAGGGCTGAGAACCAGAGAGCTGATGGTATAATCCAGTTTGAAAGCAGGCAGGCTCAAGACCCAGTTCTAAGGCAGGAAGAGACGGATGTCCCAGCGCAAGGTAGTCAGGCAAGAGGAGTTCCCTCTTACTCAGGAGAAGGTGTCTTTTCTCTCTATTCTTGCCTCCACCTGATTGAATGTGATCCACCCACTATAGAGAGGACAATCTCCTTTACTCTGTCTGCAGATTCAAATGTTCATCTCATTCAAAAACACCCTCCCAGACACACCGAGAATAATATTTGAGAAAATGTCTGGGTACCCCACGGCCCTAGCAAGTTGACACGTAGAATTAACCATCATAGAACCCTCTGTGCTGATTGTTCCTTGAATGAGCACGAGAAGAATTGGGCTCTGTGCCTTTCTTCTTGTTCCGCCTCTGTTGCTGGCTGTGTTTTTGTTTGACATATTCTTTCTTTAGATGGTCTAGCAGCCTTTCTCTCTCTTTAGAGTAACTTTCAATAACTACTCTTGTCGCTTAACCACCTCTACATCAATTCCCATGATTAGGAGACTCATATTGTCCACCCATCCACACTCCCATACTAGCGGGTTGGCCAAAAAGTTCCTTCGGTTTTTAAGTAAAAATAAAAGACACATTTTAAATTTTCACCAAGAACTTTATTGAACAACATATTCACCGTTTTGTTCCACTACCTTCTGCCATTTTTCAGACAACTTCGTAATTCCATCTTCCCGAAACTGTTCCAGTTGCCTTTTACAGTCTTCCTGGGAATTGAACTTTTTCCATTAAGAGAATTTTGTAAAGACCAAAATAAATGGAAATCCGAAGGTGCAATGTCTGGTGAATACGGCAGATGAATCAGAACTTCCCAGCCAAGCTGTAACAGTCTTTGCTTGGTCATCAAAGAAACATGCGGTCTTGTGTTATCCTGATGGAAGATTATGTGTTTTCTGTTGATAATTCCCGGCACTTTTCATTGAGTGCTGCTTTCAGTTGGTCTCATTGGGAGCAGTACTTGTTGGAATTTATCATTTGGTTTTCCGGAAGGAGCTCATGAGAGAGGACTCCCTTCCAATCCCACCCTATACACAACATCACCTTCTTTGGATGAAGATCGGCCTTTGGTGTGGTTGGTGGTGGTTCATTTCGCTTGCCCCATGATCACTTCCATTCCACACTATTGTACAGTATCCACTTTTCATCACTTGTCACAATTTGTTTTAAAAACGAAATGTTTTCATTACGTTTAGGCAGAGAATTGCATGCAGAAATACTGTCAAGGTTTTCTTCCCTTAATTTATGTGGAACCCGAACATCAAAGCGATTTGCATAAGCAAGCTGGTGCCAATGATTTTCAACGCTTGATTTGGGTATTTTGAGTATGTCGGCTATCTCCCGCGTGGTATAACATTGATGGTTCTCAATTAATGTCTGGATTAGATCGCTATCAACTTCAAATGGTCTACCCGACCGTGGAGCATCCGTCCAGCGAGAAAGCTCCAGCATGAAACTTCACAAACCACTTTTTAAAATTTATTTATTTATTTATTTAGTTATGTCTGCATCGGGTCTTCGTCTCTGCGCGGGTTTTCTTTAGTTGCGGCGAGCGAGGGCTACTCTTCATTGTGGTGCGTGGGCTTCTCTCATTGTGGTGGCTTCCCTTGTTTCAGAGCATGGGCTCTAGGCGTGCGGGCTTTAGTAGTTGTGGCACGTGGGCTCAGTAGTTGTGGCTCGTGGGCTCTAGAGCGCAGGTTCAGTAGTTGGGGCACACGGGCTTAGTTGCTCCGTGGCATGTGGGATCTTCCTGGACCAGGGCTCAAACCCGTGTCCCCTGCATTGGCAGGCAGACTCTTAACCACTGCACCACCAGGGAAGTCCCGCAAACCACTTTCGACACGTTCGATCCATCACAGCACCTTCTCCATACACTGAACAAATCTTTTCTTGTGTTTCAGTTGCGTTTTTACCTTTCTTGAAATAATAAAGCATACTATGCCGAAAATGTTGCTTTTTCTTCCATCTTCTGTGTTAAAATGGCTACACAAAAATTCACCAATTTTGATGTTTTTTTTTAAATGCACACTATCACAGCTGTCATAATACAATCTAACAAAATTGTTTCAAATGAAGTTAAAGAAAACTAAGTGCTACTAGAGTCATCTTACAGAAAAAACTGAATGAACTTTTTGGCCCACCCAACACTTCTATCTGGTATACATGCCAAATGATAGAATAATTATTATTATTAATATGTATATTATTATAATAAGGATAATAAGAGAAAGGATATATAGAAAACAGAGGAAGTAATACATGTGTGAAAACAGAAGTGCCCTTTCTTAGCTGTAAATCAGTTTTTAAAATGTTTATTGCTATGAATCTGAACAGGTAACCTATATTTAGTTTACTGCTTCTATTTTTTTAAAATTTATATTATTTCTCAAAGTAAAGGCATTGTCCAGGGCCTTTGCACATACAGTTCTCTTCACCTGAACATTTTTTCTAGGTTTATTGAGATACAATTGACATATAACATTGTATAAGTTTAAGGTGTACAATGTAATAACTTTATGTAAGTATTGTGATATTACTTCTATTTTAATTATCTGTTTAATTTATCTTAAAATATCTTGGGCTTCCCTGGTGGCCCAGTGGTTGGGAGTCCGCCTGCTGATGCTAGGGAACGCGGGTTCGTGCCCCGGTCCGGGAGGATCCCGCATGCCGCGGAGCGGCTGGACCCGTGAGCCATGGCCGCTGAGCCTGCGCGTCCGGAGCCTGTGCTCCGCAGAGGGAGAGGCCACAACAGTGAGAGGCCCGCGTACCGCAAAAAAAAAAAAAAAAAAAAAAAAAAAAAAAAAAAAAATCTTGACCTCAGCTGCTCTCTCTCTCTTTTTTTAAAATGTCTCTAGCCTTCTTATTTCTTCTTGGTAAATTTTTAACTTTTATCATGCCTGGAAAAAGCTCTGGAATGAAACACACTCAGTGATGGCCGTTCTGGAACACTACTCTCCTTGGTTGTCTGCCTGCTTATCTGACCACTGTTTTTATCTTTCTCCCCCGGTACTCTCTTTCCCACTCCCTAAACATTCATGCTTGTAAGCTTCTCTCGTTGGCTCTTAGCTCTTCTCAGTTCGTGGTTCTCCTTGAATAACTAATCTACTTTCATTGCTTCAACAGAGTGTTAGGGTCCTCTGAGAAGCAAAATCCAAGATGCAAAGGAAAGTAAGAAGGGAGCTGGTAGAGGCTGAAAAGCTGCCAGACTGCGATGCCAGTCGGAACCTAAGTGAGGCACAGAGAGGGAGGGAAAGTCGGGTGGAAGCATCCTGGAGGGCTGTGCAATTCTGTGAATGTTTGCCAAGGTCACTGGAGAGTCCGCAAACCAGTCACTTATCAGAGGAGCCCCCATTTCCCTTCTGCATGCATTCATTGCCTGGGAGCTGTGCGTGGGAAAGTTGGCCTTGGTGCAAATACGGGAAGTATTTCAAAGTGTAGCAGCTGGAGCCATTGGTCAATTACACTCCCTACAGTCAGTGATATAAGGAGAGCATTGCACAGCTGCCACAAACCACCACCTCACAATTCCCAAAGTCTAATCTCCAGCCCTGGCTTCTATTCTAAGCATTAGAATCATAATCTTTTTTTTTTTTTTTTTTTTTTTTTTTGCGTTAAGTGGGCCTCTCACTGTTGTGGCCTCTCCTGCTGCGGAGCACAGGCTCCGGACGCGCAGGCTCAGCGGCTATGGCTCACGGGCCCAGCCGCTCCGCGGCATGTGGGATCCTCCCGGACCGGGGCACGAACCCGTGTCCCTTGCATCGGCAGGCGGACTCTCAACCACTGCGCCACCAGGGAAGCCCCAAAATCATAATCTTGCTTTTTCCACCAATTATCTTCAACAGATGCCCCATATGAACCTCATTAATGTGCACAATAAATCATTATTGAGTCCCTATTATATGCCAGACATTGTACTCTTCTGAAGAAGCTGGACAAGGGGATAAACATGTAATAAATAAATTATAAGTCACTTGTTCTCTCAACAAGTATTGACTGTGTACCTATTGTACACCAGGCACTGGGGCAAGGTCCAGAGCTACAACAGTGAATAAAACATGATATGTGCCCTAAGGACCTCACAGTCCAGTTGGATAAGCTGAATTAAAAACCACATAATTATCATACAATGTAGTATGTGTAATAGGAAAGGCATAATCTATGTCTTGAAGTATAAATAGGAGGTGTCCACGTGGATAAGGGGAAGGGCAGGGTTTCTTAGGTTCTTAACGGCATTAGCAAAGATGCATTCACAAGTAAAGGTATGGTGTGTAAGGAACTACATGGTCTTATTGTTGTAATTGGCTATTTTGATAAGTGAAAAATAATAAATACCGGAGTTGAATGTTTGCCAAGTAAATGAAAGACTATGGAGGGAGAAAGGAGGTATGGGAAAGATATTTAAGAGATACAATTGTGAGGATTTGGCGACAGACTGGATTTAGGATGGCAGAAAAGAAGAATCTTCCCAATCTCAGCATGTCCAACCCCTGTCTCACCTCCTATATTTTATCTCTCCCTGCTACCATCATGCACAAGGACGCTCCAGTTGGAAACTTCAGTGAGATCCCAACCCAGAGCCTGGCAGGCATGTGATAAATGCATAATGAGCAAACTACTTCATATCTATGAATCCAAAACATGAACTGGCATCATTGCCTATATCACCAGAGTTCTTAGCTGCAACCACAGAATCCATTCCAGAGAGCTTAAGCAGTAAAAGGATTTATTAAAGGGTATTAGGTAGCTCATAGGAAAAAAAGAGAGCTGGAGAATGACAGGAGGCTAAATTTTCAGGAAGAATGTTCATGACCAAACCACAGAACTGGTCTGAGGAGGAAATGGCCACCACCACCTCCAATGCTAAGTGTTAAACCTTGCAACTTGACCGAAATGGCTGCTACAGCTGGTACCAGGGCCACTTCTCTGTCAGGCATTTGGCCTGCCCAACACTGCTGCGGCAACCACTATCAAAACTGGGTACCACCCACAGCAGCAACAACCAAAGTCACACGTGGAGCCTGTCTCCTTTGGTTCTGGTATCAGTGGGTGTATCTTGTGTGGGTGTCACTGACTGGTGGAACCTGGATCACTTGCTTGAGTTTCAGCTGCAAAGGAGACTGAGACGCTTGAGTTTTGTTTTCAAAGTCAAAAATTCTATGTTGGAGAAGTGGGGTTCTTAATGTGGGAAATTTCCAAATATAGGAAGTAGTCAAGCTATGATGGGCAGCTCTACGCACGATGTGCTTAGCTTCACGCATCTTGTGATTTTTATGTAAGAATTAATATTGATGCCTATTTAGAAAAGGCACCAAGCAGACTGTCCCAAGTTAAAAAAGGAATATCCCTACCTTGAAGCACGCATTTCTGAAGCTTAGACTTCTTTAAAGGGCGTGAGACCATTTCGTACTGCAAACACAAGTAGTCTCACAAGTTTTGATTGCAACTAACATGTGACTTTTTTTACATAAATGGTTAGGCCTATGTTCCACAAAATACATTCCCCTTTTCCAGGCTTACAGGTTAGCTGACAATTTCTTCCATTTAGTGGGTTCCTTTATTTATCTTAGATTGAATAACAGTCTGTTTTCTTCTTCCTTCTTCAAATTGAACAGTTTGGGAGTGCAGTGTATCATTCCGCCAGCTACCACTGCTAGTTCTTGAATAAAATTTGCTCAGATGTTTTATGGTCTAAACAGGTACTTCCAGGAGAACTTTCTGTGATGATAGGAATGTTCTAAATCTGTGCTGTCTGGTCAGAAGGCACTACTGTAGTCACAGGAAGCTGTGGAGCCCTTGAAATATGACTGGTGACTCTATGGGACTGGATTTTTTATTTTATTTAATTTTAATTAATCTAAATTGAAATTTAAATAGCTACATATGAATAGTAGCTAGTGAGTTGGACAATGTAGGTATAAACCTTCAATATTAGAAAATGACCTTAAATATTAAAAAATGATCCTAAGTTCTTCAATCCCCAACATTCTTTCCTTTACCTCTATTTATGCAAAATATTACTATCCCTGCTATCTGGAGTTGGGTCAGTTTCCTTTCTTTAAATTTTATTGACAGTCTTGACCTAGACTTGAATAACTGTCTTCATTATTGGAATCAGTCAGAACTGGACACACTCCAAGTATATACAATCTGGATGATCTAGATAAGTGTGTAAAGGCCTCCTTGATCCATTCATTTCCAGCAGAAAATGAATTCAATGATTAACAGTGAAGTGTGATTATACAAGCACATTCTGGGAAAGGTTATATATATACATGTTTTAACAATAGAGGGACGGATTATTCATACTGATTACAGGTGTGTCTTTAAAATCTAGTTATAGGGGAAAATGGCCGAATACTATCAGTGCAAATATGCATCATGATGGTTGTAGGATTAACCAAGTGACCTTTAACGAAAATAAATACATAATGATGAAACTAAACCAATCACAATCTATGCTAAAAAAAGAGAATGAAAATAAATGCCAAGTCTACATCTTATCTGTGTTGCAATTATCCTACGAAGTAACTATCACTCACAGGCAGGCTCAGTAAGAACCTGCTACAAATCCATCAATGCATGGCCGCCAGAATTCATAGCAAAACATAGATAGGATTTTAGTTTAGTTTAGTTTATAAAATTTTAGAACTCACTTGAGAGGACAGTCAAACTGAATACAAATATACCATCCACGTAAATTGTATCATTCACCTGGAAAAACTGAAGGAAGGTTGCGCTTTGCTTTCGATTGGTTCACAGCCCAAAGGACTCTCACACTTTGAGAATCCCCTCTCTAGTCATTGAACGTAGACTCTTTGTTCTCTGCCACCGTGTTCCTCCACATGGGTCACAGTCCGCCGAATTTAAATAGATAAACAAGCAGATAAATAAGTAAGGATCAGTTACATGATGTTTAACTGGACTGGATATTAAAAGGCGTTCATATCTACATTGAGATTTTCCTCATCGTTCTAAAATATAATCATTTCCATCATGAAAGCCCTCTTGATCCTTACACATGAAATCAGGGGGAAACAAAGTAAAGGAAATTGGAAAGCTGAGACGGGTCAGCAAGAAGGTCTCCTTTGGAGCGTGGAGAAAGTCGTCAAAGCAAATGTAACCTCCCAAGTATACCTGAGTCCAGGTCTGTCCTGTGACATCCTTAAGGGAAATCAGATCTCCCAGACAGAAAATCATTCACTTATTCAACAGTATTTACCTGGTCCTGCTTAGCAACCTTATCCTAGATGTATGAAAACAGAAAAGCTTAAACACTACCTTCCAGGGATTACAATCTATTCAGTGAGACTAATTCATCAGACTCATTCTGAACCTAAAGTGATAAAATATAGTTCATCTTAGCATTAGGCAATGCTCTTATTTTTTAGGGTAGCATGTCACATCCAAATATTCCAGAAGTTTCTATTCATTTAACTATTTTTGTATTATTACAGTACTGAATAAAAACAGGTTAAGAAATCATTTATCCACAGCAATAATGTTAACAGCATTATGATAATTATGGTGATAATTCTATGAAAAATAAATATGTAAGCCATCCCTAAACATCCAAAACATTCATAAGTCATGTGGAAATCAGATTCTCTTATTTTTGAAGAGCAATGTAAAAGTCAATGTATCAAGAAGAATAGTTCCACCACCTGAGGTGGAGATCTTCTCTAGAAAATTAGAACATTAAACTCATCTTAATATTTCTATGAACCAAAAATAAAAAGATAGTGTGTCCAATCTGAAACATAAGCAAAAGATTTGTTTAACCCTCCTGAATCTAAGTTCCTCCAGTCAACTCAATAGTGTGAACTACTTGTAAGCCTTTTCACCCAACAGGTCCTTACAATGCCTGGAAGTAGAGAAGAGTAAACCAATAAATTAATTTTAATGCTTCACATTATCCCTGGGAAAATCCTTAGAAAGTTTTCTGTGACACATCCATGATAGATTCCAAAATATACTGTTAGTATAGTACAAACTCATTTATACAAATAGATTATAACTTAACGTGATTTCTGTATTTAAAAACATGCATATCCATTTAAAAACATGGATTTAAAATCATGTATTTAAAAACATGGACCACCTTAGAGTGGTCCCCAGAGGGACCACTCCTCATACACTCACACATGACGTAAATTCCAGCTTTGGAAGTAGTCACAAGCAAATCTTTTCAGCCCTTCTTCCATATACATTCAGATTCTACAGAGGTTATCTCCAAAGAGAGGTGCTCATACCCCTGAGGACTGTATGAGAAGGAAATATTAGAATACCTACTTATGTGTATACAAAAAATAAGAAATAGATTGTTACTAATATCTTCCATACTAGGTCCCTCACTTGGTTCACTCGTTAGGTGGTCACATGAGTGTACAACACCAGAGGTGTCCAGAGGGAAGTAGAGGAGTTCCATGATACCGAAGAATTGGTATTGGCAACCTCACCCAATCTCTGCTTCTAGCAAACTTCAGTAAGTTGTAGTTTACATGTGCTAAGTGTAATTAAAAGTATTTTATCTTCATTAGTAGACTCCTAGGCACTGGAGTCTAGCTGTTAAAAGGAGAGTCTCTAAAGCCAAAATGGCTAGGGTCAGATCCTGCCTGACTTGGAACAAGTTTCTTGTTAACTTGTCTCTGCCTTAGTTAATCTCATCTGTAAAATGGGAATGAAACTGAATTGATAATGTATGTAATTATGAGATTAACTGAGTTAATATTTGTAAAGCGCTTAAAACAGTGCCTGGAGAATAGTAAGCTCCATATAAATCTCTGTTAAATAAATATGTACTCATGAGACAAGGAGTATCTGTGAACATATTTTGTGCTGCAGAGAGGTTCATGGTTACCCCATGGCAAAACATTTCAAACTGTTGTCAAACTTAAAGGTGAATTATATAGTTTTCTTTTACAGAGAAGAAATGTTTTCCAAATTTGCTGATCTTTTCTGTGAGGATCTGGGGGAGACAAGTAGAGAAACCCCAATTGCCCATCCAGACAGGTCAAATACAAGAGGCAGACAATAATCAGGATGGATGTGCCCTAGTCAATATCCTGTTTGACCAATGTGGAGCATCCTAGTAGATATGAAGAAAAAGAAAATTTGCTTAACTTTTCTGTGATAGATGCCGGTCAGTAGTAAGCCTCCTACGAATATTAAGACAAAACAAAATGAAATGAATCTGTCCCATCAAGGTGGAGGTGAGATTTTAGCAATAAGTAAGAAAGTAACTGCTTCTTTTTGAGTACTATGGAAACAGCCTTCTGAAAATGGGTGTTTAAAAATGTTTAGATCAGTGTGTGATTTTGTTTGAAAATGATGTGTCATTCATTAACATTTTTATTTCTACACACACAAAAAATCTTGGAAACAGAATTTTCTAACTCATTACAAAAATATGGAGTTGCCTTGGAGTTTGGAAATGTTTGAAAAAACTTAAAAAGCAAAAAAATCCCATTTTTACTTCATATTTTTATTTATTTTTAAGTAGTGTTTCTTTTATCTTTGTCACATTCTTTTTAAATTTTACCTTTATGTATGCTTTATGCCCATAATATGTTTGTCAAGAAGGAATATGTATATAATTTGTAAATAAATAATTAAGGGTTATATGATGAAAATATTTTTACTGCTATGGGTACATGATTTAAAAAAAAAAAAAAAGACTACCATTCTACTACCTAGAAATGGTCATTCTTGAGCACCTGCTGGGTGACAGAAATTTATCATATTAACCTTACTTAATCTTCACGATAAGTCTAAGAGATAGGCGCTTACATCATTCCTATTTTACAGAATAGAAAACTAAAGTTAAAAGAAGTAAAATAATTTCCCTGAAGTCATAGAGCATGCAAGTGATTGAATCAGGATTGCAACACGGTTTTATCTGACTCCAAGGACATAACCATGCTGCTTCTCCACTTTCCTAAATACAGAAGGATTGTGCTGATACCACACAGCAAAATAACTTGAACAGAATAATAGCAGAAAATTCAGACTGGTTAACCTAAAGAAAAGATATTTAAAAGATATTTTGGTTACATATATACAGACAGTCTTTAACTTTCAAATGGTTTGTGCTCTAAACTGGGAAATCATTTGTCAGGAATGTAAATAGAAAGCATTTTCTTATAGAAACAAAACTAAAGATAGCAGCTGAATTTCTGGAATATACACAATCCTATTCTTCTCATAACATGTCTGAATTATTAGATATTAGCAGTGAGAAATAGCAGAAAACCAAACTTCTGCAAATGTCAGCAACTGAACACACACATAGAATCAGAATATTGCTGCTTAAGGAAAAACACGTTCTAAAGGACTGTGATAAGGTATAGGGAAATTTTGTGCATGTTTCCAAAGCAATAGTTCCTTCTTTTCATGGACTTCAGAAGTTAATGGTATCAGTTCTTTACAAAGCCTAATTTAATTTCAAAGTATATACATTTAATGTTCTTGATAGAGGTGTATAATCAGTGTCCTCTTACTTTTATCAGAATTGATTAAGTCTGTTTTCTGAGCTAAGGAAAAATGGGCAAATGGGCAGAGAGAAAGAAAGAGGGGTTGAGAGCTCAATTTTCCTGAGATAAAGTTAGCAGAAAAAGAGAATAGGAAGATTAGCAATGACGTGTATATTTGTAAAACACACTCTCTTCGATAAAAATGGCATGGGCTGGAGAAAAGAGACACAGCATGGCAAGTGCTTATTCAAACCCATTCACTGTGGTTCTGCTAGGTGCCAATTTTGCTGTTATATTATGATCTTGTTTAATGTTTTTGGATGAGGTAGGCCCTCCTTCCCCTGAGATTGCCAGGAGCTTGGTCGCTCCAGGGCAGTTTGGTTGTGGTGGTGACTGGGAGGGATAGGCATCAGATGTCTTGAACGACAGATGTCAGGTATGTTGATTGCAAGAACATTCTCAAGGTGGCTTTGAGAGCAGAGAATGACTAACGACCAAATTATGAGTCCAGAGTTTTTAATTCAAGAAGCACTTAAGATGCAGCATTATTCTTTGGGGCAATGAATTAAATTCAGCAACCTCCACTGAGAGAAATATTCAACTAATCACTCTGTGAAATCTCCCAGGATTCTCTAGCTCCAAAGAGGAAGAACATTAGAATTGGAATACTTTACAGAGAATAATTCTTTCTCATCTTTACGAGGAAAATGTTTTCTATATTTTCGGTCAGCTTCCCTAGATTGTTGTACTTAGAAATACACTGGATACACTGGCTACTCTCTTCTTACTTACAATACACTTTTTTATTTTTTTTGACTTAAACAAGAAATTTATTTTCTCACAGCTCTGGAGCCTAGAAGTCCAAGGTAGCTGTCAGCAGGTTTGGTTTCTCCTGAGGCCTCTCTCCTTGGCTTGCAGATAGCTGTCCTCTCACTGTGTCCTCCCATGACCTTTTCTCTGTACATGTGATCCCCTGTGTCTCTCTTCTTATGGATCAGGGCTCCACCGTAATGGACTCATTTAAACTTAATCACCTCTTTAAAGACATTTTTTTTCCCAGTCTAATGGAGATATAATTGACATATAGCACTGCGTAAGTCTAAGGTGTGCAGCATAATGATTTGACTTCATACATCATGAAATGATTATCAATAAGTTTAGTGAACATCCATCCTCTCATATGGATACAAATTAAAGAAACATTTAAACGTATTTTTCCATGTGGTAAGGACTCTTATATTTACTCTCAACAAATTTTATATATAACATACAGATGTGTTAATTATTTTTATCATGTTGTACATTACACCCTAGGACTTATTTATCTTATAACTGGAAGTTTGTACCTTTTGACTGCCTTCATTCAATTCCCCCTCCCCCTCCCCCTGGCTGCTGGAAAACACAAATCTAACCTTTTTCTGACTTTTTTTTGTTTCTTTGTTTTTGAAATATAATTGACCTACAACACCGTCTTAGTTTCTGTTATACAACAGAGTGATTCAATATTTCTATACATTTCAAAATGATCACCACATTAAATTGAATTACCATCTGTCACCATACAAAGATATTACATAATCATTGACTATATTCCCTATACTGTACATTTCATACCCGTGACCCATTTATCTTGCAGTTTGAAATCTGTAACCTCTTAATCTCCCGCACCTATTTCTTTCCTTCCTTCACCCCCTCCCCTCTGGCAACCACTGTTTGTTCTCTGTATTTATGACTCTGTTTCTGTTTTGTTTTGTTTGTTCATTTGTTTTGTTTCTAGATTCCACATAGAAGTGAAATTCACATGTAAGTGAAATCTTTCTGATTTATTTCACTTACTATAATACCCCTGGGTCCATCCATGTTATCCCAAATGGCAAGATTTCATTCTTTTTTATGGCTCAGTAATATTCGGTTTATATATATATATATATATATATATATATATATATATTTATTTATTTATATCACATCTTCTTTATCCATTCATCTATTGATGGACACTTAGGTTGCTTCCAAATCTTGGCTATTGTAAAGAATGCTGCTATAAACATAGGGGTGCATGTATCTTTTTGAATTAGTGTTTTTGTTTTCTTCAGATAAATACCCAGGAGTAGAATTGCTGGATTGTATAGTTGTTCTATTTTTAATTTTTTGAGGCGTCTCCATACTCTTTTCCATCATGGCTGCACTGGTTTACCTTCCCACCAATACTGTACTAGAGTTCCTTTTTCTCCACATCCTTGCCAACACTTGTTATTTGTTGTCTTTTTGATAATAGCCACTCTGACAGGTGTGAGGTGATATCTCATTGTGGTTTTGATTTACATTTCCTTGATGATTAGTGATGGTGAGTGTCATTTCACGTGCCTGTTGTCCATCTGTATGTCTTCTTTGGAAAAATGTCTCTTCATATGCTCTGCTCATTTTTCAATCAGGTTGTTTGGAACTTTTGGTTTTTTGTTTGGTTGTTTTTTGATGTTGAGTTTTATGAGTTTTTTTGTATATTTTTGGATATTAACCCTTTATTGGATATATCATTTACAAATGTCTTCTATTCAGTAGGTGGCCTTTTCATTTTCTTGATAGTTTCCTTCACTGGGCAAAAGCTTTTTAGTTTGATGCAGTCCCACTTGTCTAGTTTTGCTTTTGTTTCCCTTGCCTGAGGAGACAAATCCCCCCTCCCCAAATATTACTAAGACTGATGTCAAAGAGTACACTGCCTGTGTTTTCCTCTAGAAGTTTTATGGATAAAAATTTTCAACAAAATGAGTATAGACGGAACATACTTCAACATAATAAAGGCCATAGACGATAAGCTCATAGTTAACATCATACTTAATGGGGAAAAGCTGAAAGCACTTCCTCCAAGATCAGGAATAAGATAAGAATGCCCAGTCTTGCCACTTTTATTCAACATAGTATTGGAAGTCCTAGCCACAGCAATGAGGCAAGAAAAGGAAATAAAGGAATCCAAATTGGAAAGGAAGAAGTAAAACTCTCACTGTTAGCAGATGACATGATACTATACAGAGAACATCCTAAAGACACCACCGAAAAACTACTAGAACTCATCAACTTTGGTAAAGTTGCAGGATACGAAATTGATATACAGAAATCTGTTGCCTTTCTCTACACTAACAATGAACTATCAGAAAGAGAAATAAAAAAAAAAATCCCATTTACAATCACATCAGGAAGAATAAAATACCTAAGAATAAATCTAACTAAGGAGATAAAAAACCTGTAGTCAGAAAACTGTAAGACACTGATAAAAGAAATTGAAAAGGATACAAACAGATGGAAAGATATACCATGTTCATGGATTAGAAGAATTAAAATTCTTAAAATGACCATGCTACCCAAAGCAATCTACAGATTTAATGCAATCCCTATCAAAATACAAATGGCATTTTTCATAGAACTACAACAAATAATTCTGAAATTTGTATGGAAGTGCAAAAGACCCTGAATAGCCAAAATAATCTTGAGAGAAGAACAAACCTGGAGGTATCGTGCTCCCTGATTTTACACTATACCAGAAAGCTATAGTAATCAAAACCGTTTGGTAGTGGCACAAAAATAGACACAGAGATCATTGGAACAGAATAGAGAGCCCAGAAATGAAGCCACACTTATATGAACACTTAATCTACAACAAAGGAGGTAAGAATATACAGTGGGGGAAAGACAGCCTCTTCAAAAAATGGTGTTGGGAAAACTGGAAAATTACATGCCAAAGAATCAAACTGGACCACTTTCTCACACCATATTCAAAAATAAATCCAAAATGGATTAAAGACTTAAATGTAAGAACTGAAACTATCAAACTTCTAGAAGAATACAATACTCTTTTAAATTCATTGTAGTTTAACTTCTTGGTCCTCACCCTCTCTAACCTTAAGATAGGGCATAAATTGATATTACTCACCTCCTTCCTTTTTGAAACTCTTGTCTCTCACTGAACTCTTATCGCTCTCCTTCTACTTTTTAAAATGCCTCATTTCTGTCTGTCTATGACTTTATATCTGCAGCACTTCTAAATTTAAATATCTTCTAACATTCTTCTTTCAGCTCTATTTGTTTCTTAAACCCTCCCATGGGGTGTCATCCACACACAACTTGAACAATTACCACCATTGAACAAATCTCCACATGCAATTGACCCCTGAACAACATGGATTTGAACTGCTGGGTCCACTTACATGTGGATTTTTTTCTATAAATATTTACTACAGGATCTGAAGTTGATTGAATCTATGGATGCAGGACCATGGATACAGAGGGCCAACTATAAAGCTATACATGGATTTTGACTGCATGCAGGGTCAGTGCCCCTAACCCCTAAGTTGCTCAAGGGTCAAATGTTTATCTGTCTCCCCCTCCTTTATATATCTTGACCCCTAAAGTCCCAGGACTTGACATCCATGCTTGGTAGTAATTCAAATTGCTAAATCCAGTAGGTTCTATTTCCTCAGTGGTTTTCCCTTCCAATCTCTCTATCCAGTCCTACTGCTACATTGGCAACTTGGGAACAATCATTATTTCCATCCTGAACTATTAGATAGCAACCCAAATACTTTCCCTACTTCCAGTTTTCCTCTGTGGATTTTTATTTTATTTTATTTTTTTTACTCAAGTTGCCTTCTGCAAGCATATTCTACATAGAATATCCTTGTTCAAAAACACTTAATGGCCCTGAGAAGAACCTAGCCAGGCTATGTGGGAATCCTGACCCAGGTAATAAATGGGTGCCGTTTTAAGCTGCTAAATTTGTGGCGATTTGTTGCACAGAAATAGAAAAATGACACACTCTTCAAGACATGGCAGCTAACATCCCCTAGAGTGAGCAGTCCAAGAGACAGCAAGGAGGTAGCCACAGTGCTTTTCTGTGGAAAAACGATGAACAATCTATTGGTTAGAAGTCACTAAGGCCAATGCACACTCAAGGGGAAAAACATTAAGCTTCACCTCTTGGAGCAAGAAATATCAAAGAATTTGTGGATATATTTAAAAGCCACCATAATAATAATAATTAATGTCTTATTTTTACTATGCTAAACAATAGTTCATTTAATACAAAAAAATAGGTAGCGTTTTTACGCACATTTTGTAGATGAGGAAACTGAAGCACAGAGAAATTAAATAATTTTCCCAAGGTCATGGCTAGTAGCTGGCTGTGTTGGATGCCAGTCCCAAAATCTTAACCCCAAAGACACTGTGTTAATTTTGGCAATGCAGTTAAAAATAAGCTTCATAATAAAATCTGTAAACAAAATACTAAAATATTTGCCAATGAAAATATACCTGGCTGAATTCATAATTAGTTCAATGACCATTTCTTTCTAATTAGGGATGACCAATTAATGACTGAAGTCTACCTGGAAGAGAAAATAGAGTGGTTTGCTTAGAATTATATCTTCTACAATGTTCTCTAAAATATTTTATTAATGCTTTGAATGTCAACATCAAAAGCATGCTTACCAAATTAATGAATGGCAAGAAGATAGTAGAAAAGCCAGTATACCAGACCACAGAATCAGGATCCTAAAAGTGCTCATAGTATATAATTATAGGACAAATCTAACACAATGAAATTTTTAAATGATAAATTTAGAAGTTCAACACTTGAGTTCTGGATTGGGAAAACTGACTTAATATTTGCACTCCCAAAAACAATTTTAGGCAGGTGTTAATTGACCCTAAGCTTAATATATGTTAACTTGGTGACGTGCCTGCCAGGACCTGAATAGAACCTCAGGCTGTATTAGGAGCAGAAGTGATGGTACTTAGACCAGACCTAGAGAAACAAATCTGGTATTGATTGCTACACTGACATAGGAATGCAGGAATTTACAGAGAACAGATTAATAGTAATTGCAGGAGTCTTAAAAAGCATGTCATAAAAGAAACAATTAAAGCAACCAGGAATATCTAAATTAGAAAAGAGAAGCAAAAAAGGAGAACATATTTCCTGACTTAAATACTAGAAGAGCTGATATGAAAAAAAGATCATTTTAGGAGGCAGAACTAAAATAAATAGATAGACATTGTGGACAGGCAGATTTTCAATCAATACAAGAACTCTAACAATTTTAGTCATCTAACAGCAGTCCAGGCTGTCTTAGAAGTTGGTGACTTCTGAGTCACTAGAGGAATTCCAAAAGAGACTGAATGGCCTCTTGTCAGATGCTGTAGGAAAGATCCATTTTGTAGACAGAAAGTTGGAAAAAATTACTTCTAAATCACCTTCAGACTCTAAATGTCTTCAGTTCTATCCTACAAGTCCTTGATACCTCCTCAACCTTAACTTCCATCATTTGGCCTACTAAACCATGGCCCCCAGGCAAGCATGGCTACTCCCTGTTCCCCATAACAACCACCTTTTATTTCTTGGCTCTGTAATTTTCCTCATCTTCTTCCCTTCACTTAGATTGACTCCGTTAGCATCTTATGTGATTGCCAGAATCACACTCATCCTTGAAGATCAAGTACAAAGCTTCAGCATCCCCGATGCTTTCTCCAATAACTAATTATCCTCTTCATTTCCTTAGCACCATGGTCACCTCTCTTACATAGCTTTTTTGACACTCTGTCTTGTATTAGACATTTTTATTAGCCATCTTTATTCCCTATAAAATTGAAAGCTACTTGAAGGCAAATGACCATCTATGCTCATTTCAGCATTTCTGTTCAGTGTGAAGTATGACTGCCGATAACAACCTTAATAAGACATGCTTATTAAACTGGATGTGGCAGAGTTACTGCACGAAATCAATAGCAATACTGGAAGAATAATTTAAATATATTTTTCTGATTAAACATACTTCTGAAGTGGAATATTTGTGCCTTTTTCATTGATCCTACTAATTCTTTTTTTTTTTTTTTTGGCCTGATTTTTCAAACTGTGGTACGATACCTGGCATTTACCATTTTAACCATGTTAAAGTGTACAGCAGCATTTAGCACATTCACAGTGTTGTATAATCATCACCACTAAGTAGTTCCAGAACTTTTTCATCATCCAAAAATGCAACCCATACCCTTTTTTTTTTTTTTTTTGCGGTACGCGGGCCTCTCACCGCTATGGCCTCTCCCGCTGCGGAGCACAGGCTCCGGACGCGCAGGCCCAGCGGCCGTGGCTCACGGGCCCAGCTGCTTCGCGGCATGTGGGATCTTCCTGGACCGGGGCACAAACCCGCGTCCCCTGCATCAGCAGGCGGACTCTCAACCACTGCGCCACCAGGGAAGCCCTGGTCAAACCTTTTAAATGCTTATCAAAGAAAATATGTCTCCCCTTTGTGAACTCCACTCCTACAACAAAGTCTCTGCATGCAGGTCATCGACTCGTTTTATGAGTCACAACAGTATTGACACTAGTAAAGTCTAATTTCTTATTAGTCCTTAAATCCTAGGAACATTTCCCATTATATTTTGTGTGTGGTAAAATTATAGTGACACCAGGATGTCTGTTGGGAAGATATGTTTATTGTGAATATAACATCTGATCTAGAGTCAAGGTTTTTCATTGACTCAGCTATCAAGAGTAATAAAATGACTTGTTCTTTTAACTTGTAACTTGCAGCCAGAAACTCATTGCTTTTACTAAAGGATGCATTACAAAAACTTGAATTAGGAACACTAAATATTTTTTTCAATAAGATTTCTTTTTAAAGAAAAGATATTAGAATCTGAAATATAATTTTAAAATACTTTTTTTAAAGAAAAAAATGAGTATATTAACTTTCAAGTGGGAATAGACCTAGGACAGAAAGTGGGTGAAGAGGTATTCCTTTCAGAGCCCACAGCATACTTTTTAAAAGCTAGGGGTCAAGGCCCTAGCAGACAGAATTGTGATTCTGTTCCAGAAAGAGGCCTGCTTTGGGCCAGTTCCAGATGGTGAGTGCTGTGATGGGGTGGATTTGAATCTAATCTAGTCCAGTTAGCTCTGGAAACTATGACAGTTCCATGCCCAGTGTATTGGGGCTCTTTTAAATTCCTGTTTCAAACAGGCTCAAGTCCACATCTGGGGCTGAACTCAGTTTTTCAGAAACATTTACTTCACTAATGGAGTTCTTTCTTCCCTTTCTTCCTTCCTCCCTCCCTTCCTTCCTTTCGATTAATAAATACGCTTTTTTTTTCTTTCCCATGGCCCACTGTGCTAGACACTCTAGAGGATATAAAGAAGGTTCTGGCGAATCTCAAGCCTCAAGCAGGATGGATTAGACTCATGCAAACATACTTGTACAGTGTAAACAGACCTGCTAACAGCCAAAGGGAAGATCCAGGTAGAGTGGGAGAGGCCTCTGGCTGACACAATCAGTAAAGATTTCCACAGAGCAGGCATTTCAGACAGCTCAGAGAAAAACAGGGTAGGGTTTAGATACGCAGAGATGAGGCCTGCAGATTGGAGTAAGAATGGGCATCCAGGACAAAGGAAATAGATTTCACCATTAAAGTGCCTTTTATTTTCTCCTTGTCTTTCTTGGCTGGGTGTCCTAGGGCAGTGCTCCTTAAACTTTAATGTACAAATGAATTACAGTCTTGTAATTCACCAGGACTGGGTAGACAGGAATCTGCATTTCTAACAAGCTCCCAAGTAATGCTGAAGCTTCTAGTCTGAAAAGTGCACTTTGATTAGCAAAGTCCTAAGCTGCACGTTTCCAAGGTGAGGCAGCAGCAACAGGGAATTATAGGGCCACCTATGGCTGGGCAGGTCTGCATGGCCTGAAAAGCTTCTGGGGACGCAGCAGCAGGAGCTTCTTTCACTGTTAGTCTTTGGCAGGGCTCAGGGGCCATAACAAACAGAAGGAAAAGAGCTGCTGGATGCAATAGAGATGACCTGTCCTCAGACTGTGAATGGATTGCATCATTCTATCCTCCAAACTAGCAGCACAGAGACTTGGGGAGAGATAGCAGCTCTGTGTGTCCAGGCAGAAGAAGGGATTCTTTGTTCGCTCAAAGCCTAGCAGCTTTTCTGGATCTTGGTGGAGAAAGTCATTTGATAACAAAAATAGGTCTTTCAAAAACATTGCTGAATAAAGGAAGGAGGAATTAGGATGATTCAGTCTACCAAACTCTGAACTTAACACAACAAACCAGGTCTGAGTTAAGGTGGGAGCTCTGTTGCAGCAGAAGGTGATTGTAATTGTCTTAGCGGACTTTTATTTTTCGGCTATATACTTCCAGATTTTTAATTCAAGCAAGTCAAGAGATAAGAGGAGTCATACTTGACTATTTGTGATTGAAATTCAGAACTAGTCACTGTTTAAACTTATGTATCTGTATAATGTCTTAGTAAATCCTGAGTCCTAGCTTAATAAGTACAAATGATGAAATCGCTAAACTTTTAATACCCCTTCTCCATCCGCCCGCTTCCCACCTTAGGCCTTTTCTTTGGAAATATAGTAATAGGTGGCAACACTAGGACACCTGGACAGGAGAAGGTGGAAATTTTGTAAAAAGCACTTTCTATATAAGTAAAATTGTTTTTGTGAAAACAGGAATGCTATACTGCATCTATGGAGATAAAATATGATTGCTATAGCAGAGGCAGTGCTTCTTAGAAACAGCTCAGATTGGAAATCTAAAACACTCTTTTGGTTTCCCCCTCCCATTTTTCTGGAAGTTACCAAGATGGGTTGGAAGTAATATTTATTCAGCACTTGCTGTGGGCCAGGTACTGTGCTTAGTGTATTGCATATGTATTCCCATTTAATTCTCTAACTGAAGCCATAAGTGGATAGTAATATGCAGTTTTTGGAGATAAGAAATGTAGTATTTAGACTTTGCCCAAGGTTATAAACAAGAAGGAGTTGAAGCAGAGGTTCAAACTCGATCTGTCTAAAATAAAATTCATGTCCTTTCTCCCATGGCCTGCAGCAGTTTAATAAAAGAGCTACCAAGTCCGGAATGTAACCAAGTCTTTTTGCAAGACTAAAACTTCTTTGGTTTCATTTCTTTCAAGAAACCGTTTCTTGTTTTAGCCTATGTCTTATCTATATGTTGGTATATGAAAGCTGAAGCAGCTTAGGGGATAAAGTAGTATCATTAGAGAAGCAGAAAGAAGCTCTGAGGAAAACAGAAGACCAATAAAGATGAAAGGGAAGAACGAGAATGACAGTTTGCCATGCCTCTCAGTAATGTTCTCTTACAGTGAATGGCAGTGGACTCCGTCCCACCATATTTCATGTCAATAGTTAATATTTACCCTGGCTCTCAAAAACATAGGAGAGAAAGAAACCAGAAGCTTAGTAAATTAGGGACAGAGTGTTGTCCCACTGACAACTCAGTCAAAAAAAGGTGAACTCTGTAAGGCCAACTGGCCCGAGGCAGGGGAACACAATCAGATTCACAGGTTGCATCAGACCGAAATTCTCCGGACCACCCAGTTCCAGAAACTGCCCTGGAGACATTCCGGACCACCCAGTTCCAGAAACTGCCCTGGAGACATTCCGGACCACCCAGTTCCAGGAACTGACCTGGGGACTTTGAATCCAGCCCAGCCTTCCCGTCTTTCGAGGGGCGGGACTAACGGGCCCCCAGGATACCGGAAAAGACCACCAAATAAGGAATACCCTGCGCCCTCCCAGATTCACCACACCCCTTTCCCTTCTTCCCCTATAAAATCTTGCCCAACCCTCGCCCGGGTGCGACTTCTCTGGCCCCTTTCTCTCGGACCAGTGAACCTCGCCCAGGAGCGCTCCCTAATAAAGCTCACTTGAAGCTTTCCTCTGTTTCGCGGTGCCGTTTATTAAGATCCGACCTTACAAACTCCAGTTATAAACCGGCTAGAAACCTTAAAAAGGAAAAGCACGAACCAAGACTAATTGTGTGGGAAACAGAATAGGATCCCAAGCATAAGCTCCACTAGCCCACTGAATTCTGCAGGTCTTCCAGACCCCACCATATCCATGTCACTGGAAATGAGAGGTTTTATTCCCAATCTACAAATGATACATACATGCAAGAGCCACAGACCTATCCTAGCCTGGGGATGCTCACTGCTATTGCCAGGGGAACCACTGTGGAAAGCGAAAAAAAACCCCAAACTTCAAAAGAAACCATAGTGTTGAAGAAGGAGGATGGAAAGAAATGATAAACTATAGAATGATAGGGAACAGAACTAAAAAAAGTTCCTCGTCCTCAATATGTTGTTTCTACCCCTCACGACCAGAATTGTTTCTTTTGTCACTTTTCATTCTATGGAATTTTATTATGGAAATGTCCCTTTGGGACCACAAAATACTCTTAAAATTACATATATCTTTGGGAAAGTTGATAGTCTTACACAGATAAGTGTGATTTAGTTTATTAATCAAGTTATTTTATTTAGTTCTAACTTGTAGTATACTAAAGGAATGCTGATTTTTAACACTAGAAAGCAACAGCCAATCTGGGTGAGATAGGGGTGTGCACTAAAGACATCTAGGAGATGTTTGGGGAGAATAGTGGGGGAAAAGGCACAAAAGGAGCTAAAGATTATTTTTTACCTATTTTAAGACCAACCAAGACTGGTGCTGTACTCACCAACAGAGGAAGAGAAATGTCCTCCTTTTTGACCCTTTGGTACAGACTGGGCCCAACTCTGGTACCATTAAAAACCACAAATATTAAATAGGCTTCTCTGAGCTGGTTTAGTGACACAGCTCTTGTGGGAAAATGAATGGTATGCCAACCAACTTAAAGGAAAGAGACTTTCAGGTCTAAAAAAAATGTATCATTTTTGGTTGATTGAACCATATGAAATTGCCAATATTCAAGTAACTGTGACCAACAAAAATGGCAGTTTCATATGGATCAACCTAAAAGCTGATAAACTGAGACTTACCTGAAGTCACATGGTTGGAATGAAGAATTTAGAACGCTGTCAGTTATGCTGTATAGAAGGATTTTTTTTTTTAATGCAGATTTTGCTAGACTTGAAGACATACTGTGACTGATGATGCTATACCATAGTGATGCTCTTAAAGACAGTGATTTATAGGGCTTCCCTGGTGGCGCAGTGGTTGAGAGTCCGCCTGCCGATGCAGGGGACACGGGGTCAGGCCCCGGTCTGGGAAGATCCCACATGCCGCGGAGCGGCTGGGCCCGTGAGCCATGGCCGCTGAGCCTGCATGTCCGGAGCCTGTGCTCCGCAACGAGAGAGGCCACAACAGTGAGAGGCCCGCGTACCGCAAAAAAAAAAAAAAAAAAGACAGTGATTTGTAATGCACAGTTCCCTAGATCAAGCTCTCTTTGTCCACGTCACTTCATTCCAACTGTTATTTAGACAGTACCTCCTTCTACAGCCCTGGGTGGGTGTTTTAGGTCGAGGTTGACAGTGGGCATTATGGGTTTCAGGAGAACTCTAGGTGAACTCAATTTTTTCTTGTACCACTCAATGCTCAGAAGGAGGGTTTCACCACGTGATCTGGTGTCCTTGTGACCATGAGTTGACTTGTGCCATAAGAGAAAACTGCTCTCATGGTTTCCTTTTCTATTCCAAAATATAATAGTCATTTAAAAGTCTGTAATTTGGTGTCTTGATGAGCTATATAAGGTATTCTTCAATTCTATAGTTTTATGATCAGACTTTAAGGAAAAAAGCCAACTATGCTTGTTCTCACGCTCATCGGGTATTTCTGTAATTATATGCAAGAAACTGATAACAACAGTAGTTCTTGGGGAGAGAAACTCACTTTTTTTCTCTTTACTGAGCTTTTTTTGCATTGAGCTTCTTTTTAATACCATGTATTATTTACTACTACTACTAAAAATATTTAAAAAACAAATACAATTAATTTAAAATTTAAGTAGACAAAGCATTTTACTTTAAAAGTACAGAGTCCCTCCCTTTACAAATGTTTACATCCTGTTCTTCTTGCTCTTCTGTACAACCTTATCACTGTTGTGATTATTTTTTCGCAGGGCCTCTCCCTGTTGTGGCCTCTCCCGTTGCGCAGCACAGGCTCCAGACGCGCAGGCTCAGCGGCCATGGCTCACGGGGCCCAGCCGCTCCGCGGCATGTAGGATCTTCCCGGACCGGGGCACGAACCCGCGTCCCCTTCATCGGCAGGCGAACTCTCAACCACTGCGCCACCAGGGAAGCCCCACTGTTGTGATTTTTAAAAGTAATTCTTAGGAACTGTGGGAGGCGGAACAGAGATACCGAAGATTTTGATGATGGAAATTGCTATTTATGCTGCAAATATTTGTAATTACCTATTATGTGATAGGTCCTCGGCTAGGTACTTCCTCCTTTCCATAACTTCTGGAAAGCTTATGTAAACACCAAGTATTTTTTTTTTCTTTGAGAGTTCTGCATGCTTAAAATGCTTCCCGTAGATAAGCAGTGGTCTGTTCTTCATGAATACAGCAACCAATGAGCTCACCTGCAGGGAGTATCCCCCAGGGCACTGAGGGAAG